>NC_134406.1:152282220-153539720 GCF_038048845.1 Mixophyes fleayi
GCTCCTCTAGTGGGTTCAATGTAATGTCCGTGGGTGGACCACCCCCAGTCCCTTCTGCATGTCGGTGTTGACGAGCTAGCTTGCCATTCAGTCGCCCTTTATAGTCTGCCCATTTGTGGAATAGACAAACATTATGGGGTCAAATAGCAGCTTACAATTCAAAATTAGAAAAAAAACAGTGTACGCTTGAAATTCACAACAATTCTAACAAAACAAAAATTATAAAATGTGTGGCCCTTTTCAAGCGTGGATAATGTGGTAAACCGATTATGTAAATGTGACCAAGTCCCATGCTGCTTTTTAATTTCAACTAAGGCCCCGATAGAGAAATAATTTATAGACACAAGGTGGTTTAAGCTCACAGTTGCCTAACTACTACTATCTCACAATCTACATAAATATCTATATCTATATATATATATTAATAAACTACTATACACAGTCATAAAACTTATCTAGGGCTTTTGGAAAAACATTTACTTAGTACCATTTCGTGACCTCATGCACTCGTCGCACATATGGAGATATCGCATTAATAGCAGCAGTAATTTCCTGCCAGTGTCTGTGACGCTCATGTCCAGTTATCTGATGGTCCTCGGCATGGAAACGACTTAGCACTTCATCGACCAACACCTCCAGTTCATCGTTAGTAAAGTTGTGCTTACGCCTGCTTGGCATACCTGCTGCCTCTTCGGCACTGGGGCCTAGCTCAGACATATTCCTATTGGAAAGAAAAGAAGTGTATTTATTGGCAATGCAAAAAGTCAGGTGAAAATATAGATTGTAAGGCCATCCACCCCCTTAAAAGGTAGCATTTAGCAAACTTCTACCTATGTATCAAGCACATGTCCCTTATTCTAATAATCATTGTTGCTTAAATATTTAACCATCATTTACTTAGTCCACTGTATTTTTACCTGATTGGCCTGCAATAGTACTTCAACATTCTGCTACTACTACCACTCTTCACTTTTAGAAGCATAACATTGGTTATCAGGTTATCAACACACAAAAGTCACTTATATCACATTCAGATTTTGGAGTGCCAAACCCTAGATTGTAAATAAAAATGTAATCTTATTGTACAAATCAACCACCACCACCACACTTAATAGTGTGTACTACAAATGTAAATTTTTAGAGAATCTTCTAAATAAGTTGATACATTTTGAGCCATGTGTCCATCAATGCTATAATCCGGCGGTTCCCAAACTGTGTGCCGCGGCTCCCAGGGGTGCCGCGAGCCAGACATAAAAAAAAACCAAAGAACACATAAATTTACCAATCCGCCAGGCGCTGGGACCCAGCATCCTCCTCTCTCCCGTAGCTGTCACTGAATATCGACGTCAGTAACAAGCTGCTGCTGGAGAGAGGAGGCTGCTGGGTCCCGGCGCCCAGCGGATTGGTAAGTTTATGTGTTCTTTGTTTTTTTTTTATGTCTGGTGCGTGGCAGAGGAGTGAGAGGGAGTGTGACAGCGGGGCAGACAGTGGGGCACAGGAGAGTGACAGCGGGGCAGACAGCGGGGCACAGGAGAGTGACAGCGGGGCAGACAGCGGGGCACAGGAGAGTGACAGCGGGGCAGACAGAGGGGCACAGGAGAGTGACAGCGGGGCAGACAGTGGGGCACAGGAGAGTGACACCGGGGCAGACAGCGGGGCACAGGAGAGTGAAAGCGGGGCACAGGAGAGTGACAGTGGGGCAGACAGATGGGCACAGGAGAGTGACAGCGGGGCACAGGAGAGTGACAGCGGGGCAGACAGAGGGGCACAGGAGGGTGACAGCGGGGCACAGGAGAGTGACAACAGGGGCAGATAGAGGGGCACAGGAGAGTGACAGAGGGGCACAGGAGAGTGACAGCGGGGAAGACAGAGGGGCAGAGGAGAGTGACAGCGGGGCACAGGAGAGTGACAGCGGGGCAGACAGCGGGGCACAGGAGAGTGACAGCGGGGCACAGGAGAGTGACAGCGGGACAGACAGCGGGGCAGAGGAGAGTGACAGCGGGGCAGAGGAGAGTGACAGCGGGACACAGGAGAGTGACAGCAGGGCACAGGAGAGTGACAGCGGGGCAGACAGAGGGGCACAGGAGAGTGACAGCGGGGCAGACAGCGGGGCAGAGGAGAGTGACAGCGGGGCAGAGGAGAGTGACAGCGGGGCAGAGGAGGGGGACACAGTGTGAGAGGGGCAGTGGAGGGGGGACAGCGTGACAGAGGGCAGAGGAGGGAACTGCGTGACAGAGGGCAGAGGAGGGGGACAGCGTGAGAGGGCAGAGGAGGGGGGACATCGTGAGAGAGGGCAGAGGAGGGGGGACAGGGTGTCGGGGCAGAGTGTCTGGATGCAGAGGGGGCAGAGTGTCTGGATGCAGAGAGGGCAGAGTGTCTGGATGCAGAGGGAGCAGAGTGTCTGGATGCAGAGGGGGCAGTGTGTCTGTATGCAGAGGGGGCATTTTTGCATACAACTAAATAAGTATTTCTGTCCTGACCTAAATACTTATTATAATTTTTTGACCCAACTACTTCTAAAACAGGACTGCTCAATAATTATTTTGGAGGGGTGCCTTGAAAAAATTTGGAGACTCTAAGAGTGCCGCGAACTGAAAAAGTTTGGGAACCACTGCTATAATCCAATTATTAGTGAGTTTGTTATGGAGAATGTAATTAGCATAGTGTAGCCTAAAATTGTATACTTTCCCTGTAAAATGTGGGTCGAAGGCCACTTTTTGTAACAGTTTCATTGCAGCAATGACACACACATTTCATCCTAAACAGCTGGCTACATTATTATAGACAAACATTCGGTATATACTAAAAGATATCTGAAGATTTTCTACTTACTGTTTTAGCGAGTGTGAATAAGCACCAAAAAAATGTAATTTTTCTGTATAATGCTTGGCCTGGCCTGCAAAACAGCAATAAAACAGGAATAAAATCCAAAGTCAGGTATTGTGATCATCAATGCTATAATCCAATTATTAGTGAGTTTGTTATGGAGAAGGTAATTAGCATAGTGTAGCCTAAAATTGTATACTTTCCCTGTAAAATGTGAGGCCAAGGCCACTTTTTGTGACAGTTTCATTACAGCAATGACACACATATTTCTTCCTAAACAGATGCCTACATTATGAGATACAAACAATTGGTATATATTACAATATGTTACATAATTTGGCACTTACTGTTTGTTGGTTTGTTATTAGGCAAAGCAAAAAAAAATCTCTCTAATCTTCAATTTGAGCTGCCCTGCCAAAAAGCAAATGAACAGGAAGGAAAGCAAAGTGCAGGTGGGTTTAAATGGAGGTTTGTATTAATAATCCAGGTGTACACTCTTCTTCCTAATTGCAGAGCACAGAGTACTCGTCTCATCGTCGGCGGGCCGCCATGTTCTTGGTGGGAGAGTCAACCACAACACACAGGTGTCTGAAAGACCGCATGTGATGTGAGTATGCCCATACGTGCTCTGAGAACCAATCAGAGCGCAGAATACTGCAGAGGAGTTTTTTCTGCTTGAAAATGAGGGCAAGCATTTTTAGCCGGCGTGAACTCCGTGTCCTCACCGAGGGCATGGATAGCGTGCCCTCGGGGCGCTATTGCTCAAATGAAAGTAAGCTGCGGGCCTACCAAAGGGTCCGCAGGTACATCCGGCTGCGATTGAACATAAGGCGCAGTATAGTGCAACTCCAGCACCGCTGGAGCGATCTCCGCTGGCGTCAGCCCCAGCTCCTGGAGGAATTCCGTCAGGAGATAAGAAGAAGTGAGTTCTCTATTAATCGCCAAAAACCCGTGTACACACATATATATTTGCTCGATGTTTGAATATATTTTTACCCTAAACACCTAACATGGCCTACATAACAATTTGCAAGCACACTATAAAGTTAATTCCACTTCCAGTGCACCCAAATGCTTTGCCTCCTGTCTCCTACATTTGTCTGGTGACAATGTACTGTCCTAAATGGTTTAGTTAGAAACCTCAGAACATTAAGGGTGTTTTTTGGAATCAGGCTTTCAAACTCTTGACCCGAGTGCTGTAACTTGCTGGTCTAACCTTAAAAACAGTTTGGAGTGGCAGATGTGTTGTTATTATTGGGCAAAGATTTAAAAGGCAGGTTTGAAAACCCAAACACCTTAGCGTTGTGTCAATTTTTTTTAAGGTCCCATAAGGTGCACACAGATTACAGAGTGTACTAGATAGAGCTAATCATTCATTAATTAACTGGCTAGTTACACTGTGAGGTAGTACCAACAAAGGGTTATTTCTAAAATATACTCAACATTCAAAGATTTTGAGATCCATCCACTAATTCAGTGGTCCCGTACAGAGAGAACTAATTGACATTATTACCAGCCCCATGGGAGTTGGCAGACTTAAATTCCCTAACATTTCAAAGCAGACTACTGGCAATTTCGCCAAAAACAAAATTACCCACACAGTAGTTTGTTTGTGGAGTGTGGTAGACAACACATACAAGTATTAAGCAAACTCCACACAGATGAAACAATAATCAGGGGCTTGAACTCCTGACCCCAGTGCTGTGAGAGCAAAGTGCTGACCACTAGGCCACTGAGAATTTCTACATCTCTATGCAAAAGACAAACATTTGTGACAGGTCATGTGAAATGCTTTGTGTTCATCATGTTTAGCTCCTTGCTTTGGTAGTAGCTAATATTTCTGTCTGCTGGCAATGCAAAGTTTATTAAACATGTATGATCACCTGATTGTCATAATACTATCGGTTTATTAAGCGGATGAATGTGTTAACATGACACACTTTTTTTTTTATTTCCTTTTTTCCAACAGACCGGGCACGCTGGGAACACCGGCAACGCCGCCGGGCGGTGGTGGGGGCAGAGGAGGAGGAGGAGGAGGAGGAGGAGGAGGTGGCGGTGTCGGTGGTGGAGATGGAGGCGGAGGAGGAGGAGCAGGAGGAGGCAGTGGTGGTGGAGGCGGAGGATGAGGAGCAGCAGCAGCAGCCGCGGCCGTTGGTGGATGAGGAGGAGGAGGACCAGCAGCGCCTGCCGGTGGTGGTGCTGAAGGAGGAGAGTCCGCAGGAGGCAGCATCGGACAGCCAAGAGGCAGAGGCCTTTGGAGATAGTAAGTATTTGCTATAAGTGCTGGACATAATTGGATAACATTGAGATGTCCATTATCCTTGAAAAAAATCCCTGCTTTCACACATGTTGATTAAATGGTGACCTACATGTCACAGGTTTAAAAAGCCTTACAAATGTAAATTTGTTTAACCACTCAAACCACAGCCAGAGCCATCATAACACATGGGCACGCAGGGCAGGGCAACACAAATGTGGCCGATAGCCTTGTCAACTTGTCAGTATATGAATGTTTTTTTTTTTACGTCAAATCTAAACCAAATTATTGTAACTTCCTGTGAGTGGTTGTGTAGATAGTGGCCCACTGTAGTGCTTTGTCTTGGGGCTGTTAAGACCACCCTGTCCACGCCCCTCTCTCTGGGCCACACCAGAATGTAGAACATCTATCCAAATGCAACACCAAAGCCTTATCAAAGTCCATTGTGCGGCCAAATGCATTTGTACCTAGAGGCCTAACATTTGAAAGTAATGAAACAGTAGACATCTTTAGTAAATCCTGTCTGTTTGACAAAATAGGTATACATGTATTTAATATTTTTTTCTGATTTCTTTCAGCACACATGGAGGAAGCTGACAATTGGACTCTCCCCCCCCCCCCCCCACCAACGTTGACAGAGATGAGGGCAGAAATTTCTGCATCGTGGAAAAAAATAAAGGAACTTCAAAAGGAGCAACAAAAATGTATGGAGGAGATTGAGGCCAAAATGGCCTATTGGTGTACATTTTATGATTCGTTTTTTTTTGTCTTTTTTGTTTTTTAATGTAAATAGTTTTAACCAAAAATGTACAGAGATATTTCTATTTGTTAATATCTAAAACATTATATAAGTTTAACTAAAAACAACTTTGGTGTGTGTGTATTTATTCATCTAATTATCCTACATATGGTTGTAAGGACAAAAGAGATTGTATATAATATTCCAAAAAGATTAACATTGAAATAAGATGGTTTGTTTAGAAGTCCCATCATCATTTCGCTAGCAGAAAAGATTATGATTTGCTCTTTGCATGTAATCCAAAAGGAACATGTGCCCTCCACCAACAAGCCACCCCTATAAGAGGTATTGCATCTGTAGGCCCTGTGTGCAAGATAAAGTCCAAAAGGTCAAACGCCCTAGCTAGTTACCAATTTCCCCACATCATGTGTCATTGTAGTGATAGTCCAAGGTTACGTTCAAGTGTCAGAGCAAAGCCAGTCACACATTAAAGAGAACATCGAAAGTGTACCCAGAAGTGGCGTCAGTGGTGTAAGGCAGAAGTACAAGCGATGCAAAGCTCCATGGTACTGGAGTGTGGTGAGCGGCCTGTTTGGATAAAGCTTAGTACATTACATAATGTGTACGCCGTGGATCCTGATGAAAGTCTGTTTGCTGCCAATGTTGCATTTAACTCCAAAGAAGCTGTCCCCTACAACCCCATCCCCTTTGTCCATTCAGAATAATCAATGTCAGCATGCACATAATAATGTGCATGTGAAGTGTGGGTCCTGAGACTTTTCAAAATTTCCCTCCCAAAAATGATTTTCTTACAATACAGGATAAATCAGAGGGCATATCTTACAATATGGTAGAGTGTGTATAACAAATCAAAAATGAAACCATTGTGTTACATTCCTGCAGTTCTTGTTAGGATAATGCTTCCAGTCCACACATTAGTTATGGGTATGCTTGGTATTTGAACTCATGTCTACTGTGTTGTGAGTCCAAAGTGCTAACCAGTGAGCTACCTGTGAGATTGTTACTTTCTTAGTAATTTGTGTGAATAATGAGGAGTACTATTAATTGTCATTTGCCTGTGTAGCACGCATGCTGTATTGTTGGTGTTCTCTGTCTTTTTTCACATTTCAGGTTGGCCTAGTGGGTCGCTCTCCCACTTCCCATAAAGACAGTCATAAATTCTAATCCAGACTGAAACCCTTAATCTTTGTGGAGATTGTATACACTCTGTTGTGTGTGTATCCTTTATGGAAGAGTATGCTATGCATTTTCCTGAAAAGCCAGATGGATTTCTAGTACAACATACATATACATATACATTTTTATCGAGTCATTATGTATGTGCTTTTAAGGTAGCCATATCCATGCATTTTGCATACTATACGTCGATTTAAAATCCAAAACACAGAAAGCCCATGTGTGTTTCAGTTAAAAAGTGTGTGTCACACTAACTATTAGCAAAGGAAAAACAACGTTCAGAGTGTGCCACATCATTGTTATTTGGCAGTGAATAATGAGTAAAGAGCTATCCCGTAAAAATAAGCCCCAGGCAATTGTGTTGTTCTGTGTAAACAAATTGTTCATGTCCCTCCCACAGTAGGCGTAACGTATGCATAAGCTTCCCGTCAATCACTTTTGATCCGTCGCTTGTGCTTGTGCCTTGTTTAAAGATCCGCAGGTGGGTATGTTTTATTGCGTTTGCGCTGCCTAATTCCGTGGCTTAAGTGTAGAAGATCACAGGAGGGTGTGTTTTTGCAGTTTGCTTATTTCACTCGCGTAAGTGTTTGCATCACTTAAAGTATGTAACGCAGATACGGTTATGTTTGCGTATTGATGAATCGGGCCCTTTGTGTGTAACCTATTTAACACTGTACAATTTGACTGCAAATTCAGAAGAAAAGACTGCCAGCCCTAGTATTTGTATCTCAGCATTGACAATTAGCAATGGAGTAATGGAGCTCTTCTCTTTGTGTGTAACCTATATAAAACTGTACATTATGGGACTGCAGATTTAGAAGACCAAGCCTGCCCTATTAATTCTATTTCAGCTATGTCAATTAGCAATGGAGCAATGGAGTTCACCTTAATGTCACTGTAGACTTTGATAAACACTGCTATCCCCTCCTCTTTCTATTCTACCTATGCCCAACTGCTCTACAGACTGTGCTACCCCTTCTGTGTCACTCTGTGAAATGGCGCTGGATCGCCATGTAGGGCGGTACTTATGCAATCCAAAATTCACGAGATCCGATGACGTAACAATGACGTTTTGCTTCATTTTCAATACCGAAAGCGCGCGGATATGTTCGGGTATGTTCGGTTCCCGGGAAACCGAGTCTGAGAATCTCTATTTATCACTAATCATTAATTACAACTTTCTTTTATTTTCTCCTAAAATATGCTTTTTAATCCTTGTATATGTCTAAAATAAGTAATAGGAGGAGAGGGCTATCAACACAGTCTTTAATTCATTTGTCAGATTTAATGTATTAATTACATTTGTTTAAGTGTACATATAAATGTCTCAATGGCACAAATGGCTTCCCATTAAAAGTAATGGGTAGTCGTTAATTTCTGCCATTTTAGAGGTTGTATATACCACAATCCAGCCAGCTTCTCCCATCAGAAGTAGCAATATTATGTCCCTCCTGCAGTAGACACCATTTTATTGCATATGCTTGTAGAGATGGTCACAAATGCACAGAAGTAGGTGTATGACTTCTGAAAAGAAGAAGAAATAGCATTTGCACTGTGCTGCCACATTTTTCTGTGTTTTTTTATGACCCTTATTTTCTGAATCAATTTTTCTACTTAAAAAGAAAAGGAAAAATAATGTTTCTTTTCACCCTTATGCTATGTGCATTCTGAAAAGCAAATATATCCTCTTACTCAGACCTCCCTGTGCTTGTCCTTGGGCTTCCACAAGTTCACTGAATATTCGTTTAGACTGTAAGTTCCCCTGAATGCTTTGTATTAGCTTTAAAAATCTGCATGAAATATTCCTGTTTTTATTTCCATGTTTTTATGAAATCATTGACATGAAATTGCAAGATTTGAATATACATTGCTTTTTATTTTCTCCAGTAATAATTTATTTGAAATAATTGAGAAATAAACACAATTTTGAGAATAAAGAATTATGTATTTGCAGTTATGATTGAATATTTATGGTACAATTATATGGTGAGTATCAAATGAGGCATTATAAATACTGTTCTCTAATGCTGCTTTTTCAAGGTGAAGCTAATAAACTAATTTACAGTACTCCTGGGACAAATAATATGTCTTCAATCAAAACTTTTCCAGGCTACCAAACAAAAACAATCTATTTGTATTGTTATAAAATGTGGAAATATAGGAAACAAATGTGATTGCATGAAAGCAAATCTCACACTATGCAAAGCACAGAACATATTTCTAAAAATTGTTGACATGATATCAATTTGAATAAGGTAGACAGGAGACATATTCATTCACAAATTCTATATGACAGTTTAGTGTCCACTCATCAAACTAAGCAATTACCTAAACTTTATATCAAAATAAAAATCGTACATTCAGAGAAAACTTCTTTTAAAACACAAAAACACTTTATTGTTGTGATTACACCATTTAATTGGGTTTATTTTTAATATAAACTAAAATACATGTAATATAAATCTCATTATTTTATTATTTTGTCATGTAAGTAAAAGTACATAAAGTTAAATGCAGTTTTCAAGGGACCACCGTAAATGAAAGTGTCCCCACTATTTAGCCATTGAAGCTTATGGGGAGAGTATCATCGGATCCTTCAGCCCATCTACCTGCTCCCCCTTGCATCACTATGTGATAGTGACCATAGAGGACATAGGAGATAGGTCTTTATAGAAACAGCAGTTTTTTTGTCTACTGTTCCAAAAGAAGAATTTTAATAAATAGTCTCAATATTTTATTCCTTACCTTTGCTATTAGGAATGAAATTGATCATGTTTAAAATGTGGTTCATAACAAATATGCCAATTAGATTTTCTGTATTTAGGTTCCAGTAAAGTGGCCCATACTATGCTATAAATATTAACATTTCTACATAGCTTCAATTATTTATTAATTGCTAATAAGGTTATGAGTCATTATGACAATTATATTATAACATTCTGTTTTTCACTACCAGAAGCCTTATACCGCTTTCATAATGCCGTCCCTGCAATTTCCCATGTTTTTCAAGCCGGGTTTTTGCCGAGTTTCAGAGCGTCCCAGCTCAGAGACCATGTTCACACTGCACCTTGGACCCAGCAATTTCCTGGGTCAACCCCATTCATACTGGACACGGGTCTGCCCTGGCAATAAGTGTGAGTCATTACAAGAGGAGCTTTCATTGGCTGAAAAATACTGAGGTCATTAAAGGGTAATAGTTTTTTTGCATACAAAGATGAGGTCAAGGTGTGTGGTGACTGTTCACAGCATTGCTTTAATCATGACCAAAGAGTCACTTTTGTGCTACCTTGCACAGTGTCATTGCAGGAGGCGAAAGATGCAATTTATTACACAGAGGGAGAATACTTGGTGTCTGTATATGCACAGGAGGAGAGTTTTTCTCAGGACCAGCATTTCCTGCATATTGAAATTTAGTGCTGCGACTAACTGAACAATGTGTGCCAGAGAATGCAGCCACGGAGAAGCTTTCTGATCTACTGTGAAATATTTTGAGGAACAGTAGAACATTTCACTATGTGCTGAACCTTATCACCTCAGCACTTTCTAAACAGTCAACAAACTTGAGAAAACCCATTGCACCAAGTACGAGGCTAGCAATTGTGTTGTGGTGGTATGCTACCCTAGACAAATACCGTACAATCTTCTGCTTGTTTGGAGTGGGGATATCCACAGTTTGCACTCTAGTGCATCAAGTCACCAAGGCATTGTTTCATCTCCTTACTTGAAGGATAGCGACTGGATTACTACAACCGCAAAGGCTGGCATTCCATTATTCTAAAGGCTGTTGACCACAACTATTGGCAAGCATCATTTATTAGTTTAATGTGACTGTGTCTTATGATGTCTATTGTAAAACAAAGGTAAATATATTTTATTTTCAGTTTCACAGATGTCTTTATTGGTTGGCCTGGACATTCTTATGATGCCAGAGTTCTATCCAATTCTGATCTGTACCAGATTACAGAGGACAGACAAGATGGCTGGTTGTTCCTTAGAGAGGTAAATATCTATATTTTGTAGGATGATGTTTTCCTCAGCTAGTAATATATTCATGTAATTTTTGGTATTTATTTACTGCACCTGTTTCTCTCTAGAAGTTCCTTCACCCATACTGTCAGCTCAGCGCGGATGGTGGTAGAAAATGCCTTTGGACGCTTGAAAGGACGTTGGCTGTGTTTATTGAAGCGCAATGGCATTGACACCAAATTATGTCCCATATAATTGCTGCTTGCTTTATTTTACACAATATTTGTGAAATACAGAAAGAGCAGTTTCTACCAGAGTGGAATGTACAGGACTCTGAACTGTCAGTGCTTTCTGTGGACTCTACAGGTTATGAGCTGGAACGTACAAATACCTCTGCAGAACTCATTCGTACCATCATCACCGCCAATCTGTTCTCCATTATTGAGTAGAGCAGGCAAGGGATATCTAAAGAATATATTTTTATTCAAAATGTTTGTTTCTTTGTTAAATGGTATTATTACATATTTCTTCATATGTACCTATATAAAGTGCTGATTTGCAAAAACACAAAAATATAACAATAATTAAAAAACTTAGAAATGTATGAACCCATGTGCGCAAACAGAAGTGCAAGTCTAGGCTCTCTTTCAGTGTTTGCTTAGATCACAAAACATTTTTAACTTTAAATAACTGGATCTGGATTAACTTCGTGTTTTGGTTTTGGATCCCTATTTTCTACTAAAATCCCAATTTTTTTTGCTAAAATCACATAATTATTTTTTTTCCCCCTACATTATTATTAATATCAAAAACTCTAATTTCAAGTCATTTGAAGCCAATTTGGACCTTCTCACTGGTCATAATATTATTTTCATATACTTTCAAACAGAGACTGCAGCGACCTGGCTTGATGCAAAGCAACAGAGCAATGACTCAAACACACAGCAGTTCCTAGCACATCTAGGAAACATTTCCACACAGCAGTGTCAGTAAAGAAAAGTAGTGCAAGATGGAATTGTAATTGGATCATGAAATCAGTTATGGTTCATTTGATCGCTCCACCCGTTCCGTGGATAACTATGGTAATTCTACAGCTAATACAAGGCGATGAGCGCTGCCCCCCTCCCCCCCTGGTTGTGTGCTTTTATCAGACCCAGATCAATCCAGGGTGCCAGACAATGCAATAAAAGAGCCATAGTAATTCACAGCAAAAAACAAGTTCATCACTGTGCTACAAATCAGCCCCAATTCCCTAAAAATTATAATATAGTTAGGTACTTTTAATGTAAAGTGCAGATTACAAACACTTTGTGCAATACTGATGAAACAGCAGCAAAGTGGAAGGTAATACATATACATGTCTATTTAGACATCCATGCTTACATTACTTCTGCAAGCAACGTTGTTCTTTGTTAATAAAACTGTTGTCTTTATACCGTTCAAAAAAATTAAAAATAATCCTCCACCATTCTTTGGATCTTGATAGTAGGATCAGGTGGAGTAACAGCAGATATGTCACTAATTCTGGTCAATTCTTTTACAGTAGACAAGACCTAGGGCTAGATTTACTAAAATGCAGGTTTGAAAAAGTGGAGTGCCTATAGCAACCAATCAGATTCTAGCTGTCATTCATTTAGTGCATTCTACAAAATGACAGCTAGAATCTGATTGGTTGCCATAGGCAACATCTCCACTTTTTCAAACCTGCAGTTTAGTAAATATATCCCCAGATGTCAAAATGTTGTGCTGAGTCATCTGCATCATCAATGGGTATCTTTGATTTCTGCAAAGCACACAAAAGTATATAGCACGTGTAGGTAACATTGGCACACAGCAGTAGCTGAAAGAAAAAGTGGTGCAAGATAGAATTGTCCTTCAGCTCTCCCCCCACCCTTATGTTGGATCTTAAAAAGGACATGCACGGGGGCGTGGCCAGGACGCCATACTACACAGGCACGTTTTCAGGAGCTACGGTGAATAAGCCTTTAAAAAACACCCCAGCAGAGGAGATCTCACCCCAAATTCCAGTCCCCGCTCTCCCTTATTACATCTGGGAGGCGGGGGAGTCTCTAAGGCTGCCGGAGGGACCTCCGGTCAGACTGTTATCCGCCTGGGAGAGGTGCGGGCCCGTCTGGCATGGCCGTAGTGCCCTGATACCACCACATCTTGGTGCCCCCTTGGGTGACTAGCCCCAGCAGACCAAATGCTACGGACACTTCCCGGCTGCCTTGTGGAGGACTCGGCTGCAACTGCTCATTCCACTGCCCGCTTTGCTCCCCGATCCTGGGACTCAAACCGTGGCTGGAGACATCGGTCCCTGTGTGGGCTTTTGTGCCTGGGGCTGCAGAACCTGTGTGATGCTGACCCAATGTGGCCTGAAGGAGGAAGGATCTACTTCCGGTTTGGAGGCCTCGGGGCTGGGTGACTGCTGCCCTCCCGGTGCTCTACTTCTGGTGGGGGCGAGACGAGGCAGCGCCACAAGGATCCAACCCTTCCCTCTTCTGGTGTAAGTGGATTCCCAGACCCGATGACCTGGATTCCCCTCCGGTGTCTATGGTGCCTAAACAACCTGTACTGACCCACGGACTCCCTTGGTCAATCTCTACAGGGAGCAACTTAAAAGAACCTGCTCTTACCTTATAGGAGGCAGCACTCTTCAGCAGGCTCTCACATCTGACAGGCAGCGGGGGCTATGGATCTCCAGTGAGGTGTGCTGAACGCTCCCCTGTGTACTGCACCTGCCTTACAATCTCAGTGCAATCTCACTACATAGAGCTGGTCGCAAGCTGTGTTCAATAATACTCTGCTGCCCTCCGGTGGCTGATAGTTGGTACTGCAATTTCTATTACCAAAGCTGCAGATCTCTATGTACATATAGGGGCTCTGAAGCTGCAGGAGTTAATAGGAACCATAATATCAGCACCTCTCTATATTCCAACATTCTCCCCGGAGATTCTCTGCAAAGAGGGTTCGAACATTCCGCTGGGTGCATATCTCCAGGACGTCGTTCTTTTCCTGTCCCTGTGTAATTACTCCATTCAAGCGCACAAGTCGCAGCATTCCTTGGGCATCTTTCCTCATAATCGCAATCAAACAGGTCTAGACTTCCTGGCTGGACATTGTTCTGCTTTAATATAAGCCGCGATATGGAGTAAGTCACGACGCTCAGCATGGCCCCTTCGCCAGGGTTCTCGCTTGGAAAGTCATGGAAATGTTTCTTTTCTAATCTTAACACAGAACCTTCACAATAGCCCTCCCTGGTTGATCTATTGGCGACTGAACCCCTGAGTATACCATGCCGAAGAGTGGCAGGAAGACTGGTGGTCTGGATCTTTCTCAGAGCCTCAAGAAATTTGGGTTTTCAGAGGCAAAGACCCCAAGCACCTCCTCTTCATATCGCGAAGCTCACTCCGACGACTCGGATTCCTCGCCATTGACTCGCAAGGATTTACAATCCTTGATTCGGGAGGTTAAAGAGACAAGGAAATCAGTGCAGGCGGTCCAAACAGAAGTGCAAAAAGCTATCGGATCACTAAGGGTTGAGGTCCAGGACCTCGTGAATAGGACGGACCATTTGGAAACTTAAATGGATGAAGCTGCCTCTTCCCACAGGGACACGGTGACTGACATCCAACAATTGAAACAAGATATGCTTCATATGCAGGAACAACAAGAAGATTAAGAGAACAGGGTCAGGCGTAATAACCTATGCATCAGAGGTATCCCTGAGGAGGTGGATCAATCCCTCCTAGACCAATATCTTAAAAGACTCTTTGCCAGCCTAGCTCCTGCTACCCCAGACGATCAGATTCTCTTGGACAGGGCCCACAGAGCCCTTCACCCTCACTCTCAAGAGTCCTCTCAACCCCGGGATGTCATCCTCCCTTGTCACTATTATACTACCAAGGAAGCGATCCTGCAGGAATCTCGTAAGACTGACTCAATTACGTTTGAGGATGCCTTCCTGCAAATTTTCCAGGACATTGCTCCACTTACACTCCTCAAGATGCGTGAACTGAAGCTGGTGACATCTATTCTCAGGGACAATAACATTCGCTATCGATGGGGCTTTCCATTCCGCCATTTTGGTCTGGCATCATAACAAGCTTCATTCTGCTCGTTCAATGGCAGAAGCAGTCCAACTCTTTGGGACTCTGGGTCTCCCGGCCCCGGCTTCTCTTTCCCACCCGGCGGCATCGGAATCGCAGTCCAGCTTTATGGGATCCACCCCTGCCTCCCGGAAGCTTCCAACTAAAGAGTGGTCGACTGTGACGAGAACCGTTAAACCATCTGTTACTGTTCCACCCCCTTGATATATGCTCACTGTGTTTCCTTGTTTCTTTTTGTTTCAGAAACCACCCTGTTTCATGTACCTTCTCTCAACATGACTGACCGCTGGTTCTTGGTCCCTGTCATGTAGATTGGGAGGAAGTAGGGGCCATTGGCCCCAGATGTTGGGTTAATCTGTTTTTTCTATTAACTTTCTGTGTGATTACTTTATTGTATTGTTCTCTATTTGTTTCAGTATGCTACTCATCTACTGCCCTCAGTTCATTTTCTTTATCTATGTTTCACTGACTTTGGGTAGTGGTTTGATCTCCTTCCCTCACAACATTCCTTTTCCACCTAGCTTGCTATATTGCTTCTCTGACCCTGGCTGGGAGGTAATGTGAGTGTCCACATTTTACGACTGATTCTCCCAGGCCTTCTCAGTGTTCGTATCCCTGGCCACGTTCCCATAATGGGTATATTGCCCTTGCCCGGCCCTCCAGGGCCACTGGCACTGCCCTGTACCTTCCCTGGCCGGCATCATGGACCAGATGTGCTCCCGCACGCTGGCCCTGTCCCCTACCCTACTTCCCTTTTTCCCTTCTCCTTTCCTCCCTCTCCTTTTTCGCCTCAGGCACTTCTTCATACGCTTTGCCTTTATTGCATTTGTGTTAACTTGGGACTGTTCTTATTTTCTTTTGTAGTGCGACTGGTCCTTGCTGGGGGACCTGAGGCAGCCCTGTCTTCACCTCCCGATGGCTCTTAGGATCTTCTCATTGAACGTTAAAGGTTTGAACACCCCACAAAAGCCTACAACAATTTACCTCACACTTAAACAACATAGAGCAAATATAGTTCTTCTTCAGGAAACACATTTTATCCGTCATTCACATCCAAAAACTAAAGTCTAAATGGTACCCTTTTGCATTCCATGCTTGTGACCCCAGACAGAAAAAACGGGGGTGGGGGGGAGGGGGGTTGCTACACTTTTTGCATCCCACATAACATTTGAGCCTTTGACATCCCATTCTGACCCTGACGGTCGATTTCTAATCCTAGTGGGTAAACTCAATAATACCTTATGCACCCAAGTTAATGTGTATGGCCCAAAACAAAATCAGCGTTCATTTTTGGCTGCCCTAGACTCCTTGCTCTCTCAGGTGCGCCAGGGAGAAGTGATTATGGCAGGGGATGTTGTAGTAGATGATACTATAGATAGATCGTCCACTTTGCTCCCCCCTGTCAGTGGCTCAGAGTTCCGTAAATCTAAGGCCTTGGTATCCCTTTTTTCCCATCATCTCCTCTTTGACTCCTGGAGGCTCAGGGAACCCTCTTCCCGAGATTATACATTTTACTCCCAGGTTCATGGTACCTATTCACGATTAGACATGGTCTTCCTCATCCACGGTCTGTCATTAAGGCTCAAGGCAGCCCACATACACCCAATGGTTTGGTCTGACCACTCTCCTATATCAGCTGATCTCTCACACGTACTACCCCGCCCTCGCCCCGCTTTGTGGCATATTAATGACTCCATTCTCCATGATCAGCCACTTATCTTAGAGCTTCGGACCCTCCTTGACGAGTATTTTCTCTTTAATGACCTCCCCGATACTTCCCCCATTACCCTCTGGTAAACCCATAAGGCAGTGGTGCGGGGCCATCTTATTAGCATGGCCTCATGCCGTAAGAAGTTGGCCATCTCCAAATGGGTGTCATAAACTATTCAACTCCAGACTCTGGAGAGACAGCATAAACTATCCCCAGATGAAGAGGTTCTGACCAAACTTCTAAAGGTGAGATCTGATTTGAACCTCCTTCTCTCTGAATCCACTGCCTCGGCCCTGAAACGGCTGAGGCAGAAGTTCTAAGAGAAGGGAGATAAAGCTGGCAGAATATTAGCCACCCGTCTGAGGGCTCAGAGATCTCAAAACAACGTCATGGCCCTGAAGTCTCCTTCTGGCTCACCCATTTACCGTCCCGACCAGATAGGGCGCGAGTTTCAGAAATTTTATTCCACATTGTATAATTTGGATGCTCTAAGTCCCGGGAGTGCTCCTTCTGCAGATACTATAGCAGCTTTTTTGAGGCAAGCGAACCGCCCTACCCTTTCCAGTAGCCTAACCCAACAACTAAATGAGGAGATTACATCGGAGGAAATACTGGCAGTTATCAAGGCCCAAAAGACTTCCAAGGCCCCGGGGCCTGATGGTTTTTCTGCAGCCTACTAGAAAAGATTTTCCCAGACCCTGGTTCCCCACCTCCGCTCCCTGTTCAATGCTGTCTTGCATGGAGAATCCTTAAATAAATCAATGTTAAAGGCGCGTATTGTAGTTATACATAAGAGGGGAAGGGCCCTAGCGACTGTGCAAGCTACCGTCCCATCTCCCTTCTTAATGTTGACATTAAGATATATGCAAAGATCCTGGCCACCCGTCTGAATGTCCTGCCGGATCTAATCCACTATGACCAGATGGGTTTCATTCCGGGTCACCAGGCTAGGGATAATACTCGCCGTGTGATTGACCTTGTTCAAATTATAAACCAAAGACGCCTCCCGGCCATGATGCTCTCACTGGATGCCGAGAAGGTGTTCGATCGAATTTCTTGAGATTTTATGACCCTTGCTCTGAAGGCGTATGGCTTCATGGCTGAATTTCTGACCGGGGTATCTGCCCTCTATAACTCTCCCTCAGCTAGGGTCCTGGTTAATGGATCTCTATCCGACCCTCTCTCCCTCTTCAATGGGACGAGACAGGGCTGCCCGCTTTCGCCCTTAATCTTTGCACTAGTAATAGAACCCTTGGCGGCGATTATCAGACAGACGGCATTGATCTCAGGCGTGACAGTGGGGCCGCGGGAATTCAAGGTTTCTCTCTTCACAGATGACATAATTCTTTCCCTGACGCACCCTCAGGAGCCTTTACCTGCCTTATATAAACTTATGGATGAATATGGCCTCCTTTCAGGCTATAAAATAAATTTTGTTAAATCAGAGGCCATGCTCCTCCACAAATCCCCTTCCCTTAGGTCCAGTTTACAGACTAGTTTTGCACTACGCTGACAGCCGAATAAGGTCAAATATCTTGGAGTTTATATCACCTCGATTTGCATTCCTCCTTAGCAGTGCTCAAAAAGCCCAGGGCTCGGGGAGACAGATGCTTTCCAGACATTAAATTTTATTATTTGGCATCCCATCTGACCCAGGTGGCGGTAATCTATGCCCCTTACCAGTCCATAGCATGGGTGGACCTGGAGACCCACTATGTTGGGGTCCCTTCTATGGCATCACTCTGGGGCCTGACCAATATAGATAGACCACCAGCGGCCTATTCTCTTCAATCTTTTAAATTCTGTTTGTCCCTTTGGGACTCATGCTGGGTCAAATATAAATTGTCCTCCCCTATCTCAGTTCTGACTCCTCTCTGGGGCAACCCACACTTCCCTCCTGGCAATTCAACACAACAATTTAAACATTGGATGAGAGCGGGAATACGGGTGGTTTCGGACCTGGTGGTCAATCAAAATTGGGCTTCTATGTCGGAACTTCATCACAGTTATGAACCGTTTCGTCCTCTTTTTTGTGTATTTCCAGGTCCAACACTTTGCAATGTCAATGTCCCCCCAGGAGGTTCTTCTGGCCCTTACCTCCTTTGAATATATGTGTCTACATTAACCTCTCACTAAAGGGATGATCTCCCGGATCTATAATTGGCTTATAGACTATACTTTTGATACCCCAGGCCGTCATGAGCGGGAATGGGAGAATGACCTGGGACCTCCTCCAGGTGACTCATGCTGGGAGGAGATCAGGGAGGGGATTGCCAAGAGCTCGATCTCTACACTAATTAAGGAAACAACCTACAAAGTGCACTATAGGTGGTACTATACTCCTGATAAGCTGCCTCGAATGTTTCCTACGGCCACTCCGAGCTGCTGGCGGGAATGTGGCCAGAGATGTACGATGCTACATATATGGTGGACCTGCAGAGTTCCTTTTTGGAACATGGTTCTTACATTCATGAGAGTATAACGTGCTACCTTCATGATAAATCATATAATTTTAATAGGGTGTGGCCCCCGTTGTTTTTACTAGAAAGCCGCAGCTGTCTATCTAGTACAGCTCCCCCTCCCACAGATGGAATATAGCTCTTGGGTCGCCTCCGGATCCCCTAGGCTGGATACGGCTTGCTGCTGGTAAATAACGTTTGTATGCTATTTTTCTTTTTGGTAGCTAATGCAATAGTGTGGCCTAGCTTTTTCTAGCAATGTTCCAAGTTGGCTCATTTACTTATTTACTTATTAGCGATGTTGTTAACAGTACTCGTGCCTTTTTACCTCCCATCCCTCCTTCTTCTTTCCCCCTCCCCATGCCACCATTCCCCACTGATATAAATGTATAAAATTACAGAGGAGACACTTTGATTACTAACACTTTTATGTCAAATATGTTTGATTGAATTTTTCCTGTTGTTTCCTCTTTAAATAAAGAGTTTTTTAAAAAAAAAAAAAAAAAAAAAGGGCATGCACACTTTAACAAACCAAGCAGTTCAGCCAAAAGGAGTGCCACTTTGAGGCTGATGTGCTTGGTTTATTTGGGCCCCCACAAAGCAAGCTTAATGGGTTTAAGGCACCTAAGGTAACAGTGCTGTTAATGAACTCTACTGTTGCAAGATATTGTTGTCCTAATCCTCAGCCTCAGCCTCATCCTAACCCTCATCAGTTTGTACATCATCCTCAGACATTATTAATTCATCACCGCTGGAATCCACCATTACAGAAGTCTCAGTATTTTGATGTAATTGGCGGGAAAGGCCTTCCTCGTGGAAAATGAAGTTCCATATTTTGAGGAAGTAGCCTCCTAGGCCGATCGCTGACAAGGTTCCCGGCTCTTCTGAAAACTCTTTCCGATCTCACACTGGAGGGTGGGCAGCTTAGGCAGTGCAAAGTGAGTTGGTACATGTGTTTCCAAATTCCCTTTTATTCCTCCCAGTATGTAAAGGGACTGTCTTATGTGTCTATTTCTATGCTGTCGTGAAAATAATCCTCCACCATCCTTTGAATGTTGATAGTAGGATCAGGTGGAGTTACGGCAGAGGTGTCACGTTTTTTGGTCAATTATTTTAGACCAGACCAGATGTCAAAATGTTGTGCTGAGTTATCTGCATCATTCTTGGGTCTCTTTGGAAAGCCAAGTTTTTTCCAAGCAGCAGTTGACTGAGAAACTGAAGGAGGAGACGCCGAACTGTCACAAAACACTTGAGCTGTGTGACGAAATCCGAGAGTCTTTAATGGATCCCTTGTATCTGCCAGGTTTGGTATTTCTTACTCAGGGATGCGGAGTCTAACAAGTAGGTGGTATTCACCAAGGACCCCCACAAGGAGTTTTGGCCTTAGCTGCCCCTATCCTGCAGGTCGCGGTCCTCTGGGTGAGTGCTGGGCAGATTGGTAGGAGGAGCCAGAGTGGAGAGAGCAGAAGACGGCTGATACTGGGCGATGACCAGCAAAGGCGAGGAGTTACTGAAGCAGCAGTAGATCAATATGAGCAGCGGAGGTGCAGAACTATATCTGACTTGATGATAGCAGTCAGAGCAGGGGCAGGAGAGTCACTTGAGCAGCAATAGTTCAATATGAGCAACAGAGATGTAGAACTATAGCTGATCCGATGATGGTAACTCAGATAAACGGCAGGAGAGCCACTGGCACAGCAGTAGTTCAATATGAGCAATGGAAATGTAGAACTATAGCTGATCCGATGATGATTATCAGAGCAATGGCAGAAGAGCCATTGACACAGCGGTAGTTCAATAAGAGCAATGGAGGTGTAGAACTATAACTGATACAATAATGGTAACTCAGAGCAAAGGCAGGAGAGTCACTGGCACAGCTGTAGTTCAATATGAGCAATGGAGAGGTAGAACTATAGCTGAACCGAAGATGGTAACTCAAAGCAACAGCAGGAGAGTCACTGGAACAGCAGTAGTTCAGTATGAGCAATGGCGGTGTGTATGGCTTCAGGGGAGGAAATGGAACCTCGGGCACAGCAGTAGCAGCTGCGGATGCTGCTGAGATGTAGAGCTGCAGCCGGCACAGAGAGGAGTACTTGTGAGAAGCAGAGGCCACACTGGACAGGAGACTCGGGTAGACTGAAGGGAGCCAGATCCTCACAGCGAGTGAATGAACTTGAAGAACAGGCGTCTGACAAGAGGAAGTAGGTGGTTTAAATACTGCTCCAGAATGCTGTGACCAATGAGGAACGAGTAAGAGGTCTGAAGAGAGGAGAACCGACTTGCACATGCCAGAACCCCAGGCAAAATTGCGGTTGCCATCCAAGAATGTGACTAGAACACCGTGCTCACCGCTTACAGGAGAGAGGTAACACTGCTGGTACCCGTTCGCGGGGCCGGCGTGTGACAAGCTGTCATCTTGCTCACCAGGAGCTCCTTGCATCTCTTCAGATTTGGGTCAGTTGGAAACAAAGAGAAGATATAGCTCTTAAATTGAGGATCAAGCACAGTCGCCAAAATGTAGTGATCCGGTTGCAAGATTTTTATAACTCTTGGATCCTGGCGAAGCGAATAAAGTACTTGATGTACAAGTCTGACATATATAGCGCAATTGCTTTGTTTAATATCCTCCTTCAGTTTCTGAAGCTGCTTTTACAAAAGTCTAATTAAGGGAATCACTTGACTCAAGCTAGCAGTGTCTGAACTCACTTCACAGGTGACTGCTTCAAATGGTTTCAGTACCTTGCACAACACGGAAAATATTCTCCACTGCGCGGAAAATACATGCCCCCTCCTTTCCCAATGTCATGGCTTGTGGAGTAAGCGTGGATGGCTTTTCGCTGTTTCTCCCTCTGCAGAAGCATATACAGGGTGGAAATCCACCTTGTCACCACATCTTGCTTCAGTTGGTGGCAGGGCAAATTAAATTGCTCTTGTAACTGCTGCAATCTCCTACATGCTGTTGCCGAATGCTGGAAATGTCCAGATATTTTATGGACAGTATCTCCTGCACATCACTGTCATTTTTTAAAAAGCTATGCACCACCTAGTTTATTGTGTGAGCAAACCAGGGAATGTGATTCACCCAGCTGTAATGCTCTCACAATATTGGTGGTGTTATCATAAATGAGATATCCTGAGGAGAGTCCAAGTGGGATAAGCCATGTTGCAATGACATCCATTAGTTTTTCTAATAGATTGTCAGTTGTATGCCTGTTAGTGAAGCCAGTGATACACAAAGTAGCCTGCCTCTGAAAAATGTGACATACTTGGTTACTTGCTGCTGCTGCTGTTCCTGCTGGTGAGGGCAAATCATCAACCCAGTGGGCTGTCACAGTCATATAATCTTTAGTTTGCCAAGTTCCGCTTTTCCACATATCTGTGGTTAAGTGTACTGTGGGTAGAATGGCATTTTATCGCCGAATAATTAAATTTTTATGAACCTTCTGGTAAAGGTGAGGTACAGCTTTTCTAGTAAAATGGTGTTGTAATGAAGTTTGGTAACGGGGACACAAGACCTCAAGTAATTGTCTTTAACCAGCTGCATTATAAGTGGATAATCTAATGCTAGCATAGTCAACATGGCGTCTGTGATTCGCTATGCAACTGGGTGACAGCTTTTATACTTGCTTCCTCTTGCAAAGGATTGTTTAACAGACAATTGTTGTAAACTACTAGTAGTCTTCTTCTTGGTCTGCTTCTGGGATGAAGATTCACCCGCAGCAGCAGCAGCAGCAGTGGGACTAATGCTCAATAATTCTTTATAATAATCCAGGAGAGTAGAGGAGCCACCTAGCCTTAGTAACTTGAATGCAGGACTAACTCTGATTACTACTGAGGATATTGATGAGGACGGTGTTGTGGGTGTAAATTGCAGCTGTCGGGATCTAGCTGAGAGAAGGGAACTAGCTGATGATGGACTGCTTGTTGTTATTTTTTTAGCATAAGTTTCCAATTTTCCCAACAGCTTGCCATGAACTCGTTTCAAATTGCATAACATGGATGAGGTTCCTAGATGGTAAAGGTCTCTACCTCTACTAACTGTTGCTACACAAATGCTACAAATGGCTAGACAACTGTTGTCAGGATTTGGCTAATTGTAATTCCACGTGTAAGAGGTGGATTTTATGGTCTTATGCCCAGGCATGACCATGGTCTTCTTCTTAAACGTGCAAGAACTGCTTCCACTGGTGCAGCACTTACGCAAATGACATCATCGTCATCAACATCCTCATTAACGCCATCGTCAGCTACACAATTATCCCCCTCATCCTGTTGCAATTCCAAAGTGACATCCTCAATTTTTGTATCACTTGGGCTGTTCATGCACACATCTGCAGAAATGCTGAAAGGGGCCTTTTTTATGGGTACACTATCAGACAGGTCAGGAATACACATAGCACTCGTGGATAGACTCTCATCAGGGATTTGTGTCATTTCTGAATCTGAACATACATTTTCCTCTAATGCTTTACTGTTTTCTTCCAGCTCGAATGACAAGGTCTTGCTTGGTCATGACTGACCCTACAAGAAGATGCCTCAGTGACAGTTACAGAACTAGCACTCATAGAGAAAGGCAATGGCCTCATTCTTTCCTTGCCACTGCGTGTGTAGAATGGTATGTTGGCATTTTTTTCTTCTGCACATCAATTTGCCTGTATTACAGGTCTTTTTTTCTTGACCAAGGTAAAAGGTGTTTTTTTACATTTTTGGTGCTCCTAGTCTTCTGTGTACTGCTGTGAATCCATTTTGATAACACAGTACAATGTGACTGCAGATTAGGAATAATTGCTAGCCCTATTATTTCTATTTCAGCAATGACAATTAACAATGGAGCAATGGAGCTCTTCTCTTTGTGTTTTACCTATATAACACAGGAAAATGTGACTGCAGATTTAGAAGACTAAGCCTGCCAGCCCTATTATTTCTATTTCAGCTATGACAACTAGCAATGGAGCTCTCCTATTTGTATGTTACCTATATAACACAGTACAATGTGACTGCAGATTTAGAAGACCAAGCCTGCTAGACCTATTTTTTCTATTTCAGCAATGACAATTAGCAATGGAGCAATGGAGCTCTTCTGAATGTCACTGGAGACTTTGAAGAACACTGCTAACCCCTCCTCTTTCTAGTGCCCAACTGCACTAGAGACTACCAAGAACTGTGCTCCCCCTTCTGTGTCCCTCTGTGATATGGCGCTGGATCACTATGGAGGGTGGTACTTACAGAATCTAAAACTAACGAGATCCGAGACCTGATGACATAATGATGACGTTTTGCCTCGTTTTCAATTCCGAGGGCACGCGAAAGTACAGAGCTGTCTCAGCTTATTACTCAGATCTGCTAAGTTCGGGTGTGTTCGATTCTCAGGGAACCGAGCCTGTGCAACTTTAATTATAATTTTCCATAATATTATTTAATTCCCCACAACTGTTGGTAATGTGGTTAGCATTGATTTGGTTGACTTGCTGTGTACTCAGGGTTATGGACAGTAGTTGGATATTCTTGATTATGGATAGTAGGTGGGTAGGCAAGGTTATGTGTAGCTATTTGTGGTTGATGATGTGTGATGTTTTTTGGAATTCCTGAGTTAGGGAGCACCATTTGTTGGCCTCTGTTATATATGGGATACGGTGCCTCTACATGGTATGGTGGTTGTGCATGTCCCTGTATTGTTGGCAGGAGTCGATCTAGGTAACCCATTAAACTTTCACGGTTCTCACGGAGAATACGCTGTTGTATACCCATGATTTGTGTTATAAAGGAGCCCTGGGGCTCACGCTCATTGTCAATGAATCTTTGGAGATGTGCATCCTCTTTGGCAGCCATAGCGTGTCCATTTCCTTTAGGTGGTCTAACATCACTGTGGTCATGGTTTTGGTAGCTATTTCCATCTTCTTTGGTCTCTTCCTTTTTTCAGGAACATTGTCAACTAGAAATGGGAAAAAGAAAGGAAAAACATTAGGATCACTGAGGATGACAGAATATTGCTGTAAAATTAAATAGCAGTGTTGTGAGCAGATATGTGCTTGAATACACCTCCCTCCTGCGCAATAGCTTTACGCTGTGACATATACGTGTTCATGTTAGAATATGTTTCTATGTTTAATTTAGGAGTCTAGTAGTTGTAGTTTTGTAGATGCAGTTGTAGTTTTGAAGATTTAGTTGTAGTTTTGTAGATGTAGTTGCAGGTTTGTAGATGTAGTTGTAGGTTTGTAGATATAGTTGTTTTATAGTTGTAGTTGTGCCTAGTTGTTAGTAGAGATGGGCGGGTCCGGTTCTCCGAGAACCGAACCCACCCGAACTTTGGGTATCCGAGTACCGAGCTGAGCAGCTCGGTACTCTCCCGCCCATTCCGAATCCAAATCGAGGCCGAACGTCATTGTGACGTCGTCGGATCTCGGGGCTCGGTTCTCGCGATACTTCAACTTTATAAATACACGCCTCCACAGCAATCCATCGCCATTTGACAGAGGGAGAGAGCAGGGTGTAGTCATAGGCTAATTAGAGCAGGGACAGAGAATACAATATTGTTCTTGCAATTGCTCTAACCAAAATCGCTAGTGCAGAGAGGAGGATAGAGGTTTATTATTTTTTCTTCATATTTGGCACTCCCCAGCGCTTTTGGGGTGTCCCCCATAATTGTGCATGAATATTGATGGCTGTCAAAAGTCATATCTGTCAGCAGTATCTACTAAATAATTTTTAGCACTCCTCAGTGCTTTTGGGGTGTCCTCCCTAATTGTGCATTAATATTTCTGGCTGTCAAAAGTCATATCTGTCAGCAGTATCTACTAAATAATTTTTAGCACTCCTCAGTGCTTTTGGGGTGTCCTCCCTAATTGTACATTAATATTTCTGGCTGTCAAAAGTCATATCTGTCAGCAGTATCTACTAAATAATTTTTAGCACTCCTCAGTGCTTTTGGGGTGTCCTCCCTAATTGTGCATTGATATTTCTGGCTGTCAAAAGTCATATCTGTCAGCAGTATCTACCAAATAATTTTTAGCACTCCTCGGTGCTTTTGGGGTGTCCTCCCTAATTGTGCACTAATATTTCTGGCTGTCAAAAGTCATATCTGTCAGCAGTATCTACCAAATAATTTTTAGCACTCCTCAGTGCTTTTGGGGTGTCCTCCCTAATTGTGCATTAATATTTCTGGCTGTCAAAAGTCATATCTGTCAGCAGTATCTACTAAATAATTTTTAGCACTCCTCAGTGCTTTTGGGGTGTCCTCCCCAATTGTGCATTAATATTTCTGGCTGTCAAAAGTCATATCTGTCAGCAGTATCTACTAAATAATTTTTAGCACTCCTCAGTGCTTTTGGGGTGTCCTCCCTAATTGTGCATTAATATTTCTGGCTGTCAAAAGTCATATCTGTCAGTAGTATCTACTAAATAATTTTTAGCACTCCTCAGTGCTTTTGGGGTGTCCTCCCTAATTGTGCATTAATATTTCTGGCTGTCAAAAGTCATATCTGTCAGCAGTATCTACTTAATAATTTTTAGCACTCCTCAGTGCTTTTGGGGTGTCCTCCCTAATTGTGCATTAATATTTCTGGCTGTCAAAAGTCATATCTGTCAGCAGTATCTACTAAATAATTTTTAGCACTCCTCAGTGCTTTTGGGGTGTCCTCCCTAATTGTGCATTAATATTTCTGGCTGTCAAAAGTCATATCTGTCAGCAGTATCTACTAAATAATTTTTAGCACTCCTCAGTGCTTTTGGGGTGTCCTCCCTAATTGTGCATTAATATTTCTGGCTGTCAAAAGTCATATCTGTCAGCAGTATCTACTAAATAATTTTTAGCACTCCTCAGTGCTTTTGGGGTGTCCTCCCTAATTGTGCATTAATATTTCTGGCTGTCAAAAGTCATATCTGTCAGCAGTATCTACTAAATAATTTTTAGCACTCCTCAGTGCTTTTGGGGTGTCCTCCCTAATTGTGCATTAATATTTCTGGCTGTCAAAAGTCATAACTGTCAGCAGTATCTACTAAATAATTTTTAGCACTCCCCAGTGGTTTGCGCTCAGAATGGATTCAAAGCAGTCCACATATGATCTGAATGAGCAACCAGGTTCTGTCACCAGTCCTGATGTTAGTGTTCCCAGTACGTCATCTGGCCAAGGCGATGTCAAACAACAGAGTGTTTTCAAATTAGTGCAAAAAACAAAAACCAAAAAAAAAATGACTGTATTGAAGCGAAAAAGAAGTGTAACTGAGCAAAAGTTAAGTGACGATAAAAAAAAAATTGCAAGCATGCCATTCTACACACGCAGTGGCAAAGAGAGAATGAGGCCTTCACCTTTGGCTATTAGTGGCAGATCCCAAAAAGTTACCCAGCCTACAATTGGTGCACAACTACTGTTACGCGTCAAAGCCGAGCTGCAAGATAACAGTGAGGCATTACAGGAGAATATTTGCTCCGATTCACAAATGACAACAATCCCTGTGGAGAGTCCATCCAACAGTGGGATGTCTAATCGTGAGCACTCTGCTGATGTGTGCCTTAATAGCCCGAGTGTAGCCGGTGATACCCAAATTGAGGATGCCACTTTGGAATTAGAAGAGGATGAGGGGGAGATTTGTGTAGGCGACGAGGGCGCTAATGAGGATGTTGATGAGGATGAGGTTGTTTGTGTAAGTCCTGCACCAGTGGCAGCAGTTCTGGCACGTGACAAGAAAAAGGCCATTGTCATGCCTGGGCATAAAACAAAAAAATCCACTTCTTATGTGTGGAATTATTTCTACCCAAATCCAGACAACAATTGTATAGCCATTTATAGTGTATGTGAAGCCACAGTCAGTCGAGGAAGGGACCTTAACCATCTTGGAACCTCGTCTATGTTACGCCATTTAACGAGAGTTCATGGCAAAGTGTTGGGAAAAGCTGAAAGTTCTTCCCAAAAGAATACAAGCACTCCCTCATCAGCTAAGACCCTCCGCTCACCGACATACCGACGGCTACAAAATACACCCACCACACCATCCTCATCAATATCCTCAGTAGCGCTCGGAGTTAGCCCGGCATCCCACTTAAGGCTGGATGACTCTGGCTTTATTATTGATTCCTCTGAAGAAAGCGTTAGTCCTGCTGCTGCTGTTGCTGCTGCTGGGGGTGAATCGTCATCCCAGAGGCAGGTTAATAAAATGAGCAGTCCTACATTTCAGCAATTAACTGTGAAACAATCATTTGCGAGGGGAAGCAAATATGACAGCAGTCACCCAGTTGCCAAGCGAATCACAGACGCCATGGCTGCAATGTTAGTGTTAGATCTGCGTCCAATCTCCACAATAAACGCAGCTGGTTTTTACAGTTAATTGAGGTTTTGTGTCCGCGTTACAGAATTCCATCGCGACACCATTTCTCCCGTACAGCTATTCCACAACTATACCAAAAAGTGTGTAAAAATGTAGAGATTGCACTGAAAAATGCCATTCTGCCCACTGTTCACTTAACCACAGATATGTGGACAAGTGGAAGTGGCCAAACCAAAGACTATATGACTGTGACAGCCCACTGGGTTGGTCATTCACCTTCACCAGCAGGAACAGCAGCAGCATGTACACCACTACGTAACATTTGTCACAGGCAGGCCACTCTTTGTATCACCGGCTTCACTAACAGGCATACGGCTGACAATTTGTTACGCAAACTGAGAGATGTGATTGATGCATGGCTTATACCACTCGGACTCTCCCCAGGGTATGTCATTTCAGATAACGCCAACAATATAGTGCGAGCATTACAGCTGGGTGATTTCCAACATATTCCCTGTTTTGCTCACACCATCAACTTGGTGGTGCAGAGCTTCCTACGAAATAACTGTGAGGTGCAGGAGATGCTTTCGGTGGCCCGTAAAATTTCAGGCCATTTCAGGCATTCAGCCACAGCATGTAGGAGATTACAGCAGCTCCAAGAGCAGTTTAACTTGCCCTGCCACCAACTTAAGCAAGAGGTGGTAACTCGGTGGAATTCCACCCTGTACATGCTTCAGAGGATGGAGGAACAGCGCAAAGCCATCCAAGCATATTGCACAAGTCATGACATTGGGAAAGGAGGGGGGATGTATTTCACTCTTGCACAGTGGGGAATCCTTTCAGTGCTGTGCAAGGTGCTGAAACCATTTGAAGTTGTGACATGTGAGGTCAGTGCAGACTCTGCTAGTTTGAGCCAAGTCATTCCTTTAATTAGACTATTGGAAAAGCAGCTTGAGAAAATGAAGGAGGAGCTGAAAGCAAGCAATTCAGCAAAGTATGTTGGCCTTGTCGATCAAGTACTTAATTCGCTTCACAATGATCCTCGAGTTATTAAGATCTTGAACTCGGATCAGTACGTTTTGGCCACTGTGCTTGATCCAAGGTTTAAAACCTACATTGAGTCTTTACTTGTAAATGAGCGAGATGTGAACTTTTGCAAGGAGCTATTGCTCAGCAAGTTGGCCGCTGAACTGGGCCTCGGCTTGACGACGTGTCCTCCTTCACTTTCTCAAGCTGTTGCTCGTAAAAAATTAAATTTCCAAAAAAGAAGCAGGGAAGACACAGGGGGCAGACCAGAACAATTTAACATCTGGGCTGGTTTGAAGGATTTTTCAAAAAAATGTGTCACTTTGCCCATAACTCCATCCAATATGAGTATAAACATGCAAAGGATGGTGGAGGATTACTTTCAAGAGGTAGTTGATATGGAAATGTCAGACAGTCCCTTTCCTTACTGGGAAGAAAAGCAGGCCATTTGGAAACCCATGTACAAACTTGCTTTGCAATACCTAAGCTGCCCACTCTCCAGTGTGTACTCTGAACGAGTGTTCAGCACAGCAGGGAACTTAGTCAGTGATCGCCGTAGAAGGTTACTTCCCAAAAATGTGGAGAAAATGATGTTTATAAAAATGAACTACATCTTCCACGAGGAAGGCCTTCACCATCCAAGACATCCAAGCACTGACTGTTCTCTAATGGCGGATTCAAGCGGCGATGAATTGATAGTCTGTGATGATGACGTACACACTGATGAGGGTGAGGATTAAGCTGAAGATGATGCCGATAACATCTTTTTAAAACTTTCTATGTAAGTGTAGGGTGCAATCTACCCCCAAAGAGGAAAGGGACTTGTGGCATTTCCATATCACATACCATCTTGAAAGGCTGCTGTTAGGGCAATTTATCCTTAAGGGTAGGGTGTCATAGACAGAGTGACCCTAAACTGGCTTTGTCCATTTTTCATAACATTGTACAGTCTATAATGGCTGAATTTTTGGGTATTTTATACAAGTGGAGGGGGGCCTAGAGAGACAGAAACCAAACTGGCTTTCTCCATGTCAATTAATATTGTACAGTCTATAATGGCTGAATTTTTTGGTATTTTATACAAGTGGAGGGGGGCCTTGAGAGACAGAAACCAAACTGGCTTTTTCCATTTCTTTACATATTTAACTATAAGTGTAGGGTGTAATATACATTCAAAGACGATGGCTGCATTGCCAATATGCATAGATGGAGAGGAAGACAATCTGTTTTGTGTGTAGAATAGGCCTACCAACGAAGAATTAAACTGTTTTTTTGGATGATTTATTACCTCAACAATTAGATTACTTGTCTCTAAAACAGTTGGAGCACTAAATTGGGTTAATTTAGGCCCAAAAACATGGATTTTCCAAAAAAATAGCAAAACAAAACCAAACAAAACCAAAACCAAAACCAAAACACGCAATGACGGTTTTGCAAAACTAAAACCAAAACCAAAACACGACGGTAATCCAGATCCAAAACCGAATCCAAAACCAAAACACGGGGGTCAGTGACCATCTCTAGTTGTTAGTTTAGTAATGTTACACTTTCATTAATTTAATTTATTTCATTACAATTACAAATAAAGAAAATTACTTTTTGAATGTAACGTTGTGCTCTGTGGTGATTGCAAAGTTTGGTTCGCTGACAACGGTTCTGTCTCTTGCTAGGACTGCGTATCTGCTGCAGGCTGTGCTGATGCCAAAGGTTGCAAATCTTAAAATTCATCTGCGGACAGATTGACTGTGTCTTCTGCACTGTTGGACAACTCCAAATCAGCATGTTCCGCTACGGACTCATCGCTAATCACCATTGCAGGCTGGCTAGACTGACTGCTTTCTGGTGGAGGAGTAGTAGCATCCCAGCAACTAGATGAAGAAAGTGCAATGGGATTTGAGAATGCTGAATTTCCAAACACCATGTTGGATTGTTCGTAAAACGGCCATTCCATTCTTGCAGCACCGCTTTTCCGACGGTTGTTACCATCGACTTTTGCATATTGTTTACAAAGGGATTTTAATTTGTTCACAACCTGTTGCTGGCTGTGCTTTATTCCATGTGGTGTCATGATTTTTGTAATGTTTGAATAAAGAGTTGCATCCTTTACAGTCCCTGTTATTTGTCATTTTATCTCTTCCTCCCCTCTGATATTTAGCAACTCTCTGATCTCTTCTTCCATCCAATGTGACATTCTCTCTGCTTCTCTTTGTTTCTCTCTGCTTCTCTCAGCTTATCTCTGCTTCTCAATGCTACTCCTTCTTCTTCGAGACTCTTCTGCACCAGCACAACGATGAAATCATACTCAAGCATCCCAGACACCCAATCAGCTGCTTTATGTGAGACCTGGGTAGAAACATCATATATGTTACACCTAAATTAACCATAAACATGCAAGTACATACAGGGTAAAGTATGTTCTTTTCTAAATGTAGAGCATATGCCATATTTCTGAATTAACACTGCTCTCAATTTTTAAAGATTCAATTCCATCTTATTCTACATAAACACAGCAATGCTATATGAACACTGTGTATTTTTGATATACCACCACATCCCCATTAGGAACTGTTTGTGTTTATAAGAAACATGATTATTATTACCTTTTTACGTATGTATTGTATATTTGTGTGTTGGCCATTTACAATGTTCTGTGCCTCTTCAATCTTTAGCCCATGAACAGAGTTTTATCTTCACTGTTAACACTTTATTAAGTAAATGTAATGTGTACTATAACTGCAACACTAATATTTAATATTTAATATTAATCAAACTGTTTACTACTAATTCACTCACTTAATTTGAATAAATCCATACAATGTATGGACAATGAAACAGTGAGATTTGAACAAAAATAAAATATTTATATGGAAATAGGCTATAAATTTTGTTCTTTGTTTTTAATAAACTATGCAATGTTTTGGTTTATTTACAGTAAATCAACATATTCAGGTAGATGACTCAACCAAATCCTTCATGACCCTTAAATGATGATGATGATGATGATGATGGATACTTGGGACATATCCCTTTTGCTGGAAGGAGAGATTTCCTCATCTGCACTGTCTGTGGATGAGAAAAATAGAAAAAATAGCATATCAATAATTATTGATATGCTATTTTTGATTATAATAAATTCTTTAGACAAATAAACAATTCGACAAAAACACAATACAGAAATAATTTTTAGATTTTTTTTTATAGTTTTATATATTTTTGTAAAAATATTTAATTTGTATTGCCTATATCCCTTTGAATTAAGCAATCACCATGATAAACTTATGCATAAAAACAACATTTATATAAACTCTACTTTATTGAACACAAATCAGCAAATTTGCTCTCGCACCATCATCAATATATTGAAATATCTAAGAATTACTCTACTTTTACACATTTGTTCTACTTGTTTCTTTCAGAATGCCAATGTACTGTACTTTATTTACTTTTATCCCAGAATACAGATTGTTATAGTTTTTGGGCAAAAATGTGAAACATAAGATAATAAAGTTTTATTAATTCAAACACCTATCCGCTCTCTGAAGTTACACCGACACAATAATTTGTCTTGGCCAACATTGACTCATCTAATTACTACTTAAACAGACATGGTTTTCAAATAATATAAGATGATACACTTATTTACAGGTTAATCCTCAATGGTCCTCTCACTTCTAAGGCCTCCTCTTCATCCCCTCCTCCTCTTGCCCCATATCCTATGCCACCTCCTCCTGTTGCCCATTCACCTCAGGCACCTCCTCCTCAAGTACCTCCTCTCCGTATCCTAGTTCGCCTGTACAGTCTGCTCTTTGCATTGCTACACTGTGAAAAGTATCAAAATTGATTCGTTTTTTTACATTGATTCGTTTTTTTACATTGATTTTTTTTTTGTTCAATAACTACATAGCTATAATGCACACTTATGCCCAAGGTAACACTTTTGAGTTTTTTTTAAAGAAGTCAAATCAATAAACAATGATCTGTTTTGCTACCCTATTCACATATCTGCATATCTCAATTTTTGTTACATAGCTTACAAAAAACCTTGAGCAAAATGTATAAGGGGTGGCCATAAAAAATTAGTCACAATAACTGATTCTAATATTTTAATATTATTTTATGTTTGCTTTGAGTTTGCAATCTTAAAATGATCAATAACAATTAGCACTTTCTTTCTTTTTGGGGGGAGTTGGATAGGGGTGAGAACTTTTAACAATTACACATTTTAAATATAACGTTCTAAAGTCATCTAGAGTTCATACATATATGACATATTCTAAAGAAAACAAATTTTCCTATGAAAATGAATTACTAAGTTACCTCTCCTAATCTACTTCTCAAGTCTACAGAAGATCTCAGGCTCCATCCTCTTTAAGTCTCTATACATGCTTTGCAGTTAGCAGATGAAGTAACTTGTGTCCAACTGATGCATATATACACCATTTAACAACTTTGTAGGACCTCTTTTTTGCTGATTTACTAGTGACAAGTATGTCAATGCCCAGATACCTGACCATGAAACAAACAAATTCTTGTCTACTATTCATTAAACCTTCTGGAAAATGAAGGACCAGCAGGCACACCATTATGTGTCAGGAAACACCAAGGGGTACATGTATCATATTCCGGTTTGTACAAGTCACCAGAAATCGGCGAGTTGACAGCTAAAATTTAAAGTGGCGCTGCCTTGTAAAGGCAGGTTTCCCTTTACAAGGCAGCGCCGCTTTAAATTTTAGCTGTCAACACGCCGATTTCCGGCGACTTGTACAAACTGGAGTATGATACATTTACCCCAAGTTTTGTCAGAGCACTGGTGCTCATCCTCAATAGGATGGCCCCATAGGCCAAAGGCATGGCCCCACGTCTGGCCCAAGTGAGTCTGAGCCTATATAATCATGGATGTGTTACAAAATTAAGTATAAAAAAATAGGAAAATGGTATTCCTAAGAAAAATAGAGAACAACTATTGTTGAGTTTTTAGTATATTGGAGTAAATAGAGAGTCACCAAAACATTTTCTGTAAAAAGTGATAATTTGTACTGAGAGGGCCAATTGATATCCGTTTTATAGCTGGGTTCAGTTGGATTGTGGCAGCAATGGGTTCTATACACAAGGCATATAGTAAGGAAGAAAGTAGACAACCTACTCTGGTGCCTTTTCTTAAAATAAACACCGAAACTGTCAGTCCATTAGTCAAAACAACTAATGAAGAATGATGATAAAGCACTTGTGTTACGGGCACTAGGAGTCTTTACCCAGGGATCACCAGGTGATAGGCCTACCAGAGCAGTATAGGTGGTAATATGGTACTCTGGTAGCAGGGTGATCACGGAACAGGAAATAGCAGATGATGAGATGCTCAGGAAAGTCTATGACTAGCAGCACTGGCAATATGATGGTAATAATACACGAGGAACTGTATGGACAAAGGACACGTGAAGGTAGTCAGTGGTCTGCGGTAGCAAGTTGTACCACTGCTATAGTGAGGAGGAATGTCCAACAGAAACGAGGAGGTGATGAGAGTCAGCGGTCTGCGGATAGCAAGTTGTACCGCTGTCAGAGTGAAGGAATGGAATCCAAGTTGAGGTATCCGGGGAGTCAGTGGTCTGCGTTAGCAAGTTGTACCACTGCTATGTGAGAGGATACTGGAACAGGTGAAACTGGAAACAGGGGTCAGTGGTCTGCCACTAGCAAGTTGTACCACTGAATATATATGTGAGGAGGTGCACGGGGAGAGACTGCAACACAAGATATACACGGGCACCTTAACTTTGATCCACAGTAATATGCACAATATATATGTATATATGACTGAACAGCACTGCCAATATAGAAAGTCTCTTGAAGTAATCCAGCACGAGATAACACAGTCAATGATGGCAATAGACTCAGCGGATAGCAAACTCCAGAGGAGAACCAACACAGTCCAGCAAGGTATGCAATACACAGCACAGTCAATGAGAAGTATGCATACCGTGGTTCAGAAGCAGGCAGTCAGACAGGAGTGCAGAGATACCTGAACGGCAGGAGGCCGGCAGGATGCAAAGTCCCTGGATGGGTGAAGCGGTGGTCTAGTAGGTGCAGCGCACAGGTAGGTAGACCAGCAGGGAACACAGGAAAGCGTGGAGAGCGGATCAGCAGTAGATGGATGAGTAGCGCTGAGAAGTAGCAGCAGCGGGTCTCTGCGGAAACACGGAGGTAGCCAATAGCAACCAGCAGGTGCAGTAACGATGGGACACGGGAGAGCAGAGTTGAACTGGAACTGTTGATCACGGAGAGTAGCGGATAGCAATAGTGGCAGCAGTCTCAAGGAAACACGGGAGAGTTGACAAGAACTGAAGACTGAAGCGCACAGAGGCAGCGGATAGGAATCAGCCAAACAGTCACGATGAAACACAGACGGGTTGCAGGTTGAAGACTGTAGTGCACGGAGGCAGCGGATAGGAATCAGCTAACAGTCACGATGATGAAACACAGACGAGTTGCAGGTTGAAGACTGTAGTGCACGGAGGCAGCGGATAGGAATCAGCTAACAGTCACGATGATGAAACACAGACGAGTTGCAGGTTGAAGACTGTAGTGCACGGAGGCAGCGGATAGGAATCAGCTAACAGTCACGATGATGAACAGGTGAGTGGATGTGGATGGAAGACTGTAGTGCACGGAGGCAGCGGATAGGCATCAGCTAACAGTCCCAATAATACATGGTAGAGTTGAAGTGGTTAGAAGACTGTAGTGCACGGAGGCAGCGGATAGGAATCAGCTCACAGTCACGATGATACACAGAGGGGTAGCTGTGGTATGGGAACCACAGTAGTAGAAGTGGTTTGGAAACCACAGAGGTAGAAGTGGTTTGGAAACCACAGGAATCAGCTGGGCTGAATAAACGAGGAAACACAGGAACACCTTCAGAGACTCATGGGGAATGAGACTCCAAGATCAGGCAACGTGGTGTTGACCACAGGTGCTTAATATAGGGAGTGTTGCCTGATCTGCCAATTAAGTTAAAGGAACATACACTGAAGGTTTAGAAAGGGCTGTGCATGCGCAGTCCCTCAGGATGGAGGACGGCCACGGTTCCTAAATGTCCGGGAAGAAGCACTCACAGTCCGGTGAGTGACAGTACCCCCCCTTTTAAAGGTGGGCACAGAACGCCTGGAACCGGGCTTGTCCGGATTTTTGGAATAAAACTTCTTCAGAAGGGCAGGAGCATTAAGATCTTCAGCTTTGATCCATGAGCGCTCTTCAGGACCAAAGCCCTTCCAATGAACGAGGAAACGGAGAACTCCTCGCAAAATTTTTGCATCCAATACCTCAGTAATCTCGAAATCCTCCTCCTGATGAACTTGAACTGGCTGCGGTGCTGAGGGAGGAGTCGAGAAACGGTTGATGATGAGAGGTTTGAGCAAGGACACATGGAAGGCATTGGAAATCCGAAGATTCTTAGGAAGAAGAAGTTTAACACATACTGGATTGATAACTTGAATGATCCTATATGGACCAATAAAACGAGGGGCGAATTTCATAGATGGGACCTTCAAACGAATATTTTTGGTAGATAACCAGACACGATCTCCAATTTTTAGTGGTGGAATAGCCCGCCTCTTCTTATCTGCGAAAGACTTATATTTGTTAGATGTCTTCTTTAAACAGGTTTTGACCTGAGACCAGATATTTTTGAAGGTCTGACAAGCAGTCTCCACAGCAGGAACTTGGGTGGGCGGGAGGGCAGGAAATTCCGGAAAAGACGGATGGTGACCGTAGACCACAAAGAATGGAGTTTTGGATGATGACTCATGGTACATGTTGTTATGGGCGAATTCAGCCCAAGGAAGCAATTCTACCCAGTTGTCTTGGTTGGCTGAAGAGAACATCCTTATAAAAGTCTCAAGATCTTGATTGACTCGTTCCGTTTGTCCGTTAGATTGCGGATGGTAAGAAGATGAGAGTGCTAATCGTATGCCCAAGGTTTTACAAAGGGCCCGCCAGAATCTGGAAACGAATTGTACTCCTCTATCTGACACAATCTCAGATGGACATCCATGGATGCGGAAGATTTCTTTAATGAAATGTTCAGCCAGAGTAGACGAGGAAGGTAAACCGGACAGAGGGACGAAATGAGCCATCTTCGAAAATCTGTCTACCACTACCCAAATAGTATTGTGATTCTTACTTGGTGGCAAATCAGTAACGAAATCCATACTAATATGGGTCCAAGGCTTGGACGGAATGGGTAGTGGTCGCAGCAACCCTGCTGGAGTTCTGCGGGAGGATTTGAACTGAGAACATAAATCACAGGAAGCAATAAACTCTTTGACGTCTCTCCTCATTGAAGGCCACCAGTAACTTCGAGAGAGAATCTCAAAGGTCTTGTGTTCACCGGCGTGTCCAGAAAAACGAGAGGCATGGAACCACGAAAGGATTTTCCTCCTCAGAGTAGGAGGCACGAGGGTCTTCCCAAATGGTAGCATTTTGGTGGATGAAGCAGCCAGAGAAATACATTTGGGGTCTAGAATAGCATGGTTGGGAACCTCTTCTACATCAGAGGACGTCACAAAAGTTTGAGATAGAGCGTCAGCTTTCTTGTTCTTAGCGGCTGGTTTGAAGGTTATAATTAATTCAAAACGGGAAAAGAAAAGAGACCATCTTGCTTGACGAGGGTTCAAGCATTGGGCAGATTGCAAATATGACAAGTTCTTATGATCCGTGAAGATCGTCACCGGATGGCGAGCTCCTTCCAACAAGTATCTCCATTCCTCTAATGCAGCTTTGATGGCCAGCAACTCCTTGTCCCCGATAGTATAATTTTTCTCTGCGGGCAGAAGACCCCGAGAGTAGAAGGCACAAGGATGTAATTTTTGTTGCTCCGAGCGTTGGGAGAGAACGGCTCCTAAGCCCACATTAGAGGCATCTACTTCTAGGAAGAAGGGGAGTGTCACATCAGGCTGTCGAAGAATGGGAGCAGACGAGAAGGACTCTTTGAGAATTTGAAAGGCTTGGAGAGCCTCAGATGACCATTGCTTAGTATTAGCCCCTTTCCGAGTCAGGGCCACAATAGGAGATGCAATGGATGAAAAGTCTTGAATGAAGCGTCTATAGTAATTGGCAAAACCTAAAAAACGCTGGATGGCACGAAGAGTAGTTGGCTGAGGCCAATGTAATACAGCATTTACTTTGTCTGGATCCATCTTCAGGCCAACTCCGGAAACTATATACCCCAAGAATGGAATCTGGGGTAACTCGAATGAACATTTTTTCAATTTACAGAACAATGAATTTTTCCGTAGTCTGGAGAGGACCTCTGCCACATGTTGGTGATGAGAAGGCAGGTCCTGTGAGAAGATCAATATGTCGTCCAGGTAGACAACGACACATACATATAATAAGTCCCGAAAGATCTCATTGATGAAGCCTTGGAAAACAGCGGGGGCATTACACAGCCCGAAGGGCATTACTAAATATTCGTAATGCCCATCTCTGGTGTTGAACGCGGTCTTCCATTCGTCACCGGAACGGATTCTAATTAAATTGTAGGCACCACGAAGATCCAGCTTAGTAAATATCCGAGCTCCCTTGATGCGATCGAATAGCTCAGTGATCAGCGGAATGGGATACCGATTCTTGATAGTAATGGCGTTGAGTCCACGAAAATCTATACAAGGGCGTAATGATCCATCCTTCTTTTTGACGAAGAAGAACCCAGCTCCAGCGGGAGAGGTGGAAGGTCGAATAAACCCACGCTGGAGATTCTCCTGTATGTACTCAGATGTGGCTTGAGTCTCAGGTAACGAGAGAGGATAGACCCGACCCCTGGGAGGAGTCTTGCCAGGTAGAAGGTCGATCGGACAATCCCAAGAACGATGAGGAGGAAGACGTTCAGACTGAGCTTTATCAAACACATCGGCAAATGAAGCATACTGAGGAGGGAGTCCCGGGGAGGAAGATGAGATGGAAGATTGCTGTACTTTAAGAGGAATAACTTGGGAAAGGCAACGATGGTGACATTCAGACCCCCAAGACGTAACTTGAGGGGTGCGCCAGTCAATCTGGGGAGAGTGACACTGAAGCCATGGAAGGCCTAAGACAATCGGACTTGTCGTAACTGGAAGAATTAAAAATGAAATTTCTTCATGGTGTAGTACACCAATCTGAAGAGTTACTGGAGACGTACTCTGGGTGATGAGACCATTGATGAGACGTGATCCATCTATAGCCGTCACAGTAATGGGTGTTTTTAAAGTAATCACCGGTAGGGACCATTGATTCACTAGTGATTTAGAAATGAAATTTCCTGCTGCTCCGGAATCAATCAATGCCTGTGACTCAAAGGATTTGGTAGCAAAGGAAATCGTAACATCAAAAGCGCAGACTTTAGATTTCATAGACGATGGAGAGGACTCCAGGGACCCTAACTTCACCTCTCCAGAACTAGTTAGGGCCTGGCATTTCCCGATCTCTTAGGGCAAGAGCTGAGCATATGCGTGGAATCAGCACAATAGATACAGAGTCTATTCTTTACTCTTCGTTTCCTCTCCTCTGAAGATAATTTGGAACGTCCTATCTCCATGGGAATCACAGAGGGTGGAGCTGGACGAAATTGAGGGGTTGAACGAAGGGGTGCTTTGACAGCCGTTGTTTTCTCAGACTCTTTTTCACGAAATCTCATATCTACACGATGGCAAAGAGAGATCAAATCTTCTAGTGACGAAGGAAGCTCTTGGGTAGTCAGTGCATCTTTAATTTTATCGGAGAGCCCCTGCCAGAAGGCGGCAACTAATGCTTCAGTGTTCCACTGAAGTTCAGAGGCTAAGATCCTAAATTGAATGACATACTGGCCTACTGTATGGGAGCCTTGTCGCAAACGAAGAATGCTGGAAGCAGCGGAGGTCACACGACCTGGTTCATCGAACACACTTCGGAACGTGGAAATGAATTTGGCACTATCTTGTAGAATTGGATCGTTTCTCTCCCACAGAGGGGAGGCCCAAGCCAGGGCTTGTCCAGAAAACAATGAGATAAGATAGGCCACTCTGGAACGATGGGTAGAAACATTTTGAGGTTGGAGCTCAAAATGGACTGAACATTGGTTAAGGAAACCTCTACAAGTTTTGGGGTCCCCGTCATATTTTGACGGAGTAGGCAGGTGAAGCGTAGGAGCTGTAGACACCTGGGATGGCACTGGGGAAACGGAGGAAAGCACAGGAGCTTCAATATTAGCTGTAACAGTCTGTCCAGATGTTCCTTGGGAGGTTAACGATTGGTAACATTGAAGTAACAGCTGTTGGCGAGCATCCTGTTGCTCCACACGGCTGACCAGATGCTGCAGCATCTCTTTAGCGGTAGGTTCCGTATCTGGGTCTGTCATGGCCTGATCTTACTGTCACGGGCACTAGGAGTCTTTACCCAGGGATCACCAGGTGATAGGCCTACCAGAGCAGTATAGGTGGTAATATGGTACTCTGGTAGCAGGGTGATCACGGAACAGGAAATAGCAGATGATGAGATGCTCAGGAAAGTCTATGACTAGCAGCACTGGCAATATGATGGTAATAATACACGAGGAACTGTATGGACAAAGGACACGTGAAGGTAGTCAGTGGTCTGCGGTAGCAAGTTGTACCACTGCTGTAGTGAGGAGGAATGTCCAACAGAAACGAGGAGGTGATGAGAGTCAGCGGTCTGCGGATAGCAAGTTGTACCGCTGTCAGAGTGAAGGAATGGAATCCAAGTGGAGGTATCCGGGGAGTCAGTGGTCTGCGTTAGCAAGTTGTACCACTGCTATGTGAGAGGATACTGGAACAGGTGAAACTGGAAACAGGGGTCAGTGGTCTGCCACTAGCAAGTTGTACCACTGAATATATATGTGAGGAGGTGCACGGGGAGAGACTGCAACACAAGATATACACGGGCACCTTAACTTTGATCCACAGTAATATGCACAATATATATGTATATATGACTGAACAGCACTGCCAATATAGAAAGTCTCTTGAAGTAATCCAGCACGAGATAACACAGTCAATGATGGCAATAGACTCAGCGGATAGCAAACTCCAGAGGAGAACCAACACAGTCCAGCAAGGTATGCAATACACAGCACAGTCAATGAGAAGTATGCATACCGTGGTTCAGAAGCAGGCAGTCAGACAGGAGTGCAGAGATACCTGAACGGCAGGAGGCCGGCAGGATGCAAAGTCCCTGGATGGGTGAAGCGGTGGTCTAGTAGGTGCAGCGCACAGGTAGGTAGACCAGCAGGGAACACAGGAAAGCGTGGAGAGCGGATCAGCAGTAGATGGATGAGTAGCGCTGAGAAGTAGCAGCAGCGGGTCTCTGCGGAAACACGGAGGTAGCCAATAGCAACCAGCAGGTGCAGTAACGATGGGACACGGGAGAGCAGAGTTGAACTGGAACTGTTGATCACGGAGAGTAGCGGATAGCAATAGTGGCAGCAGTCTCAAGGAAACACGGGAGAGTTGACAAGAACTGAAGACTGAAGCGCACAGAGGCAGCGGATAGGAATCAGCCAAACAGTCATGATGAAACACAGACGGGTTGCAAGTTGAAGACTGTAGTGCACGGAGGCAGCGGATAGGAATCAGCTAACAGTCACGATGATGAAACACAGACGAGTTGCAGGTTGAAGACTGTAGTGCACGGAGGCAGCGGATAGGAATCAGCTAACAGTCACGATGATGAAACACAGACGAGTTGCAGGTTGAAGACTGTAGTGCACGGAGGCAGCGGATAGGAATCAGCTAACAGTCACGATGATGAACAGGTGAGTGGATGTGGATGGAAGACTGTAGTGCACGGAGGCAGCGGATAGGCATCAGCTAACAGTCCCAATAATACATGGTAGAGTTGAAGTGGTTAGAAGACTGTAGTGCACGGAGGCAGCGGATAGGAATCAGCTCACAGTCACGATGATACACAGAGGGGTAGCTGTGGTATGGGAACCACAGTAGTAGAAGTGGTTTGGAAACCACAGAGGTAGAAGTGGTTTGGAAACCACAGGAATCAGCTGGGCTGAATAAACGAGGAAACACAGGAACACCTTCAGAGACTCATGGGGAATGAGACTCCAAGATCAGGCAACGTGGTGTTGACCACAGGTGCTTAATATAGGGAGTGTTGCCTGATCTGCCAATTAAGTTAAAGGAACATACACTGAAGGTTTAGAAAGGGCTGCGCATGCGCAGTCCCTCAGGATGGAGGACGGCCACGGTTCCTAAATGTCCGGGAAGAAGCACTCACAGTCCGGTGAGTGACAACTTGAATTGCACTTAAAGACTTGCCATGAACTCCAAAATGTAGAAGTGTGTGGAACATAAAAGGCCAGGACAGTCTGTCAAAGGCCTTTTCAGCGTCAAGCAGAAGGATGACAGAGGGAGTTTTAGATCTGTTAATATGTGTAATAATTTCAATAGTTCTCCTGCTGTTGTCCAGGGATTGTCTGGTGGGAACAAATCTCACTTGGTCAGAGTTGATCGATAGGGTCATATAGTGGTTTAAACAATTAGTCAAAAGTTTTGCAAAGAGTTTAGCATCAGCTTTCAAAAGTAAAATTGGTCTATAGATGGAACAGTTTGCTGGGTCCTTATTCAGTTTAGGGATAACTATAATTGCAGAACGAGTAGAACATTGGTGGAATTTATCCCCATGAAGTTTAATGTTAGAAACCTGAGATAGTTGTGAAGTGAGATCCTTTGCAAACACCTTGTAGTAAGATATAACAAAATCTTTTGGGGTCAGGGGCATTACATAGTTTCTTGTATTTGAGAGCAAGGGTATTTCTTTCCTCAGTACTATCCCTGTTGAGTGATGAGACATGTAAATGGGACAGTTTAGGCAAGGCACAACTATCAAGAAAGGATTGAATTACTGGGAGATCAGCACCCTGAGAGGAGGCTGAGTTGTTATGGTTATACAGTGTGTCATGGTAAGACTGGAATGTATTATTAATGAGTCTAGGGTCATAGGTAACTGCTCCTTTCAGAATTGTTTGTAATACAAGGGTAATCCCCCAACTTAGCGAGTAGTGTGAGAAAGCACTGTGGTTCACTTTGAGAGAGCGATCCTTTCAGTTCTCAGGTTCACAATGACTTTGTGGAGGTTAGCTGAGAAAGAATTAGATGCACAATTAAATTACGTTATTCAGCGAAATCGGCTTTGGTGTGGAGTACCACAGATGGACCCGTTTCTACCTCCAGTGATACCCTAGATGGAGAGGGTGATGATGAATAAGAGGTAGTTTTCTTTTGTCTAGAGAAATATTGAGTGATCTCTCCAGTGGCACTTTGTACCTCTTGCTAATAGATGTTTGATAATGAGTTAAAAAGTACATGTTCTTTTACTGGGCTGTACTAATAATAGGCTGGACATGTGAGAGGATTAGAGATTATTCAAACTGCATGGTGGAAGTGGAATATAGAAAAATAGGTAGGTGAGAGTCCAAATGTAACCCAATACGGAGCAAGAGAACATGGACATAGAATAGTCAAGGAGTAGTGATACCAAGTGCAATTAGTGGGAGGTTGCATACAGTGTGTTTCAGACAAATGTCCAGCAGGTTGAAGCAGTGGGACACGTGCCTCTGAAAGTGGTAGCAGTTTAACAGGTAAAGTAGTTACAAAGCCTGGAGTGTCCAGAAAGGATTATACAGATAATGTAAGGATGAAAATCATTTCCAAAGAGGCAAATATTTTGTATCAGCAGTGTGCAAGTGAGCTTAGTCCAGTTTAGGGCACCAAACATGAAATAAAACAAATAAAGTGACCGTGACTCTGCAAAGATGAGCTGAATCTGCAGGCTCTGTTCATTTGTGTGTGATTGTTCAATGTGAGATTGTAATAACTCCTAATTTGCTTGGGGAGCAGAATGTTGTTTGTAGGCATTAAAGTGCATGGAGTCAAAAATGATACAGCGCACCGGCCCTGTGGAAAATTAAGGACTGGTGTGCAGTTCCTAATAGAGATTCCCAGTATCAAGTATTAATCCCATATTTCAGATCCATAATTACAGACATTGGGCACAGACCACGCTATTATGGGTAGAGGAACAACTTTCTCCTTTTACATGTAATTGATATGATTATTCTATGGGGTATTTATACGAGTTACTGATTTCACTCTTTTTGTTATATTTTTTCATGTGCACTTGGATGTTTATCTGGGACATTATCTCCACACTGGGACATTTCATTCACTGATAATCGTATGTATCGCTATTGGATTAATATTTACCAGCATGGATTGGACTTTATTCTTCTCACTGCAAGCTGGTTGACAATTGCTCTCATTACTTCAGGACACTAAGGGCTAGATTTACTAAGCTGCAGGTTTGAAAAAGTGGGGATGTTGCCTATAGCAACCAATCAGATTCTAGCTATCATTTTGTAGAAGGTACTAAATAAATAAAAGCTAGAATCTGATTGGTTGCTATAGGCAACATCCCCACTTTATCAAACCCGCAGCTTAGTAAATCTAGCCCTAAGACTCCTTTTACCCATTTAGGTGTTTATTAAATCTTTTTTTATATTGTTTGCATTTGCTTACTAGGTCATTTGATATTTGATATATGTCAGTATTATGTTTTTTTATTCTTAACTCTGTCATTTTTTTTTTAACTCCCTGGATTTTTTGTGCGCTATGGTTCTTGTTTTTGTGCTTCAAGGGCATGGTGTAACTCCACAAGCAGAGGCAGACCTATAATATCACCAGGGTATAATTAAACCGCCGGCAAATGTGTTCACCAAGTCTGGTGAAGCAATTTGTCCTGTGTCGATGTGCTCGAAATTGAGGGTATTCTGCACAGCTGCAGCTGTCCAGAGGCCAGCAGATGACAGCTGATGAGGAACAAGAGGACAGGAGGTAAGGTCTGAAGGAGAGGCTGAAGTCAGGTAGACCTTGGAACCCAGGTGCAGGTAATAGAGCCTGATGTGGCAGCAAATTTTGGTCTGGCAGGTGCTGGGCATTAGGAGTATCGTGATAGTACCCAAATGAGACAGGTAGATATGGTTTGGGATGCAATGTAGCATGATTTTGTGCAAGATCCTCAAGAGCATATTTGGTGTCCAAGTCCTGCCCCCAGATTTATGCCCACAATTTTAAATACAAAATATAATGTTACCAAAATGTCAAATGGCATGAAAAAAAGACACTGAACAACAGCCATACAAAATAATTAATCTTGTATAAGTATAGATGTTTTGACTTGTCTTAAGTGGATGCACTCATATTCGACTTGAAACATTCTTTAGCCTTTTTGCAATCTCTGACGGCCAACTAATTTCTCACTTTTTTGTGCTGCATCAGCTTCAGAAGAATTTATTTTTCTTTACAAAAGCATATGTAAGTTGTTTTTTTTTGACAGATTGCGCTTTCTTTTGGCACCTTTATCAAGTTAATCTTTTCTTAGTTCATTTGTATTAAAAAAGGAAAAATGGGTTTTATTTATTATCTTGTCTTTTATTTATTATCCTTTGTTTATATAGCAATTACAAATTACACAGAGATTTACAGATAATATTTAATCATTTGCATCAGTCAATACACGTTTCATTTCATTAGATGCCAGCTATGAGAGGAACCTACATAGAGTTTCACTTTTCACCCTGAAGCATACCATATTTATAGTGGGCTAGAATGGGCAAACACAGGATATCGAGAATGTTTTATTGCATGACCATAAGGCGAGGGAGTGCTATCATTTTAACCAATGCAAGGCTGCTCTCCAAACCTTTCCCATCCACTTAAAATATATGGTAATGCTGTATGCACTACTGTTAGATACACAGAGCTCTCCCTTCACAAGCAGAGCAGTGTAAAGCTGGACATACCTCCCAACTGTCCTTGCAGTGGGGAAAATGTTTTGACTGGCTGGGAGAGTCAACTAAATCAGATTTCACTACCTGCTGCTGGTCCAGTCTTAAGCTCTGTTGCTGCTTGTGTGAATCCTGGAATGTTGGGATCCTGTTTGGTAAAGGGATATGTATACATGAAATTTGGAAAGAATAGCAATGAGTGAACACTTTATGCCTCTGTTCCCTAAAACAGCACAAATTTTACATAAATTGCATCCATATTTAATAAATAGACCTCCAACCCTGTAACAAGCCTTTACATTACATTAATAGTATTTACATTTAAAAAAATAGAACTATTTCTTCCCAAAGTGCGCTGACATAAATTATTAATATTTACGCATGATTTATTATTATTATTATTATTATTATTATTATAATTATCCTTTATGCCACAAGATTTCCGTAGCACCGCATAGACTACAGACAGTGGACCATACAGGGTAAACCAGTACAGAGCAATAAGCAAATAATACCTTGCGATTAAAGCTATTGCCACAATAAATTTCCCCTGTAAAGTCGCCGAATATAGGCGACTTGCAAAAAGCGCAAGTTAATACATTTACCACCAGGACTCCAAAAGCTCCAAGCATAGCTAGTACAGTGAAGTTGGAGCAGCAAAAAATAGGTATAGAGACAGGAGAGAAGAGGGCCCGCAGGTAAAGAGAGAAGTGAGGAGATCATGCATGGAGAAATGATTAGGTGGATGGCTGGTAGACTTTGAGGAACAGATGAGTTTTAAGTGCCTGTTTGAAGGTGCACATATTAGAGGACAGACAGATAGAGCATGGGGGTCATTCCAATGGGAGGGCACAGCATGGAAGAAAACTTGCATTCTGGAGTGGGATGTGGTGATCAGAGTGGAGGAGAGGCAAAGGTCATTGACAGATAGCAGGGTGTGAAAGAGTGTGTGACTGGAAAGGAGGTTGGAGATATATGGGCCAGTGGAGTGAGAGAGGGCCTTGTAAGTGTGGGTGAGGAGTTTGAAAATGATTCTGTGGGGAAAAAAAGCCTGGGTAAGGCAAGACAGAGAGGGTAGGCAGAAGCAGAGTGGCGAGAAAGGAAGTTAAGTCTCGTAGCTGAATTGAGATAAGAACAAAGGAGGGGGGGGCAAGGTTTAACTGGGGTAAGCCAATGAGGAGAAGGTTACAGTAATCAAGACGGAACATGATGAGTGCATGCATAGTGGTTTTCATGACATCCTGAGATAGGAAGGGTCAGGTGTGGGCAATGTTGCGAAGTTGGAAGCAACAGGATTGGGCAAGAGAATTAATGTGGCGGGCCAAATAGAAGGCGGCATCAAGGATGATGCTATGATAAATAAACAATTTGCTCTCCTACCCAAAAACAAGCCTGACATTAAATAATTAGTATTCACATTTAATAAATAGCCATCCATCTCGCAAAAGTGGGCCCAGCATTCATTTATTAGCCCCCAAACCACCAAACCTAAAATTGATAGGAACTAATACAATCCCCCTATTAAATTAAATAATCCCCACCATCAAATAATTTGCTCCACATATATATTGTTTACAATGACACGTTTTTCAGTAAAGCCACAATACAGCTTACTTTTGTGGCGCATTTCTGTTTTTACTGCAAGTTACATTTGCTTTTTAAAGTTTTTTTCAGTTCATAATAATATAACTATCTATATAAATTGCAACCTAACATTCAGATTACTGTTTTTATAGCTGACATCCAGATCGAATGACCACAGTCAGAATTTTTGGCCAGGTATCAAAATTACTTACTCAAAACTAGACCCCTTTTTTTTACAAATGTTAGATACACTTTTATCTAACATAGTGTACACTAGATAAATAAAATGATTATACACCAAAGAAAAAACAAGAAAGCACTGAAAACATATACATTTTAAATTATATAAATTTTAATACTGATACAAGTAAACAACATTAAAACCCATGAAAAGTGTATAAATAAGCTGTATTGGCTCCTACTACTAGTAAAATAGATCACATGACCTGGACAATCATTAGTTAAACACACAACCACATTGATGGCTACAATAATGGATCCAAAGAGATGAATTAAAACTTGTTATAGCATGATATTAACATTACTAAATGCAATAGTACATCTTATAAGATACATAGAAATCAATAACCCTCAGTTGTAGTTCTCCATACAATTATTGAGATTGGAATGGACTCCTTGCTGATATAGCAAAGTTGATAAATCTGCTAGATGTTAGAATAAGCTGTGTCCAAATGAACCCTCAGGAGTGGTGGAACAATCCACAGCAGCGATCGTTAAGTTGTAATAATCAGCTTTAATACTTATCCAACTGAAGAGTCTGTTGATCTTATCAATAGGAAATTAGAGGAAACAAAAAGCTTGAGATGTAGCATATATCTCTGATACTGATAGTATGCTGTAAACCCCAGGGTTATGAGTGTCCAATATGATCTCAATTAGGCAGAGCTGAATACAGCGTTACCTGATGCATTTCTCAGCCATAATTGGCTGTTTCATCAGAGGCATAAAAATGAACTCATTAGAAGCACTGTTTATAAGGCAGACAAGTGGTCATTAAGCTCTTCAAAAATGACGCTGAAGAAACGAGGGACGTCTTTATATAAAGCACGCATTTTGCAGCAAAATTGCTGGAAATTACATTTCGCCTCATTTTGAGATCAGAGTTTGGCGGGAGAAACAGAATCACGACTCGGTTTCATTTGGATCACCAACGTCAAATTTCATTGAATTTCACATAATCCGAACTGCTCATCTCTAGTTTACAGTTTTTGTTTTTAACACACTATTTCTGACATTTTCTTGAATCTTTTATATTCATATATTCTCAGGAACACTGTGTTTGACTCACATTCGTTGACATTAACATTAATGATCAAGGATATGTTAAACTAACCTTGTGTTGTTTTAGACATACTTCTTTGCATACATTTATATGATGCTTGACCTCCTTGCATTTATTTAAGTGCATGTAAGCAAGTAACCCTCTAATTCAGTTAAATACACAAGTGGGTAATCATTTTACAAGGGTTAAGATCACATTACTCCACACCTGTGCTGTAGTTTGGTATTTCCTATTATCAAATTTCTTGTGAATAGTAATGAAACCCTTCAGAGATAGTGCTGCTCCTCACGTATCACAAGCTAATGTTTCTTTAGTTTACCAATGGTGGTAATAATAACATTTAGGGCAAGAGACTTTTGCTTACTAAGAAAATATTAATATTTAAGGAGAGGCTCGATGTTAATTTCATATATTTGTGTATTTTCATGCAAATGGTTTTGTTCTTAGATCCCACTTTAACATACATTGTGTAAGTCATTATGTTCCATTGTTGCAGCATGGCATTATGTAATAAATTATATTAATATCACAAATAGAAACTAAGTGGATACAATTTTCATCATATCTATCCAGAGTCATAACTAGACAATTAGAGCCCTGAGCAAGAGAGAACACCAGTGTCCCTTATGTTTTTATAATCAGAGCAGTTCTGAGTGTCTCAGAGCCATTTCGGCTTTCAGTACAGATGTCTCCCTCTAATGTCCATGTTCCATTTCTAAAGCCCATTGCATAATGCACAGAATCTCCTGAAGTCCACTACATAATGCAGAGCCCCCATTGGGTGTCCATTGCACATAGCACAACACATCTCCAAAGTCTTTTGCAAAATGTACAGCTCCCCTTTATTGTCTATTATAGATTGCATAAGCCCACTTCTAAAGTCCATTATACAATGCACAAACACTTTTTCTTTTGGTATCCACCAGGGCAGTTTTTTAGGCATATTGGCTCCAAGAGTAATATAATATATATATATATATATTACAGCCAGGGCTGCCAAGAGGAATTCAGGGCCATGGTACAACAAATTCATTGGGCCCCCCTTATAGTCGAGCATGCTAAAAAAAATTGCAGCGCAAAATTTTTTGGAGGTGTGATCATTCATTTGGGGGCATGGCAATGCGCCATTGGGGCGTGGCTAACACATTAAAATCACTAGGCTCTGAATTCGCCAGAGCGTCACATATGTCCAAGCACTCCTGACTTTCAGGACATCTAGCACCACAGTGTAGTATAGAAAGAATGCAGTATGTACACAAAGAGTTCAGTCTTGGCCTGCACCTTGCATTGGGCAGAACATTTACCAAAAATTGGCATTGTCCCTACTAGAATCCCAACATTTCACATACTGTCCTGCTCTCTCCTTTCTGTTCTTCTCACTTTCACCACCTGTTAATGCAGGTTTCTTTAGTTGCGGCTTGTCTGGATCCTGGAATGCTGGGGGCCTTATTTGGAAAAAAAATGGCTACATTTAGATAATTCCAAACAACCCTGGCGTTAAATCAATACCACCCACGATTAATAATTAGGGCTTCCTCCAGCTCCAACATTACAATAATGTGTCCTTCATCATCGCCATGCCTTATGATCACACTGCTTCCTCCATGCTGCTTTTGCCCCTTCACCTGGCTCCCCTTCATCACACTATACTATGCTGCTCCCCCCTTTTTCAAACCCACTGTGCCATGCCTCCCCCCTTTTTAATCCCATTGCGCATGCTGCCCCCCGTTTTTTAACTCCACTGTGCCATGCTGCCCCCCTGTTTTTTAACCCCACTGTGCCATGCTGCCCCCCTGTTTTTTAACTGCACTCTGCCATGCTGCCCCCTTGTTTTGTAACCCCACTGTGCCATGCTCCCTCCCCCCGTTTTTTAACCCCACTGTGCCATTCCCCCCCTTTTTTAACCCCCCGTAACATGCTGCCCCCCTGTTTTTTAACCCCATTGAGACATGCTGCCCCTCTGTTTTTTAACCCCACTGTGATATGCTGTCCCTCCGTTTTGTAACCCCACTGTGACATGCCCCCCCCCCCCCCCCCCGTTTTTTGCCCCCTCTGTGCCATGCCCTCCCAATTTTTTAACCCCTCTGTGCCATGCCCCCCCTGTTTTTTAACCCCTCTGTGCCATGCCCCCCCATTTTTTAACAACTCTGTGCCATGACCCCCCCCCCCCCATTTTTTAACCCCTCCAGTTTTCCTCCCTTTACTTACATTTTCTTCTCTCTTCTTTTTTGGTCCTCTCTGCGCTGCTCCTCATCACTGAATGCCGGGCGTGACGTCACGCCCAGCATTCAGTCTCAATGGAGCAGAGAGGAGAGGACACCGGCGCTGCGATCACGTGAGTATGTTTGTTTATTTTCTATTTATTTTTTTAACTAACCTGCTCCCCCCACCAACGACCGAGCCCCCCCCCCCCCCACTGGCCGCAAATTTTTTAAAAAAAAAAAACACAAGAAAAAAAATTTTGTTTTGAAAAAATAAAAACTAAAAAAAATAAATCGTCGGCAGCGAGGGCTCGAGCCGGGCCACCTAGCATGCCCGGGCCCGGGTAATTAGTACCCACTTTCCCCCCTCTTGGCAGCCCTGATTACAGCTACCTACTACTACTTGCATGTACTCGAGCGATCTCGCTCTGCACAGTTGGCTCTGCTGTCTGAGTCAGAGGGCTTGAGCCATTATGGAGAGTAAAGCATAAATAAGGAGTAAATTTGCACCTTGGCAAAACCATGTTGCATTGGAGGGGGAGGTAAATTTAAAATGTGGGGACATATTTATAGTTGGGACAGGGCATATCCTAGATCAACTTTAAATTTCAATGTATAAATAAAGCTTTCAACTATGTGTGTGCTACATGAAAAAGTAGCCAGTATTTTCCTCATGTGCAAAATAATAAACTAATTTGCATCACTTGCATTGTAACATGATTTGTCCAGGAGCAAACTTACTCCTTTTTTATTACTTTGTTCTCCTTAATGACTCAGGCCCAGAGTCTTCAGATCTGCAAAAGTATAAAAGTTTGATGATTGGAGCTATACATATGAGTGTTATTATAGATGCATGTTAAATGTACAGGTGTCACTGTGTAAAGTCAAGTTAAGTAGGAGATTTAATACCTGGCTCATACTTCACCTTGTCAGATTGCACCCATAAAGTTATCAAATATCTTAGTATATGTATGTATATATTGATCATCCCTACCACCCTAATCCAGCTAAGAACTAGCAGGCCAATGTAGCAAAGGCTAATGCCTGTGCTTACAGTCAACATGATGGTGTTTTATTTAGCGATGTGCGGGCTCGGATATCTGAAATCCGAGCCCACCCGAACGTTGCCGATCCGAGCCGGATCCGAGACAGATCCGGGTATTTCCGCCAATAGCAAAACTGAAACCGAGGCTCTGAGTCATAATCCCGCTGTCGGATCTCGCGATACTCGTATTCTATAAAGTCTGGTTTGTTCTGGTCTGGTCTGGTCTGGTCTGGTCTGTGCTGTGCTGTGCTGTGCTGTGCTGTGCTTTTAAATCCAAAACCTTAAATCCGAACCAAAACCTTTCATCAGGTGCTTTGCGAAACAAATCCGAACCCAAAACCTCAAGCAAATCCGAATCCAAAACACAAAACACGAGACACCAAAAGTGGCCGGTGCACATCCCTAGTTTTATTTATGGATGCTGGAGCCTTATATCATTTTTGTTTGGTTGTTTATTATATAACTTTTTACATGGCCTTGTTATGCATTTCCATATAAATTAGGTGTAAAAACATGCGTGGATCTTATATAGCGTGACAAATTGTGAATGGTCCTGACAGGCTGTGCAATTTTCCATCTGGTTCCAGAAAGTAAGAAGTTAGTTAACTTCCATGGCGCAATTGTAACTTCATCAACTTACTGTGTAACATTCTTAGGTCTCTCAAAATGGCTACCTTTATGAATTCTACTTTCAAAAGGCAGGGAGAGAGGGTGCACTGGTGGGGTACGAATTTCTTATGACGAAAATGCAGATACCAATAACATTGACAAAAAAATACAGACACATAAAATAATGACCAGTAAGAAATATCTAATATTAGATACAGTGACAATCAATAAATCCTGACATCATAAAAACCTAAATGTAAGAAATGTCGACATACATAAAATGCAGACAGTGTGAATGCTGACATTCAAAATATCGACAGTCACACTGCCGGCATTAAGGAACACGGGAAGGTATACTTATTATTGTATGGGGGTTTCCCATGCTGTCATAGTAAACCCTCGTATAGTATAAATACATCTTTGCGCCTGTTTATTTCTCAGTCTGCGTCGCGGTCTTGGTCCTCAGATCATAACTCCTCAGACTCCTCATTGCCTCTGTCACGGGCACTAGGAGTTTCTACCCAGGATTCACCAGGTGTGATTATGCTTACCAGAGGGGCGGAGTTTATCACAGCGATCCTCTGGGCAGTATGGTGAATGGTTGGAACAGTACAACAACTTAGGATAAGGAATGTCAATGAAGAGTCAGCGACTTGCAGCTATGCAGCAGGAGAGTCAGCGACTTGCAGCTATGCAGCAAGAGAGTCAGTGACTTGCAGCTATGCAGTAGGAGAGTCAGCGACTTGCAACTATAATGCAGAGGTAGGTATAACAACTGATTTGCAGTGAAGACTTGTGGAAGTGCAGGTGGGTAGCGGGGAGAGTCAGTGGTCTGCAGATAGAAAGTTGTACCACTGCTGTGATGGGAAGAGTTGTCCAGGTGCAGGTAGGAGCGGGAGCATCAGTGGTCTGCAGATAGCAAGTTGTACCACTGCGGTGATGGGAAGACTTGTCCAGGTGCAGGTAGGTAGCAGGAGTGTCAGTGGTCTGCGGATAGCAAGTTGTACCACTGCGGTGATGGGAAGACTTGTCCAGGTGCAGGTAGGTAGCAGGAGCGTCAGTGGTCTGCGGATAGCAAGTTGTACCACTGCGGTGATGGGAAGACTTGTCCAGATGCAGGTAGGTGGCGGAATAGCGGGAAGTCTGTAGCGGCAAGTTTACCACGGATGAGCAAGGGAGACTTGTCCAAATGCAGGCAAGCAGCAGAATAGCAAATAGTCTGTGGCGGGTACGTTACCACTGATGAGCAGAGCAGGCTTGCCCAGGTGCAGGTATGCAGCGGAATGGCAAGCAGTCTATAGCGGGTATGTTTACCACAGAAGAGCAGATAAGGCTTGTCCAGGTGTAGGCATGCAGCGGAGTAGAGGTAGTCTGTAGCGGGCAAGTTAACCACGGATGAGCAGAGAGGACTTGTCCACAGCAAAACCGATCACACGATCAGAACACAGGAAACACCTAGGAGTCTCAAGGGAATGAGAACCAAGAACAGGCAATGATACTAAGGACACAGGTGACTTAAATAGTGAGTGGTGATTGATTCACCAATAGGAGTAAGAGCAAGGTTTTAAGTTCAAGAGTCCTGCACATGCACAATCCAGTCAAGATGGCGGACGGCCGTGGCTTAGGACAGGCGCCGGCAGGATGGAGAGAGAGCCACGTACCAGACCAGAGGCACTAACCGTCCGGTAAGTGACAGTACCCCCCCTTTTAAAGGTGGGCACAGAACACTTGAAACCGGGTTTGCCCGGATATTTGGAATTGAAATTTCTTTAGAAGAGCTGGAGCATTGAGATCTTATAAGCGGATCCAAGAGCGCTCCTCAGGGCCAAAACCCTTCCAATGCACCAGAAAGCGAAGGATTCCACGAGAGATTTTGGCATCCAGTATATGGGTAATCTCAAACTCCTCCTCTTGATGAGCTTGAACTGGGCGAGGTACTGAAGGAGGAACCGAGAATCAGTTAATGATGAGAGGCTTGAGTAATGAAACGTGGAAGGCATTGGAGATCGGAAGGTTCTTTGGTAATAACAACTTGAAACACACGGGATTAATCACTTGAGTGATTTTATATGGACCGATATAACGTGGGGCAAACTTCATGGAAGGAACCTTCAGGCGAATATTCCTGGTAGAAAGCCATACGCGGTCTCCAATTTTGAGTGGTGGAATTGCTCACCTCTTTTTGTCAGCAAAAAATTTATATCTGGAAGATGCCTTCTTCAGGGAGGTTTTAACCTGAGACCAGATAGTTTTAAATCTCTGGCATAAATTCTCCACAGCAGGAACTTGGGTGGGAGGGAGGACAGGAAATTCTGGGAGAGACAGATGGTGACCGTATACCACAAAGAAAGGTGTTTTTGAAGATGACTGGTGATACATATTATTGTGGGCGAATTCAGCCCATGGAAGCAAGTCTACCCAATTGTCCTGGTTGGCTGAAGAAAACATTCTTATGAAAGTCTCTAAATCCTGGTTGACTCTCTCGGTCTGCCCATTCAACTGAGGATGGTATGATGATGATAATGACAGTCGAATATCCAAGGTTTTGCAAAGGGCTCACCAGAATCTAGAGACGAACTGCACTCCTCTGTCCGAAACGATCTCAGATGGACATCCATGAATCCGAAAAATTTCCTTGATGAAATGGTCAGCCAATGTAGATGAAGCGGGTAATCCTGTCAAAGGAATGAAATGGGCCATCTTTGAGAATCTATCTACCACTACCCAGATGGTATTACATTTCTTGCTGGGGGGAAGATCAGTGACAAAGTCCATACTTATATGGGTCCATGGTTTGGAAGGAATAGGTAGTGGTTGGAGTAGGCCCGTCGGTGTTCTACGGGAGGTTTTATATTGGGAACAAATGTCACAAGCAGCCACAAATTCTTTGACATCTTTCCTAATTGAGGGCCTCCAATAGCTCCGTGAGAGAATCTCTAGTGTTTTTCGTTCTCCAGAATGTCCAGTGAAATGAGAGGAGTGATACCACGACAAAATCTTTTTACGCAGAGGTGGTGGCACAAGGGTTTTCCCAAATGGTAGAACATTGGTGGAAGAAGTGACCAAACTCACAGATTTAGGATCCAATATAGGACGGTCAAAACAATCTTTAACGTCAGCGGAAGCAGCAACCGCCCGAGACAATGCATCAGCTTTTTTATTTTTTGAAGCCGGTTTGAAAGTTATGATTAAATCAAAGCGAGAGAAAAAAAAGTGACCATCTTGCTTGTTGGGGGTTCATACATTGAGCTGACTGTAAATAGAGAAGATTTTTGTGGTCAGTAAAAATAGTCAAGGGGTGACGAGCCCCTTCCAGTAAATATCTACACTCCTCTAAAGCCACTTTTATGGCCAATAGCTCTTTATCCCCGATAGTATAGTTCTTCTCGGCAGGTAGAAGAGCTCGGGAGTAGAACGCACAGGGATGGAATTTCCTTTGTTCTGATCTTTGGGATAGAATGGCCCCTAGTCCAATATTAGAAGCATTTACTTCAAGGAAGAAGGGAAGGGTCACGTCAGGTTGTCGAAGAACAGGAGCGGTGGAGAACACCTTCTTAAGGAATTGAAATGCGTGAAGTGCCTCAGCCGACCATTGCTTGGTATTGGCGCCCTTACGAGTCAGAGCCACGATTGGGGAGACAATGGAGGAGAAACCTTGAATGAAGCGTCGATAATAGTTTGCGAATCCTAAGAAGCGTTGAATCGCCCTGAGAGTAGTTGGCTGGGGCCAAAGTAGCACTGCATTGACTTTCTCCGGATCCATCTCTAGACCAACTCCAGAAACAATATATCCCAAGAATGGAATCTGGGATAATTCAAAGGAACATTTTTCTAACTTGCAGAATAGTAAATTTTTTCGGAGTCTAGAAAGGACCTCTGCCACATGCTGTTGATGGGAGGATAGATCTTGCGAGAAAATCAATATGTCGTCCAGATAGACGACAACACAAACATACAACAGATCCCGGAAGATTTCATTGACAAATCTCTGGAAGACAGCTGGGGCGTTACACAACTCAAAAGGCATGACTAGATATTCATAGTTTCCATCCCTGGTGTTAAAAGCTGTCTTCCATTTGTCTCCGGCCTTGATCCGAATTAAGTTGTAGGCGCCACGAAGATCTAGTTTAGTGAATATTCGAGCTCCTTTGATGCGGTCAAACAGTTCGGTAATTAACGGGATAGGGTAGCGATTTTTGATGGTAATGGCGTTAAGGCCTCGATAGTCTATACAAGGTCGTAATGACCCATCCTTCTTCTTAACAAAGAAGAACCCCGCTCCAGAGTGAGAGGTGGACGGCCGAATAAACCCACAATGGAGATTTTCTTTGACATAGTCAGACATCGCCTGAGTCTCTGGTAACGACAGAGGGTATACATGACCCCTAGAAGGGTTCTTGCCAGGTTGTAAGTCTATCGGACAATCCCAAACCCGATGGGGTGGAAGGCGTTCTGACTGGGCTTTATCGAATACATCCGCAAAGGAAGCATACTGTAGGGGAAGGCCGGGCGGACAAGGTGCTATAGAAGATTTATTTATTTTTACTGGAACAACTCGAGTCAGACATTTGTGATGACAATTCGGACCCCATGAAATGACTTGCGCAGTGTTCCAGTCAATCTGTGGAGAATGGAGTTGAAGCCACGGAAAGCCAAGTACAATAGGACTGGTAGTAAAGGGAAGGACCAAAAAAGAAATTTGCTCTCGATGTAAAGCTCCGATTTGAAGGGTCAAAGGAATGGTACGTTGAGTAATAATTCCATTTATAACTCGTAAGCCATCTATAGCGGTGACAACAATAGCTGTTTTTAAAGGAATCGCTGGTAAGGACCACTGACACACTAGGGAACTTGAAATAAAACTTACGGCAGCCCCAAAGTCCAGAAGTGCTTGAGACGTAAATGACTTGGTAGAAGTGGAAACAGTAACAGCGAAAGAACAAATTTTAGAGTCCATGAGACATGGAGAGGATTCCAGGGAACCTAACCTTACCTCTCCGGAACAGGTAAGGGACTCGCTTTTCCCGACTTTCTGGGACAAGAGTTCAGCATATGAGTAGGGTCAGTGCAATAGACACAGAGTCTATTTTTCACTCGTCGCTCCCTCTCCTCAGAAGTTAGTCTAGAGCGTCCTATCTCCATGAGTTCTACAGGAGGTGGAAGGTGACGAACTAGAGATGGCGGGTGAACGGAGACTTTAGATAAACTTTCTCTTTCTTTCAGAATCTCTTTCTCGAAATCTCATGTCTACTCTGTGGCACAGAGAAATCAAATCATCCAAGGAAGAGGGTAACTCTTGTGAGGTCAGAGGGTCTTTTATTTTGTCAGCAAGACCCTGCCAGAAGGCAGCTATCAGCGCCTCACTGTTCCATTGGAGTTCAGAGGCAAGTGTACGGAATTGGATTATGTACTGGCCTACTGAACGGGATCCTTGGCGTAGTCGGAGAATACTGGAGGCAGCAGAAATAACACGACCAGGTTCATCAAAAATTCTTCGGAAAGTTGAAATAAATATGGCACTATCTTCTAATAGAGGGTCATTTCTTTCCCACAGAGGGGAGGCCCACGCCAGAGCCTGTCTGGAAAACAAAGAAATTAGATAGGCAACTTTAGAACGATGAGTAGGGAAATCGTGAGGTTGAAGTTCAAAATGAATGGAGCACTGGTTGAGAAAACTCCTACAAGTTTTCGAGTCTCCATCATATTTAGCGTGAGTAGGCAGGTGTAACGTAGAAGTGGTAGACACCTGGGATGGCACTGGGGGAGAAGAAGACACTGGAGGATCAACAGTAGCTGATACATTTTGCACAGGGTCTCCTCGGGCGGCTAGGGCCTGAAAACATTGGAACAGCTGTTGCTGCCGAACATCTTGTTGTTCAATCCGAGTAACCAGATGCTGCAGCATCTCCCTAGCTGTTGGTTCCGTTCCTGGATCTGTCATGGCCTGTTCTTACTGTGACGGGCACTAGGAGTTTCTACCCAGGATTCACCAGGTGTGATTATGCTTACCAGAGGGGCGGAGTTTATCACAGCGATCCTCTGGGCAGTATGGTGAATAGTTGGAACAGTACAACAACTTAGGATAAGGAATGTCAATGGAGAGTCAGCGACTTGCAGCTATGCAGCAGGAGAGTCAGTGACTTGCAGCTATGCAGCAGGAGAGTCAGCGACTTGCAACTATAATGCAGAGGTAGGTATAACAACTGATGTGCAGTGAAGACTCGTGCCAGTGCAGGTGGGTAGCGGGGAGAGTCAGTGGTCTGCAGATAGCAAGTTGTACCACTGCTGTGATGGGAAGAGTTGTCCAGGTGCAGGTAGGAGCGGGAGCGTCAGTGGTCTGCGGATAGCAAGTTGTACCACTGCGGTGATGGGAAGACTTGTCCAGGTGCAGGTAGGTAGCGGGAGCGTCAGTGGTCTGCGGATAGCAAGTTGTACCACTGCGGTGATGGGAAGACTTGTCCAGGTGCAGATAGGTAGCGGGAGCGTCAGTGGTCTGCAGATAGCAATTTGTACCACTGCGGTGATGGGAAGACTTGTCCATGTGCAGGTAGGTGGCGGAATAGCAAATGGTCTGTGGCGGGTACGTTACCACTGATGAGCAGAACAGGCTTGCCCAGGTGTAGGTATGCAGCGGAATGGCAAGCAGTCTATAGCGGGTACATTTACCACAGAAGAGCAGATAAGGCTTGTCCAGGTGTAGGCATGCAGCGGAGTAGAGGTAGTCTGTAGCGGGCAAGTTTACCACGGATGAGCAGAGAGGACTTGTCCACAGCCAAACCGATCACACGAGCAGAACACAGGAAACACCTAGGAGTCTCAAGGGAATGAGAACCAAGAACAGGCAATGATACTAAGGACACAGGTGCCTTAAATAGTGAGTGGTGATTGATTCACCAATAGGATTAAAAGCAAGGTTTTAAGTTCAAGAGTCCTGCACATGCGCAATCCAGTCAAGATGGCGGACGGCCGCGGCTTAGGACAGGCGCCGGCAGGAATGAGAGAGAGCCACGTACCAGACCAGAGGCACTAACCGTCTGGTTAGTGACAGCCTCTTCAATATGTTTTTCTAACTCCACCTTCACCTTGTTTCCCTCTTCATCAGCATGGTTTCCCACACTTCTTCTGTTTCTGCAACCCCCTCCAGGATCTTTCCCACCATCCTGTTTTTAATTCAATGCCATTCACAAACATAACTCCCCCGACACCTTCCTCTTAGTTCTCCCAGAAACCACAACCACTCACCATCCCCATTCTTTCTTATCCCCTCTCTGCAAATCATGACTTACCTTACTACAAGGAGGTGCCACTGCATCTTTCTTCTCTTCTCTCTCTGCTGACAGAATTACAGGAGTTGTGTCATTACTACGGAAGCCAGGGTGTTACCATAGTATACCAGAAATGTCCAAAATAATTCCTAATTGGGTGATTGACAGAATTAACTACCAATATGATATTTAGCAGTATTGTAAAGCAAATCTAAGAACAATGTATTATCTTTGTATATTAATATAAGCATATTAACTTTTTATCTTGTAGATATATCTTAGATATTTTAATAATATTTTTTTTTATTTTTCATGGAAATTACTTTAAATTTTGGACTCCTAAAAAGAGAACCATCTTATATTGAGAGCAAAGTCATTCTGTCATTATTGGGTTGTATCTACAAATTGACTCTATGGAAGATTTCATAACCATACAATTATATATAGCTTAATCGATTATCTATGAATTTGTGGATTAATCCTTTTCTCCTTACATTCATTTTAGGGAGACCTTGTATCAATCATTAATCTATGGGGCTGTCTTTAGTAATACATTTTTTTTATTTATTAATTTATTTGACATCTTAGTGAGCAATGCCACTATCTGTAAATATGATAATTAACAAAAACTGTTAATAATAAATGTGGTACTCAATCCTCCAAAAAGTTTCATGATTATTTTGTTATAATAAAGAAGTAACGGTAATATAAATTAAATACCTATTAGAATGATATAGAATTAAATGATTTAGTTATTTTAACATTATAAAGTTATGTATTGAGTAGAATAAAACTTTTTTTGTTTTATTATTTTTAAAGAGGCATGTGTGCTATCCAGTGCAAATGATGTACAGCTGTACCCAATTGTGACAAGAGAAACATAAACTTGCTCAACATATGATCTCAGCAGAAATCATGATTACAGACTGTATGACAGAATTAATGGGAGAGGATATAGGAATTGACAGGTTAGGGACCACTACCATGGGGCCCTGGGAAAACTACTCCTACACCTTTTCCTATGCAGAATTGGCAGATGAGGATATTTTGACTGAGTGGGTGTCTGAGAGGTCACCAGCACAGCAAGATTCACCAGCCCCGAAAGCTTTGAAGCATCGCACTCCAGCTCCAAATCTGGGAATCCAGGACCCCATACCAGAGGCCTGCACTGGACCATCCACTCTGGTTTGCTGCCAGGAGAACAAGTCTGTGTCCAATGAGGATTCACACTACCCCAATGCGCCAGAGGCATGGGAAGTAGTGAAACAGTTGGATGTGGTAGCGGGGGAGGGGAGATGCACTCCAACGCATATACAGGGGCACCCACAACTGGATTGCGAGGGGGACAGAGGATTCCCCAGCAGCAAAGAATTAATGAAGCCCCCCCATTTGCCTGCCACTGGACAGTTGTCCCTTGAGTGTTTGGGGGAGAAGGGATTGGATCTTTGCCAGAAACAACCGGACAAGGAGCCCCAAAGTTTTCTGGCCCCTGGGAAATTTCCACTTGAATATGTGGGGGAGGGGAGCATGGTCTCCAGAAACAGAGGATATGCCAAAGGACTATTTTCAGTTGGGCATTTTAGGGTGGACAAGGAACCTAAGGGATGTTGGACTACAACTCTCCAACCATGGATTTGTCATAGGAGTAGCCCAGTTTTAATGTTGTCTCATCTTATGACACAGGGCAGCATACAGCCCCACTCCAGCTGGGTGGGATGATATGCCTGCACCCATGGGACCCTGGTGGGAAATTGAGGAACTGCTGTCTATTGCTGTCTACCTTACCATCATACCCAGGTGAAACCACAGCAGGCTAGAGACTTTATAGCCCTTGCTTTTGTTCCCCAGCTCAACAGAATACCACTGCAGTGTCTAATTACATGTGGATAAGGGGATATTGTAGCTCATTGTAAATATGTATACTGTTTATTGCATTGTATCTTGTTGATATTGCATGAAAACTGTTAGTCATTGTCCTTAAAGTGAAGTCAGGTGGGTTATGGGTAAGGATCAAATTGCAGGATATAGGTGAGGAGGAAGGCCAATTAGTATTCATTGTTCAGAACATGACTAGTTCAGACATTATGTCTAGAGCTCAGTATGGGACCTTCTGTGGAAGTACAGCTCATCTCCACTTCCCCTTCAACTCCCTGATATTACACCCAGCAATGATTAAGAAGGATAGACCCAGGGGTTTGCCCAGGGAGGGGAAAACACTGTGGAAATTAGACCCTAGATATAAGGAGCCACTCCATTTCAAGTGCAAAAATAAACACTGATGCATGGTTCAGGATTCAAGTTGGGAAATTTACACAGGTAAGTAAATCTCAAATGTAAATGTTGCAAGAACTAATATGCTTGAGTAGTCCAGAAGTCAATCTGGGTCAAATACACAGTTAAGCAGTTATATATGCAGAGTTTCAGTGTTTTAAAGTTGCATGGTCCAGGAGTCCTGCCAAGGTAAATTTACTATATATCGGCAATCCAGATTATAAACATATGAGTGGCAAGGAACAGAGAGCAGGAGAGCTAGAAATATATTACCTAGCAATTTGTTGCAGTGCAGAGTCCCTTTCATAGTATCACACAGGCGCTGTTGTATGCCATCAGAGGGCTTTGTGAAAGGCAATCTCTCTCTGTGTATGCGCACAACATTAGAAGCCTAAATGGTACCAGGGCAGACATCATTTCTGTTCCTGTAAGGCCGTTACAGTGGAGCTCTGTGGCACAGCTCCACATGCAATGGGAGAGAGACATGCCGCTGTTATCACCACTCATGACAATTTTGGTGGTTGTCATTTTCCTGAAGACTACATTACCTACATATCTTTAAATGACTGCAAAATGCTGATGCTTGAAATCTACACATGTTGCTAAGACAGATTTACCAGAAAAAAAGACAATTCCCATATCCAACTGTTTGCTAAAATGTGCGACAGGTTAAAATTCTGGCACTGAAGATTTGCCTCAACATAGCAATTGAGAGATTCACGATTTTAAACGGCAAATGCAGGACCCAATGGCTAGATAATTTAAAAAATGCTTAGGTTCAGGGTTACGTTTATGGTTCGGGTTAGGGATAAGGTTAGAGTTAGCATTATGGTTTGCTGCTGGGTCTTGGTATTGCTGCTTTAAAACCGGCAATCTCTCTGTCGCTATGTTAAGGGACGCAAATCTTCAGTGCCAGCATTTTCACCTGTCGCACATTTTACATTTTAGCACACCAGTTGGATATGTGAGTTGTTTTTTTTCTGGTAAGTCTGTCTTTACAACATTTGTAAATTTTAAGCATCTGCATTTTAGAGTTGTTTAAAGTTATGTAGGAAATTTAGATATCGTGAATACGTACTCCACCCATGTATTTGACCATTTGAAGGTGTTGAATTGTTTTTCCTTTAGTTTTTTCATTATCACTTGAATGTCTCCATCGTTCATTGAATCTATTAGATCAGTGTTCCTTTGTGGGTGTTCTTTTTTTTTTTTTTTAAACAAGTGTTTATTAACGGTCAAAAAAGAATTAACAGTGCAAAAGGATACATGCTATATCAGACAAAATATATTCAGTACATTGGATAGAGAAGTAGAAGTATCCGTACCTCAGAGATAAAATAGCATAGATTCAATGAAATAAAGACAAGCATTTTTATATTTAAAAGAGAAGAAAGAAAAGAAAAGGAAGAGGAAGAGAGAGAGGAAGATAAAAGAAAAGATGAGAGGAAGAGGGGGAGAAGGGGAGGTGCATAGGAAATCCCTCTTGAGTCAGAGGCAATGAGATGGAAGGGGAAAGGGTTACGTAAGGTTAGGGGATATAATTAGGTAAAGGGGGAGCGGTATTGGAAGTAAGCCATCCAGGGGTCCCAGACCTTGTTAAAAGATTTGGCCGTATTTCGTATAATGCTGGTCATGTATTCCATCTTATACATGTGCCAAATCCTATTAGTGGGTGTTCTTTTTTATTTAAAATTACCACTGCACATTTCTCTGAGGATTATAATCAATGACTGCCTGCTAAATGATCAATGGCTGTCTAGGGATAGTGCCAGGAATGATATTGTTTGGTTATTGAACTCTTGAATGCTGCACACTGTGTTCCATATGATTAAAAGGTAAAAGAAAATCAAGTCAATTAAAAAACTAGTCAATTAAACTTCAGAGTATTTTCTAGAGTTGCGGTAAATTTTTCCAAACAAATAAGGTACCAATGAAAGAAGAGTATGTTTTATGATTCATAAAATAAAATAAAAAGATATCTGTTTTGATATGCTGCCAAAATAATCCTCTTCTTTTACCTTTACTCAACTCAATACCCTATATGTTATTATAGACATAAATGGGGTATTGGGTTGTGTGAAGGAGGAGATCATCCCTCTGCTGGTGGTGATTTAAATCTGATCTGTTCATGTGGGGTGCTGGATGTTTAAATGAGAGAAAAATAACTTTAGCTCTGGTAAGTAGGGGGTGGAGGGGTTGATGACGAGAAGTTGGTTGAGACAGTGGCCTCTCTCTCATTGTCATGCAATTGTGATTCCTAAAACATACAGACTGCATATTGATCCCCAAAATGTCTGTCGCTTAGATGAAACAGCCTTCAAAAAGATACCCCTGGTGAAATGCCATATTGAGCAAACACCCAGGAGTTTTGAAACATTAATTTGCAATTCTACATAGCTTTTTTAAGCTTCTGTGTTAAATTCATGTGTTGTGTACTATTCTTTTGGAGTTTGCATAATAGAAGTTAATTAAATTAATGTTGCATTGCTTTGGTCTTGCAACGTAAGTTAAAAACATAAAGTTAATTGAACTTAAAGACAAGGGGCCTGATTCATTAAAAGACACATACTGAGCGCAATGCACATTTGTTACAGAACGCACATAATTCCCCTCTGCACGTGCTCAAATTCATTAAGAAGTACATTGCAAGATACAGTGCGTGTTGAATTCGGTAGTAAACTCAAGTAATATGACGTAAAAGCTGGCGTGGGTACCACTGTGTCTGTCTGCGTATTTCTCACTAGACACTTCACAGGCAATTTCCCACTAGATACTTCATGGGCACATGTATGTTTGAGTACACTACGCATTTGTCTTTCAATCTGTGAGAAATTATTATCTTATAAATAGACCATTGATGCTTAAGAACTCACTTTGTAGTGGAGCTCTTTTAAGCTAGTTTAGCATAGTCTACCCTGTTTTTTTATAATGCAAAGAATCCTGGGATGTATTACAGATGAAAGACCCTTGAGGTAGGTGAAGAATAAAGCTGGTGAATGAGGGTCGTGTAGTGTAAGGGCATGCTGGTACTTGTTGTTCCCCAAGTACCAGCATGGTCTGGCAGCCATGGATATGCTGGAGCTTGTAGTACTACAGGTACCAGCATGCCCAGACACTTAATGGTAGCCTGACCATGCTGGGACCTGTAGTGCACCAGAGACAAAAGCTTTTATACATTATACACTTAATATTACCCCACACCCACCATCCAGGGGTGTGGGTAGAGACCTAGTGCTTTCAACACGGGCCTAGCTACCCATAGGGGGGGTGTCCTTTGTTTTGCTGACCCCATCTACCTAGGGAATCCAGTCCTGTGCTGACCATCCTGGGGTTGGTTGTCATTATAGCAGGGGGACCCCATGCTGTGGATTCCCCTATTATAGTGCCAGCAGCCCCAGCTGACAAAAGCCTAGTGCTGATACTAGTACAATCAGGGGGCCTCTATTCTTTTTGCCCCCCAATTTTGCTAGTATGAGCCTAGGCTGGCAGCACTAGAGTTGGTTAAGCTGTTTGGGGGGGACACACTTTTTTTTTTACATATACTTGTTATTTTTTTATTTATACTGGAAATGATTATCACCCATACAAACTATACCTCGTTCAACATATAAATCAGGGGCAATTTAATATACTTATTATCATTGCTACCCTCATCATAAACTTCATTTTGTTTGCAAATGTGTTGTAGTTTACCCCAATCAAAAACTACAAATGTGTTTCAAATATTAGGATGTGTTCAAAATGTACATTCATTATGGACTAAGCATTTTGCTATTTAAAAAATAAACACACACAACCAATTTTTTATTAATTTTAACTTTTTTATTTAATAATTTAAGGAAAATATAAACATTTTAAATTCACATAAAATTAGGAATGAAAATAATGTTTCTCCAATAAATTCAGATTTTTAAAAAAACTTTTGAAATTAAATTATGGGCAGGTGGGATGGAATATTCTGCTGGGGAAATGCCAACTGGGTCAAGGGTACTTGCAACTGGGACTGGGAGGCTGTCAACATTGGTGATTTCTTTATCAGCTACAAAAAAAATAGGAAAAAAATATAAAACAAATTTTTGCTCTACGGTTGCAGTTGTTCATACATTTTCTAAGCTCAGTTCTGAAGTGGTACATTAGGTGAAAATCTCTGCAATGGTTCATATGATGCTGAACACATTATTAGCCAGAGGACTACTTCTTTTTGGAGGCACGTGCAGATATATATTGAGTGTGGGGGGATTTGCTTGGCAACAAACATTTATTATGTTCACACACTTATGGACTTTGCATAGAGTAAACCACATGTGTGAAATCAAGGCTTTCTGAGGACCACACTTAAATGCTGCTATAAAAAGACAAATTGATACTACATTATAACAGTAATCTTATGGTTAAATATAGCAAATTATGATTATTAGAAAACTTAGATCTAGCAATCTCTGCGTAAGCTGTAATACAGTTAATACAGCTTATGCAAGTAGCGTAGCGCATGCACAATGAGCTACGTTACTTGCATAAGCTCTATTTACAGTATTAGGTGATTCCCCCACTAGCGTGGGAAAATCACATAATACAGTAGTTAGAGCTTGCGCAATGAGCGTAAGTTCATTGCATACCGGACCTCCTACTAGGTAGGAGGTGTTAGCGACAGCTCCGCAGTTTTTTTATTTTTCTAAAATAAAGAAGAAAGTGTCGTGGATCTTACAAATATGGGGCCCTCCTGGCCAAAGCAACAAAGACTTCAATCAACAAGGGGCCCCTTTTGGGGGCAAAGTACAGAAGTTATTGGCCAAGCATGGACGTTTTGGAAGTATAAATATTATGGAACTGGGGCAAGCACGGACTATTGTAAGGTATAATTATTAAGGGACTGGGGCAAGCAAGCAGACTTTGGAGAAGAAAGAAGACATCTTTGGTGAGTATTTGGGGTGTTTTTATTTTTAATAAAAAGATGTGGTGAAAATGAGGGTGGTTAGTGTGTTTACTATGGGTTTTTTATTTTTAATAAATATGTGTGATGTTTACTAGGGTGTTGTTATTTATTTAACATTTTTTTTTGTGGAACTACAGGTCCCAGCAAGCCAGGGATGTCAGGGCATGTTGGCACTTGTGGTTCTCCAAGTGCCAACATGCCCTGGCTGCCGTGGGTATGCTGACGCTTGTAGTTATACAAGCAGCAGCATGGCCACACTGTTTTTGGCAACCTGGCTGGGACTTGTAGTTCCACAAAACAAAATGGCGTCTGTTTATTTTTTTCACTCTTTATCGCCGTATTACCCTACTACCCACAGCCCAGGGGTAGTAGGAAGAGCCCTAATGCTATCAGCACTGGGCTGGTTCTTTCCGGGGGGGGCCCGCTCGTTTTTTTCAGTGGACCCCACTCCCTAGGGAATCCAGCCCAGCGCTGAACAGTCTAGGGTTGGTTAGTCATTATGGCACACCCTGCCGTGTGTCCCACTGCTATAGTGCCGCCAACCCTGGCTGGTTTGCCTAGTGCTGGTAAAGTGAAATTTTTTCCACGATTTTAACGGGACCAGCACTAGTCAGGCTGCACTAGGGTTAAGCATGAATAGCGGGTGACCTCATGCTTTTTTTTTTCAACTTTTAACTATTCTTTAACATTTTAACACTGCCAGAGCAGTGTAACAGTGATGTGTTTGTACAACACGCTGCTATCAAGCAGCATGTTGTATCTGGCGTGTTTTGAAGCAAACTCTCCTGAGTTTGCTTACTCGCAGCTTCATACATTGGAGACTTGTATAGCTGCAGTGGCAAACATTCGGGAGTTTGATCTCTGGCGATTTTGCAAATAATGATTTTGACAGAGGCAGAACTCTGGCGATTTTGCATGAAATCTCAGCTTCATGCATCTGCGAGTTTCAACTCTCCCGAGAAAATCGCTGGAGTTGCAAAATCGCACTTTGATACATTTACCCCCAAATTGGCTGAAAAAAATGATCTTTCATTTTTTGATATATGGGTCATGCTCAGAAGGAACTGATGGAGAAGATCAGTGATATGGAAGAGCCTCGGATGGAGGATGAAGCAGGGTTCAGTTGGTAGCAGGTACTACTGGATTTTTATAACAAACATTATGATTTAAACACTCAAGAACAAAACCAAGGAGCTGAGCACTACCCTCACCTGTATGGATCACAAGTTGGACACCTTCCTCACTACAAAGAATCAAAGTTTCACCAAGATTCAAAATATACTGTCAGACACTAAAACCTTTTTTGCCCAATATGTAACCAACAAACCTGCCCAAAATCACGTTTCCTTTTCTTCCCCTTTAGCAAAATTCCTCAATACTGTCAATCATCCAAACCTCTGCCTCCTGTGTTCCCCTAGCCATCTCTGTCCCTATAGATACTTCTGTGCCACAATTGTCATCTTTTACAACTCCACTCTCTGCTGCACCTTCACTCTCTGCTGTCCCAATCCTCTCTGCTTCTTCTACTCTGTTGACTTCCACATGACATGCAACCATATTCCAGGTGAGAATCAAAACACCATCTACAAGAGGTCCAAGGGCCAAGAGAGGCCGGAGAAAATTTGTTTAATTTAATTTTTTGCATGTGCGGTTTGGATTATGTTTTCATGAATAGACCTTTTTTGAGAATCCAAAAAATATGTTTCATACAGTTAATTTATGCTTAACATTTTTCAAAACAAATAAAAAATTACTTACATGCAAATTAGGTGAAAAGCACATATTCTTTAAATAGAGCCTAATCCATAATTTCAGGAGGTTTTGGGTCGACATCTTCCACCTTCTGGCCCGCAACCTCAGCCACTTCCACCCAAGGAAACCCACTCCTGATGGCGATGTTATGGAACACCACACACAGAGCAATGATGTCACATACGGTCATACATAAGAGCAGAAATAGACCAGTCGAGGCACAGAAATCTTGTCTTTGAAAGGCACTTGACAACCAATCTGGTGGTTGTATGCACTGAGTTGTATACAATTTCCTGCTCCATGCGTGGGTTCAAAAGTAGAATGAAGAGTAAAAGAGCGGAAAGGGTACACATCCTATAAAGGGTGACCAGAAAAAAAAGAAGAAATGTTAGTAATGGGAAACCAAGCATACACACAATTCTGGAGATCTTCTAACATGATATTCTGCTATTGTAATGGTACAATATTTGGCCTTGGAGTCTAGAGGTCTGATTCATTAAGATAAGCAAAGAAAAATATAACTAAATTTGCCCCTTGGCAAAAACATCTTGCATTGGAGGGGGAGGTAAATTTTAGATGTGGGACAGATTTATAGTTGGGGTAGGGCATGTCACAGATCAACCTTAAATTTCATTGTAAAAATAAAGATGTCAAGTATTTGTGTGCAGCAAAGTCTTTAGGACAATAAAATGTTAGTGATAAATAATAAAGATATATGAAATAGTACCTAGTTGCCACGAGTCACCATGTGCTTTATACCCTCTTGCCTCAGGCGCAATCTCTGCCATGTCCCTGATTGATTGAATGCAAAGGAATCATGGGTAACCCCTGCCATCTAATAACCAATTTATCTCAAATTTGGATAAAGGCATCACATATAGTCTGGACATTTATCGAGTGGAAATGCTTCTGATGCAAATAAATTCCCAACGGGGCCAGAGCTATATTTATTCGCACAAGTTGCGAATCCAGTTGCAGATGAATAAATTGCTGCATGTGTGAAAGGAATGCCCTCAGGACAACCTACACCACACAACTGGAGGTAGCTTGGGACATTCCTGCCACAACACTCACTGTGGTCTGAAAAGTAGCACAGAAATGCAATACAGCCAACAGTTTGGTCAATGGTGGTATTGCTGTATGGATGTTGCGCATTGGCTCTAGGTCACTCTGAACAATGCGCAGGGTGTTCATGATGACATGAGGCAAGAGCCGAAAGTGATGGACCACCCTAGCACCTGACATCCCAAAGAGGTTGAACCATGGCCCGGCCAAGGTAGACAAGTTGCTGGTTTCGGAGGGGTCAAAGTCTGTTTCTCTCTTCTTCTATCAAATGTTCAATTTCCATGATTGGCTATATGTAAGAAAGATGTATGAAGGGGGCAAATAAATAAATTATCTCATGCCTTGCAAGCTTTGTAGTCTACTTGTACATTAAATATTGTAAACATACTTACACCTACAACTGGGCTTGCCAGGCTGATCATATCTTTGGCCACAAAAATATCATGACATATAATATATATAAAAAAAAAATAATGTCATTCATCAAAGAAAAGAAAAAAATGTATGTTACTACATAGGCATATATAGTAGAATACAAAGACAAGATGGAAAATTTACAAAATGTAAACACACAATTCTATTGTATGCAAGCTGTTGATTAACTATTCAACAGACTCATAACATTTTAAAACAAACAAGCATAGGTAAATTGGTACATTACTATGGTATAGCTGTATGAGCACACATTTCGCAACAATTACTTTTAAACCATTTGAAATAGGATGCAGTGCATGACACATATAAAAACACCCATACCTCTTAAGAAAAATATGGTGGTGTGCTCTCAATCTCCAATATTCCATTCCTCCAACTCTCAAAATTTCTTCACAAAATAGCACCATAGTAATCTCCTTCCATGGGTCTTATATAGTGGTGTATAATATGATGAATGTATGCAGGTGTATGCAGCAGTGTAGATCAAACTTCTATTAAATGGCAAAGGTGTGAAGCTGTGTTTCTTCATGGCTGTCAGCGGTTGCTTAGACTAGCCCACTAGTTGGAGCTGGCTCTCCGTCTGAAAAACAACGTATTGTTGCATGTGACGGAGTTTTAGTTGGATGTATGAACAGGTGAATGCCTTTACTGTATATTGCCCTTGTTCATCCACCCCTTCCCCACCCCATTCCCTCCCCAAAATCGTAGGCTGTCACGAAATGAATCTGACGTTTGGAGAAAAAAATTATACTATGTATTTTGTTAATGTGGAATTTTTATTTTGTCAAATATGTATTATAAGCCTGATGTTCAGACATATGTCCATTTGAGTAAAGTATCTTGCGTGAAATAGCTTTGTATATGCTCAGAAATGGACCTTAATCCAATGAATACAATTGTAGGCAATTCATGCCCAAACATTAATGACTCTTACCACTGACTACAGCTTGAGTGGCGGAACGGGTGGATTAACATAGGCAATTTACAGTAACAGCGTTCTGAAGCACAGGCAGCCAATTCAAGTCCTTGGTTTCTCTTTAAGAATTGTTCTAATATTTTATAAAAAATTTTTGTATGTGTTCTGATTTGATCTTTTATTGTATATGCATATACTACAGTTTGTTGTGTGTGTCCACGTACGGCAAGTACTGTTTAGCCAGAGCATACTTCACCCACATTCAAGTCAAAACAAATTTTGACGATGTGAACATGGTCAGAACTACACTCAAGTTCCGTGCTCTTTTTTAAAACACAACTTGCGTGCAAATTGCATTCAGACTTTTTTCGGCCCTATTTGTCCAGGGAAACAGACTTCTAAAAGTTTGGCATATTTTTAAATTAAATATTATTGAAGTATGAAAAGTGTGCATTAAAAAAAATACCATGTAGTTTGCAATACATATTTTTCCCTTACATATTCTGTTACAGTTACAAAATAATCATAGTAAAGCGTAATGTATTGCAGTGTCCAAAGACCTTCAGAATATATCAGTATTTAAAGTATACTATGATTAGGCACAGTGGTAACTTCACATTGCAAGCATTTCATGCTGTGGGCAATTATTACAATTCAGAATGCTAATTGCTTTTCGATTTGCAGACAGTGCTTCCAATAAGCATTGCTGTGCACCTTCCCATGAACTGCTTTTTAACGATGGCTTGCCTCTATTAAAGGACACAATCAGCTTTTACAAGTTGAAAAATAATCATTTAGTATTTAAGATAATAGAACAACATGGATTAATACAACTACTGGAATGAATTAATCTATTATTTTCAACTGAAATTAAACAAATACAATTTTAATATTGCTTATAGCTATTAAAATAGCTAAGTTTATACAGAATACTAGAGCTAAATATTTAAAGTAGATATCCAGTATGACATTAAATTCAGCCATATATTTTATCTGTTTTATGTATGTTTAAAACTTGTAAGGCAATACTTAAATGTAAAACTTATAAATTGCTCCTGCTTGCGACATTTTCTAGATTAAGTCCAAGTAATTATAGTGTCCCAAATAAATCTGTTAAATGTTACTGAAGGCTATATTAAAGCAAAGTTGTAATTTTATAATATGATTTTATTACTGCACTGATAGGAACAATTACATCTATACACATAACTAAAAAATATTGAAAATAGACATATATTTATGATTAATCACTGATCAATATGACAAACTATATTTCAGGAGACATTGTGGTTGCATACACATAGATGGAAATCCTGCATTTCCCATTTACTTGAGACCAACAAAGCATTACACAACTTAGACTGGGCTTTAAAAAGTATTTTTTTTCTCAGTGATGAAAGCAAGGGCCATTATTCGTTGCACTGAATGCTGTGTATATGTTTTTCATGATTATTATTATTTTTTATTTATAAGGAGCCACAAAAGGTCTGCAGCGCAGTACATGACACATACAATCAAAATTATCCATATAACATTACCTAATACATAATACATAATACAAGAAAAACAAAATACAAAGACCAGACTAGCTAAATCAGCAAAAAAAATACACAGATAACATGGCAATGCAGATCAAATTATTTACAGGACAGTGAATGAGAGTAATGGTAATGTCCAATGTGAAGTAGGCCAGAGTTAAAGAAGACAGGTCTTGGGAAGCAAGTCAAGAGGTACAGAAAGTGATGGAATAGTAGTAGGAAAACACAAGATAAGAGAACCCTGGTCACAAACAGGATGGTACCGAGTGGGGGTGTGGAGATGGTAGCTAAGACAAGAGAGTTAGAAAGAGGGCTGATAAACTTGAATAAAGAATAGAGTCTTCAGGGCATGTTTGAGCCTTGGAGAGTAGAGGTTATTTTGACAGGGTGTGGGAGAAAGTTCCACAGCTGGGGAGCAGCTTAGGTAAAGTCCTGGAGCAGAAGTGGGGAGAGGTAATCAGTATAGTACTAAGGCATTGGTCAGTGGCAAAGTGAAGGAGTCGGAAAGGAGTTTGGGTGGAGATGAGGTTGGAGTTGTAGGGGAGAATGATTGGTTAAGAGCTTTTATAGGTGAGGGTGAGCAGTTTAAGTTAAGTTCTGTAGGCAAATGGGAGCCAATGTAGCGTCTAGTGGAGAGGGACAGCAGAGATAGAGTGTCAGGAGAGAAAAATAAGGCAGGCAGGAGCATTGATGATAGACTAAAAAGGGTCAAGGTGGAGGTCACATAGGCCAGAGAGAAGGAGGTTACAGTTATCAAGATGAGAGATTGCAAAAGATTGCATAAAAGTTATGGTGAGAAAGGGCTGGATCTTGGATATATTCCTGAGGTGGAAGTAGCAGGATTGTGAGATAGACAGAATTTGAGGTTTGAAGCAGAAGGAAAGGTGGAGGATGACCCCTAGTCAATGGACTTGAGGGACAAAAAGGCGTGCAGTGTTATCAACAAAAAGAGAGGGGGGAGGAGAGGGGGCCCTGAAATGGGGAAGACAATTATTTCAGTCTTGGAAGTATTGAGTTTAACAAAGTGCTGGGACATTCAAGATGAGATGGACGAGAGACAGCAGGAGAAGCAGGGGTTTTCAACATAGAGGTGGTGCTGGATGCCAAAGTAGCGGATGAGTTCACCAAGGGAGGAGGTGTACAGGGAGAAATGCAGGTGGCCATGAACATATTCTTGGGAAACTACTACAGGTAAGGGAAGAGGGGGAATGTGGAGTCACGTGTACAGCCTGAAAAAGAACGATTGGTGAAGTAAGAGGAAAACCAGGAAAGGACAGTGTAAGAGAGGTCTATAGATTTGAAAGTTTGCAAAAGGAGGGAGTGGTCAATGTTATCCACAGCAGGAGAGAAGTCAAGATGGATAACGATGGATAAATGTCCCCCTTAATCAAAAAGGTTGTTAGTGACTGTAATTAGGCGGATTTAATGGAGTGAAGGGAGTAAAAACTGGATTGCAGTGGGTCAAGGAAGGAGTGAGATGAGAGAAATGATGTGAGATGGTTGATGACAAACCATTAGAGAAGTTTAGAAGGAAAAGGAAGGTGGGAGATGGGTGGCAATTAGAGAGAGAGACAGGGTCAAGGGATGTTTTTTTAAAATATGGGGGACATGAAAGTATGTTTACAGGAGAAAAAGAGGGTACCAAAGGAGAATGGATAGGTTGAGGAGTTGGGCAAGATGAGAGGAAATGGGGTCAAGTTGGCTTGTGGAGAGGATGAGGAGGACAAAAGGGTGCAGGCTTTAACTGCATGTTCCAGAGCAGTAAGAGAAGGAGGGTGGGCTAGCGAGTGTGGGTAACAGTGGATAGCAGGGGATGGAGATAGCATCCACCGAGGAAAGTTACATATTCAGTTCAGTAAACAGAAACCTACTTAAGTTGGAGGGCAAACACTGGTTCACCTCTCATACATACATACATACATACATTCACCCTGAAGAAATCACAAAAATAAACACAAACTTTTAAAAAACTATATTCCCCAATTAATAATAAGAGAATATGCAATTTTTAAATTTTGGAAATAAAAGACTAATAGTAGTCAAGCCTGAATGCCAAGCTTTTTTTACATGAAAAATTAGTAGAGGGATAAAACAAGACACCAATTTTAGACATTACTTAAGGTTTTGCAATGCTACATAGTTTAAAACTGGCATCCTGATATTTTTTAAATGCCACGTATATAAACCGAGCAAATTTATGAAACTGCACATCAAATAACCAGTTACATGCTGTTACATTCTGTTTGAGCTATCTTGCCTGTTTAAACTTCAACAAAGACTCCCTTGCCTTCTCCAACAGCCCATACTACACAGCATCAAGGGGGCCAAACAAATGATCAGGCCTATGCACCTAGAGAGGTACCTCTGGTCGGGGAGTACGAAGGTAAAAAAGTTTAAATATAGTTCCCACTCTTGTGGCACTGAGTGACAGCATACACTGTTGCAAAAGTGCAGACTTACACTTCTAGTGTCACAAGAGTGGGCACTTCAAGTGTTGATCCCCTTGTTAAATTTAGTAATTTAACACGGTATAATTAACAAATATATAGGGCCTTCTTTGTATAAGAAAGTCCCCCATAGTGACCCTTGTAGGAGAAAGTAATATACAGTGCCCCTTGAAGAAGGAAATCATAACAAAAACAAGATGGCTCAACAGAAATAAATATTTTCTCTAGGCTTAACACTCCATTTCAATTGTCACTCTACACAGACATCCTTTATGATACTATGCATAGTTGAAACTCCACCATCTTGGGATACTCCATTATTCACCATGCTTGGCACAGCACAGGCCTTCCCCTGACAATTAATATTATCAATTCAGGTTCAAGAATAATATCAAGATCATGTGACTGGAATGGCAGGATGATCAATTAATATATTTTTTTTCTCTTCTTCTGTAGGTATCTTGTCATTATAATATAATTTAAAGACAAGATCCTTTAGTTTCTTTATAATAATGCATTTTTAATAATATATTTGACAAATGTATTTTCTTTACAAAGTTGTCTTTTAAATTCTATGTTACAATTCAATTATCACTGTGAGGAAACGGGGTGCTACTGGACTGAGAGCTTTGAATTTATCTCCTGTTTCTCACGGTTTAATGTACTTTTTAATCCTTGGCCCAGTCTAAGTATATACACCAGAGCATTGTGTATTATGTGTATGATTATTTCATGTTATTAGGTACATTTATTCATGTTATTAGGCAACCTAGGCACCTGCCTAGGGCCTAGCAGCTCTCGGGGGGCCCGTGACTCAGGGGGGGGTGCCGCGAGTCGGGGGAGGGGGGGGGGGGTCGGGTGCCGCGACTCGGGGGAGGAGCCACATGGGGCTAATGTGGTGGCTGGTCTCCTCCCTCCTCTGTGTGGCCTGCTGTGTCACATGGGACGTGCACCGCATGACAGGTTCCATCCCATGTGTGAAGGGGATGAAGACTCCACAGCTCCTAGATGGAAAAAGGTAAGTTGGGGGAGGGGTAGGCTAGTATATTAATAGTGTGTGTATTATGTGCGTGTGAGGGGCCACTGTCTGCGTGTATTATGTGCGTGTGAGAGGCCACTGTCTGCATGTATTATGTGTGTGTGAGGGGCCACTGTCTGCGTGTATTATGTGCGTGTGAGGGGCCACTGTCTGTGTGTATTATGTGCGTGTGAGGGGCCACTGTCTGCGTGTATTATGTGCGTGTGAGGGGCCACTGTCTGCGTGTATTATGTGCGTGTGAGGGGCCACTGTGTGTGTGTATTATGTATGTGTGTGCGAGGGGCCACTACGTGCATGTATTATGTGTGTCTGAGAGGCCACTGTGTGTGTGTATTATGTGTGTGTGAGGGGCTACTATGTGTGTGTATTATGTGTGTGTGTGTGAGGGGCCACTGCATGCGTGTATTATGTGTGTGTGTGTGACGGGCCACTGCGTGCGTGTATTATGTGTGTGTGTGTGTGTGTGTGAGGGGCCACTGCGTGTGTGTATTATGTGTGTGTGTGTGAGGGGCCACTGCGTGCGTGTATTATGTGTGTGTGTGTGAGGGGCCACTGCGTGCGTGTATTATGTGTGTGTGTGACGGGCCACTGTGTGTGTGTGTTTTATGTGTGTGTGAGGGGCCACTGTGTGTGTGAAGGGGGGGGCAAACCGATATCTTGCCTAGGGCCCCATGAGGTGTAAATCCGGCTCTGATCAATATGTATCAATATAAATGGTATTGTATCAAAATGTATCACAGACTTATATTTTGTAACACTGCTGATACAATGTGTCAAAAGTCTTATTGTTTCATGTAAGCATGCAGTGTCATTCCTTGATGTAATTATTGTAACCCCATGTTTATTATATGCAGCCAAAAAAGCTAATTGAGTCAAGCCATTCCATTGTATAATCAAGATAACAGGGACAATATGTCTAATGGCTAAAGTGTCCACTGAGAGACCCCTGCTGTAAGGGGGAGGTTTGAGACATTTGACCCTGCTTCCTGTGTATACAGCAAAGAATATAGGGAAAGGAGAATGCCAGTGGAGTTATGGTAGCTTGGAAGATCCTGGTGTACAGGAGATCAGTGAAAAAGACTCTTGACCAGGCATTGTGGTGCCGCTGGAGTAGACCCTACCAGGACAGGGCCTGTGTGAGCCAGTAACTGTTTTGCTAATCGGTAGTGGTAATATTGTGGGAGGGTAAGACTCTGAAAGAGACTGAGATTATAACTTTGGAGTGCTGACTGCAAGAGGCTGCTGGAGGATACATCCTACCATTTACTCTGTAACTTGTGTATCTGTATCTTGTGGTGTTGTACTGTCATAATAAAGACTTATTTTGGATATATTCTGGCCTACTCGAGTGAGTTGAATCCCACAGAGGGTAACTGCCATCCCAGCTAATGGTGGTATTCTCACATTTGGTGGGATCACTCAGCCCGGTGTTGCAAGAAACAGGAAGGCTGCAAAGGATGCAGCGGTTAAGGTCCAAGAGCCTCGTAGGTACAGCACAGCACAGACTACACAGCACCCAAAGGAAGCCTATCAGAGGAGTTACAAGAAACGTGAGCCATGAACAACTATAACTCCCTAAAACTGGATGAACTCTGGGGATTATTGCCAGGCAAGGGAAATTGGCACTACCCAGGATGACTTTAGGCCACAACTAGTGGAAAAAGTATGCAAATGGGACCTGTGCCAGCTAAGGGTGGTATCCTCACAATCACAATCCTTATCTGTTGGTTTAATGGCAATTTACTTTTTTGATCTTAATATTTTAATGGCTTATTTCTCTTCCTTTGTTTAATTAATGGCTCAAATGATGTTATCTTAACAATAGCTAAACCGCACATAACCCTACCTAAAAGAAATATCTAACTATAGTTCTCTATCAAGCTATAAAATAAATGCAGATAAATCTAAAATACTGGACCCTAATATGCCTCAACTGGACTTTCAAAATCACAAAACTAATTATAACTTCCGTGGGCAACATGAAAAACTCTTGGGGTTAATCTAACAACAAATTACTCCCAGCTGTATTCGGCCAACATTCCCAGACTCAATAACACTACAAAATCTGATTCAGCACAATGGAATCAACTTCATATCTCCTGGATTGGCTGTATGGCCTTTGTTAAAATTAACATTTTTCCCAGACTACCTTACTTGTGGAAAAATCTTCCAATCTCAATTCCCACACCCGTACTTAAGCACCTGCAACAAACGCTTTCCAAATTAATTTGGGCGGGACGTAAATCCACGGTACAAATACAAGTTGTTGCTAAACATCAAACTAATGGAGGTCTTTTTCCCCAAAATATATTAAAATATTATCAGAAGCACACGTGTCCCAATGTATTATTTGGCACTCGCCTCCCTATCGCAGAGTATGGACCCTTATTGAGTCAGATATGCTTCAGCTATACTCTCTGTATTCACTGCTTTGGATCCCACCCCAACACAGGACCAGACGATTAGCTCAAATCCCCACAGCACGATTTTGTTTTTGTCATATGGAACCGGGTAACCCGGACATACAAATTGCAATGCAATTATCCTCTATTAGTCCCACTACGGAACAATAAAATATTTGGACCATAAAATGTTTCATCATTGGACTTTGTATGGGACCTAGCCCCAATGAGATTTTTTACTACATTCTCAGATCTCCAGACACGATTAGACTTACCACACAAAATATTCAATATCTCCAAATCAGATATTTTTATCGTTCCCTGCAAACACCTCTCCCAACGGACCAAAGCTCGCCTCTAGAATCTCTGTGTCGCAATTCTCCCAATACCAGGGCCTAACTCTGTATCAACTACTTAAAATAACTAACTAAAATAAAAACTTTAACCTACCAAATAAAGAACACCATGAAATAGCCTGGGAGCAGGATATGGGGAAAACCCTGACTCCCAAAAAGTGGTCAAAATTAAATCTAATTTAACTAAATCTAATTTAGCTAAGACATTGATTAAAGGAGAATTCCTTTAAACTCTACTATAGATGGTACCTGGTCCCCTCCTGTCTAAATGCTATATTTCCTAACTCCACAGATCGATGCTGGAGAGGATGTGGGTTACGTGGTACCATGTTGCATGCTTGGTGGAGTTGTCCAAAAATATAACCTTATTGGCTACAAATCCATACTCTTATTTAATCTATTACTCAGGTTAAAATGCCTGACTACCCGCTATATTCTCTTCTTCCTAGACCGTTGCCTGACATCGTCCGGTCAATAAAAAAGCTTATCAAACATATCTTAAATGCGGCTAAACGTTAATAGCTGCATATTGAAAAAATATCCCCCCCCCCACAATTTCTGCCACCATCAACAAAATTTACTCAGTTTATCGGAGGGAAAAATCAGCTTTTCTTAATGATACTCCAGCAAATTTCCAAAACACATTGTCCTCTGAAGTAGTCATTATGAAGCCGAACCTCCACTAATAACAGTTTGACACCTTCTCGTTAATGTAATTCCCAATTAACGACAGTTCTGGTGACCTACACCTCCCCTCTCCAGATATACACATAACTTACATACTCCTCTGCACTCATGAATATCACTGTATTTCTCCTTCAATACTACTTTAACATCACAAATAAGATAAACCTCCCCCTCAGTCTGTCCTTTCCCTCTTCAACGCCTCTTTGTTTTCCTTTAAAGTACATTTCCCTGTTGTCATAAATGCCTACCTGCCTTCTTCATGTTTATATGTTTATTTTCTCTCCTATTGTCAATGCCTTCTATTAATAGCATGTATTGTTTGGCAGGTATTATATATGTAAAAATCAATAAAATATTTAAAAAAATAAAAAATAAAAAAATGAATGTCTCATTTCTTTTTGGTATTTATCATTTTCAATCCTTCTTTCACTAGTTTTTCAAAAGTGTCTAAAATGCATCCTCTGTTATACTGAATTAAAAGAGAATCTTTTTTTGAAAGTTTCTGTTTTTTTATTTGCATTGTTATCATATTGGCTTTTATTTTTCATTAAAAAATTCTTAGAAGAGATTCTTCTTACAATTTTTTAAGAGATCTATATAAGTCTCAAAAACGTTCATTCGGTTAGATGGGACAAATTTGTGTCCATTTTTAAGAAGATCTTATTCTTCTATCTTCTTTTTTCAACTTACATGTACTTAAATTATAGATTTTTGTTTCTTCAAATCCGTTCTAAATTCACATTTGTTTTTTGAACTATTCACTTATCTAAAAAAAAATATTGCATTCATTCTCTCCTATCCAACAGATCAAAGCTATGTTGAGGGCTTTATTTACAGTTTGATGCATGATGAACATAGTGAATAAGTATTTTTCACTTATAGCTATAGCATGAAAGGGTTATCATACACATTGAAGATTGGTGTTTACACATGTGGTGGTGCACATATATAAACAAAAAATTCCAGAAATATTTATTATTTTGTGTTGTAAATAATTTTTAGATGATATATTTATGAAGAACTTAATTTATTTTAAATGAACAATAAGGACTCAACAGTAACTTTTGTAAAATGTATTTAGTCTGGATATTTTCCATTTTTCTGAAGAAAATTAAGACAGTTGTCCTAATACACTGATCAGCCACAACATTAAAACCAAGGTGGCCTGTGGTATTTGGCTCCAAGAAGTTAACAGCAGATCCTTTAGTTCCTGTAAGTTACGAGGTTGGACCTCCATGCCTTTTACTTGTTTTTCCTGTAAAACTTTTCCAGCCCACATAAACATGCTTAAAATTATCCCTGAAGGAGCCCCTAATTTAGAGTGGTGAAGTTATTTGGACTTTGGACTTATGAGATCTTTAAAGGTTGCTCTACTGGATCTCAAAAGGATTTCAACCCATCAATACAGATGCTACTTTTATACCATGCGGAACGCTACTGCACAGCACGCCACACTTCTGCCCATTTGTGCTCAGACAGCATCTGTTCAATTGCAAGTATTGAATTTGTTTGTGAAAACTTTGTGGTCAGTTTCTGCACCCCAGCCCAGATCCTCCTTTTCACAAAAGATCCAACAGACGTTAACAGAGGCTGCAGCCCCCGCAAGATACATGTGAGTGTACCGAAAGACACAGAAGCACTATTTGAACTTTAGAACTGAGTATTACTTTCATAGCATATACTTATGCACTAAAAAGTATCACAATTTGCATAAAACTGATACAAGAGGACATAATAAGTTAAATAAACAGTAAAAGGATTATATCAGGACCCTCCTCAATATACTTTATTGCTAATTTCTACTCTTATGAAGATTTTCTTTGCATACATACATTGTTTTTATTACTATATTTGATAAGTAATGTATAGATCTGTTGCTCAAATATTATTTAAGTGACTGCATACTATAATTTATCTATGTGATCTGATTTTGCTACCTTCCATCTTTATTCATATACTGTGCACCTAGGGGTTTGAACCAATTGCCTATTACTATAAGCCTAAATGAAATGTCATTGGGTTTCCCTTTCATTATTTCACTTACTTCCCTTCAAACAGCAACACAATGCACAAAACTTTTGTCACTAAAGGCAGCACAAACAATCATTCCCCTTTACATCCCACATATGCTCAATTGGTTTGAGACCTGGGGAATTTGGGGAACTTAGAGGCCAAGTGAACACCTTGAACTCTTTGTCATAATCCTCAAACCGTTCCTGAACAATTATTGCAGTGTGGCATGGCGCATCATCCTGATAAAGGCCATTGCCATCAAGGAATATCATTACCATGAAGGGGTATATTTAGCCTGCAACAATGTTTAAGTAGGTGGTACATGTCAAAATAACATCCACATGAATGCCAGGACCCAAGGTTTCCCAACAGAACATTGCCCAGAGCATCACACTTCCTCCACCGGATTCCCTTTATCCCATAGTGCATCCTGGTGCCATCTCCTGCCCAGGTATATGAAGTACATGCACCCGCTCTTCCAAGTAATATAAAATAATCGTGATTCATCAGACCAGACCATCTTCTTCTATTGCTTCACTCTGTTTCTGGATCATTGTTTGTCCCTACCTGGACCAATTTTGACAGGTACTAACCATTGCATACCAGGGACACCCCACAAGACCTGCCATTTTGGAGATGCTCTGATCCCGGCATCTAGCCATCACAATTTGGCCCTTGTCACTGTTGCTCAGATCCTTATGCTTGGCCATTTTTCTGGCTTTTTGATTGTTAACTTGCTGGCTAACATATCTCACCCCTTAACACATGCCATTGTAACAAGATAAGCAATGTTATTCACTTTACTTGTCAGTGATTTTAATGTTGTGAATGATTGTTGTATACCGATTTGGTCTCCAGATTGTTTGGAGTATATGTGACAGCACTGGATGTTTATACTCTTTGGTTGTTAATTGTATCAATATATGTTTTTGATTAAAGCTAACCAGTGTAGCCTAGTTAGTATAATTTCACAGGTACCTGTCCCATGAATCCCTGTTAATAAAAAAAGAATAGTTACCATTTTTTTGTGAATGACAAAGATAAACAAGGACATGGCTATGTAGTCATTGGTTGCTAATGTAATTAATTAGGCCAAAAGAGGTGGCAACTATGCCATCTTATTGTGACATTATGTAATATGTGGTCACCTTTATTCTAACAACCAGGAAGTCTGTGTAGATCTGGCAAATTTAAACAGAAGGGACACTAAATCAACTCCCTTCTATAGAAAACAAGGTCCATTGCTGAAAAACTGAAATTATTTTCATAGTCACATTGCAACACTGTAGTTGATTTTGGATAGCATAATCAATTGAAAACTATACATTTTAGCCCAAAAAAATAGAGGCTACGCAATCTACATATTGCAACCAACACTAGTGCTGGAAATTCTGGAAGTGTTCTTTATAGCTAACCTGGTTCTAGTGGTGTCAAGGTAGGGGAGTTCCCAGAGACTGGTTGAAGAAATACAGTAACATTCACAATTGTCTATCTATGGATATAGATCTAGTAAAATAACATTTCTCAGCTCAGACTAAGCTTCACTAAGTTCACTCCCAGTAAAAATGCAGTTAATACAGGTTTGGTTTTTTTGGGTGAATTTACCATCAGATTTAATGGCAGTCATATTCTTAGCTATATTATGGGAATGAACCTCCCTCTACTTATTTCAACTAGCTGCAAGCACTGTGAAACACATCGGCACTTTCTATTAACCATTGTATTTTCTTCTAAATTCTATGTTCATCTCTGTACTTGTAACAAAGTATCAAGGTTCATACATCTACCCATTTATTTCTCCAAAACAATGAAATTAATATTTATCACTCTTAAAAATGACTGTCTCTCTGCTCTAAGGATCAAACACAAGAGACCAAATAGAGGGTGTGCAAAGTATAAGTTACCTTTTAGCTTGTAGAACTAGTCTCCTGCAAAAATAAAATGTCCACCTCTTTTCAAGGTAAAATAGTTTTAAATCATTTAATGTGAATGTTCAGATATTATACTCAAAACTTTAATGGTTTCAGATATAGTTATAAGGGGTGATCAGGAGCTAATTCTGTGGCTTTTGTCTACCTCTACAGCATTGCTGCCGCATTGCTGCGCCAAATGTTCAATTCCGACAAGGGACCTGTCTGTATGTGATAGGAGATTTAGACTGTAAGCTCCTAGGGACAGGGATTCATGTGAACAATTACAATTTCTATATATAGCTTTGTGTAATATAGTGGCAGTATATAAAGCAATAATAATTATGTAAGTTTTTCACATCAACTCCAGTCATTGTTCTTATGGACAAAATAGCTCATGATGCTGAAATCAAGCCTCTTAGCTGACTGGGATTTCAATGAGCATCTGGCTGATTGGCATTATTATTGCTTTCCATGGAGTCAACCAAAAGCATTGAACAGCTCACTTTTTAAAAGACAGGTAACCACCTTCCCAATCAAAATATGTGTACATACTCAGAGTAATGAGGGTGATGATAACTGTTTTAATTATTATATTTATTGATGGTGGCAATGGGGGGAGGGGATGGCCATATTTTAGTCATCTAGATCAGTGTTTCTTAAACCTCGTACTCAGGACCTCTAATAGTGCGTGTTTTCCATATCTCTTGGCTTTAACACAGGTGTATGCATTACTGACTGACACATTATAACAGATCCACAATTGGTATAATTATTTCCCTTGTCACCTGGAAAACATCCACTATTAGGAGTCCTAAGGACTGGGTTTGAGAAACACTGATCTAAATAATAGTCAATGTCCCTAAAATGTTGCATATTTTTTTTAAAAATCTGTATATTAAGGTTTTAACATATCAAAAAGAGAAGGGGAGGTGGGAGGAGGGTTACAGAAAGAAAAAGGTGACAAGGTAGGAAAGGATGTAGAGTCCAAATGAGATAAATAACTACTGTGCATTATATAAACTTGTAAATCTCAGTCAATGCAGCAAAGTGTCAATGTGCGTTCATCTGGGAGTAGATCCTAGGGGAAGAGGAAAAAAATTGACTCTGTAAGGGAGTAGGAAGGGATGGGGGAAGGGGAAAGGAGGCTGTTAGTAGGGGAAAGTAAGGGGATGGTTGCCGGAATGTCTGTGTGAGCTGGAAGTGAGGTGTATATTGCGGTCTAACTACGTAGTGGGAATTCCAGGTGCTCCAGGTGGAGGAGAATTGCAGAGGACGGTTATGGATAATACTAGTAATATTTTCCATTTTATGTGTTTGCCAGACTTTCAGAATGAGAGTTTGGATAGCAGAGGAATCATTTTTTTCCAATTGATAGCTACAAGGCATCTCGATGCCAGGAGAATGTGTCCAATCATTTTTTGTGTGTGTTTCGGAGTGTCAGGGACAACATGTGTGAAAAGGTCATATGTTATTTGGGAGTCGGCCTTGAGTGTTGCGTTCTATCAGGCATCAGACCTCGTTCCTATTTTGTGGCATCATATATGGGACAGGATGTTTTCTCTCCGGCACTCTCTCCAGCATTAGAAGCATTGGGGTATATGGCCCGAGTTTCAAGGGCACCAGGTACCACTTAAATAGGAGTTTGTAAGAGTTTTCTTTGAGTTGCGTACAAATGGAGCTTTTAGCAACTGCTTCAATGACTCAGGCCAAGGGCATTCCCCATGTCCTCTTCCCATCTAAGCTAATGCCTCTCCTTGGTGAGTTGGTTATGTATCATAAAGAGCTAATAAAATATTGAGATCAGAACACAGGAGGTGGACCTGCGAATGCAGAAAGTCTCCAGTACTGAGGGGACATGAGGTGGAGGATTAGTAATCAGGTCAAAAGCTCGGGTGCAAAAGTTCCAGATCAACAGTGTAAATCGCAGACCGCCCCCCCCCCCCCCCTCCCCGCACCAATGTGTGGGTAAATAAAAAAATATATATATCTATATATATATATATAGATAGATATATATATATATATATAGAATATATATATATATATATATATATATATATATATATATATATATATAGATATATATAGATATATGTAAACAAAATTGTAAAACATTAATTAATACATAAAACACACTTCATTATGCACTTCCTCTCTTACCTGATCTTGCAGCGTAGACTACCTGGTGTTCTCTTTTGCTTGTTATTGGAGCGTTGTCCGTTGCCTGGCTTCTGAAAACTTGGGAGTCCTGTATTTAAAATGTGCAAAAATTGTATTGTAGTGCCAAATTTTAACAAACCCTGAATGATACAAAACAACCCCCTAGTACAGACATAGACAATAAAATATATGAAATTTATTTAAACTCATATAGTAACATTTACCAGCCCTGTCTATCTAGTATTTAGTATTCTAGTGACCGCTGAAACCACAGTCAGCATCCACATCACCGCCACACAATACAGAGATCCTTCCCCCACAAGCTATTTCATCACCTCCACCACCAGCTAATTCATCCCCCCTATCGACCCGCAACAGACAGTGTATGACCCCCCTATCCAATTCATTAACCCCCCCCCCTTGTAGCCAGTTCATTACCTCCCCATTTTCACTTCATTTATCCCCTCCCCTAGCCATTTCATTAACCCGCTCCATCCAATTCATAAGCCCCCCTATCCAATTCATAAGCAACCCCTCTAGCCAGTTCATTAATCCCCATTTGCACTTCATTAATCCCCCCTAGCCATTCCATTAATCCACCCATCCAATTCATAAGCACCCCCTGTAACCAGTTCATTACCTCCCCATTTTCACTCCATTAATCCCCCCTATCCAATCCATACTAGCCAGTTCATTAATCCCCCCATATCCAATTCATAAGACCGCCCTCGTTAGCCACATTAGCCAGTTCATTAGTCCCCCCAGTCATCTCCCCCCCCTCCACATCCGATGTGTCTCCCCCCCCTGATATTTAACAAGCTGCACTTACCTTGCTGTCTTCTGTTCCTCCTCTCACCAGCCGGCACTTCTGTCATCTTCACACGCAGCTAACAGCCTCTGACGCTGTTAGCTGCACTGTCACTGCGGGCGCGCTCTCTGTGATTAGTGTGGTCACGTGAGATGTGAGATCTCACGTGACCACACTAAGCAATACACTGACTAACAGCAGAAGCTAACAGCTAACAGCATGAGATGCTGTTAGCTGCGTGATTGGGTATAGGAACATGCGGGACCGCCTCCTTGTGGACAGGGGCGGCCCCATCAGAGGAGAAAGAAGCCGATCGCCGGCATTTGAAAAAAACCCAAAAAATAAAAAAACAGCTTGCTAGTGTGCCGCACTGCGCCCCCCAGGACTCAGCGCCCCAGGCTGCAGCCTGGTCAGCCTAGTGGTTGATCAGGCCCTGACCACCACTGTCCTCCTGCTCCAAGAAATATGTTGCGAAGCCCATGAATGTAGATCTTTTTTCAAGGTGTCAATTAAACAGGGTAAAATTGCCTAAAATAGGTGGTCATAGTGCTTGGTGAGAATAATCCCAAGGTATTTTAATTTGTGGCATTGCCAGCGAAATTTGTGGTTGGATTTTAGGGATTGCAAAAGGGACATGGGAATGTTGAAAGGAAGCGCTTCTGTTTTGTCAGCGTTCATTTTAAAATTTGAAAGATGGCTATAATCAGCAATAGCTTCTAAAGCTAGTGGAACAGTGCTTTGGGGGTTAGTCAGTGTGAGTAAGGTGTCTTCAGCAAAATGGTCAAATTTATGGTTGTGGGACCATATCTTGAAAACTGTGATACGTGTGTGGTTGTGGTGGGTGACAGATAATGGTTCCATTGTGAGTGCAAAAATAAGAGGGGACTAGGAACACCCCTGCCTGGTGATGTTCTTAATATGGAAAGGGGGGTCCTGCAGCTCTTAGCGAGGATAGATGCCTTGGGGTTATATATAGATTGTAAAGATACCTCTGAGAATGGGGCTAGTGAAGCCCATCTCCCAAAGGGTGTGTCACATGAAGGGCCAGGCTACTTGGTCGAACGCCTTCTTTTCATCTAGGGCCAGCACCAGAGGTCAAGGTTTTGATAACAGCATGTATTAGGTCTATCACCTTGTGGGTATTATCCGCCACCTGACCAACATTGGCAGGGCCGTATTTCCGACTGGGCATGATAGGCAGGTGCCTGGGGGCCCAGGTTGAAAGGGGGCCCTGGCAGGTCTGCTGTAAAAAAAAAATCCTGTAAAGAAAAAAAAGAAAACTTACCTTTTACGGTCATCTGACTGTTCAGATCAGGTGGTCAGTTAACGATCCAGCTCTCTCCGTGGTCCCCTCTTCCGTGCTGTGCTTGCAGTGAATGACGGGCGTGATGTCATGCCCGACAGTCACTGCATGAAGGAGCGCAGAACAGAGAGACTCAGCAAGTGAAAAAGAAGAGAAGTGATTTTATATATATATATATATATATATATATATATATATATATATATATACATATATATATATATATATAAATATATAAATATATGTATATGTATGGGCCCCGGTGCTCTGCTTTGCCCGGGGGCCCATAAAGTTGTTAAGATGGCCCTGAACATTGGTATAACTGAAACCAGCCTATTTGGTAACTATTTAGCAAAGAGTTTGAGATCTAGATTAAGGAGCAAAATAGGTCAATAGCTGGAGCTTAAGAGTGAGCTACGTCCAGTGGCGGATCCAGGGGGGGCGGTCGGGGCAATCAATCGCTCCCCCTAGCAGACACTTGCTGCCAAAGGCTGCACAGTATGCGCAGGTCCGTTCGGCAGTGACAGGCAGGGACAGTGTGCTGCCCGGCTGCTCTGATTGTGTTTTAAACACAATCAGAGATGCCGGACAGCACACTGTCCCTGCCTGTCACTGCAAAGAAGACCTGCACATAGTGTGCAGCCGCTGGCAGCCTTAGGTGTCAGAAAGGGGGCGGGTCCTAAATCGCCCCCCCTAAATCACCCGGGGTACAACAGTATTCTAGATCCGCCTCTGGCTATGTCCCTCCTTAAGGATTACCACCATGTCTGCTCTGGTGATGGCCCTGTCAAATTTCTTGCCTTGAGGGATTGAGTTGGAAAGGTCTAGGGGTGAGAGAAACTTTTTATAGTACACTGCTAGGAAGTTGTTCTCGCCCAGAGCCAATGAGCTCTTAAGTGATTTAATCATTAATTTAAATTCTTGTGTAGTGATTGCAGCCTTAAGGGATGCTAGCTGGGTTCGGGTAAATCTGGGTAAACAACATTTCTGAAGGTATTGTTTGATTTGAGCATTAAGCTGTACCAAGGGGGTTTCGCCTTTCTGAGATCAAGGTCGGTATTATAAGCGTGAAATTGGTTCGCAATTTGTTGCCGGTCATAACCAGGTGCCCAATTGGGTCTTGGACAGATATCACCCTGTTTCGGTTTCTCCTTACTCTAAGTTTTTTGCCAAAATGGAATCTGCCCTTTCGCTTCACTCATAGTAGCGTTGCGCAGCCAGAGGAGGGTCTTTGCCACTTTCATTGAGAGAAGTTGGGTAAGTTGAGCATGAAGTGCCAGTAGTTTGTGATAGACCTTGCAAAAAATATAACGGGTATGTGGCGCAGAAAAGAAGGAAATAGGTAATGAGCACAGTGGGGAGAAATGTGAATGGAATCAGTGTATAAATCTGAGAAAGCATAAAAATAGGATTAATAAGGAGCTCTATTCACATGAATAGAACTCCTTATTAATCATATTGTAGATAGTGGAGTTCCAGGAATTGTTCATACATACATAGTCTTTTGTAAATGGTGAGGCTCCATGGAGTCAATTTTCTTATTCTTTCACATGTGTTACATTGAGATAAGAATATAGGTATATATGGCTGCATACCAATATCCAATCTAGGAGCACTGTCCTATTTATATTTACCTTGTGATAGACCTTGCGTTTGGGCAAGCGTTGTTGTTGCATCATGAGAGTGAATATGACAGATTTGAGTTCAGCGATTTGCGCCTGTAGCTTTTTCTTTTCACTGCTAGACAGGGATTATTATTATTATTATTATTATTATTATTAATTTTTATTTATAGGGCGCTACTAAGTGTCCGTAGCGCCGTACAGGGACAAATGAAATTACAATACGAGGAGAGACAGCACAGTACAGTAAACAATAAGCACAATAACTCTGAGAGCTCAAAGCACAGCTAGGGGTGGGGGAGGGGAGAGGGGAAGGTCTGCATACGACGGAGCCCAAGAAGGACTGCACGGATGACAGGGAGACCCCCAGGGGGGAGAGGAGGAAATGAGAGGGCACAGGGGGGGGGAGGGAGTCCAAGAGGAGGAGGGAAAGGTAGCTGGAGAGCAGAGTTAAAAGTGGTGAAGACAGGAGGAGAGGGTGACCCTGCTCAAAGGAGCGAACAATCTAAGGGGTGGGGTAGGCAGACAAAAAGACATAGGGGAGAGAAGGAGGAACGGAGGATAAGGATAAGGGAAGGGGAATGAAGAGGAAGAGGCATAAGAAAGGTAGATAATTAAGTGGGAGACTGGAAGGCTTTAAGAAAAAGGTGGGTTTTTAAAGCCCGTTTGAAACTCGACAGATATGGGGAAGTTCTGATGGAGGGAGGGAGCTTGTTCCAGTGGAGGGGGGCAGCGCGGGCGAAGTCTTGGATACGCTCGTGGGCGGAGGTGATCAGGGGGAAAGAGAGGCGACGGTCATTGGCAGATCAGAGATGGCGGGATGGAGCATGAATAGAGAGGAGGGTGGAGATGTAGCGTGCAGTGGAGTTGGCAAGGGCCTTGTATGTAAGAGTGAGGAGCTTGAAGAGGATTCTGTAGGGGAAGGGGAGCCAGTGAAGGGATTGGTAGAGGGGCGAGACAGACGAGGAGCAGCGAGAAAGGAAGATAAGCCTAGCAGCTGCGTTAAGAACAGATCGAAGGGGAGCAAGACGAGATTGGGGGAGGCCAGTGAGGAGGAGGTTGCAGTAGTCCAAACGGGAGATGATCAGAGAGTGAATAAGACATTTGGTGGCATCTTGGGAGAGGAAGGGCCAGATGCGAGCGATGTTACGCAGCTGGAAGCGACAGGATTTAGCGAGAGAGAGAATGTGGGGGCCAAAGGAGAGAGAGGAGTCGAGGATGACACTGAGGCAGCGAAGTTGGGGGACAGGGGAGATAGAGGTGTTGTCGACAGTGATAGAGAGGTCAGAAGGGGGCAAGGTGTGAGTGGGAGGAAAGACTATGAGTTCAGTTTTGGCGAGGTTGAGTTTGAGGAATCGGGAGGACATCCAGGAGGAGATGGCAGAGAGGCAGTTAAGGCCATAGGAGCTGATAAGTTCACCCAGGGAAGAGGTGTATAAAGAGAAGAGTAAGGGTCCCAGAACAGAGCCCTGAGGGACCCCGACTGGAAGGGTGGACCGGGGGGAGAGAGACCCAGAGGTATTGACGGAGAAGGAACGGCCAGCAAGGTAAGAGGTGAACCAGGACAAGACTGAGCCGGAGAGGCCAAAGGATTGGAGGGTGTGGAGGAGGAGGGGGTGGTCGACGGTGTCGAAGGCAGCAGAGAGATCAAGGAGGATGAGAAGGGAGAAGTTACCCCTGGCTTTAGCAGAGAGGAGATCATTGGTGACTTTGGCTAGGGCAGTTTCAGTGGAGTGAAGGGGGCGAAAACCAGACTGGAGAGGATCGAGGAGGGAATGTTCCGAAAGGTAGGAGGAGAGACGGCTGCAAACAAGCCTTTCAAGAATTTTGGTGGCAAAGGGAAGGAGAGATATGGGGCGATAGTTAGAGGGAGAAGTGGGGTCAAGATTAGGTTTCTTAAGAATTGGGGACACGAGAGCATGTTTGAAGGAGGAAGGGAAGATGCCGGTAGAGAGGGAGAGATTAAAGAGATGGGCGAGGTGGGAGCAGGTGGTGGGGGAAAGGGATCAAAGAAGGTGGGAGGGGATGGGATCCAGGGGACAGGTAGAAGGGTTCCTTTTATGGTAGCCTTATGTTCTTTCCATACTATTGAAGGGGTGGTCTCCGCTGAAGAATTATGTTCCCTGTGCTCCAAGAACACTCCGGTAATCTGGTCTCTATTCTATTTTTTAAGGAGAACGTGATATGGCAGTCTGCAATGGAAATGTGGTGGGCCAGGGGACTGGAGGTCCATCTCCATTGATACGGCCGAGTGGGCTGACCAAAAGATGGGTATTGTGTCTGTGGAGCGAAGTGTTTGTGTGGTCGACCTATCAACTAGCAACATGCCGATATGCGAATAGAGCTGATGAGGAGCGTAGTAGTGGGTAAAGGTCCTGACCGAGGAGTTAAAGATCCGCCACAAACCATATAGATCATGTTGTTTCAATGAGGATGAGAGTCTACGCGATTTATTTTGCACACTAGAAATTGGCATCGTGGAGGAGAAATGGCCTAGAACAGGGTCTAGATTCGTGTTGAAATTGCTGTCAACAATGATTTTACCTTTAGAATTTTGGAAAGTTTCAGGAAGAAACTGATGAAGTAGGCACCCTGTCCCGAATTGGGGGCACAGACTAACGTGAGACTCTCTTAGCGGATTGTGCAAACCACAATAACAAATTTCCCTTGATCATCAGAAAAGGTGGTTTCTAGGGTGAACTGGACTGTGTTGGGAATTAAGATAGCTGTGCCTTTCGTCTTGCGGTCTGACGAAATTTTGTGGGAAGTGCTTACCAGCTAAATTTGATGGGTGTGAGCAAAATGGATTTACTCTAAGAGTACTATATGAGCTTTGATAGCGTTTCAATGTTTGTAGTGCCATAGTCTGTTTTATGCGGTCTAGTATTGCATTGGAGAAAGGGACAAAATATTCTTCAAAACACATACATCATGTGCTGCTATCAAAATATATACAATTTTATCCCAAGGCAATGGGGATTACCAAGCACAGTTAGCTTACACAAATGGAAAAAATCCACACTATCACATAGAGTCTACTTCTCTTTTACTCAATTTACCCTATAGAAACTTTAGCAAAAGCATAAGAGGTTTACATAAATAAAAAGAAACATGTATATAATTTATTCTATAGTTTAACTCCAGAAGCAAAAGTACATTTTGTAAAATTGTAAAAAATATGGAATATACAATACAGATTGATTCACCAAGAAAATGTAAGTATTACTAAACCAAGACAAAACTAGTGTGTACCAATCTAATAAGCTATCTCTGCTGGTGTTTTATTTTCTTCATATAATGTATGTTTTTTCATTATCTATTTCCATTTCTCAGTGTTTTGTCCACTAGTCAACAGTAGCCATCAGAACTTATTAGACAAAGCTTGTAAAACTCTAAAAAAAAATGTTTATGCAACATGTTAAAGTTTAATACTTGGATGAAGGTGGTAATCAATAATTTCTGTACACTACAATCCATTACGATACGATTAATACGCAACCTAATCATTATCTTAGAAACATGTACATAAGTTTAATCTATTTCTTTTAGTTAATATAAAATATTATGTGTGAAGAAGCTAATTAATGTTTCCAACATATTAATTACATTGAGTTTGGTCTCATTCTGTTCGCAACCACATGAGAATGCTTTCTGTAGCATTTATGAAGTGTTCACACATTGCGAATGCAAGTTATAAATAATATGCTTTTCATAACCAAATAACAGAGATGTCATAAAAATAGCCAGGTTTATACAGGTCTAGAGCAGGAGCCTGAGGAAGGACAACTGGCTACACATGCAAAGATGACCACCACCTCAAGGAACAGTGACCAGAATATTCAACAAATGGGGCGTCAAGTTCTTGGGCGGTCATGACCCATAGGCCTATGAATGTGGACCTTAATACTGTAACTTTGTATGTGATGTCACTGCTTTTTTGTGACTGTAGTGTATAAAGTGTTCAACTCTGGTTTCGGAAACCAGAGCGTTCTGATTGTGTCAGTGCCAACTGCACAAGCATATGCATACTTTGTCTGTAACCTATTTTGTGAATAAAACTTGTGCTGTGGAACCACAGTGATCTACAATGAATAATCTTTATTTTCTACAATACAAACACTAAGTTCAAATTGCTGATGTCAGGTACATAACCTGCAATTGGGTTATATAGAGGTCTGCATACACCTCCATTACCAATATAAAGACAGGACCAAGACAAGATAATAAGTCTCCAGGAAAGGTAAGTGCTAGTTAGGCTAGATACACACTACATTGTTTTTAAGCATATTATCAGGCCAATCAGAAGGTAATCGACTGATTAGCTCTATATCACAGTAGTGTGTACCCTGGAACAATGAATGATTATCCATTCCAAAGCACATGAAATAGTTAATCGATATTATCAAACTGAACTGAAAATCTCGTTCAGCAATGGAACAATGTTATCCCAATTCTGCAGTGGGAATGCACTCAAAATCAGGATCTCCATAGAGTTTACAGAGTCCTGGGGGTATATTTACTAAACTGCGGGTTTGAAAAAGTGGAGAAGTTGCCTATAGCAACCAATCAGATTCTGGCTGTAATTTTGTAGAATATACTAAATAAATGTTAACTAGAATCTGATTGGTTGCTATAGACAACATCTCCACTTTTTCAAACCCTGTTCAGTAAATATCAGTAAATACCAGATCTTTTCAGCCGAAGGTTATGACAGATGAAGTGTACAGATCTGAAGGTAAATCTTGTAAAATGTGTATAGTGTATACACAGGAATCGGCATTCTGATCAAGACTTTTTTTTAAGTCGTTGGTAAAATCGTTATAGATAACACATAGATAAAACATCAGGTGAAAGTTTTTGTAGTGTGTACCTAGCCTTAACTTCTGTTAAAAAGTGCATCTACCAAATGATTGTGCTTATATTTGCAAAACAGACTTTTGGTGACTATATTTGTAAATATTTAACCCTTACACAAATGTGGACATATCCTTTATGTATCATTATAATTATAATTAGATCCACCTTAAATGTAATATTTGTATTAGGGTATGTGTTATTCAAGGTCACTATATCAGTATTTGTTTTTTCTTTTACTTTGGGCTTGATCTAGCTAATCCATTAAGTTGAAGGGAATTTAAAATCAACTTCAGGATAAAAATAATTACAGCATTGACCAATTGTTTAACATGTTCTATCTAGTAGAGTTTTATTTGACATAATTTTTACTATGGGACATGTATTATTATCATATTCCCACAGTTAACTTGTACTTGCCATAGTGCACATAATGTTTCAGTCCCATCATATGCTCAGCCCAATCATTTCATGATATTTACCAATCCTCTCAGATCACTGATTATGGAATTTAATGTTTTTTAAATAAGGATATTTTTTATTTAGAACTTGGAGAAACACACAGTATAAAATTATAGCTAAAGAAAAAATTGGAAAAAACCATTACAACAGTAATTAATGTCTAAATACAGTGATTTCTGAATCCGTAGAATACGTTTATTGTATATTCAAACATGTGTAATGTCTTTATTGCAAACAGCTGTTCCAGATACCTGTGGTATTCCACAACAGACATTACATCCATTGAAATAAACACATTTAAACTTTAAAGACATCCCCTGATGTTCAACAAACACATTTGAGCACATTTAGATTAAGCCCTGGGTTGTTAAATATGTATCTCCTACTGTTACTAAGTGAATATTGCATATGCATTTTTTCTGTATTCTTTTCTAGGCAATCAATTATTCAATCTAAAAATATTACCTTCCTCATAAGAACACAGCATAGTTCTATAAGAGAAAAAATAAATAATCAACATCAATTGACACACAACATGAAAATATTTTGCATGCAACTTACTGTGTTTGCAAATTTGAAAGGAAGCAATTTTTCCCCAGTTTGTCTCAAATAAAAACATGTTTATCAGGAACCTTAATTCTACATTTAAGGCTTATAGAATGTACATACACTTTATATAAAAAAATAAATGAACACCTAATTAGATGTCTTTATAATGTTAGACATATAGGGCCTGATTCATTAAATAATGTAAATGCTGATGGGTGGCGTATTTTTCGTAATATCTCTCTGTGCATGTCCAGAATCAGACCATACGGCAGTGAACGCAGCAACACCCAGTTCATCTTACTATAGTATATGATTTCAGGGACAGAACAGGAAGGGGAATGTGGTATGCACAAATTCAATGTCAAGATTGAAAAAAATGTAAAAGAACCCATTAATGCAATATTATTAATAGGTGACAATCATTGAATACTTTTTTTTTTGGGACTTAATATTTCACATATGTTTTGGACGTATCATGCAGTGTATTGTCTGTTAGAGCAGAGCGCACCTAGACTCAATTCAACAAAAGACATATCTTCAGATCTGCCTCTTGTTGAATACGGATGTGTATATACCCAATGTACACGCGTTTTTAAAACATTTACTTCCCTTTTGTGGTGTTTAATGAATCAGGCACATACTGTAGCAAAATCAATCATATCAGGTAATCAAACCATAATCGGAAGTTTATTGTTCCAAAGAAAACAGAAAGGGAGGTATTTCAGGGCCCAGCAACAGATTTGGTTTAGTATACTGTTGCTTTATAATAGAGCTTTAACCCCGTTTTGGTAGTATCTTAAGAAAAGGGCAATATTTTTAAAGTAGATGCAACAGGACTGGGACAGAGACTGTGAGGTAAATGTATAAACCTGCGATTCTACCAAATTGCTGAGATTTGGTAAGTTTGCCAGCCAAATTTAAAATGACAATGTGTTTAAAGGCAAAACCCCATACCATTATACCTCATCCACCAAATTTCACAGTAGGCATAATGCTGTCAGGCAGGTAACATTCTCCTGGCAAACCCAGACTCGTCCGTCTGATTGTCAAACATAGAAACGTGATTCATCACTCCTCCGAACATGCTTCCACTGCTCCACAGTCCAGTGTCAGTGTGCTTTAAATCATTCCATCTGACGCTTGACATTGGTCTTAGTGATGTGAGGCTTCCGTTAAGCTCCTGCTGCACAGTTTTTGTACTTAGATTAAAGTCAGTGGAAGTTCGGAAATCTTCAGCTATGGAATCAGCAGAGCATTGGCGAGTTTTGTTCACCGTGCGCCTCAGCAGTCATTGACCCCGCTCTGTGATTTTACGTGGTCTTTAGCTTTGTGACTGAGTTGCTGTTGTTCCTAAACGCTTCCACTTTCTTATAGTATCACTTACAGTTGACCATGGAATATCCAGCAGGGATGAAATTTCATGAACCGTCTTATTGTAAAGGTGGTATCCTATCACAGTACCACTCTTGAAGTCACTAAGCTCTTCATAACAACCCATTTTGTATCACAAATGATTGCATCTAAAATGTAGATGAACTACGTCTGTGCCCCCCCTCGATCTATTATTTTAGTTACCTAGTCAAAAAAGTCAAGATTTGTTTTTCATGATCTCCTCACAGTAAATCCATGCTGTTTGGGATCCTGTAAGTTACTGGATTTGAAATATTATACAACTCTTTCTTTTAAGACTGTTTCTATCAATGTCCTACTACTGATGTAAGGCTCACTGGTCAGTAGTTGCTTGCCTCTTCCTTGCTTCTACTTTTGTGCAGTGAGAGTACATTCACTCTTTTCCAGTCCTCTGGAATTACCCATGTAGCTAATAACAGGTTAAATAATTATGTTAATAGTGTTACCAGCACCCACTCTTTTAGTAGCGTTAGATGTATCCCATCTGGCCCCATTGATTTATCCACTTTCAGTTTTGAGAGCTCTGTTAGGACCTTCTCCTCTAAACGTACTTTTATCTCTCTAATTTTTATGAATATACTTGCAACTTAACAGTTTCGCTCTACCTTTCTGTAGTGAACATTGAGCAAAAACAATTATTAAGTTGATCTGCTATTACCTTGTCTCCCTCAACAAGACTCTCACTCTGTCTTTAGTCTTATTATTCCTCCTTTTGTTTTTATCCTTTCACTTACATACCTAAAAAACTATTCCCCCTTTATCTACTGACTGGGCCATTTTCTGTTCAGCTTGTGCTTTTGCACATCTGATTACCTTCTTAGTGTCCTTCTAAGAAGATACACCTCTTTGCTTCATTATTCTGCTGATATTTCCTAAAGGCCATCTATTTTGCCTTAACAGGAGGATGTCAGTGTGCCAGAGGGGAGAGAGTTGACACGATGAGAGGAGTGCAGAGACTATGGGGTACATTTACTAAAATGTGGGTTTTGAAAAAGTGGAGATGTTACCTATAGTAACCAATCAGATTCTAGCTGTTATTTTTAAGAATGTACTATATAAATGAAAACTAGAATTTGATTGTTTGCTATAGGCAACATCTCCACATTTTTTCAAACCTGCAGTTTAGTAAATATACCCCTATGTCTTCGATTGCTAGAGAGAATGAACTAAGGTTTGTTTGGTGAGAGTAGGAGAAGGTGGATGGGATATACAGTATTTTACATAAGGATATTTAACACATACCAGATTGAGGTTACAATGCACTCATCTCCACATATTACACTCTGCTTATATTCATCTAGTACATTAGCTGAAGCAGATCACCTCAGTGTAGAGAAGACAAAATACTTTAAACTTTAAAATTTGCACAAAAAACACACTCCAGACATATTTTGGGATCAAAGACTTTGCCAGAGGAGGATTTTCAAGAGTGACTTTAACTTTAACTTTAAATATATGGTTTAATAAAGTTCTGCTACCTGATTTAGATGTTCAGTTGGCATATGTGAATCAAACTGCTAAACTAATGTTGCCATGTGTTCCTATTTTCCCAGGTCCATTCTGATTTTTGACGCTGAAAACTTTTAAATACGTATTATTCTTGTCCTTTATTTAAGTTGCGTTTACATTTGCATATTAAGAATAGTGTTAATAGGCATCATTAATATATTACTGATTTCATACATACGTTTTGAATCTAAAAAAGAGGTTTAATTTTTATGGATGAAACAATATAATTGGTTGTTCACAGGTTTTCTATTCATAAATGAGATTGGCACTTGTCCCTTCCAAATTTTGTTTAATGACATCTTCACAAATTTATGTGTATTTTTATTTATTCATTTCACCAGTTACTGTCACAAGAGGTACCTAGTGTCATCAATAAATGTAAGAAAAATAGAATTATGCAGTACACCAATTATATCTAAATAAAAAGGTACATAAAATATGCTTAAAGAAAAACTACACACAAAACTATACATTTAGTTATATGTGGAGTTCCAGAAGTTAAACAAAGTTCTATTTACCCTAGATATGCCTTTAGCCAGGTCTACTATACAGTGGTCCCTGATGTCTATACTTCTCCCATACAGGAGCGGATTTGGAACTAAAAGTGGCCCTGGAACATATTTTGAAAGTGACTTTGCGTAAGCCAGATCAAAATAACTGTAGATATGGCCGACAAAAAGTAAGCAGGGTTAGTATACATTCAGCCACAATGGTAGTAAGCTGGATGTAAGCCTGTTTAGCAAGATACTTGTTAAACAGGCTTCCACATGCAAAGGCAGTCTTTATGCTAGCAGGGGTTACCGCCGACAATAGCGGCTTTATCGCCGACATTAATCCTTTTTGCCCTTCAATAAATGAGCCACTCATTGCATGCAAAATCTCGAATATGGAGTCCCTGACCAGTACTCTCTCAGAAACTCATTAGTGCATGCACAAATAGGGTTTTGAGCATGATAAATAAGACCTATAAAATGACAAAAGTTTACTATTGAGATACTCAGAAAAATAACTAAATTCGGAAATTGTTCTTATCTGTCATCCCTAGGTTCAGCTATGTAGCATTGGACACGGTTGTGCTACTTTTCAATCACATCACTTCTGATCGGCAGCCACCAGCAATGGTTGTGATTGTCATAGGGAAGAGGTGGAAGTCGAGGGGAAAAGTTGTGATGCAACATTCTTGTGGGGGCAGATGGAAGAAAAAGGCGGGACAGATGAGATGGGAGACAAAAGGAGACATACACACAAAGGGGAGAAATGAAAGCTCATGCATCCATAATTTGGAGACAGACAACAATTAGGGGACCAGGTGGAGAGAAGCACAAGTGGGGTGAGAGAGATGGGAAAAAATTGGTACACACAAAATTGGAGACAGAGGCATGCACACACAAAGAAGGGGACAGAGGTGCACACAAACAAAAGGGGAATAGAGGCGCACATACAGGGGGGAACATGGGCACAAAGACAAAGAGGAAACACAGGCACACACAATAAGGTGGCGACAGAGGCCCACGCAAAGACAAAGGTGCACACATTTAAAGTGTAGGGCAAAGATGCACACACAAAGGTGCAAGACAGGCGCACACATATAGGGGGAATACAAGCACACAAAGTTGAAAACAGATGCACACAGACAAAGGGGGGTACTGAGGTACATACACAAAGGGGGGCACAGGGGAGCAGAAGAAAGATACTTACAGGGAATGCTGAATTCTGTCTTGTTTCTTGTGCTGGGACCGTGTGGTGCAAAGTCCCAGCCAATGAAACACATGCAGACAGGGCTGCCTGTCTTAATGGCTGTGCGCTGCCTCTGTAAAGAAACTGGCAATACGTGGTCCAGTCTACAAGTGTTCTGGCCCAAATGATTGCATTTGGGACTGAACCAACCCACCTTGCCCAAACAGCCCCATAATGTTGCGGGGGCCATCAACGTACTGAGAAACCTTCCAGTATGGTCTATGGCCAATCTGCTACTGCTCCAATACTGCTCTCATCTCTTATCTAAAGGCTTGGCATGAATACACAATACATTGGGAATTAATATCTAATAAGCTTGTTTTTAACAGGTTGAACAGTGCTACTGTTTTTGTTTTGGTTGGAGCTATTCTTTAAATATAAATAGCAACTTTAAATCAATAGAGACACAATAACAAAATAATTGTCCTGAACAATTTGCTTGCTGTACAATCTAATTATATATAGGTATGCTGTACATACATATTAAGGACCTTAAAAATACCAGTACAAATACATGGTCTCTAACACAACAATACATTTTTCTACTCATTAATTATATGCTGCAAGGAACTTAAGCTTGCTTTTTTGTTCTGCCAGTTACCCCTACAGCTTTACAGTTTACAACTCCAGATTGGTATTGTAAATTCTATCATTAAGGGTATAAATCTACAACTTGAGAGATGGTATGAAAGCTCAGCATGAAAGCAGAAAAATAGCTTTTGGAGATCTATTTTTTTGTTATCTCAAATAAAGTTCAAATAGAAAATATTTGGGCATGGGATGATCTATGGTTTAAAAGTGTTAAAAGACAAAACTAAACTAATCAAAACAGCTAACAACAAAGCTATTTGCAAAATAAAGCATGAATGGTAAATCATTTTAAATGTGTAAGATGTAGGTAAACAGAATGCATAATGAATACTTCACACCATTAATCTGCTCATTTTAAAGCCACACAGACAAAAGTACATTCAATTCCAAAAACAACTTAATTATGGCTTGATTATCTGATATAAATCTCAATAATGTATGCTTCCTATGTTATAAATTGTAAATTAATTGGCTGACAAAACTTGAATGTTGTAATCATTTGTTTGCAGTGTAATTAATTCAAGACAATAAAAACACACAATTGATTTATTTTAAAATTAGATGAATTTGTCTTGATACAAGCTAATTAAGTATTATTGCTAATTTATGTCCAATAAGTTAAAATTGAAAATGTTACATGTTATATATGAGCTTTTTGATCTCTGGGGATATTATTTTGTGTTTCTATTTACATTCAATATGTAATACATAAAGGGGTAACCAAAAGTAGATACACATAAAGATAGTAATAATTAAATGCTCAATAAGCACATTGACAATAATAATATTTTTAGATACATTCACACTTTTTTTTATTTATTACTGCTTTTGAACTAAGGGGATTTGCAGAGGATTTCAACCCTATTCACACTAAGAGCTCAATAATCAATTATATTAGTCAGCTCTCCATTAATGAACTATTACAATAATACAATGTCACATGATCTGGCAATTAAACATACATTATTTTCTTCAAAGAAAACTATGCCATATTTGTTAAGAATCACAAAAGAAGCAAGTCACAACTATACTAACACTGTTCCCATCCAAACAGTGACCTACCCAGGTGTGCCACAATCCAAAAGTTCCCAATACATTTCCTACTCTACTGTATGCTTTGCAAGGGGACCACCAAATGACAACAAGATAGATAGATAGATAGATAGATAGATATGTAGATCCTTTACATTTTATATCACACTGATAGAATCATTTTAATTACACTTAAACACAATAACATATATGTCTTTTGTTCATTTTTTTTTAGTAGTAGTTTTTATTTATCACTTACATATTACATTACAGAGAATAATGAATAACTCACATCAGTCTCTGCTACTGTGGAGTTTACAATCTATATTCCCTACTTTGCACACACACACATACACACACACACTTGTTTTTATTGCATTGTGAGGACCCATGTCTGGAATATGGCGTACATGGCCACCCCTTTCCTAATGCCCTGTTGACAGAACAATTATAGGGGTATGTGTAAGAGCGGTTTGTCACCACAATTACCACGTGAGATTCACACTTTGGCTTTGCATAAAGTGCTGACATGGACTGCAAGATGGGGAAAGTGTCATGTATTTTGATTGTCTGAGGACATCCACATGCCCGCTTACACCGACACCTAGTCATGGAGGCTTGCATAATTTCTACAAGTTTGATCCCTCTTTAAAGCTATTATGCAGTTCTTTATGAAGAATTTCACCCCGACCAGTTCCGATCTTTCAGCATGGATGGTTCAGCCATGATGCACGCAACACAGTCTCGCTTTCCGGGCAACCACCATGTCTGTATAAACCTCATCAGGTGTTTCTCCACAGCCTAGACCTTCTCTCTGTCCCAAGATTTCCTCTGCACTTCCTTGCAACCTGAAAGTAGAGTGGTCCATTATGGCTCCGCAAAATACAGAGAAGGCAAAGTTTTTCTGTCTAGCAAAACTGTGTGCTACACCTACCTGTGGAAGCCATGGCTGGGCACTGATCCCTTGTTGCCAGGTCCATACACTGCCTCTTTTCTGATGTGGATGTGTCGACTAAACGTTTGGCCACTTGTCCCTCTGTCACGGGGGATTGCTCGTCATTCAATATGTTGCTCTGTAGCTGGACCTGTTCTGAAAAGAAAGATATGTAAATGACCGAGGTAAAAGTCAAAAGCATACATCAGACACCAGATTTTCCACTTACTGTCCCGATCAATGTGCATCTCGCCCAAATTCTTGCCTTTAAATTCAGCCAGTCTGCCATTCTTCGAAGCCATTAACAGTTTGCTGATCTTGACGAGTTGGAGGGTACCTTCTGGGAGGCGGTAATACTGCCAGTGCACCCAGTGCACCCTGATGTCATGCCCAAGGAAGTCTGTCAACTGATCCAGTTCTGTGTCCTTTAGTTTGAGGACCTTTGAGAGAGTGGCAATGTGCTTTCGAAGCTTCATGGAAGACAGCGTGTAGGGATGCTTGGCCCCACACTCTTGGGCAAACAGGCATATGCAGTCGGAGCCTCTGAAGGGTGACAAGGCAGCTGGCTTATTGAACATGTAGACATTTTGGCTATCCACTCCACATTTGTCACGCTTTTCTGCGAGAAGTTCCATTGCAGCTTGCATGGATGGTGTCAGCAGGATGGGAACTTTTCACCCTAGTTTTCCTCGGATTTCAATGCGAGTGAAGTGCCGGCTGAATTTCCTCTCAACCTCGTAATGCGCTAGGGACACATCTTCGTGTAGATCCTAGGTATCTTTTGAGGAGAAGGTAGTCAGGAACATTTTTGAAACTTTCCCTTCCCTTCTTCGATTGAACAAGATCACCTGTGCCAGTGTGACTTTTGCAAGTAGTGCCCAGTGGTTAACTGTAGGCTCGGTGGATAGCCCACTCCGATAGGCTAGCTGCTACTCATCGAGGTGCAAGTGCATCTTTTTCAAATCTTCCTTGAAAGGTAAGAGCTGAGGCATGTTCCACTTGGACTCCTTAAGAGTTTTCAATGCAGCCAATGATATCAACTCTCGTTCCATCTCACCTCATATAGCTTCCTGAAATTTCGTGTGTTTTCAACTGCAGTAGCCCTCCATCATGGCTCGGCACTCCATAATGCTCGCTATCTTTTGCAGGCCGTGTCCGATCTTGAATGTCATCTAGGGCGTCTTAAATGTACCTGTCTACTCATCATAGCCATCTGTTAAGTGCGTATTGTCGCTAACCAATAACGATTGTCGAACCTCGATTTGTGTTTCCAAAGCACAAAGATTTATTCGCAATAAGTAGAATAATATGCTCAAGCGAAGTAATAGTAAATACAGCCGTTACTTATCGCAGGCGCTCTGGATCCAGTGCAGTCATTCAATCCTGAAGTCTGGGGACAAGATGTCTGCACACTGGATCACAAGCCGCTGCTTATATACACAATCAAATACAGTAATACAATGAAGATGGTATAGCTTGCATCTATTGGTCCAGGTCTCAGGAATGTCCAAGGGGTTGTCAATCATTGGCTGGTTCATCCTAAGGAATCCAAAGGAGGGGGTCATCTCTGCAGGGGGTATGCTCTGCTCTTCCCGCCAAGATTCCTTAGTCTTAAGTAGTTCATAATTCCCTATCATTCATAACTTGTGTATGCACTCTGCGATTCCCTCGCAGAGTGAACCAAACAGTAGGATATGTAACAAGGTTCATTATGATACCACTCATGATGTTATTCCTTCAACCCGTTCCGTGTATTTCACTAATATGCATGTAACTCTGATATAACATATAAATACTACTATATTTCGACATAACTGACTATGTGTTGCAACTACCATTAATGTGTACTATTTTATAAGTATGCGTGTTTGTGCGAATGTATGGTAAAAGACCAATTACTGTTGCTGCCACGTGTAGTGGATGCGTACGCCCTTTCACGCCGCAGCGTGCCCTGGTACGTCGTAGCGTACCATACGCATCTATTCAGACAAAGACAACCAAGTTCGCTAGACTTTAATTGAAATGACTTTATCCAATTTGCTGACTTCGACAGTTCCACCCTTTGATAGTGTACTAAACTATCACCCAATCACCGTTTCAAGTTCAGGTTTATACAATGCTTCTTCACAGACCATGATCTCGGTATCTGGTACCACCCTTTCAGTCTCTTTCATAGTGTTACTCCTATGAGACCGTTTTCCACACTTCAACACAGTAGGAACACATTTGACAACTAAACCAATTGCTAAGATGACACCCAGTATAAGGAGAAGGAGCTTACCTACACTAGCAACCATTTCCTGTACCCACTCCCCCAGACCGGAGAACCATTTCACAGGGTTCAACCACGAGAACAAACCCGCCACCTTTTCCCCGACCTCATATAACGAAGAATTATGGCTCTTTCGAAATTCCCATTTCTGCTGTAAAATTTCATCCATCTTCCGGTCTATAACCTCTTTAGGGTCATCCGTATTATCAGTAATGTACGTGCAACATTTGACACCGAACTGGGTGGCCAGTGTCACACAGTACCCACCAGTAATAGAGGTGAGATAATTAAGTACCAGTCTATGTTGCACCAACTCCTTCTTGTACGCTTGTAGCTCCCTTCCAGTATACCTGAAAGTGACATCATACATCTCGGTGATATTATCTATTAATTTGGCTAGGTCTTGGATATATTTAAAGTTTAATGTTCCCCGAGCGGTCCTGGTGAGTTCTAGAGCAACCATAACTTGGAAACCAGCAGTTTCACTAATCAATTTTGTAGCTATGGGTTCCTCACCAGGAATCATATTTCTCTTGCCACAGTGTTCATACTGTGTGTGTATGTATGGTGGTGATGTAGTTTTGTGAATACCAACCATTTCTTCATGAGTAATAGTTATGATTTCAGGAACCAGTTTAGCTAAGAAACACAAGCCCTTGGAACTCGGAGTCACCCAGGAATAAGCTTTCCTCCCACAAACAAAATACACATCATCAGGGAGAACATAAGTAGCAGTATTCCCATGAATTATATCACACAGAGTTTTGATAAAACTACCCATGCCCAGTGTCTCCATTTGTTCTAGACACGTGTCGGCATTAATGACATTTTTACATTTATCTGTAGAGACTTTTCCAATGGATACCTTCTTATGTTTGGTTATACGCCCTAATCTGTGACTTCCATCAACATTCCTGCCTAGTAGTGACCTTGTGAGTCTCCCTCTAAAATGAGTGTGGCGAGCCATTGTCTGATCTGATAGCTCAGCCTCCCAATTCTCCAGGCGCTTTGCATGAGATATATTTAGGCACAGCAAAGATCTGCCTATGGAGTATTGTCGAAGTACCAGACTAGGGGACCTAGTGTTATTGTACCTCCCGTCTATGGGCCTCCCACCCCTCAATTCGAGTACTTCAGATATGTTTAGAGGGAATAGCACTAGTCATATATTATGCTGCCCTTGAGGCACGTGAGAGCACACCCAACACTCGGTTTGGTTTAGCACCTTACCCACCAGGGAGTGATAATCCTCCAAAGGATGCCCGCCTATATTCAGAGTACTGGGGGACTTGCATCGTTGGATGCATCTCTCTTCAACTAGGGAGTCGCAGAACTTGCAGATACAATACTCATCAGACAATAGCCCCTCACACTGCCTCCGAGTTCCTGAGCTAGCAGACCTTTTCATAACCCCTGGACCAAGTTTGATAATGGGCTGCTCTGAGTATCCTATTAACTTTTCTTCGGCCTCCATTTCATCCGTATCACTCCCAGAACTCTCCTCTGTCCTCCATCCTCCTTCACAAAAATAGAATGTCCTAGAAAGAGTAAAAACAATGAAAATCCTGGAACAAAAGAAAAACAAAAACCGCCACTCCATCGCTGGAAAGATAGTTCTGAGGCAACGTCTCTGGTTCAGGTGTCTCGACTGCAGGCTTTAGGTCTCCCGGAACAGGCTCACAAGTGACAGCTCTGTGTCGTCGGTCTTAGTTTTATCTTGCACTTTCTCCGGATTATGGACTCTCCTGCAGTGGGTGGAATGGACCCAAGTGTCTCTCTTTGCAACCTTCAGTGATGTAGTACTGGTCAGCAGCACTTGGCATGGGCCTTCCCAACGGTCTGTTAAACAACCTGAACGTAAGAAATTGCGGATCATAACATAGTCTCCAGGTTCAATATCATGACAGTTCGTTTCTGGCATACCAGGTGACAGCATTTTTAGTTTTTGTTGTTGTTGTTTCAGCTGTCTACTCATTCTTATAAGATATTGTACAGTCACTTCATTATTACACTTTAAGTCGTCTTGTGGACTCACGATCAAATGAGGTTGTCGTCCGAACAGTATCTCAAAGGGGGACAGATTAAGAGGAGGTCTAGGAGTGGTTCGAATGCTGTGGAGGACCAACGGCAAAGCCTCAGGCCATGCCAACCCAGTTTCAGCCATTATCTTACCTAGTTTGTTCTTGATAGTACCGTTTACTCTCTCCACCTTACCACTGGCTTGTGGTCGGTAAGGGGTGTGAAGTCTGCTACCGATTCCCATGAGTTTACACATATTTTGGAAGATATCACCAGTAAAATGGGTACCCCTATCACTTTCAATGATTCTAGGGATACCGAACCTACACACAAAGTCTAGTACAATTTTCTTTGCAGTGAACACAGCAGTATTAGTGGCTGCCGGATATGCTTCTACCCAACCGGAAAACACATCAATTCACACTAACACATACTTTAGATTCCTGCACGGTGTTAATTGGATATAGTCAATTTGTATTACCTGAAAAGGTCCGTCTGTAGGAGGGATGTGGGATGGCTCAGTTGGAATAGTTTCCCCAACATTTTTCCTCAAACATGTAAGACATGACATTGCTTTCTTACCTGCCTGAGAGGAAAATCCAGGAGCACACCAGTATGCTCTCAACAGTTTGCACATACCTTCTTTACCCAGGTGAGTCAGACCGTGTGCTGCTTCAGCCAGGCTTGGATAGTATGTTCAGGGAGCTACAGGCTTACCTTGTCCATCCCTCCAGAGTCCTGAGGACTTTTGACCACATCCCTTCGCCTTCCAGACCGCCTTTTCCTGCAGGGAACACAAATCTTGCATTTCATTTAATTTCTGCGTGTCTAATGTCTGAAAAACCATCATAGTCTCGGTCGATACAGTCATAGGTTGCCCTGCTGCCCATTTAGCAGCTTTGTCTGCCCTGTTGTTGCCCAATGACACTGGGTCTTCTTCAAAGGTATGGGCTTTGCACTTTATGACGGCTACTGTTCTGGGTAACTGTATCGCTGTCAGAAGTCCTTTTATGTGTTGTGAGTGTGCCACTGGTGTACCTGCTGCTGTCGTAAAGTTTCTAAGACGCCAAAGGGCCCCAAAATCGTGCACTACCCCGAAGGCGTACCTAGAGTCAGAATATATATTGGCTGATTTACCCTCTGCCAATTCACACGCTCTCCTTAGTGCTACTAGTTCCGCGACCTGGGCTGAGTGAGGTGGGCCAAGGGGTTCAGCTTCTACCACATCCTGATCATCTACAACAGCGTAACCAGTACATAGCTCTCCTGTCTCTGTCTGTCTATGGCAACTTCCGTCTGTATAAAACGTAAAATCTACATTTTCTAAGGGGGTGTCACGTATGTCGGGCCTTGCAGTAAAGGTCTGATTCAGGTGTTCCATACAATCATGCGTGTCAGTATTCTTGCCTAACTCATCATCAACCAGGGTCTCCTCACCTCCCACCCTGTGTGTCTCTAGAGACACATACGGAAGCTATGTAGCTGGATTTAAGGTGCTACATTGTTTGAAGGTGATGTTTGAGGGTGCCATCAGGGCTAGTTCCCACTTTGTGAATCTAGCTGAAGAAACATGTCTGGTTTGGGCTGATTTTAACAGAGCTGATACAGCATGGGGTGTATAGATAGTTGAATTATGTCCTAATACTACGTCCTCGCTCTTACTCACCAGAAGAGCCGTTGCTGCTACACTTCTGAGACATGTTGGGAGTGATCTTGCCACATTGTCTAATTGTGCACTGTAGTATGCTACCGGTCTGCTAGCGTCACCATGTTTCTGTGCGAGGACACCTGCTGCACAACCATCAGCTTCTGTACAAAATAGCTCAAAAGGCTTTTCATAATCAGGTATTCCCAATGCAGGTGCTCTAGTCAGACTATCTTTAAGATTAAAGAATGCTTGCTCTGACTCTTCTGTGTGTACAACACGTTCTGGTTTTGAGGAAGAGACTAGCTCCTGCAATGGTAATGCCAGAATAGAAAAACCTGGGATCCAGGATCTACAGTATCCACACATCTCCAAGAAAGTACGAATCTGCTTCTGGCTCTGCGGCAGAGTCATGTGTTGTATGGCCTCAATTCTGTCGGTTGTCAGGTGTCTTAGCCCCTTAGTGAGGCAGTGTCCTAAGTATTTGACCTTAGTCTGACATGGCTGTAATTTATCCTTTGCCACCTTGTGCCCTGTTTGTGAAAGATGAAGCAACAACAATTTAGTATCATGTAAACATGACATAAAAGAATCAGAGCACAACAACAAATCGTCCACATATTGAATTAGAACAGACCCATTGTGGGGTTGAAAGGATTGCAAACAGTCATGTAAGGCTTGGGAGAAAATACTGGGGCTGTCAATGAACCGCTGGGGTAGTCTGGTCCATGTGTATTGCACTCCCCTGTAGGAGAATGCAAAAAGGTATTGGCAGTCAGGATGAAGAGGGACTGAAAAGAAAGCAGAACATAGATCAATGACAGTAAAATGACTGGCAGACGGTGGAATCTGCATGAGGATGACAGCTGGATTCGGCACTACGGGGAATTGGCTCTCAACAACTTTATTAATTCCCCTTAAGTCCTGGACTAATCTATAGCCCCTCCCCCCATTTTTCTTCACAGGGAAAATGGGACTATTTGCTGTACTGGCTGTAGAATTAAAATCCCTTGTTGTAACAGCCTCTCAATAACAGGATATACCCCTAGTTCCACCTCCGGTTTTAATGGATACTGTGGGATTTTTGGAGCTATCCTACCACTTTTTAGATTGACCATGACAGGGGCTACGTTTGCCATCAGTCCAGTGTCCTGTCCATCTCTGGTCCATAGGGAACCTGGTATTTCCAGCAACATCCCCTTTACTTGAGATGGACTTTGTTCTATAACAGGAGAGTGTAACATTAACCTTTGAGGGGTGTCCAATATATCCTGTACCTTATGTGCGTCCTTCTCCCGTATATCTAAGAACACACCATCAGAAGTACAGTATATGCCACATCCCATTTTACATAACAAGTCTCTCCCTAGCAAGTTAGTAGGAGCCGCTGCAGCCAAGAGAAACGAATGCTTAGTATGCAGAGGCCCGATAGTAACTTCAGCGGGTTTAGTTAGAGGATAATGTAACACTTTTCCCGTTACCCCCATAGCTGGAATGATTTTACTTGTCACCTGTAGATTGAAAGGAGAGGTTATCACAGATCGGGCCGCCCCTGTATTTACAAGAAAAGTTTGTTTCCTACCAGCTATGTCAATTATCATTTTTGGTTCTTCACTCTGACTCTCAGTTAACCTCACTGGCTGTAGACTACAGGTATGACCTGACCCCTAGCGCTGACTATTGATTTCCCATGCAGCATTTGCTGCTGTAATAAGCGCAGGTAAATGTGAGTCTTCTAGTCTATGTGAATCCCTCCTTCTAGGATATCTATGTGACCCTTCATTAGGATTATACCTTCCCTTTGTACAATCTTTTCTCATATGTCCTTCTTTGCAATTGTAACATCTGAACATTCTGCGTTTCCCATTATGTGGGTTATATGCTGGTGGTCGTGTATGCATTTCCCCTAATGCCTGTATACTCACCGTCATCAACTTGTCACTCTTTTCTTCCCTTTTCCTAAAGATATTTTTGTCATGTTCCACAGCAACTTCTCTAAGAGAATCTACTGTGCTGCCTCTCCAACCAGGGGTTGAGGTTTGTACTCTTGTTTTGTAGATTTTCCTTTAAACCATCCATCAGTACTGTTACCGCTACTTCCCTATGATGTGGGTTATTTCTTATGTCTGATACCCCCGTAAACTGTGTCATTGATGCAAGAGCTCTACCAAAATAATCCGCTGCAGTTTCACTGTCTTTTTGTTTTATGGTGAAAATCTTACTCCAATTTACCACTACTGGAAAATATATGACTAAGTGTTTGACAATTCTTTCTATATTCTTTTGGTTAATCTCATCAGTCAAGGTGTCATCTTCCTCCAACAAACAATCTTCAATAAATTTTTGTATGTTAGTATTGGGAGGAAGACACGCCCTCAACACTACACGCCAATCCTTATTGGTTGGTTCGTGGGCATTTCCTAAGTCTTTAACAAATTTCTGACATTTAGCTAACTCCTTTCTAGGATCTGGGAATTCAGTCATAATGGAACGTAATTCTGATCTAGTCCAGGGACAATGCATTGTAACATTTCTTAAAGGAACTACACCATCCTTATCTGGTTTCCCATTGGGAACTGATATTGTGCGGACTGGGAACGCACCCTCTGGTACACTGACTTCAGGGGACACTACAGGATTTGCTGGTTCTAGATTTAGAACGCTTTCACTCCTAGTGATCACGCTACTCTCACCTATCTCAGCCATTTACTCATACTTGCGCTGAGCCTCTAGTACACAAACAGCATGGGCAATGGTCCAAATCACAGTGGGTTCATCTTCATTTTCAGATACACTTGATTTAAACTGGCTTAAAACAGGATACAACTTAGCAATTTTTCTATTTTCAGTTTTAACAACGGCTGTACTTACCCCTCCCGCCACATAAGGTGGCGGGGGCGCGCTTGCGCTGAGTTCGCCTCGCTTCTCAATGGTTACATCCGCCTTGCGCTCGCTTTTCGCCACGCCTATTTCCGGTTTGCATTCGCTGCTCTGCCACGTGTTACCTTCCATTTGCCACAATTTTAAACAATCATTATGTTTATTCCTCACTTTCGTTGAGGTAATCAACCATACTTTATCTTTTACAGTATTTAGTACCTCTGCATTAAAACTCCCTATTGTTGGGAAAGGCCTATCACAACCTTTGGTCATCTTGACCCACGTGTCGCAATACGCAGTTGCGTATGCACCATATTTCTTACACATGAGAAATCTCGCTGAACCAATAGAACCTTCGTTAGGCAGTACCTTGGCCTTCTCTAGCGTTTGCTTAGCACCCATATTGAACAATAGGGTCCCAGAAATATCACTATATAGGGTTCCAGAAATAACACAATATTCAGCCACTAATTTTTACCGGCCTGTGGACGTATTTGCTACAAGCCGCGTCCACTCGCTTCCTCTTGTATTAAACAAGGACCCCTAATACAGAAATATCAATGCGGACTAAAGGGTTATCAGCTTCCTGATCACCCCTGACTCTATAACAAAATCTGTTGAGTTTATTACAACTGGTAGCATCCGGTAAAGTCAATTACCAGCCTTACCAATGTAATTCCTCCCCGTTACTCCCAAGTCACAATCACGGCTTTCCTTGCCGTGCGGTGCAATAGCAACACTTACAGCTAATCCGTAAGCGATGCGATTACCCTTGGGTGCACGTCGCGAAAACTTATTCAGTTTCCGCTCCCCGGTATACCTGCCTTGTATATCGTACACCAGTTGGGCACCTGCCTCGTCAAACAGCAACTAACACTCTATTTTGCAATAGATAAAACCTTAGTGTATTTAAAGTCAACAAATCACACGTCATACACCTTTTCTGCGCAGAAAATAAAAGAATTCTCAACAATAGTAATAATGTCCCAGAGGTTTTCAAAAGTAATTATATTATGCACATATAATAACTATCAAGACGATTGTTTAACCACGTGGCAAATCTACCGGAAGTTCGCGTACGCACAGCAGGAAATACACATATGCTAAGCAATGCAATACAGTTAAAACGCACAATGACAGAAAAAAGAAACAGTTTTCTCTTTTGTCCCTAGGTTCTAGTTAGCGTGCCCTAGATAATGCAAAACGGACATTCGGTTTTACAACACAGAGTAAAATTCAGGTTTTGAACACAATATGTTCTTACCCGTATATGACGCGTCTCCACCCTTTGTTGCAGAACCGAAATCCGTTGGTCTTGCGTATCATCGGCAACGAAACCTCCAAAGCTCACGAGCCCCCAAATTGTTAAGTGCGTATTGTCGCTAACCAATAACGATTGTCGAACCTCGATTTGTGTTTCCAAAGCACAAAGATTTATTCGCAATAAGTAGAATAATATGCTCAAGCGAAGTAATAGTAAATACAGCCGTTACTTATCGCAGGCGCTCTGGATTCAGTGCAGTCATTCAATCCTGAAGTCTGGGGACAAGATGTCTGCACACTGGATCACAAGCCGCTGCTTATATACACAATCAAATACAGTAATACAATGAAGATGGTATAGCTTGCATCTATTGGTCCAGGTCTCAGGAATGTCCAAGGGGTTGTCAATCATTGGCTGGTTCATCCTAAGGAATCCAAAGGAGGGGGTCATCTCTGCAGGGGGTATGCTCTGCTCTTCCCGCCAAGATTCCTTAGTCTTAAGTAGTTCATAATTCCCTATCATTCATAACTTGTGTATGCACTCTGCGATTCCCTCGCAGAGTGAACCAAACAGTAGGATATGTAACAAGGTTCATTATGATACCACTCATGATGTTATTCCTTCAACCCGTTCCGTGTATTTCACTAATATGCATGTAACTCTGATATAACATATAAATACTACTATATTTCGACATAACTGACTATGTGTTGCAACTACCATTAATGTGTACTATTTTATAAGTATGCGTGTTTGTGCGAATGTATGGTAAAAGACCAATTACTGTTGCTGCCACGTGTAGTGGATGCGTACGCCCTTTCACGCCGCAGCGTGCCCTGGTACGTCGTAGCGTACCATACGCATCTATTCAGACAAAGACAACCAAGTTCGCTAGACTTTAATTGAAATGACTTTATCCAATTTGCTGACTTCGACACATCTACTCAACCTCAACCTCTCAACCTCAACCTCATCAAAACCGAGCTGATAGTTTTTCCTCCCCCCCATACCTCATCCCCTGTTGACCTCTCCATCACTGTCGACAACTCCTCTATCTCCTCTGTCCCCCAACTTCGCTGCCTTGGTGTCACCCTCGACTCCTCTCTCTCCTTTGGACCCCATATCCTCTCTCTTGCTAAATCCTGCCGCTTCCAGCTGCGTAACATTGCTCGCATCTGGCCCTTCCTCTCCCAAGTTGCCACCAAATGCCTTATTCACTCTCTGATCATCTCCCGCTTGGACTACTGCAACCTCCTCCTTACTGGCCTCCCCCTCTCTCATCTCGCTCCCCTTCGATCTGTACTTAACGCAGCCGCTAGGCTTATCTTCCTTTCTCGCCGCTCCTCTTCTGTCTCCCCCCTCTACCAATCCCTCCACTGGCTCCCCTTCCCCTACAGAACTCTGTTCAAGCTCCTCACTCTTACATACAAGGCCCTCGCCAACGCCACTGCACCCTACATCTCCACACTCCTATCTATTCACGCTCCATCCCGTCCTCTCCGATCTGCAAATGACCATCGCCTATCTTCCCCCCTCATCACCTCCTCCCATGCGCGTATCCAAGACTTTGCCCGCGCTGCCCCCCTCCACTGGAACAAGCTCCCTCCCTCCATCAAGACTTCCCCTAACCTGTCCAGTTTCAAACGGGCTTTAAAAACCCACCTTTTTCTTAAAGCCTTCCAGTCTCCCACTTAACTACCTACCTTATCCTCTGCCTCTCCCCCTTCTTTCCCCTTCCCTGCCTCCGTCCCTCTACTCTCCCTCTCTCCCCTGTGTTTCTCCGTCTGTCCACCCCTCCCCTTAGATTGTACGCTCCTCTGAGCAGGGCCATCTCTCCTCCTGTTTCCACCACTTCTAACTCTGCTCTCCAGCTACTTTGCCCTCCTCCTCGAGGGCCCTCCTCCCCCCCTCTGGGGGTCTCCCTGTCTTCCGCGCCCTCCTTTTGGGCCCCGTCATTTGCGGATACTCCCCCCGCCCTCACTAGCTGTGCATTGAGCTTACTGAGTTACTGTGCTTTATGTTTACTGTACTGTGCTGTCTCACCTTGTATTGTAATTCATTTTTGTCCCTGTACGGCGCCACGGACACCTTGTGGCACCCTATAAATAAAAATTAATAATAATAATAAATAATAATAATAATAATATACCAACTTCACAGCATCTACTACGTGCAGAAAGTTTGACGGGGCGGTAAAAGCTTCCATCCTCTCCAAAGAGGTAGCTCTTCTGGCCTGTAGCAGTAGCCTTCCTATTTCTCTAACTTTTTGTGGATGTACTGGTGCCTGCCAAAATCTGATCCGACCCGGTTGAACAGATGCTGTCCCATCTGCATGTTGCATCGATTATTTTTGACTGTGAGAATGATTCATCCTGGGTCATGTCACTCAAAAGCTTCCAAAAGCCATCACTGATGTCAGGTGAAACAGGCTGAGAAAAGGCACACAGTGACTAAACTCTGTTCTTGCCAGGTGTGAGCTTGTTGCCCCCAGTTTAGCTTATATCTCATGTGTCGCCACAGGTATTTCCTTGCAAGAAAGCCCTGATAGGCTATACAGTGCATGAAGCCCTCAGCATCCATCTGTTTATCTGGAAGTTTGCACGGGACAAGAACACCATGGCCTGCCCTCATTGCTACAGCATTGTGTGCATAGTTGCCCCTATTGCAAAGATGTGCCATTTGCATGCATCTTTCTTTCGAGTGCTTGGGGAATTTCAGGGCCCAGGCTACTTCAGTCTCATTGTGGTGAACATGCTCCATTTGCTGGGCAAATTTTAAGAGGGGCTTCTCACAGTACAGGCAGTACTGCTTTTTGTTATAAGCTCTGGAGCTGTTACTGTTTCTGGATAGCATTTGAACAGACACCGCGTCGTCTCTCCATTTCTCTGTGTTTAAAACACGGCTAGCAGTCAAGAATGGTCGTACATAGATCTCTTCTCTGGGTACCTTCACTCTGCTGCGCTGGTGGGCAACAGGGCATCACCTCTGGTGTCTGAACAGCTCTCCTCCAAAGTGTCAGGGGCATACTCATGTCCACTGCTCTCTGGGCTATAGTCGGAGCTACCAGTGGGCTCTGTCATGCTTCACTATCCCTGCTTTACCTTCAGCAGCAGACGGATTCGACTATGTCTTTACCCACTTAGTGTACAAAGCGCTGGCAGGATGCAGTTATTTCCTTTTCCTGCTCCTGCTGTACATTTGAACGGAATACTGGCCTCTAGCGGTAGGATGCACACACACACTTTCTCTCCTCCATATTGAACACAGGCACACTTTTGTTCCGACAAATGTGACTCACTGGGACATGCCAGATTTTTATGCTGAACATATCAGCAAAGTCCCCTGCATTGATTAACCTTGAGAATCTTTGTGGGGACCTCGATTTTTGTCCCCCCTATGACTCAGCTGCCCACAGTGTTGGTGTCAATGTCCCCATAAGCATATGAATGCAAGTACACACACACACACACACACACATTCCAATGAAATTCTCTCCTGTTTTTAAAGTATCCCGATTATCACTTCGGTTTTTGACCTTTGCTTGCCCCTTGACTTCAGTTCTGTTCTTCATAATTTCAGCTTAGATTCATCCTTCCTGACAACCCCTTTGGTTCTGACATGTGACCTGACATGTTCTTCCTTTGCTCTGTTTACTCACTAGTTACTTTGCTAAGACCTGCCTTCGAAGACCGCAACTTGCAGTCAAGCCCACACCTCCTTTGGGAGGTCCCCCGTGAGCACTGTGGGCGTGTTAATCTCCATACCTCACAGTTCAGTTGTGTCAATCTTAGCAGGTACAACCTATCTTGGCAAAAATGAGATACAACCCCACATCATCACACATCTCCCTATCCTATACAGTGAAAAGCATACATCCAGACATTATCCGCTCACCTTCTCTGCATCTCAAAAATATATGCCGGTTGGCACTGAAATTCTCAAATTTGGACTTATCAGACCAAAAGACAGATATCCCCTGGTCTGATGTCCACTGCCTGTGTTCCTTGGCCTAAGCATGCCTCTTATTTCTTTCCTTCAGTAGTGGTTTCTTTGCAGCAATTCTACCATGAAGGCTGATTCATGCAGTCTCCTCTGAATAGATGATGTTGAGATGTGTCTGCCGCTTGAACTCAGTGAAGCATTTATTTGGCCTCTAATCTGAGGTGCTGTTAATTGGCAATTATAAACTTATTATGTGTAGCACAGGTAACTCTTGATATGTCTTTCCTGTGGCAAACTTCATGACAGCATGTTTCATCATAATGCTTTATGGTTTTTGCCACTGCACTTGAAGAAACTTTCAAAGTTGCTGCAATTTTTCGGATTGACTGACCATAATTTCATAAAGAACTGATGGTATGTCATTTATCTTTGCTAAATTGAGCTATTCTTGCCATACTATGAAATACTGCAGCCAGAAAAGATGGTCTGCTACCAAATAGGGCTTTTTAAGACCCACCCTACCTTGTCATAACACAACTGATTTGCATCAGGTAATAACAAGCAAAGCATTTCCAAAATTTACCTTTCAAAGGCATACATTTAGGGCCTGATTAATTAAGGAGAGTAAAGCAATCAAAAGAGAAACTTTGCACCTTGGCAAAACCATGATGCATTGAAGAAGGAGGTACATTTAAAATGTGGGGCCAGATTTAAAGTTGGGATAGGGAATGTCCTAGATCAACTTTAAAAGTCACTTTTAAAGCTATCAAATATGTGTGTGCTACATGAAAAAACAACCAGTATTTAACTTATGTGCAAAATAAATTCATTTGCACCCCTTGCGTTGCAACATGGTTTTGCCAAGGTTCAAGTTACTCACTTTTTTGCTTTACTTTCCTAAATGAATCAGGCCCTTACTGTGTGTCCTTTTAAAATGATAATTTAATCATTGTGATTCAACATTCTTAACCTCTAAATTTCACGGATGTTCTACATGAAAACTACTTGTGAGGGTGCATGTGAAAAAAGAAAAAATTCCCATTAAAATGTTCACTTTGAATAGAAATTCATACATAGAAATCAACTTAGCTATTTATCTTTGACTAAGAAACAAATTTCAGTACATAAACATACATTTTTAGATAAAAATGCCTTTAAGTTCATGAGAAACATACTTTCAGCCAGGTGTGTCCAAATTAATGACAGGTACTGTATGTCTTTGGAGTGTGGGAGGAAACCGGTGCACCAGGAGGAAGCCCACACAAACACATACAAGCTCCACATATACAGACCCCAGGTTGAAATCAAATGCATAACCCCGGTGACATGAGAAAACAATGCTTGCCACTGGTCAACTTAAACTACATTTTACTAATTCAGGGAATTACAAAAGGGAACTTGATGCATTTAATTAACTGATGATTACTAGTACAATATTACATGTTTGTTATAAACTTAATACATCCTTTAATTGTTGTAAAAATTTGTCCTAATTGACATAATGGGAGTAATTTAAAGAAGGGCATCTATGTCTAATTATGTCACAGTTCGTAAACATGCTCTTATTGTACTCAGCTTTAATTTGCAAATTCCACCAATCCAACCAATTATGCCTTTGTAGGTGTAAAGTCATAAAGGGAAGCAAGTATTAAATACTACACATGGATACATATGTGGCGTGCATGGCAAAATTGCAGTACTTTCAGCAGCCTGTGGGGAGTTGGGGGAGGGGCAAGTTTTGTCAAATGCACCTCTGTATATCATTAATTGTGTAAGCAAAGCTCTGCACTGACCAGTTGGGAGCAGGTTTCCACTATAGCAGGGAGAAGTCACACTCATATTTTTGTGAAAACAAAAGCTTGAGCTGACAAGCAGTCACTACTGTATTGAGTAATTTTCATTGTAATTGCTTCAAAGGAGGTGCACACATAGGAGGGTAGGCAGAACTTTTTGTTAGAACAAGACTTTGTTTACATAAAAGTATAAGATTGGGGATCCTTAGCTATAGCGAAAACCAGCCTAAGGGTAGATAGCGCAGGGTTGGTGCCACTATGGGGGTGTGAGAAAAACCCAGCCAAAAGGAGCTCTTCCCAACACCCAAGGCAAGATAGTCACAAGATTTGGACTCTTGGGAGTGGCATTTTTGCATCCCAGATGTCCCAGTACTATTAATAAGGATCCCTCAGATCCCTGCCTATTATACTAAAGAGTATTACATCATAAGTACTTTACAATGGTAAAACAAAGCCAGGAAAATAAAAAAGAGCCAATAAATTGCTTAAATCTCAGGAACCATACAACATTTTATTGCTTTCTTGTATAGTCATAAATGCTTTGTCCCATAAGCATTTTTTGTAGTTAAAAGTATTACTTTCCCTATGAGAGAAAGCATTTTCTTTCAATATAGACATTCCTGCTAATCTCAGGTCTTGTTTAGGTGAATGCATAAATTCCTAGAGGGTTCCAAATTTAAATGTCATGCTTTGGAACTTTGTGTTTCTTTAGATCTATGTACTTAAAACCCCATGCAGGTCAATAACGACGATTGAAATATAGTTTTCTTTGCTCATTGAGTAACTTGCTCAGAACATTAAACAAGCAAATCTTGCCATATATAATACTTTTTTGTTTATATGTCATTTTGTTTACATACTTGGATATTGCAAAGAGCCTATTGATGGAAAGATCACTTGCAGCTTTGCTACTATGTCATTACCCAAGGAAAGTGTTGCAACAAGTGCAGCACTTTGGGGTTCTAAGGTAAAGGGGGCCAGCAATGCTGGGACTCCCTGCCTCTGAGGCACCTGCTCCCCCTGAGGCAGAGAAGAAGTGGAAACCTGTCATTTGTGGCGCATGAGCATTGCGTACAGTCCTGATTTGAAAGGTGGGGCTGCGTACTCATAGGGAAGAGGCCCACTTATTTTGCGGACCCTAACTCCCTAGGGAATCTAGTCCTTTACTGACCAGAATGGTGCTGGATGGCATCAGGCCAGGCAGAACCCCTGTTGCAGGTTGCCTGCTATGATGCCAAAAGCCACGGCTGGCTAAGCCTAGGGCCGGTTGGATGAGAAACAGAAGGACTCCACCCTGTTTGTCTCCCGATTTTCCTCTGACCAGCACTAGGTTTAATATGACTGGGAAGAAGTGGGTATGTTTTTTTTTAACCCACTGTCATTTCTGTTTTAATGTCGGCATTGTGACTGTCTGCATTTTTAATGTTGGAAATTACACTGTCGATATTTTATCCATGTAGGTATTTTCTCCAAGTCAGTACACAGACTGTAGGTATTTTTTCTATATCAATAATTAGTCTGTATGGATTTTCGTATCAGTATTATTTACATCTGTATTTTCACCTTCGGAAATTCGTACCCAACCCGTTCCAGGAAGCGGTTCCTCAATAAACTTGTCAGCCTCTTTAGGATGTTGGAAGCTGAGGTGATCCATAATTAGTGGCTTCTACCTCATGTCATCATGAACATTGCGCAGTGTGACCTAGAGCCACTGCACAACATCCCTTCAGCATACCACTGCTGACCAAACTCTTGGCGGTGTTATATCTCTGTACGTCTATGTCATTCCAGTCCATAGTGGGTGGCAGGATATCCCAGCCTACCATTAGTCATGTGCTGATGTACAAACTGTCAGTTTAACCATTTGCCACTTGGTGAAAAATCCCTTGTACTCATAAAGCAGCAATTTTCCATAGCTGTCTTTCCGGATGCTATAGGGGCAGTATATGGGACAGCCCTGATACAATCAGGTAGAAAAAACTTTTTATAGGATTAGGAGCTATTTCCACAAATGCTCAGGCTATATGTGCTATCTCTCCAAATATGATAATTGGAAGATAAATGACTTGGAAGCAGCCATGATTCTTTTGCCTTCAGGCAATCAGACATGTGGCGCAAATTAGCACAGAGGAAAAGAGGCACAAGGCCACATGGAAATGTTTTGTTATTAGGTTCTTATGTTTTTAAAACAATTGGTTATTGTAGGCCCTATTTTGTCATAAATATATTGTTTAAATTTCCACTATTAAAAGGTTATTTTTGAATCTAAATAAAATTATGATAACACTCATTTGCATACTGGTGTTGAATGGTGTTTTATGTCAATACTTTGTCATTCATTTTTTTTTCTCATTTACTTGTTAAAGCAGACAATGTTTACCCTTGCTGCTTTTGGATCCTCACTCCAATTTAACATACACACTGATCAAGAGGTTGCATACAATTCCTCTACCAGATTAGTTGTATAAAGGACTTTTGGGCCTTGACGGAGGAAGGAAGGTATATGGAGACACACACAGAAGTGGAACGCACAGGCGCCTGTGCGTCCCACCCGAAAATCGGAAGTTCGGCATTTGGAACGCATATGCGTTCCAAGTGCCGCTAAAGGAAGCTGCTCGGCCACAGTTACCTGACCGCTCGGCCAAAGCTACCCCAACACCCACCACCGAAAAGGATCCACAGACCCTCAGAAGAGGAGGGAGACCTATTTACAAACAACTGCTCTTATTAGAGCAAAATCGCAAAAGACCGGAGCGCACCCCACATTTAACATCCCTGCCTGCAGTATCATTTATATTTCTCCACTCAATACCACACATAGACACTTTAAGCACCACACAAAATAATTATTAATGCCAACAAACAGAGACAATAAAATAAACCACACCAGCCCACAGACACAAACACAAACCCCTTTTTGGCAAACAATCTACACGAGCTATAAACACAATAAGCTCTAAACAGACAGAGCTAAAAACAAGAACATAAACTTGGAATCCCATTAAAAGAAAAATCCACTTACTGGTACCACCCACTATAACTAAAACCCCAAGCTATAAACATTGAGCTATAAACATTGAGCTATAAACACAATCTGACCCCCATTAGCACAATCAATATAATTCGCGAAAGGGCTATATACAGAGGAAGCAAAAGAGCTATAACATTTAAATCCGCAGTTGAGCTATAGTCATTCGCTGAATTCCAGCATACCAAGTATATTGTCTGTTGCATACAACCCTATTCCTTCCCCCCTTTTTCCCCCATTTATCTTCCCCTACAGGCACCCCAAGTTGCGCCACGGAAGAACCATTGAAGAAAAAGACCAAACCTACAGGAAGCGGAACATCTGAGACACCCGTTACGGCAGCAACGACCTCCAGATGCCCAAGGTAAACCCAGAAAAAAGGGTCCCTACTACCTCCATTTATGTTCTCTTGTATGGATACATGAAATAATAGTGTATTTCATGGTCCAGCCATGTATCACTCAAGGCCCTCCCCACATAATTGTCTTACTACATGTAGGGAATGATTTGATTACAGTACATTTGTCGAGTTGTTAATTAAAATCAGAATTTTAGAAGGATCAAACTTAGATGACCAGCATTAAGTTATGCTGGCCAGATACATCCCTAGGATCTGATGTCAGGAATGGCTAGTGGCTCTATCATGAGGCATTGCTGCAAAATAAATGGGCACTGGCCTTTCAGTTAAGGAGCTCTGGGGGAGTGGTACTGGAATACCGTTTATTCGGTGGTTATGTAATTCATAAGGAACAATTGGATTCACTTTCTAGGTGTAAGGGGTAATATTAGTGCCCCCATTATGATGAGTCTTCTTGATAAAAACTAAATAAATTAATTAAGGCTGATGGCTACTGTCATTGGGGCTCTCAATGGTATTGGTAACTAAATGTCCCTTAAGTATGATGAGTATCCTTGGTTTAGACAAAATGGACGTGGAAGGGGGCATCAACAATATGCATCATGCACATGTGAAGGACCCCTTGACCTGCTTTTTGTGGGCACATCATTGTGAGTCTAGAAGGGGTGTAGTGACTGATGCCATCCACTCGTTTAGGTTCAGTAATCAGTTGTTTTAGCTGTCTCACAATGTGTTTCTCCATCACCAATTTATGATAAATAAAACTGGCTTAATTTTTCCAAACTTACAAATGTGTTTGAGTCTTTATTAGCAATTTACAGTATTAAGTTTTAACATGTGGAAAGTGATTGTGCAATGGAAAGGGGGCATCAACAATATGCAGTTTATGCATATTTGATAGTAAATTATTATGATAAACATTGTTAGCATGGAATAGTGCAGACTGAGGAAATTCAGTGAAAGGGTTAATATAAGTTAATTGTCAGATGCCAGCAGTGCTTTAAGACCATTAAGGGTAATTAAAGAAATGGATTTAGGTGCATTCAGATGTGAATTAGTAGTAAATACGCACCTAGGAAAAAAGCGCAATTGCTCAAACCCCCCTATCCAAAAAACCTTTATACTTAATTACGCTTAATGAGTAAGTGATTTTCTACAGTATTCACATCGGAATGTATCTTATGAAATCTTTAAATATGGGTGCACATACACACAAGTTCTGTGCTTTTTATAAACATGAAACGTATGTATAAGTTGCATTCCGATTTGAATCAGGACCACAGTCGTTAATCTGGCTATGTTCACATGTAAAGGAAAGCATAAATTGTTAATCTTTATTGTCCTTGTATTAGTAACACTATTGATTTATTGTGTTACTATTCACAGAAGTACCCTCAATGTGACAGTCAATGTCAAAGTTAGCATTAATCATACTTTTGATGTGGTGGGTGACACAAGAAAGCTCAATCCTTTGTCCACATGATTGCAGCTTTCCTGCTCATTTGACACTTACCAGTATTATCAAGCTTCTGTTCAGTTGGACTAGTCTTCTCATTAGCACATAGAACCAGGGTTAGGGACTGTGCACCTTCTTGTGAATGCAAGAGCAGGTCTCACCAATTAGGGGGGTCTGTCCCTTAAGATACGAATAGATTAACAAAGGTGGGCAATCATTGGCTATGGCTATATAATTTCTATATGGGTGTGACATCACTATTGGGAATGGAAAGAATAGGGATAAATGATAAGGTAATAACTAAATATTATGCAGGTACCTTATGTCACACTATTAATACTGTATATGGATTGATAACTTGAGATGTCGGATGAATAGTGACTATGCTGACTGATGTTCTTATTTTATAAATCACTTTATTCCTAACAACAATGGAAAATGAAAGCAATAAATACGTAATGTAATAAAAAAAAAAATCAGCCTTGTGACTTCTCATGAATCTTCACCATACATTAGCCCTATTACATTTAATAATCAATATTCAACATAAATCTATACATATTGATACACCATAAAAAAAAATCCCTATAAAATCTGTAAAACATAATCCAGAATCCAACAGCTGATCCAGTAAATTGAGTAGTGTTTCTGCAATCAAAATTCAAATATTGTGCCAAATCCAAATCGTCTCACTCTTTATAATATTTGGTACTTAAAGGAATGAAAAGGGTGAGAAATCAATGTCCAACCGATCTGCGGTATATCGTATAATGACAGCTGAGGTGCTTGATCAGCTGCTGCCATGTGTGTTCTATTGTGGAGCGCACAGGCTCAGCTGGAAGTTCTATTGCAGTGTTCTATTGCAGTGTTGGTGTGTCTTGACGCATTTTGTCTGTACCACAGACTCTTTCAAAAGAGTATTGTGTGGGAAGCCCTCCTTTAATGGTACTTAGAATCCCATAAAAACTTAGATTGGTCCTAAGCCTGTCAATCGTCTTCTGGTATCGAATCATGAGGCTCTAAATATAGATGTGTGTATTAAATTCACTCAGTTCTGTTTTTGGATGCTCATTCTATCAATCAAATTAAAAAAAAATGATAACAATGTGTGGCAAAGAGGGTTATTTTCCACACCTTTCCTGCAAAGGGAAAGGTAAAAATCCCAGAGAGTTTACAGGTACAGCCTGCAGAAAGGCTTAAATTCCCAATTAGACTTTTCCACAGCACACAGACACATAGGTGAACAACATGGGTGTGATTGATGTGGTGTGTGTATGTGTATAAAAGGTGTGTGGGATCTGGTGGGTGGGGCTTCGGGTGCTGGCAAGCAGCCGGACAATAGTCAGGGACTGTGGGCTGAGGTTGTGTGTCAGGAAGCCATGAATTATTTGTGCTTGTGATGAGCTGTTTTATGCTGCAAATAAAACAGCTACTGCTTGAGAATACCTGGAGCCAGGAGTCTTTATTTGGTGATTTCTACAAAGATTATAATTCTTATATGACAGATATATTGAACAAATCCTTACACTGATGTTTAATATGGTTGAATATAGGGTAATTATTACTTCATCATATACGTGTTGTCTCAATTCTATTTGTTTATCAGTAAATACCATAATCTGCATATTAATAAGGATATACATTTATGCACGTCCTTTCCAAGGAATCACTTGAATAGTCATATTTTTGATATTCAGCAATACTTTTTCTTTCTTTACTCATATATCCATTTGTCTCGTATTCTTATTGGGGTTTGGGGAGAATGTGTCTCATATCTTCATTTATAATCTAATTCTCCAAGGGGGTGTTAATAAAATAAATAGTATGTTTACTAGAAAATTTAATGGCGGCCGTTGTATAGAAAGATACAATATTTTAAGTGGTTTTTTTTGTTAGTCCACCTCGCACAGCCTATTTGTCACTCTGGGGTGCAGCATCCCTACCATACCAGGTGTTCTTAGGTGGTCTCCCAACCTATTACTTACCTGGCTCCACCCTGCTTGGCGTCCAAGAACAGACATAGTTGGGCATCTTCAGGGTGGTATGACAGTAGTAACTGCTACCCCTGGTAACGACCAGACTATTCATGGATATTCCGTGTGGACTCCATATTCCACGCCTACTAAACATATCAACCCTACAGGTTAACCGAGACTATAATGACCTCAGATCATTAAGACAAAGCTCGTTCAGACCCCAAGGGATTAGGGTCTTCATGTTATAGATAGTTCTAGTTTCTTCCCTATTCATTGTATCTATCAAATTATCTCCTCCAGTTGTTGGTGATTGTTTTGATACCTAGGAAAGTCTGTCCTGAGGGATTACAGATATGTTCCTCTTTGAAATGATTCGAGAAATGATGCTTTTCAAATCTTAATTTGATGTTCCTGGCATGTTCCTCTATTTTGACCTTAAGTTTCCTGATTGTGAGGCCCACTTATTGCTTGCCATGTGGGCACTGGATTAGATATATCACATTTGTAGAGTTGCAAGTGATAAAGTCTCTAATTTTGTAACACTTCCCATCTGATGTTGCATGATATTGTTGTGTGGAGTTAGTCCCTCTAAAATGTAAACTTGTACAATTAATGCATCTCCCACAGCAGTAGAACCCTGGCTTTTGGGACATATTTCCTAACCCTTTTTTTTCATGGTGGTCCGTTTACCATTGATCTGACTACTCACTAGGGATTTCTTTAGATCTGGCGCTTTTCTGAAAATGATATCTGGGTGATCTGGTAGAATTTCTGCTAAGATTTCATCGTGCTTTAAGATATGCCAATATTTTTTAAGAACTTTTTAAATCTTAGAATAATCTGATATAAAGTAGACATTATTGGGACCACCTTTTGCTTTGTCATCTATCTGTCATCTGTGATATTCTTTTTGTTGGTTTTCTTGTGCATTAGAGTATCTCTCTCATTGTGCATTACTTTATTGAAGGCCTTCTTTACAATAGCCTCATCATACTTCTTATCAAGAAATTGTCTTTTCATAATGGCACCTGTTTAATATAGTCATCTATGGATATACAATTACACCTGACTCTAGTAAATTGGCTAAATGAAATGCTCTGTAGCCATTTATTGTTGTTAGGAATAAAGTAATTTATAAAATCAGAACATCAGTTGACCAGTCACTATTCATTTGAAATCTCAAGTTATCAATCCGTATATAGTATTAATAGTGCAAAAAAGGATACCTGCATAATATTTAGTTATTACTTTATCATTTATCACTATTCTTTCCATTCCAAATAGCGCTGTCACAACCATATATGGATTATATAACCATAGTCAATGAGCGCACAATACTCTCTTGAAAGATTACAACTGTTACCTTTGTTAATCTATTGTCATTGGCACATGCATCTGGAGCAGCAGACAGATGTAATGTCCCAGAAAAATAGCATTTCATGAACCCTGTGACTGCTAAAGAGGAGGCCTTTCTATAAATCCCTGTTGAAAAAGCCACAAGTGAGGTAACAGGTTTAACATTGTGTTTACTTTTATGAACACAAAAAGGGACCTATTCAGGTGCTATAGTTGAAAAAAGGAAAATGCTACTAAATGATCTAAAATCTCATATCCATGGGAAAATAAGATCCAGAATTAAATAGTAAAAGTTTAAACTTCCAGCAGCTGTTCTAAAAAGGGATAATTTCCATTCTCTTGAAAATAACACTAAATATACAGAAAATAAACTTTAAAAACAGATTTCAAACATACTTACATAAAAAGTTAGTACATATGGTAGAATGACTTGAAACAGAGAAATTGTTTTCTAAAAATCATAAATATTAAATTTATTTTAAGTAAAAAAACAATCAACAAACAATAGTATTAAAAAAAAAACAAAGTGTCACTATTAGCTGTCACAATCTCACAATTGATATGTATACAGAAAAAATTAAATAAAAAAGTAGCAAAACTCTAATTTGGAAAAGTATCGAGCTAGATGAAATTCATATAAAATAAGCCTGAACATTGAATAGTCTTGCAGTGGCTAAAAGGTAACCGAGGGGGCGGGGTACGGTTTTTCGGTAGCGAAAAACCCGACACCCATTTGCCCTACAAAAAAAAGACGAAAGTGTTCAAAAACTATGTGGCTATTGATAGACTTACCTTTACAGCGACTCCGCAGCTAAGCGATGCACCACAATGCTGACCGCAAGTCATTTCTAATGAAGAGGTGTCAGGCAGTACAGTTGCTAGTCATCGCGACTTGGATTCCTTTAAATTTAAAGCGCCAATGTCAAGCCACCTCAGGTTAAGTGTTTCAACACTTAACCCGACATTGGCAATTTAAATTTAAAGGAATCCAATGACATGCAAAGTATCCCAATTGCCACAATATATATATATATATATATATATATATATATATATATATATATTTACATACATATATAGATATATCTGTTCTGCCTCACTCTCTGCACAAAATCCTGCCCTCCCGCAGTCTCTCATAAACAGTCACTCATTACTTCCAAGCCGTTTAGGAACTCTTTAGTCCCATTAAATCCTTTTTCCTTTTTTTGTGTTTCAATTCACAGAACCTACAATACTGCTCACTTGAATATAATTGCTCCTTTTTAATATATATTCATATATTTGTAAACTGTGAGACAAACTTTGCTGGTTTTTTTAACTTTAGTTTAGGTTTTTTATATATTTATTAAAGTGTTTATTTATAAAGCCATATCTCTGTTTCAACATATTCTGTCATATAGACTGGGGTTTTAAATATTCTATATAAACTTGGTTCTTAAAGTTTTTTTCTGTGTACTTAGAACTTTTAGAAACCTAACAAAGTACTCTTCATGGCTGTGATATGTTTGATACTCTCACTGCATGGATAGTAAATCATAAATTGATATAAGATTATGGATAATGGATTACAATAAAGAAAGCTCATGAAGACAGTATAAACCATAGATGCAGCATGAAATATTTTCTTTTGCTCATGTTACCATCAAGCATTTTTTAAAAACCACATTAATATTGATGACATAGTAGAGGAACTACCATCGGAGCAGCTTAGGTGGGTCCTGGCAGTGAGGGGAGCCAGACAATATTAGGCTATCTAATGTTAGTCTATTCCATTCACTCTTCAGCACATGTGTGGGGGAAGTGTATGTGTGGAACAGATGTACCAGAATCACCAGCTCTCCCAAAAAAATGTAGCTATGTAGCTCAGTGATATACTGTTACAGCCCTAGTTTGGCAGTTCCATAGGATATAGTGATGTATATTTTAAGATTATTCTACAGTAGGTTTGGTTCACCACATAATTAATGGAATTTCTATGACATGCGTCTAAGACAGTAAGTTGGCTGGCTTTGCATGTTTGCTTATACACTTGACAATGAACATGTTTGAAACAGTTATTATAATGTTAATATAGCACTAAGGACCAACCTCTTTATCAATTAATACTTTTCTGATTTTTCCATAAGTACCATTCTGTTTAGTCTCATGTATAACTTAAATTAACCAGGAGAGTAAAGGCACACCTGTTGCCAATGATAAATCATGCATGTCTAGTGTGGCTAGTGCAGTAATTCATGAGATTAAGTTACAATTGGAAAATAGACTTAATAATAAAATACTACAAAATACAAATTGTCCAACTATCATTATTGACTTTCAAAAGAAAACTATCATATTTGTACACATGAAAAAAAATATGATCAGGTATAAAATTGGTATTTGCTGTAAAAGTGCAATAATTAATAACTGTCCTGCAACATTTTGTATTCTCTGATCCAGCCCTGGGACAAATGTTGAAATGCTGGCATCATAGGAGTGCAAAAACTTTCAGACTGCATATCACGAAATGCTGCAGTCGTAGAACAGACACTTTGGGACAGATTCATTAAGGAAAGGAAAGGAAAAAAAGAGTAACTTTGCATCTTGTCAAAACTATGTTGTTTTGTATGGGGGAGGTTAAGTTAAAATGTGAGGAAAGATTTATAATTGGGGTAGAGCATAGATCAACTTTTAATGGCAGTGTAAAAATAAAGCTATAAAGTATTTGCATCCTACATGAAGAAACAGCCAGTGTTTTCCTTATGGGCAAAATAATAAACTCATTTGCATCCCTTGCATCGCAACATGGTTTTGCTAGGGTTCAAAGTTACCTATTTTTTGCTTGACATTCCTTAATGAATCAGGCACTTTGTGCTCTTCTGGTCAAGTCAGTAGGAGGCTGCAGTAAAAGTGATGCTTAAAATCCCTAAAGGTAATTGTCATCCTCCTTGTGTCATTTGTTTGCCTGCACACCATTTAAAAGTTGTCTTTTTGTTAACATATCTAATTTTGATTTAAAGTTAAAATTACACAATTGTGTCCTATTTGTCCTATTTGTAAAAACAATAATACTTTTAGAAGTGTACTTTAATATATTCAATTCTTAAATGGTGCATCATATACAAGTATATTAGAGGATATAGAAAAATCATTTGCCAGGAATAAGGCTAATGTAGTGAAGGAACTGCTTTATAAATAGTAATTAAAAATAACTGAATTCTTAACATATTTTTCATGTTAATGGATTGGTTTATTATAGAAATTATGAAGAACTTACAGTGATATCTATTGTATAAGTTGGACTGAGACAGACACCTCCCATGACATCTGAGTTAGTATCAAGCTTTTGGTCAGTCATTATTGGTCAATTATATGATATAAATGGCGTGACAGTTCATTGCTATGTATAAAGTATTAACAGCAGTGATATCCGATAATTAAAAATACATGGCAATAACTTCCAATTATGGCTCCACTTAATGCGAAGAAAGACTAATCTCTGGCCCCCATATTCAATACTTTGTACAGGAGGAAGGAAAAAAAAACATCTGCACATATACTGGATGACTTATCAAACTGGTCAGGATGAAATAACATGACAATTACAGATGCTCCAGAGACAATGAGAGGCTATATTGGATGTTTGTACTGGCTGCATATAATAGTAGGCATCCCTGCATTCCCAGGAGTTGAGAATGCTACAAAATAGTTTATATATCAGAACAGTAAATATACAGTATTGACACTGATGACAGAGGATTGTGACTGCTAATTTTATATAAGTTTAGAGTACTGATATATTGTTAATAGGTATAGCAGTATTATCTATTGATCACATTTTCAACCTTTACTTTAGTCACTTAATGTATTTTAAATCTGTTGAAATACTAAAAACATGCATTTCAGTAAATATTTAAAGTCTCAGACGCTTTTAAGGTTAAAACTTACTAGAAGTTATTTCATTACTGTAGGTCAAAATGTCCTTAAACTCTCCTGTTTGCAAAAGTGATTATTTTATGTCTCAGAAAGATTACAACTGTTCCCCTTGGTATGTCACAATATCTAATTCTCTCTGTTATATGACTTGCTTTGGAAGAACTCAGTTCCCATCAGACCATACTTCTGAAAATTTGAAGAACATTTTCTCTGCCTACAGCAATTTTTGAAATATTAGGCTAAGTGTCCTCTACATTTTCAAAGAGAAAAAAAAAGCATTTTTAAGAAACTTAGTTGGTAAAGCATGCATCAGATACTTTTTGTTTAGGTTCTTTAGTTTAAAAAACACATTTTTAAAATATTATTAAGAGATTTTAAAACAAAAATTATACCCACAATGACACTAAAGCTTCTATGGGAAAATCTTTGTGAACAACCTACCAAAGAGCTACCATTCCATCTCTATGATGTCCTACCTTCTATAACTCAGCTGATTGTGTAATCACCTCCAACTCCTTCCACTATTGACTTCTGGGTGGGTTGCCAGGACATCATCCTCTATCCCAGGGGTGGGGATCCAGCGGCCTAAAGGCCTTAGGTCCTTAAGTGCGGCCTTTTGACTGAATCCAAAATTTACAGAACAATCCTTATTTATATTAATATGATTTTGTTTGTCATTTAAATTTTATTTTATTCTTAAAATTAAGGTATTTAAATGACCAAATACCAAAATAAGTATCAACAAAATAATCCACCCAGATTGTCCGCCACAATTAAAACACTAGTAAGCCATAAGGGCTAAGTTAACGCCTGCTACACTAATGATTTAGTTCTAATGTGACTCTAAAATGTCAGATAACTTCCCCGCCTGACTACACCCCTACCTCACGAGGCAGGTTGGCAAGAGTCTATTGGGGTTAAATACAAAACTTCCAAACAAAACCGACTCTTAACTTTGCCCTTTGTGCGCATGATCGGTTGGAAGTGGATATCAAAATAGTAAATGGATAGTAAAATAAGGCAAAAATTAAAAACTACTTATATTTCATACACATGTGAATGATTTTTGTGCATCACTGGTGTGATCTTTTTAAACTTACATTAATTGTAAATGACAGTATAACTGTTTTTCAGAACAGATTGTCAAATTATGTGTTTTCGGTTGAATGTGATGCCGTGGGAGAGAGAATTCGTGATGTCAGGTCAATATTAACATTTTAATACCCCGTTTATCAACGAGTGTATTTGTAAAAAAAAAGTCAATATCAACAATTTGTTATTTACCTCCTATCTGGATATGTATAAATACACAATTAGTCTTAAGAAGTATTCCCCCCTCCCTCCCCGCCCACCAATATCCGATTAGAGCTCACCGCTCAGACGCTATATACTGCTGCGTCAAAGGCCGCAGTTTGAAATTCACAAATGCGCACTGGATGCAAAATGGCAACAGTTTTACACTGGAAATGGAGCTGAGTTTTCAATCTTTTTATATATTAATAATCTTTGCCCAATTCTTTATCAGGTTTTGACAACGATGCACAGTGTTTCTGTTTGAAGTCGATTTTGTGAATATTTGCACATCCTGACACTAGTTTTTATTCTGTCTGCTTAACAACCCATAGTGTCTGAGAAGACCAAAAGGACGCTGAAGGAGGAAAACAGATTTTTTATTGAGGATTGGTGACTACAATATTATCTTGTTTCTGCTAAAAATAAGATGTTTTGTTTGCTTTGTGATATTGCAATATCAACATTGAAGAAATTCAATGCTCATCAGCATTATGATGGCATGAAAGGTTTTATTGCAGAATTGAAGAGATAAAAAGCAAAAGCAAAGACAATTCTTTTAAGCAACAATAAGACGTAGAAATAGTGCCACTGAAGCAACTTATAAAGTAGCTTATATACTCAGGAAAAAAGAAAGTAATTCAGTGATGCAGAAATCGTGAATGTCCTGTCGAAGTTATAGGATGCTTAGATTCCGATAATATTTCAAGGTGCAAACAACTGCCTCTTTCATGGAGAACTATAACTGATTGGCAGCATGAATCAGCCTTCAGCAAAATAGAACAACATGCAATACTCAAAGAGGAAAATATATATTATTCAATCGCTTTGGATGAATCAACTGATACTACCGGCTCAGTGCAGGTTTTATACTTCATTTGGGCCATAACAAAAGATTTTCTTTGCTACGAAGAGTTGCTCGCTTTGGGCACTCATGTGTACAGAACACGGGGAATAGATATCCTCAGCAACTTTCAAGATAAATTTTGTGAAGTAGGACTGAATTTGATAAATTTAGTGAGTATCTACAGATGGGGCACCTTGCATGACAGGAAAACATGAACAGTTTATTGAACAGATAAAAAAAGTATTAACAGTTCCAGATGCTCTCATTTCTTTTCATTTCATCTTTGCATCAACAAAATCTCTGTACTAAAGCTAGTATTGTAAGTGACATTTTGTTAGAAGTATTGTTAACTATATATGTGCAAATGCAATAAGGCATCATCAGTTTTGTAGCATGCTACAGTTGGATGATGGGGTATTAAGTGTGGATTTGCCGTATCATTCTAAAGTGTGTTGACTATCGCAGGGCAGGTGTTAGCCAAAATTTTATCTCTGCGAGAACAGATAGCTAAATTTTATGAAGAACAGAATCAGCTATGTGAATTATTTAAAGATGAATTTCGGTGTGATTTCATGTCAAATCAAAATTACTTGAATATTTCTTTGCAAGGTAAAACCAAGTCTATGTATGATATCATCATCATCATCATCATTTATTTATATAGCGACAACATATTCCGTAGCGCTTTACAATTGGGGACAAACATAATAAACTAATAAACAAACTGGGTAAAACAGACAATCTATGGGACAATGGGAGATTGACACATGAGGTTAAGTCTACATTTTGCATTTTGGCAAAGCCAGACTGCAAAGATAAAAGTGACTCATAAGCTAAATGAACCCGTCACACAACAATGTTGGTCAGGGGGCAGCCGTCCCGCGTGAAACTGTGTAACAGTCTAAAGGTAGCGAGGTTAAGAGGGTGGCCGAGGAATATTATAAGCTTGTCTGAAAAGGTAGGTTTTCAGAGAACGCTTGAAAGTTTGTAGACCAGAGGAGAGTCTTACTGTGCGAGGGAGAGAATTCCATAGAGTGGGTGCAGCCCGAAAAAAGTCCTGTAGCCGGGAATGAGAGGATGTAATGAGGGTGGATGAGAGATGCAGATCTTGTGCAGAACAGAGTTGCCGAGTTGGGAGATATTTTGAGACAAGAGAGGAGATGTATGTTGATGGCCTTGTAGGTTAGTAAAAGTATTTTATATTGGATTCGGTACAAAACAGGCAGCCAGTGTAGAGACATACAGAGTGATTCAACAGAGGAAGAACGATTTGCAAGGAAAATCAGTCTTGCGCAGTGTGCAAAATAGATTGTAGAGGTTTAAGTCTGTTTTTGGGAAGACCAGTAAGGAGGGAATTGCAATAATCAATGCGGGAGATGATGAGTGCATGAATTAAGGTTTTTGCAGTGTCTTGCGTGAGATATGTGCGAATTCTGGAAATGTTCTTTAGATGCATGTAGCAGGATTTAGATATAGAGTCAATGTGGGGAACAAAGGATAGGTGTGAGTCAAGGATTACACCTAGGCAGCGAGCTTGTGGGATGGGATTTATGGTCATGTTATCAACAGAGATAGAAATGTCAGGTATGCTCTTGTTGGCGGGTGGGAATATTATTAACTCTGTTTTAGAAAGATTAAGTTTGAGTTGGCGAGAGGACATCCAAGATGAAATGGCAGAAAGACAGTCAGTTACATGGGACAACACAGATGTCGAGAGATCAGGAGAGGATAGCCAGATTTAAGTATCATCCGCATAGAGATGATACTGAAAGCCAAACGAACTTATTAGATTTCCAAGAGAAGCGGTATAGATAGAGAACAGCAGAGGACCTAGCACTGAGCCTTGTGGTACTTCAACTGATAGTGGAAGTGGATCAGAGGTGGCTCCAGAGAAATTAACAGTGAAAGAGCGATTAGAAAGGTAGGATGAGAACCAGGATAGAACAGTGTCTTGAAGCCCTAGGGATAGCAGCGTTTGCAGGAGAAGAGAGTGGTCAACGGTGTCAAATGCAGCTGAGAGATCCAGGAAAATTAGGAGAGAGTAATGGCATTCATTTTTAGCAGTGATCAGATCATTGACAACCTTGGTCAATGCAGTTTCTGTGGTGTGTTGAGAACGAAAGCCAGACTGAAGAGGATCCAACAGGTTGTTAGCGGAAAGAAAGTGTGTGAGGCGAGTGTAGGCAAGTCTCTCTAGAAGCTTGGAGGGGCACGGCAGCTGAGAGATGGGATGGTAATTTGATAGAGAGTTTGGGTCGGAATCTTGTTTTTTTAGAATAGGAGTATTCACTGCATGCTTGTATAGTGATGGAAAGATACCAGTAGAGAGCGAGAGATTACAGATTTGAGTTAGAGGTGAAATGAGCACAGAAGACAGGGATCTACCAATGTGGCAAAACATCCAGGCATATCTTTTTTCAAAACACTACTTCTTCAAAAGAAAATTTCAGATGAACATTTTCCACATTTAGCAAAGGTCATTGATGAACAGGATGATATATGCAAATCATTTGAAGAATATACAGCTGTTATAGACTTATTCATTGGAGAATACAATGAAAGGTGCATTGATTTTGAGAATCATGATATCACACTCAAATTAGCACTTCAACCTCACCTACTTGATGTCACCAAGGCACCTAAAGAACTACAAATGGAAATGATTCAGTTCCCAGTAGATGACATTCTAAAGTCATTATTTGATGCCAACAAACATCCAATTGAAATATGAAAACATGCAGCAGAATACCTACGCCTTCGGCAACATGCCCAAACAATACTTTCTTGCTTTTCAACTACTTATTGCTGTGAGTCTACATTCTCCTACCTAGCCCAAATCAAGACGCACTTAAGGTCACAAATTACAGCTACCTATCTAGAGGATCAGCTGAAACTGCATACCACCATTCTTCACTCAAATATTCAAATGCTTTCCAACAAAAAACAACAACACAATAAGGTCATTAAAAGTCATTAGTTAACTTTAGACTTAACAAATTGTTTTCATTATTTGAAATTAGTAAGTACATACTAGTTGGATTTTTACAAAACAATATAAAAAATTTTAAGCATATCTAATTTAAGTTTTTTTGAATTGTGGCCTTATTTGATTTCAGCTAAATTAATGCGGCAATCCAGCATGAAAAGGTTCCCCACCCCTGCTCGATCCTTTAGCAGGAGCACTTTGGGATTCATTAATAACCAGATGTGATGTTACCAATGAATGCCATTGTCTATATAACACTTTCTCAGATGCTAGCAATATCAACATGCAACTCAATCACTTTTTAAGAAGATATAGTATAGCATATTTCTTTACTATTGTTTTCCACACTTTACGTAAATTACCATTCATTACACTGTATTGTTCAATTTTATAATGTTGGCTTTTATAAAAAATAATTTCACACATGTTTTAACAGGAATAACCCAGTTTAAGATTGAAAACAGGCAGAATACCCCTACCAAATCTCCAACCAACCAAAACCTAGTCAGCATAGGGCTGGTGCCTCTAAATGGAAGGGTATGGGGGGTAGAAACTAGCATCCCTACCAGAGGCTAGCAGCTCAATGCTGACCAGAAGTTCCAGTATAACTGACAAGGGTCCCTCAGCCCCTATCCATTATACTATAAAACACATTATCTGTGATAGATTAACAGACCCTGCCCCCCAAAAAATAAATAAACTATATATATATATATATATATTAGATGGGGTCAGGGTCTATCCCAAAATATTGTTTTCCTGACCCCCTCTATTGTCTGGTGGCCCCAATTACAAAAGATCATTTGTAACCAAAGGTAAAACAAGAGATGTGTGTATATATAAGGATGTGCATGGTTGCAAAACAATATGTTTGCTGTAGATGTACAAGGTATGTACATGTGACATTTCTCCTGTTTGTTGTGCTATTTAAAAAAATAAACAAACAAATTTGTGGCTTATCAGTGGCCAGTTGAAGGGGTTCCAGATTTTTATCAATTTCATTTTCTTATGTATGTAGGTTAATTCCTGTGTGTTTTGTAATGCTAAAATTTACTAGACAGCGATTTTGTAAGCAGTTTGCAAACCGCCACATAGCACATGTGATTTTCTGAGCTAAAGCACTGGATTTATTATCCAACCGTTTGGAGATTGAAAATATAAACCCCATGTGATGTGCATTGGTTTCTAAACTCCTAATTTGAAGGCAGTTTAGGTGAAACTGTATGGTAAAACGGATATGAAACAAAAACGGCTTTACCCCTTAAGTTCTAACATTTCCCTACACAGCAAAGGGGCTGGACTCTGGAGGTTCTCTGAAAAAATTATTGGGTCTTAGCACCTAGAGACTACTGGCTCAATGCGGAGTAGAATGCACTCCTTTTTGGTACCTCTGATCATTGGGTACCAGAGTAATACTGTAAAAATATTTGTGGTACTACAAGTCCCAGCAAGCACTGTCAGGCCATGGCTGTTCTTGCATGCTTGCAGTTGTAGAACTACAAATGCCAGTATGCACATGAGTGCCAGTGCATACTTCCTCTTGCAGTGCCACAAGTGTACACTGCAAATGTTGCCCCCTTTATAAATCAAACAAAAAATACTGTATGCTGCCATAATATATGAATTAACTGGTAGTGCCTCTGTAATAAAATATAGGGCAGCTTCCCTGTAATAATATAAATAAACAGAAATACCCCGTAATAAAGCAATTAGTAGCGCATAAAAATCTGCAGTTTGCTTAAATTGCAGGTTAGTAAATTTTCCATATAGTGTCTGGTTCTGGATTATGGATTGTGGAAAATCTTAAAGAGAGTACAAAAGTCTCTTGCTGCTAAGGTTGATACCTCCTGCACATACCTGTAATTTTTCTCTACCCTACAGTGTATACTTTGGACCTTATGTCGAGATGGAAACATATGCATACAATTTACGCTCAAGAAGGTTGCACCTAAAAATAGCTTATATTTACACCTATATGCTAACAACTTGAAGTAGTGCAAAACAAAAAGCTTTATTATAGCCATGGAACACACTGGTAGCAGAGTGAATATGGTGGCCCAGTCGCAAATGAACAAAAGCTTCAAAACAGCTGTAGCAAACAATGAATCAAAAACATAAATACAGTTGAAATCCAGGAGTCAGGGGTGATAGCAAACAAACAATAATTAGAGCTATAAACAATAATCCTAGGTCACGACACAGCAACAAACTGGTGGTATAGGAAAAAAAACCTTAGACACAATATATGTCAGTTTGCAGAAAATAGTCCCAGAAAACAACATACAGTATTTCTGATAGAAATAATATTTGAGTGTAAACACAAAACAGTCCTGATACTTAGCTTGAAGTTAAGAAAAAAACAGGAAGCATCATCAGTGAAATAGCTAGGAAACATTTAATGACAAGCAATTATGAGCTGGGAGTTGCAGGTATAAATAGGCATGCAACAGGTGTGGAAATTAGTTGACATAAGAAAAATGGTTAACTGTTGCATTGCTAAAAAGCAGGTAAAGGGAGCTGTAGCAATCCTTTTGGTAGGGAACAAATGTGTATCAGACATTAGATCCTCAATCCTAACACCAACATTCACTTATCTACAAAGGTATACCTACAAAAATATACATGATTTTCAAATAGGATAATGTGTTACATGCTGTTGGGTACTTATCCTTGATAGGTCAGCTACCTCAAAGGTTTTGATTGTCTTATCATCCGCCACCTCTTCCTATTGCCTCTCCCCCTAAGGGACCTCCTCCTCCACTCCATGGCCTGGACTGTATTTGTGGCCTGCCACCTGCATTGCTGCTCTGTGAAACAGAAAATCTAAATGATTATTTTTACTGTTTGTTTTTGTTTCAATAACTACACAGCTGTAATACACACCTTTGTCCAAGATAACATTTTGGAGTTTTTTAAATAAAGTAAATCAATGCATAAACCACTGTTTAATTACACTTCTCTCATTATGGACTTGATTCATTAAGGAATGTACCATATTTTGCGTTAAATTGCACTGCACATGTTCAGAAATGAACTATATGCCAGTGAACACAAAAGTATCAAATCCATCTTTGAGCGCAAAGGATACTTCCAACAGCCTACCATTTCATGGGTGGAACAGGGAGGGGAATGGCCGTTTTCACATAGTCAATGTACAGTTAGGGCGTGCCAAGCTCTAGGGCACGCAGAAATATTTAATTCAAGCTTTGGGCCTCTCTAAGGTACATTTTATTTACTGTATCATTGTCACCAGCTACTGCTCAAGTGTAAGTGCAGAGCATTAGTGATGACAGTCACACATACATGCTAGAACAAATGTTTGTAATCAAGAGCAACCGTACAGTAGACATAACATCCTGTTAAATGTGTTTCATTAAAAAAAACTTTTTTAAATGTCTTTTCACTAATGGTTGTATTATTAACAGGTGACAATCATTGAATACTTTTTTCTGTTCATTCTGCTGGGACTTTATATTCCACATATGTATTGTATTTATCCTGCAGTGTGTTGTCTTTATATCAATATGGCAAGCGTCATATATGCAGAAGGCACCTAGACTCAACAAGAGCCATTTCTTCAGATCTGCTTGTAGTTAAATACAGATGTGCATATGCTCGATTTATGTGCATTTTAAAAAAAATGGCACAATGCGTTGATTTTGCGTGCTTTAATGAATCAAGTCCTATATGTATATTTTTTTGGTTACATAGCTTAAAAAGACCTTGAGCAATAAATGACCACAATAAATTAGTTATAATAAGTAATGCTAACATTGTAATCATTTTATATATTATTTTGTTTGACTACAAATACATAAACTTATATTTATCAATAACAACTACATATCTTATTTTAAAGAGAGGTGGGGGTGAGGACTTATTACAATTGTGCATTATTTCAAATGCAACATTCTAAAGTCACCTAGGATTTGGGCTTATTTGACATATTCTAAAGATAACAAATATTCTCATGAAATTTAACTACTAAAATAGCCACCTAATCGTCCTTCTCGGGTTAGAGAACAGCTTGCTATGCTTCCTCCTTAAGTTCCTGTGTTGCAGCCAGTGATGGAGAGAATTTTCAGATGATTGGACAATACTCCCTTTACAAACTATCGGTTTTCAGTATGTTAGATTTTTCCTTGATAAAGCCAGGTAGCAAAACCCACCAGGAGCATGTTCAATTAAAGTAGTCCATTATTTCTAAATATGTTAATATAACTCTTTTGAAACATTGAGAGCACTGGGAGAGTAGGTAGGGAATGCAAATTAATTTTTAAAAAATCAGACAAATAGTCACAATAAATTCAGGGAATACATCAAAGCAGGCAGGTAGATAACATTGAAAAATCAATTACACTTAAGGGAGTGTGCGTGTGAATTCTAGGGGTTAGAAACCTGCGCCAGAATGAATAACACTAAGAGAGAGGATGATACTGTGATAAGATATAATTAAGAAATACCAATGTTTTACAATACAATATACTACCCTCCTGTGGTGAGAAAAAAAAGATGAATTAGATGTATTACAGAAACAGTTAAATTATGACAATTCTGAGAGAGGGCTGAAAAAAGATGCAAAGTAACATTTTATTAGTGGAAGAGTCATGATACCAAATATGTAGATAACATTGATACAATCTCACTACAGAGAATTGTTATGGTGTATTAAAAATCTGTATACAAACAATTGTAGATATGATGGTAATATATATTAATGTATCACTGTGAAAAAGTTTAACGAGATCCCCAAATGTTGATTTATAGCCTGTGCTCCAGTGGGTACAGTTGGAAATAATAACAATCTAACAAGCAATATAAGAAAAAAGAGTATGCTATTATACAGCAATAATCATAAAAATCGAACATTTGTGATTGATGTTAGATAGAGAAATAAACAACAAAGTGCTTGCTGGTTTAATTATTTTATTTGCTGCAAAATGCAAAAGTTCACATTCAGTCACAGGTTATGTTTTATTATTATTATTATTATTATTATTATTATTATTATTATTATTAATAATAATAATAATAATAATAATAATAATAATAGTATGGTCAGAACAAAGGTTTATTTTAAATGTAATAATAGAGTTTGTTTTAATAAAAATTGTTTATTCTGAGAGTGCCTCAATCAGAATAGTTAAACTTATTCTGTGGAACATCACCTATTTTGTTTCTCTGACAACCTCAATAATTCTACTTTAGTCATTGTGTGTGACACTCAGGGAATTTGCATGGGTGTCACTCAATCATTTTATTTATTGATTATACTTTATGTATATAGTACCAACATATTACACAGCACAATCATTCACATTAACCTAACAGAATGTTTTTGGACATTGAATAATGCAAAAGGAGTGTCACTCAGAATGAAGTTCATCCAAAGTTTCCCAAACTGAATAAGTGCCTAATATTTTTCTTCTCAACCATATCCCAGCGTATTTTCACCAATGATTTTTGCACATGTGTACATTTTAAGCCATAAGCTCTGAGAGCAAAGAATGAGAATACACAATTATAATACAAAAATGCAAACAAATTGAAGTGTATAAAGCATACTGTCAGGAAGTGATTATGGAGGACATATCAAATAGGGCCAACCCGTTTCTATTGCCAGAATACATGTAATGTACAAAATAAAAGTTCTTGTTTACTGACACACAAAGGGTAAACAACATAGAATAAGGGATAACATTTCTCACTATAAGTAAGCAATCAAATGTAAGCATATCTTACAGATGAATTAGTAAGTAGACATTCAAGATAGTTGCATTATTGGGGACTTTAGTTATAGGGAAATGTATTTACTTAGCTGAGAATATATTTGATAAAAAATATATTATTGTGAATTACCTCCCCTATTTTTCTGATAAAATGAAGTAAGTGTTTATGTGTAATATAGATGTTTTATTTAAATTAATTAGATTAAATTCAAACTGCTTTGTGGTAATTTACCTTCTGCAAAATCCAAAGTTACTTGCATTATTTCTTCCTTTCGCAGGCAGGCACTCATCTGAGCTTCCACCCCTATGGGAAATTAACAATTCCCTGCTTCTTAATTGTAACAACTTCTGACTACTTTCAAGAAAATCTTCGATGAGCCAGGCAGTCTCCAATGCTGTCAAAGGAACTCTACTTTTGCACCACGTTCACCTACCCCTAGGACAATACATCATTCAATTTGGTACAATGGCCTCTGAACTCCGCTGGAATGATAAAGCCTTGATTGCAATTTTCTGACAGGGGCTACTCGACCGGGTCAAGGATGAGTTGGTCTCATGTGGACTACCCTCCACTCTAGTTGAACTAATTTCTCTGTTTAACAAGGTAACAAGGTAGATCTTCACTTTAGAGACTGTGCACAGGTGAAGGAACACTCGCATCAAGTAACCTCCCCTTTAGCTCCCAATTCCAGAATCATATGGTTGCCCTTGAAGAACTCATGCAGCTGGGCCAATCTCGCCTCTCTGGTGAAGAAAGGGAGAGAAGGCTTAAGAATAAGCTGTGCAAGCATTGCCGAGACGCAATCCACTATCTTGGATCATGTCCCAAATGTTTGGGAAATGACATGGCCTAACGGGTTCTGGAGAGGACATGTTCGGATGATTCGGCTACTCTCCTTCATCTTACCCAAATACTGACTTCTTCATTTCTGTTCTTCTACATCACTCCTCTGGCTCTTTTCTATTGTCTGCCTTCCTTTTTACAGGGGTAGGCAGGCAACTTCATTTCTACTTCTGTTGTCACTAGGCTTTCCCTACCCACCGTGCCCCTTGAAAAACCTGTCTATATCACCACTATCAATGGAAGTAAATTTGCTTGGGGCCTCATTCCATTTCACACAGATCTTTTCTCATCATTCCTAAAGTCATTCACCCGGTGGTATTAGGTTTGCCTTGGTTTTGTTTCCATTCTCCTACCCTTGATTGGCAGAACACCCAAATTCTCTCTTGTGGGTCATGTTGTCATTCCCAATGTATTCAGAAGGTGGTTCCTCCTGACCTTCTTCCTACCCAGTGCCAATATTTAACAGACATCTTCAATGAGCAAAGTGCTGCCAAACTTCCATCTTGGCAGGTATGGGACTCTGGCATTGACTTACTCCCTGGTAAATCTGCTCCTTAATGTCATTTGTTTAATTTATCCCTTCTGGAAACCAATGCCATGGCTCAGTACATGCAGGACAGCTTGAATTGGGGCATCATCAGAACACATCTTCATTCACCAGAGCAGGTTTTTACTTAGATGAAAAAAGAATGGTGATCTTCGTCCCTGCATAGACTTTTTCGAGGATGAAATGCTATCACCATTAAAAACAGATATCCATTTCCCTTAATTACTGAGCTCCTTGACCGAATTAAGGGTGTCTCTATTTTTAAAAACTAGACTTATGAGGAGCCTGTAAGAACAAGGATTCAGTGCTCGCACAAGGAAAAGAACCTGCCTCATCAAAAGCAATATCATTGCAATAAGGATGAACAATATCCAATTGTATATATCATAGTATTACATGAGATGAGGGGGTGCACCACCAACACAAACAATTGACATGAATAGAGAGATAAAGAGTTGGGGTTCTCAGGGCACTCCAGTTCACTAATGTGTAAGGATAATAACAGTTTAATTTGAATATATCAGGGCCGAAGCCATTATTTGAAAAATATTGGTGAAATATAGGAATAAAAACAAGTGAAAAGAGATGAAAAAAATAGTGAGTTAAAATGTGTTAGCCCTTCCATGACTGATGCAGTCAATATAGCTAATAAGAGCTGTAAAAACAAATAGATTATTGGATATCCCACTGACAAAAGGTTATGGACAGTAAGAGATTAATAAGAGTGAAATACTTAAATCAGAATAACATTGAAGATTCCAGATATAGATACTTAGAATCAACCGCTAACAATCAGTACCTAGTATTATTATTAATGTCCAATATCAACCTGGGGGTTCAAAAATATATTTCTGTATCATATGGTTGTGTGGTCATCTTTGTCAAGCTCTGTATATTCGTAGCTATTATTTAGAATCAATCTTGAAGTAATATAGCTGCCCATCATACGTAAGTATAATGCGCTACACAGAGAATCCCATCATAGAAGCTGCATAAACTGCAGCCATAGAGGCCACACAGCGATATTAACCAGTTCCCTTTTGTCCTACGGACAATGTATTACTGTCTCATACGGTTATACGATCACCTTCTACTAGCTCAATGAATTAATAGCTATTATATGAACTCTGTATTAAAAGAGTGTAGCTGGCTGTCCAGCGTTACTATAACACATTATACAAAGGCTCTCATCATAAGAGTTGCATATGTTATATATTAAAGATACCTGGCGGTATTAGCCAATATTAATTTCTTGATAATTGGTTGAATAGAGAGCATTTGGACAGAGCCGATATGCATGGACCATTCGCCGTGCCGGCAGTCACTTCCGGGTTGTGAGCCTATAAACTTATTCGTACTAAGGAAGGGGACAAATGGAAAATGGCTGAGACTGGCACTTTGAATATTTGGTTATGATATTTGGTTTATGTAATGACTCAGCTGTTTTTTAGAGTATAAAGATTTTCATGGATCAGTTTCATAGTGGAATACCTGGACAATATTCTCATCTTCTCATGACATCTCCAATTCCATCGGAAACATGTAACTGAGGTCCTCACCTGCCTCAAGACAAATCATCTGCTCTGTAAGCTTGAAAAAATTATATTTGAGCAGGATCAGCTGCCTTTCCTAGGTTATATAATTTCAGGCACTTGCACGGACCCTGCTAAACTCTAGGGTCCTGATTCATTAGCGATCGGATATTATCTTTCCTCATCTTAAGTTGCGATGAGTTCTTTAAGAAGAAATGGGAAAGATAAGAACTTTGCAATTCAATAAGGAACGGAAAGTTGAAAAACACACCCACCTTCAGTCCTTTACGCAACAGCATATAAGATGCAACGGATCTTAAGCAATTAGCTAATCTTAAAGATCTGTATCTTAACTTCTGCTTCTTTAAGAGAAGAAATTTGCTACATAACGCCAAATGTGGGAGGTGCTACGAGTTTGTTTACAAATGTTAAAACACAATCCATGGTGTATTTATGCAGGACAGTTGTAACCTCATTATTCGTTTTCACACTTACATGTTTTGTGAACCTGGAACAAATGACTTTGAAGTGTTTTTAATGAGCTAAATCCACACACCTTCTTATTCTGGTACATGAAAGAAAGATTGTGTAATGTGTTTGTTTGTGTTTGAGTTGAACTGAGCACATGTAGCGCATGTAGATGCAAATGCATGTATTTCGCTAGCATAAATAAATAAGCATAATAAATTTAAAAAATAATATTGCTTTAAAATTCTATCCCGACCGTTACAAAATGCGTAGCATACTCTTCCATAATCAATACATGCAACCTCCACACAGAGAAATGGCTTAAGTCAGGAATCAAACTCATATCTCCATTGTTAGAAAGTAGATTGGCTAACCACTAAGGCAACATTCATTTTGAAAAATGAGTGAGAAGCTTAACAATACAGCATGCGTGGTACAGATCTAAGTGCTAGATAATAGTACTCTTAGGGCCTGATTCATTAAGGATCTTAACTTGAGAAACTTCTTATTTCAGTCTCCTGGACAAAACCATGTTACATTGCAAGGGGTGCAAATTAGTATTTTGCTTTGCACATAAGTTAAATACTGACTGTTTTTTAATGTAGCACAGAAATACTTGATAGTTATTTGTACACTGAAATTTAAAGTTGATATTTGTGTGCTACATGAAAAAACATTATTTAACTTATGTGCAAAACAAAATACTAATTTGCACCCCTTGCATTGTAAAATGGTTTTGTCTAGGAGACTGAAATAAGAAGTTTCTGAAGTTAAAATCCTTAATGAATCAGTCCAAAAATATATGCCAATTATGATCCGCACAGGTACCTTAGTGGTTAGCACTTCTGTCTCACAAAACTGGTGTCAGGAGTTTGAATACCAAGCATGGCTGTAGCATGTGTGTGCAGTTTGTGGCCTTTATTCATTAATGAAAGGAACTTTTGGCCAAACCAGCTTCTTTTTTACTTTGTCGTTCAAGCGTGATCTACTACACGCTCTACCACAATGACAAATCTGACCTCATATTTTAGATGTATCTCACCCACAAATGCAACTTTCTTAGGGCAAGTTGCATTTTTTCTTTCTGACAATGTTTTAGCTTTCCAAAATGATGATGCCCAACAGGTCACATGCACATTATTATGTGCATGCTGACATTTATTACTATGAATGGCCAGGGCCGGATTAAGGGAATGGAGGCCCCTGGGCTAAGGGGGCCTCCATTCCCCCGTGAGGGCCCCCCCACCCGTGATCCGAGCTGCCCGCGCCCCCCACCCAGCACTTACCTCCTTCTCCGGCGCTCTGTACGCTCTTTACTGAGGAGATCTCATGAGAGTGAGACTCATGATATCTCCTCAGTAAGGAGACTACAGCGCGCCGGAGAAGGACCGCAGTGAAAGTGCTCAGCAGCACTGATCGTGCCCCCGCCCCCGACCGATCAATACTGCTGCTGAGCACTTTCAAGGGCCCCCTGGATGCCATAGGCCCCTGGGCTGTAGCTTAGTTAGCCCTATGGTTAATCCGGCCCTGTGAATGGCCTAAGAGCGGGATGTGTTGATTTGGAGGAGACAGACTCCTTGGAGTTAAATGCAACATTGTCTTGAAACATTGATTTTTCTGCATCTACGGCTTATATGTTATGTTATGTAATCAGCTTTACTAAAAAAACAACACAGACCACAATCAAGTGGCATGGTGGTTTAGTTGCTAGAAATTCTGCCTTACAGCACTGAGGTCATGAGTTTAATTCCCAACCTTGGTCTTATCTGTGTGGAGTTTGCATGTTTGCCTGGGTTTACTCTGATGTTCTAAGTTGATGTACAATATGCTTTTTGTCAAATTTAAATATGACTTCAGATTTAACATTTACATCCCACTCCAATGCAACATGGTTTTGGGAAGTTGTTAATTTTGAATGGCATTTGGCATATACCTTCCTTAATGATTCTGGCCCCAGGGCACATTTAGTCTATGCTATTACTACGGATGGGATACTTTTTGGAGGAGGGGATTATTGTTTGAGGGCACAGGTTCCTTTTTGTGAAATGCAACTAGCAACTGCAAACCTTTTTTTCATTATCTACTGCTTGTATGTTATTTACCCATCTTGTATAAAAAAATACTGCAGCCAACACTGGGTCAGCATGGTGGCTTAGTGGCTAGCACCTCTGTCTCCCAATGCTGGTATCATGTTTTATTCCTAACCATTGCCTTATCTGTGTGGAGTTAGTGTTCTCCCCATGTTAATGTGGATTTCCTTGCTAAATCCAAAGACATACTAGTCTCTTCATTTGCTGCTAACAAATTGACCTGAGTGTGTGTTCCAGCTTTTACATTGTAAGCTCTTTTGGGACAGATTGCCTTCTCTGTACACTAAGGCAGAATTAGTGCACATATGTACATTAATAAAACAAGCAAAAATTAACCATAAAGGTCGTCCAATAATTTAGTTTGCTGTTTAATTTTTTTTTGGTATTTTTCTATTTTTTTTTTATATTTCTGGATGTTGGCAGGGATTTCTGCCACCAAAGGGGAGTTTCTAGGCCTTATTGAGGTGTATTCGGGAGCTGTAAAAGAAAATTAAAAAACAAATAAATCCATGGCCACCTAATTTTGAAAACAGACAGGAGTTAGCAAAGACGTGTACTGCTACATAACTTTAAACGGATAGCAATGTCTAAAGGGATTCAAAATACAGTTGGAACAAGAGGCCTAAGGCTTTTGTGTTGCAGTTTTGTATATACACTATACACAATTCTGTTGTGGCCAGGGGAGAGGGATGTGGAGAGTGTATTTTCCAAAAATACTTTGTAGGTCCATCATGATGGGAACATGTGGCATTGATGTCAACTATAATTGAACATGTGTGACATATGGGATGTATTTACCAGTACAATGGACATCTAAATGTTATAAAATTATGTAAAGGCTTTAATGTATATACTTACTATCTACCAAGGCCTCCGCCTCTTGGCTGGCTGCCACCACCTCCACTTCCTCTACTGCCTCTGTGACCTCCACCTCCACCACCGTCTTCACCTCCTCATCTTTCTTCTCATCCTCTGCCTCCACCTCTGCCTCCTTCTCCTCCTCCTGAGGCTCCCATCCGCCTCCACCTCCACTGCCTGAGGCTCCCCATCCACCTCCACCTCCTCTGCCTGAGGCTCCCCATCTACCTCCACCTCTTGCTCCTCCTCCCCATCCTCCTCTTCCTGGCGTCGTTCACAACGTCTATGGTCTGTTTGAATAAAAATAACATATAAGTGTATTGGTCAAAGATGAACCTGCTTATCAATTATATAGATGTAGTCCGATAATAACATGATCAGACATTGTCAAACTTGTTCTTTCCACCACAGATAAAGATTAACTTCTCTAAAAGGATATAAACATGACAGACACACATCACTACACATGGCCTGTAACAAATGTTTGATTTTGGATAAGGATGTGGACTGTCTCAGTTTTAGTCTGTAATTTAGAAATAGTCCTTTTTTGGGGCCCCATCATAATTAAAGCAACCAGATAATTAATGAATGATTAGGGACATATAATACAGGAGGTATTTGTGTTTGGCCTGCTAATATGTGAAAATCATCTAAGGGCAACTGTGAGCGCGGACATTGTTTACATAGATGGCGTTGAACTATTTTTGCAATATAACACATCTGCCACTGTAATATTATAAATGTCTGGAAGGTAATGTCAGCAAGTTGCTTTAGTGGGTAGCACTTTTGCCTCACAACACTGGGGTCATGAGTTTGAATCCAAAACCTACCTTTGTGGTCGGGAGTTTGTTCCGCAATCAGTAGGAATAGTAAATTTAATATAAAAACACAATTTCCCATGTCCAAAAGCATGTGGCATTGGAGGGGGAGTGACATTTCTAATCTTGATCCAGATATATATTTGCGGTCTACATTGTCTTGTGTAAACTTTTAAATGATTTTAAAAAGTAAAGCAAGTATGTGTATTACAAATTTGTAACCAAATAATAGAGAACTCACATCTTAAAATCTCCTCTCTTAGCTCGGCCAAAAGCTTGGGCTGGTGGCACCTCAGGTCACTCCAGCAATGCTGGAGCTGCACTATAGATCTGCGGCGGTGAAACCACAGCCAAAAGTGCCTGTGCACCCTTTGGTATGCCCACAGTTTCATCTCGTTAGACATGTACCTCCCTGCGGGCAAACTCTCCATTGCCTCAGTCAACACCCTTAGCTCCCTGCGTACGAATATGCTCGCCCTCCTCTTGGAACTAAGCTCCTCTCCAATACTCTGTTCTCTGATTGGTTCTCTGAGAGTGAGAGTGGAAGGGAGAATGTGCCAGAGGTGGGTACACTATAGGAGCTGTTAGAGAGGTAGCAAGTGACCCAGGAGAGAACTGTGTCTAGATGGACAATGGAGTGAAGGATGTGTAGGAGAAGAAGGTGTTCAACAGTGTTCAAAGCAGTTATACCTAAAGCAAATATACACCGTTTTGCACTAATGGATGGATTTTCAAAATTAAGCTTTATTATATGGTCCATGATAGCAATTCCACGGCATATGCAAGTAGGTATCCGGCTGGCTCCCACATTTAGGATAGGTTAACGTTTTAATTCCGCTAAATTTTGAGAGATGAACAAGTGCCCAATGTAAGAGAAAAAAATGGATCTTGCTGATGGGGTGACGTTATAAGCACTCTCAAGGGCTCTACTCCAGTTCCTATCATACAATAATCCCAGATCTGTCTCCCAGTCAGTTTGCAGTTTAGGGAGGCTGTCAATATTCAGAGCATCTAGTAGGTATAAATGAATTCAGGAAATATGATGACATGGTCTGAAGTTCATTAATAGGAGTCAGAAGGGCTCATTCAACATCTGCACCAATTTATGTTGGTCAAATGATTGAAGAGATCCTCCCTCACATATATGTTCACCAAGTTTAGTATTGAAACAAAGGGTGCTTTCCAGGCCATATCAAAAACCATCAATGAGCCTGGATGAAATGTGCTATATTTTTATTGCCTGAGACAGCAAAGGGGAACATTGCCTGTTGGATGTTTGTATAGGGAAATGGATGCGTACAAAAAGGGAGCCTTCTTCAGCACTTAAGTAGCCATGTTGGTCAGTGTGAGTTCTAGACATCACCCATTATCTAATATGTGTCAACTGTGAGGCACAATAGTATCACTGGAAATTTGGGAGGGCAAGTCCACCCATTCTTCTAGATCTGCATAGAGTATTGAGCTTAACACAAGCCCTTTTGTCCGGCCATACAAAGAACACTATATAATGATCTATCTTCTGAAAATCAGCTTTAGGAATATAAACAGGCAACTGCTGCAGGACATATAAACATTTTTGGCTTTAGAATCATTTTAATGAGATTGATATACCCTGTGGCCATGAGTGGCAACTTAATCCAAGCCTGCATCCTATCTTTCATATAGTAAATCAAAGGCTTTCGCTGTGTACCATGAAACTACCACTTTCTCACCAGTCCCTTCATGTCCCAGCTGATAGTGGCAATATAGGCGACAAAGGTCAATAGCAGTCAATTTCCCTAGTATAAAGTCAATTTGATCACTACCAACTCAGAGATAACCCCATTAAGTTACATCACAAGAATATTTGCTAAGATTTTAGCATCACTAGTAAGCAAGGATATCAGTTTATAGGATTCCGGTCATAAAGGATACTTATCAGACTTAGGAATCAATACTACAATTGCCTCAGACATAGTCAGAAATATTGAGCCCATTTCAAGGAGATTTTTATAAGTTTCTAAGAGTTTAGGGGCAGAAAATCCCAAATGTTTCTTAAGAAATTCATTAGGTATCCTGTCTATGCCCAGGGCCTTTACATTTGCAAAAGAGGAAATAGCTGCACCATTCTCTTCTAGTGTGATGGGGGAGTCAAGGAGTTCTCCACTATTTAAACTCACTTTGAGCAATCTAATCCCTTCAATAAATGTCACCAAATCATAGTCAGAGTAATTTGCCCCATAGAAGCATATGTCATTTTAAAATAATAATAGAAAACTTTAACTATCTCCGGAGTCAAAGTCCTAATACATCCTGCAGCATCTCTGACTCCAACTACAAAACTGCTCGTTCAGATCTAATTAAATATTTAGAAAATCTACCACAAATTATCAGCCTCAATGTATTAAGCATGTTTAGAGAAAAGAAGCCTACTCCCACATATTTAGGATATACTCTGGCCACTCCCTCTGGGAAGTAAGCCACAGATTCCTATTTGCACCTCTATGAAAAGAAACATAAGCAGCTTATATATGCTGAGATTGCTTTTCTAGCTCCCCACCCATCAATTTGGACCTATTTTTATAGAAGTTGACTGCAGGAATGAGGGAGCCTCGCAGAAATGCATTAAAGGCATCCCATATAATGAGGGGGTTCTACTACATGTTGATTTTCTGTAAAACACCCCACTGGGACACTAAATCAAAACCTACCTAATAATATTAATCAAAAGGGGTTCAATTTTCAGACTTTTTGTCCCCTCAGGCAATGAACATCAATAGCGGCAGGCCATGTTACCACGACTTATGAGTTCTAGGAAGCTAATTCCATCCCGGCTTGTGGCGCTTCTTAGTGAAAACCGGAGAACCCGTTAGACTCTGCACTCTTGGTCAGCCACAGTTGTTAAATGATATGTTCTGGTAATGAACTCTATATGTGAAATTTGTATCTAAGCTTAATTTATGGAAGTAGATTTACAGGTACAATAATTTGTGAATGGATCTGAAATCGAAAACATTGAATTATTAGCTAATTGTATTAATTGTTATGATGATTCAGATAGGAAAGAAGTTTATTGGTTTTGCTTATAATAGTTTCTACTTTGGATTATGGCTATTTTAGTATTGGGCTTGCTATGTCCTGCTGGAATATAAATCATCTCACAAATCTTAGGTCTCTCACAGATTGCACCAGGTTTTCCACCAAAATTTGTCTATATCTTGCTCCATCTCGTATGCCCGCCATGTAGTTAATTATCCCTTCCCTGAATCATAGAAGCATCTCCCATATCATTATGTTCCCCACCATACATTACAGTGTGTTCTTGGGGTATTGCTTAGTATTTATTTTGCTCCTAGGATTGCAGTCAAAAAATTCAGTCATGTGAATTTTCTTCAACTCTGGTTTCCTGGTTGCCACTCTCCCACAAATAACAGATTTGTAAAGTAAACCGACTATTTTTGCCCTACAAACATTTTCTCCAAACTCTGCCATGAACTCTCTCAGGTTTTCAATAAGCCTGTTGGTTGCCTCCCAAATAGCCTTTTCATAAGGATGATCGGATTTTGAGAATTTCCTGTTCTAGACAAAGTCACAGTTGTACCATATTCTCTTTGCAATTTACCTCACAGTGCTTTTGTTGGATCTAATCAGTCAGTTCACCTGTAAGCGTTAGCTTAACAGTTTATGAGCTCATCAGCCGGAAAGAATCAGAGACACTGCAAGTTCTGAGTGTTCAATATTCTCTGCTTTATTGTTTACAAATTTACATACTTATAGTACCCTGGTTATACAGAATCGCGTACTTCAGCAAACTACACCCCTAACTGTCTTAACCACTCATAGTGCATGATTCCCAATTGTAAAGCGCTACGGAATTTGCTGGCGCTATATAAATAAATATTGATGATGATGATGATGATTCCTTTACACAAACCTTGCTACATTCTCACAGGAATTCTCCCAAGGGGGGGCTGATGGTCTATCTTTTGTCTGCCATATCCAAAGTCATGGGTGCAGCTTTCTTGCAAAGAACAAGATAACAATGAATAACTTCTACAAGCTAGCTGTCTTTAAGCTGTAGAAGGACAAAATGGCTGACAGGTAACAAGATGGTGTCAGTTCAGCAGAATCACATTTCTCCATTTGTGGGATATTAAAAATCGTTAACAAACTCCTAATTATAACACCAATATAGATTCATATTGAGTATTAATAGTAGGTTATCAGTATTAATCAGTAGTAAATGAAAGGTAAGTATTAATTTATGGGCTGCATATTTTTCCAAATATTTTGTATGCAAACTCACATTGCACTTTTTACAATTAAAAGGAGTCTTTAATTTGTAAAATGTTTACAACGTTTGGGCTTATTATCCAGAATTCTGCCAGCAAAATGTTGTAGACTTATACTTGGTAAATGATTTTTTGTCCCCACTATCAACTGGTTGCTCTGTCAATAAAAAGTTATAAGTGACTTAATTTCTGAATACCAGCTGTGATATAGACTGGGTTATTTCACTTTTTGCCAACAAAATATGTCATTTCCAAGCATTCACCAACATGTTTAGAAGAGGTTTGGTGAAAAGTGGCCACCATCACTTATTTGAGCAAATACCAATTCGGTAATTGCCTAAAGCATTACTGTAAAGGTCAATGCTTTCAGATGCTGGTACTATAATCCTTGATCAGCAATTGATCTTGACATGTTTTTGCCCAAGATTATAACGTCTGGCTGTGACTAGTGGTTTGTTAGTTGAATGATTTGTCAACACTGTAAGATTTGCATTATCTTTCCATCTGACCAAAACAAGCTCATTTACACTATTGTACAATGTAACATAATCGTCTTTCTTCATTTTCTCTGGTAATTAAGCACCACCAACTCAATTTGCACAAGCAGTACCTAATATAATGAATATAAATGTTATTTCATTAGCTGTGCTTTTTGCAATTGATTGTGATATATTTATAAATTGTATTGACTGTGATATATTTTACCTACAACGAAGAAACATTTTTCATTCAGGATACACAAAGGATGATAAGATGTGAAGAGATTATCATAAACAAACACGGTGACATGATAACGAGTCTACATTTTGAAGCAAAGCGAGAACATAAACTTCAAGCCCAACGGTTTTGTCATGCAGCACCGCCATAGAATACGGTTTGGTACAAGTAACCATTTGCAGAACACAGACACCAGGCTTTGAATAGGCTTCCGGCGAATGCACATTTTACATTAGCGATGACCAAAATATTGAATATCGAATTAAAATATCAGTACATCTGACAAAAATGTCCAAAATAACTAAAACTATTGGCCTGTTGGGTTGAAAATTACCCATTGAATTTTTAACTTAGATAGCACAGGTGTGGCATACGTGAGGTGAAAAATTATTACACTTACATATGTGGTGACTACTATCTTGGACATTATGACACAGGATTAAAAAAAAAATTGTGTTTAAAAATGTTTTAAACTTTTGATTTCAAAATGGCATTTTTTGTAGGGTTTCAGTTAGCTGCAAATAAAGGTGATAAAGAGTGGATGGGGTAGGTTGAAAAAACATTATGTGATAGCTAACATTATGGTTATTATCTATATATATATATATATATATATATATATATATATATATATATATATATATATATAAATTTTATTTTGCAGCATTCATTATTCTAGTAAACAATACTAAAGTTGTTCTATCCTCACTAGAACTTCCCTTTGTACTGAATATAATCAGATAGACAGTATAACCACTCCTACTTTAATGTTGTTTATTCAAGTAGTTTGGAACGTTAAAATTCAAGTGGTAAAACTGTTATACAAAAATGATTGAATACATTTACAACAGATCATCATTACCATTTATGTATATAGCGCCACTGATTCCGCAGTGCTGTACAGAGAACTCATTCACATCAGTCCCTGCTCCATTGGAGCTTACAATCTAAATTCCCTAAAGTACACACAGACTAGGATCTAGTTTAAGAGCAGCCAATTAACCTACCAGTATGTTTTTGGAGTGTGGGAGGAAACCGGAGCACCTGGAGGAGACCCACGCAAACACAGGGAGAACATAGAAACTCCACACAGATAAGGTCATGGCCGGGAATTGAACTCAGTGCTGTGAGGCAGGAGTTCTAACCACTAAGCCGCCTTGCTGCCCAATGCAGATGCAATGTAATGCAAACATGAAAAACATGGCAAAAGTGCATAACTAGGGAGCAATCTTGCCATCAATGTTGTGCTAAGGGGAGAGATATACTCCACCTCTTACTTCTTAGCTTGTAATATCTAAATTGGAGACCTCCTGTAATTACCTATGGTGCACTGAAAACTAAACTATAGAGGCCCTGAGTTAAATTTTAAGCTAAGACCAGACTGGCTACTAGGTAGAGTTTACACACAATACATGCATATGCAAATATAAATATGCTGAAGGCATAGCAAAAGTGCTGGGCAGAAATCTACCCACCTGGGCCAAAACGGGTTAAGCAAAAAAAAAGTAAACACTTTAGAGTTGTTTATAGTTGACATTACAGATTAAAGTTTACCTGAAGACTAGACTTAATAATAAAAAGTTTAATTTACAACCGTTATGAAAATCATAATGTTCCCTTAGATTAAAATAGACCTAGGGCTAGATTTACTAAGCTGCGGGTTTGAAAAAGTGGGGATGTTGCCAATAGCAACCAATCAGATTCTAGCTATCATTTTGTAGAAGGTACTTAATAAATGAAAGCTAGAATTTGATTGGTTGCTATAGGCAACATCCCCACTTTTTCAAACCCGCAGCTTAGTAATCTGGCCCCTAGACTCAAAAGAGGACAGCATAATTGTATACATTTATAAAATATTATTAAGACATCAACTTGACGATGCAGGATAATTTTGGATGCCAGTTTGGATAAAATACTGTCCTAAAACCAGTATATGTCCTGATTAGAGTGATTAAGCTAATCGATGATAGCTATTATTAAGAGTATGTGAAATAGATTTTGTAAGAAATAGTATGTTTATTAATACATGAATGAGGGGTGATATAATGATTTTTATAAGCACATGTGAAGGTTAAAAGAAGAGTTTATTTTGGTAGTTTTGTTCATTGTATAAATAAATGTAAGCCTGCACAAAACCCGCTAAGGTGACCTTTTCAGTAGTGAGTCTCAATAGAATACACAAGTCCAATGCTTGTGTAGGAATAACAGATATTAGATCTTAAGTTTCGTTTTTAACGTTTATTTATTTATTTTGGTAACAAAGCAAGTACAAATAGACAGTGCTGATTATATTGAAAGGTATATAATTAAGAATAGTAAACATACAGTAGACATATATAAACAGTGTTAAATGACAAGTGAAAGAAATTGACAATGGTAAGTAAAAGGATTTACTACAACAAGGAAGAGCATTGGCAGACACAGTATATTGATTCAGGAAATTATTAGCTGTCTTCATAGAAAAATACAAATTGCAAATTACATGGCTCCTGGAAATATGTATCAATAATTGTAGAGAGTTGATTCAAGAAGAAGCCTGATTGCTAGAAAATGGAAAACATTAAACCTAAACATATGAATGGAGCAGAATTATTACAGTCGACTGAGCAACATAGCATTCACCTACTGAGCTGAAGCACAGTGAATCACCATTATTTTGCAGTGAAAACCATTTTTTTGCTCTTACTAAAATGCACTGTCAGCAAGGTAAACGTTGACATTGCATTCCTTAGAGAGATTACTAGAGAGATAGAGAGCTAATCAAGCCTCATTTAAGTTAAAAAATAGACAAATGAAAAAGTGGTAGTGAGATGAGAAGTTAGGGAAATAGGGGTTACCTGTTTTCCTATGCATTGGAGCTACATAATAAAATGGCCCCATCCTAGTGCTGGGGACCATACCCAGCCTCATCTGGTGCAGTGTGAGACAGGAAATGGTAAATCAATGTCCATGCTTTTGAAGGGACTTCTTACCAGCTCCAAATAAAGTTGCGGGGGTCAGGATATTAGAAAATACATTACATAGGGAAGACCCCACAAGCATTAGGGACACTACCAATGTCTCATAAAACTGGTGGTAAACCCAAAAAAACAGTCATCTTGTTAAAAAACAAAAATGGATTAAACTCTCACTGTATTATAATGACAAACTTTTAGTCTATGTGTAGTCCTGATCAGTGGTTGAAGTGGGAGTGCATACGGTGGTATGCCATACCGCCACTTCTCCTACTGTTTTAATTGTAAAACTAACAAATTCCATTCGCTTACATTCCCATTACATTTATTATACCATCAGTTCTAAATTCTCATATTACCACTTCTAAATTTCCACTTCAACCACTGTCTTGATTCTATGAATCAGTGGGAAGATTAAGCCCCAACCAATTAAAAATACCAGGAAAAAACTATTCCACATATACTTTACTACAGATGGCACAAAGTTAACTGATTTTCAGGGGAGAGTTTCATATAATGTAGACTCACCCCTGAACTGTAAGCATTTCAATCAATCAGAGAGAGGTGAGAAAAAATTCTAAGTGGGTATACTTGGGCCAAATAAACTCGGTATCTTTACAATGTCCAATATTAAAAAAATGTTTAATTTTACAGTATGTCAAATAAATTATATCTCTATAATTTAAAGTTTGAAATTCTGGCTTGATTCACCTGTTTATTTATTTAACTGAGCAATTGTCATTAGTCTTGTTTAATAACAACATATAACTAATTATGATATGCTTATTTGTCTGTTACACATATAAGTATAATTTTGTATATTGCACTAAAGCTCTCGAAACATATTTAACACACGCCTACTACATAGTGATACATATATTTATTTTTGATATTTCTGTTTAAAATAATAATAAATAAAAGAAGAAACAAAGCATTTGGTGAGAAGTTAACAAACATACAGGAGGTAGAATATAATTTATAGTAAGTAGACATAAAGTAAACATAAAAGACAGAGGAAACATTAAAGAGCATTTTTAAGGACCCATAGCATTGTATTGAAAACTGAGCATACATTTAAAATATAATCAAAAACAGAATTTCTTCATAATATTCCTTTGCAGATAAACTGAGTTTTTGAAAAATAATATAGTAAAAGTCTATGCAGGAATGTTTTATAGATGTGTTTTTATTTGTCTGATGATTTTTCCATTGTAAAGAATTGATCTTCTTAAGCAGCGGAATAAAGGTTTTCACTGGTGTAGTAAAACTTTCTTCCTGCCTTTTGCTTTTCATTTTCTGAATCATAAAACTGTGTTGAGTGGGTATAAAATAATTTGTCCTTTTTTTATCTTTATTTTAGAGTTACGGTAAAGAAGAAGTGTTTGAAATCGGACAATACAAGAAGACATAGATCATTTATACTAGGAAGGTTTTAACTCCATTTAAATGGCAGAGCACAAGGCATATAACTAGAAGTTAATTTAGTTTATCAACATATTTTGGAGGTGTGGCCAATGCTTGTATTAAAATTGATGCTTATTGCAGAGCTCAGTTATAGTTCCACTTTAATGAAAATGTAAAAATCCATTAAATACAAGTTAGTGCCAAATAAAGTGGTTACAAACTAAAAGTGAGCAACAATTCTGCAGCAAAGAGAGAGTACAGAAGAACTGGAAAGTGTGATATATTTTGCAATGATGTGTAACCAAGCAAAGCTGTAAGCATTACTGAAAACTAAAAGGCTCATTTACTGCACTGAATAAATGCAGACACAGGCTACTTATTTATTTGCACTTGTGGCATCTATTTGTCAATGGACTTTTTTAGGTTCATACTCATTTACTGCGGGAAGACAGTAAAATTGCCAATAGAGTCTGACTTGCTTTCACTTCAGGACAGCCTTCATCATTAATTTAAACTTTTACATGTTTCTCCTTAACTACCGATTAGCCTAGCTGCATGTATATCTTGAACATGAGTTAGGGAGACATTGGGAATGTGCACCTAGAACAATGGTTTTACAATGCTGAAAAATGTGTGTATGGTACAAAATGGGTTCTAGTAAAAATGTAAGTAGAGGTATAAGTTTTTCAATGTAATGTAAATCGATTATATGCATGTCTGTATTTAACAAGGAGTGGATGTGAAAATACATCTGGGGATGAATGTGGATCTAGTTCTGTTCGGCTCTACTAGACAGGACACTGCAGGATACACACAATACCTACAGTATGTGGAATATAAACTCACAAAAGAATGCACAGAAAAAAAATAGTGTCACCTGTTAATGATTTATTTTATTTCATATTTTCCCCATTAAATATATTTATTAGGATGTAATTAATGTCTACGATACATAAAATATTTTTTTACAGCTGCTCTTTATGGCAAACACATGTTCAAGCATACATACACTACTAGTATCCCTAATGATCGGCACTTAGTCTCCATCTGTACCTGGAGCAAGAGATTCAGCTGAAAAATTCAAGGTCTAGATGCCTAGACCTTGAATTGCTGCTGTATGCGCTTGAGCTTAGCACGCACTTATTGTACATTGACTATGGGCATACGCCCATTCCCGTCTCTGTCATGCCCCTCAAAACCTAGCCTATAGCCTATAGCAAGTGTCCTTTGTGCTAGAAGATGAATTGAAATCTGCTGAGTTTTGTGGTATATGGTCTGGTTATAGGCATGCACAGAGCAATTGTGTGCATTATCCGCAACAAATCGCCAGTTATGCTCCTCATTGAATCAGACCCATAGGGGCATTTTCAATTGACGGCGGGATCAACAAAAATCCCGCGCTCAAAAAATATTACCGTTAATACGGTAATATCTCGCTGGATTTTAGCTCGCAGCTCCCTGAGCTGCGAGCTGAAATCCAGTGAGTAAATTACCGTATTAACGGTTTTCCCACGCAGGATTACCGTAATAATGGTAATATTTTTTGAGCGTGGGATATTCGGCGATCCCGCCATCAATTGAATATGCCCCATAGTGTTTTTCTTATAGTTTTGTGTCTTACCTTTCCTGGAGTGGTGGAAGCTTAGTGTAGTTGGTTTAGTCTCTGTCCCTGATGCTATGGTATGTGTATAGTTAAATGTCCAGAGTGATGTAGTAAAACGTGTCCCATACTTTTTGTATTGGCAGTGTTGGTGAATTAATATTACAATAATAATGTTGAATATAATATTTAAAAAAAAGTCTTTTAAAGTTACTGTAAGCTAAATTGTTTTTTGTATATAACTCTCAAAGCTGATTTCTGGGCATTATTGTATTAGTAATGGCTGATATATATATATATATATATATATATATATATATATATATATATTAAAATATTACAAGGCAATAAACAATGGCGCTCAAAGCAGTATTGTATAAATATGAATGAGTCTGATCCCACTAATACACTTCTTCCATGTAAGGAGGCAGCCTTCCTTCGGAAATCCGGTTGGTAAGTCTGAGGTAACAAGTAGGATAAGTACAACAAAAGGAGAAGGTGCACAATAGTGTAGTATTGTTCAGAGTTAATAGTCCGAGCTCAGTGGGTATAAATATAGGGCATAACAGATATTTCAAATAATCCAAGCTTCTGGGTAATTTTCCAAAACCATATATATTCACTCCAGCCTTGTACACATATAAAAGGTAGACAGAATACCAGAACAAGGTCAGATAGCTGGTGTGTTTAGTGATGAACCCGTCACCTATTAGAATGCACACCAATGAGATAAAGGTTTTGCTTATCTGTATATATTCTTCTAGTTGTGGATGCTCACACCTCTCCTCATCTGATTCCCTGCTGGATAGATAGTAAATTCCACATCCGGATTGAAACACTTCAGATGTAAAAAGCAAGAAATATATAGATTTTTTGAAGGGGTGTGCTGCTCATAGTCAAAGAACACAATGTTTTTTAGCCGCCTTCTAAAGATATCACTGAAACTGCACCTCACACAGTTGTTTTCAGATTGAAACACTTGGCATTTCAAAAGCAATAAGTATACCTGTTTTTTTCTGGGGGGGGGGTGTGCTGGTCAGAGTAAATAGCAGCCCATTTTTTCTCTGCTTACTACTAAATATGTCACAGATACTGCGGCTCACAGAATTGCATTGAGATTAAAACAAGTGGCATTTTAAAAGCAAGATATATTTTTTTTTTGGGGGTGTGCTGCTCAGTTTCAAAGAACACAATGTTGTTTGGCTGCTTTATAAAGAGGTCACTGATACAGCTCCTCACACAATTGCATGCAGATTAAAACACTTGGGATTTTAAAAGGAAGAAATATATATAGTTGTTTTGGGGTATGCTGCTCTGAGTCAAAGAGCAGCCTGTTATTTGGTCTCTTACTAAAGATGTCACTGATACTGCAACTCACAAAATTGCTTTCATATTGAATCAATTGCGATTTTAAAAGCAAAAACATATGTGTTTAGTGGTGTGCTGCTCAGAGCAAAGAGCACTCTTTCTTTTGGCCACTTACTACTAAAGATGTCACTATCTCTATATCACTACCATACATATCATTTTTTTTACATCAGTACAGACAGAATTGTACACTAATTTTGAAGTGATAGCAATTGGACCTTAGCCCCTAATGCATTTTATTCCACCTAGGTATGGGAAATAAAGCAGCATTGAAACTTGACAGCCATATTGTCATATTACTGTGATGAAATTTTTAAGGCTGAAAAAAGGAAATTGTTTATATATTGTAAGGGGTTGATGTAATGTCATCATAGATAGTACTTTAGTATGACTTTTCCATTTGCAAACATATGTATTTTAGACTTGTAAAATATCTTGTAAATCATCTGTATAGCCTGATTATGAAACTAAAGAATAGGGGCATGCTTCAGCTTTTGTGTTTCATGGGAAAATAGGTACATCAGTGTGAAATTCATTTTTCTTTGCATTTTTCAGGTTGTAAATGACTACCATCATGCATTTCCCTGATTGCTTCAATTGAAAGACCAAATTTAATTGACTTATAATAAGATTATTAATAAGCCAGTATTCACTGACTTGGTTCAATTAACAATTTAGGTCAGGCAAAGGCAATTTCTATTTTCAGCTAATCATTTTAGCAAACCCATATTCTGTTGGTACATTACAGAAAAAAAAGTAGAAGGATTATTCTTTTCAGCTGTGCTTATTTTGATTTTTGTTTCAGATCCAACAATTTTATAATATCCAGAAAAATGTCTTGCAATTCACTGAAGGCAGAAAAAAAGATTAGGAGATATTTCCTGATTTCATCCATTGTATCTAATATTACCAGCTCGTCCACTGGTGATATGAGAAGGACAAACAGATTTAATTGTAAATCATTAACAATTCTACCAAAGAAAATATGAAGGGGAATAGATATTTTTTCAGGAAAATTTTCATAGGGATGTGAGACTTCCACCTAAAATTGTGACAGGTTCAGCAGCCTTCCAATTAGGTAACACTTTTACTAGACCTACTGACATGATTCGAGACCATCAAGTTTTATATCTTGCGTCCGCTAATTTGCAATAAACAGAAGGCACATGTGGTGACATGAAGGAAATGATGTGACCCCCTTCTGACGTCTGAATGATGAGTTGGTAGGGGCTAAGAATAAAGACAATGGGCCTGATTCATTAAAGATCTTAAATTAAGAGGTATCTTATTTCAGTCTCCTGGACAAAACCATCTTACAATGCAAGGGGCGCAAACTAGTTTTCTGTTTTGCATATAAGTTAAATACTGACAGTTTTTTCATGTAGCACACAAATACTTGATAGATTATTTGTACACTGAAATTTAAAGTTGATCACTTTTTTATCATATAAAAATTAGAATATTATCAAAACTGTTATGCCAACATAATATGATTGTATTTATGTTTTAGTAAATATATATTGTGTATTCAGTTCTTTATTTTATTCATTTTGATGACTAACAGTTAATGAAGATTTTCACTTTCACATATTCCTTCTTCTTTTTCTATGCTTAAAAATAGGGTGGGTGCCTAATACAGTGGAATCATTAAAGACAGATACTGTTTTCAGTGCTCGAGATGTGGAATCACCCTTAAAAAACAATGAAAAAGGAAAACAAATGATAAACTATTTTTCTCTTTTGCTTAGGAAATTATACTTTATGGGCCTGAGTCAATAAGGAAAGTAAGGAAAAAAAAATAAGTAAATGTTCTTTGGGACAAACTATGTTACAATGCAAGAGGTGCAATTGGTTTATTATTTTGCACATAAATTAAATTCTGGCTGTTTTTTTCAACTAACATACAAATACTTGATGTTACGTTCCGGATGCACTCGGTCTAGATTTGCAAGGACCTAGCAAGGCACGGAGTCTAACAGCCCCCTGGTTTTCACCAAGAACCACCGCAAGTTGGGATGTACTTAGCTGCGAGGGAAATGCAGGTCGCGGTCCTTGGTTTGGCCCCTAGACGCGAGCGAGATAGGTGAAACTGACAAAACAAGGAGTGGGTATAGATACCGTTGAGAGGACTGTGGTATTCACATGTGTGCAGATAAGACAAGCAGAACGGAGCAGGCAGAGGGCTGGATGCGGACTGGTGGTACACAAGGTGGATGACAGGTGAGTGGTCTTACAGTCCAGCTGGTTGGTACTTAGTTCTGAAGGCCACGGGATAATGAAGTAAACAAGAGAATGGCCTAATATTGTAGCCAAGTCGGTACACTGTTCAGATGACTGCGGTGCAATGGAGTAAGCAGGAGAGTAATCGGTTAAACAAGCCAAGTCGGTACACAGTTCAAATGTCAGCGGTGCACTGGAGTGAGTTGGAGATTAGTTGGTTAAACAAGCCAAGTCGGTACATGGTTCAGATGTCTGCGGTGCACTGGAGTGAGCAGGAGAGTAGTTGGTTAAATAAGCTGAATCGGTACACAGTTTGGATGTGGAGACCTCAGGTAGGAGTATTGCAGGATCGAAGTAGAAACGCCAAAGCAAACAGTCACAGAGTGCTCTGGGAACACAAGGGTAGTCAGGAGGATAACCTGTTGATCTGACACAGGTAAGATGTCAGATCCTCTCTTTATTTCGGATTCCCTGCCACAGTGTCACATGATGTTCTATCAGTGAATCAAATAAGTTCCTAATCGCAAAGTGCCTGAGATCAAATATAATGAGAGAACGTACCTGCAGGTGTTCCTGAAGAGTGATAGAAATAGGACTTGATAGAAGCCACAATGGGTGGTACTGAGGATGGTCCCGTAGAGCAGGCGGGTCTGTATACAAATTGGTAAGCAACCGTGCAGAGGATATTCCAAAAGTGTAGTCAAGAGTATTCAGGGTTCAGTACACAGATCAGATGGCAGTCTAGTTCAGTGGAGATGCAAGGAGTAGTCTACAAACAAGCCAAGTCTGGTGCACGATAGGTTCAAAAGCAGGCAAGGGAGTCACAGGAACAACAGGCTGAGAAGCCCAGCAGCCAGGAGGTAGGCAACCTGTTGCTCTGACACTAAAATAGTGTCAGAGCGCACCTTATATACAAGAGGATGGAGAGGTTCCAAATTTACCACCGGAGAGTCACATGATTGGACCTACAGCACACCCAGAAGTGCCGCGCGGCCGACAGGATGGGACACAGGAACGTGGATAGGTAAGTTTTGTTACAAAAGTTATGTAACCTTTCATGCCTCTGCTGATCCCAACAAATAGGGTAAACTAAGTACACCCTTTGGAAGTAATATATGTTTGAACAATTACCTAAGCATGCTACTTTTTCATTTTGTTTTAACAGCTTTAGAAGACACCCAGGCTGTGGAGGAAAATCCACCTTCCAAAGAAGAAATAATTCATGATTTATTAAAATATCGAAAAAAAAATAAACAAGTATCCTAAATTAATGAATAAAAATTAAATCTGTATAAACACAATATATATATATATATATATATATATATATATATATACACCGTATTTTCCGCACTATAAGGCGCACCGGATTATAAGGCGCAGTCTCAATTACGGGGTCTTTTTCTGTACTTAACCCCTACATAAGGCGCACCGTATTATAAGGCGCATGCTAAAACATACGGTCTACAAATAAAAAGGTAACGGAAGCAAAATAGTGAGTTTAGGTGAACTTTATTAACAATACACTCACATTATTTTTTAATCAATCTTCTCCCACAAATCCATCAAAGTCCTCATCTTCTGTGTCTGAATTGAACAGCTGGGCAATTTCGCCATCAAACATGCCGGGTTCCCTCTCATCATTGTCGGAGTCAGTCTCGTGGTCAGATGGCTGTTCAGTAATGATGCCGGCTTTCGCGAAAGCTCGGACAACAATTAAAGCAGAAATCTTAGCCCAGGCATCCACAATCCATTCACATATGGTGGCGTAACTCGCCCGACGCTGCCTCCCAGTCTTAGTAAAGGTGTGTTCGCTGTCTGTCATCCATCGCTCCCACGCTGCTCGCAACTTCACTTTGAACGCCCTGTTTACACCAATGTCCAGAGGTTGGAGTTCTTTTGTTAGTCCTCCCGGAATGATGGCAAGCTCCGAATTCATTTGCTTCACTTGGTTTTTCACAGTAGCGGTGAGATGGGCGCGCATGGAGTCGCAAATCAACAGGGACGGTGATGTGTGGAAAAAAACCATCCGGTCTCTTTACATACACCTCTCTCAGCCACTCACTCATTTTCTCCTCGTCCATCCAGCCCTTTTGATTGGCCATAACGATGACTCCGGCTGGAAACTTTTCTTTTGGCAGCGTCTTCCTCTTAAAAATGACCATAGGTGGTAGTTGCTGTCCATTACCGTGGCAACCAAGAACAACAGTAAAAGCCGACTTCTCATGCCCTGTGGTGCGTATCAATACCGTGCTGGTCCCCTTTTTCTCCACAGTATGGTTCACGGGGATGTCAAAAGTGAGGGGGATCTCGTCCATGTTGGTGATGTGGTTGGGCTGGATCTTGATGTCGGTAATCTTGTTACCGCAGTAGGTGCGGAAGATGGCCAGCTTTTCCTTGTAATCCGCTGGCAGTTGCTGCGCCACGGTAGTCCTTGTGCAGATGGAGAGATGACGCCTTTTCATAAAGCGAAAGCACCAAGACGGACCTCCTTGAAAGTGTTCGATCTTCATGTCTTGTGCTCCCGACTGTTCTTTGTTCAATAATCCATTGCTCAAGTTGGTCTTCTAACTGTGGCCACCTCGCTTTGTTCCCGCGGAAACTCTGTTTCGTCTTCTTAACTTGGCCCAGTTCATTTTCTTGCTTCCTCCACTTTCGAACCATAGACTCATTTATGTTGAATTCTTTTGCAGCTGCTCTATTCCCATTTACAACCGCGTAACTGATGGCCTGTAGTTTGAATTGTGCCTCGTAGGCATGTCTCTTCACTGGTGCCATTTTCGGGGGCCCTTAGACAAACCAACATACGTAGTGTACGTATTACGTCCCTGTGTCAGCCGGAAATGGTTTGACAGTCAATCAAGCGGAGAGCTTACCAAAGTCGCACAACAACATTTTAACAGATTTGGGAACTCAGTGCACACACAAGGCACACCGGATTATTAGGCGCACGGACGATTTTTGAGAAAATGTAAGGCTCTTAGGTGCGCCTTATAGTGCGGAAAATACGGTATATATATATATATATATATATATATATATAAATATAAATATAAATATATATAAATTGTTAATGTTTTTCTTTCATTTTTTAATGTTAAAATATTTGTTCTAAATAAATGGTATGTGTCTTTTGTAATTTAATTACAAGAAATGTTTCGAGGTTACATTAGTTTATAATGGATGGACATTTAGAACATACCTTGACATTTAATTTACATTGGTCCCTTTGCACTACATCATCATTTATTTCAGCATTTATTTATCATGGCACCAGCAATTCAGCGGAGCCATACAGAGAACTCAGTCCCTGGCCCAATAGAGCTTACAGTCTAACAATCCCCAAACACACACACACACACACACACGCACATCATTTTGATATCAGCAACATGTGTCACCAGATAAAATTACAATAATTGCCACTGAAAGCTTGGTTAAGCACAGATCTTTTGTGCCATAATTTGAATAATTCTAGAGAAGATGTTTCTCAGATTGTGCAGGGTATGGCGTTCCTGTCACACACCGGACTTTCTGATGTGCTCACAGGATCCTCCTCCCTTTTGTTTATAAATTTATAAACAAACCCTTCGCACCTCCCACATTTACCGTTACACAACTTTGTCTTATCTTTAAATAAGAAGTGGATCTTAAGAAGCGAATCATCTTAAGATGAATTGACTGCTTGAGATTCGTTGCATCCTATTTTCTGTTGCGTAAATGGCTTAAGATTGACGTGTCTTTGAACTTCCGTTCCTTGCTGAATCGCAACTTTCTTATCACCCGTTTGTTCTTAAAATGCGGAACTTCTGCACAAGATAAGGACAGTAATGAATTAGGCCCCAAGTCTCCACATACCTTGAAATCCTGCCACTAACCAGGGATGTTAGAAAATGGGTTAGTCCATAATCATTATGGATTTCTTTATTGTCTTCCTTCTTTCCCTCAAAAGGAGCAAATGGGCAGCTTACATAGTCCACAAACTAGACCTTATGTAGTGCAGTGTTGGGTTCCACTGTCATAGTGACAACCAGCCCTAGCCTGCTTAGCATGGAGCTGACTTCTCTAGGAGTGTTAACCCTCATAGGATTACCCAGCCCTATGCTGCATGGCCCTTGGGCTCATCCCACAAACTTAGTGCTGTAGGTGTGGGGTATTATGACAAAAATATGTCAAAATTATAATTTTGTCTTTGGTGTACTACAGGTCCCTGAATGCTCAGGCTGCCAATATGTGATATGGCAAGCTGGTGCTTGAAGAAGTACAAGTGCCAGCATACTCTTGGCTGCCAGTGTATGCTGGCACTTTGTGAACAACAAGTGCCAGAATACCCTGTTACCCGAGACCCACTGGGACCTATAGTGCACCAGAGAAAAATGTAAATATATAAAAATATATGTAATATATTATTATTATATGTAACATATGTTAATATAAAAACATTCTGATAGCCGACCTTCTGATGGCTGACCTAGGCAGCATTGTAATAATCAGTATTACTTTCACTCTGGCTCCCAGTAGTAGGTCCTAGGAACACCTCCTGGAAATTCCCATACTATATTTAGACTTCTGAAATTTTTTGCCAACATTTTAGGCACCACTAGCCAGGGCCGGATTAAGGGAATGGAGGCCCCTGGGCTAAGGGGGCCTCCATTCCCCCGTGAGGCCCCCAATGTGAGCTGCCCGCCCCCCCCATGAGGCCCCCCCAAGCACTTACCTGCCAGTGCAGTCCTCCTTCCGCAGCACGCTGTAAGCTCCATACTGAGGAGATCTTGCGAGAATTTGTGAACTCTCGCGACATCTCCTCAGTAAGCAGATTACTGAGTGGCGCCGGGGATGGAGGACTGCACTGACAGTGCTCAGCAGCATTGATCGGGACCCCCGGACCGATCAATAATGCTGCTGAGGACTTTAAAGGGCCCCTTGGATGCCCAAGGCCCCTGGGCTATAGCCCAGTTAGCCCTAGGGTTAATCCGGCCCTACCACTAGCTAGATTAGATTGACACTAATATTAAACATTTAGATTGTCCGGTACTGCTCTGGGAGAAATCAAAGCCGGTCATGAGAGGACATATCATGGCATACAATAGACGGACAGAGGCCACCAAATAATATCGATCACTGGCTTAGCATTTGCGAGAATGTTTTGACATGTATGCCTTTGACCCTAATGGTGTCTCTTTGACTCAATATGAAAAGGTGAGACAGGCACTAGATGGATTCCTCTCTATGCAGGCCCAATCTAAACTTGATTATACTAAAAATAAATATTATAACTGGGGGGAACAAAACTGGCATGCTCCTGGCCCACATATTCAAACAATTCAAATGTAAGAACCATATACTAGCTATTCAGGTCAATGGCAACGCCCCTCTGACCTGTACTTCCAGGAAGATAGCAGATATTTTCTATGCCTATTTTAAAGACCTCTATTCTGCCAATCCCCCAAATGATACACTTTTGGATAGATTGATAAAGAAGGCAGAATTACGCATATGCTCTTAATCTCAAAGGGATTGACTAGACGGTGATATATCCCCGGTAAAATTAGCTACAGTATTATCGAACCTCAAACTCCATAAAGCACCAGGCCTGGATGGGTTCTCAGGGGAGCATTATAAATTGTTGAGGTGGATGTCACACCCATATTGTTAGACCTATACCTTCACTATACACCAAACACATCCTGTATTTCCTACTTTCAATCAGGTGTACACGACTGTTATCCCAAAACCATCTGCTGATCCATTCTTGTTGTCAATATACTGCCCTATAACTTTGTTGAACCTAGATTTTAAGATACTCTCAAAGCTCATGGCAAATAAAGTCCAATGCATATTACCTTCTCTATTAACGAACCATCGGTTATGTTTTATACATGGCAGGCATTCAGTCAGAGGCATACGTTCAGCTATAGCAGCTGTGGAAGCTTCCCATGGATCTGCAGACTCCACTGGCATACTTGTTAGCCTTGATGCTCTCAAAGCATTTGATACTGTATCATGGCCTTTCATGTATGCAATGTTGGAGCAATCTTGCCACCTAATACGAAGACTGCCAAAGGCAGCAAAAAAATATTATTCGCCCATTGCGAGGAAGTGCATTTTCCCTATGGGGATTCTGGGCTTCCTTCCTACACTTGATCTCTTTAAGAAAGAGTTGTTCTTGATCATGAGGATGGACTTGATGGAGGCCTCCCTTCAGAAAAACAAATTCACGGACTGGATCTTTTAAACACGGGAGAGTTTTATACACACTTGGCCTATCCTCTTGAGAGAGTAGCTGAGAGAATGCTTTCACCAGACACTCTGGTATGAGACCAGAATTTTTTTGCAGGATCTGCCTATTTCCCTCAATGATTAATGGCTTAAAGGTTCCAGTCTCTACATACCTTGGCTCTTCCAGATCCTTCCTAGCCTTTTCTTTTTATTATGTTTGTGTACATGTCTGAAATTATTCAATAAATTGTTAAAAAAATCCTTTAATTCAAAAAATACTCCCCTAAACTACCATCTCTATTGTCTCACCTAGGTCCAGGCTGGCATCACTGACATCTTGATATAATAATCTATGTCTTTGGAAAAAAAACAAGAAAAACATAGTTGATGACTATAGACTAGCACTTTTTAGAGTTTCCCTCATGAATAAGTTCTTAGTGGTTATACCATTACATTTATAACAAGGTATTTTCCATGCAATGAGGTCAGGGCATGGAAAGTTACTTGAATTCAGAATTCCAATCATTGGTTGGGACTGATCTTCCGTAGGGTTCAGTTAAAAGAAATTCTTGATAGCTTGCCAGAACTCTTTTGTCGAGGAGCAAAACCTTTTCCAACCACTATTTAAATTCAGTGTTGGTGGATTAAATTCAATCCACTTGTACAGGCGCCGCTGCGTGAATGAAAAATAAATTGTTGAATATATAGTCTATTTTAAAGTACAATTTACAGTTACTGTTTTTAACAAGCCACAGAATCAGATAGGAAACATCATACTACATATTGGTCAGCTAACCACTCCCTGTCTTGCATAAATTCATGTTAGAAGCAACCTGCATCCTCCAGACCAAATTGCGAAGGACTGTGGGATCAAAAGAGTGAGAGACCCAAGTGAATAATCAAATCTTGCCCTTACTCTGCTGACCTTGACATATGTATTCCCATACTTAGTCATCAGCAGTTGGAAAGGAAAGCCACATAATTCTAAACACTAAATTACAATCAGGTTTATCTCTTGCATCCCATTGCCCAACCAGGCGATCACTAGCTGGGTTGAGATTTGTAGTGTTATTTGCTTACTTTGTTATACCATGTACTGTCTTATTGTTTGCACTCTGTAAGACGGTGTGGACCTTATGTGGCACCCTATAATTAAAGGTTAATAATAATAAATAATCAAATAAACAATGCATCCAAGGTAAGAATGTTTTTGTTTTTTATATTAACTAAAACCTAAATCTCTAGATTTTGTTGAAGTTGTAATTTAAGTATGTGCAACAGTTTTAGAAGAACTTTACATGTTGACATTATTTAAAGACATATCCCTCTCAGAATCACACTGGCACTTACTCCGCAATGGTGTTAGTCACAACTGATTAATGTTAGGAATCAGATGAGAATGACAAGAAGCAGACACGATAGCAGATAATTGCAAACTCTCTATTGTAGATGGAATTACCAGGACAACACTTGTGTGTTTGACAGAACACAAAATGTACAGGGAGAGAGAGTATTATATAATTATATAACAGAACTGGAGCCAGGAGCAGTAGTTTGTAGTAAGACTTATTTTATGGAACCCACTGAGTGTCATAGGAGCCATATACACTATATATTTAGTTCTTAAAGGAATGTGAAGGGCAAGAACTAATCAGTTACAGCCCTATTCGATAGAAAGGATACTGCACATGCCAGGGAAAAAATCCAACTTGGCATCCAGCATCAGCGGTGCAGCGGCAGTGCCGAAGGGGAAGAAGATCCCAGACACAACCGGGGACCAAGTAGCGAACACACTAGACCCCGGAGATAGAGGTAAGGGGTCACGTGTGTGACAGTACACCCACTCTTAAGGGTGGACTCGTGATACCCAATAAAGGGCTTCTTGAGAAATTTCCGATTAAATCTGTTCAGAAGAAGGTATCCGCAGCATAAATTCAGACATGCTCTTCAGGACCAAATCCTTTCAAATCAACAAGACGTTGAACCCTTTCACAAGAGACTCCTAAATCAAGGATTTGTTGTACCTCATCCCCAGAATTGGTGTTGATAGAAGAGGGAGAAGCGGATGTTGAGGAAAACTGGTTTATAATAAGAGGTTGGAGAAGAAAGTTATGATAGAAGTTGGGAATATGGAAATCTCAATCTAAAGGCTACTACATTAATAACCTGAAGAATCTCAAAGGGAACAATGTATCTGGGTGCAAGTTTCATACAAGGAACTTTTAAACGTAAATTTATTGTGGACAGCCAAACCTTTTCGCTAGCCTTTAACACGGGCACAGCACATTGTTTTCTGTGTGTTTTTTTTTTTTATAGCGGATAGATGATTTTTTTAAAATTTGCCATCACATCAATCCATGTGTCAGAAAAATTCTGCTTCAAGGAATTAACTACAGGCATTTCAGTGGAAGGCAAGGCAGTGAAATTTGGTAGTAATGGATAAAAAACATATACTGTATAGAAAGGAGAGGAAGAGGAGGTTGTGAGAAAATGGTTAATTATTGCATTAACTGCCCATGGAAGAAGTTCCACTCAATTATCTTGATTGGTGGAAGAGTATATCTTGAAGAAAGTTTTTAGGTGTTTTGGGAGGGAGAAGGGGTAATTTTAACCATTATTACTGTCTTCATTTTTTTAATTAGGTTTTTATGCCAGCTGGTACGATGACTGTATAGCTGCCAGACCCGCAGCTATACAGCAATGTCGGCATTGCTTGTGTAATGCTGACATTGTGACTGTCAACATTTCTGCTGTTGACAATCACAATGTCTCCATTTTTAGCCTGTAGACATCTTTGAATTGCTGGCATTTACCCTGTCTACCTTTTTGTGTCAAGAGGAAAAGTGTTGACATTTCCACCACTGGGAATATGACTAAAACCATCCAAATCATAATTGGGTCACTCTCTATTGAACATTTCAGATAGGTTTGAGATTGCTCATTTTTAATATTGGCTAATTTCTTGCCAGCAATTAACACAGGCCAATATAATGCAGAGCTCGTTATAGCTGGCAGTTTCAACTTTACTACATTCTCAGATACTAATTACTGTAACTCTTTCAAAGTGATTGTTGGCCTTTTAGTTTGAGGGGAATTGGTTGTTTGCTATGTTCACTGGTGTATTGTCCGCATGGGCATGCATAGACTGTATTACACAAACTACATCACATGTCGGGATTCCTTGAATCAGGCCCTGAATGAACAACTTCCATTTCCATTTCTCTATTGTAGTTTTAGAGGCATGTTTGGCATCTGTACCTGATAGGGAGTGTGGATCCTCTATTGCCATTTGGAGGTTCCTGAGGTAACTCTTTGTAAGTTGGCTTTCATTTGTTCAGGACCACCCTATTAGCAGAATTTATTTATAAGTAGAATAGCAGCTCTTTTGCTAGTTCACAGGTTTACAACTGTGTTCTGGGTGATTTTTCTCTGTGTTTGTTCCTTTCTGGATAATCCCACCCTTTCAAGCACCTGCTGTTAACAAATAAATTGATTGATCAACTTCCATTTTTGTATTCCCAATTGTAAAATTGGCATAAATATAATTATTTCAAAAATAAGTTACTTACAACTCTAAATAAAGGTCATTGACTTGGAGTAGTTTTTCATTTGTCTACCAATGAGAAACTCATTTGCTGATCATAAACTGTTCAGTAAGTGGAACACCACTTTGAAAGCTGTTGAAACTAATGAAAAGCTACTGATCACAAGGATTAAATATTATGGCTATGCCTCATTTGTTAAGATAATATATTTTAAATAGATTCTATTATAAGTTCACAGATTGACTGCAAATTAGAAAAAGGCACAATGTATCTGAAGAGGAAATTGAAAGATTGACTTTAAAAATAAATACATTTGCAGTATCTGTATAGCATGCACCATTACAGACTTATGTTTTCATCAATCAGTTGCAGAACTTGCACACATTTTCTTTGAGTGTACATTAGTGTCTTAAGTCTGAATATTGTCCAGTAAGATTAGATATGAAATAACATTTAAGCATCTTTCTTTAATATAAGTATTATTCTGCAACTGGTGATTTTTTTTATGTTTAAGCAAATTTTCTGTCTTTTACTGACTGTATTGTGTTGCCTTCCATTTCCAATAACATTGGAGCTGGAAGTTTGAAGAGTGAAACAAAGCAAATAAGAAACTCATTTTTTAAAATAGATTAATTTCATTTTTGGTCAAGCCAAAATACAACAAAACTGTGGAGAATTTGAAGAGTTTCACTCAATTTTTGTTACAAGAAGACTTATGCAACACTTTATTTTGCATTTTGTTACAAATGATAAAATATTAAACATGATTCTAGTGTGTATACAAAAGAAAGAAAGAAATGTTTCTAAGGGGCACTCAGGATCCATAGATCAATAAACTTTTTATATATTAAACATAAATTTTATTGGTATGCATAAAATATTACAAATAATTACTCCTCCTCAAACTATGAAAAGCTAGCGAAATTTTAAAACAATACAACATATACAGTGAATTAAAAATCACAGTTATACGGCAATGGCTCGATGATCCTGTCAAAATTCAAGTAGTGATGGTTTAATACTATAAATTGTCATATATATGTAGGGATATAGAGCTAGTAATCTCTATATTAACTAGATTATGAGCAATCCCCTTAAGATTGTCTCTAAATCTAGTCAATGAGTTTGATATTCTAATTTGCCTCTCACCAGGCAGGGTTAATTAACAAGAACTAGAAATAAAGGGATAAACCGTGCTTCCTAAATGTATTATGCTGCCTGTGGATGGAAATACCAGGTGGAGAAAGGGGGGGATCCCTTCCCCTTTGGAAACAGATAAAACAGAATGAACTGACCTCCATTTTGGAAGAAGTGTGTAGAGTGTACGTCCAGTGATGTGCAATCCTCATATGTGTCCGTGGTGTCCTTTCTTAATCCCAATAAATCTAAGGCTGGAGGTGTTCCTGAATCCTAGTGCTAAGCTTCCTAATTGTCCTACCGACATATTGCTTTCCGCAAGGGTATTCCAACAGGTAAATAATGCCAGTGGTATCACAGGATAATCTATCCTTGATTTTGTAGGTCACATGGGTAACATTTGAGCTAAAAGATAATACAGGTTTTGTATCCCTGCATCTACTTATCTTACATGCACTACACCGGTTGCAATAAAAGAAACCTTAGCACTAGGATTCAGGAAAACCTTAGAAATATTAGAAACGGATTGACCACACATAGCGTTCCAGACCATTTTCTTCAGTGCCATGCTCACGATATCTCTGGCCTTAGATTTATTGGGATTAAGAAAGTTAAAAAACCATGGTGGGGTGGAGATTTTATTAGATTGATTTCCCAGGAAGAAACCAGGTCGATTTTTAATTTGAAAACTCTGACACCACATGGTTTAAATGTAGATTTTGAGCTTAACACCTTTCTGTGATTTTTGTCTAAATTCATTCATATTTTTTGGTTAGGTTATCCCTTATGAATCTCCATATTATTATCCTCTGATTATAAAAGAGACTATAACTATTCTGGCTTTTAACCTCAACAAGATGGCCTCTAATTGAGGACATAATATATCTATTCTTTATATGGTTCTCCAATGAGATGTGGAACAAAGAGAAACACCTATTGGAATGGATACTACCAATTATTGAACAAACATCTCTATATAAGGCAGGACATTTCCCACTATCTACATCCCTGAGGAAGCTCATTGCGAGTGAAACGCGTAGGTTAACGGACATACTTTTTGGTTTGCTTGCATTACCATTTCTCACATCATACTGGACTTCATCATGTGTCTGCGCATGCGCAGAATATCTTGTATCGCCAGCGCGAACATTTCATCTGCCAGGACCTAGAGAAGGGTGGATGGTAACTCCCTCTCTGTAAGAATAGGACCTTCAAACCACCACGGACACATATGAGTATTGCACATCGCTGGACGTACACTCTACACACTTCTTCCAAAACAGAGGTCAGTTCTTATTTTTATTTTTATCTTTATTTTTGTTTTTCTTTATGGACTTTTTTTCAATAACCCCTGCACTTTCTGAAAGCTTTCAGTTGGGGACTGAGCTGGTTCACAGCGTTTTTTGCATCATACATTTTTGCACCATACATTTTTGTGCTATGGATATCATTGTTTTTATCTGTCATTTTATTCAGGACTCTGTTCTGTGTTTTATTATCTGATTACCTATATCATTGTTTATATCCATATTCATCCACCATATTTTTTCGTTTTTTCTATTTTCCACCAAGTATGGAAAATTGGAAGTGGACTGATTATCACCTATATGGTTTTTAATAATATTGAGGTTTATTTTTACCGCAATAAGGCATTATTGCCTTGGACTTTATTTGTGATACAATAAAAAACCTTGTTTGGTACATTTATATCTGTACTTCATTCCAATTTTTGTGCCAGGTTATACTATTCTGTTTTATAGGGTTAATTAACAAGATGAAAAGACTTGTTATTTATCTCATACTCCGTTATTAGTCAATATTCTATACAATTGTTACTGAGTCCTGAATGTAGTCACTATATAATAGGCTAATTGTTACTATCACAGAGTAACAGTAATAAATCCTTTCAGAGGTCATTGGTGTACACTTTATAATTATTTGTTATTTAATTATTACTGTCGCAAAGTAACAGCAATAAATCCCTTCAGAGATTATTAGTGATAATGAAAAAAGCGGATCCAGTCTCTCACACTGATCCGCTATTAATAATTATTGAAGTGCTAGCAAGGTTGAAGTGTATCTATAACACTAATAAACTAATTACTAATGCCTTTGTCTGTACTCTGTCCTTTTTACTCATCTCATAATCCGTAATTTTTAGTATTCTAAACAATTTTTGCTGAATCCTAAATGTATTCACTTTGTAATTATTTAGTATCGCAGAGTAACAGTAATAGACCCTCTCAGAGGTGACTAGTGATAATAAGAAAAGCGGATCCAGTCTCTCACATTGGTCTGCTATTGATAATCATTGAGATGCTAGCAAGATTGAAATGAATCTATAACACTAATGAGCTGATCGCTAGTGCCTCTGTCTGTACTCTGAGGACTCAAATTTCAGTATGAGTAGTTGAAAAGTTTTCCTACATGTATTTAGATCGGTCACACCGAGCAAACGCTGACGCGCGTTTCGCTTGTATAGCTTTGTCAAGGCAAACCCCAACTCAATTAGCGGGGATGTTAAATACCCCGCTAGTCCTGTCCCTCCAGATGACATCACACCTATACAACCAATTCTATTCCTCTATCCATGACTGTAATGGACATGTATTAGAGCTAATCAAAGTGGATGGGATCATCAACCCCTCCCACTGACTGCCGTGATTGGAGCAGTCCTGTCTCTCTGTCACACTATCTATCAGGAACCTTGATGGACATACGACTCATCCAATGGGATGGTAAGAAAACTTCAACATCACCCACTGGCTGCCTTAATTGGATATCAAGAAAGAGAATGTCAAAATACAGACAACAATAAAAATATTGAATGGTTTGTAACAATATATATGATGAAAGAGGGATACACTAATTGGTAAGTGTAATCGGTAAATGGATCACATATCTAAAGAGGTTTATTGGTTCAGAACCTAGGAATATAGATTGGTTATGGAAAGATCTTGCAAATGTAACATAATCACGTTAGTAGAGTCATCTATAAGTACAATGTATTGTGAGAAACGTTAGTATATTTTAAACTAACAGAACTTGATGGTACAATATATCCAAAATGGTCATGTAAAGATCTCTCAAATATAGTATTATAACTTTTAGGAGAGTCCTCTATAAATATAGTGTATAGTGAAAAACCTAAATATAAGTGTTTTTAATGCTATAACAAATCAAAATTGGGGATAATTCCCAATTACTATAATGTCAAATAAAGTGATGATACCAAGTGAATAATAAAAATAATAATGATGGGAAATAATGTAAAAAAGAAATTAGTAAGGTAATAATAATAGTGTACATAACATTAAGAAGAAATTGTGAAAAAAATAAAATGTAAGAGGTATTATACCATGGAAATAAGTGAAAATAAGTGAAAATAAATTCAAGATGACATCAAATTGTTATACTCTATTCAGTTATTTTAAGCATCATTTTCTATATAAACAGTGTCATGATGGTCCTTTCACAACATATAAAAAAAAAAGGCTACTATGCTTATTATGATCACATACCAATCACAAAAAGGCAGAATAGCTATTGTAATCATTTAGATCCTGTGGGAACAAGCTTCCCATTAAGAAGATTTTTTTGGTTTCCCTTCTCATTAGTTGTCCCTGTAGGTCCCCTCCTCTGAGGTCTAATGTCATTTTTTCCATGGCAAAAGCTCTAATGTCTTTGGGTTCACAGTTATGATAGATCATAAAGTGTCTCGCTACAGTTGTCAATGTTCTATAGTCTCGATATTTCTTACATTTTTGATGTTATTAATGTGTTCCAATAATCGTCTTTTGAATGGTCGGGAGGTCATACCTGTGTATTTCATATTACAGGGGCAGACCAAGCAATAAATAACTCTACTAGAATTACAATTCAAGAATTCATTTATTGTCCAAGTTTTATTGTACTTATCCACATACTCTTTGGTTTGAATGGTGTATTGGCAGGCTTTACAGGTGCCGCATCAAAAAAAAACCTTAGGTTTATTGTCCCTCTTTTTTAAATCTTGGAGATGGCTATGTACAAGTTTATCCTTGAGATTTTTTGCCCTTCTCCAACTAAAAGCAACCTTCTGGTCTAATCCTTTCTTTAGATCATCATCCGAAAGTAAAATGTGCCAATGTTTTTGAAAAATGGTGTATAAATCACGCCATTCAACACAGAAGGTGCCCACCATTCTAATTTTTGATTGTTTCTTAGAGGTATTAGCTATAGGAAATATCAAGGTCTCTCTATCCCTACTATTAGCAAAATTCTTAGCTCTTTGTATGGTTCTTTTCCCATAACCTCTTTTCTTTAATCGGCCGGTCAGTTCTTCAGATCTTTTTTTGTATATTTCCATATCAGAACAGTTTCGTTTCATCCGCAAGAATTCTCCTTTTGGTACACCTTTAAGGACTTGTGGAAAGTGGGCACTTGAATGGTGTAAGATACTATTCGTCAATGTTGGCTTCCTAAATATATCAGTACTGAGTAAGCCATCTGCAGTTTTATAGATAGTAAAATCCAAGAAGTTTATGGTGGTGTGATTAATCTCAGATGTCAATTTTAAATTGAGATCATTTTTATTTAGAACTCTTGTGAAAGCTTGAAAAAGATCTCTATCTCCCTCCCACAAAATTAAAACATTGTCAATGTATTTCAACCATAGTATTACATGTTTGGTGTATATCTCATACTCCTCTGTAAACAGCACTTCCTTCTCCCACCAGTCCAAAAAAAAAGGCATAGGTGGGGGCACGGCAAGTCCCCATCGCAGTGCCCCTTGTTTGCAGATTTTCCTCAAAAACGAAATAGTTTTTGGTAAGAATAAAACGCTCCATCTGCCTCTCTCCTACAAATGTGCTCCTTCAAACATGCACTCAAAACTCACCTCTTTCTCAAAGCTTACCAACCATCCACTTAACCCCCATCTTCTCCGCTCATTCTCCCCTCTCTCCCATTGCCTCAACTGACTCCTCTTGTGCCTGGTCTGTTTAACCCTCCCTTAGGATGTAAGCTCGCATGAGCAGGGCCCTCTTCCCTCCTGTCTCCTTACCCGTTCTTCTGCTCCGTGTTTATTGCATCAGCCTGCCCGGAGTTTCTGAAGTATTGGTACTTTTTGTTTATTGTTCTGTACTGTTATACCCTGTATAGTCTACTGTTTGTACTATGTGCGGCGCTGCGGAAGCCTTGTGGCGCCTAACAAATAAATGATAATAATAATAATAATTCAAAAATGTCCTTTGTTTCAAGGTGTGCATTAATCTGGGCCGTTTTAATGAGAACAGTAGCTGAGTGACTGCAAAGATAGTTAGCTGGCAGCCCAAGCTAATTATCTTGGTCAACAGGTAATCTGAGAGGTAATTAGGTTAGAACTTCTAGACGACATGCAATGTGTCTCCACAGTACTATACTGACTGAAATGGCATTGGGAAATGTATTAAAATGTATTGATATAAATGTTCTTGTATCAAAATACAAACTTAGATTATGAAACCTGCAGATACAATATGTCAAATGTCTTAATGTTTCTCACAAGCGTGAAGTGTCATGTTATTCCCTGTTGTAATATTGCAACCCTTTTGTGGCTGGATCACTTATAAATAACTTATTTGTGGCTAGATCATGCAAAAATAATGTATAGTAGAAATGCATTTCAATTAGTGGTGCAGGCACCAATGTATATAATTTCAAATGCACTTATCGTGTAACATTGGGATATGTTTTGTATGGAAATGTCTTGCTTGGGGTTGTAACTTTTCTTTGGGAATAAAATGGTGGGGATGTTTTTTTGAAACTGTCTAGAGACAGGTAAACTCATTTACCTAATTAGCTAATTAGCCACGTTCACCACTCAGTGACCAACACGTTTGTTTAGCCTGTATATGCAAAAGGGGGGCGCTGCCTTCATGTCTGGTGTGGCTGCATCTCAGATAATGCAAGCAGTAAGTTTTAGCATATAACAGAGTAGTGTAAATATTGGTAACTTTGCATTGCATGTAAATCCATATTTGGAAAAACATATTGTACCCGATACTAAAAATAACTCAGACGTGATGGGGCCAGGGAGGATCAGGGGGTGGCGTTACCCCCTGCAAGGAGTTAAGTCAGAACTGTATAAAAAGTGAGCTGTTTGAGCATGTAATGTTCATACCATCTGTACCTTTCTGGACATCACTGGTACTTTCAAATAGTGACTGTGAACTTTCTTTGTTAGGACTACTTGAGCTAATAAAACATAATTTTGCTTCAAGAACCCTGCTGTAAATTCCTGTGACCTACAGATTAGACCCAAATCTAATCCATTCTCCGGTTGTTCTGAGGTGGAACAACTTTCCAGTACCAACGTTTTGCCTGCTACCTGTGGCTCTGGCCATTGTGATAGGCCAGGGGGGGATCCATTCACAGCAACCCTGATCTGAAGACAAGAGGTCATACATACCAGCCCAGGTGTACCAGCAAGGGGGTACTATAGCAATGAGAATTACCCAGAAAGAAGCAGTTCTAGGTGCCGGCATAGAAGCCTAGTGGTGGCAGCAGGCTCTTCCTATTGCAGCAGAAGGAGCGGATTTGGGATAAAGAAAGGGGACGGTAACAAAGTAATCCCAGCCGGACCCCAGTGACAACAGACAGGGTGGCAAAGGCGGTCCATCCTGTCACACCTTTGTTAAGTGTATCCAGCTAAATAGCTAATACAGTCAAGCAATTCCATTGTATAATCAAGGTAACAGGAATGGTAGGTCTAACAGTTAAAGAGTCCACTGATAGACTCCTGCTGAAAGGAGGAGGACTGGCACATCTTGACCTTATTCCCTGTGTAGACAGCCAGGAATATAAGGAGAGCAGAATGCCAATAGAGGCTATTCTATCTTGGAGGATCAGCACAAAGGACTCTATAATATGCATTGCAGTGCCGCCAGAGGAAATCCTACCAGAACAGGGACTGTGTTAGTCAGTATCCCCAGATGGGCAATATAAAACTGTTTAGCTAAATGGTAGTGGTATTTCTGCAGTAGGATAAGATTCTGAAGGATATTAAGATTATTACATTGGAGTGCTGACTGCAGGGCCTTCTTACCTCTATGTATGTATGTATTACCCAGTATTGTTTTATTACTGTTTGTTCCCAATTGTAAAGCGCTACAATATCTGCTGGCACTATTAAAATAAATGTTGATGATGATGATGATGAAGAGGCTGCTGGAGGGTACACGCTACCATTTCCCCTGTACCTTGTGACTGTCATATAGTGTTTTGCTGGCTGTGCTGTCATAATTAAGCCTTATTTTGGATATTTTCTGTTCTACCTCAGTGAGTTGAATCCCACGAAGGGTAACCACCATCCTAGCAAAGGGTAGTTTCCTCACAATCATCATTATGATTTGTGTCAGCCCTGATATGCTGCCATTAATCAATATACAGTCATGGCCAAAAGTTTTGAGAATGACACAAGTATTGGTTTCCACAAAGTTTGCTGCTTCAGTGATTTTAGACCTTTTTGCCAGATGTTGTTATAGTATACCGAAATAAAATTACAAAGATTTCATAAGTGTCAAAAGCTTTTATTGACAATTACATTAAGTTTATACAAAGAGTCAATATTTGCACGGTTGTTCCTTCTTTTTGAAGACCTCTGCAATTCGCCCTGCTGCCAGTCAACTTCTGGGCCACATACCGGCTGATGGCCGCTCATTCTTGCCTAATAAATGCTTGGAATTTGTTAGAATTTGTATGTATTTGTTTGTGCACCCACCTCTTGAGGATTGGCCAAAAGTTCTCAATGGGATTAAGGTCTGGGGAGTTTCCTGGCCATGGATCCAAAATTTTGATGTTTTGATCCTCGAGCTACTTAGTTATCACTTTTGCATTATGGCAAGCTGCTCCATCATGCTGGAAAAGGCATTGTTCATCACTATTCTGTTCACTTGTAGCCCCACAGTACTACAAGTGGTGTCAGAAGGTGTCAGAAGTGGTACAAGAAGGCTGCATTTGTTACAAGATTATATATATATATATATATATATATATATATATATATATATATATATAGTGACATAATCAGGGGAAAGGGTAACATCTCCTGGGGGAAGATGATGACAAACAGAAGCAGTAAACCAAACAAGTCGAGGGGTTTCAGGTAGAAAAAACACAGCTAGTTTATTCACCAGCTTGCAAAAAAAACAAAAACATAAACAAAATCCTAGCCGTCTGGCTACTAGCTAATACATTTTAGCGATACCCTCTCTCAGGTGTTGGACCTTGTGTCCAAACACACACTCAACATATCATTGTTCACCACAGCAGAGTGTCTCTGGAGGCAACTCACCTCCTCCCCAGGTCTGAGACAATGATTGCATATTCTAGCTGCTTTTTCACAGGCACCTCACAGGTTCATCTCTTGATCAGAGAAACAAGAACCACAATTGCATCTCAAGCCACAATGAACTGGTAAAGCACTGTGAATATTCATATAAGTTTTATTAACCATATATAAAAATCACATATAAACTGTGATATCGCTACTAAATATCAAACAGTAATAAAATCACAGGAGTGACTATATTGTAGAGAATCCACAAGATATATAGGTGCACCTATATTAATGACTCGCATAATCTGATTAATCCTTTAAGCAAGTTGATAATTTATGCATCGGCGGGGTGTTGTGGTTTGTAGAATCATACTGCTTAATTGCACTCAGTCCTGATCCGATGTTAAATATAAAGCAATTGATCTCATATAGCAATTAGGTTCATGTAACCGAGTAAATGAGTACTCAAATAAGAAGGTGATAGTTCCACAGAGTATACCAGCAAAAGCAGTCTCTTACCTGTAACCAGGTAAATAATTAAACATTCGAAGCCGGGATAACGATCAATGAGCTGCAACAGTCAAAAATAGTCTCTTACCAGATCCCTGGATATTAGATGTAACGTCAGACTTTCTGTTTCCGCAGCAACTTTACAGATTCTCAATCAGTGAGTTTCTTTGTAAATCGAGCCCTTATATTAAGGTTGCATCTAATAAGCAACATTTTGCCATTAGAAATCTGTGATGGGTATGGTGTTTTGAGGGTCTAAATTTTAAAACGTGTTAAAACTATTAAGCTGAAATTTGAGAACTGTCCACAGGTGGCGCATGCCAAATTTCAGAAAAAAGAATAAAAAATGACAAATTAGGAATAATCTAAACTTCAAAATCTCGCCATTTTTTTCCACTTCCTGTTTTGCAAAAGTCGCCGTTTTTCTGGGGTTTTGGGGAGAGTGTAACTCGGTGTACAGGGCATATAAGACCTGGGGTTTGTTCTGTAAGAAAGCTATTAGGGCTGAGGAGTGCCTTTGAGGGTTTATAATTTTGAGAAATTTACAGTTATTTTACAATTTGGTAAAATATGCCCCATTTTAAAGATAGGGGATTTCATAACGTTGCGTATGTCAGATAGAGGTGTGTGCTGGGTGTACTCAGAGTGGCTTCACTTGAGAGTACAAATATGGCTGACTGACCCTCTCGCTAAGAAATTTTCTTCTGTGTGCAGCAGAATTTAGCAATATTTATTGGGTATAGGGGAGCTGGTTGGTGTTTTGGGGCTGAGGGGGGGCACACTATACTAGTATCAGCCCTGGCACCGCTCTCATTTCACAGTTTAATATTCTCTCCGAGCGGTGCCAGAGCTGTGTTACAGAGCCCATTTAAACTTCCCGCCACTCAGTGACGTCAGTTAATTTATTCACTGCACTACGCTGGGGACGGTAAATTCAAAAGTGCTCAGGTTCCTGCGGGAATTTTGAAAAAAAAAAAACGTGGGGTCCCCGCTCTATTCACTATTAACCCTAGTGCTGCCAGACTACTGCTGGTTCCGTGAAAATCTGGGAAAACATTTGCGTGGGGTCTCCCTGATTTTCACAGAACCAGCACTAGGCAAACCAGCCAGGGTTCCCCTGCCATAATGACAAACCAACCCCAGGCTGTTCAGGGCTGGACTGGATTCCCTATGGAGTGGGGTCCAAGGAAAATACCGAGCAGCCCCCCCCCTCTAGGGACACCCAGCCCAGGGTGGTGGGTGTAGGGTAATAACAGTGATTAAAGTATAAAAAAAAAACACGCTGTTTTGTGGAACTACAAGTCCCAGCCAGCTAGTGTGCCATAAATAGTGTGGGCATGCTTCTACTTATATAAATACAAGCACCAGCATACCCATGGCAGCCAGGGCATGTTGGCACTTGGAGAACCACAAGTGCCAACATGCCCTGACAACCACGGTTGGCTGGGACCTGTAGTTCCACAAAAGAAAATGTTAAATAAATCATAACTCCCTCATTAAAACCACAACATTTAATAAAAATAATAAACCCACAATAAATACAGTAAACATTCTCATTTATACCATATATTTTTATTAAAAATAATAAATACCCTATATTTACCACTGATGTTTTCATCTGTCACCAGCAGCTTTAATCCTAAAGTGGCTGTAAACCAAGTCCCAATTAAATTTGTATCCAAAGTCCGGCTTGTAAAAGTCCAAAATAAATTTGTAATTTACAAAGTCTGGCTTGCAATAATTATAATATTATTGCATTAATTATCCAATCAAATATTGGAATACTGAACAAAAGGAGCAGCATACATAAATTAGAAAAAGAGTGCTCACCACTATGTACATTTAAGATGTTATTCATAGGTGTTAGAAATTATAAATATCGTCTCAATATTCATTAATCCCGCAGCTTCCTTCCATGCCATGAAGTCCAGCAGAGAAGGATCTGGCAGTATTTGCCTGATTAGGGATCCATTTTCAGTTTTGGCCACTTTATCGAAGCTCCCCTTCAATCATATTATTTCCACCACTACAACTTCACTAGAAGATACAGTTACCTCTACTGTGTTTACTACAGACTAGTTGTCTTTGTCCAAGGATTCATCTGGTGCTGAATTATCTCAAGTGAGCATGGAAGTTTAGGCACTAATACTTGCACCATCTGATTCAGATGTAGCATAAAGTCCTGACAATGATTGCCTCTGGCTTGGTAAGATTTCACACTGCCAAAAAGAGACTCTGTGGAGGAGGGACTTTTACCAGCAAACCATGCAGCACCACTGTGCAGATGGCTGGATTCAGGGGCACATGGGCACTTTCACGCTCCAGCAACATATTTAGAGGGTGCCAAGGATGGACCTGAGCAATGTGGAGCTGGCTCAGTGGAAACTACAGAAGTTTGTGCCTGCACAGAGTTTGCTGATTCTCTGCATAATGTGAGTGCAGTGGAGCCTCTAGCCGAAAAAAAGGGGATATCTGATAACATTGTGAAGGCCAAAAGAAAATGCACAAGACAGCAAGGTACAATTTTCAGGGCAACACTGATTTCTCCTCCACCTGTCCTTTTATTAATGTGTGTGTGACTTATGTATTATTAGTAGCTGCAGCCTTCAGATTCTTGCCCATGCTATTAACTGGATCTGAACATCATGAACCACTTGTGTAAATGCAAAAAAATGTGTAGACAAGAAAGTAAAAGCTACTTTTATTAACACTCCTTCAAATGTTTTATTTTTTTTTATAATTCACCATAAGGTGAGTTTATCAACAATTACTTCATTTTATTTAACCATAGACACAGTCAGCACTGTTGTTATTTTCTTCTCCTTTTGTGAGAATACTAAAATAAAGCTCTAAAAAACTCCTTGCATTGCTTATAGGTTAGTGCACATATATTTTTCTACACTGCTTATGACCATTTTATGTGTGCCCAATAGTTATTTTTCTTTAATGTTTATTCATTTAATGAAGCCGGTTAAAAAATATTCAACAGAATAAGGCAAAGCAGCTGGAAATTGTATTGTTATTATGCATCTGATCTCATCATCAATTGGTGAGTAGCTATTTACCTATTTCACATTTTGGACATTAATCACAAAGTGTACACTTTTTTCTTGTCCAATAACAGAGGATGAAGACAAATTAAGAAGGTGTTTCTCAGTTAAGACCACATTCACCATTTTGGTTATTGCTCTTGAATGCACATTTTTTCACACGTTGTTTTAAAGCAGTTAATACTAACAGCCTCTTATAAATTAGCTGACATCTTCGTAAATGGAAAAACAGTATTCACAATTTAATAGACTTGGACATAATTACAAGAAGGAAAATGTATTTGAAAAACAAAAAGTATTAACTTCTAAGTTTGAGGACAGAGGTTATCATAAAATTAGAATCAATGCTGCTAAATTAAATGTGGAAATCGTGATAGAGCTCTTTTATTACAATATAAACAATTTAATCTGATAGGCAATTATGTATCCAATTATACTTGCCCTTTTGCTTCCTGATTCAGTGAAGGTAAGAAGAAAATATAAGGTATTTTTTTTTTATAATGGACATTTTATCTAGGGTTTCAATTTCGGCATCCAATTTTACATAAGGTTCTCTCAATGAACAGATAATTTATTTAGAAAGTTGGCTAATTTTAAATCCTTATTAGCCACTAGTCTTCTGCCATCTTGCAAGCTTTCTAAATCCAACAGCATTAATAGTTGGTGTAGATATAATACTCTGAAGAAATGTTATCATTGTTCCAAATGTATTTTATGTAAATATATAGATAGGCTGTAAATATAAACATGTAAAATATTTAAATATAAATAATACTAAACAAGCAAAAGTCTGAAATTAGATTAATATTTTTGCAACACAAGCCTATATAATTTGTTTATCAAAGTGTGGTTGGAATTTATTAATGTTGGAACAGAGTTGCCAATTTGAGTGCAGGGACTTGCTTCCAAATGCTTGCAAAATAATAAAAATTGATCATATAATACTAGTGTATCTAGACATCTCTTGCAAGTCTATAATACATAATTAACTAGTTTTAGCTTTCAAGGTATAGAAATGTTGAATTGGGACCAAGAAGTGGTAATAAGGAGATTCTATTATTGGATTCATCAATATTATGCCACAATGAAGATATTTATATTGCTTCTTTATAAGCTCACATGCATATCTAACAATAAAGGGTTTCTATATAAAGAAAATATAGCATACAATTAAAATGAAGAAAATGGATATAAGCTGTGTACAATATTTATATTATGCTCATAAAAGGTGCAATGAATGTATTATTTTAATAACTATTATTTGTTCTACTATATGGACATCATATGAACCCACTATAATTACTTTTTTTTGTCACAATGCTTGATTTTCATTGGTGAATTATTTAATACAACTGGACAATTGTTTTTGTTTTTTGGTGAATAATTTAATTTAATTTTTTTAATTTAATTTTTTGTCTACTGACTGGGTTTTCATAATAACACTAAAATATAAATGAATTTGCTAATTTGGTTAATATTGGGTACTATTCTTAAAGTAGAGGAGAAGAATATAGGGCTTCGCTAAACTATTTGTGGGCAAGAGCAGCTATACTAAAAGGAATCCCTTCCTATATGTCATGCAGTATTGATAAAGTATGTGCTCAATTGCCTACAGAGTTTATAATATTGTGCAAGAAACTGTTGTTGGTAGCCGATAATAAATAATGATAACATTTAATAAAGAATTACAAAATATTAAAATAACACACAATGGGCTAGATTTACTATCAGGCGTGTTTGTAAACCCGCCGAATTTCGGCGGGTTTGGCGGCGGTTTAGCCATCGCCGGATTTACTAAGGCTAAACCCGCCGTCCAAACGACCAGAAAAGATGTTTTCAAACCCGCCTCTGTATACATCGCCATGACGGTTTCAACAATGTTCAACATACAAACAGCCGGATTTACTATTAGGGGGTTTAGAAAGCCGCCGGAAAACCGCCATTCAATAGACCAAAATGAAAGCGCTGCTTGTGAGCGGCGAGATTGCTCAAACAGTGTGCTGTTTCTGATATTTGGGCAATCAGAACAGAAGGAAAAGGGCCATTTCATGTACAAATTTTTTTTCTTTGGGATTGTATATGTTAAAAGGCCAGTGTCTTGTAATTGCAGTGTTGTTTTGGTTTCTTTTTCTCTTGTGTCTTCCCACCATGCAATTTATTTACTGATTTAGTAGAGGTGTGTTATAGCGTACCTTTGTACTTTGGTAAACTAGATTCAGGTTACTAGAATAATCGGGTTGTGTGGCTATGTATGCACCTGAAAAGGGGTCTGAAATTATCCTGGCTGGCTGTTTGATACATAATCTAGCAATACATCAACTTACCCCACCGATTATTGCAGTAGACAGTGAAGAAGAAGGGGTCCGTGTCACATCTGGTGATGTGCAGAGCACAGAGGGCGGAAGGGAGATTAGAGACCGTCTAATTGCAAACTACTTTACTTGTAAGTACATAGTATGAAAAACATTTTTTGCTCAAAAATGTGTTTTATGTGAGTGCAATTTTAGTATTTTATTGTAAATTTTTTGTACATTGGAACCTTTAAAAACAGGATAGTGTGTACTCCTCATGTGGTAAATATGAACATCCCTGGAATGTGACAGTCAGAGGTCAATGTTTACATGAAATTAGTGCATAGTTGTTAAAAAATCAGAATACTCTTGTTTAATGTGCAGAAAAGAAAGACTGACACAATAGAAATTTAACTGCATTTATTGCAGAACACAATAAATAAAAACGTATAATCGTTATAGAAACTTGACAAAACATTAATAAATAACAAACATTGTGCTAGCGATGTCTTTTTGCAGGCATATCGCTATGCTTGGTGCCACTCTCTCCCCTCCCTAGCCCACCCCTGGTGCGAGCACCTCTCCTTGGAGGAGTACTCTGTAGAGATGTGGTAGGCGTGCTAGCGGCACTGGTGGAGGCCGATGAAAAAGGGGCCGGCAAGCGGGCAATCAGTTCCTGCTGGAGTTGGCCTGCCAGCCGGATAACGTTGGCATTCCCCTCGCGAATGGAGGAATGCATGGCATCCACAGACCCAGACATTTGGGCCAGCTGCACATTTGTCTGCTCCAAAGCGCTCGCCAGCCGGTTTATTGCAGCAGGGATTTGGCTCGTGGAGCGGTGTATTCGCCTCAACTGGGCCGCAATTTGTGACATGTGCCCAGTTTGCCTGTCCATGAATAATGTCTGTTGCTGCTGGAATGCGCCAATAGACAGCGCCATTTCTCTGGCTGGGTCCATAGGTGCAGGTGCAGGTTGCTGGTGTGATGGTTCAGCAGGGCCAGGTGAAACTTCCTGGAGGCCAGACACAGGGGCATCCACTGTTACCAGGGTGATGGTTGTTAGATCCTCTGGCTCAGGGGACATTTCCAGGGACTCCGCCTGAGGTGGCTGGTATGAAGAGGGCCCTGTGTATGAAAAATGACGGTAAGTATATAGTATATAATATGTTTGTATATTGCATTCTGAACATTGGATAGGAAAGAATAATCTTTAGCAACTACAGATTCTTTCACAATGTTTGCATTCCTGATTTCTAGTCCTATGCTACCTGCTTACGGATGCACTTATTATCCTTTTAATACCCATTATCATTAGGACTGTGTAGTACATGCTGGGTTATTTTGACTAAAGTGCATGCTATCAAAAGTGGAGATGTTGCCTATAGCAACCAATCAGATTTTAGCTGTCATTTTGTTGAATGCAATAAATAAAGTAAAGGTATATTCTGATGGGTTTCTATAGGCAACATATCAGTTGAGTAAAATGTAGCCCTAACTTCTCATTGCAAACAATAAAAAGAAAAAAAAAAAACAACATTGACAGCAACATTTGCACAGAAAATCAAGTAACTCCATTATTTCTCTCCTAAACAGAAATCACGCACCTGCTTGCTCGTCTGTGCCCGAATCTCTCGCTGAAGGTGGAGGTGTAGGTCTGGCACTGGGACTGAACTGCGGTCCTGGCGATTCTGGATATATTAGAAAAAGCATACAATGTATTTCCAGAAAAAAAAAATAATCAAAATATACTGTTTATTGCACAAATGTGTTTACAATTTTTTTTTTTTTCTATGAGAAAAAAAAACCTTTACAAACTATTAGAGGCAAATATACACTTTGAAAAAGAAAACAAAAAATAAAAAAAAAAACGTTTGCAAAGAGAAAAGCAGTTTTAAAAAGAGAAAAGCAGTTTTAAAAAGAGAAAAGCAGTTTTAAAAAGAGAAAAGCAGTTTTAAAAAGAGAAAAGCAGTTAAAATACTGTTAGGGTAAAAAAAACAAATAACTCACCAACTACTTGGGCAAAAGAGGGCGAGTCGGTGTCCTGGACATTTATGCCCTCTACAATTTCTGCCGGCATTATCTGGCGCAGCTCCTCCTCGTACGTGGTGTACTCCATACGAAGTGGGGGGCCACCACCCGTGCGCCTTGTCGACCTCCTTTCCTGGGCCATCTTCTCTTTAAGCCTCCTCTTAATATCAGAGAAGCGCTTGCGGCAGTGCGCCACTGTCCGCTTCAGTGGGCCCACCGCGTTCACGGCATCACAGACTCTCCCCCACAGTTGGTGACGCCGCCTTAGAGGAGTCCGGGCTGCCAGGTTCCCTAGGATGACCTCGTAGCAGGGAATGATGTTGTGCACCAACACACAATTCTCATCATGTGAGAAGCGCACATTCCTCCCTGTCTTGGTCTTCCTGCCCTGTCCTGTCTCCTCAACCTCTCCCTCTCCCTCCTCTGACCCCTCAACCTCCATCTCCCTCTCCTCAGCCTGTTCTCCCCTCCTATCTCTGGACATTTTTACCCAGAAGACAGAAAAACACAAAACACTGAAGGACTTACAAACACAAAGAACAAACTACACTACCTACAGACACACTCTCCACACAGTCACACACAAGTAACACAGACAAAGGACAAATACAAAAAATACAAGACAGAAAATAAATGAGAAAATAAATGTACAAAACAGGCAAAAACCACAGGACTACTCACACTTCAAACAGATATCGCTCCACCAATCCACCAAACTCCAACTCTCACCAACTCTCAGCAAACCACTATCCTCCAAACTCCTCTCAAAAAACTCCTCAAACCCCTATCAAAGAAAAAGTGTCAGGCCAGTGGTTTATATAGGGCTTGTGATGTCAAATCTCCTGATTTTTAAAATAGCCAATAGTAACAGGCCAGGAGACAGGTGTAATTTTCAAAAAAACCGCCTTTACACAAAAGCGCCGTCATTTAAAGCAAAAGCGCCATGTTCTATTCAAAGCCGCCGGCGGCTTTGAGCATTACATCCCGCCGTGACATCGCCGGCGGCTTCGAATTGAAGCTGACAAGCGCCCATTAGTAAATCCGGCTGTTTGCAATGCAAACACGCCGGAAAACCGCCGCGATGCATGGCGGTTTGAAGCCGCCATGCATCACGCCTGATAGTAAATCTAGCCCAATGTGTATATAAAATTACATGGACATACCAGTATAATACAAAAACCGCATGATAAATTCACCATACCAACCAGATAAAAATTAAAAATGTAAGAATGTAGTAAATAAATAACTATAACCGGCCAATATATTACAATAAAATTAAGCAAACCTAAAACAAATGAAAAACAGTCCAATCAAATGTCCATAGAGATCCAGTGGTCCAGAAGACAATAACTGACTACTCTGGTTACGGAGAGGTGTAAAATTAAACAGAGGGAGGTGAGAACCACTGCAATGGTGAAGTTCTCATTAACTCACTGTCCTCTGTATCTTGATTCCAAGTAAAGCGGCTGTAGAGGTATTATGTCTATGGTTGTATATTCCAAAGGGTGGTAGGCTGGATTATCGGGTGAATATGAACAGTGCAAAGATGAATGTAAATACCAAGTAGAGCAGAACGGTAGGTGGCGTGCGTCCCACAGGGGAATGCAAGAAGTCCACTTCCTTCACTATATGGACGTTCCCAACCCGTTTCATCTGACAGGCAGATTTCCTCAGGGGATTGTGTCCATCAACATGAAGGGTGGATATTTATGCTTGTTCTCAACCAATCGGTGTTGTGCTTCATAGTAATAGTGATTAAGCACGCTAATTCAAGTACAATATACCACTACAAGGCATTTATAAACATAACACTCTGCTAAATAAAAAACAAATAGATAACAATATGACCAGATGTCCTAACTGTTATACCCACATATTTAAATCATCTCTATTTGAGATTTACATATCTATTAATTATTTTGATACTATATAAGACCACAATTGAATGAAAATCCAATGTGTTAACCAGACTAATATAATGTCCATGTAGGTGTGTAGATGTGTATACACAAATTGACAGCTATTATTAGTACCTTTTATGTAGTCATGACATCAAGGCTAAAACTAACACTCAATACATAAATATGTATGGTTATATGTGATGTATGGATGTATTATTTGATTCAGATTATATATTATTGTAAGAAATGAGCACACATAATGATATGTCAGAATATGATATGGGACTAGATAAGAGGGGGCTAGTCTGGGGCTAAATGATTGGAGGAAGGGTGATTATAATCTCTATTAGACTAATCCATATTAGCCCATATATAGTGTACAATTAAATATATGGCTGTGTAGATAAAGGGAGAAAAATTCATCACCAGTCCTGTCACTGCAGAGTCTCCACAAAGAGGGGATTGTTCTACTACATGTTTCCTACTGTACCAGATATTCCCAGGTGGTCACCCATCCTAGTACTAATCTGGCTCTGTTTGGCTTCCAAGCTCAGCAGTGGTTGGGCATTCCCAGGGGGTGTGAACGTAGTTGACATGGAGATATCACCCCTAGGAGATATGCGGACAAGGGGCCTAGTGATATCACCATCCCACATCCAGTACACACACACACACATATATATATATATATATATATATATATATATATATATATATATATATATATGTGCATACACACGAACAGCTGATTCACTTGACAAATATATATCAAAATGAGAGATCAAATTCAGTCCTCATGGTGTAAGGGTATTTAAATTGAAGATTATCCTGGCCTCCTCTCTAATAATATTTCTAAGAGTGTCTCCCCCTTTCCAATTATTTTCTACATATTTAATACCCAGAAAGCTATGTCCTGTAGGGTCACAATTATGTACAGCTTTGAAATGGTTAGATAAATAGTGTTTCTCAAATCCATTTTTTATATATATATTAAGTGTTATCATTATTTATTATCGGCCACCGACAACAGTTTCTTGCACAATATGATAATATCTGTAGCCAATTGAGCGCATACTTTATCAATACTATTCTTAAAATAAAATATAATATATAAAAATAATTTAAGATAGGCTATTATGACAATGCTATATAATTTTATTATTTGCTGCTGTTTTATTTATTTAAATATACTGTATTTAAACTTACAGTGGTGGAAGCAGACATCCTCAATCTATAGTAATTATATAGTCAGTCTATATTAATCATATAAACAAACTAAATCATGTTAAACATAATAACTTGTCATTCTAGGACAAGTGTGGAAAGAGACTGACTGTTGAGTAAACTGTGAGGCAGTGATCTTTCTGGTTAGATTTTGGCTGTTAAACTCCTGAAGTAAATGTTATATCAACACATTCCCTGATGGTAGATCGGAATGGATAACCTTTAGTAACTCATGCAGATACAGACAATGCACAATGAGTCACTGAATATTATTCCTATGATAAATGGCCAAAATAATAGTACTTACTTTTGTTGAACTAATATACAATGACTACTGACATAGTCTCAATACATTACTAAATCAGAACAAAGATAAATGTAAAAACTTTCTTGAAAAATATGTTTTTAAAATAAAAAACTAATACAGAAATGCAACATGGGACTGTATTAGAAACACAGACATAGAAACATAGAATTTGACAGCAGATAAGAACTGCTTGGTCTATCTAGTCTGTCCATTGTTTTATTAACCTATCGGAACCTCAAACTCTATTTGATCCTTTATTCTTTATAAGGATATTCTTATGTCTATCCCAAGAATGTTTAAACTGCTCTACTGTATTACCCTCTACCACATGTGATGGGAGGCTATTCCACTTATCGACTACACTTTCTGTAAAGTACTTTTTCCTCAAATTTTCTCTGAACCCACTTCCCTCAAGTTTCAGTGCATGTCTTCGTGTTCTAGTAGTTCTCTTCATTTCAAGAATATTTCCCTTCTGTACCTTGTTCATACCCTTGATATATTTGAACATTTCTATTAAGTCCCCCCTTTCCTTTCTCTGCTCCAAACTATACATATTAAGATCTTTTTGTCTTACAGGTAAGTTTTAAATTGTAGGCCGTGCACCATTTTAGTTGCCCTTCTTTTTACTGTCTCTAATGTATGGAGATATGGCTTTATCATACTAAACTCACTTTACTGTGTATGCTGTCAGATACTGACAGATATTAGGGGTGAGCGGGTTCGGATTTTTGAAATCCGAACAGTTGCGATCCGAGCCCGCGTCCGAGCACTGTTCAGGGATTCCCGTCCGACGCAAAACTCAGAACCAGGCAAAACATCATCATCACGCCGTCGGATCTCGCGAGATCTGGATTCATATTATTCCCCGCTTCCTGCCGCCATCTTCACTCGGGTATTGAAGAGGGAAGAGGGAGGGTGTGTGGTGGTGTCCTCTGTCCTGCTCAGTCCAGTGGTGCTGTCCGGTGCTCTGTCCTGCTCAGTCCAGTGGTGCTGTCCTGCTCAGTCCAGTGATGCTGTCCTGTGCTCTGCCCTGCTCAGTCCAGTGGTGGTGCTGCCATAATTCCAGTGGTGCTGTCCTGTGTTGTCCTGTGCTGCTTAAGTCCAGTCCAGTGGCACTGCCATATAAGTCCAGTCCAGTGGTGCTGTCCTGTGTCCAGTCCAGTGGTACAGCCATTTAAATCCAGTGGTGCTGTCCTGTGCTGCAAAAGTCCAGTGGTTCTGTCCTGTGCTTCTTAAGTCCAGTCCAGTGGTACTGCCGTATAAGTCCAGTGGTACTGCTGTATAAGTCCAGTGGTACTGCCGTATAAGTCCACTGATCCTGTCGTATAAGTCCAGTGGTACAGCCATATAACTCCAGTCCAGTGGTACTCTCCTGTGCCGCATATAATTTTTAAAGGCTTTGCCGACTGTGTGTGGTTTAGGGGTACGCTCTCTTGTGCTGCATATAATGGAGTACAAAAATTTAGAGGATAAAGTAGGGAAAGATTAAGAACCACTTGCTCCTAATGCTTAAGCTGCTGCCACTAGTCATGACATAGACGATGAAATGCCATGAACATCGTCTGCCAAGGCCGATGCCCAATGTCATAGTAGAGGGCATGTAAAATCCAAAAAGCCAAAGTTCACTAAAATGATCCAAAAAAAGAAATTAAAATCATCTGAGGAGAAACGTAAACTTGCCAATATGCCATTTACGACACGGAGTGGCAAGGAACGGTTTAGGCCCTGGCCCGTGTTCATGACTAGTGGTTCAGCTTCACACAACGATCTAAGCCCTCCTCCTCCCACCCTCTAGAAAATTTAAGAGAGTTAAGCTGTCATCAAAAACACAGCAAACAACTCTGCCTTCTAAAGACATGGCATCACAAATCCCCAAGGAGAGTCCAAGGGTGTTGGTGGTTGCGATGCCTGACCTTCCCATCACTGTACGGGAAGAGGTGGCTCCTTTCACCATTTGCAGCACGCCCTCTGCATATGCTGGAAGGATCACCCACAGTGCAGTTCCAGATTTTGATAATGAAGGTGTCAATGTTGTACACCAGGAGGAGGATATTGATGTAGCTGGCGCTGAGGAGAAAGTTGACAAGGAGGATGCTGATGTGCTTTGCTTAGATGAGGCACCAGCGGGGGGAAACAGTTGTTGTCCATGGGATGAAAAAGCCCATCGTCATGCCTGGGCAGAAGACCAATAAATCCACCTCTACGGTCTAGAATTATTTCTATCCCAATCCGGACAACAAATGTATTGCCATATGTAGCTTATGTAAAGCTGCAATAAGCAGGGGTAAGGATCTTGGCCACCTAGGGACATCCTCCCTTATACGTCACCTGAATAACCTTCATAGTTCAGTGATTAGTTCAGGAACTGGGGCTAGGACCGTCAGCAGTCCAGGGACACCTATATCCCTTGGTCCTGTTGGATACACACCACTAACACTCTCCTCATCAATTTCCTCCTCGATCTGGATCGGAAGTAGTCCTGCAGGCCATGTCACCGGCATGACTGAGTCCTCTTCAATCCGGGATTCTTCCGGAGGATCCTGCAGCGCTACGCCTACTACTGCTACTGCTGCTGTTGCTGATGGGAGTCGGTCATCTTCCCAGAGGGGAAGTCGTAAGACCGCTACGTCTTTCACTAAGCAATTGACCGTACAACAGTCGTTTGCCATGAGGACGAAGTACGACAGCAGTCATCCTATGGCAAAGCTGATAACTGCGGTCTTGACAGCTATGTTGGTGTTAGACGTGCGTCCAGTGTCCGCCATCAGTGGAGTGGGATTTAGATGGTTGATGGAGGTATTGTGTCCCCGGTACCAAATCCCGTCTAGATTCCACTTCACTAGGCAGGCGATACCCGGGATGTACAGAGAAGTACGTAAAAGTGTCCTCAGTGTTCTGAAAAATGCGGTTGTACCCACTATCCACTTAACCACGGACATGTGGACAAGTGGTTCAGGGCAAACGAAGGACTATATGACTGTGACAGCCCACTGGGTAGATGCATCGCCTTCCGCAGCAGCAGCAGCATCAGTAGCAGCATCTCCGAAACACCTGCTCATTCTAAGGCAGGCAACATGGTGTATCACCGGTTTCAGTAAGAGGCACAACGCCGACAAACTCTTAGAGAAACTGAGTTAAATCATCTTGCAGTGGCTTACCCCACTTAGACTCTCCTGGGGATTTGTAGTGTTGGACAACGCCAGTAACATTATGCGGGCATTACATATGGGCAATTTCCAGCACGTGCCATGTTTTTCCCACACAATAAATTTGGTGGTGCAGCATTATCTTAAAAGTGACAGGGGTGTGCAGGATATGCTTGCGGTGGCCTGCAAAATTGCGGGATACTTTCGCCATTCTGCCACTGCCTACCGAAGACTGGAGCACCATCAAAAACGCCTGAACCTGCCCTGCCATCACCTCAAACAAGAGGTTGTGATGCGCTGGAACTCCACCCTCTATATGCTGCAGAGGATGGAGGAGCAGCAAAAGGCCATTCAAGCCTACACAGCCACCTACGACATAGGCAAAGGAGTGGGGATGCGCCTGAGTCAAGCACAGTGGATACTGATTTCCGTGTTGTGCAAGGTTCTCCAGCCATTTGAACTTGCCACACGTGCAGTCAGTTCCGACACTGCCAGCTTGAGTCAAGTGATTCCCCTGATCAGGCTGTTGCAGAAGCAGCTGGAGAAAGTGAGGGAGGAGCTGGTAAAGCATTGCGATTCCACAAAGCATGTAGCTCTTGTGGATGAAGCCCTTTGTACGCTTTGCCAGGATCCGAGGGTGGTCACTCTTTTAAAGTCAGAGGAATACATTCTGGCCGCCGTGCTCGATCCTCGGTTTAAAGCGTATGTTGTATCTCTGTTTCCGGCGGACACAAGTCTACAGCGGTGCAAAAACCTGCTGATCAGGAGATTGTCATCTGAAGAGGACCGTGACATGGCAACAGCTCCTCCTTCATTTTCTTCCACACCTGTGGCTGCGAGGAAACAGCTGAGATTTCCCAAATGACCCGCTGGCGGGGATGCAGAGCAGACAAGAGCGAATTTGAACATCTGGTCCGGACTGTAGGACCTGCCAACGATTGCTGACATGTCTACTGTCGCTGCATTGGATGCTGTCACCATTGAAAAAATGGTGGAGGATTACTTTGGTGACAGCATCCAAGTAGACATGTCAGACAGTCCTTACTTGTACTGGCAGGAAAAAAAGGCAGTTTGGAAGCCCCTGTACAAACTGGCTCTATTTTACCTGAGTTGTCCCCCCTCCAGTGTGTACACCAAAAGAGTTTTTAGTGCCGCGGGGAACCTGGTCAGTGAGCAACGAAGGAGGTTGCTTCTGCAAAATGTGGAGAAGATGATGTTCATCAAAAATTTTAATGAATTATCAATTCTTCAATGGAGACCAGCAATGGCCTTCAGAGACTACAGAGGGACCTGTGATTGTGGAGTCCAGCGGGGGCAAATTGATAATGTGTGAGGATGTAGAAGTACACACTGAAGGGGGCGAGGAATCAGAGGATGAGGATGAGGACGACATCTTGCCTCAATAAAGCCAGTTTACTTTGTACAGGGAGAGATGAATTGCTTTTTTTGTGTGGGGGCCCAAACAAACCAATCATTTCAGCCACAGGAGTTTGGTAGGCCCTGTCGCTGAAATGATTGGTTTGTTAAAGTATGCATGTCCTTTTTCCGCAACATAAGGGTGGGTGGGAGGGCCCAAGGACAATTTCATCTTGCACCTCTTTTTTTTCTTTGCCAGCTCAATTTGTGCGGGTCCAAACGAACCAATCATTTCAGCCACAGTTTTGTAGGCCCTGTCGCTGAAATGATTGGTTTGTTAAAGTGCGCATGTCCTACTTCCCCAACATAAGGGTGAGTCGGAGGGCCCAAGGACAATTCCATCTTGCACCTCTTTTTTTGGCATTATGTGCTCTTTAGTGCCTAGTTTTTCAAACTGCCATCCTGTCTGCCACTGCTGTGCCACTCCTAGATGGGCCACCTGTTTGTGCCGCCCACTTGTGTCGCTTAGCTTAGTCATCCAGCTACCTCGGTGCAACCTTTTGGCCTAAAAACAATATTGTGAGGTGTGAGGTGTTCAGAATAGACTGGAAATAAGTGGAAATGAATGTCATTGAGGTTAATAATAGCTTAGGAATGAAAAAAAAACAAAAATCTGTATTTTAGCAGTTTTTATGCTTTTTAAAAGAAAAATCAGAACCCAAAACCTTGAGGGGGGTGTTTTGGCAAAACCCATTAGAACCCAAAACCTAAAGGTAATCAGAACCCAGAACCCAAAACCCAAAACACGAAAAGTGGCCGGTGCACATCCCTAACAGATACTGACAGCATACACAATGAAGTGAGTTTAGCATGATAATCTCTCCAAGCCTCCAGCAGAGGGAGAATGTAAGAAAGACACAGATCTAACCACCATAGAAAATTTCTGCCAATGAGGCTCATTTCCTTTGTCCCTGTGTCATGCAGAGAAGCAGCGCTAATAATCTGAGAAAAATACGAGCAATAATGGCAAGAGCATGCTACATGACAAGTGGAACAACCTGCGAATAATTGTTAACATTGCTGAATGCCAAAGAACGTGATCCACTACTCTCATCTATATTTTGTGATTCACAAGACACTGTTTCAATCCCCAAATCTCTGGTCTGTGACCCAATGCTCGCAATGTAATTTCTTCACTAACAAGCATCAAGACATACACAGTATGGGACAAGAGGATACTGAAGGCAGTGTTGGACTGTGGCATGAGGGGCCCACTGGGGGACTGCGATGGTAGGAGCCCACCAGAGGGGGTGTGGTCAATCAGCATAGAGGCGAGACCAGACACTAGAGGGGGAGTGGTCAGCCTATGAAGGACATAGCTAACGGCATAGTGTAGTATATCAAAAAATGTAGTGTATATAAAGAGTGCATAGTCTAGACCCCGCTCCTTATATCAGGACAAAGTCTTGCTCCACTAAAATCAGAACGGTTGGCAGATCTGTTATTGCAGCATCCACTACGTTTAGGGGTTGGCTAAAATCTTGTCAAGCCCTGGTGTTCCAGTAGTCCATTTAGATAGATGAGAGATTATATATATATATTAGTAATAATAATGGAACAAAAAAATGTTCATATTATGCCACACAGTAGTGCCCCATTTCAATTTATGCCACTTTGTTTAATTTATGCCACAGTTCATATTATGTCACACACACATATGCCACACAGTAATGCCCCAAACAATGTTATGCCACACAGTAGTGCCCCTAATCCATATTATATTATGCCCACAACAGTGCCCCCCAATTCACATTATGCCCGCAATAGTGCTCCCCAATTCACATAAGCCATGCAATAGTGCCCTTAATTCACACACACATAATTATATATATATATATATATATATATATATATATATATATATATATATATATATATGCTGTAACAGAAGAACAAGCAAGGCGCCTCTGAGTGTAATATCAAATATACAACGTGGGATAGAGCAATAGCATGCGTACCGTGAGGTAGACAGCGATGGGTCTTTGGGAGATAGTGGAGTAGTCTTTACTGTACTTGTAGTCCTCCAGATCTCCACCGATCAGTAAAAGATGCGGAAAAAAGCGGACATAGTATAATACTGCAATATTCTTAATCAGGGCAATATCACCAAATTCCCCACAATCCTATGGGGTGTATGGGATTTATATCCCAAATTACTAATTACAGGACACCCATATGAGTGCAGAAAGAGCCATCAAAACTCTGCGTACCAGATATCATGAAGTGTCCCACTTCTGAAGAGTATTAAAAACGTGTGCAACACCAATGACTTCACAGACACAACCTCATCCAGATGGCGAAAATGCATAAGATTGAAAAAAAGGAAGCTATTTTGGTATGCATATCATTTTTTTTAATAAAATGTAATAAAAGCACTCACATGAGGTATTGAAAAACACACTGGATACAGCTCAAAGCGTTTCGTCTTGCACCACTCAAGACTTCATCAGGAGGTTTTATGCTCCTGATGAAGTCTTGAGTGGTGCAAGACAAAACGCGTTGAGCTGTATCCAGTGTGTTTTTCAATACCTCATGTGAGTGCTTTTATTACATTTTATTAAAAAAAAATTATATGCATACCAAAATATCTTCCTTTTTTTCAATCTCATATGGGTGTCCTGTAATTAGTAATTTGGGATATCAATCCCATACACCCCATTGGATTGTGGGGAATTTGGTGATATTGCCCTGATTAAGAATATTGCAGTATTATATACTTTTTTCCGCATCTTTTACTGATCGGTGGAGATCTGGAGGACTACAAGTACAGTAAAGACTACTCCACTATCTCCCAAAGACCCATCGCTGTCTACCTCACGGTACGCATGCTATTGCTCTATCCCACATTGTATATTTGATATTACACTCAGAGGCGCCCTGCTTGTTCTTCTGTTACAGCATTCCTTTCCATCTGGATTAACCACCTGGTTTCAGGCTACCGAGGCTGCCACTCTCACAAGAGTCAAGTGATTTTTATATACTGTGGATGTGGGACTGATGTTATATATTATACATTGTATATTTATACATATTTGTTCTATTTCACCAATTTGAAGTGGTCACGCTGTGGTGATCAGCGCCAGATATATCCTTACTTGCTTGTAATATATATATATATATATATATATATATATATATATATATATGTATACGTTAACCCGTGCATGATACTCATGCATTCTAGTCAAATCAAGCTACTTAAGGTGTTAAAAAGGTTCTTGTCATGCATTTGGGCCATAGCCCAGGCCTCAACCACCAACCACTCCCCACTGTCACCCCCGGCAACCACCAACCACTCCCAACTGTCACTTCTCCTTCAAGAAATATATATATATTTTTTTAAAATCTTTATAAACACTTTTAACAATTAACAAATTAAATTGACAAATTAGAAACATCTTAGTATACCAAATTTCAGCCCTTTCTGAATTTTTTTTCCCACACACACTAAGAATTTAGTAGGCCAGTGTATAACTCCGCCCAGCAGGTGGCGCTGCAGCTTGCGTTTATTTTTTCCACACACACACAGACAGACTAACACACGCCACTAAGCATTTATATTATAGATATACAAAGTGATAGCGCAAAAAGTATAAAGTGGTTAAAATCTACTTACCTATATGTTGATTGTTACAGTCTCTCTGCTCCTTCTTCCTTCATCGGGGCCGGGAACATCAGACAATCAGCTGACAGGGAGAAGGGGCGGGTCACATGATTGCAGCTGCGGTCGTATTTTAAAGATGACCGGCCAGTCATCTGTAGCAGCGGAGACGCCGGGAAGGACAGCGGGCCCCCTGGCAAAACTATGCACTTCAAAAACAGTTAGCGGCAGAATGTAAAGGACACCAGGAGATAACATGTGAAGAGAAAGGAGCGAGGCAAGTAGAAGAAACAAGCAAAAAAAGAAAGAGTAAAGATTTAACAAACACTGTCTAAGCAGAGGAGGTTGAAAGCTACATAGAAAGATGCTGAGAGGGAAAACAGATAACAGCCACGTGAGATGGAAATACTCTAAATGATTGCAGGCTGTGTGCTCACTTTATCACACTGTGAGCAGCTCACTGACAATGGCCTCGATTTAAAGTTATCAGACAGCACAGCTTGCACCTGCTGCATAAGGACCAGAACTGAATCATCCAGTCTGGTGAGTACTGGCAACGTCAGCGCTCTCTTATGTACAGACTGAGACAACCACAATGAAAGGGTGGTGTATCAGCCCCTCTCCCCTAACCTCCGATGGCACAGGAATGAAACGACACATGTATTGTTATTTAGGCATATTTCTGTTCTACTGCCCTAATATAGCCACACATTACCCTTTGCCTTTACACAGGTCAGCTTGCAAGAAATGAATGTCCTGTTCTAGCATCTGACAATGAATCAGATGACAGAGGGAGGGGGCGGGTCACATGATCGCAGCTGCGATCACATTTGAAAGATGACTGGCTGTTACTGACAGCCAGTCATCTGCAGCAGCGGGGATGCCGGGGAGGACAGCGGACCCCTGGTGAGGACAACGGGCCCCCAGGTGAGCTGGATGGGCTCCGCCTACTTCTAAAGGGGATGTGGCCATAATGCAGCCGGGCCTAGCGGTGATTTTCCCAGTATCCCAGTGGGCCAGTCCGACGCTGACTGAAGGTGTTCAATAATTGCATGACATAAAGAACATGATTGCAGATCTAAAAGCCCTGTTCAGTATTAACATTTACTGACAGGTTGAGAGAGGAGAGCAGGTAGAACCAGGCAGCGGCTATTTGGGCTCACTGAAAATACAGACTTCAAAGGCAGACCCCACACTGCCCTCCCCGTGTGCTGAATGGGAGGTAAGGAGCAACAAGTATTCTCCATTTTGCCCTGCAAGAAAAGTAAGTTCCAGCGATACCTGAATATTGGAACTCTTACTGATATTGGATTTGTTTGCATCTATAATAAGGAACTGCACTCTCTTTTGGATTGGGACTAAATTTTATCTATTTATCTACTATTCATAGAGTATCCCAAGGATAATAGTACAGTCTTGAGAATTATCCTGACTACCATTGTTTTCTGTCTGTGCTGAAAATATGATTCCTTAGTTGGACTTTAAAGTGCCTTACTATTGTGCATATACCACATAATTATACCACTTGTGCTCTGGCCAGAACTTTATGTTTGATTGATTTGTTTATTAAATTCATTTATTTTTTTAATCAACACTATTGTGTTGTTGTGCCTGGGAACTCCATTTGCAAGTTTATTTAACAGACTGCGATGTGTCACAGTGTCAAAGTCTTACTAAAATCTAGATAAACTACATCTACGACCCCATCTTCATCTATTACTTTAGTCTGCCAGACAAAAAATTCAATAAGATTTGTTTGACATGATCTCCCCCCAGTAAATCCATGTTGTTTGGGATCCTGTAAGTTGTTGGATTTGAGATATTCTACAACTCTCTCATTTAAGAGTGTTTCCATCAATTTCCCTACTACTGCTATAAGGCTCACTGGTCGGTAGTTGCTTGCCTGTTCCTCGCTTACACTTTTGTGCACTGAAACTATATTTGCTCTTTCCAGTCCTCTGGATTTACTACTGTAGCCTGTGACTGAATAATTCTGTTAATGGTATTACCAGCACCCCTTTAAGCTCTTTTAGTATCCTTGGATGTATCCCATCTGGCCCCATTAATTTATTCACTTTCAGTTTTGAGAGCTCTGTTAGGACCTTCTCTTCTGTAAATGTACTTGTATCTACCTCATCTTTATGAGTATACTTGCAACTTAACTGTGGACCCTTTCCCACTCTTTATGTAGTGAACACCGAGCAAAAATAATTATTAAGATGATCTGTCTTAATATATATATATATATATATATATATATATATATATATATATATATATATATATATATATATATGTATATGTACCAAAAAGTTCTGATATCAGTGTTCCAACATGAAAGGTCTCTTTTGATAGCAGATACTCCAGCTCAACACACACCATTTAGCAAGGGAGCAACTAGACATGGAAACACTAATACAACAGGAAAGCACTCATAGTGCAGTAATTTTTCCACCCTGTATTGTCTTGCTGCATGTTTTATTATTCTGTTTTGCTGGCTGATCCGAACCTTTGACGGTGCTTTTTGTGACAATACAGATAAGCTCTATTTTTATTTATTATTGTAAGTGTTTTTACCTGTTTGGTAATAAAATCTTTTGGAAACTATTCCACACATGTTGTGGCCACTTGTTGTGGCTTTTTCTCTGCTCTTCACAGGAATTTGCTGTCTGTTCCTTGGATTTATATCCTGATGTGGAACGACTTCAGGAGAATTATAGATAAGCCTTTTTGAATTGTATTAATTGTACGCTGTTTATATAAGAACTATACACATTTTATTTGTGTTGCAAAATTACTGCACTATGAACGCACTCCGATTCTATTTGTGTTTTCTTATGGAAACTATAAAGTCTAGAAAAATATTTTGTGCAAATTTTTACTAGCATTATGAAGAAAGTAAAACAAACATAGAACATTCTGGTAACAATTGCATTCTATGTACCTGTATACTAACAAGAAATAAGCCTGTCATATAAATAATAATTTGGCATCAAAATTTAGAGTTATGTTGTGACACACTGACCTAATAGCCACTCCTGTATACCTTGACTCTCCTATAATCTCAGCCATATTGCTAATTGCATCATTATGAGGGAGTTATAGTTACTCCCTGAATATTTGGGATCAATGCTATGAATGCAGTGTATATATAGCCTGGACATTAATGAAATGAAAATATTTCCTGTTCAGAAAAATTAATGATTTTCATCCCGGGCTAACCAAGCCTACATGTGTAGCATCCACTGCACATAAAATGCAGCTGTTGTAAAAGTGCTGCTTTATCCATAAAAATTATTCTTCATTCATGGCAAATTAATAAACTGCCTGGTTCATGATAGGAATGCCCTGAGAACCTGCTTCAGTACATGACTAAAAGCAGTCTGGAACATTCCTGCCACCATTGCTACTGTAGTTGGGAACGATCCAGATGCAGTGCAATGTTACAAAGCTAACAATTTAGACAGTGGTTTTATTGCTGTGCAGATGATGAGCATAGGTTTAAAGTCACTCTGTACAATCATCAGAAGTTCCAGCATGATATGAGATTGGGAGCCTGGACTGTCTTCTCACGTTTGGGTCAGGAATTCCAAAGAGGTTTACATGTGACCTGAGGCGATGAATCTGCTGCTGGCAGTGATTGCACTGATAGAGAATATATATTGCCATTGGCAACAAAGAATGTAAGAATAAAAAAATTGCAAATATATTGCTTGTAAAATCAGCTAAATAATTTAGCGAAAAGAACAATGATTAAAAAATCCTATACTGAGTAGTATGTTACAGTTTTATTTGTAAATGTGTCAATCATGGCATTTTATTTACTTTTATTTATTAACCATTACTTATATGGCACCTAGATATTACACAGCACTTCAAGAGAATATTTAACCATCAGTCTCTGCTTCAGTGGAGCTTACAAAGTATATTCCTTACCACAGGGACACACATACTAGGATTTCCTTTTTTTTTATTCAGAGACTTTTCTTTGTTTTTTATCATCAACAATTTGTTATTGAGAAAAACGATATTAATGATATAGAAAATAAAATAGGGAAAGAATACAAAACAGCGGGAGAAAAAAGAGAGATAAACAATACATTGTAGACACACTTTTACAATAGAACATGTCATACACGTCTTTGTACTGTAAATAGATAACAAAGGAATCCATATATATTATTAGAATTGTGGGGGCTCGGTTAGGCTAAAGGTAAGCTGTCAGAAGACATGCATTTTGGTTCCACACTCATTATACCAGCATAATTTTGATCCCATTTACTAGTAGTGAACATATGATTTTAATGGTCTTCATACTAAAGTTTGGTTGGAGATTTAGAAGGTGGTTGTGAGTGAACTAAATCTTGATACCTAAAGTTAATATCGCTTTTCCGCATACCTTTAAAAAGAATAGAATAATTGTTGTCTGTGGGTAGGGGAATGTATCTGGCTTTAATAATTCCTATAACCCAGTATTTAATTGGAGATACTTGTAAATGTTATCAAGAAGTATCTCTTATTTGATTGAAATGTAGAAATAATTCTGCAGGAAAATAGGTAGTTTAATAAAACAACACCTTTCCTGTATTTCAAATCAAGGTCAGATCGGGAATTAGAGCCTTAATGGATATGTTACGGGTCAGCAAGTAAATACTGTTATTTAAAGACATGACTCCATCTCAGACTTTCAGGGAATCACATGTGGAGATGAGGATATTATGACAAACAGGACTAAGATGCTTAGAGTTCCAAATAAGATCAGCTATGGGAATTCCAAATTCAGATTCCTCTGCCCATGGTTTATGGTATCTTTGGAATGCCCAGTCTCTCCTCTGAGTAAGGAAACAGGCTTCTTTTATCTGAGAAGGTTAGGGAGACCTAAACACCCTTGTTTTTTTTATTAAGGGTCATCTGCTTATATACAATTCTCATGGGTTTCTCTTTCCATATATAAATGCTCATTATGGAAGAAAGTTTGTCCATATATTTCTTGAGTAAAATGTATGGATTAGTGTGGAATATTTACATCAGTTTCGGGAGTAGCAAAATGTTACATGCCGCCAAGCGACCCAGCCAGGAGACCTAGTAGCTGAGCCATGCTCTTGCAATATTGAGAAATTTTTCAAACAAGTTAAAATATAGTACAGTTCAAAATAATCACAATACAAGAGTTAATAAGTACAAAACAGAGGTGTATATATGTTTTTGGAGTGTGGGAGGAAACCAAAGCACTCGGTGGAAACCCATACAACCTGGTAGACTTTAGACTTGGGGGTAAGAACATAGCACTGGCCTATAAGCAGTGGCCCATAGTTAAAGTGTTGTCTTCGGTACAATACATATTTATCAATATAAAATTAGACAATTTTAGTGTTGCTTAACACAGCGATACTTTATTATTATAAATGATAAATCTTAAATACCGTATTTTTCGCTCCATAAGATGCATTTTTTCCCCCAAAAAAAGTGGGGGAAAAAGTGTGTGCGTCTTATGGAGCGAATACTAAAAAAAAAGCCTTGTACAGAATACCTGGTTGCCGTGGGGACGCTCCAGCGTCCTGCTGCCGGGCGGATGTCTCCATTCTGCAGTGGTGTGCGCATGTTAGTGACGAGGTAAGCGCTGAACGTGTCAATGGTGTTGAGAATAACACTACGTCAATCCGGAAGTGACGTGCGTTCCACTGTGGAACGTACGCCGTCTCTCCCGCTGATCGGCCCCAAAACACCACTGGGGACCTGCTCTGTGAGCGCGGATAGCGCTGTCCGTTTCAACGGGGATCCCTGCATCTTGGTCACCCTAAAGAACCATTGGACTCCCTCTACACATAGCAATCAGTAAGATATTTGCCTTTATTACAGAACGTGCACTAGGTGCCTCAAAGATGGATTGCTGCATCATTGCACATTTACACCTTACTAGTAAATACTCCCTATAGACTCGAGACAGGAGGGACAGTGAATTGTATTTTAGTTTGGATAGGTTTTTAGAAGTTAAACTTTATTGATGGGTAGTGCAATTTCTAAGTGGTAATTATAATACATTCTCTGACCTCTTATGTTTGATGAATTAGTTGTTGGACTATATTTTAAAACTCATAGCCATATTAGCAGTGCCATTTGGTTCAGAATATTTGAGATTTGAGATTTGGTTCAGAATAATTTTTTCCCTGTTTTCCTCCTCTAAAAACTAGGTGCGTCTTATGGTCAGGTGCGTCTTATGGAGCGAAAAATACGGTACAGAATACAAAAAAATGCCACAAAAAACATACCTCACTTTATATTACATGTTATTTTATATGTTCCTTCTCCCTACAGCACTTTTGGTTTTTTTTTGCTGTTTTTTTTTTACATACTTCGCTGATTATAATGGGGTATAAATTATATTATAGCAATAGATTATATAATGTTTTATTACAGTACTGAACACAGGGGCTGATTTATCAAAATGCAAAAGGGCTTGTAATTGTTTTGGACTACATACAAATAGGGTTATTATTTGTTTTAGGGTCAAGAAGTTAGGCACTAGGTGTCAATCTGACACCCTGGCCCACAGCTGGATTAAGGCTCTGGGGAACCCGGGGTACTTTAGACAGGGGGGGGGGGCCCTATGGTGTAACATGGTTATCATTTTAGACAAATTTTATACAATACACAGACAATACTGTGTGCACTATTGTTAGGTGCACGCAGTTCTGCCTTCATGAGCAGTACAGTGTGAATCAGGACATACCTTCCAACTGTCCTTGCAGTCAGACCAAATCCTGACTAAGCAAGCCAGTCACTCAAATTCGGGAATGCTTCAACAGATTCAGGACAGTTGGCAGAATGTCCTGCTCTTTCCTACCTGTTCTTGTCACTTTCACCACTTGTGGCTGCTGGTGTCTTTAGATCAGTTGCTGCTTGTCTGGATCCTGGAAGGTTGGATTCACTATTTGGTAAAAAAAAAAAAAAAAAGGTACATGAAATTTAGAAAAATCCATCCAGCCTTGCTGTTAAATCAATATAACACTCATATTTTATAATAAAGCCTCCCTCTAGCTGTAAATTAAATTAATAGTATTCACATTTGATAAATAGCTCTACTTCCCTCCAACTAGCCCTGACATTAAATTAATAGCATACACATTTAATAAATATACCTATTTCCCCAACATTAAATAGTATTCCCATTTAATAAACAAACCTATTTCCCTCTCTTCAAACAGTCCCAGCAATAAATTAAATAGCATTTACACTTAATAAAGTTGAGTATGTATTTCACATTGTAGGATCTTCTACAATCACAGATGGGTTGTGGTGATTTAGCTTAAGTTTGCTTGAAAAACAGGTTGAATGTTATGATAGCTGGTTACTCATTAGAGGGTGGTGCATTAACAGAAAATAACTAAAGTATTAACCACCACTTAAACATAAAAGGTCATGTATTCAGACCAAGCCTTACATCATAGTAGAACAGGTAACAATAGAATATTATATAGTACAATCATTATTGCCCTTGATAAACTTTCTTATCATAATACAGTTATGTCTAAATTAATATTAGCTAAATCCCCACAAACAATCTGTGATTGTAGAAGATCCTACAATGTGAAATACATACTCAACTGTAGTTAATTGGATTTTGACATGCACATAGCACAGGACACAGAATGTAAAGTTTGCTTGAAGTTGTGGGTTGTGTTGCAACCATTTATTAATCACAAGATGCATGTATAGAAAATCTAAAGTTTAGCATGCGTAGTACTTTATTACACTTTTTTTTACTCCATTGCTGTCCTGTATTAGATTATTACTTAATAGCAGCATTTATTTAGAATACCAGTTGGCATGATCTGCGTCCTCACTTGTACTGCAGCATTACCTTTGAATGCTGCTTTATCAGAAGCTCTGGCCTCCTGGTCTAAACTGGACTTTATATTATTGTATTTACCTTGCAGAGGTGCTGCTATTGTGCCTCTTCTTTCACTAGCATAGTTTAACCTGCTGTTCCAGTTAATTACTGCACCTGTTCTCTCCCTATTTATGCCTGCCTTTCTCAGTTCATCTTTGCTGGTCATTGATGTTGCAGTTCCTGATATTGTTGTTCTCATTTGTTACTTCTCCTGTTCCCTGGGACTACTGCAAGCTGCTAGCCGACATCCTGGTTTCTTTCCACTCAGCCTGTTCACCTGCACCAGCCGTATTATTTGTTGTTACGTGCTTTCAGACTAACCCAGATATCCACTGTTCAGTGTCTGCAATATTCGGTTTGCACCATTTTCTGCACTATCTAGATCATATTTGCTCAATAAATATTATATGCTTTCCCCTTACTCCAGGACCCATAGCTGTCATTTCCAGCTCTCAGCATTGAAGTGTGACACCAGTACTGTGTGGACCTGGGGACCTTTCACCTTCCTGTGTATGATGTATACACCTGTATGGTTGAAATCATTGGTCAATCAGAAGGCAGTACATAACGTTATCAATAACTTTAAGTCTGTATATTAGTATTTGTTTTAGGACTTTCTTGTAGCTAAATAAAATAAGCTATGTTTTAAGATAGTTTGTATTTAAAAGTCTGCTGCAGTACATGAGTTATTAACCTCATTCTCTTGCAAAATTGCAGTACTGGTAGTTGACTAGCTTGTTTGTGTGTGTTAACAGCACATTGATAAAATGAAAATGGTATTATACACAAATGTTTCCGGCAGTGAAATACTGTATGACCATGAGCATGAGAATGAACTATTTTTAATTTGGATTACCTAAATTTATCATTGCAAAAGCACACACTTCAAATGCCTAGCAGTTTTTACCAGTTTATGGCATTTTTATACTACTACTACTACTACTAAAATAATAATAATACTAATAATAATAATAAAAGCATTACAAATGTGAGTTAAATAGAATCATCATGAAAATTTTCTCGCAAGTTTTGACAATTTTGATTATTATAACCTATCATTTGCTAGCAAGAGCTTTAGTAAAAAATAAATAAATCAATATCAATAATGAGATTGTCGTAATTAGCTGGCAGATTTGAAGCCAATTTAGGAACTTGAATTACAGCTAAACCAACATTCATGTTTACAGAAAACATTGCCTTCTAGGGTTTATTTAAAGGTCAATAACATCTGATGTTTTATTTCCTCAGTATTGGTTTTATGATGCATAGCAGAAAATCCTTCTTGTCCACATGCTTCCAGTACAAGGATTTCAAGACAGTTTTATTAACTCTATTTTGGTAAGTATGACCCTACATATAGTATTAGTGTAGGTTGACAAATCAGTTCAATTGAAATTCTGTAACATTGAGCTTATAGTTGACACTTCATAATTAAATACAAAAGTCTTTAAACATTTTGTAGTTTAAATAAAAAGATATTTATTTATGTTTTATTACCATAAATATCAAGAAAATAGTGCTTCAGTTGTTTAAGTATAAGATTGTAAATCTTTTTTCATCTATTTATTTAAAGCATGTTTGTGTGTGTGTGTGTAACAGATTCTGGATACTATGGGCCTGATTCATTAAGGTTCTTAAATGAAGAGGATTCTCATTTCAGTCTCCTGGACAAAACCATGTTACAATGGAAGGGGTGCAAAGAAGTGTTCTGTTTTACACATAAGTTAACTACTGACTGTTTTTTCATGTAACACACAAATATCAACTTTAAATTTCAGTGTACAAATAAGCTATCAAATATTTGTGTGTTGAAAAAACAGGCAGTATTTAACTTATGTGTAAAACAGAACACTTATTTGCACCCCTTCCATTGTAACATGGTTTTGTCCAGGAGACTGAATTGAGTATCCTCTTCATTTGAGATCCTTAATGAATCAGGCCCTTTATATTACTAATCTTGATTAGCACTGGCTTACCTGAGGTGCGGAGTCTAACGATCTCCCCGGTGCTCACCAAGAACCGCCGCAAGGCGGGGTGGGTTTCGCTGCCAGGAGTCGCAGGTCGCGGTCCCCAGGTTCGCCTCAAGATGTAGTACAGTGGAGTGAAGCGGTGGTAGCGGAGTCAAACAAGCCGGTTCGGTACACAGGAATGGAGTCAGGCAGAATCAGAAGGCAACTCGGAGTCAACAAGCCAGGTTCGGTACACGGGTCACAAGAATAGGAGAATGGTCAGCAAGCCGGTTGCGGTCACATGGTCCTGAATGCGGAAGTGCGGCTGGACAGAGCGGCGGGGATCAGGTAAGTCCGTGACAGTGTGCATGTATTACTTCCAATTGGATCTGTTGGATGCGTTAGTTCCAGGCAGAATAGGAATAGATTCACATATTTAATATACAAGGGCAGTTTTTCAATATTAATTGTGTTAGTAGCACAGTTAAAGGGGTGTGTGGCCCAGCATAGGTGTCAGTGTTATTATCTTACACCATCCTTACAGGCACTGTATTTGGAGTGTACTTATCCATGGCGGTGGTGAAGTTAGAATGATATGTCAGTCTGTAAAGCCAAGATTATACTGGCAGCTCCTAGTAATTAACCCTCATACAAAACCCCACTTCTACAGGAGATAGTGGATGAAATGGAGTAGTGAATCTCGATATTGGTTGGTCTAAACTGGCCACATAAACACTGGCATGTCGGTGGAATCTAACAGATGTGGAAAATAGATGGAGGAGAAGTAATGTGTACTTAGGGGGACTCAGGGCAACAACTCACAGAAATTTCTAGAGCAATTGCCATTATAGTTATATGGGAAAGAGAGGTCTGACTATTGATATAAGAGTCTGTTTTAGTGAAATGGTGTTGTCCTGTCGCTCAAAGATGCACCACACCCTTTCAAGAATTTACTAAACACTTATATCTCACCATATAATTCCTTTGCTTGTACTAATACAATATAAGCCTTGATGATTTATCATCAGTTGCTGTTGCTAATGCTAGATTGTTGCTCAACACAAGGTTAGAGTGTTTAGAAATGTAAACCATTCTCTTTGTTCCTAAACCTGCTTTGGGTGGAATGGAAAATATATTTTTCCAAAATGCTTACACAGCGCTTGATGTGGGTTGCATTTAAGGCCTTTCTAAAAGGCCCTTTATTTAGGAAAAGCAGGGTTAAATAGGGCCTCCGAATTGAAGCAAAAATAAAAACAAGTTGAAAACGGTGCCGTTTTCCACCTGTTTTTTGTTTAACTTGTTGATTGTATATGGGATTTTATGTGGGTGAGGTCCCTAGTTTGAAGGGCTGCAAGTGTGCCTACTAACTCCAGCTTGTTTTTTCTTGTTTGAAACAAGAATAGCTTTAACAAAGTAGCTTTAGACTGGATTGTGAGTATATCATATATGGTTAAACTGAATAATATGAGTTGGAGGCAACTATTCTCTATATATTCACATTATGTCCAATTGGGTAGTTACTAAGCAGCACCGGCGACTAAGCATTATGTTATTAGCACAAGTGTGTAGGTTAGTTTAGTAGTACCTTTTAGTCAACTTGGCATCCTCTATAGAATAAACTAGTTATCAAATCAGTGTTACTATAATGTGCATGCTGGTTTCCGACTGTGTCCTATCCATTACCTCAAATGCCATAAAGTTAATAAGACCCTACTACTATGGGTTAAGTCCTGAGGGCAACAGAGCATGTGCAAGCTGTTAGATTGAAATTGGGATTTTTTTCAATATCAGACACAGCTTTAAACAATATTTATCATCAGACTCACAGAATACCAGGGCAGCAGAGACAATTTGGAGCCATAAGATTAAAGACAAACCTCAGTCAGCGGCACAAGACACAGGAATAGATATGCTGGAAATGAATCTGGTAGATTCAATAATTTGGCAAGGTAGGCGGTGTGGCTTAAACACCATCTTGAGTGGATGCACCTTGTTGGATCTCCAGACACCAGAACCATAAAGGTTCCAATTTCATGGTCCCCTGCCTATTTAGTTTGGCATCCTAAGCCCCTCCATTACCTGAGGAGAAGGCTGGTCTCAGTGTGGCGCAGAGAGGGACCATTTCAGGTGTACAACACATCATCGCTTACCACATGCGGTGCCAGATCCCTGCTCTGTTGGACCTCTGGATAGCAGACCCTGGTCAGCGGTCTTCCAGTTTCACCAGTCGGCTTTCTGCTCACTTCTCTGGCCTACTTATGGCTTGCCTGTCTGAACAGTAGTGCAATTTACTGGCATCTGCCCTACACTGTCTACAAATTTCCATTCCCACACTGCTTACAACCAGTGGGACGCAGAGGTGCAGCATGTGGCCGGCTTGCCCAGCTCCATGGCACCGCCTTGTGTGCATTCTGCACATTACAGATATCATTCCTGTTTGCTATGGGTGCCTGAATAGCAGGGATACGCAGGCTCGGTTTTTCAACAACCGAGCCCCCCTACGAACATCACAAATCTGAGTACCGAGCTGAACTGGTTCAATACTTTCCCGCTTCCTTGGAACTGAAATCGAGGCAAAATGTCATTGTTGCCTCATCGGTTCTCGCAGGTTTTGGATTCCATAAGTACCTACCTGCAGTGGAGATCCGAAGCCATTGCCCAGACAGACAGAGGAGGGGTATCTGTGTTCTTGTCACTCTCCAGTGCCATTGCTCAGTGCCATTGCTCACAGAGAAACAGGAGGGGTAGCAGCATTCTTGTCACTCTCCAGTCTCCAGTGCCATTGCTCAGTGCCATCAATATGGATTGCTACCACCTCTTGCTTCAGTTGGTGGCAGGGCAAATTCTATTGTTCTTGCAGCTGCTGCAATCTCCTACATGTTGTTCCAGAATGCCAAAAATGTCCCAAAAAATTTCGGACACACAGACTGTATCTCCTTCATGTCCCTGTCATTTTTTAAACAGCTCTGTACCACCAAGTTAATTGTGTGAGCAAAACAGGGAATGTGATAGAATTCACCCCACTGTTGGTGGCGTTTTCAGAAATCACATATCCTCAGGAGAGTCCAAGCTGGATAAGCCATGTTGCAATGACATCCCTTATTTATGCTAACAGGTTGTCATTGGTATGCCTCTTGGTGAAACCGGTGATACACAGAGAATCCCTCCTCTGAAAGATCTGGATTTGTTTATTAGATGCTGCTGCTGTTCCTACTGCTGAAGGCAGTTCACCAACTTCTAACTTCTTTATACAGGTGAGGAATTGCTTGTCTAGTAAAATGGTGCTGAGATTGAATTTGGTAACGGGTACACAGGACCTCAATTAACTGTCCAAAACCTGATGCATTAATGGTGGATTTTGCATTCAGGTCTAATACTAGCAAAGTCGCCATGATGCCAGTGATCCTCAGTGCGCCTGGGTGACAGCTGTCATAATAAGCTTCCTCTTGCAAAGGATTGTTTATTAGTCAATTGTTGTAAACTACAATTAGTCTTCTTCTTGGTCTGCTTCTGGGATGATGATTCACCCCCAGCAGCAGCAGCCGGTCTAATGCTCAAGGATTCTTCTGAGGATTCTGGATAGGGGATGAGTCATCTAGCTATAGTAACTTGGATGTAGGATTAACTCTGGTCACTAGCGAGTATACGGATGATGAAGGGGTTGGTGGTGTAGATTGCAGTTGCTGGAATCTAGGTGAGAGAAGAGAGCGAGATGATGCTGGACTGCTTGTTGTTATTTTTTAAGCATAAGTTTCTGATTTATGCCAGAGCTTAACATGAGCCAGCTTCAAATGGCGTAACATGGATGAGGTTCCTAGATGGTTAAGGTCTAAGCTCTATTGACTGTGGCTTTACAAACGCTACATATGGCTAGACAACTGTTGTCAGGACTTGGGTAAAAATAATCCCACACATTAGAAGTGGATTTTTTGGTCTTATGCCCAGGCATGAAAATGGCCTTCTTTTTATCTTATCTTACTTCCCAAGAACTGTGTTCATTGGTGCAAGAATTGCCACTGTAGAGTTCATTGACAGCACTGTTAGCTTAGTTGCCTGAGCCCATTGTTAGCTTCAAACAAACCAAGCACATTGGCCACAAAAGTGTCAGTCTTTGTCGCTGAAGTGCTTGGTTTGTTAAACTGTACACGTCCTTTTTATATCCAACATAAGGGTTGGGCCCCAAGGACAATTCCATCTTGCACCACTTTTCTTTTCTGCCACTGCGGTGTGGCAATGGTTCATTGATGTGCTATAAACTGCCATGTGCTTTGCAAAACTTAGCTTTCCCAAGAAACCCATTGGTAAAGCATGTGAGTCAGAACAACATTTTGGCATCTGGTTTGGTCTATAAAAATTGCCCAAAATTCGTGACACTTCTGCCGAAACTCCACCTGATCCTACTTTCAAAGAATGGTGGAGGATTATTTTAGTGACAGCGTACAAATAGACAAATTCCACGAAGAAGGCCTTTACTGGCAATTACATCAAAGTACAGAGACTTCCGTAATGGTGGAATCCAGCGGGCATGAATTAATATTGTGTGAGGATGATGTACACTCTGATGAGGGTGAGGATGATGACGACAACAATATCTTGCCACTGTAGAGTTCATTGACAGCACTGTTAGCTTAGCTGCCTTAAGCCCATTGGTGTTAGGAACTCCCAAGCCAGTACAGTGAAACTCGGGGACTACTCTGAAGGCCCGGTGTTCGCTGGAGCCCCTAGTGGTGGGGACAGACTGGGCTGCGGGCCGACCGAGGGTCGAGTAACGTATACTAGCTTAAAGGAGTACCCAGGAGTGGAGTGATTGGCGGGCAATAGTAAAGAAGAATCCTAGGTCAAAGGGTCACAAGCACAGATGCAAAAATCCAGAGACAAGCGAAGGGTCAGACACACAGGCAGAGAAGCAAAATCCTTAATCCAGGCAAAAGGTCGAGGTCAGAAGAGAAGGGTCACAGGTCCAAGAACAAGCAGGGGTCAAAACCCGGGTAGTCAAATCCAAGGTAGCAGAAACCAAACGGATAGCACAAGCAGGCAGCAGGACTGAGGACAGAACGCTATAACCGGCAGTAAGGCTGCAGACCTCACTGCCTTAAATGTACAGATGAGCCAATCAGAGTCTAGCTCTGAAAATACTTCCAGGAGCTGATTAATGAATTAATCACAGTCTAATAGCCAGCAGGCTATTAGATCTCTCTGAGCACGCGCCCAGCTGTCCCCTGTTGCCGGGACGCGGCGCTACACTGCTGGGCGTCGGGCCGTCGCCTCAGCAACGGTCGGGAGTTAGAAAGAAGTGACGTCCCGGTCGTCATGGTGACGGCCGGGACGCTGGGGCAGGCAGGAAGCGAGCCGCAGCGGCTGTGAGTACCGCCGCGGCTCGTGACAATTGGTAGCTTGTTTTGTGGGGGCCCATACAAACCAAGTACTTCAGCCACAAAAGTGGCTCTCCTTGCCTCTGAAGTGCTTGGTTTGTTAAACTGTTCATGTCCTTTTTAATATCCAACATATGGGTGGGTGGAAGGGCCCAAATACATTTCCATGTTGCACCACTTTTCTTTTCTGCCACTGCTCTGTGGCACTATTTTCTAGATGTGCTATGAACTGCAGTGTGTGTGTATGATTGTTCTGTCGCTTAGCATCCAGCCAGCTCACTGCAGTCTTTGGCTGAAAATGGATGAAAATAATATTGTGACTTGTGAGGTGGTCAAAATTGACTGAAAATGACTGGGAAATTGTGTAAATGAGGTTAAAATAATGTAGAAACAAAAAAGAGCCAAGTTATGTGATTTTAGCATATTTTAATAATTTTTCAAAAAAATACAGATGCAAAACCAAAACACGCAAGGGTGGTATTGCCAAAACTAAAAACAATTCCAAGACACAGGGGTCAGTGAACACCCCTACTGAAAAGTTACAAAAACGAAGCTATTTGGGTGAGTGACTTTCATTTTACATACCTGAAATTATTGTGGGATCTTGCTTTCTCTCCTCTGCAGCAGTTTGTAACTGTGTATTGGCCCTCTCGGAGCCCCTATGCTCCTCTACTACCATTTAAGGCTACCTGATGCCACTACAACTCACAGTGCATGCCTTCTCTCACCACCTGGCAACTTCTGCATCTGTTCCTTTATGGCTCCACCGCCACTAGGATGACTCTCAGTTAATCCACCATTGAACAGTCCATCTATACTTAAATTTTTCTGTATTGAGCTATTTTGCCTTATTGCCTACTACATCACTCTCATTTTATGAAAATATTGCATATCATCCCAGCTAAAGTCATATTTGTTTTTCAATTGATTGTATAATTTTTTTATACAATATTGAACGGTCTGGTACCATGGCCATCATGGCACCCAAAACAAATTTAACTGCCCACATTGGCTTTCTATGTTCAGTTTTTCAAACCACAATCTTCTTAAGCAGTTTCAGGTTCTACTATGAGTAAAAGCTCCCGGGAAGACAGTGTCTTTGCCATCACCTTAACTCCCCTTTGGCTACTGACCTTATCGCTCCCTCAGACCTGGACGGTCTTCTCACCATAAAAACTATGCAATAAATGTTCAGCGCTTTCAAATCAGAACTTGTTTTTGACATACGGCCCTCCATACATGAAATCAAAGTGGAGGTTATTGTGTTTGGCAATAGAACTACTCTCATTGAAGAAAAGATGGATGAGCTTTTTGCATCTCATAATGATCCTATTATGTAACATGAGAGGTTGGAACATTAAGTCCTTCCCTTAACTGATTAGATAGTGGACATGCAGGATCAGTCCAAACAATATTAAGATGAGGGGCTTCCCAGAATCTGTATTGTCCTCTGAGCTGTCTGCTTTCACAACAGATCTATTAAATACGTCCTGTGGCTTTGTGCCACAATTTACTTATTGACCGTATTCATAGACTTCCCAAACCGAGATCTGATATTGAAGAGGCTCCTCATGTCACACTTATGCATATCCACTTTTTGCATGCAAAAGTAAGTATCCAGAGAGCGCAGGGCATCGGAATCTGCAGAATTTCTTTGGGAACTTCAGCTCTTCCTGTAGTTTTTGGTTGCTACTATTACCAAACGGAGATCCCTTTATTCCAACATGACAGTCTTGACGAACCAGAAGATAATCATGGGCGATTTTAAAATGTTAGCAGACCCCAAACTTGATAGATACTCCACTACTCTTTCTCGACTGAGCTTGGTCCTTGTGGGTTCATCCACAGTGTTTGTAAAGCTCCTTGTGGAGTATAATCTCTATGATGTCTGGAGAGTCCACACTCCTGTGGAGAAAGACTTTACGTATTATTCCTCGGTGCATAACTTATACTCGAGTATTGACCTGATCTTGTCTGATAAATGGATTCTGCAAAATATATTTTGCAGTTTGGATTTCCCTGTTCCTGTGACGTGGATGTAAAGGTTCCTTTGGCTGCATGTCCCACCTGACTCATTGCGCTTGCCCCCAAACTTATTGTTGGAAGCAAAAACTGCACTTAAGGAGACTTAAGATCTGTTTACATCTACTGCTTTCTGGAGGACATGCTGGGCCTGATTCATTAAGGAGAGTAAAGCAAATAAATTGAGTAACTTTGAACCTTGGCAAAACCATGTTGTTTTGGAGGGGGAGGTAAATTTAAAATGTGAGGACAGATTTATAATTGGGGTAGAGCATGTCCTAGATCAACTTTAAATTTTAGTGTACAAATAAGCTTTCAAGTATTTGATTGCTACATAAAAAAAACCAGTATATATCTTATGGTCAAAATAATAAATTCATTTGCACCCCTTGAATTTTAACATACTTTTGTCCAGGAGAAAACTTGTTCCTTTTTGTGCATTTTTTTCCTTAACGAATTAGGCCCATTTTTACTCACCATAGAGATTATTTAAATTTTACAGATATGGGCCACGGGGTCTCCGATAAAATGAACAGCCTTTTGCAAACAACAAGATTTCAGGTGCTAGAAAAATATTGAAAATGTGAAAATAAGTATATAAAAGTAGCAAGAAGAAAAACAATATTAAACTGCTGTGATGATATCGCTAGAAGACGTTTCCACAAGGCAAAACAACTATATGTAAAAGGTATATAATTAAAATATATGTAAAATAGGATATATAAATATGTATAACCCAAAGACATAAACATATGTATATTTAAAATATGAGTATAAATGATAACAAGGTGAAAAACTTCCTAATGGCAGAATGTATTATTACAAGTGTGCTGAATTCATTGTTAGTACATCTTTAAACAACATATAAACAAAAACAGACAGCAAATACTGTTTACAAACCAAATATACAATATCATAGAAAGTCCCTATCATTACTGAGTTAAACTTATATAAAACGTCGCCACTTTCTGTGAGATTGTGGGCCTGATTCATTAAGGAAAGTAAAACCAAAAAAAGGAGTAAAATGTTCACCTTGGCAAAATCATGTTGCATTGGAGGGGATGCAAATTTAAAATGTGATGGCAGATTTATAGTTGGGATAGAGCATGTCCTAGATCAACTTTAAATTTCAGTGTAAAAATAAAGTTATAAAGTACTTGTGTGCTACATGAAAAAACAGCCAGTATTTAATTTATGTGCAAAATAATAAACTAATTTGCACCCCTTGAATTGTAAGATGGTTTGCCCAGGTGAAAACTGCTTTTGTGCATTACTTTTCTTAATGAATTAGCCCATTAGTGTCTATATACTTCCTCCCTATAGCAGCAAAATTCTGAAAACATGGGCTGATTTTATAGTTATGCTTCAGGACATCCCTGTAGTCTGTTTGGGGGTTTTCAATAACACCATGGACTTTGTCCAGCATAGGCAGAGAGAGATAGATACCATGGTCAGGTCCCTCCAGACACTACTCTGTTAACATCAGCAGGTCAGAGATTGCTCTTGCCACTCTGCAATGCATGACTCACTTTCACACATTGACCTGATCCATACATCCCATAGACTAGACCCACTGGTTTCTAATTGGAATACCTTCACAGAAGTATCTCAGATCCCTCATCATTGTGACTAATATAAGACCTCACCTCTGACAAGTGGATTCATTTTTGGAAGCTCAACCCATACAACCTTGCAGTGGTTCCACTGCTCTGTGCTGCTAGCATAAATTCTAGCTAATATATTTGAATTCTCCTTTATCAGGTAATTGGCGTGACACCAAACCATAGACATCTAAAGACTAGCTAAGATATTGGCTGTTCTACATAATGAGGTTATTGCCTGGATTGTCCACACAGATCAGAAAGGTTTTATGCCTGGTAATCCACCCAATCCACCTTAGATGGCTATGCACACACTTACAGATGTCTCACTCTGTTGATGAGGATGCAGTGGTATTGCCTTGGATGCTTATGATTGGAGTGGCCATATTTATGGAAGGACATAAGTCCCTTTGGCCTTGGTTATATTAATTTGGTCAGACTACTTTGCTCTTCCCCAGTAGCCAGGAGTTGTGTCAATATATTTGTATTCATCCCTTTTGACCTGGGGACACATTGTTTTGCCTGCACAATTGGCCAATGAGCAACTGACATGTCCACAGTTCCAATCGTCCTATATGCTGATGACATTTTCCTGCTCCTGACTGACACAGATGAGTCACCACTCGACAATCTAGATAGCATTGTAAACAACTTTGAGATTTCCCTTTTGTATCCAAAAGTCCATGTAAGCAATCTTCTTTTCTTCTGTCAAAATACCCCAATTTGCAATCTTACAAGATTACTGGATCTCTTTCAGAAAAAGACATCACATGGTAAGAATTTGGAAATGTATTATTTTTAATAAATATATTTGGTTAGAACGAGGGTTGTGTGATTTATTTAAGATTTTTTTATGAAAGTAATGTGGTATTAAAGAGGTGTTGTGTTTTATTTAACATTTTATTTTGTGGTGTTTTATATTTCAAATTCTATTTTTCAACTTTCTATCCACTGCCCCAGGGATGTAGGAAGAGCCCTTGTGCTTTCAGCACTGGGCTGGTTCTTGCTTAACGGAGACCAGCACAATTTGTTTGTGGACTCCACTCCCTAGGGAATCCAATCCAGTACTGAAAAGCCTTCGGTTGGTTGTCATTATGGGAGGGGGTCCCCTGCAGCGTGATTCCTTGCTATAGTGCCACCCAACCCGACAGGTTGGCCTAGTGCTGGTTTTCATGAAAATGCTGTTTTTTCCCCCCTGATTTCATGGAAGCTAGCAGTAGGCTGGCAGCACTAGGGTTAATAGTATTTATAGGGGGGGTCTCCACAATTTTTTTTCATTGTTCTATTTTTAACAGTATACATCCACCAAACTGCGCTCACATTGCCCTCTTAGTGTCGGCAGTGTGATTTTCAGCAATTTCTCTGTCGGCAATTACAGTATCAGTATTTCAAGTGGATTTCTTACATGTAGGTACATAGGCTGTCAGTATTATTTGCATGTCAGTGTTGACAATGTTAGGTATTTCCTACTTGTCAATATTTTAAGTGTTGGCATATTAGTGTCAGTATTCTTTGTATTTGTATTATGTGTGTCATAAATACATACTACACCGGAACAGAGTCTTGTGGGACCCCAACAGATAGTGGGAGTGGAGGGGAGGATGTGTCAGAGGTAGAAACACTAAAAGAGCAGTTTGATAGGTAGGAAGTGAACCAGGAAAGAACTGTGTTATGAAGGCCATTGGAGTGAAGAGGGTTACCAACAGTGTCAAAAGCAGCAGAGAGGTTCAGTAAAATGAGTATGGAGAAATGACCCTTAGACTTTGCAGTAAGTAAATCATTGAACACTTTTGTTAAAGCAATTTCAGGGGAATGTTGGGGATGGAAGCCTGATTGCAGAGAATCAGGAATGGAGTAAGAGTACAGAAAGTGAAGCAGGCATTTTTACAGTAATCGTTCAAGTAGTTTGGAGGCAAATGGAAGGAGAGAAATAGGGCAGTAGTTGGAGAGAGAGGGTGCATATAGAAATGATTTCTTTAGATTTGGTGAGACGACTGTATGTTTAAAAGAAGACGGAAATGTGCCAGTGGAGAGAGACATGTTGAAGAGGTGAGCTAGAGGTGGGCAAGCAGTGCGGAGAAGTTGTGAGGGAATAGGGTCGAGGGGACAGGTTGTAATGTGAGATGATTAGATAAGTGTAGACAACATGCCCTAATCTATATTCTGGGTTGTGTCTTCTAAGGCATTAATAAACAAATTTTCTCTTTGGTCTGATGTGACAAGATGGCAATAAGTAATAATCTGTGTAGGTCAAAGGTTACAGTGGTCTTGCCCTCCCCAACTTCAAATTATATAGGTATGCTACACAGATGGCCATCTGAGGAATTGGTGGGGGACTCCCCCATATGAAACTTTAGTGGGCTTTTTTGGTGAGCAGACAGGGTCAATACTTTTTACTCAGCAGTTTATGCTTGCAGGCAGGGGATCCCAGGGAGCTTCACAAACTTCAAACAGGTAATATAGATATGGAACACTGTGTTTAACCTCTGGGTGGGGCATGCATTTATCCAGATACCCTCTTTTGGCACAACAACAAATTTCCCCGCTAAATTGGAGGAGGGTAATATGTGGCTGTGGTTTGGTGTAGTGTCAGTTGGTCATCTTTATACCAACAAACATTAAAATATTTTGACCAATTAAAACTGTGATTTTCAGTACCAAACCCTTTTTTCTTTAATTACCTGCAACTGTATTACTCCTTGAGAGCCAATTTAGAGGTGTTTCACCCATGATTGGCAATGCCTCACACAATAGTTTTCTTCAAAGCATGGACTCGTGTAGAGCAGTCTCAATAATCTATGAATATCTTCAAAAACTAGTGCTGTGAGACATCTTTAAGGTTCTGAGATTTAGGTGACAGGAAGATGTTGGGTGTTTCTCAAATGAAGAATGGTAATGAACACTAGGCAAGGCTAAGGACACCACTTTATACATTAGATTTCAACAAATGCACATATATATTCCACATAGGATATACGTCACCCCATTCAGGCTATTGCTCTCTTAAATGTGGTGAATCTATTGCTTTTTTTTCTATACTTGTTATGGGGCTGTCCCCTAGTGTACATATTGTGGACATTGATTTGGAATTCAATCCAAAGAACTAGATAGCGCTTCCCTTAGCCGCAAAGGATGCTTGTTGTTTTAGTGCCCTGGAGGAGAGTCTAGGAGGCATTCTATTCAAATATGTATTTAAACTAACCTCATTGATCAAGGTGACCATAGCTAGATCTTGCATAGTGCTCATCCCCAACTCCTCCATGATTGGATAATAATGGGATAGTCAGTGACACAGTGGAAAATGAGCGTTTTACATATAAGAGTATTGAAACCATACAGAAATTCCATAAAGTGTGGTCTCGCTGGTCTTTGTCTAGATTCACTATGCATCTCCTGGAGGATGACAATACCTGTTTTTTCTGTGTTACGCAAAATACAAATTTTTTCATTTTTATGTTCAAAGTGACATAAAATCCATGTAATGTGGATATTAATTGATATCTCGCCACATTATTATTCTATATTATGTGAAAACAGATTAAAAATGATGATTTACTACCTCCATAACATACTAATTTATTTGGAAAGGTAAGCTTATTAGCTATGGGGATAGAAAATGTGCCAACTCTTTGATTTCTAAAATTTAGGCATTAGGCAAGTTATTAGAGATAGCATTCTTAATTATCTACAGTATTCAGTTTAACAAAGTTATTTGTAAACAATGAAATATAAATCTTTTATAATAGGAAAGAAAACACTGGTAAGTATTTTAGCACACAGTCAAAAAACAATTACATTTAATCAGAAATATTATCAGAAAAACATTGTGGCTTGTGTATCAATATTATGTTGTTATACATTGAACCTAAGTCTAAAGGTTATAAATGTAAGGTTGCATCTATTTACAGCATTTATGGGAATAATTTATTGACACAGTATCCTGAAAAGTGCATAAGAACAGTTTAAAAATTATTAATAGACAGTAAAGTGTAAAACTAAAATTTGGCTGTACGCATGTGACATCTCTTGAATTGCAGATCTGTTTATAATATTGTGCCTTAATAATGTCCAATAATTAACCCTTCCCCGCCAAATGGTTTTAAAGTTCCATGACCTAATAACCAGATATGTTTTTTGTGGTTTTCAATGTGAATTTTCTACAATTTTTTTTTTTATGTTTTACACAACCTTAGGTATATGGGCACAGTTATCCTCTATGAGTGTAGCTATCAGTGGAATTATGGGAAAATAAACATAGATATTTAGAGATATCGGGCCTGAGTCATTAAGGCAAAAAAGGAGTAAATGTTCTATGGGACAAACCATGTTACAGTTTAAGGGGTGCAAATTAGTTTATTATTTTGCACATATGTTAAATACTGCCTGTTTTTTCATCTAGCACACAAATACTTGCTAGCTTTATCATTACACTGAAATTTAAAGTTGATCTAGGACATGTTCTACCCCAAGTATAAATCTGTTCCAACATTTTAAATTTACCTCCCCCCTCCAATGCAACATGGTTTTGCCCAGGTGCAAATGTTACTCCTTTTTTATGCTTTGCTCTCCTTAATGACTCAGGCCCATCAGGTGGAAAAAGTGGTGCTAAACTGAACAAACCCTATAGTATGCAGCTGTTACCAGAGCTTAGATAATTTTTCTAGGGTCCCAACTGCCATGTGTTGTTATAGATCTTGACAGTTGGGTTTGGACTCTGTTATTGTGTATAATGTGCTGTAACACTAACACAGTTAATTAGTATTAGTAGTAGATAACAGCCTAATACCTATATACTGATAAGGTTATGTGGCTGTTAACCACTTGCTAATTTGTGGAGGTAATGATTATAGCAGTGTCCTAATTGGTAGTTTTGCGGAGATGGAAACATATTATTATTTAAAGAGGTTGAAAATTCAGCAGGACTCATTAGCTATAGAAATATTTCCAGAAAAGATGTTACAAACCTAAGAGGTGTGTGCTAAAAGTAAAAATTAAAAATAGCATAATCACATAAACAGGTAAGCAAAATCATCAACCAGGCAGGTTTTATTCAAAAAATTGTAGTTAAAGTATGTAGAATAATCATTTTTCCAGTGAAGATGTTTATTCAGAAATCCATAGTTCAGTTAGGATTTAATCTAAGTTTGATTTTAATTTTTATTGAAAATATGTATCTAAACTTAATTTCCTGTTCATGCTCAGACAATTATATTTAACTGACTTTTATTAAAATAAAAAATACATTTTGGTTATTTAATGTTAAATAAATAAAGTGTATCGTTATTAATGCTTGTGGACAAAATATAAAAAAACATTATTTTAGCATTCTGGATTCTACTACGGTAAGGTTGTATAAAGGAAAGTATATCAATGTCTATGTCCGTCAAAGCCTAGAAAAATATAATTTTTGATTGTAGTCGTTCAGAAAAACATTAACAATCAGTAAGTTTGTTATCTCTAAAAATAATACAATCTAATGCTTAATGCTTTTTTTCCTTACTGTTACTATTTGTAAAAACTGAGCTATTATCTCTACCTTTCCTAACATAGCTTGTGCTGGTGATGTTATTGCCTCCATTTAGCAACTCAAATTATGTTTCCTCTATAACAACCTTTCTGTTAGAGAATGAAAAATGAACATTCCACACATTTTCTCCTCTGAAAAGGGCACAGTTGCACATTTAACTTCTAATATCTACATTTTACTCAAATAGCACATTTTGAATCAATAGCTGTATTTTATCTTCTAAGTTAAAATCAGCAAGCGAGTTAGCAGCAGAATTGCTGATCCCACTACTAGGTAAATCAACAACGTCTGCTGATAGAATCTAACAGAGTTTTCTGCAAAACAATGTGTAAGGTCTTTTTTAATGTAACAATACTGATATGCTGTATAAATGAAACATACTCATATCTACCTACATAAATCATAAGATTGTTATGTTTAGTCACTAATATCCCAATTTTTTATTCTTACTATTATAGCTATGAACATCTTGTTAGTCACTAATTACAGTGTCAAGATTTGCATCAAGGTGCACTCTGCAAAATGCGATTCTCTGCAAACACAGGTAATGCAATTGCAACGCTCCATGAAGCTATGCACTTTGACAGAAATCTAGGTGAGGCACAAGGGGATTGTTTTCTGTGCCTCAACGGTTCACGCTTTGTAAATTATTTCAAGAGTGTTATAAGTGACACCAATGACTTGGCTGGTTGGTTTATCACTATTGCTGATACTGATGCCTTAGACTTACCTTCTTTAGACTTCTCATTCTGGAACCTCTCATTAATAATAGAAACTAATTTCTTTGTGAGGCTTTCATATATCCTGATCCAGCCATACATGCTCCATCCCAACGTTTCTATATGACATACATCATTTGAATATCCACAAGAAAGCTCAGGCATAGCATTCCTATTATGTATAAAATAGATGAATCGTATATTATGTATATGTATATGATTCATATATTTGTCAGGTTGAATCTTATTTTATGCTTGTCTGGGATGTTGTTGATATCCTCCTCTCTTAGTGTTTTCAAAATTTGAGCTTTTAAGTGATTCGGGCAAACATCGGATTTAGGTCTTACGTCCATATTGAAGAGTCAGTGCTGTTTTGTTGTTGGCAAACTTTCTCGCTAATTTTTGTATAGCAAAAAAAGGTCTGAATTTGTAAGACATTTGTACAGGACAAATTCAAATCCTTGCTTAAAAGTGAAATATGATTTGAGGTAATTGAAATTAGTATATCTGACTATGTCTGTTGGTTTCATTTTAGAAAAGTTACTTTTTGTAAAATTGTTGGGTTAGTTTTTTTTTTCTCCTTTTGTACCTTGTCTAAATCTATGTTTACACTGTTATCTGCTCTAGAGCATGGGGTTCTAAAATTCTGATGTCTTGTGTTAATGGTTGGTGGCAAGCTAAATCTAAAAATATAGTGTCTGTCAAGTTTAATTCTTCCTAATTGTATTTTATAAGTTTTTATTTTCTGATATTTTATGTACCAAGGCAACAGTGTCTTTATAAAGTAGACTATTTGTGATTTTTTTTTTGCTGGCTTTTTTTATGAGTATTGTGCTGCCTTATGACAGCTTATTTTTAATTGAGAGGGACAGTATTTAAAATTTTCTTGTAAGGTTTCTAAATTACTTTTTTAGTTTTTTTTTTTATCCGGAGTGATTTTTTTCTTATATGTGTGATGATTCTATGTATTTTCCAAAGGTGTTTAGGATTAATTCTTGTGTCTGTGTAACCCTCAGTGACCAGATTTTCACGGGATATTATATTCTGATATTTTAATGTTCATTTTGTATAGCTGTATAAGTCTTTTTTATTTTCTTATATGTATTATCTTATATTAGTTTTATAATTGTGTTTGTATTTTGGGATTTGCTTAAGGAACTGTGCTCTTATGTGTTGAAAACAGAGGATAGGCCTCCATTTTCAAGATGAGTAAGGTAAGGTCCTGATAAATCTTTATATATGAAATGTGTGAAATTACCAAAGAGGATGGAATGTGTGCTGATAAGAAAAACGTTTTATGAGTGAAATCTTAATGTGTACTAATCATTGTAAGAACAGGAAAACCACAAATATTTTTGGACTCTTCATGCCCATTACATGAAATGAGCTCATAAAGTGTCTGTATTAATCTTAACACTGTGTATAGGTATGTATAATGTTTGAAATGTGTAAATTAACAGCTTAATAGAAACATATTTTATTTGCATCTGATAACATTTAAGCTGTATTGTCACTTCATATTATGTTTTGCTGTGTTGAGATGTGGTATCCAGGCAGAGCCGGATTTAGACCTCATGGGGCCCTAGGCAAGATATTGGTTTGGGCCACCCCCTCCCTGAAACAATCAATAGCACTATATTTTTTTAGCATAGCATATACCCCTATAGTTAAGTTGAAGGGTAAGCAATGTGCCGCTGCACATCACGCTGCTCCTCCTGAATCACACTGTGGCCCCTCATTACTGTCCCTCATCACACTGTGCCCTCCTTTATCATTACACTACATCACACTGTGGTCCCAGCAGTTAAAGAATTATGACCATGGACCCAATATTTTGTCAAAGGATCTAGCAGAATTTTCAAATTATTATTTATTTATTTATTTTTCTAGTGGGGCCCAGCTGGGTTCCCTGAGAGCCGCTAGGCCCTAGGCAGGTGCCTAGGTTGCCTAGCGGTAAATCCGGCCCTGTATCCAGGTGTCTAACATACTCTTTTTATGCATCAATTTGAAAGCAACTTTGATGCTAACATAATATTATATCTTGACTGTAGGATACACTTTTGGGCACCTCACTGCCGGAAGGACATAGAAGAATTTGAGAGAGTTCAGATGCAAGCAGCCTTATTAATAAAGAAAATTGAAGGGTTAATTTTTAAAGTAAGATTAGACAAATTCAGTTTACTTACTTTTAAAATGGGACCTAATGAATATGCATAAATACACTCAGTGGCCACTTTATTAGGTGCAAATTTCTAGTACTGGATAAGGCCCACCTTTGCCCACAGAACAGATTTGATTATACCAGGTATTGCAAACATACTTTAGAAATTCTGGCCCATGTTGCTGAAGATCTGTCACCTGCGCATTCATGCTGCAAATCATCTTTTTCAACGCATCCCAAAACCGCTCTATTGGATTGTGATCTGGTGACTATGTAGACCTTTTGAATACATGAAACTCTTTGTCATGTTCATGGAATCAGCTTGAGATGACCTGTGCTTTGTGACATGGCACATGATCCTGCCAGAAGCAGCCAATATAAAATGGGTAGATTGTGGCCATAAAGGGATGCACATGGTCAGCAACAATACTCAGGTAGGCTGGGGCATTAAATGATGCTCGATTGGTATGAAGGGGCCTAATATGTGCTAAGAACACCTTTCCCGCAACATTCCACCTCCACCACCATCCGACACCTTTGACAAAAGAAAGGATGAATCCATGAACTTATATTGCTTACACCAAGTTCTCATCCTACCATTTGCATGTCAACAGAAATCAAGTTTTGTCAGATAAGGCAATGTTCTTCTATTTTTAAAAATAGTTTTTTTTTTCAACAATAACATGAGAGGCCAGGCTACAAAAATAAAAAGAAGTTAGGCAACCAAGCTTTGCAATAGAAATCACACACAACCACAGGAATCCTGTATTGCATTAGACACAATCAGTAATATAGCAAGAAAGCCAGTGGTTGTTCAAGTGTTTTGCTGCTAAAGAGCATATACTTTCCAGGTATGAACTGATGCTTGTGACCTGAGACTAATGCGAGACTCCGGGGTCATGTCAGAAAGCAGAGAGTGAGTAAGCATCCGTCGGGTAATGTGATGCCCCACCGGATTTTTAGAAGGAGAACGGAGAGTGCAAGGCTCCCAGGGGTCTCAGGAAAATGGTCCACCAACAATCTCAAGTCAACCAAACCTGTAAGCAGTAGGAAGGAAAAGAATAGAAAGAAGGTTCGAACCTTCTTTCCATTCTTTTCCTTCCTACTGCTTACAGGTTTTGTAGACGGAGGGCTATTGAGTCCCAGGCAATGGGGACTATTGGAAGTTGAACCAGGGGTCCCACACTGTGAATGTTGATAACTTTGTCCAGTAGGAGGCTCATGACACAGTATACCAAATTCATGAGACAACTGCCTGAAAGCCAGGGGATCGGGAGAACTTCCATTCTTTGGCTATCTGCAAGTGTGTTGTGGCAGAGACATGTTGCACCAGTTTATCACTCTGGTTTGAGAGGGTTTTTACTGGAGAGCAGATCAAAATGACCAATGGGTCAGGGGTTACTTCACAGTCCAGGATTTGGGTAAAGAGAGCAGATACTTGGTGTCAAAGGTTAGAAACCTAGGGGCATTGCCAGCATATGTGGAAGAGAGTCCCTACATCCATACAGGCCCTCCAGCAGAGATCTGATGTACCTGGATAGAGTTTGTGAAGCCTGGTCGGTACCATATACCACCTGGTATAAACTTCAAAAGCATTTTTCCTAACAGAAGTGTTAATGTAGGCTTTCGAAATCTGAAGTCTGTGTCGGGACCTTCCCTCTGTGTCTAGAGCTCTTTGGATATCCAATTCCCATGCAAGCTTGAACGACTATAAGGGAACACCCTCAGGTGCTAAGGTAGAATGTTAAATGAGAGAAACCAATCCTGAAAATCCAATTCAGTGCATACAAAGTCTCTCAAATGCCCTGGTCCTTTGTAGCTTAGCCATTTTACATTGGGCCTGGATGAACCTCCCTGTTTGTACATAGGAGAAATGGAAGGTGGAGGCCCATCTTTTCACTCAGGTTTGGAAATGTTTGTCGGGCAAATTCGTCCAAAATATAAGTGGGTGATACTAAAGTGGTGTGAGTAAAGATGGGATGTTGTGAGTTCCTTTCAATGAAGGAGTCCTAAATGTCAAATGTAAGCGGCAGTGTGGGGTAAGAGTAGACGGAGGCTGGTCTTTAGTTCCTAGTAACACAAGGGAGAAATTTCACTGTGTGATCCGGTGTCAGGGCATTAATCAAGCCCAGCTATCTCTTAAGCCCAGGAGTAGTTTGCCAAGAGATAACGTGGCTTAGAATAACCTGGAAGGGATATTAAAGGATTGGAAAGTGTCAATAGGACGTCATCCACAGACAATGATAATTTGAAGTGGCATGGTCCTGTCTAGATCCCAGAGATATGGGGATTGCATTGAATAGCTGCAGCAATAAGCTCTATACACAAAGCATATAAAAGGGGTGACAAGGGGCATCCCTTCCGAGTCCCATTGCTCAAAGTAAAGGCAGAAGATGTCGTCCCATTGGTAAGCACTGTTGAGATGGGGCGGTGAAACAGGGTCTAGATACCAGTAAAGAAGGTGCCTCTGAGCCCATATTGTTTGAGAGTGAGGAACATAAAGGGCCACGAGAGTCTCTGAAAAGTTTTCTCTGCATTCAACGCTAGGACTTCAAAGGGGAGTTAACATATGTGATAACATTGATTGTCTATTATGTATTGTCCAGGGATTGTCTGGATGGGACAAATCCGACCTGATCAGGAAAAGTTAAGGATGTCATATATGTGTTTAGATAGGTTGCTAGTATCTTGGCAAAAAGTCTAACATCCACGTTGATTATTATTATGGGGTGACAGTACAACATATTGGGTCCTTATTTGGTTTGGAAATAACTACTACAGTGGTCTCGTCATTAATATTCCCACCCTGCAATATGTCATTATACACGAGGATCAATTGAGGCACTAACACTTTAGAGAATATCTTATTATCGGAGATCATGAACACATCAGGGCCAGGAGCTTTTTAGCTTTTCTGGGATTTAAGGGCTAGCGTGAATTCCTCCTCGGTAATGTCACAGTTGAAAGAAGAAACCTGGAGAAAGAAAATTTGAGAAGGGAACATTTATCCAAACCCATATGAATTATTGGATAATTGTGTGCCAAGAAGGGTTGTGGCCTATGCATACACTTGCTTGTAATAAGATCTAAATGCATTGTTTATGACCCCTAGGATAGTAAGATAGATATCCCTTTTTGTTTCTGAGCAAGGTGATGGCTTGTGATGCCCTCTTTGCTCTAATTCTTTTTGCTAACAGTGTTACCGCTTTATTACCCTTCTTATAGAATGTATGATTAAGCCATCATAAGTGTCGTTCCATGCATTCCACTTGTTTGGCTGGCATTCCACCCTTAGTTTTTGAATGTGCCAGAGTAGTGAGGGGGAATTGGACTGTTTATGCCAGGTTTCTAGGTCTCAGCGTTATATCAACATGGTGTGGAATTTTTCAAAGCTTCCTTCTTCCGATGGGACGCAAATTGAATGATATCCCCCTGAATCACTGCCTTGTGGGCATCCCAAATCTTGGGCTTGGGGACCTCTGGGTTAGAATTTAAATAAAAGTGAGCCTTAATGTCTTCCAAAATGCTATCTTTAAAGTGGGGTAATTTGGGAAGGGTGTCATTTAATTTCCAGGAGGTGTGTCCTTGAGGGTTTTGAAGAAGGTCAAAGTCACCTATAATATGAAATGGTCAGACCAAGTGAAATATCTGCTTGCATGATGTGCTGGAATATGTATGAGCAACACATAAACATGTTGATTCACGAATAGGATTTATGTGGAAATGAATTGAAAGTGTAATCCCTGTATGTAGGGAAAAGTGCACGCCAAATATCGAATAGACCAGCCTCAATCATCTGCCTTTGCAATGTTTTCATGTGAGAGGATGGAGAGAGGGATGAGCTCATGGCCGACTTGTCCAAGGAGGGAAAGTGATGAAAAAAGCTGTCTGACCTGCGTTGGGTGCATAAATGTTTGTAAGGGTGATGTGCATGTGTCCAATTTTGCCCATAAGAATGATAAAACGGCCCTCAGGATCCTTCTTTGCTTCTACTAAAATAAAGGGTACAGAGTTACGAATTATGATCACCGCCCCATTTTTCATGGCCTGCGGAGAGGCATAGTATACCAAAGAATATCTTTCAGAGGACAAGGAGGGATAGCCGCCAGCTTTGAAGTGGGTTTCTTACAAAAAGATGGAATGCTTTTGAGGGGAGTTCAAGCCCTTGACATTTAATGATAGAAATGTGAGCAATATGAGGTATGTTTGGGGGTCTGTGTGGGAGAGAATGGGAGTCTGCAAGGGTGGCAGAGGAGGTTGCAGGTTAGAAATAAAAAAGAAGTTAAAAACAAGGCAGAGAGATGAAGAAAAGGTTAAAATAGGTGGGGGAAGGATGGAAAGGTGGGAATAGGAGGGGGAAAGGAGACAAGAGCAAGAGTGTAGACAGAAGCCTCAATGGCAAAGGGAAGGCCTACAGAGGTAGTGCCTTGAGACCGGATTAGTCATTACATTGGTGAAAATCACCTATACAATGTGGTGTGGCAGTGCACTAAGTGTGGGAGTGCAGCTAAAAGAGGTCTATAGGAATGAAAGGAAAGGGACCCGAGGGACCGATTTGTGGACTCAGTTCCATAACTCCCAAATAGTAAGGGTGTGTCCCCCGTCTGTCCAAAGAAAAAATTAAACATTCATGTAAAAACAAACCAAATTACCTATTTGTGTGTAGAGCTAAGAGATAATACCATTTAAAAGTAGTACATGAAAAATAGAATCACAAACTCACTGAGAACATAACATTAATATACCCGTAAAGTTAGGTGTAAGGTCTCCAAGGCCTCTCTGGAGGCCCCTTTTGAACATCTCGTCCAGGAGGAGGTAGATTAAGTCAATGAAGCAAGTCCCTGCCTTCGTCAGGCGTTCAAATAGCCACTTGACTGGTCTCCACCACAAGACGGAAGGGAGATCCCCAGCTATATTTATATCCGTTCTTTTGGAGGATACAAATCACATCTCTGAGGTCTTGATATTTAGCGATCATAGATGGGGCAAGGTCTTGAAACATCTGGATGCGGCTGTCCTTGTGTAGCACATAAGGGGGAATTCCTGACTGCGAATGAGATATCGTCCTTAGTTTTGAAGGAGAGCAGTCTGAGGTTAACATCCCTAGGAAGGTCAGAGTTCTTCAGACAGGGCCTCAGAGCCCGTAAATCTGTTCAGTTTGGTGTTGGACAGGGCTGGGTTCGGGGAGGTAAAAAAGTTACTAACATATAATTCCAGGCCTTTGTGTTCCACAGTTTCAGGGATGTTGTGTAGCCATAAATTATTCTGGTGTAACCTTTTTTCCAAGTCCTTCAACTTATCTTTCAAAAAATATTTCTCTCTTAGTAGACAGTCAAGGTCATGTGCCACTTCGCTTTGGAATTTAAGCATGGAGTCTTCCTTGTTTTCGAGCCTTGTCATTCGTTTAGTGAGGGTTACCATTTCTGTTTTCAGGTCCCCAATTGCTTTCTGGAGGTCAGCCAAGAAAAAATTAGTGTGGTCCACAATCAAGTTACGCAGTGCAGCCAAATCGGCTTTAGTAGAAGGGACAGTGGTACACATAGACCGGGGTCTCCATGGTTGTTTAATCCTGACGTGAAAAGTGCTGAGTTATCTCCACAACTGTGCCTCTGCGCCCCTTACTGGTTGCTTTTTTCAATATTGACAAATAAGTCACAATGTAAGGATCTCTTGAATGGTGATGAAGTAGCAGACAGGCAGGGGATTATAAGGGGGCTTCAGTCGAACAGCATATCTAATGATGTATCAGGCAAGGAAAGAGAGTCCGCCCAAACTGAGCTATTGGAATCTGTGGACCAGCCCACTTACGTGCAGTTCAAGGGTGGCTCCCCCAATGATGTCGTCGGGTCCCATACTACGAGTTATGTCCTCATAGGTCAATACAGCTGTGCACTGTGCTAACAGTGTCAGTTATTTAACAGCAAAATAGAAGGCCCATGCAAAGCGATGTTGCATCTGTAGATGGCGACACAGTATAAGCTGACCAAAGGAGGATACAGTAATAGTGGTTAGCCCTGTAGTGGATACCTTGCTGAAACTCCTATCTAGGTGACCCAGATTGTTTGTATACTGAGTCACTTGGGGAGTTTTAAGCTGCTGCCCCCATGTCAGTCCAAGATGTAAAGCTCCTATATTCACAGCAATATGAGCCAAATAGGTTAGAAAACTGCAAGGCTATAGTGGTCGGGGGCACTGCGCCTACCCTGTGGTTGTTGTGCACACGATCCGATACCTGCTATTCCTGCTGAGTGGACAGTGAGAGCGGTTGTCCTTCCATCTGCCAGGGTTCCTGGATAGTCGACTCCTTGCCCATTCATGAAAAGGGCTGTGAGCATTAATTGGCAGATTTTGCTGGGGAGGAGACTCCGGCCAGGAGTCATGATGGGTGAGGGCAAGATGGTGCCCATTTCTTCTCCGCTGTGGAAGGAGATATTAGATATTCCCAGAGAGTCTCAGGGCATTGGTGACCGGCTGCAGACAGGATCAGGCACAAAAATTAGTCATTGCCGATATCACGCAGCAGCCATGGAAACAGCTGTGTCTCCCAGGAGAGGGCCAACGCATAGACGAGGCTGATGGTGCTGGAACTCTGGGTTGCTCTGTCTTGAGACTACTACGGGGGCCCAAATTGTTATGTCAGGGAGGTCCGTGGTGTCTCAGGGACCCCACTGAACGATAGCCAGGATGATGCGGGTGACTCGGACAGAAGACCAGGTTAAATTTGTGAGTAAGAAGCTCTGTGAAACTGCCGCCATTCATTTCAGCTCCCTAGCCCCTTTCCCCAGGCACTGCCCTTCCATTCTTCAACTGTCCAGTTTGGTGAGTCTGTGCCCACTGTAGCCTCAGTTTCCTGTTCTTAGATGACAGGAATGCAGGCTGGTGTATACTCCTGCTGCTGTTGTAGCACATTCATTTCATGTTGACATGTTGTGCATTCAGAGGTACTCTTATCTATACCACTGTTGTAACACATGTTATATCAGTTATTCTCTCCTTCCTGTCAGCTTGAACCATTCCACTCAGACTTTTCTCATTAGCAAGGCATTTTTTCCAACAGAATTGCTGCTCATTGGTTGTTTTTATTTTCACTCACCACAGATTAATTTAAAGATTAATAAAATCCCAGGGGATCCACAGTATCTGACATACTTAATTTCCCTTTCATCCTCCCATCTGGCACTAACAATCATTCCACTGTCAAAGTCACTAAGATCACATTTCTTTTCCATTCTGGTGTTTGGTATCAACAACAAATGAACTTCTTGCCCATTTCTGCTTTCATGTATTGAGTTGCTGCAATATGATTGGCTGATTAGGTATTTGTATTAACAAGCAGGTGTATTGATATACCTAATAAAGTGGCCACTGAGTGTTTGTTTAAGGTCAAAACAAACATTTCTTAAACATACTTTTCATATCAATGACCAAATAGGGATCCTTTTCTTTAAAGGGGATTAAGCTATGAAGTACCTTACCATATGAGATAGCGATGGCAAATTTACTAACAAAATTTCAAAATGGAGTAGATACCCTTTTCATAAGAATTATATTTATTGGAGAACTTTATGGAATGATTAATCAGTTGAATTTTTCCGGATGGCCATTTTGCAGTAAGCAAGGATTTTTTTTCCCTGTAAGGCTACATTGGCAACTGTCTCATTCAGCATTTGTTTTGCCTTCTTCTGCATCATATATAGAATTCATGAAAGGATGAACTTGGATGGATACGTGTCTTTTTTTCAATCTTACCAACTAAGTAACTTTGTAACAGCCAAATGATTCACTGAATTCTTGTTTTTTTATATATTTAATATATCTTTATGTTTGAGACAACAAATATTATATAAATAAAAATAATCAACAAAAAATATATAAATGCACATGAAATTTATCAACATTTACGTAGTCCTTGTTGACCTTTACTGCTCACTTGTTTATGAATGCACTGAACTGTGAATGATAAAAAAAAGGCCCTTAAAGATATTTGAAATGCCAGTTCCAAAAGCAAACATTGTAGCTTAAAATGTCAATTTTTCTTGAGCCAAAAGTATAAATGCTTGTGATCACATTTTAGCTTTTGTAGGTTGATTTGAAGTTATCTTATTAATTATTATTCTTCATTAAATTACTATATATGTAAACATTTGTGCAATGTAGCACAATTTGAGGACACGTGAATAAAATCTCAGATTTAGCAAGGATATTTATCTTGTGATATTCTTGTGATATTCAATTCTGGCTGTGCCAAATCGTTTTATAACTCAATGGTATTATATTTCTAACTGGTTTTCGGTAGTCAATCGTGTTTTTTTTTAATTTTTTTACTTGCATTAGGTGATATATGTATTCTATAGAGAACACCTTTCTTTGTGTGTGTTGTTATTAGTTCTTCCTACACCAACATAGGATTGCTCTTTTGTTTGCGTTGTTTTATAGTATTAATCATAAAGAGTGTACAATAGATGGTCATGAACAAAAGCAGGGCTTTTCTTTGTCCAAATGCCAATTGTGGTGATAATTTGCTCTGCCTCCAACACCCCAAACTAATCAATCCTTAATTTATACAAAAATGAATAGTGTCTGTGCAACCCAGCCTATCACTAAGTGATCACTCTTTGCCTGCCCTTTCCCCACTACTGGCACTATAATCCTGCTAACTTCACCACTGATTCTCTCATCATATAGATTTTGCTTAATGTATTTTTATTAAAGTATTGTACATTGATGCCATAAATAGTTTCACAAAATAATCTTACAGTTGTTAGACCATCATTATAGAATGGGAACATACTTTGAAATGGCAAGCAGATATCCAAGAATAATTTGTGTATTAAGTTATATTTATAATTGGAAGTGTCAAGTAAAGCTAATTAACACAAAGTAACACACTGTTATTTTAAATACATTAATAAAAATCTAAGCAAGACCAAGAAGAAAGGAGAAAGAGGGAAGGGGGGTGGCAGCACATTTTTTTCCACAAGAAGAGAAATTGTGATGGACAAAATTTAGCTGAATACATGATTACAATTATTTAAAAATGTATTATCAGTGTTAAAATAATTCTACAAGGGAAACCATATGTATTAAATGTTTTAGAGGAGTTATTAAGAAAGCATGTGATTCATTCCATTGTGCAGACAAAGCAGACTATTAATAATACCAATGAGAAAAGGATCAGGAGATTTTCAAAGAGTAGCCCACTGAGCTGTCGCAGCACTGCAGATATATCAAATCAGTGTTTTACAGTAATTGTTAATATCTGGAATCGGGGAGGGAGGATCAAAAATTCTGCAAGAACGAATGTCAATATCTGTCACAGCTTTACTCAATTTTTTAAATTCAGACCAAAATGTTTTTAATTTTAGAAGAGGCCACCAAATTCATGTGAGCAAACTTACCTTATTGTAAACAATTTCTCCTCCATAGTAAAATAAAACACTTGCACTCTGTTAGCCATATATTTTTGCTTTGCAACAAAGTGAAATAGTGATTGCGTCATTGAAAAATCTTTGCTGGGGTGTCATGGCATACATATTTGTGTTCGTAAACTGAGAGCTAACTTACCATGAGGTACCCCAAAAAGCCTCCAATTGGCAATGCAACAGCACCACTCCCCATCAGCTACTGATAACAAACATGTCTCTCAAACAATAAAGAAGTGGAAGTTGCTCAATTAATTTTTAGGTTCATAGCAGGTGCTTGAAAGGGTAGGGTTATCCAGAAAGGAACAAATACAGAGAGAAATTCCCCAGCACACAGCTATAACCTGTAAAGGAACTGATTTGATGGGGCGGGTGGCTTGCCATATATTTGCAAATCTGTGTAACTGAGAATTCTGTAATTTTATATTCAAGTAGAAATCGCTAATTTACTGGTTATAGCAGTGTGCAGGATTTTTTCTGTATTTGTTACTTTCTGGATAACCCCACCCTTACAAGCACCTGCTATGAACCTATACATTTCCACTTTTGTATTGTTTGTTTGTTTGAGAGGCATGTTTGGCATCAGTAGTTGATGGTGAGTTCTGATACTGTATTGCCATTTAGAGGCTTTTTAGGGTACCTCTTGGTAAGTCAGCTCTCACTTAAACACATATATATATGGCTCAAAAATAGGGACTCTCATTGTATAATGGGTTTTATTCTAAAATAGGCTTGCATTCTTTGCACATGTGTTATAAACAAATACAGACCAAGCGTTTAAACACCGATGGTAAACTGACCACACAAACGTTCTTTATTGGGGAAAGCAACTCATTATCATGCACACGTGTCTTATTTCAAATCCCTAATGCTCAGTGTTAGTCCTTTATAATAAAAGTGCCAGTAAAACATTTTCAAAGCCTCATAACCCTGCATAAAGGTTTAAGAAATGTTCAAATTGCCTTATTGTTTAAATGATGTAAAGGCTAGTTAGTATTGTTAAACTGAGAGGTTGTCTTTAAAATACTTCAAAATCATATTGGAAAATGGTATATGTGTAAATGTGTAAATGTTGGAAATGTCAGTTTACAGAGGTAAAAGTTATTCTTTCTTTTTTTGTGGAAATGTTATCAAATGTGTTGAAAATAAAGGTCAAGCACATATCTGGATGCTTCAATGCACCTGTTTCCTCATAGATATGCCATTTGCCTGAAAATATCAGAACCATAGATCAATCCTAAAGCAAAGTGCATTGTTTCAGCACATTGTGCATGAATGTCTTTCTTAATTTAATTTCAGACAAAACTGATGCTTTGGTTAATTGCTTCATATCACTTAAAATAGATTTACATACTGTATACGTTATGTCAATCACAAATGATAATGTCATTTTTTTTTTAATTGTGGAACATTTCTGACATATAGGGCTGTTACATGTTTATTGTATGTTTATTCATGCTTTGAATGCTATACATATAACATAAGAATGGTATGATTAAAGTCAATATTGTTTAGATTATGTTGAAGTTTCAAGGCATTCCTATTTAAAGACAAATAAAATATATTTTAGTACTTCTTATGTGAAGTTCACATCAGTGTACCTGCAACATCAAGGAGAGGTAGTTTAAAAGTAAAAATGAATAATAATTCTATTTATATTATTTTCTTTACCACAGAGAGTCAAATCACTTAAGTATATAATCTCTCTTCCTCTTAACCAAAGTCCTAACATTTCTGCTTGTAGCAATGCACCTGAGATAGAAATCCTTCAGAAAACAAAACATAAATACTGTTATATTTGAAATATTTTCAGTATCCCTGGTTGGTATTGAAAAAATGCATGTAGATTATGGAAGAAGCTAGGCAGATTGGAACTTTCATAATTAAATGCAGGCTATTGGTATCATTATTGTTATTATTGTCATTAATCTGTAAGGTGCCAAAGTGCTTGCCAGCAGTGAATACAAAGTAGAAATAAATGCAATAAAATAAAGGGTAGGGAGGGCCCTGCTCATGAGAGCTAATAATATTATGTTACCCACATTTTATGCACAAATACAAAACTAAGATTTAATTTTGTGGGATGACATATTTATTTTATACTTGCTTTATTTTTATTTCCACCCTGCTACAGAGACGCAGAGATGAGGTAGGAAAAGAGGGGGTGGACAAGACTTGATGACAGAGTTACCTCACTCAATTGATGTCATCAAGTCCCACCAACCAATACAGAGTGATAGGGATGTTATGATGCAATTGAGCCTGATGCTGAGCTGAACATATGTGCATGCAGAGATGAACTCATCTGACAATTGAGCCTACTTAAAAGTGGAGAGGTGAGACAGGGGATGAAAGAGGTTATATAAGCTACATTAGATAGTCGATTAGACTACAGTAAAGGCATGTTCATGCACAGTAACTCACTATATGGGCGTAAATACACTATGGACAACTGTTTTAGAGTAAATAATGTCCAGCTAAGCATCAGGCTCATAATGCTTCACTACACCATTACATTTTCATTTGAATTAAGAAGTTTCAGACATTAAATTTGTAGTACAATAGGGCTTATATAAACAGAATAAACTTATATGAAGAGCTAGTCACTAGGCCTCTGTGACCTGTTGGCTACTAGCAACAATTGTTTAAGACCAGGACAACACACGAGTTTACTAACCCAACATAGGGATCTCAGCAGATCCCATGACATAAATAATCCTCCCAGCACATGCTCAGTCACCAATAGCCAAAACCCAAAGACTAATGACTGCTGCAATTCACAAACTTTTTCAAAATGGTTGTGTCACACGAAAGATGCACAAAGAGTAACCAAGGCAAATGATCTCTAGCTCACAAACACACATAACCCTAACCCCACCAGTCCGTATATTTCCTATGCAACCCTTTTGGCTGTCAAGAATCCTCCAATTTCCCAGGTATGTAGACCTAAACTACCATTCCAGAAGAATTTAAACTCCATTGTAAAAACAAACTTTATACAAACTAAGGTATAACTAAGGAAAATAAAAAGTTCTATTTGTTAAATGTTATATTTATTTTTAAAATGACTTAGGTTTCATTGTATGCACTTACAAACAAGCTTTATATTACACTGCTTACATGAGCAAGCAACATTGAAAGTATGAAACACCACCATCTCCAAACAAAAAAAAAAAAACAGCTTTTCAATTGTTGTAATAAACGTCTATGAATGGAACATCTTCCAGCTTGCCTTCTTGTTTTTCTGATTTAGGCATGCAGAGGACATAAAACTGAAAAAGATCACACACCATAGGTATGCCCGATTCTTTCAACCTGCTCATTATTCACAATATATATCTTACTGCAAGGTAATTCTCAGCATGTGGCAAATGGCTTTTTAACTCTCAGACAGCTCTCTTGGTAAATATATATGTTGTGCTGTGCATACAAAGCTGTGCACAGAAATCTAACACAGACATCATGGTTATATATGAGAAAAATGTCTAACTTTGTATTGCTACACTGGAACTAAACAGAGTCCATGTTTATGACTCATTAGTTACATATCTCAAATGGTTTTGAGTGCAAATTTTGTGTTCTGATCTAAGACTTCAAAGGGCATGAATGTTCAAATGTGAAAAAAGCCAAGTGAAAGCACTACCTACTTGCACATTTGGTCCCCCTTCATCATTAATTGTTGCTATTTTCTCTATTTTGCTTAAAATCCAGTACAGATAATTGAATGTTTAGTTGGTTATTAAACAACGATAGTACGGTGTCCTCTGTAATGTTTCATGTAAAGTCATAATGGTTTATTTATTTATCAAGCACATTGTATATTAATATTATGGTCTAGATGCATCCTGTGTGCCTATGTCTAGCCAAATAGCTTATAATATAAAGCTTGGCACAAGATATTAGTATGAGCTGAAAGAGGTGGAAAATGAACTTAATTTAATGAGTTTCTTATGTTGTGGAACTTAAGCTTTTAAGGTGTAAATAGACCATACATTTACACACTGCTATACATCTTCGAAAGCAATGTGGTCGCAACTTGCGTTTTAAAAAAATCAGAAGTAACTTGCACACAGGTTTGCCAGATTCAAGTACAAGCAGGTTTTAAGAAACATTTCCATTTGAGCATGGGTATAATAATGTTCTGGCTATGTTTAACTTTCTGTATGCTGACAAGCAGAACAGACTGCAGGATATACAAATGCATATGTGCAATATAAAGTCCCATCAGAAACCATGCCAAAAAAAATCTATTAAAGAAATTAAAAACTCTAAATACTATAATCATTAATAAAATACTTTTTAAAACAATCTATGCATTTTTAAAGTTTATCTTACTTGCAAACACATGTTCTGGCATGCATACTGGTCAGTTATCACTATCAGTTGGCACTTACATCTGATTTGTAACTGATGCAAGTGATGTGGCTAAAAAACATGTACCTAAGAGATGCCCAGAGCTCTTTTTCAGATTAAGAAACAAATCTAGCTAATAGTGCAAATTTGCAGCTTGAAAAACTGTGATGCGATCCAAGGGGTGTAAATGCATTCTTTTTTTGCACCCAGGGAAAAGTCTGCCTGCTTTAGCACATAAATACCAGTAATTCAAATTGTTATATTGCAATTTAGAGTTGAGTTACAGTTGAGTTAGGATGCAGTCCCCCCTCCAATTCCAAATACATTTGCACATTTTAAAGAAATTGGCCTGGCCAAGCATTCGGAGTCAGTATCGCTGAAACTGCATTATGAAAATGTTATTAATAAATTGTGGTAATAACATTTTCTGTTACCCTGATAACCCTTAATTAGTAGTTGTTTTGCCACTTTGTTACTGTTTTTTGTTTTGGATCGAACATGTTACAAAGAAAAAGTTTTTCATATTAGAAAGCAGAAAGTTAAAGAAAGCACAACAAGATTTGTACACTTTTAAAAATAAAAGTATTACTGGAAAATAAAAATGATTTTAAAATACAATGAATTGTAAGTTGTTTCATATTATAATTTTTTGTTGCAAGACTTTATTTATCGTGTTATGTTGTTATGATTTTCATTGTATTAAGAACATCTACTTATTTAATATTATAATAAAATAATTTACTTTTGCTCTACTTTCACTTGATATATGTATCTGTAGAGACCAATATTATCATTTGTCATGCATTGTTTCTTATCATTATTGTACCCAAATGCAATATCATATTTCTACTGAATTTGCTGGCTAGGTGAAGTAAAATATAGATACATATTTTGCCACTCCATAAAAAAATTCCTTCTAGCTTGTGACAGGCTATAAGATTAACATCACAACTCTTAATGTACTATACTTATACTGTTTTTAGTATGGCATAGAATTACCAACTGTTAGGATGAAATACTACATACACGGTGGATCTCAGTTGCAGTAAGCACAAATTATATTTTCTTATTGCTGCTGAATGTGGGGTCTCTGAAATCTTAAACGATGCAACAATATCAAAGAAGTCAGCAACAATGTTAATATCCTAGCATGTTAGTTTTGCAACGCATGTTTGTTGATAAATTATTACAGGCAATACTGGATAATTTATTTATTGAACCATTGCAGAGAGTTGCACTTTATGTAACACTTTTGTGGATGATTTACGCAGTTTGACATAAGTGTTTGCGTAGGTGACTTGAGACCAAATTCATCTTGGTACATGTCTGAAGATCCATTGCTTGATGAGTTGGCTCATGTGCCTTATATTACATTACACAAATTGCGTTTAGAATGCGTCCGGTAATGAATCAGGCCCGAAATATCAATTAAATAAATGTTTATTCTAAATATTTGGCATTTGGGAATATCAATACACATTTGTATATAATTTTTTTTATGGATTTATGAGATTGGTGTTGCACTTCCTTTTTCTTTCCTTCTTAATGTCTGATTAAGATTTGTAACAGTTACACACCATCTAAAATTTAAGAAAACTACAGAAACTCTTCTATTCAAAAAGCCAATGAAATTTTGAAGATTTAGTCAGAAGCCTTAGTAGACGTGTTGCTTGCGCAATTCAGACATGGTATGCCACTATATCCATCAGTTAGCTGTAAATTCTGCATGGAGTAAGATTGCTGTCACTCACAAAATGGTGGAGCTGTTACTTCAAAGTTTTGTGTGTTCACTGGAATATACACATGCAGTTTATGCAACTGAAGGTCTGAGCAGTTATGTAGCACAAAAAATAGTCCCCACACCCACCCCACTAAGTCCTTAAATGCACCCAACTCTGTCCCCTCAACCTTCTAGACATTGGTAACATTTGTCCTAGCAATAATTTATGATTTAAATGCACTGTCCCTCCGCCCTCTTCCCTCCTCTCTCCCCTCTCACTGACTGTCGGGCATGACATGATCATCACATCAAAGAGGAGTAGCTGCATGGAGAAAAGTACTAGGTAAGTGAAGAATGGTGTACTGCAGAGAGGGGAATGGGTGGTGTGTTGCAGGGGTGACATTGTGATGCAGGGGACAGTGTGCTGGAGGGGGGACATTGTGATAAGGGGGACAATGTGATGCAGGGGTGGTGGTGTGATACAGAGGGCTATGTGATGCAGGGGGGCAGTGTGCTGGAGGGGGAACATTGTGATGTAGGAGAGACATTGTGCTGCAGTGGAGACAGTGTGCTGGAGGGGGAACATTGAGATGCAGAAGAGACATTGTGATGCAGGGGGGGAATGTGATGTAGTGAGGGGCATTGTCATATGTGGGGGGCAGTGTGGCACAGCAGAGACATTGTGATGCAGGGGGTCAGTGTTCTGTAAGGGGAGCAGTGTGCTGGAGGGGGACATTGTGATGCATGGGGGCAGTGTGATGCTGGGGGCAGTGTGATGCAGTGGGTGCTGTTTGAAGAAGAGGGAGCAATGTAATGAAGGGACACATTAGGGCCATCTTTTTGGATTACTTGTCACTTCCATTTGGACCAATAAAGGAAAGAAGATGCCCATTGCCTTTAACAAGTGCATAATACATACACAGGGACTCAAATTATTACAACAAAATGTCTGTTGTTGGCTTATTGTGTCACATTGTTTGTTCTGAAATGTAACACCGTACACATCCGCTCTAAAAATCCTGTGTTTTCTCCAGGCAACAGTGGAGTCTGGACAGCGTTCTGCATCAAGCATCACTGCATCTGGACTGCTGACGAGGTAAGGTTTATATTTTTTTTTTTTACAAAATTCAAATGTATTAGGGTCTGGGATGTGGGTATTTGGTGTGTGTGTGTGTGTGTGTGTGTGTGAGGGGGGGTTGGATTGCAGTAGTTTGAAACTTTGCCATTCAATTATACTCAGTTATAGTCAGCTGTTAATAATATAAGGTCTGATTCATTAGCGATCAGATCTGCCGTTTTTTGCGTATCTTATGAGAATCTTCTCTGCGCATCCCCAGAACAGGGATATAGTAAGGAAATTATATTGCATATGCTAAGAATTTCTTAAGTTAAGATGAAAATCCATCGTAAATGCACTTAAGAAGTTTTCTGACCACTTAAGAAAAAAGGTGTCACACGCCGGCCCCGTGGACGGGCATTGGTGTTGTTACCTTCCTCCTGTAAGTGGTGATTCCGGTATCCTGGTGACATCCATGGATGATGTCCGCCATCTTGCCTCTTGCTCTGCACATGTGCAAACTCAACTCCCCTCTCTTCTGAACTTCTACCCATTCCTCATTGGCTACGGCATTTTAGAGCACTATTTAAACCTCCTACTTCCTAATGTCCGATGCCTATTCTTCGAGTTCAATCACTCGCTGTAAGGACCTGGCTCCCTTCGGTCTACCCAAACCTCCAGTGTGGCCGCTACTTCTCACGAGTCCTCCTGTTCGTGCCATTGCTCTGAGATACCATCATCGAGTTAGCTACAGTTCTACACCTCCATTGCTCCTACTAAACTGACGCTGTTCTAGGGACTCAACTGCCGTGGCTCTGAGTTACCTTCATCGGCTCAGTTATAGTTCTACATCTCCATTGCTCCTATTGAACTGCTGCTATTTCAGTGTCTTTTCAGCCACTGCACTGAGTTATCTATCTAGCAACTCCCCTACTGTTACTCGAGGTGACTATTACTCTATCAGATATTGCTCTGCGAGCTATCACAGCCTCAAGACTCTACCTCTTTGTTGGATTTTCTCCTGGCAGCTGCCGTCATCTCTCTACCACGTCTGGTTCCGCCTGCCCAATACTCATCCAGGGGACCGTGATCTGCGGGATAGGGGCAGCTAAGACCATACCTTCTTGCAGGGTATCCCTGGCGAACACCATCTACACGTTAAACTCCGCACCCCTGAATGAGCAATATTAATCTGGCAGATACAAGGGATCAACTAAATACCCTCAGATTTTGTGACATAAGGGTTGGGAATGAGAGGGGAATGGGCAGAGATCGAAAGAAGGTAAATATGCACCACATACATCTTAATACACTTCACCAGAAAAATAATTTAAAAATAAAAAATAAATAATAAATATTTTATATTTAGCTCAAACGTTAAACATTGTGTATATTTTTTTAAAAGCAACCTCTCACAATCACAATTGTAATAAATTGCAATGTAAAGTGGCTGATGTTTCAACAGTTCGTTGCTAGTGTTTGTAAAAAAACAGCTAACAATTTTCTAGTAATAATACAAAAATTATCTTTTGAAAATTTTATGGATAATTTGTGCGAACTTCAACCACTCTTAAATCAGGAACACTTTGGACATCAACACAAATATGGAAAGGATATTATTGACCTCACAGAGACAAGGAAAAGCTGAGCATCAACTTCTCTCATAACAAGCTTTTTTCCTTTTTTAATTTCTATTAATGTCAACAATTATACTTTGAAATATTATAGAATTGAATCATTGGTACATGCACATTTTAAATATTTGGATATTTAAATTCAGTCATGTATAATAATAATAGCAACAATAATTATAATAATAATAATAATAATTGGACTTCAAATTGATTGTCTTTTTTTTGGGGGGGGCACTTAGGTTCTTTTAGCTTTCATCTGTGGATAATTCCTATATCTTTGCAATCAAGTAATTTTTAACAGCTGCATCTCTGTATTGTACCTGCACACAATTTTCAACATGCCATTTAGCCATATTCCACAAAATGTAGCAGGCATCAAACTCATGAACCCACTGATGAAAAGTGGATTGTCTAACTACTACATCAACGTGCAAGTGGAAACAGCATGTGCATGAAATAGACTAGAAGATAAAGCTGAGCATCAACGTCTCTCATAACAAACAGTTTTACTTTAATAATTTTCATTGATGTAATAATCAATCAATTATATGATTTTTATCAATTTTACAATGAATAATTGGAGACCTCAATCCTTGGTACATGCACAATTTTAATTTTCGGATATGGAAATTCCCAACACAACACATGCATTACTGCCAACATGAAGGTTTAAGGATAAACACTAAAAAATTATGCACACACATTCTCTTGTTCTCCATCACAAAAAATGTGTCATAGCAAATGTATAAATGTATATAAACGTTGATGCGGATGTAACGGCTAATAATTCGCAATCATAAATATGCACAACAATAGAAACATATAGTAGCGTACTCTTCTATAATTGACAAATTGGAGTACATCCACAAAAACATGGGTATATACAAAGTCAGTACAGATACAGGCATGATTTTGGTTTCGAACTTATGACCCTGCTGTTGCCAACTCATCTCTAACCGGTAAGGCATACTTCGGATTGAAGCAAACATACAACTCATCACATGCATTACTGCCAACATGAAGGTTGAAGGGTAAACAATAAAGAATTACATACACATTCTCTTGTTCTCCATCACGAAAATTGTCTCCTAGGAATTCTAAAAATGTCAATAAACATGGATACGGATGTGAAGGCTAATAATGCGCAGTCTGAAACATGTCCATATACATGCATACTGTTCTTTCCGTGATGCATATGGTGAAATGCAAAATCTGTACAGGTACGTTCTTCATTTAGGATGTGAACTTAGTACCCTACTGTTGCCAGATAGAATGACTAACCACCACACTAACATACAGACTAAAGAGTACATATGTTATATAGACTACACTGAAACAATAGATCATGCAATATATCTGCAATTGAGAGACCTCCTACATAAAATTAAGGCAGCGCCTTGTTCTTTCCACCGGGCTGGTGGACGAGCTGGACCCAGCATCAGACATTGTTAGCTATAATAGAAATCGAGTGTAAACATTGACAAATCAAACACTCATGTTAAACTTTTCAAATTTGAAAACCCCCACCCTTTGAATCGACTTTATTGCATGCTTAAGCTAAACAATGCAATACTCAGATCATTAACTCCTACATAGTTTGCAAGTACATGCACATTAATGTATAAATGCTTGTGCTTTCTAAATATACACCTGTAACTTATAAAACATTTAAAAATGGGGCTTAGGTAAAGCCACAAATTCATCATTTGCAAAGCACTTCCACTACTCAGTTATGCCTTTATTACATTTTTATCACCCTGATAGGTTTGGAAAGCAAATCCTTTAAAAAATTGGCAAATGCCATATACACCTGTAACTTATAAAAGATTTAAAAATGGGGCTTAGGTAAAGCCACAAATTCATCATTTGCAAAGCACTTCCACTACTCAGTTATGCCTTTATTACATTGTTATCACCCCGATAGGTTTGGAAAGCAAATCCTTTAAAAAATTGGCAAATGCAACACCACAAAAGAGGAAAGGAGTGAGTAACCAAGACAGCAACAGTTAAAAAGTCCACACAAGAAAGTTTGCCAACTTTATAGATACAGGTGTCTGTAATTTAGATTAGCCGCAGACACTTCCCAACAAATGTAATGGGCCTCAACCCCCTTCTGAGCCCAGATAAATGAAGGTCAATTGGACAGTTTCTATTTTTATCACTTACTAATCTGCAGTGCTTTAAGCACAGAGAACTCACCAATATTGAAGTCAGATTCCTGAGCAGAGCAAAGCTATGGATCCAATTTGCTTATAAATCTAAGGAGAGGGCAAAAGAGAGGCATACAGATGATTGAAAGTGTGGACAATATTGTACATACATGCTTTTTGGCCACCAAAGATAGTGGCTATATACATTTCAATTAATCAGACCAACAATGCTATAGTCTGCTAACTCCTGGGTTTGTGTTTGGAAATCCATTAGCAGAGTATTGCTATAATTGTTACAGTTTGCCTGTGCATAAAGAGCAAAACCACACTATTTGAAGGTTACCAGCACAGAAACATTGCTTTATGCCTAACAAGTTTGGTTCCTATTCTGAAGCAAAAATGTTGTATCTATTGAAACATATCACATCAAATAGTACTTACTGTAATAATATTTTAGAAGTCACAAAAAAAATATCATAAAGTCCCTGTGTCACTCACCGGACTGTGAGTGCTACTTCTAAAGTAGCTAGGAACCGTGTCCGTCCATTATTATGAGATACTGCGCATGTGCAGTCCCTTTTAACCTTCAGTTCTGTTCCTTTAACTTAATTGACTGATCAGGCAACACTCCCTATATTAAGCACCTGTGGTCAATACCCCATTGCCTGATCTTGGAGTCTCATGGAGTCTCATGGAGTCTCATTCCTCATGAGTCTCTGAAGGTGTTCCAGTGCCTCCTCGTGTGTTCAGCTAATGCTGATTCCTGTTTGCCGTTTGTGGTTTCCAGACCACTTCTATTCCTGTGTTTCCTAGTGACTTCAGCAGCTGATTCCTATCCGCTGCCTCCGTGTATCTACAGCTACAGATTACTGCAAACTCTCCTGTGTTTCATCGTGACTCCAGCAGCTGATTCCTATCCGCTGCCTCCGTGTATCTACAGCTACAGATTACTGCAAACTCTCCTGTGTTTCTTCGTGACTCCAGCAGCTGATTCCTATCCGCTGCCTCCGTGTATCTACAGCTACAGATTACTGCAAACTCTCCTGAGTTACATCGCTACTGTTCCAGCTGATTCCTGTTCGCTACTTCAGCGTGTCTACAGAGTCTGCTCGTCTCAGCGATCCAGTCTGCATTCTACCTGCCGTCAGCTGACCCGCTGCCTACTGCTTCTACAGTGTGTCCATTTGTGTCAACTCGCCTGTTGCTTCGAGTCTACGCTCCTCAGCTTCCAGCTTTGCTACATCGCTTCAACTCTTCCGTGGTCTCCTGCTGTTCTATTCTATATACTACTGCTTCCTGAGTATTTGTCATCTCTGCTGTCCTACCTACAGTGCGCTGCACCTACCTGCCGCTTCCATTCTGCAAGGACTTCGCATCTCGTCTGTTCCCGGCCGCTCAGGTATCCCTGCAGCTATCCCTAACAGCCTGCTCATCTGAACCACGGTATGCATACTTCTCATTGACTGTGCTGGTGTATTGCATATCCATCTGGACTGAGTTGTCCTCCTCCGGAGTTTCCATCCTCTGAGACTATTGCTATTATTGACTGTGTTTCCTTTTGCTGGACTATTTGAGTGACTTTGTTTATCTGTGCAGTGCTGTTCATTCATTATTATCATTGTGTGCAGTTCAACGTGGGATCAAGTTCAGTGTACCCGTGTAGACTCTGCATAGCATTTATCTCCTCGTGTCCTTCCTCACATATATATTCAGTGGTACAACTTGCTAGAGGCAGACCACTGATTCCTGTTTCCCTGTGTCACCAGTTGCATATATCCTCTCACATAAGCAGTGGTACAACTTGCTACTCGCAGACCACTGACTTCCCCGTGACCTTCACCTGGATTCCATTCCTTCACTACAGACAGCGGTACAACTTGCTATACGCAGACCGCTGACTTCCACCTCCTTATTACTCCTGGACATTCTTCTCACTATAGCAGTGGTACAACTTGCCGTGCGCAGACCACTGACTACCCTCACGTGCCTTGTCCATCCAGATCCTCGTGTTCAGTTACCCATTGTTTACCAGTGCTGCTAGTCATAGACTTTCTGAGCATTCTCTAACCATCTGCTGTTTCCAGTTCCATTATCACCCTGCCATCAGAGTATCATATACCAACTCTACTGCTCTGATAAGACCATCAGCGGGTGATACTGGGTAAAGCCTCCTAGTGCCCGTGACACCCTGCCACCATAGATTCGGTGATGAGTAGAAGTGAAGGAAGAGCACAGGTGCGTTTAAATCCATATTTTATTGCTAGGCCAGGTATATATGAGTCATCCTCATTGCAAAGCACGAAGTACTCATCTCATGGCTCCATTCTCCCCCCCTCTAGGATTGCTAGGAATGAGAGGCAGCCATTTTACACACAGGTGTAGGAAAGATGCGCATGAGACTTGAGATCCCCCATATGTGCTCAGAGAACCAATCACAGAGCTGAATATTGCTTTGTGTATTTTCAGTTAGCAAGTGAAGGCGAGCAGTTTTACTAGGCGCGAGCTCAGGGTGCTCACCGAGGGTATGGATAGCATGCCCTTGGGTCGGTACATGAGAACAAGCTCAAATTGTGAGCATACCAGAGGGTGCGCTTCCATATCTAGAGGCGGTTCCACCGCCGGCGCTCTGTTGTACAACTACAACGTAGGTGAAGCGACCTGCGGTGCCACCAGCCGCAGCTCTAAAGATGAACTGAGAGATGAGATTGTAAGATGTGAGTTCTCTATTAATCATATAAGCTACTGTAATTGTTGCTTACACAGTTTGTTGTAAAATTTAGCTAAGGAGGTGGGCGACACCAAACATGAATCTGTATCCAATTTTCACATGTAAAATCACTATCTAATGCCACATAGTTAGAGCCCAGGGGCGTGATTTTATGGTGCTACATTTAATTTCCTTAATGATTGAGGCCCAAACTTCTGACAAATACGCCATGTTTGGATTCAAACTTATGTCCACAGTGTTGGGAGGCAGAATTGCTATTCACTAAGGCATCATGCTCACATTACCTTAGAGACATTTTTAATATGAAAGTGACAGATGTGTTATATATGCAGAGTTGAATGCCATCTTTGTAAACAATGTCCACACTCACAGTTGCCCTTAGATGATTTTCACATATGAGCAGGCGAAACACAAATACCTCCTGTATTATATGTCCCTAATCAGTCAGTAATTATCATGTTGCTTGAATTATGATGGGCCCCCAAAAAACAACTATTTGACAATTACAGACTAAAAATGAGACAGTCCACATCTCCTAAGCCTAAAGCAAACATTGTTACAGGCCATGTGAAAGTGATGTGTGTCTGTCAAGTTTATATTCTTTTTCTCCAGATTTTATTTATCTGTGGTGCAAAAACAATATTTCACAATGTCTAATCACATTATAATCGAATTACATCTATATAATTGTTAAGCAGGTTAATCTTTGAACAATACACTTATATGTTATTTTTATTCAAACAGACTGTAGACATCGCGAACGACGCCAGGCAGAGGAGGAGGAGCAAGAGGTGGAGGCAAATGGGGAACCTCAGGCGGAGGAGGTGGAGGTGAGGGTGGATGGGGAGCTTCAGGAGGAGGAAGAGGAGGAGGCAGTGGTGGAGGCAGAGGATGAGGAGGAGGAGAAGGAGGTGCTCACAGAGGCGGTGAAGACGGAGGTGAAGGTAACAGAGGCAGTGGAGGAAATGGAGGTGACGGTGGCCAGTCAAGAGGCGGAGACCTTGACAGATGGTAAGTATTTACATTAAAGCCTTTACATAATTTTATAACACTTAGATGTCCTTTGCACTGGTAATAAATCCCTGATGTTCAATTAAAGTTGACATAAAAGTCACAGGTTTCCATCATGATGGGTCTACAAAGTATTTTTGGAAAATACACTCTCCACGCCCCCCTCCCCTGGCCACAACTGAATTGTGTATATACATAAAACTGCAACACACAAGCCTTAGGCCTCTTGCTCCAAATGTATTTTGCATCCCATTAGACATTGCTGTCAGTTTAAAGTTATGTAACAGTACACGTCTCTGCTAACTCCTATGTGTTTTAAACATTCCATAGCCTTGTATTAATTTGTTAAAAACAATTCAGATCCACAGCACACAAATATCAGGCCATGCAATCCACCTTTAGTGGTGGATATTTCGGGGAAAAAAAAAACTGCGTTGAAATTTTCAAAATACGATGAAAAAAAGTTTTAGTTAATATTTTACATTTGTTTTTTCTATTTATAATTTTCTTGATAATATAATGTTAGCAAACACAATCATTGTTGTGTGTGTCTTTATTAATATATTACAATTGCACAACATGTGGTTATTGGGCCAATAAAGAATGGAGATTTTAAAAAACATTAATAGCATTTAAACTAGATTATTTTGTTACTACTACATCATCATCATTCCAACATTGATTTATATAGCACCACTAATTCTGCAACACTGTACAGAGAAGGCAATCTGTCCCAACAGAGATTACAATGTAAAAGCCATAGCACAGACAGACTGTGGTCAATTTGTTAGCAACTAATGAAGCTAATAGTGTGTGTTTGGATTTAGCAAGTAAAGCCACTCTAACGTGGGGAGAACACTAGCTCTACACAGATAAGGTAATGGTCAGGAATCAAACATAACACCAGCACTAGGAGACAGAGGTGCTAGACACTAAGCCACCATGCTGGCCCAGTGTTGGCTGCAGTATTTTTCTATACAAGAAGGGTAAATAACATACAAACAGTAGATGATGAAAAAAAGATGAACAACAAAGTAAAAAACAATCTAACAAGTATTTGTGTGTTATATGATAACAAACTATTTGTTTGCTTTTTAGCTAAATACTATCCTAATACTAGCCCTTGCAAAAAGAAAAAAACATGGGCTGGTTTGGCCAAAGTTTGTGTTGTGTTTCTTTCATTAATGAGTAAAGGACACAAGCTGCACACAGATGCTACTGCCATGCTTGGTTTTCAAACTCATGACGCCAGTTTTGTGAGACAGATGTGTTAACCACTAAGGTACCTGTGCGGATCATAATTGACATATATTTTTGGATAATAACTAAGAGTACTATTACCTAGCACTTAGATCTGTAGCATGCATGCTGTACTGTTGAGCTTCTCACTCTTTTTTCAAAATGAACGTTGCCTTAGTGATTAGCCAATCCACATTTCAACAATGGAGTCATGAGTTCAATTCCTGACTCACGCCCTTTCTCTGTGTTGAGGTTGTATGTACTCTATTATGTATCGATTATGGAAGAGTATGCTATGTATTTTGTAACGATCGGGATACAATTTTAAAGCAATATTATTATTTAAAATGAATATGCTTATTTATTTATGCTAGCGAATTAGATGCATTTGCATCTACATGTGCTCAGTTCAACTCAAACACAAACAAACCCATTACACGATCTTTCTTTCATGTAGCAGAATAAGAAGGTGTGTGGATTTAGCTCATTAAAAACACTTCAAAGTCATTTGTTCTAGGTTCACAAAACATGTAAGTGTGAAAACGAATAATGAGGTTACAACTGTCCTGCATAAATACACCATGGATTGTGTTTTAACATTTGTAAACAAACTCGTCGTACCTCCCACATTTGGCATTACGTAGCAAATTTCTTCTTTTAAAGAAGCGGAAGTTAAGATACATATCTTTAAGATGAGCTAATGGCTTAAGATCCATTGCATGTTATATTCCGTTGCGTAAAAGACTGAAGGTGGGTGTGTCTTTCAACTTTGTTGAATTGCAAATTTCTTATCTTTCCTGTTTCTTCTTAAAGTTATCATTGCAATTTAAAATGAGGAAAGATAAGGTCCGATTGCTAATGAATCAAGCCCTTAGTCATTAATGAAAAATATTTTTGTGTACTGTATAGTTTTTACAGTTACTCCTGATTGCAAACACCTGTCCTAGCATGCATATGCAGGCCGTCAACACAATCAATCGGCACTTACACCTGCCCTGTAGCTGGTGCAAGTGATATGACTGAAAAACATGTATCAGAGGAGGATGGGACATATTTTTATAGATCATATTTATCAATGCCAAGTAAAGGATAAAATATTTGCCAAAAATTCCCAAATATGGATTGCCCCTGTTAGTGTATTTATTGATTATGATTAATTATGTGTTTTTTTTAGCTTAGAATGACATAACTTTTTCTACATCTATTGCAATGATGGCAACTAAGTAGTTTAGCTCCTGGAGTTAAAATAACAACACACCAAAGATGTCTATTCATTGTTTCTTATAAGATATTTTAGGCGATGATTCACACTGTGAACTTTTCATATATAGTAGGCAATATTTAATTTTCAGCTGTCCTGTATAACAGTTTTTTTCAGACTCATAAATTCCTTGCAAGGTAATATTATTTAAGTAGCTGCACTAAATTAGAAAAAAGTATGCTAGGTGTCAGTTTGGTAGAGTTGTAAAACTTTTTCTTTAAAGGTCAGAAGAAAAAATAATTTGCATTTCTATATCTTTAATATTACATACCTAAATTCATTTTAAGTGAATGGGGATCTTTGATACACAGCTATTTAACCACTCTTAAAAACACATTTTTTTAAACAAATAGAAATCATTTGATGAGTAATAAAAACAAAAAATTGATGCAAAATAATTTAAAACAAAAATAATAATGTTCACTCTTGTAATGAGAGTTCAGAGTAAAAATAAACTAAACTTAACTATAGTACTATATCATTTATATCAAGTGATTCAAGCAACAGTAAACACAAAATATGTGCTAGGAACATGCTGATCTAAACTGAAGCATGTTATTTGTAAATGGTTATCATAACAGTTTTTTTAACTCAATGGGGCATATTCAATTCCGATCCCGATTCGCGGGATCGCGCCGGAACGGCCACGAACGTAATCCGCGGTACCGCAATTCCGCGTTATTGCAATACCGTATTACCGGCAGTAGTGCGCATTTTCCGTGGTAACGTGTGTTACCGCGGATCGGATCGGAGTTGAATATGCCCCTATATGTCAAAAAGGCAAATAATACAAAAAAATACTTTTATCGTTATGCGCATGACTACCCTACTAAATAGGAATCTTCGACTACTGTGGTGCTCACCTACTAAGCCCTATTAATCCACCATAGAATGTATAGCTGATATCACACTATAACTATACATATGGAGACCATATGTATAGTTATGTGTTTCTTCTTTGATTAAATTTTTAGTGTGTTTTTAAAAGGAGTTTAGTTTTGTTTTAGCTGTATGTATTGACTTAAAATGTATTTGTTTCCTTGCCACCAACTCTCAAGAGCATAGAGGTGACATTATATGTGATTCGATTTTAGAAATATACTAGCTGTTAGAAGTATATTTCTTCACCCTCGCAACTGAGAAGAACCTGTTTCGAGGAGTGGTGGTGGTGGGGGTTGCTATTTTTAGCACTGGAACCCATGTAATCACAGAGGGTTAATATAACAATTTTCTGTCGATCAACTTAACATGCATAAAGTGAGTTCACACTTAAGCTGGGTACACACCTTTGCAATCTTAGTTTAAATGCAATCTCTGTAACGGTTTCACCAATGACATAAAGTACTGATGAGCATGCCGATTCATGTGTGCACACCTTTACTAGTTACTCTCAGATCTGAGATATGCATCTCTCATAACCATCTGCTGAAAAGATTGTCACTCCTTACACACTCTACAGATATCTGCCTACCCTGCTGTACCAATATGCAGACCTAATTTAAATAATTGGCTGAATTTTTTTACACACAAACATCCAGCAAGAGGAAATAGCATAATCACCATTCACTGCTTTGATGGTTTACGTTCGGTTCATTCCCTGCAGAACTGTATGTTTAGTAGGCTTTAGTCTTTATAATGAGTATGCCTTGTAAAAGATATTTCAGGAGACCCATATCAGCATAACAGACACTGGTTGTTACCCTGAGATTTTTTGCTACTGGAAGGACACTGGCTGATCTCAAGTACAGCACAGCTAATTTCACATGACGCTCTGGGTTTGATCATATCTGAGGCTTGTGAGGCCATCATACTGTTAGAATAGGAGCACTACATTATGTCTCCTTAATTGCAGCCAAATTCTCCTGTGGTGTAGTGGAACAGTGGAACAGATTCTGGATACTATATTACTAATCTTGATTAGCACTGGCATACCTGAGGTGCGGAGTCTAACGATCTCCCCGGTGTTCACCAAGAACCGCCGCAAGGCGGGGTGGGCTTTGCTGCCAGGAGTCGCAGGTCGCGGTCCCCAGGTTCGCCTCAAGATGTAGTACAGCGGGATGAAGCGGTGGTAGCGGAGTCAAACAAGCCGGTACGGTACACAGGAATGGAGTCAGGCAGAATCAGAAGGCAACTCGGAGTCAACAAGCCAGGTTCGGTACACGGGTCACAAGAATAGGAGAATGGTCAGCAAGCTGTGTCGGTACACAGGGATAGGAGAGCCAGGGAAGTCAAACAGGCAGAGATCAGCACACAGGGAGACACTGGAAACTGGAAGACACTGCAATCCACGAAGAGCAGGAGCCAGGAACAGGTAAGTGTTGCTCTGACACTCAGCGAGTGTCAGAGTGAGGTTTTTATACTGAAGGGGATTCAAAATCCCCGCCTCTAGGTTTGTGGTCATGTGACCGCCTCCGGGTGCGGTCACATGGTCCTGAATGCGGAAGTGCGGCTGGACGGAGCGGCGGGGATCAGGTAAGTCCGTGACAAACAGTAAGTAGAGCAGGATGCCTTACGTCCTGAATGCACTACTGCACATGCACAAAATGCGCAAACCGGAAATTCGGCTTTCGCGCTGACACTTCCATCCAGACCCAGACATTGTACGTATCAAGTTGCAGTTCTATTAGCTGTTTCCAATATACCCTCAAAAACTGAGTAACAGTGACTGGAGGCTCCCACGATAATATAAGAAGTCTGACTACCACAATATAAACCTGCAGGGATGTACAATCTGCCTGCATATATGTACACTACATGTACAAGTGTATATCAGCTATTTACAAGACTGTATGAGCCTACTGCTGCTGTACTACAACCAACACTGTGAGTACATGCATAATCAAGTGTGTTATCAAGTAAATAGCAACCTGTTTAAGTTACAAACATTTGTGGATTAACATCCAGCTACCATCATTGACACCTTTCACAAAATCAGAGGTAGAACCAATACATACTAATTCTCCAGGGACAATATTTGAAGGTTTATGCAAGATTTTAAAAATATTTTTTTCAATTAATATATCAACTGAACTTATTAACATATCAAAGAAAACACAAATATTTATATATCATATAAATAAATAGAGCTCAAACCTGAAAAAAATGCATAAAAATAAAATTAAAAGGTGTTCATAGTGGTATTGTTCTACATTTCCCAAAGATGATGCTTCCATTATATTGCAGCATACTGGTACTGCTTCTGGGTGTGGAGGCCCTTTAGACAGGAAGGGTACTGCAGCATCTTTCAAATAATTGATGATGCCTGAGGGGAGGTAACAGCAACTGAAGGGGTGGGGCAGGCCTATAGAAGTCTTGGGCATGGCTCGATGGGGATTCTGTCAACTCCGTTTATTGGGTGAGTTCCCCTCTCTTAGCTCTATAAAGGACCTCCACAATCAATTGTTTTTCCTCAGCCCTGTTGTCAGCATCCAACCTTTTATGTTGTGTTTGCTATGGCCACACACATAAGGTCACACTCATCATTTTCTCATTCCATCAGTCTGTTGGCTGAGTCCAGTATATGATTAGTCATGACCTCTGTGTTGTTTGCCTTCTGTGCTATTTTCTTTCCCCTCCTGCCAGCTTGTTAATTGGGTTGTTGACTGGCATGTGACTCAGCAACGAGTGACATGTGAATTCAGCTGAGTTGGTGTCTCCACAGTATATTCCACTAGATCGGAAACCCTCTCCTCAATGAAGGAAGATTGTTGTTTAATAAAAATCTAAAGTAAGATATATTGTATTATAACAATAGATGCATGTATTGATTTAACAGCACAACAATCCTTCTCTTTTAGTTCCCATCAATGGTTGAACAATGGCAAGTTATAGCTAAAAATTTGAAGAAATGTGGAATTTCCCAAACTGTGGTGGGGCCATAGATGGGAAACTTGTCAGAATTATGCCACCCTCTAAAACAAGCTCCTATTTGTACAATTACAAGGGGATCTTCAGTATTACCCCGATGGTCATATTGGATGCTAAATATGAATTCATCTTTGTGGATATTGAAAACAATGGTAAATTGTCTGATGGTGGGGAGTTGGACAGACATCCTTCCATGACAAGCTTAAAAATAATAGACTTAATTTGTACACAGATACCTAAACAAAATTAACAATCATAAACAACTAAAATGTCATGTTGCGTACCCTGTGCTTATATGTGAATATATCACTTCTATATTTCACTACAGTTGGAATGGACCATCACAACAATATACAAGAACAAACCCAATAAGGATATCAGCACAAAGTGAGTTCAAGCAGTGTCGAAGTTGAGCAAATGCTAGTAGTCCATTGAGTGTTAAAAATAATTGTTGTGTCCCGTTAATGGTGAAACTTAACTATATTTCGGTTCTGATCTTCATATAGATATTAACTTACTTTCAGACGAAAGTTCGGAAGTAGCAAAGGACAAGTCAGGCATCAATCGTGCACAGGTTTCCAGTGTTGGAACCATTGTAGCCGGAAAGATGACAAAGCTGCAAAGATATCTCAACGGGGAAACATTAATTATGTGTAAAACAAAATTGTTTAACTTTAATTTTTTTTTATTTATATTAATTGTATGAGGAAATACAGCTGGAAAACTCTAACCAGCTGAAAAGTTAAATTGTCAATATAGTTAAATCGATCTTATTTTACTTTTTTGGATAGACTCTTCTCTGTCAGAAGAGCGCAAAGAAATTTGTTAAGCACCGCACAGCATCAATCATATATGTACAACATACATTTATTGTTATATGTATATACAATGTAAAAGAAAACACTGAAAAATTATGTAATTTGAAGGCCTACTTATAGGACCACAGTAAAGCCTACATGCTGTAATCTATGTACAACATGCTGACAAATAACTATATCTGGATGCTTAATAACTTTGACTATCAAGTTTTTTATTGTAAACAGTTCATATATGTATATCTTCTTGTGTTGTCATTGTATTCTATATTGTGAAGATTTTTCAAAGACAATTACAAATATTTTATTTGCTGGAAAATAAAAATAAAATTATGATTTATTCGGTTGATTCCTTGCTAAGCTCGCAATAATGACCTACACATTTGAAATGTCATGTGGTACGGATAAAGGGTCTAAACAGCTGTGAAGCCAGGCGACCGTAACTGGCTAGACACAGTCCTCACAGGCCAACCAATTGGCATAGGTTGCACTGCACAATGGAACAATACAGGTTTAAATACAATAGTCTAATTACCTGATTAGACCCTGTCCTCCACCTGTGTCTGTTTAACCTAGGAGTCTTAGGGGTAGATTCAATTAGCCGGTTTGTGCTTTAAAACAACGCGCCCCGCTAATTATTATTACTTAATTTCTCTGGAGATTTTTACTCGCAGCTCTGTGAGCTGTGAGCAAAAATCAGTGGAGAATTGACTGTAGTAACTGTAATAATGCACAACTATTACCAAAGTAATGGTAATAGTGCGTGGGCCGCATTGTGCATGTACCTGCAGACTTCCTGGTACCTCAACTTTCCCTATCTGGAAGAGGTATGGAAAATAACCCACTTTGTCATTATATATATATATATATATATATATATATATATATATATATATATGTATCTATCTATCTGTCTATCCATATATTTCTGTATCTATCGATCTATCTATCTATATTATAAGGGCACAGTCAAGGTTGCATCTAATAAACAACATTCTGCCGTTAGAAATCTGTGAGAGGGGGCATGGTGTTTGAGGGGCTACATTTTAAAAGGTATTAAAGATATTAAACTGAAATTTGGCCTACAAATGAAGAACCGTCCATAGATGCTGCATGCCAATTTTTTTTAAAAAAAGAATAAAAAGTGACAAATTAGGACTAATCTAAATTTCAAAATCTCAATGTTTTTTTCCACTTGCTGTTTTGTAAAAGTTACCGTTTTTCTGTTTTTTTTGGGGAGAGCGTAACTCAGTGAACAGGAGGTCTAAAGACCTGGGATTTGTTTTATGAGAAAGCTATTAAGGCAGAGGGGTGCCTTTGAGGGTTTAATACTTTGTGCATCAGGTGTTTCTGTGCTCTGCTGTTACTCATTATATATACTATAGCTCTTTGTTACTGTCTGACTGTTATACCCAATATTGTTGCCCATTAAGATAAACTGTATATATATATATATATATATATATATATATATATATATATATATATATATATATATATATATATTGTAACAAAGGGAGGCATTTCTCTGACAAGAGGCAGAGAAAGTATACAAACAGAATAAAACAATGGCATAGTTATGCACCTAGGTGGAGATTAAACCAGGTAAAAATGTATGTGTAGTTTAAAGTTTGTTAACTTACATGATTTCCTCTCAGCAAACAGACAGGGTGTGGCTGTGCAAACAGAGCCACTGATGGGTGTTTTCTTTTAAAGAGAAGGTGGGTGTGTCACCTGTCCATCAAGCTAAGGCTGGGGGAGGAGTAACATGTATAAAAGCTTGTTTGTGCCATTTGTTCAGGGAGATTAACGTTGGGGAAGCTGGCTGGTCTTGAGAGAGCTGAGCTATGTCTAGCTAGCGTTTAGGGTCTCCAAGAAATGCTGTGAAATCTGTATGGTGTCAAAACATTTACCATCGTGACAATAAAACTACATAAAAAGGAAGAAGTTGTTCGCGTGTGCTTCTGCAGTAGCGGGCTTTTGCCACAATATATATTGTAACAAAAGGAGGCATTTAGCTGGCAATATGCAGAGAAAGCAGGGAAGTAGAGTAAAACATTTGTGCAGTAATGCACCTAGATTGAATGTGAATACTTATGTATAAAAAAGCAATAGTTTAAGTTTAGTTAAACTTATCTCAGCAAACAGACAAGGTGTGTCTGTTAGTGCAAACAGAGCCAGGGATGGGCGTTTCCTTTTAAAGAGAAGGTGGGTGTGTCATCTGTCCATCAAGCTAAGGCTGGCGGAGGAGTATCAGGTATAAAAGCTTGTTTGTATCATTTGTGCACGGAGACCAACGCTGGGGAAGCTGGCTTGTCTTGAGAGAGCTGAGCTATGTCTAGCTAGCGTTTAGGGTCTCCAAGAATTGCTGTGAAATCTGTACGGTGTCAAAACATTTACCATCCTGACAATAAAACTACATAAAAAGGAAGAAGTTGTTCATGTGTGCTTCTGCAGTAGCGGGCTCTTGCCACAATATATATATATATATATATATATATATATATATATATATATATATAATGCTCTGATGGATGTTTCTATTCAGATAGCAAAAATTATTATAGGGGCCCCTATATTAAGGTTGCATTTAATGAACGACATTCCGCCATATCAAATCTGTGAGAGGGAGGGCATGGTGTTTGAGGGGCTACATTTTAAAAAGTATTAAAGCTATTAAACTGAAAGTTGGGATGCGAATGAAGAACCGTCCATAGGTGTCCCATGTCAAATTTCAGAAAAAAAAGAATAAAAAATTACAAGTTAGCAATAATCTAAATTGCAAAATCTCGCCGTTTTTTTCCACTTCCTATTTTGCAAAAGTCCCTGTTTTCCTGTGTTTTTTGGGAGAGCGTAACTCAGTGTACAGGAGTTTTAAAAACTTGGGGTTTGTTTTATAAGAAAGCTATTATGACTGAGGAGTGGCTTTGAGGGTTTAAAATTTTGAGAAAGTTATAGTTTTTTTACAATTTGGTAAAATATGCCCCATTTTACAGATAGGGGATTTCATAATGTTGCACATATCAGTTAGAGGTTTGTGCTGGGTGTACTCAGACTGGCTTCACTTGACAGAACAAACATGGCTGAGTCTCTGGTTAAGGGATTTTCATCTCTGAGCTGAAGAAATTACCCACATTTTCTAGCCACAGGGGGGCTGGTTAGTGTTTTGGGGATATGGGAGGGGCACCCTGTAGTACTATTAGCCCAGGCACTGCTCTCAATTGAGAGTTTAATCTCTCCCTGAGGTGCCAGAGACAGCTGTTAGTGAATCCATTGTAAACCTCCCACCCCTCAGTGACATCAGTTAATTTATTCAAAAGTGCTTTGTGGTACTTGTACTGATCACACTCAGTGGTAATCACAGCGGGGAGTAGATGTGAGGTATCTGGACATTAGCATCTTTCATGTCTAGAGATGGGCGGGTCCGGTTCCCAGAGAACCGAACCCACCCGAACTTTGGCTATCCGAGTACTGAGCTGAGGAGCTTGGTACTCTCCCACCCACTCCGAATCGAAATCGAGGCCGAACGTTATCGTGACGTCGCCGGATCTCGGGGCTCGGTTCTCGCGATACTTGAAGATGATAAATACACGCCTCCACAGCAATCCATAGCCATTTGACAGAGGGAGTGAGCAGGGTGTAGTCAGAGGCTGATTAGAGCAGGGACAGAGAATACAATATTCTTCTTGCAATTGCTCTAACAAAAATCGCTAGAGAAGAGAGGAGGATAGAGTTTTATAATTTTGTTTTAATATTTGGCACTCCCCAGTGCTTTTGGGGTGTCCCCCATAATTGTGCATAAATATTTCTGGCTGTCAAAAGTCAGATCTGTCAGCAGGATCTTACCAAATAATTTTTAGCACGCCTCAGTGCTTTTGGGGTGTCCCCCATAATTGTGCATAAATATTTCTGGCTGTCAAAAGTCAGATCTGTCAGCAGCATCTTACCAAATAATTTTTAGCCCTCCTCAGTGCCTTTGGGGTGTCCCCCATAATTGTGCATAAATATTTCTGGCTGTCAAAAGTCATATCTGTCAGCAGTATCTACCAAATAATTTTTAGCACTCCTCAGTGCCTTTGGGGTGTCCCCCCTAATTGTACATAAATATTTATGGCTGTCAAAAGTCATATCTGTCAGCAGTATCTACCAAATAATTGTTACCACTACAAGTGCTTGACGCTCAGAATGGATTCAAAGCAGTCCACATGTGATCAGAAAGAGCAACCAGGTTCTGTCACCAGTCCTGATGTTAGTGTTCCCAGTACGTCATCTGGCCAAGGCAATGTCAAACAACAGAGTGTTTCCAAATCAGTGCAAAAAACAAAAAACAAAAAAAAAATTACTGTGTTGAAGCGAAAACGAAGTGTTACTGAGCAAAAGTTAAGTGCCGATAAAAAAAAAATTGCAAACATGCCATTCTACACACACAGTGGCAAAGAGAGAATGAGGCCTTCACCTTTGGCTATTGGTGGCAGATCCCAAAAAGTTACCCAGCCTACAATTGGTGCACAACTATTGTTACGCGTCAAAGCCGAGCTGCAAGATAACAGTAAGGCATTAGAGGAGAATGTTTGCTCTGATTCACAAATGACAACAATCCCTGTGGAGAGTCCATCCAACAGTGGGATGTCTAATCGTGAGCATTCTGCTCATGTGTGCCTTAATAGCCCGAGTGTAGCTGGTGATACCCAAATTGAGGATGCCACTTTGGAATTAGAAGAGGATGAGGGATAGATTTGTGTAGGTGACGAGGGCGCTAATGAGGATGTTGATGAGGATGAGGTTGTTTGTGTAAGTCTTGCACCAGTGGCAGCAGTTCTGGCACGTGACAAGAAAAAGACCATTGTCATGCCTGAGCATAAAACAAAAAAATCCACTTCTTATGTGTGGAATTATTTCTACCCAAATTCAGACAACAATTGTATAGCCATTTGTAGTGTATGTCAAGCCACAGTCAGTCGAGGGAGCGAACTTAACCATCTTGGAACCTCGTCAATGTTACGCCATTTAACGAGAGTTCATGGCAAAGTGTTGGAAAAAGCTGAAAGTTCTTCCCAAAAAAATATAAGCACTCCATCATCAGCTAAGACCCTCCGCTCACCGACATCCCGACGGCTACAAAATACACCCACCACACCATCCTCATCAATATCCTCAGTAGCGCTCGGAGTTAGCCCGGCATCCCACTTAAGGCTGGATGACTCCTGCACAATTATTGATTCCTCTGAAGAAAGCGTTAGTCCCACTGCTGCTGCTGTTGCTGCTGCTGGGGGTGAATCGTCATCCCAGAGGCAGGTCAAGAAAATGAGGAGTCCTACATTTCAGCAATTAACTGTGAAACAATCATTTGCGAGGGGAAGCAAATATGATAGCAGTCACCCAGTCGCCAAGCGAATCACAGACGCCATGGCTGCAATGTTAGTGTTAGATCTGCGTGCAATCTCCACAATAAACGCAGCTAGTTTTTCACAGTTAATTGAGGTTTTGTGTCCGCGTTACAGAATTCCATCGCGACACCATTTCTCCCGTAAAGCAATTCCACAACTATACCAAAAAGTGTGTAAAAATGTAGAGATTGCTCTCAAAAATGCCATTCTGCCAACTGTCCACTTAACCACAAATATGTGGACATGTGGAAGTGGCCAAACCAAAGACTATATGACTGTGAAAGCCCACTGGGTTGGTCATTCACCTTCACCAGCAGGAACAGCAGCAGCATGTACACCACTACGTAACATTTGTCACAGGCAGGCCACTCTTTGTATCACCGGCTTCACTAACAGGCATACGGCTGACAATTTGTTACGCAAACTGAGATGTGAATGATGCATGGCTTATATCACTCGGACTCTCCTCAGGGTATGTCATTTCTGATAACGCCAACAATATAGTGCGAGCATTACACTGGGTGATTTCCAACATATTCCCTGTTTTGCTCACACCATCAACTTGGTGGTGCAGAGCTTCCTGCAAAATAACCGTGAGGTGCAGGAGATACTTTCGGTGACCCGTAAGATTTCAGGCCATTTCAGGCATTCAGCCACAGCATGTAGGAGATTAAAGCAGCTCCAAGAGAAGTTTAACTTGCCCTGCCACCAACTTAAGCAAGAAGTGGTAACTAGGTGGAATTCCACCCTGTACATGCTTCAGAGGATGGAGGAACAGCGCAAAGCCATCCAAGCATATTGCACAAGCCATGACATTGGGAAAGGAGGGGGAATGTATTTCACTCTTGCACAGTGGGGAATCCTTTCAGTCCTGTGCAAGGTGCTGAAACCATTTTAAGTTGTGACATGTGAGGTGAGTGCAGACTCTGCTGGTTTGAGCCAAGTCATTCCTTTAATTAGTCTATTGGAAAAGCAGCTTGAGAAAATGAAGGAGGAGCTGAAAGCAAGCAATTCAGCAAAGTATGTTGGCCTTGTCGATCAAGTACTTAATTCGCTTCACAATGATCCTCGAGTTATTAAGATCTTGAACTTGGTTCAGTACGTTTTGGCCACTGTGCTTTATCCAAGGTTTAAAACCTACATTGAGTCTTTACTTGTAAATGAGCGAGATGTGAACTTTTGCAAGGAGCTATTGCTCAGCAAGTTGGCTGAACTGGGCCTCGGCTTGACAACGTGTCCTCCTTCACTTTCTCAAGCTGCTGCTGCTCGTAAAAAATTAAAATTCCCAAAAAGAAGCAGGGAAGTCGCAGGTGGCAGACCATAACAATTTAACATCTGGGCTGGTTTTCAAGGATTTTTCTAAAAAATGTGTCACTTTGCCCATAACTCCATCCAATACTAGTATAAACATGCAAAGGATGGTGGAGGATTACTTTCAAGAGGTGGTTGATATGGAAATGTCAGACAGTCCCTTTCCTTACTGGGAAGAAAAGCAGGCCATTTGGAAACCCATGTACAAACTTGCTCTGCAATACTTAAGCTGCCCACCCTCCAGTGTGTACTCTGAACGAGTGTTCAACACAGCAGGGAACTTAGTCAGTGATCGCCGTAGAAGGTTACTTCCCAAAAATGTGGAGAAAATGATGTTTATAAAAATGAACTACATCTTCCACGAGGAAGGCCTTCACCAATCCAAGACATCCAAGCACTGACTGTTCTCTAATGGCGGTTACTTCTGCAATAAGACCTTATCCCTGAGTTTCCATTCCCCTTCAATAATTACTCATAATCTCTATGATATCCCTAGACTACTGTGGGATGTAAGTGTACATACTTGTATATCTAATGAATGTATAGCACAAATGCTAATGTTTTTTGCGTCCATCTGAACATATGCATCCTTTCTGCACATATTTTCCTACATACATTCAGAGTGTAAATGTGTATACATCTAAATGAGGCCCACAATGTCATACATGTAACATGTGAAATTTACATAATGTACGCAGGTAAAACATAAAGGGGATGATTCATTAAGGAATGATACATGACTTATTTTGTGTAAAATCGCTGTGTGCATGCCCAGAAATGGATTACATGCCAGTGAACGCAAGTTCATGCAATTCATATTTGAATGCAAAGGACACTTCTGACAACCACTGTGGAGTGTACTAGGCAGGTTCTCCATAAGTGATTCCCGGCATGTGTCTACAGTACTGGAGGTTAGTGTTAACACCTTAGAGAGGTGTTATGTCATCTCTAGCCTGAGGCTGAGCCTAGCTGAGCTCTGTTAAGGATTCTAATTGGGAAGGCCAGCAATTTGTGGCCTACTGAGTTTTGAGGGCAGGCCAGTGATGATTAAGATTGCTGGTACTGACATACAGTGCATAGTGTAGAGCGGCGGTTCCCAAACTGTGCGCTGCGGCTCCCTGGGGTGCCGCGGCGCTGTCACAGGGGTGCCGCGATCGCCTAGAAAAAAAAAAGGAAATAGAAAAAACAAACAAAAAAAACAACTTACCCATCATCCAGCGCCGGATCCTCCTCCTCACTGACTGCCGGGGGCGTGACCTCATCATGTGCGGCAGTCTGAGTGAGCAGCAGCAGAGAAGACGTCAGGGAAGAAGGTAAGTGAAGGGGGGCACTGAGAGACACGCTGAAGGGGACAGATAGAGGCTGAAGGGGACAGAGAGAGGCTGAAGGGGACAGATAGACGCTGAAGGGGACAGATAGACGCTGAAGGGGACAGAGAGAGGCTGAAGGGGACAGATAGACACTGAAGGGGACAGAGAGAGGCTGAAGTGGACAGATAGACGCTGAAGGGGACAGAGAGAGGCTGAAGGGGACAGAGAGAGGCTTAAGGGCACAGATAGACGCTGAAGGGGACAGATAGACGCTGAAGGGGACAGAGAGAGGCTGAAGGGGACAGAGCGAGGCTGAAGGGGACAGAGCGAGGCTGAACGGGACAGATATACGCTGAAGGGGATAGATAGACGCTGAAGGGGACAGAGAGAGGCTGAAGGGGACAGATAGACGCTGAAGGAGAGAGATAGATGCTGAAGGGGACAGAGAGATGCTGAAGGGGACAGATAGACGCTGAAGGGGACAGATAGACGCTGAAGGGGAGAGAGAGAGGCAGAAGGGGACAGAGAGAGGCTGAAGGGGACAGAGAGACGCTGAAGGGGACAGAGCGAGGCTGAAGGGGACAGAGCGAGGCTGAACGGGACAGAGAGAGGCTGAAGGGGACAGATAGACGCTGAAGGGGACAGATAGATGCTGAAGGGGACAGAGAGAGGCTGAAGGGGACAGATAGACGCTGAAGGGGACAGATATACGCTGAAGGGGACAGAGAGAGGCTGAATGGGACAGAGAGAGGCTGAAGGGGACAGAGAGAGGCTGAAGGGAGACACAGAGAGGCTGAAGGGGGACAGAGAGAGGCTGAAGGGAGACACAGAGAGGCTGAAGGGGGACAGAGAGAGGCTGAAGGGGGACACAGGCTGAAGGGGACAGAGAGACACTGAAGGGGGACAAAGAGAGACGCTGAAGGGGGACACAGAGAGGCTGAAGGGGACAGAGAGACACTGAAGGGGGACACAGAGGCTGAAGGGGGCACAGAGCGACAGGCTGAAGGAGGGGGACAGAGAGACAGGCTGAAGGAGGGGGACAGAGACGCTGAAGGAGGGGGACAGAGAGACACTGAAGGAGGGGGACAGAGAGAGACACTGAAGGAGGAGGACAGAGAGAGACACTGAAGGAGGAGAGCAGAGAGAGACACTGAAGGAGGAGGGCAGAGAGAGACACAGAAGGAGGAGGGCAAAGAGACGCTGAAGGAAGGGGATAGAGAGACACTAAAAGAGGGGGATAGAGAGAGACACTGAAGGAGGGGGACAGAGAGAGACACTGAAGGAGGAGGGCAGAGAGACGCTGAAGGGGGGGACAGAGAGACGCTGAAGGAGGAGGGCAGAGAGAGACGCTGAAGGAGGGGGACAGAGACGCTGAAGGAGGGGGACAGAGACGCTGAAGGAGGAATGCAGAGAGACACTAAAGGAGGGGGACAGAGAGAGACGCTGAAGGAGGGGGACCGAGAGAGATGCTGAAGGGGGGTCAGAGTGAGATGGCGAAGAGGGGGACACAGGGTGTGAGATGGCAAAGAGGGGGACACAGAGTGATATGATAAAGGGGCACAATGTGATGGTGAAGGGGTCTAAATACATCTTACATCATTTTGAATCAACTACTTAAAAAACGGGACTACCCGGTAATTAATTTTGCTTAGGGGTGCCTTGGAAAAGTTATGGTAACCCTAAGGGTGCCTCGAGCTGAGAAAGTTTGGGAACCACTGGTGTAGAGATTTGTCTTGACAGTGTTTATTGTAAATGGTAAAGTCACATTATCCTATTTGCACACAATAAAATAATGTAGTCACAAATACAAAATACAAATTAAATTAAACACACACATCTGTTGTTTTCCTTTTAAGAATCAAATTGAAATATTATTTTCTGTAGTAGTCAAAATGGAAATATCAAGCAATTAATTAGACAGCAGTGACTTGATATAACAGTCGCAATGCTAATAATTTAAGAGCCTGAGTCATTAAAGAAACTAAGGCAAAAAACGGAGCAAATCTTCTCAGAGACAAACCGTGTTAGAATGCAAGTGCTGAAAATTAGTTTATTATTTTGAACATACATTATATACTGGCTGTTTTTTCATCTAGCACACAAGTACTTGATAGCTTTATTTTTCACTGAAATTTAAAGTTGATCTAGGACATGCCCTATCCCAACTATAAATTTGTCTCCACATATTAAATTTGCCTCCCCTCCAATGCAACATGGCATTGCCCAGGTGTAAAGTTAGTCCTTTTTAATGTTTTGCTATCCTTGATGAATCAGGCCCTAAGTGTTATTAGTTGGAAAAGTCAGTACGCAATCAGTTAATCAGAAGTGGCTTGATCTGCCATGGGCAAAAGGTGGTGCTAGGGATGTATGTGCCCTCTGAACCTCCACAGCTCCTTCCTGCTTTATTGTAAGAATTGTTTCTTATAGCTTAAATTGCCTTCTGGTACATTATTACATATAGGTGTCTCTTTTATTAAATGCGTTGTTTTAACTTACTACTGAGATTAAGGGTAATGTGTGACCCTTTTAGATGGCCACCCTTGTGGCCTCTGAAGTGTTTAAGGTTCCCGATCACTGGGCTAGATAGTGCTGCTGATGCAATAACTTTCATCATCATCAGTGTTATCCTTAGAAACTAGTGTACTCTCAGGGACAAATGTTTTGTGTTTTGCAATAGAACATTTTCAATTTGTGATCTTATGAATTAGGAAATATACAGACACCTATGAAATAGTGCTGGATGAACTGTGGATCTATGCAATGTTATATTAAGAAAATACAAATTAATTGTCACAGTAAAGACTACTCTTAAACAGAGAATGACATTGATTGGGATAAGGACTTGACACGGTTGTTGACACAGTTGGGATATGTGCAAGGCCAAAATGACAGGCATAGAAAGAAGATGAGAGAAGAAGAAATGAGTTCATCTTATGTCCCACTGGAGACTTCTAAAAAGCTATGATATACATATGGAAAGGACTTTGAAAGACCTAGCTGGTATAAATTACTTTTTTTTTATCATTGGTGTGTAAATCGAATATTGTTAGTTTTAATTGTCCATTGTAATTTAATGTCCAGTATTGTAAATGTTAATAAATATTCATATTTTCTACTAAATCTGTATTACTTTAACATATTACATGAATTTTTGACAATGAGAAGATATAATGTGGTATTACATTGTCAGGTATATATCTATACATGTAAAATTAAAAATGTGCTGAATAATATATATATATATATATAAAATAATAGTCAAGGAGCAATATTTCACATTTGAAGATTTGAAGGTACATTTGAAAATGCATCTTGTGCATAAGCAAACATCATCTTTTGCACCCAGCTCTAAATCAGGCTTTAGATACATATTTGACCATTCATAATGATACATGTGCATGAGGGAATTGGATGGCCCCTACAAAACAATTGCATTCTGACTTTGTGAATTTGGGATGTTTACTATGAGTGCAGTCATTCTATGCAAATGCAAGACTCTACATTTAACTAATATAACCTGAACACTGGACATAATCATTACACTGTACAATACTATATAGTATTTTAAATACTGATTTATAATAGCTTTTCACTTATTTAGCATATATTCTAAGAATTGATACTGAGAAATTAATCAAGAAAACTCCACAAGGAATGTGCGAGTGGCTAATTGGTCAATAATAAACAACATGGATAAATCTTCAATTACTAGAAATCTGAGGTAGTTAAGCATTATGCTAATATGTCTCTACAGGGATAAACATGGGGCCTTATTCTTCAAGGCATGCATACTAAGTGCAATGTGCATTTGTTTCAGAATCGATGCAATTCCGGACTGCACACCCAAATTCAAAAGCAATAATTCTGAAGATACTTGTGGCTTGAGGTAAAGAATTTAGGTGCAGGTCTGCTCAGCTCCTACTACACAAGACACTGCAGGATGCATCCAATACATATGTGGAATTTAAATTTACAAAAAAAAGTACAGAAAAAAAAAATCAATTGACCAGTATTGGCCCGGGTGGGTAGTTCTACACAGCACTTTAATATTGTTACCTAGAATAATGAATGCTGAAAATGAAAGTTTTATACATATATATAATTACCACAATGTTAGCCATAACATAATGTTTTTTTCAACCCCCATCCCCCTTTTAGCACCTTTATTTAAAGCTAGCTGTAACCCTGCAAAAAATGCAATATTTGAAATAAAAAAATCAAATAAATTTAAACAGGAAAAATATATATGATTTCTGTGTCATGATGTATAAGGATAGTAATCATTTTTCACCTCACATGTAGCACACCTGTGTTATCTGCGCCTAAAAATTAATGGGCAGTTTTCTACTCAAAGAGCCAATAGATTTAGTTATTTTGGACATTTTTGTCAGATACTGATATTCTATGCCACTAAGTGTGTTGACTTTCACTTTCTGTCTGAGGCTGAGCAGCTGCAGAGGAGGAAGTCAGCAAAAGTGCAGAGCTACAGAAGAATACTGCTGCAGTCAGACAGTCTGGTACACATGAGAAAGGTAAGGGGAGGCAGAGACATGGAGAGAGGGGAGCACAAGGTGTGATGAAGAGAAATGTAGCTGAAATGTACATATCTTGTCTGACTAGTAAATTTACCTCGAATGATCAGGCAGTAGAGTGATTATATTTAGATTATTATTATTATTATTAATTTTTATTTATAGGGCGCCACTAGGTGTCCGTAGCGCCGTACAGGGACAAACAAGTACAATACAAGGTGGGACAGCACGGTACAGTAAACAATAAGCACAGTAACTCAGTAAGCTCAAAGCACAGCTAGAGAGAGGGGGAGGGAAGACCAGCAAGCGCTGGAGCCCAAGAGGAAGGGCATGGATGAAGGGGAGACCCCCAGAAGGGTGGGGGGAAAGGTAGCTGGAGAGCAGAGTTAGAAGTGAAGGAAACAGGAGGAGAGATGGCCCTGCTCAAGGGAGCGTACAATCTAAGGGGAGGGGTAGACAGACAGAGAGACACAGGGATAAGAGGGAGAGAAGGGGGAACGGGGGCAGAGTCAGAAGAGGGGGGAGAGGCAGAAAAAGGTAGGAAGTTAAGTGGGAGACTGGAAGGCTTTGAGAAAGAGGTGGGTTTTTAGAGCCCGTTTGAAACTGGACAGATTAGGGGATGTTCTGATGGAGGGAGGGAGCTTGTTCCAGTGGAGGGGGGCAGCACGGAAGAAGTCTTGGACACGCACATGGGAGGAGGTGATCAGAGGGGAGGAGAGGCGACGGTCATTGGCAGATCGGAGAGGGCGGGATGGAGCGTGAATAGAGATGAGGTTGGAGATGTAGGGAGCAGTGGAGTTGGCAAAGGCCTTGTATGTGAGAGTGAGGAGCTTGAACAGGATTCTGTAGGGGAAGGGGAGCCATTGAAGGGCTAGGTAGAGGGGGGAGACAAAAGAGGAGCGGCGAGGAAGGAAGATAAGCCTAGCGGCTGCGTTAAGAACAGAACGAAGGGGAGCGAGATGAGAGTGGGGGAGGCCAGTGAGGAGAAGGTTGCAGTAGCCCAAGTGGGAGATGATAAGAGAGTGGATAAGACATTTGGTGGCATCTTGGGAGAGGAAGGGCCGAATGCGTGCGATGTTACGCAGCTGGAAGCGGCAGGATTTAGCAAGAGAGAGAATGTGAGGGGCAAAGGAGAGAGAGGAGTCGAGGATGACACCAAGGCAGCAAAGTTGGGGGACAGGGGAGATAGAGGAGGAGCAGACAGTGATAGAGAGGTCAGAGTGGGAGGAAATATGAGGGGGAGGAAAGACAATGAGTTCGGTTTTGGTGAGGTTGAGTTTGAGGAATCTAGAGGACATCCAGGAGGAGATGGCAGAGAAGCAGGCGGACACCCTAGAGAGGAGGGAGGGAGAGAGATCAGGAGAGGTGAGATAGAGTTGAGTGTCATCAGCATAAAGGTGATACTTGAGGCCATAGGAGCTGATGAGTTCACCCAGGGAAGAGGTGTATAGAGAGAAGAGTAAGGGTCCAAGAACAGAGCCCTGTGGGACCCCGACTAAAAGGGTGGAAGGGGGGGAGAGAGACCCAGAGGTGGTGACAGAGAAAGAACGGTCAGCCAGGTAAGAGGTGAACCAGGACAGGACAGGACAGGGCCGGAGAGGCCAAAGGACTGGAGGGTGTGGAGCAGGAGGGGGTGGTCGATGGTGTCAAAAGCTGCAGAAAGATCAAGGAGGATAAGAAGGGAGAAGTGGCCCCTGGCTTTAGCAGAGAGGAGGTCATTGGTAACCTTAGCCAGGGAGATTACATATTTATTTGCTTGTTTTTAAAAAAATGCATGACAATGGTTGAAATAATGGCAATCCTCTCTTCTTTTGATGAAGAACATGAGGTTGTCAATGAGATGTTCAAATCGGATGAAGTAAATGTGGTGAATGTACCTCCAGAAGATGACGATAGATATTGCTGAAACTGTGGAATTGGAATATTCAGGAAGATGATGCAAACAATGATTCACTAGATTCAAATATTGATGAGCCTGAGCCACCTACCAAAAAATATAATCTTTAGACTAATATGGAAATACTACTTTGTAGAAACTTGTCTTAATATTTAAATGAGCCAGTCAATAATCAAGAACCCACATGGAAAACAAATCCAAAGCAATTGGGTATGTTAAGTGAACCACAAACTTGTAGGCTGACATAATAAATACATTATCATAATGTAACTAATCATATTGTTTTATTGCAGGTGGGAAATCATTGTTTCAGCTATTTTCCCTTTTCCTCTGATGACATTGTTATAATAAAGATTGAGTACAGTAACCAATGTGTCAATCAAGATAATGCTCAACTTGAACTCAAACCATACGAACTTGATCATCTAAAGCTACATTAGAGATTTTAATTGTCAAGTAGGCTCTTATGTTACATTGTACAACAGTGTAAAAGAGCTTGCTTTGGTCAGATCGAAAAATAATGCAAATGCTATGGTGTTGACAAATTATTCAACTGTTGAACCACTAGCCACAGCCATACATTATAATTGTGGGGGAAAAAAACAAGTCAACATGAATATTCCATTGCTGAACAAGGATTATAATAGCAACATGGGAGGCATTAACTTTCATTATAACACTTTTGGCAATTACCAAATTGGTAGTCACTCAAAGAAGTGGTGGTGGCTTGGAAATTACATGTTTTGGTAGCAAAAAGGGAAATACCCAGTCTATATCACAGCTGAAATTCAGAGAAGAAGTAAGATAAAAATATCTGTTTAAAAACACTTATTTATATATGTACATAAATTAGGATATTCTCAATGTGTCCTGTACATAAGATGCATTTTTATAGTTTCTCCTACTTGCAAACACATGTTCTGGCATGCATATGTGTAGTCATCACTATCAGTCGGTACTTACACCTGCCCTGTATCTAATGGAAGTAATATGGCTAAAAACACAGACCTAAGAGATGTCCTGAACTTAAATCAGCCAAATAAGTATGGATGCAAAAAATGGTAAGGCAACAAGTACAAGTCAGCAGGGTATGACAGTTATAGCATGGATAGCTCAGGAAGCCACAGATGCAGAGTATGGTCAATAGTAATACAGTTCAAAGAGGCAGTGTTGAGAAGCTGGAAAACAAAGTTTGGTTCAGATGCTGGAGAAGCAGGATAAACCATTGGTGTTAGGATACCTGGTTTACTCAAGAAGCACGAGGCATCAGATAAACCATGGATGACTGGATTTAAGGTTACTAAGCAGACAGGAGGCACCAGAGGAGACACAGGTGTCAGGACTCAGATTCACGTAGCACTTGTGTGCTACATGAAAAAAACAGTCAGTATTTAACTTATGTGCAAAACAGAAAACTAATTTTCACCCCTTGCATTGTAACATGGTTTTGTCCAGGAGACTTAAATAAGACACTTCTTAATTTAAGTTCCTTAATGAATCAGGCCCCTCCTGTTTTTTATCCAAGGCGGCTTGAGAAGTAACTACTGAGGACCTAAGTGTCCAGTTTAACCTGATACTAGGCTGGCCACTAGATGGAGTATCACAGAAACAAAAGCATATGTAAAACAAAAGTGCTAAAAGCATAACAGTTCCCATCTGGTATTAACTGATGCCACCATTTAAGTCCTCAGAAGGGGCCTGATTCATTAAGGATCTTAAGTTAAGAAACTTCTTATTTCAGTCTCCTGGACAAAACCATGTTACAATGCAAGGAGTGCAAATTAGTATTCTGTGTTGCACATAAGTTAAATACTGACTGTTTTTCATGTAGCACACAAATATCAACTTTAAATTTCAGTGTACAAATAAGCTATCAAGTATTTGTGTGCTACATGAAAAAACAGTCAGTATTTAACTTATATGCAAAACAGAATACTAATTTGCACCCCTTGCATTGTAACAAAGTTTCTTAAGTTAAGATCCTTAATGAATCAGGCCCATAGTATTTAATGACAAAACATTAAAAAATAAGAAAAAAAGTTTTTTAAAAAAATACCTTTATTAGAATGTTATAAATGTCTACTGTATATAAAATAAATGTTTACAGTTGCTATTGATTGCAAACACATGTTCTAGCCCGCATGTACATCCGTCATCACTAGTAATCGGCACTTACACCTGACCTGTAGTGCAAGCGATAAGACTGAAATTCCCATATTTTAGAGGTACCCAAAGATTGAATCAGACACTGCTGCGTGTACTCAAGCTTGGAACTCCCTTGCTGTACATTGACTACATGCAGTCCCCTCCCCATTTCACCAATGAAATTGTAGGCTGTAGGGTCCTTTGCACTCGAAGATGAATTGAACATTGCTGCATTCTCTGGCATTTGGTTCATTTCTGAGCATCCACAGTGTGTGATTTTACTCAAAATGTGGCACAGATCGACAGTTACGTGCCTTAATGAATGAGGACCAGGATGTTTACTAAATTTATTAGGACCAATTGTATACCTTTTGTGATTAACGACAAACTTATTGAACCAATTTATTGTATGGTATGTGTTGTTTTTATAAAAACTGATTACGTAAAAAATAAATAATGACTGATCATCATCCAAAAACCTTTATAATTAGTAAACAATTCACTTCATTACTTTTCCTTATATAACAAGATATATCTCCAAAGTTGTTCACTTTTATTACTTTCATAACATTGACACGTTACCACATGGGGCACAGATCCCTTCATCCACAATGTTATAGAAATAAGAAAAGGACAACAAAATTTTAATTTTTGCATATTTTGCATATTGGGATATTAAGATTGATTAAATTAACTGTTCTGCACAAAAATAGGAAGAAAGCTATCTTATTACAGTTGCACAATATATACGTATCCTTTTTTGTTTCTGCTTTTGCTTTGTATTTTACCAGAGGAGTATCCCGGAGTTATCAATTTATTAATATATATTTTTTTAAAGCTATAGAAAAACACTGTTCACATTGCAATATTATTCAATGTAGATAGGGGATTTGAAAGCGGTTAGGTGTATTGTACCTGGCCAAAGAGGTCATTACAGGGTTGGATATTAGCCAAGCCAAGCACACTTACACCCAACCCTAGGACAACATCTTAAACCAGGTAGACCTTGCTGCTTACAGGACAATCATGATGTAATGTTTATATTATGCAAACATAGAATTTGTCAGCAGATAAGAACTATTTGGCCCATCTAGTCTGCCCATTGTTTATTAACCTATGGTAAACGCAAACCCTATTTGATTGTTTATTCTTTATAAGGTTAATTTTATGTCTTTCCCAGGAATGTTTAAACTGATCTACTGTATTAGCCTCTACCACCTCTGATGGGAGACTATTCCACTTATTCACTACCCTTTCTGTGAAGATGTTTATCCTCAAATTTCATCTGTACCTACTTCCCTCCAGTTTCAGTGCATGTCCTCTTGTTATAGTACTTCTCTTCATTTGAAGAATGTTTCCCTCCTGTACCTTGATATATTTGAAAGTTTCTATCATATCCCCCCTTTCCCTTCTCTGCTCCAAACTATATATTTAGATCTTTTAGTCTTTCTGGATAAGTTTAGTGCTGTAGGCCATGCAACATTTTAGTTGCCTTCTTTGTACTGTCTCTAATGTATCCTTCTGAGATATGGCCTCCATAAGGATATCTTAAGTCCCATAAGCCACACTGCTATAAATATTGGGTTGTGATGGGCATTTTCCTACTCCTTTAACTTAAGTTTCTTTATTTAGGCCAGTTATTGTACAGTAAATATGTAAGAAAAGCATAAACAAAATATGGTAACATTTTGATAAGGAGGTGGGCGGGTTGACGTATTGTGTGTATTGTACATGCTGACTCCTATAAAACTGCATAATTTACCATGCAGTTTAACAAAAACTGATTCACCATGGAAAAATAAAAAGTTCTACATGTCTGCTGCAGTATGCGCTCATTTGGATGAGAGGGGTTTAAATACCTGGCAATGATGAGGTTACATATCATTTAGATCTATAGGAACAGTTACTGGACAACTTTCCTGATGGTACCCCTCACACAAAAAATACCTAACTTTAAAGAATTGTAATTTACAAAATAAATAAAAAGAAAATACTTGATTACCAAATTCTCCATTTATAAATGGGTTGGATAAAACATAAACTTAAAAAATTAAGCAACAAATTTGTTTCTGTCTTAAATGTTGTTTAATACATTTTCTGTCACTTGGAATACGTGCACTGTACATGTTAAATTATTGGGCTACTTGATCTATAAATAAAGCTGGGCACACACTACAGAATTTTCAGACCAATGTGTTATCTACAACGATTGTACCAATGACTGAAAAGAAAAATCAGCATGCGTATTCATCCGTACACACTATACATGTTTTAAAATGTTTACAATCAGATCTGTGCTCTTCAACTGTCATAACCGTCAGCTGAAAAGATCATGACTTTGTAAACTCTATGGAGAACATGATCGTGAGTGCATATACACTGCAGGATTTAGAGGCAGGCTGGGCTGATCCCATATTGGGCTTCCTTAGGCTTGATCACTGGGCCACCTGCATTTTTGTCCTCTAAAATAGGCTGCTGTATCGAATTTTGCCCCCCCTGGCTGAAATTTGTCTCCCCTGACAGGATTGGAACAACTCTGGAATGAGATTTATAGTTCTGCTGAAGTCTGCTGATCATTCAAATGAAATGACGATTGGTACTTTGGAATGACTATCATTCATAGTTTAAGTATAATACAATATTGGCCCAAACGGCTGTCTATCACTTGATTGACCCAAAAAACCTTTAGTGTGTACCCATTGTCAGGTTTACATATGAAGGATGAGTGAGATCCTGCTGTCTCAGCTGGTATTTGCTAGACTCACCCGAGGTCCAACATAGCGGAAGGTATTCACCAGGGATCCCCACAAGGAGTTTTGGGCTTAGTGGCTTCCACCCTGCAGGTCATGGCCCTTTAGGGAAGTTACCAGTGAGACAGAACAGAGAGGAGACTTTGAGAGGCAACTTGACACAGAAGAGTAAGACCCAATGAAGGGCAGGTACATGAGTCTTTATTAGAACACTGCTGAGGAGGAGATGATGACCCCAGACAGGGCAATCTACAGAGGGGTGGCTAGGCAGAGTTCAGCAGTATACAGGATATGCAGCAGACGATAAACCACAGCAATTACCACTTGGAAGTGGAGTGGATCAGCGGAGGTCAGCGGTGCCTGCGGGATAAATAGCGGGCATTGAACACAGCAATTACCACTAACGAGTGGAACAGGTAAACAGAGATCAGCGGTATACAGGGTTTGCAGCATGCGGTGAACCACAGATATTACCACTTGGAGGTGGAACGGATCAGCGGAGGTCAGCGGTGCATGCAGGATAGGTAACAGGGGTAGATCACAACGGAGAGAAGGGAGCTGCTTCAGACCAAGTGGAGACTCAAAGAACCAGCACTGAGAGGTGAGGAGAGGAGCCTTATAAAGGAGTACTGACCAATGGCCAGAAAGGCCAGGTAACACAGGTGAAGTATGCACAGGTGCAGACTGCTGCTGACAACATGCCCAATGGGGAGAATTAAGATGAGGCAGGTGCGCCGATCTTTGAGTGGAGATACCCGGAGAGCCTAAATCACTGTAGATTTTTGTCCAATAACTAGAAATCTAAAACAGTAAAATATCATCTATGCAATTTTGAAAACAGAGTAAAACATAGACAGGTATAGTTTATATAATTTTTGCTATCTGAATAGAAAAACCCATCAGAGCTACATATATCATCTGTTGCCTTTACCTGTTTTGCTGTTTCTGTGTCCTATCCTGATTGATCGCCTGGTATTTACATCTGCTTTTCCCTCCGTTTTTGCACATCTTTCTATGACCCTTGACTCAGGTTGTCTGTGACTATGTACCTGCTTGCAGGTCTCCAGTGTTTCAGCTTTATCCTGCTGCAGAGTATTACCACTAATACCTGCTTTCAGCTCTCCAGTGCTACAGAGGACTAACCTGTTGCAGATTGTTACCAGCAGTCTCCACTACCTTGTGGTAAAGTCCTGTAGACCATCACCCAGGTCCGCCAAGAGGGAGGGGGTACTATTTACCCGGGCCCAGACATGCCAGGGGGCCCGGACTCTCAATGATGATTTTTTTTTTTATCCCAATTAATTTTTTCTGTTTTCTTTTTTTGTTCTGGCGGGGGAGGGCGGGGTGCGTGGGGGTTGTGAAGCACTGACTCATTCGTTGGTGGGGGGAGCTGGATAGTTAAAAAAACAAAACAAAAACATACTCACGTGATCGCTGCTCCGGCGTCCCTCCTCTCTGCTCCGTTCACACTGAATGTCGGGCATGACGTCATCAAGCTAATAGAAAGTAAGTAAAGGAGCAGAGAGGCAAGGGGAGGAAAGCAGACAGGAACAGAGTGATAAAGAAGGGGTGGGAGAGAGGCACAGAGTTATAAAAAAGGGGTGGGAGAGAGTCACAGATTGATAAAGAAGGGGTGGGAGAGAGGCACAGAGTGATAAAGAAGGGGTGGGAGAGAGGCACAGAGTGATAAAGAAGGGGTGGGAGAGAGGCACAGAGTGATAAAGAGAGGGGGGGATAGAGGCACAGAGTCACTGAAGTAATTATGTGGGCAACATTGCCACCATATGTATTAGCATTCAAAGTAAGTCTCATTGAAGGACATAATTAGGGACAGGGCATACTAATATTACTGCTTCACTTAGAGGTGCAATCGCTACTACACATAACAAGCCATAACTAAATTTTGATTAGTTTCAACTGAAAAACTTTAAAGGTTTTAGCAATGGGGATTATGGGAATATGGAAAAGGTTGTAAAACGTGGTTAGGAAATTAATTTTAAGCAAATTAATCTTGTATCAGTAGTTTAAAGTGGAGGTAATAAAATTAATCACCAGAGATAGCTGGAATTGAATATGAAGCTGTATATAGAGATAGAGGGAGAGAGAGAGGCACAGTGTGATAAAGAAGAAGGGGGGAGAGAGAGGTACAGTGTGATAAAGAAGAAGGGGGGAGAGAGAGTCACAATGTGATAAAGAAGGAAAGGAGAGAGAGGCACAGTGTGATGAACAAGAGGGGGCACAGTGTGATGAAGAAGGGGGGGAAAGTATCATGGAGGGCGCAGTGTGATCAAGGAGGCACAGCATGGTTGTGATGAAGGGGAACAGTAATGTGAGTGTGATGGCACAGGGGACTTGTGGCAAAGTAGTGTGTGTGAGGTAGGTGGTGGCTAATTAATGGGTGCTATTTTGTTTGTGGGGTGATGGTGAGGCAATTTAATAGTGGGGACTATTAATTTAAGATGGGTTGGTTGGGGGCTATTGAATGTGGGGGTGAGTTTCGGGAGAATGAGGTCTCTTTATTAAATGAGAGTATGAATTATTTAATGGCAGTAATGGTTGCGGGAAATTGGTATATTTCTGAAATGTAAATGCTATTAATTTAATGCTGGGGCTGTTTGCAGGGAAAGATATAGGTATTTTTTTATTAAATGGGAATACTATTATTTTAATGAAGCTGGAGGAAGGCCTAATTATTACTCGTGGGTGCTATTGATTTAACAATGGGGCTGGTTGTAATTTTCTAAATGTATCCATTTTTTTGTGGGGGGGGGGGGTCCCCAACAATCGAGACAAGCCACAACTAAAGAAAGAAGCAGCAACAGGTGGTGAAAGTGAGAAGAACAGGTAGGACAGTCTGTCAAATGTTGATTCTAGATGATTCTAGTGGGACAATCTCGATTTTTGGTCAGTGTTCTGCCCAATCTAAGGGGCAGGTCAAGATTGTGAACTATTTATGTACACACTGCATTCCTTCTATACTATACTATGTTGCTAGAAGTCCGGAAAGTCAGGAGTGCTGGGACATATGTCACACTCCAGCAAGTGGGCACTGCACCTGTAACGCTCCGGTCCCGCAAACCGGTATCTGTCTCGTTACCTGCATCTCATTGATCTGGAAACTGCCATGTTTCAGCGTCAGACACTATTCATTCATTCAGCTGTTATCAGATCTGTGCAGGTGCAAGTCTATTGCACTTCAGGGCCTCCTTGTTCTTTTTATTGGCTAAGCATTATTGGTGCACTATTTAAACCTCCAGGATTTACCTGTCTGATACCTGTTCTTCAAGCTCACTTCCTGCAGCCTGTGATTCTGGTTCCTGTTCTCCTCGTTATTTGCGTGTATTCCAGCCTGCTCTCAGTTCGTGGCCTGTGTTGAACTATCACTGCTCCAGTACCGCTATTACCATCTCCAGTGTACTTTATTATGACAGCTCCAGTACTCTCATCGCTATCACTCAGAGCCGCTACTACACCTATGACTCATCAGCTGTTATTCTGAGTTACCTCTGCTATTCCAGCCTGCTCTCAGTTCGTGGCCTATGTTGAACTATCACTGCTCCAGAACCTCATTTACCATCTCCAGTGTACTTCATTGTGACAGCTCCGGTTCTCTCATCACTACCACTCAGAGCTGCTACTACACCTGTGACTCATTAGCTGTTATTCCGAGTTACCTCCTCTATTCAAGCCTGCTCTCAGTTCGTGGCCTGTGTTGAACTATCGCTGCTCCAGTACCTCTATTACCATCTCCAGTGTACTTCATCGTGATAGCCTGGTTTCTCTTACTACTGCCTCTCTGAGCCGCTACTATGTCTGTAACTACCAGCTGTTGCCCCGAGTTACCTCTGCTACCCCAGTCTGCTCTCAGCCTGTGGACATGTTTAACTATTGCTGCTGCAGTACTTCTATTACCATCTCCAGAGTACCTCATCATGACAGCCTCTGTTCTCTCACTGCTGCCTCCCAGAGCCGCTACTATGTCTGTGACTCATCAGCTGTTGTCCCGAGTTACATCCAGTACTCCGGCCTGCTCTCAGCCTGTGGCCCTGTTGAACTATTGCTGCTCCAGTACTTCTATTACCATCTCCAGAACACTTCATTGTGACAGCCTCTGTTCTCTCACTGCTGCCTCCCAGACCCGCTACTACGTCTATGACTCATCAGCTGTTGTCCTGAGTTATCTCCGCTTTCTCAGTGTGCTCTCAGCTCATGCCCAGTGTTGAACTACCGCTGTTCCAGTACTTCTACTATCTACTCCTAAGTACACCATTGTGATAGCTCTGGTTCTCTCATTGTTACTCTGCAGAGCACCTATTCTTCTAGTGACTCATTGGCTGTTGACCATCAGCATATACTATTGTTGTTACTGTATCTATACCACTTAACTGTGGGTTCCATCATTTTTACCTGCTTCACCTGGCTCCTCCACATCGTTCTGCTGTTCACTCACTCCCGAGACTGTGACCTGCAGGTTTGGTGCCGCTAAGACCAAACCTCCTGGTGAAAACCAACTGCCTGTTAGACTCCACATGCGTGGGTGGGCCTAGCCATGTTCAGCAGAGCCTAGGGATCTATTTCCAGTAAGCCAACCGTGATAGCACCCTTGTGTCAATGGTGTACACAATAATGCATGTTTTTATGTGTAGGAGGGTGGCCTAGCACTTTTCACCTACAAGCCACCCCCCAATAATGCATAACCACGCCCCAAATAGCAATGGCCACACCCACATCAACTTTTGTAGCGGTGCAAATTTTTTTTCACTCGCTAAACTATAAGGGGGACCCCATGCATTTGTTCTACCGGGGCCCTGAATTCCTCTTGGCAACCCTGCCATCACCTCCTGTGTTCATTACCTTCTGTGCCTTGCTCTGCAGTCTGTCCCACCTTGTGTGTCATCTCCACTACTTCGTGGTGAAGTCCTTCAGAACATTGCATTCTGCATCTGTTGTTTACTGAGTTCTTTTGTTATTTCTGCCATACCCTACTGCACTGCAACCTGAAACCAGTGTAACCGGTTCACTATGCTCTCTTTGTGGTCTTATGTTGGGAATCCTGGCATCACCTTCAATAAAGGTCTGATAAAAAGTCTAATAATATAATTAAACATATAAAAAAATTGCATCTAGCATGTAGAATAATGGTCTATTGTATAATTGGTCAACATTGAAGTTAAGGATACTTTGTAGTATTTTAGGGAATAGTTTAGTGTGTAATGATCTAGGGTCTTATGGATCTCATGTCCAGTACAATGTGACTTGCATTGCTACCTCACTCATTCACAAATGTCATCAATTCTAGGTATGGATATGCTTTATATTCTTTTTGGCTCCTCATCTATTAAAAAAAATAACTCACTCTGATAAGCCTGGGCATGGTTAACATGATTAGGTCTGACACCACTCTGTGTGTCTTTAAGAAACAATGCTAGTCAGCTTTGAGGATCCACAATAAGGTTTAACTATAATTTCTTCTGCCTGAGTATCTGCTAATGAGGAGAACCTTGTGTCTGAAACAAACTGCAATCTGTAACTCCTACAGAGTGACTGCTAGTAGGAAAAGTTTCTCTCTGGATCCATCTGTATTCTCCGACCTCAGAGTGACTGCTAATAAGAAAAATCTTTAACTTGCTCTGAAATTATTTAAGAACATGAGGTGATTGATTACACTATTTAAGTTCCCTCTGCCATGTCATTAACTTAGTTTGCTGGATATTTCCTGAAGCTCCTGTTGGGGTATCGGGGTTCACCGATACTTCTATCAATCACCTTCAATGTCAGTCAGATCTTCCTTGATTTTCAGTCGACTGGTGAACAGAAAAACACTTAACACCTGTATGATACAATGCTGAGTAATTATGATTCTGTTCCAATACAGTAGAATATTAGAGGTATAGAAGCTTAACAACCAATTATAAGACAGTAGAATATTAGAGGTATAGAAGATTAACAACCAATTATAAGACAGTAGATTATGAAAATAACATGTAAACAACAAGCTAATTATACATTATGTGTACTCTGCAACTTGTAAGTTTAAACAATTCTTTCTTATTTATGCTTTTATCTTCTCAGGGATTCTGCCACCAGTCTTGTTGTTACTTTACATAGAACGTTCAGCTGTGCGTCCTTGGGTTGTTCATGTTCTCAGAGAACATCTTGTTGTAACATTTCTCAAGGCTTCAATCATTTTCCCTTCTCATTCTGAGTAAAATATCTGCTAATTCTTTTAAGGCTATTGTTAGGAACCCCTCCAGCCGGTACAACAAAACCTGGAGTCTGCTCCGAAAGCCTGGTGTTCACTGTTGCCCCTAGTGGTGGGGACAGACTTGGCTGCAGACAAACGGAGGGTCGTGAAATGTGTACCGGCTGTGGAGAAGACAGGAACAGAGAGTTATGGCAGACAGTGTATCCAGAGAACAAGACGAGGTCAGGGGTCACTTACAAGCAGGAATAGTCGGTAAACACGCCAAAGGTCGGGGTCACAGGCACGGTAGCAAGGTCCAACAGGCAAGAAAGGTCAGGGTCACGAGAAAACAGGCAGAGTCCAATTATCCAAGCAGGGGGTCATAAACAGGGAATCAAACGGAGTATCCACAGGACAGGGACTAGGAAGCAGGAGCAGGTCAACAAGACCATAACACAAAAGCTATAACAGGCAGTGAGGCTGCATACCTTACTGCCTTAAATACCCAGAGAGACCAATCAGGGCATGTCCCTGGACTATACACACACGCAGGCTAATGTATGTTCAGCCCACAGGCTGAAACTAATTAATAAATCTTACTGAGCGCGCGCGCGCCCGGCTCTCTATACTGCCGGGACGCAGCACTGAAGAAGCATCCGACTTGGCAACGGTCGGGAGTTGAGCGAAACTCCCAGGGGGAGCAAAAAGCGAGCCGCGGCGGCTGTGAGTACCGCCGCGGCTCGTGACAGTTATCTACCATAATTTGAAATTACTTTATATTTCATTACTTTCTTTCAAACCATCTGATATAAAATTTGGTAAAAAAAAAATGAAAAACATGTTAGTCCATTTTTCCTTTTCTTTTCATAAACATACCTTCTGACTTTCTACGACATACAGAAAACCACCTAGTTCATGCATTTGCAATGCGAATAGCCCATAAAGTCTAATATCTCTTTTCAAAACAAAGCAATCATTATTCAGCAAAGGCTACGTTATTTAAATCCTTCATTAGTTTCTACTTATGTTTGTTGGGGCTGTGGACCAAAACATATTGCAAACTTCTATTCATTGGAAGTTGGATAATGTCAATCTGGATTGCTTAAAGGTAATTTCTCTGTAGCTGGAGACCTTCTGTGAAGAGAAAAACTTTTGCATAGTGATTAACATTTATTCATTAGAGATTACAGTAACTGTCATGAATTCACATTTCCCAATTAGTGTGTGTTGCATGTAACATGATTGTCAATATCAGTACACCATTATCAGGTAACCAGTAAACATTTGTGTGCAGTGAACAGCTGCTAATAAGACACTTGTTTACGTGTTTCTCTGTGTAGCTTTACTGTGACGCTATGCATTCCATGTTATGAAAACATGATTTCCACAAAGGGGCAGTCCCCAATCTCACAAACAGGGAATGTCAAATTGACGTGACCTGGGCAAGTGTTCAAAGCCACTCCCTTCTCATCATCACCTAGTACAGCCCCCTTAAATGACTCTAATGTGTTTTCCGGGTTTACAAACATTCAGTAACAAACAGTCCTGTCTAAAGGTTCAAGGCATTCAGCCAATTTGAAAGCAAAACTGCTCCTCTCATAAATCAGAGTACTCTCGTTAGACACCTTGCATTGTGTCAAGGTGACTCAATATTTTATCAGCAAAATCTCCCATCACGAAATATTCACACATATTTCCACATTCTGTGATTTCTGTGTCGTAAGTACAAATGTATTCACTTAAACAAGTCTCGCTCACAGACAGCGTTTTATCTCATAACATTTCTTTATGGACAAACCCTCCTGATTTCTGAAAACATTCATCAGTGTATTTTTCCCACAGATTAAACCCACTTGTAATATTTACATGTAGAAGCTCACTCCGCCTTTCTCTTTTAACTTAAAGAAAAGCTATTTTTTGTAAATTCACAGACAAAATTATTTTGTTCAACTACAGAAACAGCTTTTTGGACCCCAGCCAACTGGAGATCAGTGTTTTCTCCTGACACTATCTGTACTATATCGGATACATTATTTGGACTGGTTCCTCCCTTTTCCCTTTGCAAAGTATTGGACTGTTTACTTCCGAAATCTATACAATCTGCATTACATACGGTATTACGTGTTTAATAAGCCTACAGTGGTTCCATTTCATGTAGGATTTGTGGATATATTTATGTCTGTTACCCATGGGTACATATTTTTAATTTCAATTTTATTTTAATGAATAAGCTTTGTTAAATAAGGTTTTATTCAGTCACATCTTCATGTTTAATTCCAAATTTTATTTGAATATCTTGCAATAATTGTTTAGGAAGATATGACTCTCCCCCATTTTCTAGCTGCTGAATCAACGTACATACGATTAGCCAGCTGTGCGCACCAAATAAATATATATATATATATATATATATATATATATATATATATGTATATATATATATATATATATATATATATATATATATATATATATATATACAAAGAAATACTGAACAGAGTAAAAAGGTAGAAATCTACACTTTTTCTTACTCACCTTATGGGAATTTAGTTCAGCAGTTCTCTGGACATCAGTGGAGTCTGGCGTCAAGTGTGGAGATATTGGGGCATCCCGGACTAGCCTCCAGAAATGTTGGGGTATCGAGGTTCACCAATACTTCTATCAATCACCTTCAATGTCAGTCAGATCTTCCTTGATTTTCTGTCGACTGGTGAACAGAAAAACACTTAACACCTATATGATATAATGCTGAGTAATTCTGATTCTGTTCCAACCAGAGCTTACTTCAGGGTCTTTATTTATACAGTAGAATATTAGAGGTATAGAAGCTTAACAACCAATTATAAAATAGTAGAATATTAGAGGTATAGAAGATTAACAACCAATTATAAGACAGTAGATTATGAAAATAACATGAAAACAACAAGCTAATTATACATTATGTATACTCTGAAAATTGGAAGTTTAAATAAATCTTTTTTATTTATGCTTTCATATTCTCATTCTGCCACCAGTCTTGTTGTTACTTTACATAGAATGTTCAGCTGTGCGTCCTTGGGCAGTTCATATTTTCTGAGAACATCTTGTTGTAACATTTCTCAAGGCTTCAATATTTTTCCCTTCTCATTCATTCTGAGTAAAATATCTGCTAATTTATTTTAAGGCTATAACATATTATTTTCTACAGTTTAGCACATGATAGATATTAAATCAATAATCATACAATTTTACCCTTATACTCCTGTCTATGTTGGCAAGCTGACAGTCTGTATTCCTTTGTATGCATCATTCCACTAGCATTTAGGCTGCCTGTTATCTTGTACTCCAGATACTTGCTATTTATGGGACTCTATGATTTGGAATTATCTGCTTGTTGCCTATATCAATGAAAGGTTCTGGGATTTATTTTGTTTATTCTGTTGTTTGTCCTGTCACTATTGTTGATATACCACTCTTTACTTTAGACTCCTATTAAATATGTTTGTGAGTATGTTTTTAAATAAAAAACAGTTTCTCAAAATTAAAGGTCTGTTGACTTATGTCATTACAGAAAGACTTTGTCTAAATAAAGAGTCCACAGGAGGATTAAGGTCAATACATTAGATAATTTCCATTCTATTGTACTGCTTTTATCTGCACAATTTGTCTGTGAGGCTTCTGCACTAGACATCTTGCTACTTACAACTTAAGGGCAATGAATCATCAGCAGTCTCCTTTTTACCAAGAAAATGCCATTAATAGGACAATGCTTGCTAATGACAAGATTATGACAGAAATGGGAAAAAGTGTACACAGAATCAAAGGTAGAGTTCCAAAAAAGAGAGTTAAAAATAAATTACAGTTTTTATAAATAGATATTCTGCCATATTTATAAAGAAGATCCACCTGTTCAAATCACACCAGCAAAAGAGGAACATTGAATCTTTAATTTCAAAGCCTCTGTTCCTGCACAGCATGGTAATGTTGTTGCAGCTTGAGCCTCGCCTGCTAAAGAAATTTCTGCCTAAGTAACTCATTTACTATCAACCAAAGATGCTAATTTAATCTACGCCAAGTATGGTATTGATAAAAGATCTGAAAATGCTATTCCTATGGCCATCTCTGTTTGTTATTGTGCTAAACCTGCTTCAACTCCTATTTTTTTGTGTACAGCCTGCCAATAATGATAATGTCACCTTAATTTCAGCTTCAGCTGTCCCAAGAGACAATTCTGTTTCTGCTGTGGTTTTTGCAAATGCTCCACCTGCTCTAACTAATATTGTGAGAGTCACTTCTGTTACATTTTTCTGATGATTCACTGTTGTTCTACTGCAGCAATGCAACAGCTTGTTTGCAGTGCAGACTTTTGATTTGCAAACCGACAAAGATAATTTGATTACCTAAAAGCCGATTCTAAGTGCCCACACTATGGCCAGACACCCCTTTTCAATGGTGGAATAGGCAATTTCCCTCACCACCAGATTCTGAGACAAATAGGCTACAGGGTGTTCTTGACCACCAGCCCCCCAACCTGGCTTAACATTGCTCCCAATCCACAACCAGAAGCATCAGTTTGTACAATGAATCATTGTTGGAAGTCAAGTGCAGCTAGAACAGGGGACCGGGACAATACCTCCTTTTGTCTGTCCATATTATCTGTCGCATGAACTTTTTGGTGGTCAAGTCTGTCAGTGGTTTGGCAATGGTACTGTAGTGGGGTATAAACCTGTGGTTATACCCTGCAATGCTAAGGAAGGTTTGAACTTGTTTCTGGTTGGTGGGGGTGAGGCCAGGACAAGATAACTTTAACTGTAGACACTAATGTAGATACTAATCATATAATATATCAATAATGTAGATACTAATACTAAAACACTAATGTAGACACTAATGTAGACACTAATTAAATGCCAAGTGGGAGTGGAAGAGGTAAAGAACAAAGGCTAAGTAAAACCAGAGTTTTACTTAGCCTTTGTTCTTTACCTCTTCCACTCCCACTTGGCATTTGTCAGGGCTGATGGTCAGTCAAGTGTCGGCTATGCGTCCAGGGCCACTGAGAGGGGGGGAGCGGGTACTAATTACCTGGGCCTGGGCATGAACAATTTTTTTTTTCAAAACTAATCTTTTTTTTTTGTTGTTGGTTTTTTTTTTGGCGGCGGGGGGTCGGTTGTTGGTGGGGGGAGCATGGTAGTTGAAAAAACAAAAACATACTCACGTGATCGCAGCGCCGGCGTCCCTCCTCTCTGCTCCTCTCTGCTCCATTCAGACTGAATGCCGGGTGTGACGTCATCATGTCACGCCCAGCATTCAGTCTGAATGGGGCAGAGAGGAGCAGAGAGGACTAAGAAAGAAGAGAAAAGAAAAGGAAAAGGTAAGCAAAGAGAGGAAAACGGGGGGGGTGGATGGCACAAAGGGGTTAAAAAACGAGGTTGGGCGGCATGACAGAGAGGGGTTAAAAAATGGGGGGGGGCAGCAAGACACAGAGGGGTTAAAAAATGGGGGGGCATGGCACAAAGGGATTGAAAAACAAGACGGGGCAGCATGACACAGAGGGGTTAAAAAATTGGGAGGGCAACATGAGACAGAGGGGTTAAAAAACAGGGGGGCATGGCACAAAAGGGTTAAAAAATGAGGGGGGCATGGTACAGAGGGGTTAAAAAACGAAGGTAGGCATGGCACATAGGGGTTAAAAAATGGGGGGGCATCATGACACAGAGGGGTTAAAAAAACGGGGTGGGGGCATGGCACAAAGGGGTTAAAAAATAAGGGGGGCAGCATGACACAGAGGGGTTAAAAAATGAGGGGGGGCATGGCACAGAGGGGTTAAAAAACAAGGGGGAGGCAGCGTGACACAGAGAGGTAAAAAATGGGGGGCAGCATGACACAGAGGGGTTAAAAAATGGGGGGGCAGCATGACACAGAGGGGTTAAAAAACGGGGGGCATGGCACAAAGGGGTTAAAACAAGGGGGGGCATGGCACAGAGGGGTTAAAAAATAAGGGGGGGCATGGCAAGAGGGGTTAAAAACAAGGGGGCAGCATGACACAGAGGAGTTAAAAAACGGGGGGGCATGGCACAAAGGGGTTAAAAAATGAGGGGGGCGTAGTACAAAGGGGTTAAAAAATGGGGGGGTGCAACAGAGGGGTTAAAACACAGGGGGACATGGCACAAAGGGGGTTAAAAAATCAGGGGGGCATGGCACAGAGGGGTTAAAAAACGGGGCAGCATGACACAGTAGGTTTAAAAAAATGGGAGAGCATGTCACAGTGGGGTTAAAAAACAGGGGGGCAGCATGGCACAGTGGGGTTAAAAATGGGGGGGCATGGCACAAAGGGGTTAAAAAATGAGGGGGACATGGCACAAAGGGGTTAAAAAAATGGGGGCATGGCACAGAGGGGGTTAAAAAACGAGGGGGGCATGGCACAGAGGGGTTAAAAAATTGGGCAGCATGGCACAGTAGGTTTAAAAAATGGGAGAGCATGTCACAGTGGGGTTAAAAAATGGGGGGGCATGGCACAAAGGGGTTAAAAAACAAGGGGGGAGTTGCACAAAGGGGTAAAAAAAATGGGGGGCATGGCACAGAGGGGTTAAAAATGGGGGGGGCATGGCAAAGGAGGGTTAAAAAAAGAGGGGGGGCATGGCACAGAGGGGTTTAAAAACGGGGCAGCATGGCACAGTAGGTTTAAAAAACAGGGGAGCATGTCACAGTGGGGTTAAAAAACAGGGGGTCAGTATGGCACAGTGGGGTTTAAAAACGGGGGCAGCATGGCACAGTGGGGTTAAAATAACAGGGAGCAGCATGGCACAGTGGGGTTAATAAACAGGGGGGTAGCATGATACAGAGGGGTTAAAAAATGGGGGGGCATGGCACAAAGGGGTTAAAAAATGGGGCAACATGGCACAGTGGGGTAAAAAAACAGGGGGGAGCATGTCACAGTGGGGTGAAAAAAACAGGGGGGCAGCATGGTGAAGTGGGATTGAAAAAGAGGGTGGCAGCATAGTATAGTGTGATGAAGGGGAGCCAGGTGAAGGGGGCAAAAGCAGCATGGAGGGCGCAGTGTGATCATAAGGCATGGCGAAGATGAAGGGGCACATTATTTTAATGTTGAAGCTGGAGGAAGGCCTAATTATTAATCGTGGGTGGTATTAATTTAACGCCAGGGTTGTTTGGAATTATCTAAATGTAGCCATTTTTTCCCCAAATAGGGCCCCCAGCATTCCAGGATCCAGACAAGCCGCAACTAAAGAAACCTGCAGCCACAGGTGGTGAAAGTGAGAAGAACAGGTAGGAGAGAGCAGGACAGTATGTGAAATGTTGTGATTCTAGTAGGGACAATGCCAATTTTTGGTGAGTGTTCTGCCCAATGTAAGGTGCAGGCCAAGACTGAACTTTTTGTGTACACACTGCATTCTTTCTATACTACACTGTGGTGCTAGATGTCCTGAAAGGCAGGAGTGCTTGGACATATGTGACACTCCGATGAATTCAGAGCCTAGTGATTTTGATGTGTTAGCCATGCCCCAATGGTGCATTTGCCACGCCCCCAAATGCATGACCACACCGCAGAAAAATCTTGTGCCACCGCAAGGCGGCGCAATTTTTTTTAGCACACTCTACTATAAGAGGGGCCCCATGAATTTGTTGTACCGGGGCCCTGAATTCCTCTTGGCAGCCCTGTATGCGTCTAAACACATGAAAGACATGTTTTAAATGGTCTTCCCAGGTGTCACTGAACATAGCGATGTCATGTAAATACGCTTAGCGTGAAATTCTGACACTCATCTAGCAGATCTTCTATTGCTTTCTGGAACGTGGAATTCTTCATACTGAAGGGCATTTCTTTAAATTTAAATTGCCCAAGCAGTGTGATGCACCACTTTTTGAGCGCTATTTGCCAGTAACCCTTGCTAAGATCCAAAGCGTTCACATTGCGAGCTACTCCTGGACGGTTCATGAGCTCGTCTACTGTAGGCACGGGGTGTACTTCTGTCACTGTCACTTCATTTAACCACCTATAGTCCATGCAAGTGAGTGGTACCGGCATTCTTGGGCACCACTGTTACAACTCTGTCTGTCATTTGTACCTAGCAGCAGTACCTTATACCACCAGAGGTGCTGCTGTTCTGCTCCTGAACTCTGCAACATACCTGAAGGAGTTAATTTCCTTACCTGAGACCTAATTGGAACTGCACCTGTGGCACTGCTTTAAGTACCTGCCTCAAGCTGTGCTCTGAGCAGTTCATCCTTGTTTACCTGGCTGCTGCTTGTGTTCCTGTTTGTTCCTGTTCAGTTCCCCTTCTCTGCCTTTGGATTGATCTTGCTGTGTATGACCTTGGACCGTGTACTGGACTCTGCTGTATTGCCTATGACCTCGATCTCTGCCTGTTTCCTGGATTTGTTGTTTGCCACCAGCCCTGACCTTTTTGCCTGGACTTCACCACCGCTGTATGTTATTTCACAATATCCCTGGACTCTATCTACTTTCCTGAACAGCCTTGTGCCTTCTGGACTGGGGTAAAGACTTATACCTGTTTATGAAAACCTGCATGTTCCTGGAACCATTCATTTCTGTGTACCTTCCTGCCATACCTGTTCATTATACCTGTTTATGAAAACCTGCATGTTCCTGGAACTGAATCCCTGTTTATATATTTTGCTGGAATAAAGACATTTGTATTATCCTTCCGTGGTTGCTTGCTGAGGTTACTAGGAATCATAACATGATGAACTGCCTACTATTTAGGCCTGCTGATTGCACGCCCTCTGCTTAGTCCTGGGATTCCTAGTATTTTTGTATTTGAACCGGGACAGTATAACCAGCCCACAAAACAGCTTTGGAGTCAGGTGAAAGTTTTGTTTTATTCTGGGACCTTTTTCTGCAATCAAGTTTTCATTTGTGTTTGCAACATGTCTGTTTCACCAGTCTTGGAATTGCCACTGCTACAAACTTTACAGATGGACATTATATTGCTACGTTCCCAGCTGGCTAAATTTTCCACTTTGCTTTTGGACCCGCTCAGAAGACTGTCAGATTCTGTCTCTCCTAATTCAGAAGCTGCTGATCTGTCTAAATCCACCTTCTCTGCTGATGAACCTGTGCAAACAGCACCTCTTAAAAATACTTCTACAAATTTGCTGTTTTCTATGAACTATGGGGTAACAAATTCCCAGTACACAGGTGGTCCACGCCCCCATCTGACCGAAGAGGAACGGTGGCGTAGGATAACATACAAGTTATGTCTCTACTGTGCCAGCAATGCACATTTCTTGCAGGACTGTCCTGTCCGTAGACCACGTCAGCTTACTGAACCATCTCCTATTATTTCCTCTCCGCATTCCAAAATTATTTATACTCCACCATTTCTGTTCTCTGGGAAGAGACCCAATCTGCCAGCTCCAGCCGCCTGTGCCGAGGTGCCAGCCTCTGCCTCCAGCTCTGAGGTCACATCATCTGCCTCCAGCTCTGAGGTCACATCATCTGCCTCCAGCTCTGAGGTCACATCATCTGCCTCCAGCTCTGAGGTCACATCATCTGCCTCCAGCTCTGAGGTCACATCATCTGCCTCCAGCTCTGAGGTCACATCATCTGCCTCCAGCTGTGAGTCTCCTGCTGCTGTGTCCGGTCCTGAGTCCGCTGTGTCCGGTCCTGAGTCCGCTGTGTCCGGTCCTGAGTCCGCTGTGTCCGGTCCTGAGTCCGCTGTGTCCGGTCCTGAGTCCGCTGTGTCCGGTCCTGAGTCCGCTGTGTCCGGTCCTGAGTCCGCTGTGTCCGGTCCTGAGTCCGCTGCCTCTACTCCCGAGTCTTCAGCCGCTGCCTCTATTCCCGAGTCTTCAGCACTAGAGGGGGCGCTGCCCTTTCAGTCCGCTCCAGAGGGGGCGCTGCCCTTTCAGTCCGCTCCAGAGGGGGCGCTGCCCTTACAGTCCGCTCCAGAGGGGGCGCTGCCCTTACAGTCCGCTCCAGAGGGGGCGCTGCCCTTGCAGTCCGCTCCAGAGGGGGCGCTGCCCTTACAGTCCGCTCCAGAGGGGGCGCTGCCCTTACAGTCCGCTCCCGAGTTGCCTGTCCATGCGGTTCAGCCCGAGTTGCCTGTCCATGCGGTTCAGCCCGAGTTGCCTGTCCATGCGGTTCAGCCCGAGTTGCCTGTCCATGCGGTTCAGCCCGAGTTGCCTGTCCATGCGGTTCAGCCCGAGTTGCCTGTCCATGCGGTTCAGCCCGAGTTGCCTGTCCATGCGGTTCAGCCCGAGTTGCCTGTCCATGCGGTTCAGCCCGAGTTGCCACTCTATGCGGTTCAGCCCGAGTTACCACTTGGTGCTGTCTGCTCTGAGGCTTCTCACAGTGCTGTCTGCTCTGAGGCTTCTCACAGTGCTGTCTGCTCTGAGGCTTCTCACAGTGCTATCTGCTCTGAGGCTTCTCACAGTGCTGTCTGCTCTGAGGCTTCTCACAGTGCTGTCTGCTCTGAGGCTTCTCACAGTGCTGTCTGCTCTGAGGCTTCTCACAGTGCTGTCTGCTCTGAGGCTTCTCACAGTGCTGTCTGCTCTGAGGCTTCTCACAGGGCTATCCAGTCGGAGTGCTGTGCTCAATCCGGGCTTCCCGTCAAGTGTACACAGCTTGTCGTCCCAGCCGGGGACCTCTGCCCTGCCGTCCCAGCTGGGGACTCTCCAGAGTCTGCCATTGAGCCTGAACGCCCAAAAGCTTCTTCTGAATCTTCAGACCCTCCTCCAGCCTTCTTTGATGGAGACCTGAAACAATTTGCTTTAATCCTTCAACTTTGTATGAAGCAATTTGAAGAATTTCCTGCATATTTCTCAGACCAATTTAACCAAGTTGGAACTATTATCATGAATTTCAGAGGGGAGCCGCAGACTTGGGCTTTTTCCCTTCTCAAATCTGATGATTCCATTATCCACAACACCATTGACTTTATAAATGCAGTCTGCCAGAAATATCTTCCATCTCCAACCAAGTCACCTGAACCAGTTTTCTCTGTGCCACTTCAATCACAACAAACATCAACCTTGGTAGCTGGCTTTTTGGATATATCACCATCCTGCAATAAAAAGAAGATGAAGAGGAGGAAGAAGACCTGAAGGGAGCTTGTTTGGAGCGTCTGGAATCCGCTCCTTAAAGGGGGGGCTATGTTACAACTCTGTCTGTCATTTGTACCTAGCAGCAGTACCTTATACCACCAGAGGTGCTGCTGTTCTGCTCCTGAACTCTGCAACATACCTGAAGGAGTTAATTTCCTTACCTGAGACCTAATTGGAACTGCACCTGTGGCACTGCTTTAAGTACCTGCCTCAAGCTGTGCTCTGAGCAGTTCATCCTTGTTTACCTGGCTGCTGCTTGTGTTCCTGTTTGTTCCTGTTCAGTTCCCCTTCTCTGCCTTTGGATTGATCTTGCTGTGTATGACCTTGGACCGTGTACTGGACTCTGCTGTATTGCCTATGACCTCGATCTCTGCCTGTTTCCTGGATTTGTTGTTTGCCACCAGCCCTGACCTTTTTGCCTGGACTTCACCACCGCTGTATGTTATTTCACAATATCCCTGGACTCTATCTACTTTCCTGAACAGCCTTGTGCCTTCTGGACTGGGGTAAAGACTTATACCTGTTTATGAAAACCTGCATGTTCCTGGAACCATTCATTTCTGTGTACCTTCCTGCCATACCTGTTCATTATACCTGTTTATGAAAACCTGCATGTTCCTGGAACTGAATCCCTGTTTATATATTTTGCTGGAATAAAGACATTTGTATTATCCTTCCGTGGTTGCTTGCTGAGGTTACTAGGAATCATAACAACCACACTACCCCAGTGACCCAAGGGCTGCTGAAGGAGACTATGATGTCCATGGCTAGCATGTTAGTTAGCTCCTACTGCATCATGGTAAGTACCACTGGGGGTACTCAGTACGTGGCGTGTAACAGTGGCCAGATATTTCCTGTATCGATGTGATGAAAGACTAAATGAATGCGACCAGGCTTTAAGGTAAATTGCTGTTACTGCTCTTCCAACACATCTCTCATCTGGTTGGTTTTTTAACTCTTACAACTTCTCTCCTAAATGTACGACCTCCAACCCTAAATCTTTCCGGGCTTCTGCCCACAAGTCAGGAATATTGTCTACCATAAGCTGTCCCTCATAGTGGGACAGCATATGGCCAAAGCCTCTACCTCCCAGTTGATATACACTTGGTTGGAGGAGGTTTTAAACTAGGCTCCGGGGGAAAGGGGCAAACAAATATTTATGGGATAGACATTGAGAGTAGTAAGGAGGAATTTAACAAGAGTCAAGGGGGTGGACAGGGGGGAAATGGAAGCATAGCCGATAAGGAGAGGCCATTTTTAAAGCAAAAAGAAATACCTAAGGGAGGCAATAGACTTAAGTGTATGCTTGCAAATGCAAGAAGCCTGACAGGTAAAATGGGGGAGTTATAACTAGTAGCAATGAATGAGCAGTATGATATTATAGGTATTACGGAGACCTGGTGGGATGATACACATGACTGGGCAGTCAACTTGGAAGGCTATTCTCTCTTCAGGAGGGATAGGGTAAATAAAAGGAGAGGAGGAGTATGTCTTTATATTAAGCCAAAATTAAAACCAAGTATTCAGGAAGTTATATACAAGAATATTGGTGATAATATAGAGGCATTGTGGGTGGAAATATCCAGCGGAGGAAAAAGTTCAAAGAAGTTGCTGATAGGGATATGCTATAAACCGCCAGATATTAGTACGATTGAGGAAGCCCAACTTCTAAAGCAAATTGAAAAGGCTACACAACTAGGTCAAATTTTAATTATGGGGGATTTTAATTATCCGGACATTGATTGGAGTACTGAGACCTGTGGTATAGTTAGGGAAAATAGGTTTCTGAGCACGCTAAAAGACCATTACATGTCCCAATTAGAAGAGGAACCAACTAGGAACCAGACTATACTGGACCTAGTAATAACAAACAATGTAGACGTAATATCAAATATTCAAGTAAGGGAGCACTTGGGAAACAGTGATCATAATATGGTCTCATTTGAAATTAGTTTCCAGAAGCAACGGTATAAGGGATCAACTAGGACTTTAAACTATAGAAAGACAAATTTTAATATGCTTAAGGAATCTATAAAGAGCATAGACTGGGACAAAGCCTTTGAAGGAAAAAATACGGAAGAAAAGTGGGCTGTCTTTAAAATGTTGTTGGAAACATACACGTATAAGTTCATTCCTTTAGGAAATAAATGTAAAAGAATTAAGTCTAAACCAATGTGGCTAAATAGAAAGGTAAGGGAAGAAATGCAAAGAAAAAAGCATGCATTTAAATTGTTTAATTCTGAAGGGTCAGAGGAGTCCTTCCGTAGGTACAAGGAATGTAATAAAACATGCAAAAAGGAAATTAGATTGGCTAAATTACAAAATGAATGGCACGTTGCAAAAGAAAGTAAGACAAACCCCAAAAAGTTTTTTAAATATTTTAATGGCAAAAGGATTAAAAAAAGATAATATAGGACCCCTAAGAAGTGAGATGGGTGAATTGATAAATGATACTTAGGAAAAAGCAGAGGTATTAAACACTTTCTTTTCTTCAGTATTTACCAGAGAGGAACAAATGGTAGGAGTAATACATAAAAATGGAAATGAAACCATGCTATTAATTAATACTTGGTTGTCGGAGGAAGAAGTCCAAAGGCGACTGAAGAATATTAAGATAAATAAAGCTCCAGGTCCAGATGGCATACACCCAAGGGTCCTTATGGAGTTAAACTCAGAAATAGCTAGACTGCTATTCTTAATTTTCAGACATTCAATCTCATCAGGCTCAGTACTAAGGGATTGGCGAATAGCAGATGTGGTGCCGTTGTTTAAAAAGAGGACGAGATCACAACCAGGGAATTATAGACCTGTAAGCCTGACATTAATAGTGGGGAAACTACTGGAAGGTATTTTAAGGGACAGTATTCAGGATTACTTGGTACGCAATAAAATTATTAGTGGGAATCAACATGGATTTCTGAGGGGTAGGTCATGTCAAACTAATCTAATTAGTTTCTACGAGGAAGTTAGTGGGAACTTAGACCAGGGCAGCACAGTAGATGTGGTCTACTTAGATTTTGCAAAGGCCTTTGATACAGTGCCATACAAGAGGTTGGTTTACAAAATAAGGGAACTGGGTCTAGGAATCAACATTTTTACTTGGATCGAAAACTGGTTAGAGACTAGGGAACAGAGAGTTGTGATAAGTGGAACATTTTCTAATTGGTCAAAAGTCTTAAGTGGAGTACCTCAAGGTTCCGTGCTGGGGCCACTCCTTTTTAATATATTTATTAATTACCTTGGTGATGGTTTAGAAAGTAAAGTTTCTATTTTTGCAGATGACACTAAACTCTGTAAGGTAATAAAATCAGAGCAAGATGTAGCTTCTCTACAGAGGGACTTAAATAAACTGGAGGATTGGGAGGCCAAATGGAATATGAGGTTTAACACAAATAAATGTAAGGTTATGCATTCAGGGATCAAAAACAAGAACGCAATCTATAAATTAAATGGAATTAATTTAGGAGAATCTATAATGGAAAAGGATTTGGGAGTGTTTGTAGACAGTAGACTTAGCAATAGTGCTCAATGTCAAGCAGCAGCTGCAAAGGCAAGCAAACTATTGGCAAGCATAAACAGGGACATAGATGCAAGGGAAGACAGTGTAATTTTGCCACTGTATAAATCATTGGTAAGACCTCATCTTGAATATGCAGTACAGTTCTGGGCACCACTCTATAAAAAAGAAAATTTGGAACTAGAAAGTATTCAGAGAAGGAGCGACAAAATTGATAAAGGGTATGGAGTTATGAGGAAGGTTAGCCAGTTTAGGCATGTTTACTTTAGAAAAGAGGCGTCTAAGGGGAGTTATGATTACTATGTACAAATACATTAGGGGTCAATACAGAGAACTTTCATGGGAACTTTTTACCCCAAGGACCATACAGAGGACATGTGGTCACCCTCTAAGGTTAGAGGAGAGGAAATTTCACAACCAGCAAAGGAAGGGGTTCTTTACAGTAAGGGCAGTCAAGATATGGAATTCATTGCCAGGGATGGTTGTGATGGCAGATTCAATAGATATGTTTAAGAAAGGGTTAGACAAATTTTTAATGGAAATGTGTATCCAGGGATACGACCGTAAATTAAAATGAAAGATAGTAGTGGATATAGGGTAAAAATAGGACAGCAATATTGAGTCCGGGGGGATTTTTCACAATTGAAACAGATTGGCGGTTGCTTACGCTGGATCAATTTCAAATATAAGTGCAGGATCGCAGGAGATCCAAAATAGGTTGAACTTGATGGACTGGTGTCTTTTTTCAACCTCATCAACTATGCTACTATGTTACTATGTTACTATGTTACTATACTTTTAGACAGTTATTGTGGTAATCCCTAATGCGATTACCTGCTATTCTAATGCCACTACCTCCCTCTGTCTTTCGACTACTGTACATGGGCCCACCAAGTTAGTTTGTAGTTTATTTTTCTTAACTGATACCATTACCCAAACCTGTTGTCCTATAGTCAGCTCATGGTGTCTGGCATGTCTGGCATACTGCCATCTGTCTTGTTTGTACCACTTCAAGTTGACTCTGATGAGGGTCAAATTCTCTTAAGTTTGCCCCATAAATATCAACTCTTGTGGCTCCTCGAATGCCCCCTCCCAACTTTACCAAATTAAGTCTAAGGGCCCTTGTACCATGTGGCCATATAGCAACTTACTTGGGGAAGAAAAGATGGAAGCTTGCCGTTCTTTGCACTAAGCAAACAGTAGTTGCTGCTATGCCTTCTTCTAATCTCCACCTTCTGAGTGGACATATGCTTTTAGTAGTTTAATCAGGGTACCATTAATTCTCTCACACAAACCGTTGGTATGCGGGTGGTATGGTGTGGTACGCATCTGTTTTACTCTGAATTTGTCCAACATGGTTTGCATGAGATTGCCCTGAAACTGCCTTTCCTGATAACTAGCCACTTCCTGTGGGAATTCTACCTAGTTAAAACTGTTCATTAGGGCCTGAGTAATGTGTTCTGCATCTGTGGAGATTAAGGATACTGCTTCTGAATACGAAGTGGCATAGTCAACTATGGTGAGGATAAATTGCTTCCCTGAATGGCTTGGTTTTTGGAGGGGACTCACAATGTCCATGGCTAATTTCCGGAAGGGCTCCCATATGATACTCATGGACATTAACAGGGTTTTACTAGGGGCTCCACCAAGTCTCTGACATACTTTGAGGATGTTGCAAAATTTAAGAACATCCTGGGACAGGCCTGGTCAGTTGAAGCTACACAATAGCTGGGCTCTGATTTTCTTAATTTCCAAATGACCAACTGCAGGTATGTCAAGTGCTAGTGCTAGTAACTGGGACTTGTACTCTTGTGCACCACTAACTGCTTGTGTGTCTCAACTACTAAAGATGCCTCAGCTACCTGGTACAACATGCCCTTCTCCCACACTATCTGAGCCTGCTTGTTACAGCTAATGGCTACTAACATAAACTTCCAGAAAAGGAGAACTGAGGTCTTCGCTTATAGTGGCCGCCTTTCCTGTAGAGCTTGTTGCGCTCACAGGTACTTGGATGACCCCTGGACTTAACTCATAGCGTAGTAGAAGTTTATATGTAATACCGCAGCAGGCAGGTAGGAGAGGGTAGACAGGAACAGAAGCGGATAGTCAAGAGTGGGCAGGGTCAAGTTTCCGTAGCAAGTAGTAGCATCAGTGACAGTCTAAATGGTTGGGGCTGGCAGCATGCAAGAGTGTCTAGTCAAAAAGGCCAAAGGTCAGGACAATCAGAGTTCAAGCTGGGTCCAGAAATAGGAATCAGGATCAAAAGAATATCCACAGCATTAGAAGCAGATCAATTTAGACTGTGGGAGTTCCTGCACGAGGCAGAGTAGTCTGCCTTGGCAGTGTATGAGAACTCCTCCTCACAACAAGCAACCGGGGAGGCCCAGCCCAAGGACCTGGGCCTATCCGGCTCTTAGGACAGTCCCACTGAATGTGTCCCAAACGACAGCAGTAATGACACCTCTGGGACTGCGGTAATTCCTCCTGATGGGATCAGGTCACTACACTTAGTCATTGTGGTTGTGACATCTGCGTTTGATTCTCCCATAACCTCATTTTGTTGTACCCTTGCACACAAAGCTTCTTTTTTGGGTGATTGTGGGATTAGTTCGCTTGCCCCCTCATGTTTCCATCACACCCGGTTAATCTGCACTCCTCGTCCAGATTCACAGCTTGCTCAGGTGTGATGAGTTTCTATCTGTCACCCATTCTTTTATTTTTCGCCAATATTTGCTCCAATATGAAAATGTCCTGCATCTCCTCTAGCAGCAAAATCCATCTCCCTTCCAGCCATCTAACTGCATTTGCCTGAGATACTAATCGAATCCTAGAAGGTACTGGGTAGGCTTCCCTGGCATAGTAAGGCACCCCAGGGTGGTCAGCCAGTGTGAAAGGGTAGAATGGGGCCAGAAAGCCTGTTATCTTCACACCCATTTAGACTAGGACCCAAGTACAATGACCAGTCTACATCTTTGATTCCATAGAACACCAGCAGGTACTCAAATACTTACAAATAGGTGTCAATGCCTGTGGTATTTTCATTAAAAGTTGGCACATCTCCATATCCTAAACCTTGTCGCCTGATCCCAGCTTCCTTTGGTTCTGAGGACCTCCACAGCAACCTCACTAGACTTGCAGTATTGATTTCTTTATACAGGCCCTTTCATGGTCCTTAGGGTTGGGTCCCAGAGCCTTCATCTGTTCAGCTTGGGTTACCACTGTTTGCCCTGTTTTTGCACCACTCCCAGACACGTTCTTTAGCCCATTAGCTATATCCGACATCTCTTTCATATCCTCCTCTGAGTGTCCTGTCGGATGTTCTCGATCCCTTTGAAGCAGCTTGGTAACCAACAAATCTTTTGTGTTACCTTCAACGATTACAATTTTTCTGCTTCTGCAGATCTATTGTATGTGTCCTATTTGCATATTTTTGTACTCCTGTTCTAGCCATTTCTTCTGTGCCATTCCTTAGTGACATTTTTTACCACAATCTGCATGCTAGTTGACCCCACTGTAACTTCCGCCAAAATTGAGGACCGTGCATCTGGGTGGGTTCATTCAAAAATCACCAGTTGCAACCAAAACATGATTTATTCAGCAGAAGGAAAAAAAGGCAGAGTAATTCCCTAGAACCACAGAGTAGGCCTATGATGGAAGCACTGTTCCTAGTCACCACACAAGATACAGTCACAGACACCAAAAACACAGTTTATATAACACTGATTATTCCTACGGTCAGGAAGCTAATGTAGGATTTTATTTGGGTGGTAACTCGCTGGTGATTAGTGATAATATGACTAGCCACCCCAGAGTGTTCTCCCCACTGCTGACTGGTGACCGTTGGCTCCCTGGGAAGAGGGTGCTTAGGAGTCTGCGCCAGAAAACTATCATGCCATGTGATTGTTGACTAGAGGACAAAAGTAGATGATATGGAATTTGCTTCACGCTTCACTGGAGACATTTAATAAAAAACCCTGCTAACACACATTCAAAAAATTCAAATTTGCAGGAAATGTAATCGCAATTTTTAGCACACAAATGTGAACAAAAATACAATTAACATAGTCTGATGAGAACAGTATAGTAGGCAGAACAAGGCAATGGAACGCAAATTTTCTTATATCTTATATGCTCGAGTCCAAGTTCATAGCATGAGTTTTCACATATAGCTTGTTGCATATAGTGTGCTTCTTTTCATTCATATGATCAGTGCTGTCAAATATACATCTATTATAGTTACAAATTTTGTGGAAATGTTAATATTCAAAGTTGCAGGTAAAATCCAAGTTTTCACCTATATAATAACTGTCACAGAACCTCCTTCTGTGACTACAATATATCAACTTTGTTTTCATAAGGAATCTATTATAGGGGGCATATATTATGTAATTTTTATCTAAAAACATTGAAATATTTATCAAAGTGAGTGCTTTTTAACAATGCGATTTTTGCAAGGGTATTATAAAGATAATTGTTAATTTATGAAGTCCTTCCACTGATAGGTATATAATGTTTAAAAATAATGGATCTGAACAACTGATGATTTGTCACACTTCCCCAAGAAGAATGGAAGTGTAAATGCAAGCAATTACTGCAGCTGGACAAAGCGGAGCAGAGTCTAACACGCCCCTGGTGTTTACAAGGATCTCCTGCAAGAAGGTTTGGTCTTAGCTGCCTGGAACGTATAGGTCACAGCCCTCAATACTAGTCACTAACGAGGTAGCTCATATCACAAGTAGAGAGTAGTGGACATGTCAGGTCAGAATCAGAATGGGCAATTAAAATACAGAGGAGAAATCAGAAGAGTAGTCTGGTTACTGAGGTCTGAACAGGAAGGCCCAAACAGAACCAATATGTGAAGTAGAAGAGTAATCGGGAACAGGCTGAAGTCAGAACCAGGTGATCAAAAACAAAACCAATACATCAGGCAGAAGAATATTCAGGAACAAGCCATAGTCAGAATCAGGATTATCTAAGTTGGAACAGAACCAAAGACTACTGAGTACAAGAGCCAAAGCTGGATCAAAGGAGATGTGATTTACTACTCTAGCTCTGGATCAGGGCTAGAGCCTGCCTTATATAGGCAGGACAATTATGATACCTGCAGTCAATAACTTCAAACTAACCGGCAATTGAAGAATTAAAGCCATGCCCCATAGCATAGCAACAGGACGCACCTATACCGATTGAGCAGCAGAGCATTTGGAAGTGTGAAGTTGTGGGCAGCACGGTTGCGTAGTGGTTAGAACTTCTGCCTCACAGCACAGGGGTCATGAGTTCAATTTCCAACCATAGCATTATCTGTGTGAAGTTTGTATGTTCTCCCCGTGTTTGTGTGGGTTTCCTCTAGGTGCTCTGGTTTTCTCCCACACTCCAAAAAAATCATACTAGTAGGTTAATTGGCTGCTATCACATTGGCCCTAGTATCTTTTTCTGTCTGTGTGTGTATATGTTAGGAATTTTAGACTGTAAACTTCAATGAGGCAGGGAGTGATGTCAATGAGTTCTCTGTGCAAAGCTGTGGAATTAGTGGCGCTATATAAATAGCTTATGATTATGAGTAAAAAGTCGCGCACTACTGGAACTAGAAGGCTTTCATTCCCACAGGAAGTGAGCGAGGGTTGAGGAATGACCTTGTTTTTGAAGTGCTTATGATTCAATGTATCCACTATAAGGGACATGCTTAATGCAATTTATTTAACAACATAAAGAACTTATTGATGTAATCTGAGACTGAACTGCGGTATGACTGTTTTCCACGTGTCTATAAATGATGACATTTCTTTGGATCTGGATTACTGGGCACCTTATCACATATTATTGCCCTATATATAAAGAATATGTATTACTTTTAGGTTCAACATAAAGTAATATTATGTAAAGTCATGAAATCTGATCTGATAAAATATTTTATATTCTTTGCAAAAATGTACTTCTGAAAACATTAAATTCAGCATTGAAAAAGACAAAGAATGTACAATTCTGGATTTTAATAATTATAGAATTATATGCTATTAGTAACTATTTACACAACAGCAATCAGTTTAAAGACAAATAAGCATATCTACATTATTTTGTGAATATTTATTTATGCTTCTCCACTTCACCAAGTTTATTTTCAAGCTTGAGTCATTTTTAATTACAAATACATGCACGACAAAGCTTTATTATTAATCAATCTGACCAGCAACCTGGCATTTCGACAACTCAATAGTTCCAACCATAAAGCTGTAAGAACTCTGCAGATTTTTAAAACATAGAATATATTAGACTCATTGTGTTATTTTGACAATTAATACTAAGTTTATTTTAGTAATTATTGTACCTTTATATTGTATCTTTATATACAAAAGAATGTTTTGACAGAGTAGCTACTGTAGCTACTATATATCCGAAAAGAGGTGTTTTGATATTTATTAAACATACAACGTAAGGTGGTAAAATTATCATTTTGTTATTGCTGCACTCAGGATTCTTGCAGCATCAGGTAGCAACTCATCTCACGTAACTACCTTGGAATTTGGAAGGTTGTAACCAAGTTATTGTGTCAAACTTCACCAGTGTCTGTGTTCTTGCTGAATTCCTTGTCATAGCCTTCTTTGGTCCTTGATTTTCTTCAAAACTGATCTCTGTATTTCCTCTTTGCTATATTATAAATATAGGGAGGGTGAAGACCCAGACCACTGGCAATGTGTGGAGGTTTGCAATCCCCTAATCTGCATGCCTGGCCAGTACAAGCAAACGCAAAAATAGTAAAATGTAGTACGATCATTTGCGGCACTACAAGAACTAATATGTACATGCAAGAGCAGACTATCTTTATAGTAGAGATGGCAGCTGAACTTTGTGTTGTGGTTTAGGAACCAGTGTCGGATCTAAACCATATTTGTGTTTCGGCTTTCCTACCAGTTTACTAAAAAATCGCGAAAGGTTTTGGTTTTGGCTTTAGGTCTGGACTTAATTATAAATTGTGAAAAAAGGTAAAATAATGTCACTTTGAGCAGTTTTTGCTCCAATATTACTATTTATGACATTAACATTAATTTCCAGTCATTTCCAGTCTGTTTTCTAATGATTCCTTCACAACTGTACCAATTTTCACCAATTTTTGGCAAAGTCTGCAGCGAGCTGTCTTAATGAAGGATTTTGTAACTTTGTCATCTTTGGATTTGCTTTCTCCCATTCAATTTAAAAAATAACAAATTGCATAATGTTGATGTCTCCCTTTCATTACACCCAAACCTTCTTTGCATGTTCCAACTTACTATTACAGTAATTGAGTAAATAAATAGCCACACGGACACAAACGTAAATTTGGCTAAAGGTCACAGTTTTTATTTTTTTAAAAATGGTGGCAGAGAAATAGGTGTGAGTCAGCTAACAACTGATAGCAAAACCAAACAGTGGAAGGTCAAATTGCCATTAAATCACTTGGCCCAGGACACAATTCTTTTCAAAGTTACAGCTTCCTAGTAACTGTCATAAGCTTTTAGCACTAGCAAGAGTGGTCTTCACCTATAACAGCCGCCTTTCCCGTGAAGTTGGCGCAGTCACAGGTATTCAGATGCCTTCTGGACTTAAGTGAACATAGTAAAAGCTTATGAACAGAAATCAGTAGCACAGAGATAAGAGAAATGGCGCCATAGCATACCCCCCATGTCCACTCAGGAGGCAGCAATAATTTAATTACAGCCACGCGTTCCAGCTGATTGTTGATAGGGATGCAGCAGCAGTGTCAGAATGTGGACATTCAATTGTATTATCAAGACTTATAATTAAAACAAGGTTAGGAAAGCCCTGCTCTTGGCTGCTAATGCTCTGCCAATGTATTGTGTGTGTTGTGACATTTGATTGTTACTCTCTTTTCACTCTCTATGATGCATACTGTGTAATGTCCTAAATTTAGTGTGTGCACTGCGCTTCACCATTTGTACCTCGTGCACCTTACACTCTATTTTTGCTGTTTAATTTCTCTAATGGATTTGACTCAGTAGGCGGCATGGTAGATGACATATTTTTTTACAGCCGCTGCATGCGGTTGCTGAATGTTGAAAATGCTCAGAAACCATTCAGACACAAACACACTTTTTTAAACGTAGATTTCACTGAATGACTCTTTCAAAATGAACAAGTATTAAAAAATAGAAAAAGATTAAAATATATAAAAATTTTGGGGGTGTGCAGCTGCTGCTGACCTTTTCACACAAACACAATTTTTTTAATATAAACCTCACTGAATGACCCTTTAAAAATAGACAAGAATGGAAAAATAAAAATATTAGAATATATTGACTTTTAGGGGGGGGGGGGTGTAGCTGCGGATGACCCTTATAGAATAAAAATAGAGATTAGAATATATAACCTTTTTTGAGGTGTGCAGCTACTGATGAACCTCACCTGCAAACACCCTTTTTTAATATGCTGTCTTTGATTGAGCCTTTCAAAAATGACAAGCAATGAAAAATAGAAAAAGATTAGAATATAATAATATATAGCCTTTTTTTGCTGTTGAATCTCACAGGCAAACACCCAGTTTTTTTCAAAAGTATTTCATTAGTCAGTGCCTCACACAAGATTACTTTCACTGGAAAACTTTCAATTTTAAACAAAATAAGTCTATTTTTTTGTTTGGATTCTGCTAATAACAGTCAGACAGCAAAAGCACACTGCAGTTCTCCCATAAATAAATATACTGCTTATTTCAGAATGATATCTATCTAACTAGCCTCAGTATATACTGTAATATATATATATATATATATATATATATATATATATATATATATATATATATATACAAAATATTAAAAACAATTAGTAGCCACTAGTCCATGAAAAGTCTGAGATTGAAGTGTGTGTGTAACTAACAGATGTGTGTGTAGCTGACGTATATGTAATTGACTGACTGATGTCCGTGAGACTGACTGATATGTTTGTATGACTGACTGACATGTCTGTATGACACTACATAAATTTTCGACCGATGTGCTATCTATAACGATTTTTCCGTCTGTAGTTCCAATCAGCATGCCGATTCATGCGTACACACTATACATGTTTTAAATGATTTTTACATGATTTAGCATCTGGGCTGTGATTTTTGTCTTTCATAACATTGTCTCAAAAGATTGTGACTCTGTATACACTGTGCAGATATATGACCTCCCAGCAGCAATATGCTAAATAAATTTAAATAAAAGGCTTAACTTCAGTGCACACAATAACCACAAAAAAAGATTCCTAAAAAGGAAATACATCATCATCATTCATTCTATTGGACATCTTTGTGTATATTGTACATTCATTAACTCCGTCCGCAATAGGACAATAACTACAATTTATTTTAATATAATGGCCACAATAAATGAACAGAAAGCTTGTGGTTTGTTGATTCTCGCTATGGAAAGAACACTGCAAACACAAACTCCAGAGGGAATGAAGAAAGAATCGGACTTGTTACACCAAAGAGTGATTCCTCAGGAGAGATAATTTTCACATATGCTCCTGCTGCAGGAGATACTGGACAACATCCCAGATTCCTGCAGGAATTTACTTGGGATGACTGATCCCACATTCCAGGAGCTGCTCCAGCTTGTCGGCACACTCACCCAGAATGAGGACATGCATTTTAAATGATTTGTATCTATAGAGCAGAGATTGGTCACTACACTTCCATTTTTAGCCACAGGAAGGACACTGGCTGATCTCAAATACAGCATAGCAACTTCACCGCAAACTCTGGGCTTGATCATACCTGAGACTTGTGAGGCTATCTTACAAGTTCTGCATGGTCAATATATGAAGGTTGGTGAAAGAAATAGCCTAATTTAAAAAAAAAACTTTTTTTTTTTAAAATACAAACATATTAACATAAAAAATACATTTTACAAGCAGTAAATGCTGATTTGGGCTCTATAGGCAGGAGGAATATGGATCCCATCTCTGCACATCAGAGATGGGTTGAAGATGGGATAGCGAAATTAATATTTATGAGAATTGAGGGCAAACATGCATGTATGGCAGCATGCAGGCGAAGCACTGATTTGGGCCTTTAGGCGGTCAGGATATGGAGCCCAACTCTGCACATCAGAGATAGGTTGAAGATGGGAAAGCAAAACAAATATTTGAAATAAAATAGTAATAGATTATGATGGGCTAATACCAGTTTTGTGTGACTGGCCTGCTCAGTCAGGACTTTGTTGAAACCGCAAGGATAGTTGGGATATAAGTCCTGCTTCACACTTTGCTGCTTATTTAAGGGTGAGCTGCTTGCATCTAACAATAGTTTATGCAGCTTGGCCTCAACATACAGTGCAGTCAGGACAAGGTCCTGACCGAGCGGGACAGTCACACAATATTGGAACTGCCTTACCAGAATCAGGACAGTTGGCAGAATGTCCTGCTCTTCCTTACATGTTTTTGAGCCTTCAACTACCTGTTGTTCATTTCTTCAGCTCAGTTGCAGCTTGTTTGTATAATGGAATGTTGTGATCTTTTTTGGAAAAAAAGGGATATGTACATGAAATATGGAATTCTAGCAATGAGTGATCACTCTAGGTATCTTCCCCCCAACCAGTTCCAAAATTAAATCAATAGTACCCATGTTTAATAAACAAAACCATAACAGTTGTCACAGCTTTTTCTAATAGTAATGTTCACTATTTTACAAATATGACAGACTTTCTGTGTATTGTACCATACTTATGCATCCCATTGGTTTTGAAGTCCTGTAGGCAGGAGGGGTACTTGTTTGGCTTCAAATCATAGGATATTGTCTGTGGAGTGGTTGTAGACAGAATGTTTGAGATTGGACCGGCAGAAAATGCCCATGCTTCTGTGTGTGGGGGGATTGGGTCAAAATAGTGTCTTGTGAGAGATCCCCCCTCTGTGCCTTAGTAATCATATCATTAATTAAACATTCAACCTTCATTTTTTTTGCCAGTCTTGCCCCAAGCAGGTCACATTCGTCTGGTTCCTTTGACATGGTTTTGCAGACTCTATAATTTTTCTAGTAAGTGTGTCGCTTTGTTCATGGTCATGTTCCCTTTTATCTCCTCCCTGCCAGTTTGATCCCCTCATATGTCATATATACAGTAAATTTTGAAAAATAAGTACTGAAGTACCATTGCATTTGAGTTAGATAGATTAATTAGAGATTGAGCACTGTTGACAGTTATTTTATTAGTATATTTAAATGTGTATCACTCTGCAATCAGCTGCTCTCACTGATTTAATAGAGAATATCTGCATGAGCGCCTCCTGCTATTTAACTCATTACAATTATATAGTATCCTTTGTGGGTCCATCTGTGGTAAGTGGTGTGGGAGTTTTTGTGCTTTCCTGGCTGTTTTCTATCAGATGGGTGACATGCAGCGTTGTCCCACATTGCTCAGTCACATCACAGAATCTGGCTTCAGATAAAACTGCTGACTGTGTAATAAAAACAGAATGTAAACTAGTTAGTATGAAAATACATGCATGTTAACATTACAAAAAACTTTATCTTCAAGTTTCCTGCAATGGTTGAGGAAAGACAACTTACTGGCCAAGATTTTGAAACATATAGAGTAAACAGGGTGCGTCCAAGGAGGTAAAATAATTTATTAAATTAAAAGTTCAATATAAAAATGGACAGATCTCATATATATAACTTTTGATAAATACAACCTTTAAACATATGTAATAAGTATAATTGGTATTGCAGTATATAGCGTGTTGAGCTCAACAGGTTGTTTTCAATATCGCACTGTTGTACAACATTTTGAGAGAGACTGTACCATCACGTTATAGATTAAAATAATACACGTGTGAGATCCTTCCCATTTTAATAGAACTTGTCCATTTGGAATTAGGATTCTGCATTACAGATCTGTGTTTCGTCCTGATGGTGTACTGGCCAGACACCTAATTAATAATACTCTATAGAGATGTGTTAAAACAACCTGTTGAGTTCAACACGCTATATACTGCAATACCAATTATACCTATTACATATATTTAAAGGTTGTATTTATCAAACGTTATATATATGAGATCTGTCCATTTTTATATTGAACTTTTAATTTAATAAATTATTTTACCTCTTTGGACGACCCTTGTTTACTCTGATGTTTATAATTTAAATCCGGAGATTGCCAATCTCACACAGGAGTTGCGACAGGAGGAAATAGATTTACTCTATGTATGAGAATATAAGGAGTTTATACACGGTTGTAGCAACGATAGTCTTTTTGTCATTAAGATTTTGAAACACTTTGGAATTTCCCACATTGTGACAGTGCAATAGATAGCAAAAAGTGGATCCTACTAATATAACTACAAAGGATTCTTCAGCATTATTCTAATGGCCATAGTGTATGCCAAATATGAATTTTTATTAGTGGAAGATGGTAATAATGGTAAAGTGTCAGATGGCGGGGCATTGGAGCAGATTCCCTTCCATGACAAACTAAAAAGCAATTCACTGATTTTGCCACCACGCACTGAAACACAATTTGAACTTAATTTTGTTTTTACTGCTATTGAAGCCTTTGTGCTGCACAATTATATATTAAAATCATATCCCAAAAAAGGTCTAACACCAGAAAGGAGGATCTTTAATTATCGATTGTCAATAGCAAGGTGAGTTGTGGAAAATGCTTTTGGTATATTGAGCAACAGATTTAGGATTTTCCCTTCCACCATAAATCTGCGCCTAGACAAAATAGATAAGGTTGTGGTGGCTTGTCGGGTCCTACACAACTTTCTTAGGCATAAAAGACCCAGCATGCACAGCCTAATTGTATTGAAAATAATATAGACGTAGAGGACGTGACAGGTTTGACACCACTGAAGTCTTCACAGATGAGAAATTCCAGCAAAATGGTTTAAGTTAAACAGGGTGATTTATTTGGAATATTTTAATGGTTAGTGTGATGTGTCCTGGCAGACTGACATTTTGTTATGTATATATATTTTTATTGTATGTTACATTGAATAACTTTCGTTGTCAGTTGCATGTTTACTTAATATGCCACTTGCCAGTATGTTGTCTGATTGTTAAACACCAGGTGAGGAACTGCTCCTTATCTTCATGTTGCAGGTAGAATGTCTTGCAAATGTATTCACCTTCACAGGTGAAATGCAGAAGGTCAAAATACCTCAACTTGGGCACATAAATATCTTCGGCCCCTGCCTCTGATCTTTTGGAGACCTCCACCTTATTAAGTTCCTTTAAAAAGACAGTCCTCATGTTTTGGATCTTCCCTTTGACCCACTCTACAGTTGCTCCTGGATAATGGGGAAGGCTCACAATTTTATCCAAAGCCAAGCTCCTCTTCTGTGTGTTGGAATACTCTTTGGGTTTTGTTTTCCATAAGCATAGGTGGGACCTGTAGGCCTCAATGAAGTCCTTCACAAGGTCTACAGATATGTCAGATGCCATCTTTAATATTTTCCTACAAAAAAATAACATGTCTTGTCATATTTACATACACACTAAAAAAGAAAATAGTCATGCTATAAAGAACTTACCTTGCTATAGTTGCGGTGGGCTCGGTTTTCTGAAAACCGAACCCACCAGAACATAGGGATCTGAATCGAGGCAAAACAACATTGTTGCGTTGTTGGATCTCGTGTGTTTTGGATTCCATAAGTACCTCCCTATCCAGGAGATAATGCGCCATTGCTCACACAGAAACAGGGGTAGCAGTGTTCTTGTCACTCTCTATTCTCCAGTGACATTGCTCAGTGCCATTGCTCATGCAGAAACAGAAGAGGCAGCTGTGTTCTTGCCACTTGACAAAAATTGTCTGGGAATGACTGGAAATTAATGTTATTGAGGTTAATAATAATAATGTAGGAACAAAAAAGAGCAAAATTATGTGGTTTTAGGAAATAAATTAGGATTTTAGAAAAAAATAGGCATCCAAAATCAAAACCAAAAGACACGAGAGTGGTTTTGCCAAAACGAAAACCAAAACATGAAATTAATCCAGATAGAAAAACAAAACCAAAACACAGGGGTCAGTGAACATCTCTAACTATAATAATACTGTTGTTTAATTTCTTTCTTATATGTGTTTTATGTGATAAAACTATTTAAAAATAGGCTGTAGACAAGTTAAACTTTTCTAAAAGCTTTTTAACAGCAGTCTAATGTTGTCTTATTCATGAAGGTCTCTGAAAAAAGAAACTGTAATGAATGCAAATTGACTGAAATGGATGTTCAGCACAAGTTGAAAGAACATAATAATGTTATGGGCCTCATTTAAGTTGGACATGAGACCAGAACAGGCGCATACAAGTCGGCTTTGTTTTGAATTTTAAGTTCCATACAAGTGGCACAAAAGTTGCAACCAGCATCAGGCTGACAGGCTGGGCTGGAATCATCATAACAGGGAAACCTATTGTGTTGGGTCACCTTGTCATAGTGGGATTAAACTATAGTGTACGTGGGCCGTTAATTGTAAATTGTGCCCCAGTGCTACCATCTGGTAGCACTGGAAAGGAGTCTCAACATTACTGAGTAGTGAGTGCTGGGACCATAATATAAAACAGAACAGCCTGTGACAAAACATGTATGACTAACTAATCTATAGTTACCAGGTGGAGACCACAATCCCTTTTTTTAAATATAGGTTCCATATTTGGTTTTTTTGCCAATCTGTTGTTACCATATCAGTTTTCAGAGAGTCTTTCACCCATTTTCAGTGTTGGAAGACCCATTGTAGAATTAAATTTCAATGCCAGGTTAGACATTTTTTTCTTTTGGAGTTGATTGGAGTTCAGTCTCTTCCTCATCATTATAAAAATAAACAGTTAACTTACTTCAACTACTGTCTTGTTAGCACATATACCCATTTGAATATCAATCCTGTTTTAGCAGCGTCACATTTTCTCTCACAAAAATAGTTTCTCATTCTCATTTTCAGATTACTTTTAACATAGAGACTTACTCTACCACTTTTTTATTCACACTATCCTTCCTAAGTATTGTATAACTATGAAAAGGCACTTTTTTTAACAGACCAAAATTAACATATATCTTTCCCCTTTGGCATGTTCCAGGACTGTGTACCCACTCCAAAACCCATTATGTTATTTGTACATTCAAAAGGGTCAATTAAATTATCCATGCTGTGTCATGTAGTGCCTCCAGAACAGTCATGTGGACACTTAGCGGAGATGCAACATTGTAGATTTTGCCTCACACCCCATTATAGGTACGCAGGAAAATACAAATGGATTTAACAAATATAGGTCCACACTAAGCGCTGGAATACCGATTGCAGCAGATAACCACTCCTCATACAGCTGCACACAAGCTGCAAATAGATTGTATAGATAAAATATAATAGAGGAGTAGTTGCAGCGCTACCGGGTTTTCAATTAGCACAAAACATAAAAATGTGGAGGAAAAAAAAATCTTGCCAGATGTTAAGGTTACATATATGAACAACTATAAATTTTATCTTTCAATGTTGCAAACAATAAATAGATTGTAGTGATGATCGAAGAAAATGATGAAAGCATTGCTGAAAATTCAAACAGCTACTGACTTTTAAAATAAGCGTATTCTTCATACACTAAGTACGATATCCCAAATTGCGATCTACTAGAAATAGACTTACAGTCAAGTAGTGTTTGATGTTCACATAGCGGTTACTTTAACAGGATAACAGGCTGTTGTTTTCTCCAGGAAATTCACTGCCGATCATCACAGGTCAGACCAATCTTTAAATCCAAATCAGCAGCAGCTGATAGTATTAGAAAACTCTCCAGTCTCCGCCTCTCCACGGAATGGTGAATCATATATACAAGAAAAAAAACATGCTTGTGTAGTACGTAAAAAACACGGTTTATTAAAACATATTAAAACCCATGGGACCGGGATATAGCTGTCCGTACCAGAAGGTGAGCGAAACTCAAGCTCAAAGAAATCTAATGTGCACCAAAGACCTCAGCGGTTAGAATCTCGATGGTATAATCACCAAACAGGTAAATCAGGCAATCAGAGCTCCCCTGTCCATGTATCACCGACGCGTTTCAACTTGAAGAAGTCTTTCTCATTCTGTTCAATATTCTGTAGATCTATAGCAAAAAAATTTGGAGAGTTTTCTAATACTATCAGCTGCTGCTGATTTGGATTTAAAGATCGGTCTGACCTGTGATGATCGGCAGTGAATTTCCTGGAGAAAACGACAGCCTGTTATCCTGTTAAAGTAACCGCTATGTGAACATCAAACACTACTTGACTGTAAGTCTATTTCTAATAGATCGCAATTTGGGATATCGTACTTAGTGTATGAAGAATACGCTTATTTTAAAAGTCAGTAGCTGTTTGAATTTTCAGCAAAGCTTTCATAATTTTCTTCGATCATCACTACAATCTATTTATTGTTTGTAACATTGAAAGATAAAATTTATAGTTGTTCATATATGTAACCTTAATATCTGGCAAGATTTTTTTTTCCTCCACATTTTTATGTTTTGTGCTAATTGAAAACCCGGTAGCGCTGCAACAACTCCTCTATTATATTTTATCCAGGAAAATACAAATGTTAGGGCACTGTAGTACTCGGAAATGCGCACAGCCGAACATTGCATTGATGTTTAGCAGCACATCACATTGAATTGAATTCCCTTCATTGTGTTTATACAGATGTGGGAAATTACATTTCATTTTATTTTACCACTACCCTATAAATAATTGAACTTTATTTTTTTTTAGTTACAAAGCGACCATAGCATAGCCCCACCCTGTAAAAAAAATGCCTAAGGAAACAATATATTATTTGATATGCATGATAGCTGTGATAAAAATCTTTGATTGAAGATGATTATTGTGGTTTTAATAAAAATTGTGATAGTCAATGCACAATAATCCAAATGACACTCAACCCAAACACAAACTGAGGAATAAAATATATGCATGTTCTACTTTCTATAACAGCCTAGTTTTCCTATGAAAGAAGCTCTGCAAAAATCAGCTGTCAGCAAACGTATTACACATGTAACCCCCTGTCACTGTGTGTAGTGTGGGGTGCAAAGGGTACACAGTGCACCTCCTTCTCAAGCCCTGGCTAGCTGATGGGCATGGGTGTAAATGATCAGGGGGTCCCTGCACATGCAGGTGTTTCTTTGTAGTTAGTGGGACACAGGTAATGTCACTTTGGTGCAGTGTAATAGAAGTCACAATAATTTGGGCGCCAGACCATCTCTATAACAAACTCAACTCTTTATTTACACTCTTCCTCCAGCACGATAATCATAATGGTTGCAGCAATAAAGAAATATATGTACAGCTCCTTACTCTCTCCAGCACAGTTCTTAATGAGCAATACGAATATGGTTGCAAATATATCTCATTACTCCTCCTGCACAGTTCTTAATGTTATCCAGATGTTATGTAACATAAATCATTGGTCTCTCTTACACTCCATACTCACTGCAGATACCCTTTCTGCAGGGGCACATGCATGGATGCTAATAGGCAGGCAGCCTCTCCTCCATGCAGCTCTGACACACTCTGTGTACCTCTCAACTGCAGCTCACCCCTCCTCTGCGGGGATGATGTCTCCTGTGCTCTGACACGTCACTCTGTGTACTCTCAGCCTCAGGATCTGACACTACAGCTACCAGGCCTCTTGTAGCAGCCCTCACTCCAGGGCCTCTTCCATGCAAAGTGTCCCCCTCTCTCTTGGGTTCTCTATAGTGGCATGGAGTTCTCCCCCTCATCCAGTGCACACATTCCTTGCCCTGGCTCAGTCACCATGCTCAGACTTCCAGGCAATGCTGGGGGAGCCTGGGAGCTTCCACCCCAGGTCCCCAGCTACAACTCTCCTCTTGTGTCTCCCTTCTCAGTTCCTATCCCCCCTTAATGACAGCCCCTCCTTCCTCTCACTTAGTCTCACAGGCTGGGCTGGGTTATCACCATGGTAACCAGTTTATGTAACTTTTCAGAAACTTCTATCTTACCCTCTAGGTGACCCCTCCTCTATTCACTGAGGTAAAGGTTTAACTAAAACACCACTAGGGGGGTGTTACACACAAAGTTCACAAAGCTCGGCAAGTGTGTCGCTTAGGTCAGACAGGCTAGATTTGTAATTCTGCACAAATAAAATGCCTGTTCCCTCTTTTCCCTATAGCAAACTAAATAAAGCTAAATAAATAAATAAATTCCTACCAACTCACATCCTTTTAGTACTAATGTTTTGAGTAATACTTCTTACCTGTGATGCCAGGATAGTTTGTAAGAGTTTATCCTGCATGTTCCTCTAAGATCAAGTTCAACATTCTATTTTTTTATATCAAATTTTTGTCTACATCATGCAGTTTCTTTTTGTCAGTCAGGGGCAGCATACAATGATTATTGGTGAATTACTGATATGATCAGAGTGCTAGGAGCCATCTAATGGGTATTATGTCTTTATGGCATAGTTGAACTTGAAATCTGATTCCTGTATTTAGCGGTGGCTTTCTATTAAAATACCACCAGAAATTTGGGGGAGTTTGCATTTTAAATGCACCAAAGAGGGGATGACAATGTAAAGACATTGTAAAGCTTTACAGTATTTATTGGTCTGATTTTTAAAACTATCAAATATTTAAGGGGCTGAATTTCATGGCCCCCATGAAAGATTCTACTTTGTTGACCCTCGAATAGTGTTCACTAGTATGCACTTCCTTTTGTATAGATATCACCATAATGCTGCCCATACTGTATACGGATAACTATGATAGTCTCTGTATTGTGCATGTGTCAGTAGTCTGATATGTATATTGGTCCCTATTGTGCTCTCTGTATAGCAGATAAATAATAATTTTGCCCAGCAGTGTATAGTCGTCATAATACTGCTTTCTGCTGTCTAGATGTTGCTACAATATGTTCTGTTAAGTCATTTGGATATTTGACATCTCTGTATTATATGTAGGTCCCCAAAATGCTCTGTATGTCTGTTATTAGAATGCTCTCTATATGTTATAGAGGTCACTAGGAATGGAGCAAATATTTTATGAAACAAATTTTGAAATGTAGTTCTTCTTCACACCAATCCATCAAATGGTGCAATACATAATCCTACAGACCGGTTATGAATAGGGTAGCAATATATATGCAAAAAACATAAATACTACTTTAATACAAAATGTTGAAGATAAAACTGAGGCCTTTTAGGTGACCATAGAAATGGGGGAGAAGGCTATTCTTTGTACTGGTGTGATATATAGACCACCAGGTCAGGAAGAAGAACTGGACAGAAACCTATTACCAGATAAAATGGTATTAAAAGGAGAGGTAATAATCATGGGAGACTTTAATCTATCTGATGTGGACTGGGGTGGGTCTTTTGCAAGTTCCACTAGAAGTAGGGACATTCTGAATCCCTTGCAGGGAGCATCCCTTAAACTGGTGAGGGTGCCCAAACACACAAAGATGTAATATAAGACTTAAAATTTGCAAATTGTGGCAGAATATCTAATGTAAATGTGGGTGAGAACCTAGGATCCAGTGATCACCCATACTATACAAAAACAAAAGTGGATTTTAGGAAGGCTGACTTTGACGAGATGGGGCAATTTATAACTAATTATAAGTAACAGTTTGGTAGATTGGAGGAACTTGAAAGGAGAACAGGAGGGGGGGTTAAAAAGTGCAATACTAAAATCAACTGACATTTGTATCAAAAGGGTTAGGAGAATCCAAGGAAAAGGAAGGCAGTGTGGTTTGCAAAAGAAGTAGCAAGTATTGTGAAAGTAAAAAAGATGGCCTTTTGAAAATATAAACATATTCAGAATAATGAAAACAAAGAGGTGTAACTTGTTGGATAAAATGAGTCTAAGCAGTATAATAATAATAATATGCAGAAGTGCAAACGCACAAGCTGAATAGAAAATTGCCCAGTTAGTAGGTAAAGAGGGCAAAACTGTTTTTAGGTATATAAGTGAAAGTAGAAAAACAAAATGAGTAGTAATAAAACAAGGTAATAGCAGATCATCTTAATCATTATTTTGATCTTTGTATTCACTACAGAAGGAGAAGGAAAGTGGCCACAGTTAAGTTGCAAGGATATCCATAAAAATGAGATAGATACAAGTACATTTACAGAGGAGAAGTTCCTAACAGATGCATGCAAGGATACTAAAAGAGCTTAAAGGGTGGAGAAGACTTTCCCCTACCTGAGAACTCCATAAGGGTGCTTCCCGACCTTCACTGGTGACCATGCCGACGCGATTATCGCTGTAAGTATGCAAGTATGCACTCATGTACAATGTGCATACTTACATTACCCCCTTAATCGCGTCGGCATGGTTGACATCATCAAGTGCAGCCGACTTCTTACTTCATTGTCAAGTCGGTGTGAAGAGGAGTTGTCATCGGCAATGGTCGGAAAACAGCCCGGAATCCTGATGTCGGGGGAAGTCTTGTTGGGTAGTCAGCATCGATATGCTGACTACCACCGAGCTTAAATGGGTGCTGGTTACACCATTAATAGAATTGGTCAAGCAGTCGTTAGCTACAGGAGTAATTCTAGAGGACTGGAAAGGAGTGAATGCAGTTGCACTGCACAAACGTCGAAGCAAGCTAGAGGAAAGCAACTACCGACCAGCGGGCCTTACATCAGTAGTAGGGAAATTGATGTAAATATTTTTAAATTAAGAAATTGTAGAATATCTCAAATCCAGATCGAAAATAGCATGGATTTACTGGGGAGAGATAATATCAACATTTAATTGACTTTTTGACTTGAGTATGCCTTGTTGGAGATAGTAAAGTTATGCTACAGGATAGGTAGGGGTAAAGCAAATGATTGATGATCTAGGTACACTAAAGGAATGGTCCAGAGCATGTTAACTATAGTTTAATGCCAAAACATGCAAAATCATGCACTTGGTAGGCAAGGTAGGAACAGGCCTTGAGAGAGAGGGAATGGAGGAGGTGAGAGGGGATGAGGTGATATGGGCAGATGAAGGAAAGTGAGGAGGATAGAAGTGTTTGGACTTCAACTGCAGATACCACTAGAAGCAGCAATGTTGGAGAGATTGTATATACAGATAGTAAAGTCGCCAAGATGAGGGAGAGAAGGTCAGAAGATACAAAGTGAGGGAGATAGGTGGCAAAAAACCCCAAAGTATTGAAAGATGGCCCCAGATGAACGGTGGAATATGGCCACACCATGGGCTGGGTGAAACAGGCAGATGGAGTATACCTTGAAGAAGTAGAAAAAGAGGGATGATTCAGGGGGAGTAACCCAGAAAGAGTAGCAGAGGAAAGAAGGTTTCCAACCACACCATCTTTCCGACTCCCGGGTTTGGTTGTGTGCGGGATCATCAACATCAAGCCACCACAAGAAAGAACAGTGGGAGAGGTGGTGTCATTAGGGGATATTCAGGCTTCAGTGATGGCAAGCAGGTTGAAAATTCAATGAATTCATTCATCCAATTAACATAGATACAAAATGATACAGTATCTTATGATTCCACAACTGACATCTAATATCCTTAATCTGTTACTTTAATAGTTTTAGCAATTACCCAATTTTAGCAATTTCACGACCTTGCTGGAAAATTAGGAAGTTGTAACTATTTTTAAAAATCTAAATATCTAAATATGATAACCCTTGTGGCTTACACATCATTCTAACATTATAAACAACATTTTAACATCTTAACTTTTATATTTTGCAAAAGAAAAATTACATTTCAATTTTATTCAATTGTCATTTTATTCATTCACACTATAATAAGCATTAAGGTAACTCATCCCCAATAAATGCTATTATAACTAGTCAGGGTAAAGGAAAATAACAAAAGGGAGGGATGTTTTTGTCCTATGTCTTGTGGAAGGGATATGACTTTCTTCCCTGACCTAGTCTTAGTTGCACACAATGTGCAAAGCAGCCATCATTTTTTGCTTTATTTATCTTGCATAATATCCTAAAGATATTATTTATGTGAGTAGTAACCACATATACACAATAGATTGGATACAGTACTCTACCAGCTATTCTTGTATCTCTTATTACATTTGTTTTCCTCTTAAAATGTCTAAGAGGCTATAATAGAAATGTTAATAAGAAAAAATAACCCACCAAATCAGACCTCCTAGTAGGGATGAGCGGACTCGGATTCTCGCAATCCAAGCCCACCCGAACAGTGCGGATCCGAGGCCGATCCGAGCACTTTTCGGGAACTTCCGGGCGGCAAACGGGAGCAAAACCGAGGCTATGACATCCAAGTCTCGCGTCGGATCTCGCGAGACTCGGATGTCATAAATACTCACCTTGCGGGCGCCATCTTCATTCTGGCTGTGATCACTCGTGAGGGAGGTTGTAGTTAGGGAGCTCCTGATCAGTTTAGTTGTTCTTTGTGCTTTGTCCAGTGCTCTGTCCTGCTGAGTCCAGTGGTGCTTTGTCCAGTGCTCTGTCCTGCTGAGTCCAGTGGTGCTTTTGTCCTGTGCTCTGTCCTGCTGAATCCAGTGGTGCTGTGTCCTGTGCTCTGTCCTGCTGAGTCCAGTGGTGCTGCCTGTGTCCTGTGCTCTGTTCTGCTAAGGGCATAGTTATTTCAAATTTATTCAAAAATTATAAAAAATTAAAAAAATAATTTTAAAAAAATTATACAAATAAAAATTAAAAAAAATATAAAAAAATGTAAAAAAAAATTATACAAAAATAATTGAAAAAAAATAAAATAATTAGTTTAAAAATACTAGGTATTGATATTTTAAAGTCAAACTACGTTCACTGTTGCTGCTGTACCAAAAAAAACTAGGTACTGCTATTTAAAAGTCAAACTACGTTCTCTGTTGCTGCTGTACCCAAAAATAATAGGTACTGCTATTTAAAAGTCAAACTACGTTCACTGTTGCTGCTGTACCAAAAAAAAATAGGTACTGCTATTTAAAAGTCAAACTACGTTCTCTGTTGCTGCTGTACCCAAACATTATAGGTACTGCTATTTAAAAGTCAAACTACATTCACTGTTGCTGCTGTACCAAAAAAAACTAGGTCCTGCTATTTAAAAGTCAAACTAAGTTCTCTGTTGCTGCGGTACCCAAAAATAATAGGTACTGCTATTTAAAAGTCAAACTACATTCACTGTTGCTGCTGTACAAAAAAAAACTAGGTGTAACAGATTCTGGATACTATATTACTAATCTTGATTAGCACTGGCTTACCTGAGGTGCGGAGTCTAACGATCTCCCCGGTGTTCGCCAAGAACCACCACAAGGCGGGGTGGGCTTCGCTGCCAGGAGTCGCAGGTCGCGGTCCCCAGGTTCGCCTCAAGATGTAGTACAGCAGAGTGAAGCGGTGGTAGCGGAGTCAACAAGCCGGATCGGTACACAGGAATGGAGTCAGGCAGAATCAGAAGGCAACTCGGAGTCAACAAGCCAGGTTCGGTACACGGGTAACAAGAATAGGAGAATGGTCAGCAAGCCGGGTCGGTACACAGGGATAGGAGAGCCAGGGAAGTCAAACAGGCAGAGATCAGCACACAGGAGACACTGGAAACAGGAAGACACTGCAATCCACGAAGAGCAGGAGCCAGGAACAGGTAAGTGTTGCTCTGACACTCAGCGAGTGTCAGAGTGAGGTTTTTATACTGAAGGGGATTCAAAATCCCCGCCTCTAGGGTTGTGGTCATGTGACCGCCTCCGGGTGCAGTCACATGGTCCTGAATGCGGAAGTGCGGCTGGACGGAGCGGCGGGGATCAGGTAAGTCCGTGACAGTACCCCCTGCCATAAAGGTGGACTCCGAACACCTAATAGGGTTTCAAAGGAAATTTTTTATGGAAGGTTTTAAGTAGATGGGGAGCATGTAGGTCAATGGCTCTTACCCATGAGCGCTCCTCAGGGCCGTAACCCTTCCAATCCACCAAGAACTGTATGGCACCTTGAACTTTACGAGAATCTAGGATAGTTTTAATCTCGTATTCAACTTGATCCCGATCCACAGCAGGAGGAGGAGTTCTGGATGAGGTGGAGAATCTGTTGGTTACCATCGGTTTTAACAAGGAGACATGGAAGACATTGGGTATGCGTAAAGAGGGAGGCAGACTCAATCTAAAGGCTACGGGATTAATAATCTCAGATATAGCAAATGGGCCAATAAACTTGGGAGTAAATTTTTTACTGGGAACCTTTAAACAAATGTTCTGGGTTGATAGCCATACCCTGTCACCAACTGCAAAACTTGGAGTCATTCTTCTCCTTTTATCGTAGAATTTTTTGGAACGAGTAGTTGCTTGTTTTAAGTTTGTCTTGGTTTGTTCCCAAATATCAGAGAAGTTACGAACCAGAGAGTCCACTGCTGGAACTTCAGAAGATGAGACTTGAGAGAAGGTGGGTAGTCTAGGATGGCAGCCATACAGAACAAAAAAGGGGGAGTTAGAGATGGCCTCATGAAAATGGTTGTTATGGGCGAACTCGGCCCAAGGGAGAAGGTCCACCCAGTTGTCTTGGTTACTAGAGATAAATATTCTTAGAAACTTCTCTAATTCTTGGTTGGTTCTCTCAGTAGCCCCATTGGACTGGGGATGATATGCGGAAGAAAAGTCAAGCTTAATCCCGGATTTATTGCAAAAAGACCGCCAAAATTTTGATATGAATTGTAATCCCCTATCGGAGACAATATGTTGAGGACAGCCATGGAGGCGAAATATTTCTTTAATAAAAATATCGGCTAAGGAGGAGGAAGAAGGAAGGCCTTTGAGAGCAATAAAGTGGGCTGTTTTAGAGAAGCGATCCGTGACCACAAGCACTACAGTACAGGATTTGGAAGGCGGAAGGTCCGTGATAAAATCCATGGAGATCTGTGACCAAGGGTAATCAGGAATGGGTAATGGGAGCAAGCATCCATAAGGCTTTTTCCTAGAGGTCTTGTGTTGAGCACATTTGGAACAATCAGCAACAAATCTCTTCACATCCTCCAGCAAGGAAGGCCACCAGTAGCTTTGGGACAATAAGTCCCAGGTCTTGCGAATGCCGGCATGCCCAGAGAAGAGTGAGTGATGAGCCCAGTGAAGGAGCCGGATGCGTAGATGTGGCAAGATGAATGTTTTGCCTGGAGGACAACCCTTTTTCAGGTGTGTAGCTGCCAATACTTGACATGGATTTACAATGAATTTCTTATCTTCCGAGGATTCCATGTCAGCTGGATCAAAAGAGCGAGATAAGGCATCTGCCTTCGTATTCTTAGATCCCGAGTGAAAAGTGATGTTGAAATCAAAGCGTGAGAATAATAAGGACCACCTTGATTGTCGAGGGTCTAGACATTGAGCAGTGCGTAAGTAAAGCAAATTCTTATGGTCGGTATATATGATGATAGGGAATTGCGCTCCTTCTAGTAAGTGTCTCCATTCGGAGAGAGCCAATTTGATGGCCAGGAGCTCTTTGTCGCCAATCCCATAATTCCTCTCAGCAGGTAAAAAGCGACGGGAAAAGAATCCGCAGGGATGACGTTTTCCAGAAGGACCTCGCTGTGATAGTACGGCTCCTGTGCCAACAGAAGAGGCATCTACCTCCAGGACAAAGGGATGAGAACAATCTGGCTGTTGAAGAATGGGTGCAGATGAAAAGAGAGACTTTAATAATATAAAGGCTTGGATAGACTCAGAGGACCAAATACCAGCATCAGCAGATTTGCGGGTTAATGCTGTGATGGGAGCCACGAGAGAGGAGTACCCCTTGATAAATTGACGATAATAGTTGGAGAACCCTAAGAAGCGTTGAGTGGCCTTAAGGCCCGAAGGTTGGGGCCAGTCAAGTATGGCTTTCAATTTTGTGGGATCCATCTGTAGACCGGTGCCCGAAATAATATATCCCAGGAAGGGAATTTGTCTCTGCTCGAAGGTGCATTTCTCCAATTTGCAAAATAACTGATTTTTTCGGATACGAGAGAGGACCTCCAATACATGAGTACGATGAGATGCTAGATCTTGAGAAAAGATGAGAATGTCGTCCAAGTAGATGACTACAGATTGGTACAAGAGGTCTTGAAACAGCTCATTCATAAAGCTCTGAAATATAGCTGGGGCATTGCATAGCCTATAGCCCGAAAGGCATGACCAGATATTCAAAGTGGCGGTCTCGGGTGTTAAAAGCCGTCTTCCATTCATCCCCCTCCTTAATGCATATAAGGTTATACGCTCCTCTGAGGTCAAGTTTAGAAAAGATGGTGGCACCCTTAATCCGGTCAAATAATTCAGAAATCAGTGGCAGTGGATACCGATTTTTAACGGTAATGGCCTTCAGGCCTCTGTAATCAATGCAAGGGCGGAGGCCCCCATCTTTCTTTTTTACGAAGAAGAAGCCAGCCCCAGCTGGGGAGGCAGACTTGCGGATGAAGCCCCTGTTTAGATTTTCTTGGATGTATTCCTCCATAGCCTTAGACTCTGGGAGGGAAAGGGGGTAAACACGGCCCCTGGGAATGGGTTTACCAGGTATCAGATCAATGCCACAGTCCCAGATTCTGTGAGGGGGAAGTCTAGTGGCCTCTTGTTGACAAAAAACATCAGAGAAGGTTTGGTATGGCTCAGGCAGGAGAGTCACAGGAAATTCTTGGGTACGTCTGGGACTATTCGGGGGAACCACTTTCTGTAGGCAGCGAGAGAAGCAGGACTGTCCCAAGGACAATATGTGACCAGATTTCCAGTCCAAGGTGGGAGAGTGGACACGAAGCCAAGGAAGTCCTAGGATGACTGGGTTGGTAGATCTCTGTATTACTAGAAAAGAAATCTTCTCTTGATGAAGTGCTCCTATCTGAAGTAGAAGAGGAATAGTGCCTACCAGGATGGACCCCTCAGGGATTCTTCCCCCATCAATGGCCATCAGAGAGATGGGTTGTTTCAAGGCTTGTGTGGGAATAGCGAATTGTTTAACTACTGTGGCAGAAATGACATTTCCTGCGGCTCCGGAATCTAGAAGAGCCGACTGCGGGAAGGTCTTTTGTCCTAACTGAAGGGAAATGGGAATAGACAGGCAATCATTACTATTGGGAACTGACTGACACTGAGAAAAGAGGCCCAACGATACAGCTCCAGAACTCGTTAGGCCCTGTCGTTTCCCGAGCATTTGGGACAAGAACTCAGAAGATGGCCACTCTCTCCACAATATAAACACAACTTGTTCCGAAATCTCCTCTCCCTCTCTTCGGCTGATAGGCGGGTCCTCCCAAGTTGCATGGGCTCTTCAGGGGGAAGAACAGGGGTTTGGAAGTTGGGGGCCAAGCGAATCATACTACGCCGCGACTGTTCCTTCTCGGAATTACGTTCCTTGAAACGCAAATCAATTTTGACACAGAGGGAGATAATGTCGTCCAAAGACGTAGGGAGTTCCTGGGATACCAACTCGTCTTTGATTCGGTCTGAAAGGCCCTGCCAGAATGTAGCTACTAGGGCCTCATCGTTCCAGCGAAGTTCAGAGGCCATGGTTCTGAAGTGGACCGCATACTGCCCCACAGACTGGTTTCCCTGGCGGAGACGTAGTAAGCCGGAAGCGGCATTGGACACCCTTCCTGGCTCATCAAATATTTTCTAGAAGGTGGACAAGAAGAGGTTGAAGTTATGTAGAATGGGGTCGTCCCTCTCCCATAAGGGAGAAGCCCATGCTAAGGCTTGACCGGACAATAACGAAATCACATAGGCCACTTTCGTTTTCCCGGAGGGGAAGTTCCCAGGTAGAAGCTCGAATTGTATGGAGCATTGATTTAAAAATCCTCTGCAATTTTTAAGGTCTCCATCGAACTTGGGTGGGTTAGGTAACCGTAGCTGCGAGGAAGAAGCTGCTGCTGCGGCCTGAGGTACAGGGGCCACTGCCGGCCCAGGTGATCCACCAGCCACTAGGGTGTTCTGGACAACATCCAACCGAGTGGATAGACTATTGAGGAATTTTAAAAGTTGCTCTTGGTTAGCTTCTTGCTTATCCATTCTTCCTACTAAATGCTCCAACAGATCTTTAGCTGTGGTATCCATGGTCAGAGCAAACTGTAACAGATTCTGGATACTATATTACTAATCTTGATTAGCACTGGCTTACCTGAGGTGCGGAGTCTAACGATCTCCCCGGTGTTCGCCAAGAACCGCCGCAAGGCGGGGTGGGCTTCGCTGCCAGGAGTCGCAGGTCGCGGTCCCCAGGTTCGCCTCAAGATGTAGTACAGCGGAGTGAAGCGGTGGTAGCGGAGTCAACAAGCCGGATCGGTACACAGGAATGGAGTCAGGCAGAATCAGAAGGCAACTCGGAGTCAACAAGCCAGGTTCGGTACACGGGTCACAAGAATAGGAGAATGGTCAGCAAGCCGGGTCGGTACACAGGGATAGGAGAGCCAGGGAAGTCAAACAGGCAGAGATCAGCACACAGGAGACACTGGAAACAGGAAGACACTGCAATCCACGAAGAGCAGGAGCCAGGAACAGGTAAGTGTTGCTCTGACACTCAGCGAGTGTCAGAGTGAGGTTTTTATACTGAAGGGGATTCAAAATCCCCGCCTCTAGGGTTGTGGTCATGTGACCGCCTCCGAGTGCGGTCACATGGTCCTGAATGCGGAAGTGCGGCTGGACGGAGCGGCGGGGATCAGGTAAGTCCGTGACACTAGGTACTGCTATTTAAAAGTCAAACTACGTTCTCTGTTGCTGCTGTACCCAAAAATAATAGGTACTGCTATTTAAAAGTTAAACTTCGTTCACTGTTGCTGCTGTACCAAAAAAAACTAGGTACTGCTATTTAAAAGTCAAACTATGTTCTCTGTTGCTGCTGTACCCAAAAATAATAGGTACTGCTATTTAAAAGTCAAACTACGTTCACTGTTGCTGCTGTACCAAAAAAAACTAAGTACTGCTATTTAAAAGTCAAACCACGTTCTCTGTTGCTGCTGTACCCAAAAATAATAGGTACTGCTATTTAAAAGTCAAACTACGTTCACTGTTGCTGCTGCTGTACAAAAAAAAACTAGGTACTGCTATTTAAAAGTCAAACTACATTCTCTGTTGCTGCTGTACCCAAAAATAATAGGTACTGCTATTTAAAAGTCAAACTATGTTCTCTGTTGCTGCTGTACCCAAAAATAATAGGTACTGCTATTTAAAAGTCAAACTACGTTCACTGTTGCTGCTGCTGTACCAAAAAAAACTAGGTACTGCTATTTAAAAGTCAAACTACATTCTCTGTTGCTGCTGTACCCAAAAATAATAGGTACTGCTATTTAAAAGTCAAACTACGTTCACTGTTGCTGCTGTACCAAAAAAACTAGGTACTGCTATTTAAAAGTCAAACTATGTTCTTTGTTGCTGCTGTACCCAAAAATAATAGGTACTGCTATTTAAAAGTCAAACTACGTTTACTGTTGCTGCTGTACCAAAAAAACTAGGTACTGCTATTTAAAAGTCAAACTACGTTCTCTGTTGCTGCTGTACCCAAAAATAATAGGTACTGCTATTTAAAAGTCAAACTACGTTCACTGTTGCTGCTGTACCAAAAAAACTAGGTACTGCTATTTAAAAGTCAAACTATGTTCTCTGTTGCTGCTGTACCCAAAAATAATAGGTACTGCTATTTAAAAGTCAAACTACGTTCACTGTTGCTGCTGTACCAAAAAATAATAGGTACTGCTATATAACTCCAACCCAGTGGTACTCTCCTGTGCCGCAGATAATTTGTAAAGGCTTTGCCGAGTGTGTGTGTTTTAGGGGTACGCTCTCTTGTGCTGCATATAATGGAGTACCAAAATTTGGAGGATAAAGTAGGGAAAGATCAAGAACCACTTCCTCCTAATGCTGAAGCTGCTGCCACTAGTCATGACATAGACGATGAAATACCATCAACGTCGTCTGCCAAGGCCGATGCCCAATCTCCTAGTAGAGGGCATGTAAAATCCAAAAACCCAAAGTTGACTAAAATTACCAAAAAAAGAAAATTAAAAACATCTGAGGAGAAACAAAAACTTGTCAATATGCCATTTATGACACGGAGTGGCAAGGAACGGCTTAGGTCCTGGCCCGTGTTCAGGACTAGTGGTTCAGCTTCACCCAAGGATCTAAGCCCTCTTCCTTCCCCCCTTTTCAAAAAATTTAAGAGAGTTATGCTGTCAGCAACAACAACAAAACAGCAACAACTCTGCCTTCTAAACAGATGACATCACAAATCCCCAAGGCGAGTCCAAGGATGTTGCTGGTTGCGAAGCCTGACCTTCCCATCACTGTACAGGAAGAGGTGACTCCATCCACCATTTGCAGTACACCCTCTGCATATGCTGGAAGGATCACCCAGAGTGTAGATCCAGATTTGGATAATCAAGGTGTCAATGTTGTACACCGGGAGGAGGCTATTGATGTAGCTGGCGCTGTGGAGGAATTTGATGATGAGGATGCTGATGTGGTTATTTTAAATGAGGCACCAGGGGGGGAAACAGTTGATGTCCATGGGATGAAAAAGCCCATCGTCATGCCTGGTCAGAAGACCAAAAAATGCACCTTTTTGGTCTGGAGTTATTTTTATCCCAATCCGGACAACAAATGTATGGCCATATGTAGCTTATGTAAAGCTCAAATAAGCAGGGGTAAGGATCTTGGCCACCTAGGGACATCCTCCCTTATACGTCACCTGAATAACCTTCATAGTTCAGTGGTTAGTTCAGGAACTGGGGCTAGGACCGTCATCAGTCCAGGGACATTTAAATCCCTTGGTCCTGTTGGATACACACCACCAACTCCCTCCTCGTCAACTTCCTCCACGATCTCCATCAGATTTAGTCCTGCAGGCCATGTCACCAGCCAGAATGAGTCCTCTTCAATACGGGATTCATCCGAGGAATCCTGCAGCGGTGCGCCTACTACTGCCGCTGCTGCTGTTGCTGCTGGTAGTTGGTCATCTTCCCAGAGGGGAAGTCGTAAGACCACTAAGTTTTTCACCAAACAGTTGACCGTCCAACAGTCGTTTGCCCTGAGCACAAAGTACGACAGTAGTCACCCTATAGCAAGGCGTATAACTGCGGCTGTAACAGCTATGTTGGTGTTAGACGTGCGTCCGGTGTCCGCCATCAGTGGAGTGGGATTTAGACGGTTGATGGAGGTATTGTGTCCCCGGTACCAAATCCCGTCGAGATTCCACTTCACTAGGCAGGCGATACCAAAGATGTACAGAGAAGTACGAACAAGTGTCCTCAGTGCTCTGAAAAATGCGGTTATACCACTGTCCACTTAACCACGGACATGTGGACAAGTGGTTCAGGGCAAACGAAGGACTATATGACTGTGACAGCCCACTGGGTAGATGCATCGCCTTCCGCAGCAACAGCAGCAGCTGCATCAGTAGCAGCATCTCCATAACGGCTGCTCGTGGCAAGGCAGGCAATGTTATGTATCACAGGTTTTAATAAGAGGCACAACGCTGACAACCTCTTAGAGAAAGTGAGGGAAATAATCTCGTAGTGGCTTACCAAACTTAGACTCTCCTGGGGATTTGTGGTGTCAGACAACGCCAGTAACATTGTGCGGGCATTACATATGGGCAATTTCCAGCACGTCCCATGTTTTTCCCACACCGTTAATTTGGTGGTGCAGCATTACCTCAAGAGTGACAGGGGTGTGCAGGAGATGCTTGCGGTGGCCCGCAAAATTGGTGGACACTTTCGGCATTCTGCCAGTGCCTACCGCAGACTCGAGCAACATCAGAAAAGCCTGAACCTGCCCTGCCATCACCTCAAACAAGAGGTTGTGACGCGCTGGAACTCCACTCTCTATATGCTGCAGAGGATGGAGGAGCAGCAAAAGGCCATTCAAGCCTACACAGCTACCTACGACATAGGAAAAGGAGTGGGGATGCGCCTGAGTCAAGCGCAGTGGAGACTGATTTCCTTGTTGTGCAAGGTTCTCCAGCCATTTGAACTTGCCACACGAGAAGTCAGTTCCGACACTGCCAGCTTGAGTCAGGTCATTCCCCTGATCAGGCTGTTGCAGAAGCAGCTGGAGAAAGTGAGGGAGGAGCTGTTAAAGCATTGCGATCCAACAAAGCATGTAGCTCTTGTGGATGAAGCCCTTCGTACGCTTTGCCAGGATCCGAGGGTGGTCACTCTTTTAAAGTCAGAGAAATACATTCTGGCCACCGTGCTCGATCCTCGGTTTAAAGCGTATGTTGTGTCTCTGTTTCCGGCGGACACAAGTCTACAGCGGTGCAAAGACCTGCTGGTCAGGAGATTGTCCTCTGAAGAGGACTGTGACATACCAACAGCTACACCTTCATTTTCTTCCACACCTTTGGCTGCAAGGAAAAAGCTCAGTTTTCCTAAAAGACCCTCTGGCGGGGATGCTGAGAACATCTGGTCCGGACTGAAGGACCTTCCTACCATTGCAGACATGTCTATTGTCGCTGCATTGGATGCTGTCACAATTGAAAAAATGGTGGAGGATTATTTTGCTGACACCATCCAAATAGACATGTCAGACAGTCCATATTGTTACTGGCAGGAAAAAAAGGCAGTTTGGAAGCCCCTGTACAAACTGGCTCTATTTTACCTGAGTTGTCCCCCCTCCAGTGTGTACTCCGAAATAGTTTTTAGTGCAGCGGGGAACCTGGTCAGTGAGCGGCGAAGGAGGTTGCTTCCTCAGAACGTTGAAAAAATGATGTTCATAAAAATTAATTATTAATTCCATAATCAAGTACAGCACTGCCCTCCAGATAGTACAGAGGGACCTGTGGTTGTGGAGTCCCGCGGGGACGAATTTATAATGTATGAGGATGAGGAAGTACACACTGAAGGGGGAGAGGAATCAGAGGATCAGGATGAGGACGACATCTTGCCTTAGTAGAGCCTGTTTAGTTTGTAGAGGGAGAGATGAATAGCTTTTTTGGTGTGGGGGCCCAAACAAACCAATCATTTCAGCCACAGTAGTTTGGTAGGCCCTGTCGCTGAAATGATTGGTTTGTTAAAGTGTGCATGTCCTAGTTCAACAACATAAGGGTGGTTGGGAGGGCCCAAGGACAATTCCATCTTGCACCTTTTTTTTTCTTTGCCAGCTTGTTTTGTGGGGGCCCAAACAAACCAATCATTTCAGCCACAGTTTGGTAGGCCCTTTCGCTGAAATGATTGGTTTGTTAAAGTGCGCATGTCCTATTTCAACAGCATCAGGGTGGGTGGGAGGGCCCAAGGACAATTCCATCTTGCAACTCTGTTTTTGGCATTATGTGACCGTTCAACAGTCATTTAACAGACCGTTCAAGTAGTCATCGTATGGCAAAGCGGATAACTGCGGCCTTAACAGCTATGTTGGTGTTAGACGTTCATCCGGTGTCCACCATCTGTGCAGTGGAATTCAGACTATTTGAAGGTGGAGGTATTGTGGCCCCGGTACCAAATTGGGTACCGGGGCCACTCCACTACGCAGTCCAGAAAGCTACCTCGGTGCAACGTTTTGGACTAAAAACAATATTTTGAGGTGTGAGGTGTTCAGAATAGACTGGAAATTAGTGGAAATGATTGTTATTGAATGTTATTGAGGTTAATAATAGCGTAGGAGTAAAAAGAAACAAAAAAAATGGATTTTAGCACTTTTTATGCTTTTTAAAAAATAAATCAGAACCCAAAACCCTAAATCAGAACCAAAACCTTTCGTCAGGTGTTTTGGCAAAACAAATCAGAACCCAAAACCTCAAGCTAATCAGAACCCAAAACCCAAAACACTAAAAGTGGCCGGTGCACACCCCTACTTCCTAGTTCTATATATAAAGCCCCAATATGCAGGGCAGAAATTGCATTGCTTGCTACCTTACCATTCAGGAACTACAAAAAAATTTCCACACAGTGTAGCATATCTGACGCACAATCACAGAGATCAAGAGGCATCTATAAGAGAAGCTAAGGGACCACCACAACCGCATTGACAGAAAATGTATATAATCTATATACTCTAACAATCCTAGGTCTGTTTATATTACTGTCCTACTGTGCACTCTTTTCTCATCCCTCTAAGCTTCTTATTTTAAATGTGTTATTTAAGTTATGTATCAAAGACTTTATATTAGTAACATAAATAATAGGCATGAAATAGCTAATACTAATATCTGTTTTTACTTAACTAAATATGTCCAATGCTGCTGCCTGCCTCATTTTTCTCTCCCGCCGCTCTGTCTCTGCAGTCTCCCTCCAACAGTCACTATATTGACTCCCCATACCCTACAGAATTAAAATGAAACTCCTTACCATCACCTTTAAAACTCTTAGTTAATCTTCCCCTCCGTACATCTCCAATCTCATCTCTACCTACACTCCGACCCGCCCCCTCCGCTCTGCCTGTGACCGCCGCCTCACTACTTCACTGATCACCTCCACTCACTCTCGTCTTCAGGACTTTTCCCCTGCTGTGGAACGATCTTCCACGTTCCATCAGGTTAGCATCTACTCTCAAATGCTTCAAGCGTATCCTTAAGACTCATTTCTTTATTCAAGTCTATCAGTCCTCCTCCTAACTTTCTTGTCCTGGCTCTCTCCCCCAGTTAGTACCACCCTATTTGTGTCTCCCCCTTCCCTTTAGGATGTAAGCTCTCATGAGCAGGGCCCTCTTTCCTTGTGTGCTCCTTCCAATATTCCATCACCCTCTGTACCTCTTGGCCTGCTTTGCTAGCCTGTTTTCCCTGTTTTCTTAAGCTTCGGACTTCTTCTCGCTGATTTCTACCATCCCTTTCACTATCTGCCCAAAAATAATCTGATTTGCTTTAACCTGTCAGCTGTGTTTGTATATATTTTTATATTATGTTGTGTCTTGGTTCTCTGTTTTCTGTATATGTAATGTATGGCGCTGCAGACCCTTTGTGGCGCCTCATAAGTCAAAGATAATAATAATAATAATAATAATAATAATGTACATCATGCTTTCTATCATCCCTCAGCTGTAGATTGCTATGTTAAAAAAAAAGATGCTTGTCTATCTAAAAAGACAGCAACTGCAAGGTTAATAAAATTGCTCTGTAGAAATGCACTGTGAGGATTGGTCAATTTATATGCAGGGGCAGGGCCAATGGTGTCAAAGCAGTTTAAAAGACTGCAGTCACAAATTTCTGACCTGATTTAGATCCCTTTAGTACACGGTCATAATGATGAAGTAAAGGTTTCAGCTGTCTGTAATGGAGTAAAAAGATAATATTTTACCTTTTAACACAACTGCAGTGAAATGTTGGGTTAACACTGTGCAACATATTTTACTTTAACATCTCATATCTGAAATGTTACATTTTGGGTTTTAGCTGTTATTCAATCTGTATAATAAAAGATAAAGAAATTTCCAAAGAGATATGAATAAATAAAACAATTACAAGTTTGTATTCCTTTATCAAACAAAAGACATCTGACAAATCAAGAATGTGTATCACTGTTACAGCTATTTTAATTAATGTGAAGACTAAATTAGAAACTGCATTTACATTTTTATTTTAGGTGTGGGTTGGGATGAGTAGGTGTATAATAAAACTTATAAAATATATTTTAGACAATAGTAAACATACAAGAGAGTTCATTTGAATACAGTAATAACAGGAGAAATTCTTTAAAACCTTCTTTGTAGGGCTGTAACAGGAACTTGAAAGCCTATAATTTTTTCTGAAAGTATTCTATTATTGGAGTTAATGGCTGCAATCCCTGCTGCATCTAAAGGCTAATTTGCTTAAAACGTACCTTAATCATATATTCTATATTTGTAATAGATGTAACCTATTTAATAAAATTACAGCTTTTGTGATCTGAAATAAGATGAATTTGAAGTTCTGTACAAATTAGAAAACTGCTGGAGTTGCTGCTGTTAATTTTGAAGTAGAAAAATATGTGTGCGCGCGTGTGTGTGTACTTGCAGTCATATGCTTATGGGGACAATGACCTGTTTACACACCAACATTGTGGGGACCTGAGTCGTAGTGGGGACACAAATTGAGGTCCCCACAAAGCTTCTTAAGGCTAATCAATGCAGGGAACCTTGCTGATATGCTCAGCATAAAAATCTGGTATGTCCCCAATAGTCACATTTGTCGGAACAAAAGTGTGCATGTGTCCAATGTGGAGGGGAGAAAGTGTGTGTGCATCCCACAGCTAGAGGCCAGTATTCCGTCCAAATGTATATCAGGAGCAGGAAAAGGAAATAACTTCATCCTGCCGGCGCTTTATACACCAAGCGGGTAAAGACACACACAAATCTGTCTGCTGCTGAAGGTAAAGCAGGGACAGTGAAGCATGACAGAGCCCACCGGTAGCTCCGACTATACCCCAGAGAGCAGTGGATTTTAGTATGCCCCTGATACTTTGGAGGAGAGCGGTTCAGACACCAGCGGTGATGCCCCGTTGCCCACCAGCACAGCAGAGTGCAGGTACCCAGAGATGAGTTCTATGTACAAACATTCTCGACCTTCTGCTAGCTGTGCTTTCAACACAAAGGGTGGGAGAGACGACGCAATGTCTGTCCAAACGCTATCCAGAAATAGTGATGGCTCCAGGGCGTATAACAAAAAGCAGTACTGCCTGTACTGTGAGAAGCCCCTCTTACAAATTGCCCAGAACTTGGAGCATGTTCATCCCAATGAGACTAAAGTAGTCTGGGCACTGAAATTCCCCAAGCATTCAAAAGAAATGTGCATGCAAATGGCACATCTTCGCAATAGGGGCAACTTTGCACACAATGCTGAGGCAATGAGGACAGGCCATAGCGTTCTGGTCCCGTGCAAACTTCCAGACAAAGAGATGGATGCTGAAGACTTCATGCACTGTGTAGCCTGCCAGGGCTTGTTTGCAAGGAAATACCTGTGGCAACACATGAAGAGATGTAAGCTAACCGAAGGGGCAAGAAGCTCACACCTGGCAAGAACAGAGTCCAGTCATTGTGTGCCTTTGCTCAGGCTGGTCCACCAGACATCAGTGATGGCTTTTGGAAGCTCTTGAGTGACATGACACATGATGAAGTCTTACTCCCAGTCAAAAAGGATCGATGCATCATGCAGGTGGGACAGCATCTATTCACCCGGGTCAGATCAGATGTTGGCAGGCACAAGTACATCCATCAGAAGTTAGAGAAATGGACAGGCTACTGCTACAGGCCATAAGAGCTACCACTTTGGAGAGGATGGAAGACTTTACCGCCCCATCAAATTTTTTGCAAGTAGTAGAAGCTGTGAAACTGGTAGCTGGCTATGATGAGGAGAAAGGTACATTTAAGACGCCTTCGCTGGTACTCAAGAACGGGCAAGGCCTGCAAAAGATAGCGAGCATTGTGGAGTGCCAAACCATGATGGAAGGCTGCAATGCTGCCGTTGAGAACACACAAAATTTCAGGAAGCTACATGAGGCGAGATGGAACGAGTTGATCTCATCGGCTGCCTTGAAAACTCCTAAGGTGTCCAAGTGGAACATGCCTCAGAATTTGGACAAAATGCACATTGATCCGGACGGTAAGTGGAAAATCTGGTGTTTGATGTATGCTTTTGACTTTTACCTCGGTCATTTACATATCTGTTTCTTTTCAGAACCGGTCCAGCTACAGAGCGAAATATCGGATGATGAGCCATGCCAGAGGGACAAGTAGCCAAGCTTTTAGTCGACACTTACACATCAGAAGAGAGGCGGTGTATGGACCTGGCAACACGGGACCAGTGCCCAGCCATGGCCTCCACATGTAGGTGCAGCACACAATTTTGCTAGGCAGAATTGTTCTGTCGACAAGGCATTGGGAAAGGGGTGTCCCTATATGCCATGTTCCAGGCATGGGCAATAAAATCAAGTGTGTGTGTGTGTGTGTGTGTGTGTGTGTGTATGTGGTGTAGGGGTCACTAAAAACCAGCAGCAGGCGCTTCTCCCCCGCTGCACTTATGTCCCACACCGCTGACTAGATAAGAAAATCTAATCAGCAGTTTTGTAGTGGCCCTTCATCTGAAAATGGATGCGCCCGGGCTTCCCGATGCAGTCACATGATCACTGATGTCAGTGATCATGTGACCTTCCCATTAATAGTTTCACACTGTCTGTCACTGACAGACAATGTGATTAAAGTTATTTACCAACGCCTCCCTCCCCTCCCAGCATGCACAGCTGTGCTCCACCCTCCTCCTTTGCTGTGAATATGCCCCCTACACTTGCTGACTAGCCTTCAGGAATAAGAAAAAGTGAGTATTTCCATTTTTATTTTATTTCTTCTTCTTATTTTTTTTTTATTATTTTTTTCTTTTGTATTATAATTATTTTTTTTTCTATAAGGGCTACCCATGCTGTATCTTTGATTTAAAAACTATGGTGGATAAAATAATTATTTCATTGCCACCTCATGCTCTATATTTGACTTGCTGCAAGTCAAATATAGAGCATGAGGTGTCAATAAAATAATCATTGTATCCATAGTTTTTAAATCAAAGATACAGCATGAGGTGGTAAATAATAGTAATTTCTCTCCCAAATACCTTGCAAATGAAATATAGAGTATGACGTGACAAATAGTAATTTTTCTATGCTATAAAAATCACTATGGCCATGTCATACTCTATATTTCATTTGCAAGATATTTGGGAGAAAAAGTACTATTATTTAGCACTATTTGACTTGCTGCAAGTCAAAAATAGAGCGTAAGGTGCCAGTAAAATAATCATTTTCTCCCCCATACTTTGCAAGTCAAATAAAGAGCATGAGGTGGCAAATAGTAATTTTTCTACCGTATAAAAATGACTATTTGCCACCACATGCTCTATATTTGATTTTCAAACTATGGTGGAGAAAATGACTATTTGATTGGCACCTCATGCTCTATATTTGACTTGCAATCTATGGGGTACAATTTCTACACCATAGTTTGCAAGTGAAGCAGAGGGGGGGTGCAGTGGTGTAATGCAGAGGGGGGGGCACTGGAGTGATGCAGAGGGGGGTGCAGTGGTGGGATGAAGGAACATATGTGTTATGAAGGGACATGTTAGGGCCGTCCATTGCCTTTAACAAATGCATAATTCATAGGCTTATTGTGTAAAAAAAATTTCCCCGAAATTTAACACCTTGATACCTGGATACTTCCCATCTAGAAATCCTGTGTCTGCAGTGGAGTCTGGACAGCGTTCTGCATCAAACAACACGGCATCTGGACCGCTGGAGGAGGTAAGGCTAATTATTTTTTTTTTAACACAAATGCACAGTAGGTATGGGTCTGTGAGGCAGGTATTTGGTGTGTTTGTGAGGGGAGGAGGGGAGGGGGGCGGTATTTTGCCTAGGGCACTGAGAACCCTAGCACCGGCCCTGCCTATTGGCGGCCACAATCCATGCAGAACTGTCGCTGATTTAGTTAGTACTATACAACATCAAGTGTTTCATCCAATCAGTAATAATGATAATCCTGAAAGATTTAACTAAATCCCAACTCCTTAGATTCCCTGCAGATGAGCTATCTACTAAGGATTTGTTGATACATATTTCTGTTGATAAATCCTAAATTAATAATCAGTAGTAGCCTCTCATGTTCACAAAATGAGAGAGAAACTAATAATCCTAACTGCTCCATGGAACCATTGTTTAAAATTAGCTGGATATAAATAATTCAAACATGCACAAACAGCTAGCGCAGCATCCGCCGATGCGGTTTCGCTATAGGCTTTAACAAGGCAACCCAATGGCGTGCCTTGATAGGTCTTACATAGTGAGGGACACACCCCCATTGATGATCCATCCATCCTAGCAACATTTATAAGTAACCAAATCACATGGTCCATGAATGACATCACAAACATCCAGTGGCTTCTAAGTTACATCTCCTCATCTTGCTGATTGGTTGAGACATAATCAGATAAACAAACATATCTATTGGAGTACAAGAAAAAGAGTACTAGAAGCAGATTGTAATTGCAAACAGTAAAGTATGTGAAGCATCATACCTATCAGATAGAGATAATAAGAATAATCCAATTAAAGAAATTGGCTATTGATGTCAATTCCAATACGCACTTGACTCAGAAGGCTGAAAGAGGGAGATAAACAATCATAACTTTTAGCCAACACCGCACTTATCATTAACTGTTAACTACCAAGTTCATAACTGTTGGCACAAATCTCAGGAAGTCACAATCTCATGATAAAAAAATTGAAAATAAATATGGAGGTAATACCTCAAACACTTGCTTTTAGGGACATAGGAATGAATGACGTGGATGATGATAATAATAATTAAAGTGGCTGATTGAATGAATGGTGAATAAGAAAACTTGTATTGTAAAAAACGATAGTACTGAATTGATAATATTGATGCAGCTATTGCTGTAACCAATTAAAAGTAAATTATATGGTGATGATAGTGAGAAAAAATCACTGAGTTGTAAAATGTGATTCCTTTATTAACATATAGTGGAAAACAGAGTAATATATAAAGATAATTCAAAAGATTATATATATATATATATATATATATATATATATTAGAGATGCTCACTGACCCCCGTGAACTGGTTTTGGGTTTGGATCTGGGTTAGCTTTGTGTTTTTGTTTTGGTTTTGGATCTGTATTTTTTAGGAAAATTGCTAAAATATGCTAAAATCACGTAATTTTGCTCTTTTTTTGTTCCTTATGTTATTAGTCTATAGCAATCCACTCTTTTACTTGTGTGATCATGAAGGACCAGTCCTGTATTCACCATTTGTCTCCTTTATTAATATATTTAGTTGTTTTCACACTAAATAATTATATTGAGGACTATGAACACACTATAAGGTTACTATTGGTTCAAAAACATACTAAGGAGTAGCTCAATATCAATGTGATGAATGCTCCTTAATAGAATTTCCAAATCTGGATCTATTATTTTTACATGATTGGGGGGTAATGTGGGATAGATATAATAAATATTCCTTTATTAGATATCAAATGTATCACACCAGTAAATGAGTGGATTGCTATGATATAATAACATCGAACAGTGAGGCAGCAGGGTAGATCCACTACTATTGTAACTGTATTTCACATATCGGTTTAACATTTCATTATAATTTCTTTTAATATTTCGCTATAATTGTTTTTAATGTATAAAAGTTATTAGTTTTGTAAATTTCTTCCTTGCCTACTGTTTTTTATCAAATGTTACAATGTTGTGTGGTTGCAACTCCCCTCATAGATTATCAGGTTTTTTAAATATCTGATTATATATTAATACAGGGGTTGTTATTTACTCTGTGCGGTGCATTTTACTTCTCCAGATTATAAATTGTACATCAGACATAGCCCTCAATTCATACTTAATGATAATGGTTTACAATAATTCAATGTCTATAGTCCTATGGAACAAAATATAATTAAAAGGGTAAGTGAGAAAAGTTACTCCTAATAAAGTTTTAATTGCTAGTATCATTAATCTCATTATATTATGCCTATTGGACCCGCTTCATAAATGGTTATTTTGTGCATTTCATCCGCAAAATTATTCTGCACATGCACAGAACCGGACCATACAAGACTGTATGCAGCCATGTTCAATTCATCTTCGAATGCAAAGAACACTTACTACAGCCTATGATTTCAGGGAGGGAACAGGGCGGGGAGGGGCGTTTGGCCGTAGTCAATGTACATTAAGGGTGTGCCAATCTCGAGCATACGCAGTACTATTTTGTCCAAGCTCTATGCATCTCAAATGTACTTGTTTTTCCGCCATATATCTTGCTCCAGCTACACGGCTTGTCTAAGTGCTGCTTACTAATGATGATGGCTGTGTAAATATTCTAGCATACGTGTATGCAATCAGGAGCAACTATAAAAAAAAATATGCACAGTAGACATTAATAACATATTAAATATATTTCATGGGGAAAAATAATTTTAGATTTCTAGATTTTTTAATGTTTTGCCTCTAATGCCTACAGTACATTATTACCAGGTAACATTAAATCCAAAATCTTTTTTTTCTGTGCAATCATCATTTATTTATCATCATCATCTTTTATTTATATAGTGCCAACATATTCCGTAGTGCTTTACAATTGGGGACAAACATAGTATACTAATAAACGAACTGGGTAAAACAGACAAAGAGGTGAGAAGGCCCTGCTCGCAAGCTTACAATCCTTTGAGAATTTATATTTCACATAGGTATTGGTTGTATCCTGCAGTGTCCTGTATATTAGAGCAAAGCAGACCTACACCTGTATTCATTAGCGCACGTATTTTCAGATCCGCTCCTTGTTGAATTTGGGCATGTGCAAATCTGAATTACGTGTGCTCTGAAAGAAATGCACATTGCACTCAGTATGCACTCCTTGATGATCCAGGCCCATAGTCTTTGTAATTCATACCTCCAGCTGTTCTTAAACTGCCACTTTTAGAAGTGAATTCCATGCCTGTGTGATCATTGTAGGAGTTGTAGTTAAAGACCAGAGAAGCAATCAATCAAATAACCAAATTCAAAGGGAAGCTTGATCATAATATAAAACTGCACTTGTGTATTTAGAACATAAAATTTAGTAATAGCACATATGTCTAAAGCTTGCGCATCCTATGCTTCTGTTAGGCGTACATATACATACTGGCATGCCTGGGATATGCCTTGTTTATATTTGTAGAGTGTAAAATAAAGCCTACATAAATCTATTGGTTTCTAATAGATTATATGTCACAGATGACTAAGTAGGATGCAAAATAAAAATAAATGTAAATTGGGCAATGCTATAAAGCAGGCCTGTCCAACCTGCGGCCCTCCAGGTGTTGTGAAACTACAAGTCCCAGCATGCCCTTCCAGCTATCAACTGGTTGTCCACTGACAAAGCATGCTGCGGCTTGTAGTTTCACAACATCTGGAGGGCCGCAGGTTGGACAGGCCTGCTATAAAGTATCAAGTGTGCACAGAACAGAACAGATAGGTCAAACATACATACATACATTACAGATAATTGCTGATGGTAGTAAAATATAAATTTTAGAGATGATAGTTTAACCAACCATATCACACTTCAATGACTAAAGCTGGGTACACACTACAGAAATTTCGACCAACTTTTTATGCCGAGCGATTTTACATGCGATCGATGGTCCAATCGCTCGGTCCATGGACTGCATACACACTAGCCTTGTTTAGGACAATAAAGGGAAGAGCGGACGTCCCTTTAGCGACTTTTTACAGCCATGTTGTCGTGAGAAATGACTGTAATTTCATACTCACTGTTGTGGGTCGGTCGGAAGTTTATACACACTACACAGCGGAAACGAGACTGGAACGAAAATATTAAACGGTACGACCAACCAAATGAGGCGATAATTGTCCATTTAGGCAGACTTTCGACCATCGTGTCACTGCACACACTGACCTGACTTTTGAATGAGCGGTCATATGGTCGCTGTTTGAGCCGATTATTGGACGAAAACAGTGTAGTGTGTACCCAGTTTTAGAATAATTTTACACTTATTTTAGTGTAGTTAGTAAAAACTATTATGTGTACTGCTTATTCCACCGACCAACTGTCAGGATCAGTGGGAGGTCACTCCGCGAATACATAATCAGAAGCAGATAGATAGTGCTGTTGACTGTTATCACCATTAGCCATCATCATCATGTATATTTGCACCAACCCTACAGCACCCATAAGGGACACACCTTTCTGCATCTGCATTAAGTTGCATTGTGTGAACATGCCCTTACTGAAATTGGTCTATGCTTGCATGACTCCTCCATGCATCCCGAGGCATAAAGAGGTGCAAGTCAAAGATCCGCATGCACAGAAAATTCATATCTTGTGCAAAAAGATCAGACATATTCAGACGTATTCAATAATACAGGCAATGTATCATCATTTCAACTGGCGTAGTTTTTACCCTAGTCACCCAGTGCAAATATAGTTTTCTGCACTTCTCACTGTGACTAGTCAATATGTTCACCCCCTAGAAGTTAAGCCAATTATTATATTGGGAATTCCTAATATCAACTTGAGAAAGATTTCTCTCAAACCCTTAGTCAATGTCTTCAGACAATCCTAATCATACATTGTACAAGAAAAGAAGCAATGATAGTGTCAATGGTGATAAAACAAAGGAAATTAGCGCATCCTCATCCAACTTATTTGGAAAGGTTGCAAGTGTTTGTTAGTTGTGCACAATGTAAATCAATCTATGGTTGCAGATTCTGTTAACATAACCTCATAAATTATATTATAACATCAAACATTCAAAACGTGTAACCAGTAACACAATATCAGACTGGCTGCCAACTTCAGATATTATGTAGGTTCAACAAACTTAAAAGGCAAAGTGAAATCAGAAATATATGAAAGTGTAAAACTCTTTATTACACTTGAAAACATGCAAATATTGACAATGGTTGGCAATCTGTTGGCCAGAGGTCTATCAGAATTGCAGGTAACTCAGTCAGGAGCTCAAGATAGCACACAAATAACAGAGTGTCAGGAAATCAGGCTTTAACTCGGGCAGCAGGATGTCAGGAACTCATGTTTACACATCTATAGCAGAATGTCAGGAACTCATGATTGCACATGGGTTGCATAGTGTAAGGATCTTAGGGTAGCACAGAGATAGCAGAGTGTAAGGAACTCAGCATAGCACACTGGTATTCTTTAGAAAACAAGCTCTCATGAGCAGGTTCCTCTTTGCGATGAATCTTTTTCTGTTTGATTCCATGCTGGAATTCATATCAGTATCTGTGCTAGCTGTAATTGCTACTTCATGATTATCCAGTTATGTGTTATTATGATTAATTGTATTCTTATATATATATATATATATATATGTCTATTATATTAATGTCAAGGTAGTATGGTGTTAGGAACTCAGGTTTGCACATGAGTAGCAGGGTTTGAGGAATTTGGCATGGACACGGGTAATAGTGACAGGGACTCAGGATTGCACACTGATAGCAGAGTGAGAGAAACTCAAGATTGCACTCTAATAGCAGAGTGTCAGGAACTCAGGACTGTACACTGATAGCAGAGTGAAATGAACTCAGGTTAGCACTTGGATTGCAGACTGTCAGGTACACAAGATAGCACACTAGCACCAGGGTGTGATGAGCTCAGGATAGCACACTAGAAGCAGTATACCCCACATTTTATGCTGACTTCCAGGCTCCATAATGTATAGTTCTAGAGAACAAAGGTTGTTGGAACATAGGTATCAGGGGTAAATAAAGTCCAGAAAAAGTGTAACAAAAAGGTGAAGCAACAATCAGCAAATCGATGGCTGGATCCTCAGGACAGCATATTGTTCTCAGTACCAATCGCCCAGGCAGCAGATTTGTCCTCAGGCCCTAAGGTAATGGCTGCAGATGCAAAGGCAGCAAATTTGTATTTAGGCCCAGATGTCAGTACAGCAGATTTGTCCTCAGGCCCAGAGGTCAGAAAAGAAGATTTTTCCTCAGGCCCAGAGGTCAGAGAAAAAGTTTTGCCCTCAGGCCCAGAGGCAGGGCAGAGTATTTGTCTTCTGGCATAGAGGTGAAAGCAGCATATTTGCCTTCAGACCCAGTTATCAGGGTAACAGGAACAGACAGACAGTCAAAATGTTGACAACTGTAATAAAGCTTGGGCAAGGCAATCATCTTAGGGGCCACAGGCAAGAGTCACCTCAGAGATCTTGTGCAGGGTAGACATCTCGGAGAACTTGGGCAGGACAATTGCCTTAGTAACCTTGGATAGGACAATCATCTCAGCAACCTTATGCATAACAGTCATCTTAGTGACCTTGGGCAGGATAGCATGGATAAGAGACTCCTCCAAGATGGAGGTATCAGGCTGACTGAGACCAGAAGGTCCAAATTTTTGAATAATTAAAAAAGTACTTCCACATGTAAATATTGAGTAATACTCATCTGTCAGCCTAGTGGCCAATTTCAGATTATCAACATTTAACTGGGTGAATATGGAAACACTCAGCATTGCTCTGTAGTGTAGTGTAGCATATGTGCATAAAAATAATGGACACAGTGAATTTTAGAGTTCATAAATTGCTTTTTACTTCTTGAAAAAGTATTGAGAAATTATATAGTGTGGTGCATTGTATTCTGAGAAACCTACTGCCAAGAGTTGGAAACTCCCGCACAGCTCCGAATTGGGTCAGATCATTCTGGAATATCACAATTTAGATCACAAGTGAAACTAGTGATTTATGAGAGTGTAACATTTTTTATTACATTTCAAAACTTGCAAGCAGTGATAATGGTAGGGAGTCCTTTGGCCAGAGAAGTCTATTAGGATTGCACATGTGTAGCAGGAAGGAGTCAGGAGTGCAGGATAGCTCACTGATAACAGGGCAACAGACCTCACGCTTGCACACAGGATGTTATATGTATATATCTATCTATCTATATATATATATCATCATCATCATCATCATTTATTTATCTAGCGCCACTGATTCCGCACCGCTGTACAGAGAACTCATTCACAACAGTCCCTGCCCCATTGGAGCTTACAGTCTAAATTCCCTAACATACATACACACACACACACACACACACACACACACACACACAGATTAAGGTCAATTTTGATAGCAGCCAAATAACCTACCAATATGTTTTTGGAGTGTGGGAGGAAACCAGAGCATCCAGAGGAAACCCATGCAAACACGGGGAGAATATACAAACTCCACACAGATAATGCCATCTATCTATCTATCTATCTATCTATCTATCTATCTATCTATATATATATAGATATATAAAAAAATATATATCTATATCTATCTATCCTCTATTATATATATATATATATATATATATATATATATATATATATATATATATATATAATACATACATACATATATATACATTATAAACTCAGAAGCTGAAAGCTGAACAGTGAGAGTCATTACCCTGTGTTCCACTCTCTAGGGAAGATTTATGAAGGTTTGTTAAGGCGGTGAAGGTGATGTGCGGTTAGTTGAAATAATATTGGCTGTTTCTGTTCCTGACTTAACTCAGATAAAGAGACCTAATATGCAAAAATCGAATAGCTTTTTTTTTAAACAATGATACATAGCAGTTATCCAACATGGCTTAAATTGTACATAAAGCTCTTTAGATGGAATAATGAATCCTGTGAATAAAATCAATCATATTTAATTACAAATATTGACTCACATTTATAAAGTTAAACTAAACAAAGTAGAAATTAAAGCCATAGCTAATGACAATAAGGAAAATATGAACTTTGCTAGCACTCTTGAACAGGTACAATAGTTTTATTCAGAAACATCTTCATGTGTCACATTGACTAAAGTGTAGTTCATTATTACTTAGCATTTTGACTAAGGTATAGTACTTTATGTAAGGCTAACCTATAATCATTCAAATCTTAGCAGCTGGTAATATGAAAACAGAATTCATGTATATTTTACACATGCAAAGTACGAAACACCACAGAGCAGGCATTTAATATAAAACTGGCACGCTAATTCTACCCAAAACTAAAAATGTAGGGCCTGATTCATTAAGGATCTTAAATGAAGAGGATTCTTATTTCAGTCTCCTGGACAAAACCATGTTACATTGCAAAGGGTGCAAATGAGTGTTCTGTTTTGCACATAAGTTAAATACTGCCTGTTTTTTCATGTAGCACACAAATACTTGATAGCTTATTTGCACACTGAAATTTAAAGTTGATATGTGTGTGCTACATGAAAAAGCAGGCAGTATTTAACTTATGTGCAAAACAGAACACTCATTTGCACCCCTTGCAATGTAACATGGTTTTGTCCAAGATACTGAAATAAGAATCCTCTTCATTTAAGTTCCTTAATGAATCAGGCCCGTAGTCTTTGGTGGTCTAAAATTAGACAAAATTGCCTTCCAAATGTTATAGTACTGGTGATTCAGTTACTTTGCCCATCATCATCACCATTTATTTATATAACGCCACTAATTCTGCAGCGCTGTACTGATTCACATCAGTCCCTGCCCCATTGTGGTTTACAGTCTAACATACACACACAAACTTGGGTGAATTTGTTAGCAGCCAATTAACCTACCAGTAGGTTTTTGGAGTGTTGGAGGAAACCGGAACACCCACAGGAAACCCACGCATACATGGGGAGAACAAACCAACTCCTCACAGATAAGGCCATGGTCGGGAATTGAACTCATGACCCCAGTGCTGTAAGGCAGAAGTGCTAACCACTTAGCCACCATGCTGCCCATGCAGGTGACATTCTTTTCTTGTTCATGGATTGGAAGTTCACTAGAGAGGGTCCTTGAAAACACTGGTATTAGTGTGAATAGACCTGGCTGTGCAGGAATGAAGATGTTCTGCTTGGGACAGTAAGGCACAAGAAAGGACCAACAGATTGACCAAATCAGCGGTGTATTTACTTTATCTACTTAATTCCATTCCAAGCTAAATTTTTAGATTAGGGGGAAGTTACGCTTTAGCATTTTCAAATTCAATAGAAATTGAAACCTAGTGTGTCACATTAAAGCATCAAACCACTCATGAGTTACAGTTCATCAATGCAATTTTACAACATAACTGTCTACATCAGATTTACTGTTTTGCATGTAGTGCCATTAATGGCTGCTTGGGAAACTCTTATCGCACATTGCAAAATTCATTATTTCCTAAGATCCAATTCCCAATAAAAATAGATACATAATTAAGATAGCATAGACAACTTTAATGCCATAGGAACTTTATACCAAAGGAGTTATGTACTGTGTGTCACACATCTTTGTAATGGTCACGTTCATACACCAGCTTATACAATATAGTGTAGTACAACATTACTATGTGTTCTTTATCTAAGTGCACTGTTATGTTATGAGTGTGGTATGGCAATGGTATGGTTGTAATCATACAACACATTTTCCATAACTACTGGACCTAAGAGCTATAGTAATTGCCATTGACCTGATTCGAACCAGAAAAGCTTTATGCATGTACCAATGCAGAGTCATGTACCAAGTATAACACATATTTTCCTCTAGGCATTAATATACAGACATCTAGAATACAGAATCAATCATCTGCAATGGAAGCTATGATCTGAAAAAATATATAAGTATAATAATATCACAATAAAAAAAAAAATCAATATTCAAATCTCATAATTTTGTGTATATCATATATTAATGTTGCTCAAAATTATGACAATGAAAGTCCATGATTCACAAGCTCCAAAAGGCACAATAGAAAATTCTGGATAATTAGTATTATTATGTGGCAATTATTTCTTTTGACACAAATTTTATAGAGTAAGTATTCATGCTAAAATTTCAATTACAATGTGATGCTACAATACATGTTTTTTTGTGCACAAAGTATTAATCCTCCTTAATGTTCATCTAAATATATTGGGGAACAATATGCAATTGAGTATAAATGTAATAATACTTGGATGCTGATAAGCAAATAGCTTTTCAGTATCCAAGTAAATGTTCACATATATTTAGTTGCACGTGTATCTTCAAAAGCATGAAGGGATATTCTCAGGCCCTAGATATTCAATAAGCAACATACATCCTTTTTTAGACGTTAGCTGACAAGTGGATCCATATGATATTTTCTGTTACTCAAAGGTCCATATCTATAATAAATTTTAAATCCGCACACTCCGTTTTCCATGTTGCCCATTTTATCCAAAAGACGGCATGTGCAAATAAACAATATCCACTGCCGTGTTTTTCAGCCTCCGTGCATCGGTGGTTTCATGCTAACCTCTGATGAAACTGCTGTAGATTGTAATATTGTGTTTATTAATAAACTGCTATATTTTTATATATCAGCATTTCCATTACAAATTAGTTTATTATTTTGCACATAAGTTAAATACTGGCTGCTTTTTCAAGTAGCACACAAATACTTGAGAGCTTTATTTTTACACTGAAATTAAAAAATTAATCTAGGACATGCCCTACCCAAACTATAAATCTGTCTTGTATCACGATGAAAAACAGCAAGCGTACTAAAGCAACTTATACATCAAGCCTATGCTTACCAGCTGTTGACTACCTTCGCTATAAGAGACACTTCAGATCTCCATGGAGATGTTGCACTAGCGCTTTCTAAGCTTAAAAAAAAGCTCTGCTGTCACTTCACATGGATTAAAATCTAGGGAAAACAATGGAGTAAAGTTACAATCATACGACCAGCAACGCAAGATGCAATGGAAATTCTTGCACAGAAGCATGAAGAATTTGGTGTGGCTACCCAAAATGTTTATATGTTTGCCTGACTACCTGCCTTGTCTCTTTGCAAAGGCTCTGATTGCATACACTGATATGTCCGAGAGTGTTGTGCTAGAACTCCCCAAATGCTGTATTCCACGAAACTTCAAAATCATGTCACTCATTCAAAGGCCCTCAACCTAAATGACACAGAATTGGATTATTTGGCAGACTTCCACTGGCAGTATTATTGTCTCTCAAAAGGTACCCTCCAACTTGCCAAGATCAGCAAACTTTTAATGGAAATTTGGAAGAGATGGACATTGATCCAGATGTTAAGTTGGAAATCTTGTATCTGATGTATGTTTTTGACTTTTACCTCTTTCATTTGCATATCTGTTTCTTTTCAGAACCGGTCCAGCTGCAGAGGGACAAGTCATGAAATTGGTCATGCATTCGGTTGACACTTCCCATCAGAAGGCAGACTTGTAGAGACCCAGCAGCATTGGGCCAGTGCCCATCCAAGGCTTCCACAGGTCATGTGTAGCACACAGTTTTGCTATGCAAAAGCATGTTGCCTTCTCTGTTTTTCACAGATTCATAAAGGAACACTCTGGTTTCTTTCAGGTTGTAAAGAAGTGCAGAGAAAAACCCTGGACAGAGAAGAGATGCAAGCTGAGGAGAATCAAATGATCACATTTGTCCAAACATGCCGGGTGCCAGCAAAGCATGATTGCATCGCGTGCATCATGGCTGGACCATCAGCACTGACAGATCAATACTGATTAGCTGTGAAATTGTACATAAAAAATGGTTAACTGTGATTCCTGGAATCTGCAGTGTACTAGGACCCAGTGGAACAGGATAATGGCATCACAGTGTTATACAGGAGAGATACAAGGACCCAGGGAAAAAACCCTGCTATGAGGTTGGCTTAAAAGGTTTTTGAGACATTGACTGTTGGGAGAAGGATTCTCAGACAGTGGGAGAGTACTGAGGAGAAATTGTGACACGGTTTTCTGGATGCTGTTGTGAGTTCTTTATGGTATTAGAGACTAGAAATGCATTACTGTATTCTTAGACAGTTTATGTGACCTCACATATTCCAAGTTAGAGTATTATGGCCACAGTGCAGAAAGCTGTTGAGTCTCCGGCTGTCACGCGCCGTCCTCCCTGATCCCTTGTCAGTCGGGGAGAGACGCCTGTCTCCCCGTGCCGTAGCGCTCTGTTGCTAGGCAACAGACGCGCTGCGGCTTCCGGCCAGCTCCTTTGTCGGGCGCATGCACTCTGCCTCCTTCCTGTTGTCTAGCAAAGGGAGGCTATTCTGTTCCTGTGCTTCCGCCACCTGGTTCTTCCTATCAGCTGCTTCCTGCCTCTATTTAAACCTGGCTCTGGCACCATTAGGGTGCCAGAGTAACAGGTAACAGGTTTCTACCTAGTGTTCCTGGTTCTCCTGCTCCTAGTTTCCTGCTGGTGATTAAAGTTGTGTGCTCTCCCGTTGTGACCTATATATGTACAGAAGTAACAATTACAGGTATGCACAATGGACATGAGAGGAGAACATACAATACAATACCGGTCCTATTATGGCCACCTTGGGTAATCCGACTATTGGCTTAGGCTTTCCTGGTGAGCACACAGGATCACAACACCTGGGGTAATTTATCCAAAGGATAAGGAACAAGGGTCCTCGCAGTCCTTCCTCGATCTCCGTCCTCTGTCAGCTGGCAGGAACCATAACTCTTACACCAGCATGATCTTTCCTCCATCAACCCCCCTGACACTCCACTGCTCCTTTTTTATATCAATAGAATAGCCTTAGGGCTGTAGGGGTGGGTTGACTGTCTGCTGTGTCTTAGGATATTCAGGCATAAAAATACAGTACACGTTTCCAAAGTAAGGTGCTTAACTCAGACACAGAAAGCCACCATGTCTGGGTTGTGAATACACTACTAAACATTATCCTGTTTGCCTACAGATGTCGTTAAAAGCACAATATTACAGTTTCTCATTTTTAGCCTGTAAAGTGTGGTTAACTAGCAATGTAAATAGCAGGGCCAAATATACACAGTCTATATAAATGGTTACAGCACAATGTAATGGTGACTATCCACTCCATTATGTTTTAAACATAACATTTGCCTGACTAGATTTTAACAGAGGAGGGGACCCTACCCCGGCTAGATCTCCTGTTATTTAGGTAAACAAAGATAGCTTCTGTTAAATAATAGTCTGGTCTACCAGATAATATAATTATTGATGAATGTGTCTACAGATCTAGAATACACATAGACTTACTCCTTTGGCATTAGTGAGCAATATTAAGCCCTCAGACTAACACGAATACCTCACCTACAGTGTAATAGATAACATAATACAATATATATTATATATTATTAATATCACATATTACCAATCTTAAAGCTAATATTCAAACACTGTATGGGGGTGAGCACAGACATGCTATGGGAATGAAAACACACATACGGAATACACAGTCATAATGTGTGCTAGGGCAGACACTGTAGGGGGACATTGGAATAAAAAGTACATGTTTACAAGTATTGTGACAACTATAAAGTACAGTAACTGACACCTCTATTAGCTCAGGCCTGTGAACAATGTATTCTGATTGTATTTGTTTTACTTGCTGTTAATAATCTTTTCAGACAGATTCTTAGTGACATATTGTTCCTGCAATAATAAATCTGATGTCACTTCTTTCATTTGGTTTCCTACTTGTATTGGGGATTTGGGGCTCTTTTATCCCACTGCTGTGCTCTAAAAGAAGAGCATCCTTGGACCAGGTACAAGTGGTTGACCATGACTGTAACCTCCATGGCTATGTTTCGGTTTTTACAGGTGTGTGGATGTCCTCAGACAGCAGAAATACATGAAACCTTCCCCACCATGCTGTCCATGTCAATATTTTGATCAAAGTCAAACTAAATATTTCAAGTGGTAAATCTGGTGCCAAACAGACCCTACAAATAACCATATATTGTCCTGTTAACAGGACATTAGAAAAGGGGTGTCCCTATGTGCCATGTTCCAGACATGGATCCTCACGATGCTATAAAAACAAGTATATGTGTGTATGCAGAATAAAAAAAAAATGAAATAATTATCAATTAAATATTGTAATATTAGATTCAGGTTTTAAAGCTTACATTACATCATGTGTTAAAAGTTTTAGGAGAAAAGCATTGAGTGTGATGTTTGTTCTAAAAGTACTAATGTCAGAAGAAATACATCAGCGGTATTAGAGGAATCAGATTTATCATCACTAGAAAGACTATTATCAAATCCATATCTAGAATGGATTCAATGACTTATTTGGTAATTGCATTACAAAAAACTAATTTCAATTTAAAAACCACACTCTTATAAGAAGACTTCTGTCAGAACCAGAATGGACAGAAATGCTTCATAACATTGATAGCACATCATTTATACTAGTTGTCATAACATAAAATTTTCACTTAAAAAGAATCATATGGGTTAATTATATTAAATTAAAAGGAGAAGGATGGAAATCAGTGAACCTATACCAAAGATCGCCAGTAATTAGATATAGCTGAGCAGTTTCATTCATAATGGTAGTGGTGCAAGAAAACTAGTGACACATTAGTTAGCAAAATAACTAAAGGGGTATTAATGAGATGGATTACCTTAATAAGGAGGCATCTTTTTATATTTTAAAAAAATAGTTACTGATGCCATAATTGCTTCAAGCTGGTCATTCATACATTTTGATAAGTATGAAACCTGTTTACCAATATACAGTACTTTTATTTTAATTCTTACCATGAATGATAAATGAGTATCAAAACTGCATCATACTAAAGCTGAGATATTTCTCAGTGACTGTCCCTATTTATTTTACTATTTTATGACCAAAAATGAAAGATTTTGTCTATATGACTCCACTGGTAATCTGAATTTGTCAAAATGAAGACAAACTGGAAAAACTTGGTTATCAGTAAACATCTATTTCTAATTTTAACATTCAGTAAGATGTAACTTGAGTACACAAAGTCACTTTTGTATTTTTTTTACAGTTGATTAATTGAATGAATTTACATGGCAGTAGATAGATCAGACATAGGGAAGAGTTCCAACAGTAATTAAGTTTAAACAATAATGACGCAGCACAACATTAGTATTTGAATATTTGAAGCTTTAGCTATTTCAAAGTTTAGTTCACTCATTCAGTTTATCTATTTGATTGTGGCTGCTAAGCTGTGGAAATACGGTCTGTAAGAGGACTTGGAGAAGTGCCTTTCAGAGCATTAAAATCACTTTACTTTGTGAATCTTTCAAGGATTAGAAATATAGTATTATAACCAGATGAAAGCAATAGTTCTAATATAAAATCCCTTTTTCGTAATATCTTTGACATAGCCATTACAGTGTATTGGCGGCCTTAGTTGACAAGATTTGCTATAATTGGGCTTTAAGAGCCAAGATTTTTAGATAGGTTTTACATTTTGGACGACGTTGGTGCTTCTCAGTAAGGGAAGATATCTCAGTTTCAAGGTCCTGTATGCGACATAATTGGACTTTTTTTAAAGTTGAAGACAAATTAAAAGTCCTCGAATTGTGGCCATATTGAGAAATATTTATAGATGTATTGAGTTCCTTGAACTCCACGATCGCTTGCACAATCTTTTGTTTATCCTCTTTTTTGGAAAGGAGATTATCATGAAGATGCCAAGAGTGACATTGATGGACAGTAGAATAAATATTTAGGTAAAGAGACACCGCTGAGTGGTCAGTCCAGGAGATAGGGAGAACCTCAGCGGAATGCAATAGAGGATTGGTCAATCTATCAGCGAGGATCATGTCTATTCGATTATGGGTGTTGTGGGGTACAGAAAAGTGCGTATAAGCATATGCAGATGAGTTCAAAACCCGCCAATTATCATAAAAATCGTGCTTGTTTAACTTTTTATTGCAGTTGCTGTAGGGCGTACAAAGTCTAAATTCAATGGAGGCAACTTTCTGCTGCTTGTCTCGTGGTTTCTGGGAATGTTTTTTGAGAGTTGGAAACAAGTGGCCCCTTCTGGTGGCTGCTGCGATGGCTGTATGAAAATAAAGACCATAACTCACAGCAGCAATTATTGCTCCTTTAAGGGAGGATGGAATCAGAAATATGATCAGTGACCCCTGGGGTGCATCAGCTTTAGTATTGTAAACTCAAAATTTGCCTGTCTCTAAATACTATAAACAGAACTGGACAACCTTCCAACAGTTGTTATCACTGTTTACAGCAAGATTATCCTTATATCTATTTTCATAATTCTGTCTGCTGGCAACAATCTCTGGAAATAGTAAGCACAGGGATGGAGTAAGATTTTTTTAACCATATCTATGTGACACAAGGTTCCTAGGGCCTTGTCTGAGATGAAAGATAGAATAGGGTTAAGGTGGGCTAGGACAAGAGTATAGGTAAAGGCTTTCTTTAAAGTGTTAGTTGAACATCTTTTGAAGCAGGTCATTTTTCAATAAATTGTGTTTTAGCAGGATCCATTTGTTAACTGTGCAAACAAAATCATATGGTTTAGTAACTCTAATGCTGTTAAGAAGAACATTTTCAGATTGTATTGATTTAGTCATGCTAGGATGATTCAGACATGTTTCCAGTGCTCCATGAGGAACTGTGAGCACACCGGGATATCATCCAAGTAAACCGTTACAAAATGATCAAGTAGCTCTTTAAACACATACATAATGAAATGTTAAAAAATAACTGGGGTGTCACAAATGGCAAACGTTATGGCACAATATTCATAATGTACGTATCTGTTGATAAATGCAGTCTATCATTTGTCAACCAGTTTTAATCGGACCAAGTCTAGTTCCTAAGGTCTAGTCTGATTCTAAAACAAATTTTGGCTCATCATAGCTCATGTGTGGGTTCTGTAAAATAATCAATTTTAAAGTACAGTTGATGATTCAGGTATTTAAAGATCTTTTTTCCCAAGAAAGAAAATGACGGTCATGTCAGGGGATGTGCAATGTCACATAAAAACTTATTTGAGATTATTGTCCAGATATTCCTTCAACATCTTCAGTTTAGCTCTGATAATGAGTAGATTCAGCTTAAGTGAATTTGAATCCCAGGTGGTATCGCAGATTGCTGCTGCAGCAATCCCTGCTATAGTGATTCCAGCATATTTGTTTCATAAACTACTTTTAATTTTCTATGAGGTCAAAACTAGTAAATAGAAAAAACATGTTTCAGGTGAGTAATTATTTATTTATTATTAATCATAAGGACACTTCTGCTATTTCAGGCAATAGGTAATATTTGCCATTGGAATTACAGTGGAATGAAACATAGTAACATAGTTGATGAGGTTGAAAAAAGACACCAGTCCATCAAGTTCAACCTATTTTGGATCTCCTGCGATCCCTCACTTATATTTAAAATTGATCCAGAGTAAGCAACTGCCAATCTATTTCAGTTGTGAAAATCCCCCCAGACCCAATATTGCAGTCCTATTTTTCCCTATATCCACTGCTATCCTTCATTTTAATTAACGGTTGTATCCCTGGATACACTTTTCTGCCAAAAATGTGTCTAACCCTTTCTTAAACATATCTATTGAATCTGCCATCACAACCTTCCCTGGCAGTGAATTCAATATCTTGACTGCCCTTACTGTAAAGAACCCCTTCCTTTGCTGTTTGTGAAATTTCTTCTCCTCTAACCTTTGAGGGTAACCGTGTGTCCTGTGTATAGTCCTTGGGGTAAAAAGTTCCCATGAAAGTTCTCTGTATTGACCCTTAATGTATTAGTACATAGTAATCATATCTCCTTTTAGATGCCTCTTTTCTAAAGTAAACATGCCTAAACTGGCTAACCAATACATTATTTTTTTACTTAAAAAAACAATACATTTGTGAGAAAACAAATCTTACATTATAGATGCATTGATTGTTATATATCAGTGTTAATTGTTTGTGGTTTAAACTAAGGTTTATTTTTTACTGTCTCACAACACTTGTGTAACTTGCAACATGGTGTTACGAGCTGTGGCCAGCCGCTGCGACTCTCTCACATGCGTCCCAGCCATCGCTATGACGACCGGGACGTCACTTCTGGGGCTCGTCCCGGCCGTTGCCTAGGCAACGGTCGGAACGCTGAAGCAGATAGCGCCGTGTCCTGGCAACGGAGAGCAGCCGGGCACGTGCACAGCTATATAAACCAGCCTGTGGGCTGATTATTAATTAATTATTCATTAGGCATATGCTGGGGGCATTTCAGAGCTAGGCTCTGATTGGTCACACTTAGTATTTAAGGCAGGGAGGGCTTAGACTCCCTGCCGGTAATAGCTTCCAGTTTTTCTGCCTGCTACCTGCTCTGTGCTGTTGGTGTATACCTGTTTGGATTGTCTTTGCCATGTATGACCCCTGCCTGAACCTTGGATTTGCCTCTTTGCCTGTGACCATGATTCATTTTGCTTGTGCCTTGGACCCCGCTATATTGCTCGTGACCCCGACATTTGGCGTGTTTCCTGTTTATTCCTGCTTGCAAGTGACCCCTGACCTTTGCTTTTGTTTGACCATTCGCTGCCTTCTACGCTGCCTCCTGGCCTGCCACTACGGTTTAGTATCACAAACTCACACTACATCTGGAGATAAGTTCCTGGGGGCATCTGAGCACCGGTGAGCGTATAAAGCTCTATGGGAAAGGCGGCTGCTAAAGGTGAAGACCTCCGCCTACTAGTTCTGTGAGTTTGTGTGCTGACTGTCAGCATAACACATGGACAGACTTATTTTGGCTGCAACCTATTTTTTTTAAATCAAGTATGTTTTATTGAAATATTGAAAATGTTCAGTTACAAGTACAGTGCAGAATAAACAAACTCCAAAATTAACTAGGCATGTAATCTCAACAAACATAAACTTCAGACTACCTGAAAAAAAACCAAATGAACAACTCCAAAGCATGTTCCAAAAAGTATCAGGAAGGGTGTTACATTTAGGGCAATTTGTACTACCACATTTACCCATCTTGTGCAACCTCACAGGGGATATGCAAACCCTGTGAAAGATGTATAAGTTCTCTTGGTGAAACCAAATCTTCCTCCCACTTATATCTAAGAGTATCAAGACCTTCTGGTGACACTTGAGGCAATAGGTGGACATAAAGACCAAAGATCGCCTTACGTGAAAGACCAATGACCATCTTACCTTGGGAATGATACATTTAATAGAGGAATCTACAAGCTGAGGAGTGACCTCGCAAAATTGGGATCCTAGTGCATGGTGTAGTTGCAGATATCTAAAAGTAATTAGACTTGGGTGTTGAGAATTCACTTGTCAAATGATTCCAGATAACTATTTATAAAGACCTGGCCAAGGTTATGGGTCCCTACTCTTCACCATGTTACATCACTTGTAAGCTTAGCCAGTTCCCGGAGCTTGTTATTAAACCAGAGAGAAGTATCTAGGTCTTGACCTTCCCCAATAAGCTTATGAGCCACTGGCAAATCTCAGAAGTCTGCCTTTTGATAGGAATCAGTCTTTGGAGTTTTTGGTTTGCCAGAACTATCTTCTATGACCATAGAGAAGGTCCAGAAAAGTGTCTCACAGATGCCCCTGGTGAGTCACTAAGACAATCAATTAGATGATGAGTTGGGAGGCTAGATAAAAGACTCTAAGGTTAGGGAGGGCTAGACCCCCTGTGTTCTTAGACCTGCATATTATGCATAGTTTGACTCCAGTCCTCTTAACACCCTACACCAAATACACTATGATTTTATTAATATATAGAATAAACTTATTGGTCAGGTGAACTGGAGAGTGCTGTAGCGGGTACAGATATTTTGGATGTAAAACCGTTTGATCAGGTTAATTCTCCTAGTAACTTTAAGGGAAAGTTTTTTCCAAGAGCGGCATTTACATTTGAGGTATTCTGTTACAGGGTCAACATTAAGTTTGGCATTATTCTTGGCAATCCCAGTCACCCATATGTCTAGATCGTCATCATCATCATCACCATTTATTTATATAGCGTCACTAATTTTGCAGTGCTGTACAGAACTCATTCACATCAGTCCCTGCCCCATTGGGGCTTACAGTCTAAATTCCCTAACACACACACACACAGACAGACACAAAGACTAGGGTCAATTTGTTAGCAGCCAATTAACCTACCAGTATGTGTTTGGAGTGTAAGAGGAAATCAGAGCACCCGGAGGAAACCCACGTAAACACAGGGAGTACATACCAACCCCTCTCAGGTAAGACCATGGACAGGAATTCACCCTAGTGCTGTAAGGCAGAAGTGCTAACCACTTAGCCACCGTGCAGCCCGAGCCTAGATATCTAAACTTGTTAGTCCATTAGCGAGTGAAACATAGTAACACCATCTGGGACCATCCAGCCTAGAGGGAAAATATTGCATATGACCCAGTTTATTCTGATACCAGACTACTTGCCCTCCTTCTGATGAAAGTGCATGTGTAGCACTGAAACTCGTCAAGGTTACAGAACTTATCAATTTTTGTCCATTTTAATTTACATATTTTTCCGCGCTGGTAAAGAGGATCCACTTTTTATATTACCATTAGGATTTCATATATCAATTTATTACGTCCGGAGGATTTTATCTGCAGTGCTATCACCATCAGCCGAGAATTTGGTAACTGCTATTTCCTTTTGGGATGCCGCGGTCTATCTGCTCTCTGGATAAATAGACTTCCTCATTCTGAAGGCCATCACAGCTTATACCGCCTGCACATATTTGTTGCCCAACTGTGACTCCTCGCTGTACTACACACTATCATCTGTTTGGTGCAATTGCCTATAAGTGATTCAGCTAGAGGGATTTTATACCACCGATTCCAGTCAAATCATTTGTCTTCATTCCGCTATTTGGCCATGTGAGAGCGCCTAGATTGGCTTCTATTCCATTGCAATTTCACTGCCTCATATTTTTGGAAGGACCTGCTCATTTACAGATATTTGGATATATCTATTTTATTGGTTTACACCTACTTCATTATCTATTTAACACTGCAGTGGTATATCTGGACTTTTCACTAAACCTCCAACTGTAAGTAGCTGACATTCTTCAGCACAATGAGCAATGTATCCACCTGCATTTTCCATTATTACTGATTGAGCCTATATTGTACTCATCATACATCTTTCTATTTTCCTCTACTTATAGGACGTGTACAATTCATATTTTTATTTTGGTTTACTTTTTATTTGATATTGCTTTTTACTATTCATTTTTTGACCTTCTTTGATGTTGATCATGTTGGGCAAATTTTGAATTTATTTTTATGTAGGATTTGTATCTATTTATTATTATTAGAATAAAATGCAATTATCTGTTATTATGCAAGAGACTGTGGGGTAAATGTATCAAAGTCCGTTTTTTTCATCTCGCGGGAGATCGGCGTCTCTGCAGCTAAAATTTAAAGGAGCGATGGCTTGTAAAGGCAAACTTGCCTTTACAAGGCAGTGCCGCTTTAAATTTTAGCTGTCATCTCGACGAATTCCCGCGAGTTGAAGAAACCGGAGTATGATACAATTTCCCCTGTGACTTCTCTTTTTTATACTTTTTATTTTTTGTAGTGTAGACACTTAATTTTTTCTTTATCTTTTGCTTTTGGTATATCCAATACCTATATGACTGCAGCTTCTTGTTATTTACAACACACAACTACAACCTTTAGCGCCATTGGGGGACTGATTTTGGATTGGTGACTCAGTGGACACACCTACATATTGTGTTCTCCTCAGTTACCTCTCTATTTTCATACAATTCTCTATAATTGCCAAACGTTTTTACCGCCCCAGAGAAGACTAGTCAAGAGTCATCAGAATCTGCCAAAAATAATGACATATCATCAGTGTACAACACTACACTGTCATGGACTTCCCGCATGCAAAGGTCTTTAATGTGTGGGAGAGAATGTATGAGACAGGCAAGCGGCTCTATGGCCAGGGCAAAAAGGGTGACAAAGGACAACCCTGTTGAGCTCCTCTGACCAGATCAAACGGGGCGAATGTGTATCTATTTACACATATTCTGTCCACTTAGGAGAGACTGGAGAATCCTCACGCCATCTGTATAAGTTAAAGTCTATAACTTTATTGAAGTCCCCCAAGCACACCACTGGTGTTTCAGGGGACATGGAGCCTTGTGCAGCCAAAAACACAGCATAATGAGACTCTACAATTTCAGAAAATACACAAATCAGCAGGTTAATACACTTAAATACATCTAGCCAAAATGTAAAAATTACAATAAAACCTACAACCCTTACCAACCTACCTTGCATACCCTTTCTAACAAAGGTATACATATTACTCAAACAAACAAAATAAAACTTCCAACAACTTACCCCTTAAATCGTATCTACGCTATTTAGATAGCAATTTTAACCCAAAATAACATATATAAATAGACAAATAGGGAAGAGAAGTGGTGGGGCTCTAAAAAGTCCTAAATTCTCTAGAAAAGACTCCTCTGTATACCAGTATGAAATCAAACATATTATTCACTAAACTAAGAATATACAGAGATTCACATAAAAGAGTAATGAGGAGCAAGGAGACTTACTGGTAAAAAATGCAAGGATAGCTAAGCATGATGAAGCCTAGTTGATAGTTTCATCACAAGCCAGTCCACTACCTCCTGTGGAGTAACAATTAAGTGGAAGCTGCCATCTGCCAACACTCGCAGCCAATCCGAAAACCGGTGAAGGGAAGCTGAAGTTCTCTAAACTTTTTCTTTATCTGTGTGAATGGAAGTGGCTCTTCTGTATATCCAGGGCAAAAAAAACGTCTCTTCTGGTAATCCAGAGCAAAGTCAGGAAACACCAACACTGTGTGGTTCTCAAATTTTAAACACCATAGCTTTCTTGTCATCCTGAGGACAGCATCCAGTATCTTGAAGTAGAGGACTTAGCAATAAAAGAGAGAGAAGGGGCAGGTTGAGGAGGTTGGGATGGAAAATGATGAGCCCTTTCCATTGTAAAGTGTGGAGAGAATGATTACCTTCAAAATTTCAGACTAAGCAGATGTTCAATAAATAATTCAGGATTAGGGCCTTCTGCTGTTTCCAGAAGACCTACAAACCTATGATTATTCCATCTGAGTCTAACCTCCAAATCCATCATTTTAACTCTGTACTTAGTGATTTGTGCTTCCAGGGTGGGAATATTTTCTTTCATTGGTGCAGTGATATCTTCTAAGATGGATTTTCTGTGTTCAGAATCATGTACCTGCTACCGCATTTTCTGTACTTAGTGGTTTATTAAAGAGAGGTCGGTCTGCACCTCTCCAATCTTATCCATGAACCTCTTTTCAGAATATGCTACATCTTTGAGATCTTGTTGAAAGGAAGGAGCATCCTCCCGACTTTGATGGTCCAGAGTCAGTAAAATGAGAGGGGAATGAGATCCTACTTGAAGGTTATTGCTATTATTAACCACTGGCTGTCAAGCTTATCTTTTCATTCTGGATGCAGTGGCCACTACATGACCAGTTTTTCACATCTTTGACAGGATATGTACCACAGAAAACTATCAAGCAATGCTGTTGCATTTCTGGCATTGTTTAATGTCCCACTAACCACTCAGAGGGAATGATCAGCTCCAGAGCTGGCAAGAGAGAACCTTGGAGGGAACAGGTATTGAAAAAAGTGATTAAGTTCTAGCAGACAGTGATCCAAATAACCACAAGGAACAACCTATTGTGAGTGGGGTTAACATGTACAACTTAAGATCTACTGTCTAACACCGAAGGTGTGTTTATATACAGAGAGCCTGGATGTCTTCCTCTAGCTGGATTTTCCTTTTCTATTTACCCAGTATCTTCCAGGCTTCAGATCAAGGGCCTGATTCTTTAAGGAACGTAAATGCCTATGTGTGCTGTATTTTGCGTAAATCGCTCTGCGCCACCCCAGACCCAGGCTATACACCAGTGAACACGGCAACATCCAATATATCTTTGAGTGCAAAGGACCCTTATGTTAGCCTACGATTTAATAGGCGGAATGGTGAGGGGAATGGACGTATGTACGTAATCAATGTACACTAAGAGCACACACAGCAACGTCCAATTTAAGCATGCGTTGTTTTGTCACTTTATGAATCAGGCTCGAAATATTTTAGTGCACAAACAAATGCCCTTATTTGTAAAGTCCCTTTGAATTCACAACAGGACAACATAATTGAGCATAATAGAACAAAACAATTTCATTTATTATTCCTATTTGAGGGGGTATCTGTACCTATTTATAATTATAGCAATTAGATACATAAGACATGTCATATATAACCATTATTGTGAAACAACATATCTCCCTAAATCATTTGTGTTTAGTATGTATTTGTGTGTACATTTATGCTCTGATTATTGAATGTAAAATTATGATATTTACGTTTCAGAGGAAAAATATAATAATTTGTAGATTTCTTCAGCAAAAATGGTCTTCCCTGCAAATATAGGAAACCCAGGTTATACAGCCAATTAACCACTCAAAGTATTTCTTTGAGTGACCTCACTTATACATTTTTATAATAAGTGAACTTTTTCATCATATTAAACTCCCTTGTAAAGTTTACTGTCTTTGTATTCTTAAATGATTCTTGTACTAGATAGCTTGGTTATTATAAACACTACATAATTGAAATACAGGGGATTGTTTGATTTATGATAACTCTGGTTTATTTTAGCCCTAGTGAAATATAAGTCAGGGAGAAATAAAGAACTTCTGAATCAAATCTTGTTGGTGACAGTTGATATTGAGATATAATTAATGGAAGATTTTAATCAATCTTAGACAGACCAAGTGGATTTGGTGATGATTAACCTTTTGTCATACATGTAATGCAGGATCAGGTGAGTGCTACATGTGGCAACACCCCATCAGGAAGGTACTGCAGGCTAGAGATTCTGCTTCCAAAAGGAGTGTTGTGCATACTAAAAAGGTGTCAGATATACTTCATCATCATCATCAACATCATCATCATCATTTATTTATTTACTTATTTATAAAATGAGTAATGAGCCCAGGACCCAACATCTTAAATAGGGATCTATCTTTACCCGTCAAATAGCTGGCTGCTCAGCCCCTGTACTGGTAGGCCATTATCATCTCACCAATTCTGCAGTGTTGTACAGAGAATTCACATCAATCACTGCATGATTTGAGGAAGAATTTAACAGGGCATTTTTTTTATTACAGGGAATGAAGGATTACAATTCCCGCTTAGTGGTTCTTCTTGGTGAGTCTAGTCCTGTCACTTTGGCTGTGTAATGTTCTGGACAATTAGGACTGGCATTATATATTTGACACATTAGGACACAGTGCATGCTGGATAGTTAGACATTTATACTATACGAGGGATACATTGTCATACTCCATGCTTTTTAGTGAGGCTTTATTTATTTTTTATTTTATATGCTGTTCATTATTTTTAAATAAGGTTTTAGCCAGTAGCACCTTAGTCACTAATGTCACTAATCATATAACAGGTTACAACAACGCCAGTGTTTTTTGCAAGCTCTCCCTGATTCCCTAGACAATCAGGCTCATGTATGGCTACAACATAATTCTGTGTAACTACATCCAATTTGATAGAAACCTATGTGGATACGCAGCCATAATTGTGGAAACTATAGTAGTGCAAACGTTTGCACTTACCTATGGGGGAGTAGGTGGATCAAGGCATACCTTCCTAAATACTGATTAGACACACAAATGCACCTGGTTTTACACTCAAGTGGAAAAGCTAGAATTTGATTATTTAAATGTCTCTTCTTGTTTCAGCTATGACACACCACTGATATCTGCACAAAAATGCCATTCACCAAGGACTACGTTTTTATTGTGGCTGGTAACACTTCGTTTTTTGTAACAAAAATACACACTTTCAATTCTAGCTGCTGCTATTGTTATTCCACTCCCATTTGTATCAGATGTTCTTCAAATCTTTTAAATTGTAAATTCATTTGGGCAGGGCAATCTTTAACTTATGTTTCATTTCATTGTATGTAATTTATGTCATGATTCCCTCAGTGTACAGCAAATTGTAGTATGTGAGCGCTTTATAACTAAAATATAATAATACTAAAACTACTACTACTAATGATAATAATAATAATAAGCTTGTGGTGCTAGAAAGAACACATTTAGGAAGGCATTCATAGTTTCAGTGGCAGTTATATTTCATATTTCAGATACTGAAAATCATGACAGTTATCCTGCCGACATGAAAATGCCGACATGGTACATGCCAACATTGTCAGTTAACCGACAGGCTGAAAATATTGACAGTGTGATTGTTGACAGTAGTGCTGACATTAAACAAACAATGCTAACAGGTCCTGCACAAGACTAGTGCTGGCAGTGGCAATATTGGAGAGAGGAAAAAATATCCTCACTAGGTGAGTCTCATACCAAAGTCTAATAATAGGCTCTAAATATTATGGCCTATCAATCAGGATGATTGAATTGTAGCACAAAACATCCTGAGCGGTGCACCCAATACACCAAGAATATAGTGAAATATCAAAGAGAAGGAAAGCAGGTGACTGAGGGGCACTCAGAGACGATGGATGAGTGTAAATATAAAATAAAATAAATTTTTATTGATATACCTTAAAATTGTGAATAAACATTTCATCCTAAACCCAAAAGCTGGCGAAATATTAAAAACCAAAAACAAAAACAATAATTGTTAAAATTGCAGATCCACTGCAAACTTAGCTCAGTGGTCATATAATAGATAATAAACTCAGAATAGAGGATATCGCTATTATAATATATTGGTTAGTGTATAGATAGTAGATTCCACTATAAAAAGGATTCCCTATTAGCAATTATGACTCCTAGGTTGTCTCAAGCAATAAATGGCATCTAAAAAGATGCCTATATAAATCAGAGGAATCCCCTTGGTGGAGGCTATAATAATGACTAGCTAATATGTCATTGATATCGATATTAAGATAATGAATAACCTATCAAAAAGATCCCCTAATTGTCAATGTATCTCCTAGATTGTCTCAAACAATAAAGAATATCTTTGGAGGGATGCCTGTAAACATTTCAAAACAGTCCCCCTGGTGGTAGCTTGTATATTAAATCTCTGATCTATCCTATATCATGTCGTGCTGACTCTAATAATAAATATGTCTCTAGAAGTCTGGTATGAAAACAATGTATGTCTAATAGACAAACTCAGGGAATTGCGTGGAGACCCTGAGATTGAGAAGCTAAATGACGCACAATGTTTCTCCCTGAATGCCCTATATATCTAGAAAGAATAATTTGTACATCAAGGGTAGGGGAGAGTGGTAGGAGCGTTAACTATTAATAGAACATGTTTGGAACACTGAGCTAAGAAAGGCCATATTAGAGAGACACAAAGTGTGCGGTCCTCCTGATTTCACTGCAACCAGTGCTAGGCTGTGTCATCCGGGGCTGGTGGCACTGTAGCAGAAGAGCACACAATGTGGGGTCCCCCTGTCCTAATGACACTCAACCCCAGGCTGGTCAGCACAGGGCTGGATTCTCTAGAGAGATGGGGTCTTCAAAAAAAATGTGGGCCACCTCCCTAAAAGTACTAGAGCTCTTCCCCCACCCCTAGGCAAAGGGTGTGAGGCAATAAAGTAGTTAAATGATAGAAAGACACTATGTTGAGTTGGTACCCAGCAAGTCCAGGCTGCCATTAACAGTCTGGGCATGATAGTGCTTGTATTACTACAAGCACCAGCATAGTCATGGCAGCCAGGGCATGCTGACACTTGGGGAATCACAAGTGCCAGAATGCCCTGGGACCCAGGCCCAGCTGGCACCTGTAGTGCACCAATTCAAAAAGTAAAAAAGGACACACCTCGTCTACACCACCAAATTTAAAAGAAAAAGAAAACCTATTCATACTCACCAACATCTGTGTTCTTCATCTGTAAGGATCCAAATCTTGTAAGCTTTGACAGAAATATCTAATAAAATTATACCAATGGCCCCTCATTAAAAAGAAAAAAACAAAACCTAGCAAAATTAATCCACGTATGTTGAAAAAAATCTTCTTGTCTTCCTGCTTGAACCCCCAAAATAATCCTCCCAAAAATGCTTGGAAAAACTAAAAATACAATTTAAACAACACAGCCTACTTCCTACAGTAAGGAAGTCCAACTGCAGATTGCAAAACTGACAGCCATTAGTAAGGTTGATCAAAAATAGGTTTTAACAGTACTGTGAATGCAAAAAGAAATACCCAGTGTGAGAAATGCCAATTTAGTCTCATAGGGGGAAAAAACCTTCCTCATCCCAAAAATGGAAATCAGATAAATTTCCTGCATCAATCACCCCATATTGTACACTGTTACATATAGTTACAGGTATCTTTTATTGTAAGATACTCATCCAGTCTAATTTTGTTAGTGATTTTGCTAGCACCAACTTGTGGCAAGGAATTCCACAGTTTCAAACTTACATTTAAAAAAGCCTTCCTATTCTGATTGTGATGTATGGATTTACCTATACATATTAAATATAATGTCTATATAATGAACATTTGAGGACGCTATGCATTTATATTGCCAGACTGTTATAAATAGCACGCTTGAGCTTAATTTGCAGCAGAACTCTTAGGAACTGGTTTAGCATTATCTACTAATTATTTTTTTACTCAGAGAATCGCTAATGTATTACAGATTGAAGACCCTCAATGTGGGTGAACAATAAAGATGATAAATGTGGGTTGTGTAGGGGTATATTTATTGCAATAAAAATTATGTTTATACATGTGTCTATGTTTTGTTTTACATTTTTCTTTGGGGCACTACATGTCCAAGCATGGTCTTGCAGTCATGGCTAAGCTTGTGCTTGTAGTTCTACAAGTGCCAGCATACCCAGACATGCCTGGCTATGCTGGGACCTATAGTGCACAAGGGACATAATGTTTTTAAACATTAAACATTAAATATTACCAAACACTGCGCAGCTTACTAAAATCTCTAGCCAGAGTTTTGTGCTGTGAAGCATTGAGGAGTCCGTTTCCACATGGGCACAAGAAAAACTTGTGAAATGGCTAAGGTGACCAACATACAGTTCAGAGAACATCCAATAGGGTCAGTGAAGTGTACGAATAGGAAATATGGTGCATATGCAATGGTGTACTGTGATAAATGGGTAAAAATACCTGATGAATGGCTAAATCCTTTTCCTAAAGTTAGTAGCTCTGATCCAGAGGTATTAAATACGGTTAGATATAAAATTTGTTTGCTAAAGTCACTAAAATTAACTATTATAAACATTGACTGTTTAAAACTGTGGCAACAGGAAGGGAAAGTTTTGTATAAGAGAACCTGCGCTGCAATGCGATACAAAGGGAAGCGAGCGCTAACGCATGTCTGCTGCCATAGATGGACAGTGGGACAAAGTATAAACAATACGAAAACTAAAAAAAAAATAACAACTGTAACTTATAACTCATATTGAGTGGAATAAAAAGGAAATGTTCAGGGCAAGAAAATGAGCCCACTTTTGTTTCAGCCATAGCCCTGCTATTAATATACAGGAAATGCCACATAGGCAAGAGAAAGGGGGGGAGTGTTCCCACCTGCAGGGGTAGTAGTTGAAACCAGTGAGACTGGCATTTGAAATCAATAGACTAAAGAGAGATTAGTATCCAATTCCATGGTAAGCCAAACCCTTGAAACCCTTGAAACAATAGTGACACTCCCACTTTATGTGGATAATAATCAAAGTGTTGTCAGGGAAAATAGTGAACCTTGTAAATGTATTAATACTAGTGAAGATGGATTGTAATAAATTTGTTTTAATCCCTGTAATGCCTTATTTTCAGAGATCATAGAGGGAATATTGTCCCACACATATTTGAGAGAAGATAAAACAGAGATACCCATTGTGCTTACTGACCCTTAGTACAATGATACCATAGACTTAAGCCCAGTAAAAACCATATAACAGGGGGCAAAGTAAATTGACAACTAAGTGACAAAAGACTAGAGATAAAGCAATATTCAGATATAACATGTGCTGACATTGAATTGGTTACATAATTAATAGACTAAGGCCTGAAGTGTGGTTGACTAATGATAACAACCAAAAGTAAAGAACAAATGGGTCTTATCTGTTATTAATTCAAGACTGTTTCCTCTTCCTTAGACAAGGACTGCCATATATATATATATATATATATATATATATATATATATATATATATATATATACACAAGTTAACCCGTGCATGATACTCATGCATTCTAGTCAAATCAAGCTACTTAAGGTGTTAAAAAGGTTCTTGTCATGCATTTGGGGATAGGCCAGGCCTCCTCAGGGGAGGAGAGTGTTACTTCGTGACGTAAGCGCCCTTTTTTAACGTGGTTTTGTCCACATGTCACCACCTCATCATTCTTCTCCATCACCTCATCCTTCATCTTCATCGCCACATCCTTAATCTCCATCGTCTTACTGTTCTAAAACCTCTCGATACACAACGTTTCTGATAAACACCTTATCGCTGTGCTCAATCAGTCTTCCTTGAAGGGCAGTATTCATAATCTGCACTTTCACATCACTGCTTCTCCGTACTCGTGAAATTGCGACATACAATAGTCCATGACCAAAGACAGGCTCTGGTAAATTAATACCCACACGGTCAAGTGTTTGACCCAGTGACTTGTTAATGGTCATAGCAAATGCCACCTTCAAAGGGAACTGCCACCGTCTTAGCTTAAACGGCAGTCCTGTTTCGGATGGACATAAGTCAATCTGAGGTATCATCACCTTCTCTCCTTCAGCAGAGCCAGTCAAAACTCCTGCTTGTATCACATTCGTTTTCGGTGCTGTCACTACTAATCGAGTGCCATTGCACAGTCCTCTCTTAACATTCAGATTTCTCAATAGCATAATAATGCTTCCAACTTTCAATCTTAATCTGTGCCTTGGCATTCCGGAAGGAGTCAAGAGTTTGAGCCCTCAACTCGTAAATTTAGCCTTTACTACCCCTCCCACGGGGGGAAAGGGGGATGATGGAAGTTAACTGACTTCCCTATTATAATTTTTTTTGTCAAATAATGTCAGCATACCAAATTTCAGGTCAATTGGATGAGCCCTTTCTGAGAAAATAGTTTTTTCCACACACACACACACTAACACACGCCGCTAGGCTTATATATATTAGATATATATACATATAATTTACATTTAATTATATAAATATATATGTAAGTATATATATATATATATATATATATATATATATATATAAATATATATTTATATGCGTATTTACTGAAGGGGTTACAGTAAATTGTACAACTTCCCTTTGAATCCACCTGCAGAAGTTTATATTGGGTCATTCTAAACATTCTTTCTTCCAATTGCGGTGGTTCATACTAACTCAGATATATATTTAAATTGGAGTGTGACTGTATATACAGGATATGCTTCACATGGGCTAACTCCACTGTTATAGATATAAGTCCATCACAGGTTGTATAAATATTGTTATCAGAGATGCTGGGTTCCTTATGAACTAAAGATAGACAGGACACTGGATTGGATGGGTAATGTAACTCCTTTTAGAATTAAAAAAGAAGGGAGATGGGCCATATAATAGTTAAGATTTAAGGGGATTGATAAAATAGTTCTCAATTTAGCTGATATCTTGATGCAAAGATCATATTCTGCAAATCAACTCTCTACTATTATTCTTTGTCTTCCTTACTCTTTCTTCTCTTATTCTCTTATAAAGAGGTACAAAAAGGGTTCATAGACGGCCTCAGTGTCTTGGCACAAGCCTGGCATGACTGCCTTCAATCATTCTAATGAAACAATGGGTGCATTATGAGAATATGGTATTGCTGTGTTCTGATTCAGACGAAACTGCCAAGTGGGTAAAAGAGTTATCTGTGAATATGACAAACTGACAAAGTGATGGTCTTTGAAACAATAAACACAAAAAAATAATTGAAATGCAGGATTTGTGTTCCCTACAGGAAAGGGTGATCTGGAAGGTGAAGGGATGTGGTCAAGATTCCACTTAACTCTTTAGAGATGTACAATGTAGGCCCATGGCTTCCAGAGCATATCTTCAAGGACTAGCTGAGGCGGCACATGGTCTGTCTCATATGGGTAAAGAAGGTATGTGCAATATGGTAAGATCATACTGGTGTGCACCAGACTTTTCTTCTCAAGCTAGTTAGAAGGCAATGTCTTCCCTTACTTGTTTTGGGAAAAATGTTGGAAATATAATACCAACAAAGCCATCCCATATCCCTCCTACAGTAGGACTTTTTCAGGTAAAATAAATTGTCTTTATCCAATTGACACCTTGAAGGAATCTCTAGCATGTGTTGGTGTGTGCTCATGTATTGTCTAACTGGATAGAGACATTTTCAGTTACCACTAATACAGCTGTTTCCTACCCAGGAACTTGAATGCAGATATTGCATCCCTAGAGTTATGGAAAGTGATAGGGGTACTCATTTTACTGGTGATATCTTTCAGATCATGTGTAAAACTTATGGGCATTGATAATAAGATACTTTATAGAACACAAGCCAGTGGGAAAGTAGAGAGGGTAAATAATACTATTAAGAACAAATTGAATAGAGTGATAGTTGAAAGTAGATTGGAGTGGCCGGAAGCTTTGCCACTAGTCCTGCCACTTATCTTTTGATCGGATCTTGAACTCACATAGTTTTGCATTGCAATCTATGGGCTAATTTTCTACTTGGATTTTAAACGATTTGTTTGATGCCTATTGATTGATTTCAGCCTCACTTTGGAGAAACAGGATGCATCATGGGTTTAAATTATTGAATATCTACCCTATAAATATATATCAATCAGGTGTAAAACTACATCTATCAAATCGACAGATTTACAACAACATAATAATATTCTTAATCAAGACGGAGACACTATATGATATATAAACACCCAGGAATTTATTTTATGCTGAATAGAATATGTTTTTATGAGAGAATTTATATATATATATATATATATATATATATATATATATATAATGTTTTATGTTTTTATTATTCTGATTTTGTGGTTCATGATTCATTGTAGTTCCTTGGCCTGGTTTGCAACTGTAGTCTGTAAGCTGTTATGTCATTCATCTGCTATCTCTTTTCTGTCCTCCAAGGCTAGAAGCTGATGACCCAGATGGGAGAGATCAGACTGCAGTGTGGAGACTTCTTGTCTTACCATTTCCTGGATTTTAACCTCCAGTGTCTAAAAGTCCTTCTTTGATGGTAGTTTTTGTTTTGTTGGTAGGGACTTGAGCATTTATAAAATTTGTGTCAAATGCGGTTGATCCGTGGCATCAGGTTTGTGGCATGACTAATTAGCTATAAGAGGAGAGTCAATAGGGGTCAATAAAGAAGATTGACTCAAGGAAGTATTGTGACACATAGTTGAAGCCGAGAATGATTTCAGGAATGCATGTAGATCAGATCGTTGAGGTGTGGCTGTCGATTTTCCAGAATCCTTTTTGGTGGGACCATTTCTGTCCTTGTCCTTTGAGGCATATTGGTAGGAGGAAGCTTACGTTGCAAGAATGTTACCACCAGGTTCTAAAAGTACACTTGTAGTTGCATGGGTTGTCACTGGCCACTTCCCCTCTTGTGTGGTCTAAGCAGTCATGTCCTCAGTCGAGCAGTAAGGACTACATAGGTATTTGTGTCTGGCCAAAAGTCAAGAGAGTGTGGTGAATGTGCAAGAAAATTACAGCGTCAGTGTCAAGGAGAGTGTCATTGTGCACCTGTAGAAATCGGTGGTAATCGGGTTAACGGGGACGAGAACCCCGACACAATTTACACCTCCACTAAAATGACTATTCCTCAGGCTTACTGTTTCTTACTGTTTAAACAGTAAGCCTGATGGGTCCAAACATTGCCACTTTAAATTAACATGAATGACCGGCGCACTGACGTCCAAGTGAAGTGCCGGTCAGCTGCTTCATCGGAATGACTGGCTGTCTGGAGGCGCTGCCGTTGGAGAGCTGGATCTTCGGATTTAAGGTAAGTCTGCTTAAATTGCCTTCTTCTTTTTCAAGAATCGTCATTTTAGTGGAGGTGTAAATCGTGTCTGGGTTCTCGTCCCCGTTAACACGTAGAAATATTAAAGAATTGTCTTCAGGCTTGTATACTAGAACCTGTAGTGAAGTGCTGCTGTTGTAATATTCAGAAATTCAGTCTGCTGGATACAGTATTAATAACAGGTAATAAATAAATGACTGAGCAAGATAAATGTACCTTAATGGCGGCAGACTGCAAACTCCAATTCTTCTGATGGAATATGTAGGTACAGTCACTGTATGCAGGCAGCCATTTCCTATAATGGCTCTAATTGCTGCTTTACCTGCTTTATTCAAAGGTAAAATGTAATAGAATTATTGTGCCACTTGCAGTTTCAGGAGGATCCATGATGGCAAGTGGGCCCTCCAACTGCACCTCTTCAGGAGCTGGAAACTGTGAAGTGATCACAGGCCACCAGCATCTATTTCTCTTTCCAATAGGTGCCACTCAGGGAAAGGCTACTCCAAAAGACATTGGAAACCCTACTACAACTCCACCTGAATTTTGCTCACCCCCATGGATGGACAGCAACCCACTCAAGGTAGGGCCCGAACTGGGCCCGATTTCCCAGGCATATAGGACTCACTGGAGGCTGCACTTTATGTACAAAATAATAACCTAATTTCCACCTGTGCATAGAGCATGCACAATATTGCAAAGAGTGTTAATAATTTTCAAATGTGGCAGACCTAAAATTTCTTACTACAGTGTATATCAGGGGTCGGCAACCCCCGGCACTTCTGACTGGCATGTCGGCGCTGTAGCTGTCTCACTAAAGCAGCAGGTTTCTGGAGTGGAAGATGTGTGTCTCCAAAAGGTAAGTAAGAGCAGCACCAAAAATTGAGGGTCACATCCATGTGGCATACTATCAATGGGGGGTGGGGGGGCAACTGTGACATGCTATGACTAGGAGTGACAACTGTGGCATAATATGACTATGGGGGACAATTGTGGCATACTATGAATATGGGGGGGCAACTGTGGCATATTGTGAATATGTGGAGGGAACTGTGGCATACTATGGCTAGAGGGGGTAACTATAGCATACTATGACTGGGGGGACAAATGTGGCATACTATGAATATTGGGGGGCCACTGTAGCATGCTATAAATATGGGTGCATTTGTGGCATACTTTGACTTTGGGGGCAACTGTGGCATATCCTGACTTTGGGAGCAACTATGGCATACTATGACTAGGGGGGACAACTGTGTCATACTATGAATATGGGGTGACAACTCTTGCACACTATGAATATGGGGACAACTGTGGCATACTATGACTAGGGGGGACAACTGTGGCATACTATGAATATAGGGGGGACAACTGTGGCAAACTATGACTAGGGGAGACAACTGTGGCATACTATTAATTTGGGGGCAAATGTGACATACTGTGGCTAGGAGGAACAACTGTGGCATACTATTAATATGGGGGGCAACTGTGGCATACTATGTATATGGGGGGCAACAGTGGCATTCAATGACTAGGGGGGACAACTGTGGCATACTATGATGAGGGGGACAACTATGTGGCATACTATGACTAGGAGGGACAACTATGTGGCATACTATGACTATGGGGGACAACTATGTGGCATACTATGACTAGGGGGGCATCTATGTGTCATGATATGAATTAGGGGCACAACTATGTGGCATGGTATGAAATGGGGGCACAACTATGTGGCATGGTATGAATCATGGGCACAACTATGAGGCATATTATGAAAAGAGGGCACAACTATGAGGCATCATATGAATTGTGGGCACAACTATGAGGTATAATATGAACTGGGGGCACAATTATGAGGCACAGCGTGAACTAGGGCACTACTGTTTGGCATAACGTTTATTTGCTGGTCCCATTACTGTTAATATGATCTTGGTATCATAAAATGAGACATAAATATATATATATATATATATATATATATATATATATATATATATATATATGTATTATTAGATATAATAAATACTGGCGCTCAAACTCGAAATAGGAGAGTAAATAATAATATAGATCACCAAACTTGGTGTACACTATTCTTCATAAGAGTAGGCAGCCTCCCTCTTAATTTTCGGATGGTACTCCGATCGAGAAATAAGTATTGTAAATATAGAAAGAGGGATGATGGCGCCAGATCTAGTAGTGCTAACTGGTACAAATCGTCCAGACAGTCAGTATTACTGTATACAGAAATATAAATACAAAGTGTTCATCATGTCAGGCTGGTATAAACAGTATAAACCAATGTTCATAATTCCTGATCATATGCCGAAATGCAGACAGAAGAAAGCAGAAAACAACGTTTCAGATATATCCGTGACAATCAGTAGCAAGTGATAGGTGGCAACGTACCAAAAAGATATAAATAAACAGCTTATCTGTATCAGAGGTTCTTGGAAATGAGCTCCAGTCAGCTTCAAGAGGTCAGGAACAGACGTGTAGATATCTTATGTAGGTATATGGTAACTGGAACATCTAATAACCACGCATCACCATGTTGCCTTACATCCCGTTGCTTCTGTTGCAATCTGTGCCACATCCCTGATTGCCTGAAGGCAAAGGAGTTATGGGCACTTACAGGCCATACAGCAACCAGGTGTCAAATTAGGAGAGAGGCATGGTGGTATTGCTGTTGGAATGTTGTGCATTGACTGTAGTTCACACTGCAAAATGCGCAGAATGTCATGATGACATGAGGTGGAAGCCAATATTGATAGACCACTTTAGTATCTGACAACCCAAAGAGGCTCACACGTGACCTGAAGACACTCTCCCTGGGCCAGCAACGGTGAACTAGTTGCTGGTTTCAGAGGAGTTGATGATTGCTTCCATCCTTTTTAGGCATGTGCTCGATGTCCATGACTGGTTATATGTGAGAAAGTGGATGAAAGAGGCGAATAAATAGATTACCTCACACCTCACACCTTGCAAGCTTTGTAGTCTGCTTCTACATTAAACTTACACCAGGCTTATTAAATCTCTGCCAAAAAAACACTGAATAATAAAAAAATTACTTAAAATATTAATAATATAAATGTATTTTATGACAATCATCCAATAAAAAAACACCAAAATATTTTGTTACTACATAGCCATATATATTAGAATACATAGACAAGACTGAAGATCTTACACACAATAATTAATTGAACAATACTATTGTATGTAAGCTGGTGGTAATACTATTCAACAGGCATATCATTTTTTAAATCAGAAAAGCATTGGTAATGTGGCACATTACTATGGTATAAATATAGGAACATTAATTTCACAATTACCAATTAAACCATGTGCATGTGTATTCAGTGCACAATAAAAAGAAAACCATACCTCTTATGAAGAATAAGGTTGTATAGTATCACACAAAAAAACAAACCAATCTTGACAAAATGGTATTCACAATATGGCACAGAAATCATATCTCTTCATGGGTCTTATATAGTGGTGTATAATGAGATGAGTGTAGGCAGTGTTATGAGCGTGAAGTTGCTATCCAATAACGATTGTCCACTTCGAGTGATGTGGTTCCAAAGCACAATTCATTTTATTAGCCAAAAGTAGCAGAGTAACAATTGAGAATAAAATAAGTACAACCGTTACTTATCACTGGCGCTCTGGATCCAGTGTACAGTCATTCAGGTCTGAAGGCTGTGGTCAAGTAGACTGACTACTGGGTCCAGAGATCCTGCTTATATACAGTCAGTGAACACAGTGAAACAATACAGATGACGTGGCTTGCTTCCATATGTCCAGGCTTCAGGAGGGTCCAGTGTAATGCAGGTCATTGGCCAGTTCAAACGATGCAATCTAGGGGTGGGTTTGGGTTCTCCAGAGGATGCATACTTAGCTTTCCCACCAAGAACCAGTTTAAACCAGTCTATTTACATTACACAAACAATATCATTCTAATAATTTATTCCCTACAATTTATAACGACCATACGCAAGGTGCGATCCGTTTGGCGATTAAACCGGACGTCTGCAAATAAATTGGGGATTAGAATGATACCAGACATGATTTGTTTCCTGTGATTTGAACCTTGGATATCACTAACGTTTATATAACTTATAATATCAACCATAAACATTGCTACACCTTGACATAAATAACTATGTGTTGCAACTACATTTAATATGAGCTAATTACAGGTGTGCATGTTCGTGTGAATGTGTGTAAATGTGTGTAGAACTTAGTTGCCACATGTTGTGGCTGAATACCCTCCTCCAGCATGCTATACGCATTATTTTGGACAAAGACAATCATGTTGTTGTTAATTGAAATTACTTTATCCAATTATCTGACTTCGCAGCAGGTGTATGCTAGAGAATAGTTCAAACTTACATTAGATGATGGGTGTAACGCTGTGTTTGTTCATGGCTGCCAGCAGTAACTTAGACAAGCCCCCTAGCAGGCTCAGCCTTTCAGACTGAAAACACTGTGTATTCCCATGTACACCTGAGTTGAAATTGGATGTATGTGTAGGGGAAAGCCTTTACTGTATATTACCTACATGCATCTGCCCCTTCCCCACCCTGTTCCCTCCCAGATATCATAGACCAGCTTAGGTTTTGTTTGAGCTCGAAATTGGGGATGGCAACTATCACGTGGTGTGCGTCCCATGTGATAACTGGCATCGGCTGTACATCACTGAAACTCTGCCCACGGAGCAGCGAGCAGGGAGATAATAAGGTAAGTGTGTGGCCGGAAATGTAGTGAGTAAGTGTGTGAGTGTGTGTTTTCATACAGTGTGTGTGTTCATACAATGTGCATGGGGGGCCGTGTTCATACAGTGTGCGTGTGGGGGCTATGCTCATACAGTGTGCGTGTGGGGGCCATGTTCATACAGTGTGCATGTGGGACCATGTTAATACAGTGTGCGTGTGGGGTGTGGGCGCAGTATTCTCATACAGTGTGCGTGTGGGGCCATTTACATACAGTGTGCGTGCGGGCGCAGTATTTTCATACAGTGTGCGTGTGGGCGCAGTATTTTAATACAGTGTGTACAGTGCAGTATTTTAATATAATATGTTGGGGAAGGGAGGAAATTAATAAGTGTGGGAGGTAGGTTATTTAATGGTGGAGTGTAGGTGGGGGGCTAAATATTTAAGGTGAGGTGAAGGAACCTTTAATTTAATTTAATGCTGGGCTGGTTAAGGGCTATCAATTAAATATATGGGGATGATTTTGGGGAGGAGGGCTATTTATTAAATGTAAATATATGAATTATTTATAGCCGGGGATGGTTGTGGAAAATGGCTATATTTATTAAACTTTAATGCTGTATAATTTATTGCTGGGACTGTTTGGAGGGAGGGAAATATGTTTTGAGTAAATGGGTATATTGTTAATTTAATGTTGGGGCTGGTTGGAGGGAAATAGATCTTCCTATTAAATGAGAATATTATTATTATGGGGACTGGAGGGAGGCCTAATTATAAAACGTGAGTGCTGTTATTTTAACACCGGGTCTGGTTGGAGTTTTCTAAATCTCATGTACCCATTTTTTTTAAAATAGGGCATCCAATATTCCAGGATCAAGACAAGAAGGAACTGAGCTAAAGAAACCAGCTGCTACAAGTGGTGAAAGTGACCAAGACAGGTAGGAGAGAGCAGGACAGTCTGCCAATTGTCCTGAATCTGGTGGGGCAGTCTTCAATTTAGGTGACTGTCTCACTTAGTCAGGATTTGGTCTGACTGCAAGGACAGTTAGGAGGTATGTCCCTCTTCACAATGTACTGCTTGTGAAGACAGAACTGTGTGCTTCTAACAGTAGTGCCTGTGTATTTGTCTAAAATGATAACCATGTTACATAATAGGGGCCCTGCTGTCTTAAATACCCCGGGCCCCCTGAGCCTTAATCCACCACTGGTTAGGGGAAGGGAACTGATTGCTGCTCCCACTTCACGGACAGGACACAGCCTGCAGAGAAAGCGGAGGAGCTCTAAGTATCACAAGATTCTGTAATCTTGTGAGACAAAGAGCTCACTCTACAGTCAGCAGCTCCAGAAGCATAGATAAGTACAGTGGGCTGGGAGTGTCATAATGTGCCAGGGAGATGGCGTGATGTCGCTGGGAGGGCGTGATAAATGTAATGTTTTATTATAATGTATGTATCAATGCCCCATGTTGGCCACACTCACAACACAATGTGGTCACGCCCCTTTTCAACACCGCCGCTGCGCGGCAGCACACTCTTTCCTTCCTTCTGGAACTGAGGTGGGCCTGTGTACTTTAAATGCCAGGGCTGATTTTTAGTACCAATCTGGCCCTGGAGAGTGCACAACCCCAAATCTATGGCTGAGGAACGGCGAACATGGAGACTATTGTTCCCAGTGGTGTTTGACACTGTGTCTATTGCAGGGAAGTCTATAATTTCTGTGTATTGATTAAGAGTCACCTTGTGCTGCTGCTCAAAGATAGTTAACCGAACAGGGGCTGGTGAAGGGTTACCTGAGAAAGTTTGCGCGTGTGCATGTTGTACCCTGTCCCCACTGTGGGTAGAGAGATACGGCAAGCGTACACATGTGTTTGGGAGCACGTACATGCCTTCTGTAATGAGTTGAAAGAAAGTCTGAATGCAGTAAGAAAGCCCTGTCCACACTGCTGGCAGAGTGTTATTCCAAGCGAATGCTTGATGATAGGAGAGAGTGTAGGCAGTCTGACTGGAGTCAGTGTGAGGGAATAGCTGCTCATTAATTTGAGAATATCCAGGATGTTGCCCCCCCCCCACCTGCTTCTCCTTGTTATTGAATTACACAGAAAGGTGACAAACTGCCTTTAGAGACTGACCCAGAGTAAAATCTTTCTGCCTGGTGATATGACATAGCTATAAGAGCTTTGAAACAATTAAAAGCTAGATCACAAGTACCCTTGCATATTCAAGCCAGTCTTGTAAGCTTCTTCTCTGCGTGTTGGGGTCAAACTTTGGGTAACTGCATAAAGTAGCTTCCGTGTGTGTGCTGTGCTAAAAAAGTTTCAGTTCAATAACTATAATAATTCTTTCAGAAAATCCATTCTGTAGTAGTAGAGAGGAAAATTGCAAGTCAAAAATGCAAATAGATGTCCTTGACTTCATGTAATATAGGTGTGACAAATGAAGGAAGTACTACCAGCTGGAGAGTATAATTATGCAGTCATCAGATGTGGCTATTCAGTGCTGAAGATCATCTTCATTGCATCATCACTCTAGCACCTGCAATACATATGCTTCCTGACTGCTGCATCTGTGTCTGAGGTCAGGTCTTGCCCAGTCGCAACTAAGTGAACATGCCTTTACTGTACTTGGTCTACGTTTGCCCATCCCTTCCATCCTATGTTCTGCCTCCCTCTATTTGCAAAGAGTCAGAAGTGTAAAGTGCGACCAAATTTAAATATGGACATATGTGTATGTAGTTTTGATGTGCACGTGCAGCACGAAAGTGCACAATTATCATTAATAAAATAAACATATGTTGAACTCTGTATGAGGCATTGAATCTTTAAACAAACTACTGAATCTTTAAACAAACTACTGTATACACACCAAACCTGTATTCTCTGATTATTGAGGAAGACTACATACTTTGGTTTTATTTCCCCAAATCTTTATTTAATCAAATTATTTTTCTTTACTGCTATTCTCGTTACTTCTCGGCATATTGCAGCATTTTCTGATTTGTAGATTATTTATTTTACTTCCTATTTAGCCCAATAGTGACTAAAAATCTCCACATGACCTTAACATCATTAGTTATTCAAGTGTAAAGAGACAATACAATAACATCTTAACTGGTGTATTTTTTTACAACACATTGACTGGCACAAACAATTACATTTTTCCTTCACTTGTCATGCAATAGAATAAATTATGGTACAAATATAAGTTGGATCATCATCACCACCATCATCACTATTTATTTATAGAGCTCCACTGATTCGGCAGCGCTGTGCAGAGAACTCATACACATCAGTCCCTGCCCCATTGGAGCTTACCGTCTAAAGTCCCTAACATATACACAGACAGACAGAGAGAGAGAGAGAGAGACTAGGGTCAATTTTGATAGCAGCAATTAACCTACAAGTATGTGTTTGGAGTGTGGGAGGAAACCGAAGCACCCGGAGGAAACCCACGCAAACACGGGGAGAACATACAAACTCCACACAGATAAGGCCATGGTCGGGAACCCCAGTGTTGTGAGGCAGAACCACTTAGCCACCGTGGATAAAATATTGTTAATGCATTATATGTGTTTAAATGGAATAGTTCAACTGTTTGTATTTCTATGTATTTTGTGCAAGGGTTAAATTATTTCAGTATTTATGACAATGAATAAGGGCCTCATTGATTCACAGGATGTTCCAATTGATGCCAGATGTGTTATGTAGGCATAAGCTTAGGAATGTGAAAGGTCACATATGCCCTTTGACCTTAAGGATAAAGGTTTTCTGTTTGATGAAATATCTGTTGAAAGCATTTATAATTGATTTCTTTACTTGTGTAGTGTATTATTTCAAAGTATGTGATACGATTAGTGACATCTGTTAAGAGGGGTGGGCTTTTATGTATATAACCTATATGTTTTGTATAGATAATTCAGTCTTGCTCTATCATTGTACTAAGACTCAATGCATTGCATTATGGAAGAATAAAAGAACTTTGCATTTCAACACTTGCTGTTTTTGAGTGTACTGTCTGTGCACAGTTCACTATTGAGTTTTCAAATTCCCTCATAACTAAGGACCATATTGTGTTGAGAAGCAACCATATTAAGTTGATTGCATCCAATTATAGGTACAGTTTAATCAATGACAACTAGCGTAAAGAAAGTAGCTCTAAAAAATGTGACAAACTAAATCCAAAGCAGTGGTTTATGTGAATTAAATACATGAAACACATAAAATTATGAACTGGCTAGGCAATGTTAGGAGGTCAGATGATAATGAAACTTGTCAATCTCTTTCATTCCTATTTATCAAAATGTGACTCAGAGCTTTCTCTAATTAGTTTCACCTTTGTAGACTTTGAGGACAATGTGTCAGGTTCAAGCTGTGGTGAAAACAAAGACCATGTGAAATTACAATTGCAGCCTGTTTTCCCATAGAGTGTAATATACTCGCCGGTACTCAGTTGTCCCAGGACTTAACATGTGGTAGTAGGTGCTCATATCAGCTCTGGCATTGGAGTAAGAAGTATATATTGAAGTCAAAGAAAACAAGGAGCATAATAGCAAACCGGTAAATGGAACTTGACTCACCTGCTTATTCAGTATAACAAACATAACAATAGGCATCCGTCTCCTCCAGGTGACAGGATCAGCATGGTATAGTGTCAGGCCAGGACAAGTGATTAAAAAAGTCAGAGTCTTTTCAGGAGACAATATACAGGCAAAGGAAAAGTTCAGGCAGTGGTCAGTTCAAGCAGTGGTCACTCTCCAGGCAGTTCAAAGTTCAGGAGGCAGTCAGTATAAGCAGTTTTCAGTATTGAGGTAGACTTCGAAGTCCAGGAAGCAAACAGACACAAATACATGTTCAGAAACATACAGTAACTATCACTGGCAATAAGAATGGATCTCTCTGCTTTATAGAAGGCAGGAAACTGATCAGAGGACTCCTGTTGTGCCTAATCCCCTTTGTGCTAATTGTTCTTTATTGCAACCGTCACACAGGAATACCATCTCAGTTCAGCTGCTGTGCCAAGGTAATTCAACTGGCATTTGCTGTTGCCATGATTATTCGTCTTGTAGATCTCTATAGTCTCCCTAAAGATAGAAGCTACCACAACAACCTAGGCAAACATAGGGACAAATGTCCTGGGTCTGTGTTTAGCTATGAGTGTCAAAAAACAATGCTAGACACAGAGCTACTCAAAGCTGGAATATAATCACAATAATGCCAATGCAGCACAAATGTCGGAAGAGGATGGAGGAGGTTCAGTTAAGAAAAATGGTGAAAACCAGTCATGGATGGCATTTTTTGCTGAGTGAAAATTGCTGTGCATCCTTCTGAAAAATAAATGTAAAAAAAAATATGTCCTCTGTACCCATTTATCTTTTTTAATTTTCTTGCTTCACAAAACTAAATATTATTTTTGCACTACTTCACCTCTGCACCTACACCACACTTTGGAACTACTTCATTTGTCGGATGTACATGAGCTGGCTAAGCATTTCTTGCGTGAAATAGCTCTGCACATGCCCAGAAATTGACAATGAATGCAATTGCATGCAATTCATGTTTAACCGCAACTGACTCTTACGAGGGACAATGGCTTGAGAGAATGGGGGTGGGAATAGAGAGATTTAACATTGGCCATGTACAGTAAAGGTTATCTATCACAGATGAAGCTGATTCAAGTACATTGTTTTTCATAAGTACACTTGTTTTCTGCCATATCTTTTACACTTTCTACAGGGCAGGTGTAAATGCCGAATTATAGTGATGACTGACACGGCATAGTGGCTATCACAGAATAACTATATGGAACTAAGATATACTATTAAAAAGCATTGTATGTATGAATTGAAAGCATCTTAATGTAAGTAATGTAAAAAATATTTCTGTAAATGATTATAAAGAATTAAGAATTGGTATTTTTTTGATGCTCAAATATAAATTTTATTGCATCGTGATGTGATCTTTTATTGTACTTATCCATATACTGCGTATACTGGAGTTGTTTTTTTTGCAATTTTTTTTACTTTGTAAATAGAGCCATGCTGTTCCTCAAACCAATGCACTTTGTCACAGATCTGGACACATCAAAATATATTGAGATGTGTGATTAAGTGACCTCCAGTCTGTACAGAGGGACTTTCTTTAATTTGAATCAACTTTATTTACTTTTGACCATAGATTTGTTACTTTATCTGTGACTCAGGCAAAACATCTAGATGGTAAAATCACTTTGGAAGTGCAATTGTGTCTAAATACAGAACAGCACTGTCTGGAAATATCTGAGCTATATGAAGATTGTTCAAAAATAATACATAACAATTAGATTCTCAGTATATGAGTAATAATAAAGTGAAAGAAACATTAATTGTTGTATTTTTTTAACAGGCATTTCAGAAGCTTCTACTTCATTTATAGTCCTCATACTAAAAAATGATTAAAAATGTTATTGCATGCTACAATTGCAATTACTAAATATATATATAGATATAAAAAATATGATCCCTTGTGATGAAACAATGTTAAGATTTCCTAGAAGGGAAGGGAGATAAGAAATGATATCCACTTTGTGGCAATGAAAATTTTAGTTCAATGAAAGCCTTTATAAATCTTCAAACTATTGATGTTACAGTCCTTCTAATACTTCAATAGCCACTGCCACACTAGTGTTGCTAGAGTGTTAAACAATATGGGGAGGGCAGGAGTGAAGGAAAAATTTATTATTCCTGTATATGAGAAAAGAGATTTCCTAACTGATCTTTCATAATCAATAATTCCAGCTGAACGACTATTTGTCTCGGGTACGTCTTCCCAGACTTTCCCCGGACAAAATGAATAGCCTTGAGGCTTCTATTACTGTTAAGGAGATTGAGGCGGCCATAGCCTCCTTCCCCTGTAGCAAGGCGCCGGGGGGTGGATGGATTGCCCTTGAAGCTGTACAAAAATTGTGGATAACTCTTTATCCCCACTCTGTTGTATAATTACAATGAATTTTAGGAAGGGTCTGCCTTCCCGCTGTCCATGTCAGAGGCAGTGATAGTCATGATTTCCAAGGCCGGTAAGGATCCGCAGATGTCCGAGTCCTATAGGCCTATTTCTATGCTTACGGCAGATGTAAAAATTCTAGCAAAGGTCCATGCTATGAGATTGAATTTGATTATTGCCCAGCTGATTCACCCGAACCAGATGGAGTTTGTGCCTGGTAAATCGACAGCCATCAATCTTGGGTGCCTGTTTATTCACAGACGCCAAAATGTTATGGGGGCGAGGCCATGGTTGTTTCCTTAGATGCGGCCAAAACATTTGATTCTGTGGAATGGGAATATTTATGGGCAGTTATGCACAAATTTGGAATTGGGCCCGAATTTTTGTCTTGGGAGTGGCTGCTGTACTCTGTGGCGGCAGCTAGGTTCAGCATTAATGGTCATATGACCTCTCCCTTCGGCCTGGGCAGGGACACAGGGAAAGAGTGTTCCCTCTCTTCTATCCTGTTTTCCATCACTATAGAACCTTTGGCATGCCTGATATAGTCAAACTCGGACATCCGTGGCCTTGGAGTATGAGACAGAGTTGACAAAGTCGCACTCTTCACAGACATGCTCTTGTTCCTGAAGGACTCGGAGACGTCATTTGCCAACTGTTGAAGCTGGTGGACGAGTTTGGTGGTTTTCCTGGCCTGAAGATCAATTGGTGCAAGTCCAGTAACTTCCCTATCGGAAGGCGCCTTCCTGAGTCCTCTAATGCATCTCTTCCACTCTACATTAAAATTAGTTCGGATATTTGAAATTTTTTGGGTCACAAATTTGGCTGATGATTATATCCCATTAAACATTGACCCAGTGATAAGTTTGCCACCAGATTTCCACATGGACGAAGCAGCTCCTGTCTGTGACAGGCAGAGTTAACCTCATTAATATGGTTCTCCAACCTAAATTTTTATACCCACTGCAGCATTCACCTATCTACCTCCCAAGTTGGCTTTTTTCTCAAATCAACAGACATATGTCCTCTCTTGTCTGGTGGGAGAACCAAACAAGAATTAAATTATCCTCTCTGTGTCGCTCCCGAGCAGCAATTTTAGGGCCCACTACTTCACAACACAGCTGGCACATCTTCGGGGATGGCTTGGGGACTCCCTAACGACAGCTTAGCTGGGCTTCATTGATAGGTGGAAGGGGTACAAAATGACCCCTTTACAGGCTCTACTGGGTACTCGAGTCACAAGGGCTATGCCGCCACTGCTAAGACAGGCCTTACATGATTTGAAGGGGCATAAGGGTGACATTAGCTAGTTCCAGGATTGACTATTGACACTCCGCATTGGGCTAATATTGCCTAACCTGAGCTTTTTAAAATAAGCCTGCTCCCACCGCTGGCGAGCTGCAGGAGTCATCTCCTTTGGACAACTTATTTCTAATGGTACCCTTAAAGCTTCGGCTGGATTTCTCCTTACCAAACTCCCTATTTTATAATAATTTACAATTACAAAATGCTTTGATGGTTGCACCCCTCTCACTGTTTCCCTGTGCATCTTCTCCTCTGACAGGTGGGCTCAACCAAGACTGTTTCTTTTTTATATGCTAATGTCCATTTTCTCCAAGATATTGACATTTTAGGACTGCGTTTGAGATGGAAAATGGATTTAGACCCCCTGAGCTACAAGAACTGGAGTTTTATGTTGGATTGCACTTAAGAGCCTACCTCCTGCACTCAGTATAGACAATTTCAACTGTTTATCCTGCATAGAGTATACTAGTTCCACACAGGCTGCTCCAGATAGGTGCTAGGGCTAGATTGAATTGTCCAAAATGTGGAGCCGATCTTTCCACCTTCTGGCACTTGCTTTGGAGCTGCCCTTTGGTGGGAGACTTTTGGTTGAGGGAGGTGGAGGGCATACAAGACACATGCATTGAAATCCCATTGCTATTCCCTAAAATCTGTGTGTTTGGGCTGGGAGTGAATTAGTTGCTGTGGAGGAATGTGACTCTCAATGTTCTTAGTCTTCCTGCTCTGGCTAATGTTAGTATTGCTAGGGGGCGTATGGCCTGAGAAGGACCTGATTTTAATGCCTGGGTAGACTTAGTGAATAGAGCTTCACTAGGAAGTGGGCAGGATGTGGGAGAATGGCCTGCTCTTCCAGTAGTCCGTGAGCCCTACCCAGCATTCAGGAGTCTCCCAGACATTCCAGGAAACTGAGCAAGTATGCATAAGGTGTGTCAACAAAAACTCATCTACAGCACAATGCAACTCCCACTGACTGTCTTGTATCTGCATTTAGTCTTACTGTATGTACTGTTACTACATAGTCAATTATTATAGTCTCAATAACTCTTAGCATACACATTATTGCATATCCTCATCCTGATTTGTCCTATTAACTTTTGCCAGTTCAGCATAACGTCACTACTACTTTTTTGCAACATTATTCTTTTTTGCAATCTGATTAACATACCTGGCTCTTAACTTGTATGTTTCTTACCTCCCACCCTACCTTCTCTATGCCTCAGATCTACCTGCCACCTCATCATCACACACCTTAGCAAAGTATCTGCTTTACTTCCACAAACTAAACTGTCCCACTTGATCTTGCTGTCTCTCCATTGGTGCTCCTACCTCTAGAATTTAAGATTTCATGGGCAGGGTCATCTCTACCTTCTGTCGCATGTATGTCCACCATCTGCCTATCTTGTATGTCCCTTGTCATGTCTGATTCAGATTTGTTCTGTATGCCAAGCTATTTGTTCTGTTAATTGCATCTATGCATTTATAATTCTGCTTTGTGTATGTTAGTTATGTCAATTATGTCAGATGCCACAGAGTCTGTGGCACCTTGCAAATAAGCGATGATGATGATGATGATGATGATGATGATGAATCCTGGCTTTCTGCTACGCACACTTTTAGGGAATATGAAAAGGAGGGTTTTTAGCAGACAAGTACATAAGTTTAGTATATGTAAGAAAAATTTTAGCAGAAGGCAGCAAAAGTGAATCTCTCTTTTTATCAATTGAGACAATTTTTTTAATATAAGGATTAAACAGCCTCATTCTAAAAAATCAAGCTTCTTTACATGACATCCTCAGATGTAAAGTTTTCAAGAATTTGTTTATATATTACAATTATAGCATCAAAGAGACTGTGAACTCTCACATTATCCAAGACCTGACAATAAAGGATCACTAAATATAAAGTTTGTTCCAGACAGTACTTGCACATTCTAACCGCAAAATTGAAATGTCTGTGTGACAAAGACTAACACTTGTTATTCCTATATCACATACAGCAGAAATATGTGTCTGTGCTGTTGTACTGTTTGTGGGCTGTGTGTATATATATATGAACACCTACAGAGAGCAGTACTTTGCTTACTGCACTTATTGGCCTGCATGTCTTCTGTCTTTGGCTAGCTGCTGGCTGTGGTTGCTGCTGGCTCCTCAGTGTCACTGATCACCATCCAGCATTGCATCATCACTAAGGCCTACTGTCCATCTCTCAGCATTGGCGCAGACAGATGCATGCATCCCTATAATCGGGACAGACCTTCTAAATGGTGGTGCCCACCAGGTGTTTACCCAGAACCATGATGGGTCAGTCTGACTCTATTTTGAAGGGATATAATGGTAATATAATTACTGGAAACATCTTGCTTTAGTTTCTGGTTTGTGCTTGAGATTGCAGCACTGATAGAAGCACATTGCTCAGATTTAAACTGAAGTAAATGTATTTCCTGGTGCACTAAGCCAGGGTTGTTTTAATAAATTCAAAATTTCCCCTATCCTTGCAAAGTCCAAAGCATAAATCCAGATAGAATTCGCAAACCAAACCATAAATGAAAACAAGTGGAAACAAATCAAATGTTTTTTCTTGCACTGTTCTCTTGATAATACTAGGTACACATGTTGTTTTATAATTTGGTATGTGGGCCCACTAATGTTTGCCCTGGGCTCAATGGTGCGTTAAAGTGGCCCTGCACTAAGGCGCATCAGGCTAGACATTTATGTTCTGATGCTGGAATTGGTTAAGAAATAATATGTAACTAGATCTTAAAGTGTGTAGACAATATCAATTAAAGAGCGTGACAAAGGTACATTATTGTTTGCCATCTGTTTGTTGCTTCTTTCTAACCTGCAATACTAAGCAATTCTATGCCCAGCTGCTGAAAACGAGCATTATGGTATTAAAAATGCATAAGCACAGCAGAAATATGTGTCTGTGCTGTTGCTTGTTTCATATGTACTGTATATATGTGTAACCTAACAGAGAGAAGTACTTTACTTACCTCACTGCATCTCCTCAGTCTTTGGCTGGCTACTGGCTACAACGTCAATTGATCACTGCCAAGTGTCACGTCATCACTGGGGTCACTGTCCATCTTTCAGCATTGCAGAGAGATGGCCCTGCCTAATTACAACATGGAGCGGAGCGTCAATGCTTTTCCCAAGTGGATCAGTCCATCCCTGGACCTATCAGAGTGTTTATATGAGCACCAGCGGAACAGGAATATTAGAAGTACCTATCATATATACAGCCGTGGAGTTGTTGGTATTATTATTATTACCATTTATTTATTTATATAGCGCCACTAATTCCGCAGCACTGTACAGAGAACTCGCTCATATCAGTCTCTGCCCCATTGAGGCTTACAGTCTAAATTCCCTAACACACACACGCACACACAGACAGACAGACAGGGACCGAGACAGATACAGACAGACAGACAGACACAAACAGACAGACACAGAAAGACCGGCACACAGACTAGGGTCAATTTGTTGGCAGCCACATAACCTACCAGTATGTTTTTGGAGTGTGGGCGGAAACCGGACCACCCACAGGAAACCCATGCAAACACGGGGAGAACATACTAACTCCTCACAGATAAGGCCATGGTCGGGAATTGAACTCATGACCCCAGTGATGTAAGGCAGAAGTGCTAACCACTTAGCCACCGTGCTGCCAAGAAAAAATAAGAACCCATGTTTTTCTTTGAAATAACTTGAAACTGTCAAAAGTAATTGACACCCATCATTGCTCATTCCATATTTAATAGAAATCAAATTTTGCATTTGAATTTTGATTCAACAGAATATTTTAAATAATAAAACAAATGAAAACAGCATAGTAAAAATGATGGGACCCTTAACTTTATATTTTGTTCTTATCCATTCCTGGATGCTTTTAGCTGTGTGTTTTAAAAAAATAGAGGTCAGAATTATGTTGGTATAACACCCCTGACATTCTAAACAAAAAAAGTGGAGTTGCCCAGGCTCAAGTAATTTCTTGGATACTTTGATTAAAATAATCAAGATATGTGTGTAATACATATATATTATTATCTCCTTTCCTTGTCCTTCCCAATATTTCTCAACTAGGCATGTTATTAACAAAGCAACACATTTTTGTATTATTTTTCTTAATTTCTGTTTGCTAAATTGCACATTCCCACTTTTCAGTATTCAATGAAACCAGTGGGAATGTGGATAGGTAAACTAAATTGTCAGCTCCAAGAAATGTGTCATATTGATACATGTACCTTCTCCACACACATAATTTTAATATTGCTGCTATATTTATGGTGGCTTAGTGATTTGCACTTCAGCCTCACAGTACTGGGGTCATGAGTTTGATTCCCGGCCATGGCCTTATTTGTGTGAAGTTTGCATGACATCCCCGTGTTTGTGTTGGTTTTCTATGGGTGCTCTGATTTCGTACCACACTCCAAAAACATACTAGCCAGTTAATTGACTGCTATCAAATTGACCTAAGAATCTCTCTCTCTCTCTCTTTCTCTCTCTGTCTGTGTGTATGTTAGGGAATTTAGAATGTAAACTACAATGGGGCGGATACTGATGTGAACGAGTACAGCGCTGCGGAATTAGTGGCGCTATATAAACAGCTGATAATTATTATATATTGTTCATTATTATTGCACAAAACAGGTGCCATGTTGATAATGCTAAAAGAGCAAATATAAACAATTTTAAATTATTCAGCATTCTCAATAATGGTGATCCAAATTTTACTATTATAACAAAGAAATCTTTACATTACCAGTTAAACCAATTAAAGATTTAGGGCATAATTCATTGAGGAAAGTCAAGTAAAAAAAAAAGAGTAAGTTTGCACCTTGGTCAAGCCCTGTTGCACTGGACGGGGAGGAAAATTTAAAATATGGTGACAGATTTATATATGGGGTCGAGCATGTCCTTGATCAACTTGAAATTTAAATATAAAGCTATCAAGTATTTGTGTGCTAGATAAAAAAAACAGACAGTATTTAATATGTATGCAAAATGATAAACTAAAAATACTTAAGAAAACATTTTTATAACTCAATACTCAGTACAGGATAAATGAAGTTTCTATGGCTTATATACTTCCAGAAGATAAATATTAGGAAATTTAAAAATAGTCTTTATTGGGCAGCAGTGCATCAATGAGCATAACTAGTGACCCCTAAGTTTCACATGACCAGGATGTTTCATAATTGAACAGAATTTTTTAGAATATAGTAAGTGGTACCACCAGTGTCGGACTGAGGCATGAAGGGCCCTCCGGGGGACTGCAACATTAGGGGCACACCAGAGGGGGTGTGGTCAGTCATCATAGAGGCGGGACCAGACACTAGAGGTGGAGTGGTCAGTGCACGAAGGACAGCTAGCACCTTAGTGTAGTATATAAAGAATGCAGTGTGTGTATAAAGAATACACAGTGTTGACCTGCCCCTTAGATTGGGCAGTACAGTCACCAAAAATCAGGATTGTCCCACTAGATCAGGGTGGGGCTAACATGTGACACTCCAGGTGTTGTGAAACTACAAGCCCCAGCATACTTTGCCAATATATGGCAGCTTATTGCTGTAAGGATATGCTGGGACTTGTAGTTTCACAACACCTGGAGTACCACAGGTTAGCCAAGCCTGCACTAGACTCAGAACATTTGACAGACTCTCCTACCTGTTGTCACTTTTAGCACCTGTGGTTTCTTTAGTTGCGGCTTGTCTGGATCCTGGAATGTTGAGGGCTCTATTTGGGAAAAATAATGGGTACATTTAGAAACGCCAACCATCCCTGCCATTAAATCAACAGCACCCACATTTAATAATTAGGCCTCTCTCCAGCCTCAACATTAAAGTAATAGTGCTCACATGTGATAAATAGATCTATTTCCCTCCAACCAACCCCAACATTAAATTAATAGTATTCCCATTTAATAAATAAACCTATTACCCTCCCTCCAAACAGCCCCAGGAATAAATTAATAGCATTTAAGTTTAAAACATCCATTTCCCACGACCATTCCTAGCATTAAATAATTAATATTCACATTTAATAGATAGCCCTCCTCCCCACACTCAGCCCCACATTCAATTATAGACCCAAACCACCTCAGCATTAAAGTTTCATCACCCCCTCCCAATAGTGTTCTCTGTGCAGCCCCCCCTCACTATAGTTTAGTATAGTCAGCCCCCCTATAGTTTAGTGTGGATAGGCAGCCCCCCTATGCCACATAGTAGTGCCCCCAAAACAATGTTATGCCACATAGTAGTGCCACCAAAACAATGTTATGCCACATAGTAGTGCCCCAAATGTTATGCCACACAGTAGTGCCCCAATATTATGCCACACAGTAATACCCTAATATTATGCCACACAGTAGTGCCCCAATATTATACCAACAGTAGTGCCCCAATATTATACCACACAGTAATGCCCCAATATTATGCCACACAGTAGTGCCCCAATGGTATGCCACGCAAGTGTCCCCAATTCACACACACACACATTATATATATATATATATATTAGAGATGAGCGCACTCGGATTTCTGAAATCCGAGCCCACCCGAACGTTGCCGATCCGAGTCGGATCCGAGACAGATCCGGGTATTGGCGCCAAATTCAAATCTGAAACTGAGGCTCTGACTCATAATCCCGTTGTCGGATCTCGCGATACTCGGATCCAATAAATTCCCCGCTAGTCGCCGCCATCTTCACTCGGGCATTGATCAGGGTAGAGGGAGGGTGTGTTAGGTGGTCCTCTGTCCTGGTAGATCTCGTGCTGTGCTGTTTAGTTCTGTGCTGTGCTGTTTAGTTCTGTGCTGTGCTGTGCTGTGCTGTGCTGTGTTCTGCAGTATCAGTCCAGTGGTGCTGTGTGCTGTGCTCTGTCCTTCTGAGGTCAGTGGTGCTGCTGGGTCCTGTGCTGTGTCCTGTTCAGTCCAGTGGTGCTGTGTCCTGTGCTCTGTGCTTCTAAGGGCATAGTTATTTCCCCAATATTCCCCTGTGTTTAAAAAAATAAAAAAAGTTATTTAAAAAAATACCAAAAACTAATTTAATTTTTTTTAATTACCACAAAATTTGCACAACCAATCCTGCAGTATAAGCCCATTGGTACTGCAATATTACTAAGTTCACACATTAAGCAGTAAAAGTCCAGTGGTACTGCAATATTACAAAGTTCACACATTCTGCAGTATCAGTCCAGTGGTGCTGTGTCCTGTGCTCTGTCCTGCTGAGTTCCGTAGTGCTGCTGGGTCCTGTGCCGTGTCCTGTTCAGTCCAGTGGTGCTGTGTCCTGTGCTCTGTGCTTCTAAGGGCATAGTTATTTCCCCATTATTCCCAAGTTTTTAAAAAATAAAAAAAAAGTAAAAAAAAATAAAAAATTAAAAATTAAAAAAAAAATATATAATTATAACCCAATTTGCAAAACCAATCCAGCAGTATAAGTCCATTGGTACTGCAATATTACTAAGTTCACACATTCTGCAGTATCTTGTGCTACATATAATGGAGACCAAAAATTTGGAGGATAAAGTAGGGAAAGATCAAGACCCACTTCCTGGTCAGTGAGCGGCGAAGGAGGTTGCTTCCTCACAACGTTGAAAAAATGATGTTTATAAAAATGAATAATCGATTCCTCAATGAAGTACAGCACTGCCCTCCAGACAGTACAGAGGGACTGTGGTTGTGGAGTCCAGCGGGGACGAATTGATAATGTGTGAGGAGGAGGAAGTACACACTGTAGGGGGAGAGGAATCAGAGGTTGAGGATGAGGACGACATCTTTCCTCAGTAGAGCCTGTTTAGTTTATACAGGGAGAGATGAATTGTTTTATTGGTGTGGGGGCCCAAACAAACCAATCATTTCAGCCACAGTTGTTTGGTAGGCCCTGTCGCTGAAATGATTGGTTTGTTAAAGTGTGCATGTCCTATTTCAACAACATAAGGGTGGGTGGGAAGGCCCAAGGACAATTACATCTTGCAACTTTTTTTTTGGCATTATGTGACCATTCAACAGTCGTTTGCCATGTTCAAAAAGTAAAAGAAAATGCCAAAAAATTCAATAAATTAAATCAAAAGTTAAATGCCCTGTCATTATTTAAAACAAGAGGTTTTGACGTGCTAGAATTAGTGTAGTGTTAAGATGTTATAAACACTACACTTGGAAATTGGAGGAGGTATTGTGGACCCGGTATCAAATTGGGTACCGGGGCCACCCCACTACGCAGTCCAGATACTTGTTTGGTGGAATTCAGACCAGTTGAGGGTGTATTTATTTTATTGTGGCCCCGGTATCAAATTGGGTACCGGGGCCACCCCACTACGCAGTTCAGATACTTGTTTGGTGGAATTCAGACCAGTTGAGGGTGTATTTATTTTATTGTGGCCCCGGTATTAAATTGGGTACCGGGGCCACCCCACTACGCAGTCCAGATACTTGTTTGGTGGAATTCAGACCAGTTGAGGGTTTTATTATTATATTGTGGGGACCACTCTATCTATACCACACTACAACTCTATACCACTCTATTTAATACTTTAATTCTAATTTATACTTTAATTCTATTACTAATTCCCATAAAGAGGAACTGCCGCTTCTATTTAATACTTTAATTCTATTAGTAGTTACCATAAAGAGGAACAAAATAAACCAATTTTACCAAAAGTATAATATGACTTAGACTTACAAACACTACACTTGAAAGATGGTGCCTTTAAATGAAAAAGTCAGTCTTCATTGCACGACTATGTGCAACAGGGACAGTTTTTTGGTTTACAAAGTCAACCAATAACACTTCGACCCTGTCTGTCTTTAACATACTTGATGGGATCTCAATGACGAATGGTCTGTACCATGTTTGGAGGAGGTATTGTGGCCCCGGTACCAAATTGGGTACCGGGGCCACTCCACTATGCAGTCCAGATAGAGGTGTATCAGATATTAAACAACGTTGACTGTTGCTGCAAAAATTTTAAATAATATTGTGGGGAACACTACACTACGCAGTCCATAAACTTTTTGGGTGGAATTCAGACCTGTGTAGGGTTTTTTAATAATATTGTGGTGACCCACTCCTCTACGCAGTCCAGGTACATTTATTGGTGCGAATCATACAAGTTCAGGGTTTTTAATTTATATTGTGGTGACCCACTCCTCTACGCAGTCCAGGTACATTATTGGTGCGAATCCTACAAGTTCAGGGTTTTTAATTTATATTGTGGAGACCCACTCTTCTACGCAGTCCAGGTACATTATTCGGTGCGATTCATACCAGTTGATGGTTTTCTTATTATATATATTGTGGTGACCCACTCCTCTACGCAGTCCAGGTACATTTATTGGTGCGAATCATACAAGTTGATGGTTTTCTTATTATATATATTATGGTGACCCACTCCTCTACGCAGTCCAGGTACATTTATTGGTGCGAATCATAAAAGTTCAGGGTTTTTAATATATATTGTGGTGAACCACTCCTCTACGCAGTCCAGGTACATTTATTGGTGCGAATCATACAAGTTCAGGGTTTTTAATATATATTGTGGTGACCCACTCCTCTACGCAGTCCAGGTACATTTATTGGTGCGAATCATACAAGTTGATGGTTTTCTTATTATATATATTGTGGTGACCCACTCCTCTACGCAGTCCAGGTACATTTATTGGTGCGAATCATACAAGTTCAGGGTTTTTAATATATATTGTGGTGACCCACTCCTCTACGCAGTCCAGGTACATTTATTGGTGCGAATCATACAAGTTGATAGTTTTCTTATTATATATATTGTGGTGACCCACTCCTCTACGCAGTCCAGAAAGATACCTCGTTGCAACGTTTTGGACTAATAACTATATTGTGAGGTGTTCAGAATACACTGTAAATTAGTGGAAATGCTTGTTATTGAATGTTATTGAGGTTACTAATAGCATAGGAGTGAAAATAAGCCCAAAAACTTGATTTTTAAACTTTTAATGTTTTTTCCAAAAAAAATCCGAATCCAAAACCTTAAATCTGAACCGAGACCTTTCGTCAAGTGTTTTGCGAGACAAATCCGAACCCCAAAAATAATGAAAATCCGGATCCAAAACACAAAACACGAGACCTCAAAAGTCGCCGGTGCACATCCCTAATAAATATATATATATATATATATATATATATATATATATACATACATGCATCCTTTATCACATACTTAGCTTGCTACATTCAGGGGCCATTTAGATGGAGTCTGCTCTATGTTAGTATCCCCCGTTTCCCTCTGCTTAGGACTTCTCTGCCGTTTTGTGTTTAAAAAAAAACAAACAAAAACCAGGCTGTCTGGCAATGAGTCTCTTACCTGTGAAATGCACCCGCATGCTGCTCTTCTGTGCGGCCACGACAGGCAGACAACTCCTCCTCCCCTGCTGAAGTGTAAAACACACTACCGCGCAGGTGCAGAGAGCCATCTGGGCTCTCTGCACCTGCGCGGTAGTGTGTTTGTTACACTGCCGCCGAAGACGTCCAGGACTGTCAATAGGTGCTCCCTGAAAGCTCCGCTTCAATGTCGGAGGGGACAGGGCTTAAATGCGGCCAGGCCTACTGGTGTATAGTCCGAGGCTGGGTACCACTTATCTGGACCCAGTGATGTCCGTAGATAATTGGGTGATATTGGTCGCCAGTGACGCCTAGTAGGAGAGACATTTTTGCAGTGAGACACTTTGGGCAACATAGATTTGTATCTGGCACAGTATCCTCAGCTATAGCTGGAATTGCCCACAGTATCCTATATCTTTGTAGTCACTTGCTTCTGCTTCTTAAATCACTTGCTCTGGCTTACTTTCTAGTTTTCCCTTTCACTCTCTACTTCCTGCTTTGACTGTCTAATTTACTGACTCTCTGTATCTTTCCATTTCCTCACCTATTTTATTTACTGCTTCCATTGCCAAATTGATTTCTGCTTGTCTCTTTTTTTACTATGAGCCATGCATATTCTTCAAATTTATGTTCTTCCCCTTAGTCTCCATTATTCTCCCTCTAGTACCTCTCTCTGTTTCTCTACATGTACTAAGATTCCTCCCATGTGTTCCTATACTACTTGTCACTCCTCTCTTATTGACTTTATTGACTTACTATGAACTTCCTCTGATGTTTATACACTCTCTTACTTCATCATCAACATTTATTTATATGGTGCTAGCAGATTCTGTAGTGCTTTACAATTTCGAACAAACAGTAATAAAACAATACTGGGTAATACATACAGATTGAGAGGTAAGAGGGCCCTGCTTGCAAGCTTACAATCTATGGGACAATGGTTTGATACACAAGGGTAAGTGCTACATCATATTAAAAAATTTGTCCAGCTAGAATGCAAAAGTTACAAAGTATTTAGTGGGCTGTATTCTCAGCCACACAACTATTTTGTTCACAGGGTTGATTTCTTGTGTTAGCTGTATAAAGGGTGGTAATAGGGTAACCTAGGGAGATTAAGAGGGTGGTAGAGGAATATTATAAGCTTTTTTTTGAAGAGGAGGGTTTTCTGAGAAATCTTGAAGGTTTCAAGACAAGAGGAAAGTCTTATTTTAAGAGAAAGGGAAGTTCATAAAAGTGGGTGCAGCCCGAAAAAAGTCCTGTAACCGAGAATGGGAGGAAGTGATGAGAATGGAAGAGAGACACAGATCTTGTGCAGAACGGAAGTGTCGAGTTGGGAGATATTTTGAGACAAGTAAAGAGATGTATATTGATGAAATTTTGATGATGACCTTGATGGTGGTAGAAAATGATTTTATTGGATTCGTTGAAAAAACGGGCAACCAATGTAGAGACTGCATGCAAAATAGATTGCAATGGCTCGAGTCTTATTTTAGGAAGACCAGTAAGGAGGGAATTACAATAGTCCATGCCGGAGATGATGAATGCATGAATTAATGTTTATGCAGTGTCTTGTGTAAGATATGTATGTTTTCTGGAAATGTTTTTTAGATATATGCAGCATGATGCAAATATAGAGTTGATGTGGGAAACAAAGGATAATTGCGAGCCAAGGATTACACCTAGCCAGCGATGGGTGGGATTTATGGTCATGTTGTGAACAGAAATAAAATGTCAGCCAGAAAGCTTTTATTGTTGGGTTGAAATATTATTAATTCTGTTTTTGAAAGATTGAGTTTGAGTTGGCAAGAGGACATCCAAGCTTATTAGTTTTCCAAGAGAAGCTGTGTAGACAATAGCAGAGGACCTAGGACTGAGCCTTGTGGTACTCCAGCTGATAAAGAAAGCAGAGTGGAGGTTGTTCATGAGAAATTAACACTGAAAGACTGATTAGATAGGTAGGATGAGAACGAGGATAGGACAGTGTCTTGAAGACCTAGGGATTGTAGAGCCTTTATGCGGAGAGTGTGGTCAACAATGTCAAATGCAGCAGAGAGATCCACCTTTAGTTTTAGCTGTGGTCAAATCATTTACAACCTTGGCCAGCGCAGTCTCTGTGGAAGGTTTCAGAGCGAAAGTGTGATTAAAGAGGATCCAATAGGTTGATTGCAGAAATGAAACATGTGAGGTAAGTGTAGGCAATTCTCTTGTGATGTTTGCAGGGGCACGGAAGCTGAGAGATGGGGCCGTAAGTTGAGAGAGAATTTGGGTCAGAATTTTGTTTTTTCAGACTAGGAGTGATCACTGCGTGCTTGAATAGTGATGGAAAGACGCCAGTAGAAAGAGAGAGATTATAGATTTTAGTTAGATGTGCAAAGAGCACACGAGACATGGACCTACCAATTTGTGAGGGTATGGGACCAAGAGGACAGGATGTAGAGTAGAATGATAAGAAAAGAGCAGAAACTTCCTCTTCATCTGTGGGATCAAATGAAGAGAAGGTGTCAGAGGATGATTGGAATTAATTGATCTGACTGCTAGTCGAGACAGATGATACCATTTCAAGTCGGATCTTATCAATCTTGTCCTTGAAATAGGAAGCAGGATCCTGGGCACTGATGGAAATCGGAGGGTTTGGAGTGGGAGGATTGAGAAGAGTTTTAAATGTGTTAAAAAGATGTTTGGGGTTAAAAGCCTGAGCATAGATGAGAGATTGGAAATTCTTGTTTAGCAGTGTCCAAAGCATTTCAATAGGAGTAGTAGATAGCAGTATATGCGCTGAAATCATAAGAGGTACAAGATTTACGCCAGTGACGTTCAGCTTTGCGAGAAAGTTTTTGTAGATTTCGTGTTACTTTAGTGTGCCATGGTTTACAACGAAGTCTACGCGAAGCATGTAGAGTCGCTGGAGTCACTTGATCCAGGGCGCTTGCTAGGGTATGGTGAAAATGAGGAACTGCCATTTCAGAGGAGGAGAATGTAGAAATTGGGGAGAGAAGGTGTTGGAGAGAGGTGGAAAACTGTTTAAAATCAGTAGAGTTAATATTCCTGCAGGTATGAGCAGAGCCGGATTTAGACCTCATAGGGCCCTAGGCAGGATACTGTTTTTGGGGCCCCTCCCTGCAACAATCCATAGCACTATATTTTTGCAGCCTACCATATACCCCTATAGTTACGTAGAAGTGAAAGCATGTGCCGCCGCATGCCTACCATATACCCCTATAGTTAAGTAGATATGAAAGTATGAAAGCATGTGCCGCCGCGCAGCGGCGGCACGCCGCCAAAGGAGGTGAGGGCGTGGCTTGCATCTTTGGGGGCGTACCTAACATGTGTAAAGAGCAAGGCCACCCTGCTGCAGAAAAAGGCACCCCTAAATAATTACCAAGCAGTCCCGTTTTTTTAAGTAGTTGGGTCAAAACAACATAATAAATATTGAAGTCAGGGCAGAAATACTTACTTAAGTTGTTTGCAAAAATAATACGCATAAATCCAAGTATGTGCTCTTGTCACTTTTGTCCCTCTATCATCACACTGTGCCCCTTCATTGTCACTTTTGCCCCTTCACAATATCACATGTGCCCTTTCACCATCACCTCTGTGCCCATCACCATCACCACCTCTGTGCCAATCACCATCACCACCACTGTGCCAATCACCATCACCACCACTGTGCCAATCACCATCACCACCACTGTGCCCATTACCACCTCTGTGCCAATCACCATCACCACTTCTGTGCCAATCACCATCACCACCTCTGTGCCTCTTCACCATCACCACCTCTGTGCCCTTCACCATCACCACCTCTGTGCCAATCACCATCACCAATTCTGTGCCCCTTCACCATCACCACCTCTGTGCCCTTCACCATCACCACCTCTGTGCCCATCACCACTTCTGTGCCAATCACCATCACCACTTCTGTGCCAATCACCATCTCTGTGCCCTTCACCATCACCACCTCTGTGCCCTTCACCATCACCACTTCTGTGCCAATCACCATCTCTGTGCCCTTCACCACCTCTGTGCCCATCACCATCACCACTTCTGTGCCCCTTCACCATCACCACTTCTGTGCCCTTTCACCATCACCACTTCTGTGCCCCTTCACCACCTCTGTGCCCATCACCATCACCACTTCTGTGCCCCTTCACCATCACCACTTCTGTGCCCCTTCACCATCACCACTTCTGTGCCCCTTCACCATCACCACTTCTGTCCCTTGTTTTACTTACCTTTCTATTGCGCGCTGCTCCTCCTCCGTCAGTCCAGATGAAAAAAAAAAAAAAGAGAAAGTCACGTGATCGCTCGTCGGGTCCCGGCAGCCTCTCCTCCTCTCTCTATCACTGAGAGGAGAAGAGGCTGCCAGGACCCGATTCACGGCACCCGACCCCCCCCTCCTCCTCCGATTCGCGGCACCCCCCCCTCCCCCGACTCGCGGCACCCCCCCCCCCCCCGCACGAGTCGCGCGGGGGGGGGGGGTGCCGCGAGTCGGGGGAGGGGCCGAATTTATTTATTTTTTTCATTTTTTTTAAAATTACTCCTGTCTCCCCCAGCTGTGCCCCCCCAGAGCCGCTAGGCCCTAGGCAGGTGCCTAGGTTGCCTAGCGGTAAATCCGGCCCTGGGTATGAGGACGCTTGGGAGAGTTTGACAGCAGGATGATTAAAGAACTGGGAGTGAGCAAGTTTCTATTAAGGTGAAGATCCGAGAGGGTGAAAGGAGTGTCATGGAAAGTAGAAACTGAGCATAGTCTAGAGAAAACAAGATCAAGATAGTGGCCATCCTTATGAGTAGTAGCGGATTCAATCCACTGGGAGAGGTCAAATGAGGAGGTTAGAGAGAGTAGTTTTGAAGCAGCATTGGAACGTGGATTAGCAATAGGGATGTTGAAATCACCCATGATGATGGTGGGCATGTCAGAAGATAAGAAGTGAGGGAGTCATGCAGAGAAATGTTCAAGAATTTGGTTGTGTGGGCCAAAGGAGCGATACATCACAGCATATTATCATCATCATCATCATTTATTTATATAGCACCACTAATTCCGCAGCCTGCACAGAGAACTCATTCACATCAGTCCCTGCCCCATTGGAGCTTACAGTCTAAATGCCCTAATATAGACACACACTCACACACAGACAGACAGACAGACAGGGAGAGACTAGGGTCAATTTTGAAAGCAGCCAATTGACCTATCAGTATGTTTTTGAAGTGTGGGAGGAAACCGGAGCACCTGCAGGAAACCCACGCAGACATAGGGAGAACATACAAACTCTCCACAGATAAGGCCATGGTCGGGAATCAAACTTATAACCCCAGTGCTGTGAGGCAGAAGTGCTAACCACTAGGCAACTGTGCATAAAGAATGGGTGGAAAATTCTACCAGTATGGAATACTGAATGGAATAATTCAAAATATGTGAACGTGAGCAATGGGACATTTGGTAGAACTGTGAATGTGCACTCTGGGGAGAGAAGTAGTCCAACCCCACCTCCCTGTTTACCTCCAGGTCTGGGGGTGTGGGTGAAATGGAGGCCACCATGTGAAAGGGCTGCAGGTGAGGCAGTGTCTCATTGCATGAGCCATGTTTCTTTTATTGCCATAAGGTTGAGGTTGTTTGAGAGGAAGAGGTCATGTATGGAGATAAGTTTGTTAAAAAACAGAGCGTGCATTCCAAAGCGAACATTTAAAGGACTTTGGAAGAGAGGGGAGACAGTATATATACATTTGAGGTTTGCTGGATTTCGGTAGTGTTCAGATATATGTGTGTTGGAGAAGTGTGGGGACCTGTATTAGGTGATGTATCACCAGCTAATAGAAGCAGGGAGAAAGAAAGAAAATAAAGATGATTGTAAGATGTGTGTACTAGAGGTGAGTGAAGTAATAAAATGGCAATATGGACAAGAGTTGATATTGGCATTATCTTTACTCCTAAAGATAATGCCTTGAAAGGAAAGCAAAAAAAAAATTGACAAACTTTGGGATCTAGAAGGAAAATAGCAACAAATGCGGAATTTAAAACAATTACCTAATTGTAATCTCCTGTGCAATCAGAAGTAGCTGAGCAAAGCTGCAGTAGATGTTGATTATTTCTAGATGTCTTCAATTGTTGTTCAATGTTTGTTCAACTGTCTTGTATAACTGTATTTTCTAAACAGTTTGTGAGAAAAACACTTAGGGCTATATTTACTAAACTGCGGGTTTGAAAAAGTGGAGATGCTGCCTATAGCAACCAATTAGCTTTTAGCTGTCATTTTGTAAAATGTACTAAATAAATGATAACTAGAATCTGATTGGTTGCTATAGGCAACATCTCCACTTTTTTAAACCTGCAGTTTAGTAAATATACCCCCCAGTGTAGAAAACACATCTGCCCTTTACATACATCTCCCCCAGACTAAATGCAAAGATATAGTGAGGCAGAATTCAAAATAAGTTACATCTGTGCTAACTGGACAGATGACTAGAATCTTTCTCTCATGTGAGTTCACTGTCTCTTACTTTTCTCTGTCACTTTGAACGGCAACGTTATTATTGGAGGTGTTAAAGGGGCAATGGAAATACGCGCTGACTGTACAATGCTTTTTAATAAGCCTTGAACTGGATTATACTTCTATTGCCCCTAACAACAGCAATAATACTGTCGCTGTTCAAAGTGACACTATTCTGTGTGCCCTGATCTTCATCTGTGGAAATTCTTGCACTTCACTTTTTCAGACTGTTAGGAAAATGAGCATGTCACCCATCACATCTTCGCAATCATTATGTCATGGTAAGTAAAGTTGGATTTTTATAAGTCGATATTTAGTGCCCAACCCGCTAAGGTTGGGTAAAAAAAGGACTTGCTGAGTAGTGCACAGGTGGTTTTAAGGACCTTTTGTAAATTAAACAGATATATTAGTGTTATGAAATTGTGTGTGATCTGTATCATGATTAGAGATGGTCACTGACCCCCGTGTTTTGGTTTTGGATTCGGTTTTGGATCTGGATTACCGTCGTGTTTTGGTTTTGGTTTTGGTTTTGCAAAACCGCCATTGCGTGTTTTGGTTTTGGTTTTGGTTTTGTTTGGTTTTGTTTTGCTATTTTTTGGGAAAATCCATGTTTTTGGGCCTAAATTAACCCAATTTAGTGCTCCAACTGTTTTAGAGACAAGTAATCTAATTGTTGAGGTAATAAATCATCCAAAAAAACAGTTTAATTCTTCGTTGGTAGGCCTATTCTACACACAAAACAGATTGTCTTCCTCTCCATCTATGCATATTGGCAATGCAGCCATCGTCTTTGAATGTATATTACACCCTACACTTATAGTTAAATATGTAAAGAAATGGAAAAAGCCAGTTTGCTTTCTGTCTCTCAAGGCCCCCCTCCACTTGTATAAAATAGCAAAAAATTCAGCCATTATAGACTGTACAATATTAATTGACATGGAGAAAGCCAGTTTGGTTTCTGTCTCTCTAGGCCCCCCTCCACTTGTATAAAATACTAAAAAATTCAGCCATTATAGACTGTACAATATTAATTGACATGGAGAAAGCCAGTTTGGTTTCTGTCTCTCTAGGCCCCCCTCCACTTGTATAAAATACTAAAAAATTCAGCCATTATAGACTGTACAATATTAATTGACATGGAGAAAGACAGTTTGGGGTCACTCTGTCTCTCTAGGCCCCCCTCCACTTGTATAAAATACCAAAAAATTCAGCCATTATAGACTGTACAATATTAATTGACATGGAGAAAGCCAGTTTGGTTTCTGTCTCTCTAGGCCCCCCTCCACTTGTATAAAATACTAAAAAATTCAGCCATTATAGACTGTACAATATTATGAAAAATGGACAAAGCCAGTTTAGGGTCACTCTGTCTATGACACCCTACCCTTAAGGATAAATTGCCCTAACAGCAGCCTTTCAAGATGGTATGTGATATGGAAATGCCACAAGTCCCTTTCCTCTTTGGGGGTAGATTGCACCCTACACTTACATAGAAAGTTTTAAAAAGATGTTATCGGCATCATCTTCAGCTTCATCCTCACCCTCATCAGTGTGTACGTCATCATCACAGACTATCAATTCATCGCCGCTTGAATCCGCCATTAGAGAACAGTCAGTGCTTGGATGTCTTGGATGGTGAAGGCCTTCCTCGTGGAAGATGTAGTTCATTTTTATAAACATCATTTTCTCCACATTTTTGGGAAGTAACCTTCTACGGCGATCACTGACTAAGTTCCCTGCTGTGCTGAACACTCGTTCAGAGTACACACTGGAGGGTGGGCAGCTTAGGTATTGCAAAGCAAGTTTGTACATGGGTTTCCAAATGGCTTGCTTTTCTTCCCAGTAAGGAAAGGGACTGTCTGACATTTCCATATCAACTACCTCTTGAAAGTAATCCTCCACCATCCTTTGCATGTTTATACTCATATTGGATGGACTTATGGGCAAAGTGACACTTTTTTTTGAAAAATCCTTCAAACCAGCCCAGATGTTAAATTGTTCTCGTCTGACCCCTGTGTCTTCCCTGCTTCTTTTTTGGAAATTTAATTTTTTACGAGCAACAGCTTGAGAAAGTGAAGGAGGACACGTCGTCAAGCCGAGGCCCAGTTCAGCGGCCAACTTGCTGAGCAATAGCTCCTTGCAAAAGTTCACATCTCGCTCATTTACAAGTAAAGACTCAATGTAGGTTTTAAACCTTGGATCAAGCACAGTGGCCAAAACGTACTGATCCGAGTTCAAGATCTTAATAACTCGAGGATCATTGTGAAGCGAATTAAGTACTTGATCGACAAGGCCAACATACTTTGCTGAATTGCTTGCTTTCAGCTCCTCCTTCATTTTCTCAAGCTGCTTTTCCAATAGTCTAATTAAAGGAATGACTTGGCTCAAACTAGCAGAGTCTGCACTGACCTCACATGTCACAACTTCAAATGGTTTCAGCACCTTGCACAGCACTGAAAGGATTCCCCACTGTGCAAGAGTGAAATACATCCCCCCTCCTTTCCCAATGTCATGACTTGTGCAATATGCTTGGATGGCTTTGCGCTGTTCCTCCATCCTCTGAAGCATGTACAGGGTGGAATTCCACCGAGTTACCACCTCTTGCTTAAGTTGGTGGCAGGGCAAGTTAAACTGCTCTTGGAGCTGCTGTAATCTCCTACATGCTGTGGCTGAATGCCTGAAATGGCCTGAAATTTTACGGGCCACCGAAAGCATCTCCTGCACCTCACGGTTATTTCGTAGGAAGCTCTGCACCACCAAGTTGATGGTGTGAGCAAAACAGGGAATATGTTGGAAATCACCCAGCTGTAATGCTCGCACTATATTGTTGGCGTTATCTGAAATGACATACCCTGGGGAGAGTCCGAGTGGTATAAGCCATGCATCAATCACATCTCTCAGTTTGCGTAACAAATTGTCAGCCGTATGCCTGTTAGTGAAGCCGGTGATACAAAGAGTGGCCTGCCTGTGACAAATGTTACGTAGTGGTGTACATGCTGCTGCTGTTCCTGCTGGTGAAGGTGAATGACCAACCCAGTGGGCTGTCACAGTCATATAGTCTTTGGTTTGGCCACTTCCACTTGTCCACATATCTGTGGTTAAGTGAACAGTGGGCAGAATGGCATTTTTCAGCGCAATCTCTACATTTTTACACACTTTTTGGTATAGTTGTGGAATAGCTTTACGGGAGAAATGGTGTCGCGATGGAATTCTGTAACGCGGACACAAAACCTCAATTAACTGTGAAAAACCAGCTGCGTTTATTGTGGAGATTGGACGCAGATCTAACACTAACATTGCAGCCATGGCGTCTGTGATTCGCTTGGCGACTGGGTGACTGCTGTCATATTTGCTTCCCCTCGCAAATGATTGTTTCACAGTTAATTGCTGAAATGTAGGACTGCTCATTTTATTCACCTGCCTCTGGGATGACGATTCACCCCCAGCAGCAGCAACAGCAGCAGCAGGACTAACGCTTTCTTCAGAGGAATCAATAATAGTGCCGGAGTCATCCAGCCTTAAGTGGGATGCCGGGCTAACTCCGAGCGCTACTGAGGATATTGATGAGGATGGTGTGGTGGGTGTATTTTGTAGCCGTCGGTATGTCGGTGAGCGGAGGGTCTTAGCTGATGAGGGAGTGCTTGTATTCTTTTGGGAAGAACTTTCAGCTTTTCCCAACACTTTGCCATGAACTCTCGTTAAATGGCGTAACATAGACGAGGTTCCAAGATGGTTAAGGTCCCTCCCTCGACTGACTGTGGCTTCACATACACTACAAATGGCTATACAATTGTTGTCTGGATTTGGGTAGAAATAATTCCACACATAAGAAGTGGATTTTTTTGTTTTATGCCCAGGCATGACAATGGCCTTTTTCTTGTCACGTGCCAGAACTGCTGCCACTGGTGCAGGACTTACACAAACAACCTCATCCTCATCAACATCCTCATTAGCGCCCTCGTCGCCTACACAAATCTCCCCCTCATCCTCTTCTAATTCCAAAGTGGCATCCTCAATTTGGGTATCACCGGCTACACTCGGGCTATTAAGGCACACATCAGCAGAATGCTCACGATTAGACATCCCACTGTTGGATGGACTCTCCACAGGGATTGTTGTCATTTGTGAATCAGAGCAAATATTCTCCTGTAATGCCTCACTGGTATCTTGCAGCTCAGCTTTGACGCGTAACAGTAGTTGTGCACCAATTGTAGCCTGGGTAACTTTTTGGGATCTGCCACTAATAGCCAAAGGTGAAGGCCTCATTCTCTCTTTGCCACTGCGTGTGTAGAATGGCATGCTTGCAATTTTTTTTTTATCGTCACTTAACTTTTGCTCAGTTACACTTCTTTTTCGCTTCAATACAGTAAATTTTTTTTTGGTTTTTGTTTTTTGCACTAATTTGAAAACACTCTGTTGTTTGACATCGCCTTGGCCAGATGACGTACTGGGAACACTAACATCAGGACTGGTGACAGAACCTGGTTGCTCATTTAGATCATATGTGGACTGCTTTGAATCCATTCTGAGCGCAAACCACTGAGGAGTGCTAAAAATTATTGAGTAGATACTGCTGACAGATATGACTTTTGACAGCCAGAAATATTAATGCACAATTAGGGAGGACACCCCAAAAACACTGAGGAGTGCTAAAAATTATTGAGTAGATACTGCTGACAGATATGACTTTTGACAGCCAGAAATATTAATGCACAATTAGGGAGGACACCCCAAAAACACTGAGGAGTGCTAAAAATTATTGAGTAGATACTGCTGACAGATATGACTTTTGACAGCCAGAAATATTAATGCACAATTAGGGAGGACACCCCAAAAACACTGAGGAGTGCTACAAATTATTGAGTAGATACTGCTGACAGATATGACTTTTGACAGCCAGAAATATTAATGCACAATTAGGGAGGACACCCCAAAAACACTGAGGAGTGCTACAAATTATTGAGTAGATACTGCTGACAGATATGACTTTTGACAGCCAGAAATATTAATGCACAATTAGGGAGGACACCCCAAAAACACTGAGGAGTGCTAAAAATTATTGAGTAGATACTGCTGACAGATATGACTTTTGACAGCCAGAAATATTAATGCACAATTAGGGAGGACACCCCAAAAACACTGAGGAGTGCTAAAAATTATTAAGTAGATACTGCTGACAGATATGACTTTTGACAGCCAGAAATATTAATGCACAATTAGGGAGGACACCCCAAAAACACTGAGGAGTGCTACAAATTATTGAGTAGATACTGCTGACAGATATGACTTTTGACAGCCAGAAATATTAATGCACAATTAGGGAGGACACCCCAAAAACACTGAGGAGTGCTACAAATTATTGAGTAGATACTGCTGACAGATATGACTTTTGACAGCCAGAAATATTAATGCACAATTAGGGAGGACACCCCAAAAACACTGAGGAGTGCTAAAAATTATTGAGTAGATACTGCTGACAGATATGACTTTTGACAGCCAGAAATATTAATGCACAATTAGGGAGGACACCCCAAAAACACTGAGGAGTGCTACAAATTATTGAGTAGATACTGCTGACAGATATGACTTTTGACAGCCAGAAATATTAATGCACAATTAGGGAGGACACCCCAAAAACACTGAGGAGTGCTAAAAATTATTGAGTAGATACTGCTGACAGATATGACTTTTGACAGCCAGAAATATTAATGCACAATTAGGGAGGACACCCCAAAAACACTGAGGAGTGCTACAAATTATTGAGTAGATACTGCTGACAGATATGACTTTTGACAGCCAGAAATATTAATGCACAATTAGGGAGGACACCCCAAAAACACTGAGGAGTGCTAAAAATTATTGAGTAGATACTGCTGACAGATATGACTTTTGACAGCCAGAAATATTAATGCACAATTAGGGAGGACACCCCAAAAACACTGAGGAGTGCTAAAAATTATTGAGTAGATACTGCTGACAGATATGACTTTTGACAGCCAGAAATATTAATGCACAATTAGGGAGGACACCCCAAAAACACTGAGGAGTGCTACAAATTATTGAGTAGATACTGCTGACAGATATGACTTTTGACAGCCAGAAATATTAATGCACAATTATGGGGGACACCCCAAAAGCGCTGGGGAGTGCCAAATATGAAGAAAAAATAATAAACCTCTATCCTCCTCTCTGCACTAGCGATTTTGGTTAGAGCAATTGCAAGAACAATATGGTATTCTCTGTCCCTGCTCTAATTAGCCTATGACTACACCCTGCTCTCTCCCTCTGTCAAATGGCGATGGATTGCTGTGGAGGCGTGTATTTATAAAGTTGAAGTATCGCGAGAACCGAGTCCCGAGATCCGACGACGTCACAATGACGTTCGGCCTCGATTTGGATTCGGAATGGGCGGGAGAGTACCGAGCTGCTCAGCTCGGTACTCGGATACCCAAAGTTCGGGTGGGTTCGGTTCTCGGAGAACCGGACCCGCCCATCTCTAATCATGATGTCATCACAATACTGAAATGGGTTAACTGTGGCAATGCATATTGAAACAGCAACACAAAGTTTAAATAGTGCAGTCCAATGGCTAGAGATGAGAACCAGGAAATATAGCAAGAACAATATACACAGTCTGTATAGTCAGAAGCAGGATAACACCATAAAAGTAGACTGGAGTAGTTGTCCCTGGATTTTAGAGTTATAGAGGTATTTATCAGGTAAATGCAGAGGCTGATTAAACTGATACAAAGGGTAGATTTGTAATGTATATAATGCATTACTGCAGTGTGACTCTGCCCCTTGGCAATCAAGGTCACCAGGTGGATATTCTAGTTTAATGAGGCTAGTGCCTCATCTCGCATGGTGTTGGTGACATGTATAGTCGTGTCATCATGGGAGGGGAGCAGAGCTGTGCAGCATAAGCATTGCCTTTTCCAAAGGTTTGGTAAATCTACCTCGTCTTTATAGTACAGGATTGAATACCTAGTAACAGGTCTATGAAAGACAGGATTGAGCACAGTCTCTGAAGCACATGCAAGACGTGGAAAAAGCAGCTATGAACTGTATAACTGGTTCAAGATGGACTCAATGATCTGGTACAGAATGTTTACAGATCCAGGAAGTGCATGTCATTACCTGCTGATGAATTTGCAGCAGTGTGCATTAACTGCTGCTTTGCTAGACAGCAGGAAAGCCAGATGCAGTACACCTTTAGGTGGGAGTACAAACTGCAGCACAAAACAGGACTCCACATACTTACTATTGGAGAGGTATATAAGATAGAGATGTTCACTGACCCCTGTGTTTTGGTTTTGGATCCGGATTAACTTCGTGTTTTGGTTTTGGTATTGGCAAAACCACCCTCGCATGTTTTGGTTTTGGATCCCGATTTTTTTCTAAAATCCCTTTTTTTTGTTGCTAAAATCACATAATTTGGCTCTTTTTTGTTCCTACATTATTATTAACTGCAATAGCATTAATTTCCAGTCATTTCCAGTCAATTTTTGTCAAGTGACAAGACAAGAACACTGCTACCCCTCCTTTTTCTGTATGAGCAATGGCACTGGAGACTGGAGAGTGCCAAGGACACTGCTACCCCTGTTTCTGTGTGAGCAATGGTTCTGGATCTCCTGGGGAGGGTGGTACTTATGGAATCCAAAACCCGCAAGATCCGACAACGCAACAATGACGTTTTATCTCGATTCAGATCTGAGGACGCGCAAAAGTACCGAGCTGGGTCACACGCCTACTCGGATCTCCTAAGTTCAGGTGGGTTTGGTTTTCAGAAAACGGAGCCCTAGCATCTCTAGTATTAGTTGTCCCATTTGTTTCCCTAGCAATTAGCTGTGCATAGATGGCTAGGAAAAACACCCACCTTTTTCGATGGTGGGGATTGGTTGAATTTTGCAGAAGGGTCTTCCTGGCCATGTCCAATAAAACAAAAAAAACAATAAGCCCATCTTTCATCCTGGGTGAAGTATTACAGAACTTCTCAAACTCTTGGAAGTCAACACAGGTCTTATGCATCAGTGTCTTTAAATTCATTACTATAGCCAAAATCAGTTCCAAGGTAGCAATGTGGCTATAATGACCCTCTACGTGTTTCAGGGTTGGGGCCAGTTGCCTTTAGCAGAAGCTAAAGTAACTAGCCCCACAGAAACTAACTATGTGTTTGGTGCTTTGATTAAGGTAACACAATGTTACACAGGAGCATCTCTTGGGGTCTTATTATTTCCCTAGCAACCAAAAGCAATAAGAGGGAAACCCAATTACTAAACACAAAATGTGTACACTGTCCACTAAAAATAAGTTCCCTTTGCAAATGTTGTGTTGGTCAAAAGTCTTTCTGTCTAATCATGCAGGTGTTATGATTCCTAGTAACCTCAGCAAGCAGCCACGGAAGGATAATACAAATGTCTTTATTCCAGCAAAATATATAAACAGGGATTCAGTTCCAGGAACATGCAGGTTTTCATAAACAGGTATAAGTTTTTACCCCAGTCCAGAAGGCACAAGGCTGTCCAGGAAAGTAGATAGAGTCCAGGGATATTGTGAAATATCATACAGCGGTGGTGAAGTCCAGGCAAAAAGGTCAGGGCTGGCGGCAAACAACAAATTCAGGAAACAGGCAGAGATCAAGGTCATAGGCAATACAGCAGAGTTCAGTACATGGTCCAAGGTCATACACAGCAAGATCAATCCAAAGGCAGAGAAGGGGAACTGAGCAGGAACAAACGGGAACACAAGCAGCAGCCAGGTATACAAGGATGAACTGCTCAGAGCATAGCTTGAGGCAGGTACTTAAAGCAGTGCCACAGGTACAGTTCCAATTAGGTCTCAGGTAAGGAGATTAACTCCTTCAGGCATGCAGAAGAGTCTAGGACAGAACAGCAGCACCTCTGGTGGAATAAGGTACTGCTGCTAGGTACAAATAACAGGCAGAGTTGTAACATAGCCCCCCCTTAAAGGAGCTGATTCCAGACGCTCCATACAAGCTCCCTTCAGGTTTTCCTCCTCTTCTTTTTCTTTTTATGGGATCTTCCTGAAGACACAATTGGGCTCTTCTCCAAAGGAGTACAGAGAAGACCCAATTCCTCAAAAGTAAAAGAAGAATTGCCAAGTTCGTCCACTAAGTCTCTAGCATCTTCAATGAACTCACTTTCAGAGTCTGAGTCCCAGCCAAGGGTCGGAATAGGACCTTTTATTCTATTAGAGGATGGTGATATGCCCAAAAAGCCAGTTAACAAGGTTGGTGTTTGTTGTGACTGAAGTGGCAAAGCAAGGTTTTTCCCGTTCTTGCTAACCTTCTCCCTAGGTGACCTAGACTGTCTGATGGAAGACACATTCATAGAGGTCTTATGGACAAGAGCAGGAGCTGACGCACAGGCTGGAATGGGAACAGAAAAATCGTGATCAGATGACTTGACTGTGGATGGAGTGTACTTTTGACAAACAGCATTAATAAAGTCCATGGTATTATGAATAATGGGGTCATCAGAATTTAGTAATGAGAAGGCCCAGGTTTGTGGCTCCCCTCTAAAACACATAATGATTGAACCCACTTGGTTAAATTGGTCAACAAAATAATCTGGACATTCTTGAAACTGTTTCATGGAAAGTTCGAGTACTGTAACAAACTGTTTGACGTCTCCATCAAAGAAGGCTGGAAGAGGGTCTGAAGATTCAGAAGCAGCTTTTGGGCGTTCAGGCTCAATGGCAGACTCTGGAGAGTCCCTAGCTGGGACGGCAGGGCAGGGGTCCCCGACTGGGACGGCAAGCTGAGTACTGTTGACGGGAAGCCTGGATTGGGCACAGCACTCCCACTGGATAGCACTGTGAGATGCCTCAGAGCAGACAGCACTGTGAGATGCCTCAGAGCAGACAGCACTGTGAGATGCCTCAGAGCACACAGCACCAAGTGGTAACTTGGGCTGAACCGCATAGAGTGGCAAGTCGGGCTGAACCGCACGGGCAGGCAACTCGGGCTGGACCGCATGGACAGGCAACTCTGGAGCAGACTGTAAGGGCAGCGCCCCCTCTGGAGCAGACTGTAAGGGCAGCGCCCCCTCTGGAGCAGACTGTAAGGGCAGCGCCCCCTCTGGAGCAGACTGTAAGGGCAGCGCCCCCTCTGGTGCTGAAGACTCGGGAGTAGAGGCAGTGGCTGAAGACTCGGGAGTAGAGGCAGCGGCTGAAGACTCGGGAGTAGAGGCAGCGGCAGGAGACTCAGGACCGGACACAGTGGCAGGAGACTCAGGACCGGACACAGCGGCTGGAGCTGGCAGATTGGGTCTCTTCCCAGAGAACAGAAAAGGTGGAGTATAAATAATTTTAGAATGCGGAGAGGAAATTACAGGAGATGGTTCAGTAAGCTGACGTGGTCTACAGACAGGACAGTCCTGCAAGAAATGTGCATTGCTGGCACAGTAGAGACACAACTTGTATGTTATCCTGCGCCGCCGTTCCTCTTCGGTCAGATGGGGGCGTGGACCACCTGTGTACTGGGAATTTGTTACCCCATAGTTCATAGAAAACAGCAAATTTGTAGAAGTATTTTTAAGAGGTGCTGTTTGCACAGGTTCATCAGCAGAGAAGGTGGATTTAGACAGATCAGCAGCTTCTGAATTAGGAGAGACAGAATCTGACAGTCTCCTGAGCGGGTCCAAAAGCAAAGTGGAAAATTTAGCCAGCTGGGAACGTAGCAATATAATGTCCATCTGTAAAGTTTGTAGCAGTGGCAATTCCAAGACTGGTGAAACAGACATGTTGCAAACATAAATGAAAACTTGATTGCAGAAAAAGGTCCCAGAATAAAACAAAACTTTCACCTGACTCCAAAGCTGTTTTGTGGGCTGGTTATACTGTCCCGGTTCAAATACAAAAATACTAGGAATCCCAGGACTAAGCAGAGGGCGTGCAATCAGCAGGCCTAAATAGTATGGCAGTTCATCATGTTAGGATTCCTAGTAACCTCAGCAAGCAGCCACGGAAGGATAATACAAATGTCTTTATTCCAGCAAAATATATAAACAGGGATTCAGTTCCAGGAACATGCAGGTTTTCATAAACAGGTACAATGAACAGTTATGGCAGGAAGGTACACAGAAATGAATGGTTCCAGGAACATGCAGGTTTTCATAAACAGGTATAATAAGAACAGAGGGCTGTATCTAAGCTCGAGGGATAATAAAAGCTAAGGCTGTATTGAACTGTATTGGTACTCTGGGGGTTAATTTGTGTGGTCTGCTCATGACGTCCGGATGAGTCATGGGGAGGAGTTATGGAGGTTATATCTGGAATGGGCAGAGAAGAATCTTTATCTTAAGGCTGCTGGACGTTGCCCACCCTCCCTCCCTATGGAACGATAGAGATGGTCATCTGCAGTGATCCTGTACCGGTACAGTTTGGCGGTGGTGGTTATCTTGGAGGAGCAGTGGACGGAAATCGCAGTACAGTCGACGGCCAGTGGTAAGGGCACATGACGGTATCGGGCACGCTTAACCCACCTGTTTTCAAATGGAATAGGCTATTAGTCTCGGTACAAGTACTTCCCGACCGGGTTGACTTGTGGTTGCTTTCGTTAGCCTAGAAAAGGGGAGGGTTCTGTAGTGCCCGGGGCAGTAGCCCCGTTTAGGTAGATATGTGCGCCTCGGGGTGTTTGGTCTCCCCCGTTTGCGGATGCCCCCTGGCAGGCTTGGGGCATCCTGGTTGGCCTGGCGGATGTCGACTCGGACTGCTATTTCTCCACCACCATACCTGGCAATAAATCCAGTTTTACTTTCCCCATACTTAAGTTGTCGTGTCTTTATTATGGTTATGGTTAAAGCGATAAGAGTATAATGTAAGGAAAGGTTATCAGCCGTTAAGCATTTTATGAACAGGTATGGCAGGAAGGTACACAGAAATGAATGGTTCCAGGAACATGCAGGTTTTCATAAACAGGTATAAGTTTTTACCCCAGTCCAGAAGGCACAAGGCTGTCCAGGAAAGTAGATAGAGTCCAGGGATATTGTGAAATAGCATACAGCAGTGGTGAAGTCCAGGCAAAAAGGTCAGGGCTGGCGGCAAACAACAAATCCAGGAAACAGGCAGAGATCGAGGTCATAGGCAATACAGCAGAGTCCAGTACACGGTCCAAGGTCATACACAGCAAGATCAATCCAAAGGCAGAGAAGGGGAACTGAGCAGGAACAAACGGGAACACAAGCAGCAGCCAGGTATACAAGGATGAACTGCTCAGAGCACAGCTTGAGGCAGGTACTTAAAGCAGTGCCACAGGTGCAGTTCCAATTAGGTCTCAGGTAAGGAGATTAACTCCTTCAGGCATGCAGAAGAGTCTAGGACAGAACAGCAGCACCTCTGGTGGAATAAGGTACTGCTGCTAGGTACAAATAACAGGCAGAGTTGTAACAGCAGGAAAGTGAGAGAGATGGCTTTGCCCTGCTTTCTACTTAGGTAACTAATTATGTATCAAGTGTGGTTTAAAAATATGGTTTTAAATAGTTATGGTATTTAAATTTAAAAGTACTTTACGTACATGTGTCTAGTATAAGGGATTGCCATGCAGGAGTATATACATTTATTTATCTCTACAGGCAACAAAATGTGGGTTTTGTGACTGCATCCACTTTGTCTTTGTCTTATACTCTGAATTTTGTCATGGTTATACCCCCAATTATATGCAATGTCTCTGTTGTTATTGGGAAAATATGATAATTACCCAATAAGATTATCAAAATGGCTTTTGGAGCAGATAAGAAATTATTAGACAGAGGTATCAATATTGGCTCTATGGGGCATATTCAATTGTTGGCATTATAGCCAAAATTAACATGCCGCGCGCACCATTACAGTAATAGTGTACGTAAATATCGGTATTACGGTACTTTTCTCGCTGGATTTCAGCTTGCGACTCAGGGAGCTGCGAGCTGAAATCTGGCTTACTATTACCGTAATACCGGTAATAGTTTTTCCACAGCAGAAACCGCCGAGAATTGTATATGCCCCTATGAATGCAGAGTCTGAATGTTTCTGATTCATTTTATTTAGTTTGTTCAGGTTTAGTAACATATTTGTATAAACTCGTCTTTATACAACAATACATATAAATTAGTTTCTTAACATTAACAGTAGACATATGCAAATGGATACATATTGTACTTGTGTGCCGTTAATTGTTCTACGAGTGTCAATATTTATTTATTTTTATATACACCAAAACTCACAGTATAACTGCTCTGACCTATGAAGTACAAGTTTTTTACTTTAATTATTGTTTAGTGTTATTTGTCTGTAGGAGTAAGGCACAGGTGAATTGGTGTCTTAATGAGGCAGATAAAAAGGATTTGAAAATGTGCATAGATTATCTTCTGATATACTGTAGTAAACATATTAAAATCTTATAGGTCACACAAACAAGAAATATAAAGCTAAATTCAGAGTACAATATTTGAAGATACTTGTCCCAAGTGCAAAAAATAGATCACTGAGGAGGAACATGGTAGGCAGGTTGCAAAACTAGCCAAGCAGTTTATTTAATGCAGACAAACCAATCTCTGCATGAAATAAACCTCTAGGCTGTTATTGCTTGCTCCTTGTGTCTCCTCTATGAATTACTTTCCGGTATTTAATCTTCTGCATGAGAAAGAAGTCATCTGGGAAATTATTATTATCTTTTATTTATGTAACAAAATAAAATTCCACAGTGCTGTATAGTACAAAGCAAAAATTAAATACAACTATTTTGGAAGCAACATTTTTAAAGCAGGCTTAGATATCTTTGCTATGTGGAATTCACAGTTGAAACATGTGCAGCAAACATTACAAATAAGATCTCGTAAGTGGTTTGCTGCATATTAAATACACCTAAAGCAAAATATAGTAATACTTAGGATATTACTAATCATTTTTTTAATAATTGGAGATAAGTGAACATTTGCATTTTGTACAAATACGTCTCACATGGCCCTAACAATTTTGTGGAATTCATTTCTGTGTGCTATTGCGTATTATAAACCCATTAGAATGCTAGCTACTTCTTTGCCCACATTTGTATAGTTTGGAACCTAATAATGAGTTATAAGGAAAACTTGCATGAGTATACTAAAATATAAAAGGTTGTTGTTCCCTAAAGCTGATACTTGCAAACTTTAACCTTTTCCTGTCAGGGAGATCCCAGAGGGGAACTCCAGGGACAAAGTATGGAGGGGAACAGATTACATCATTGCGTCATCATGGCCAAGCCATCCACCATGTAATGCTGTGATTCATGTCATCGCGCAGCGGATGGCATGGCCATGAAGACGCATATCACTGGAGAAGCGGGTGCGATACAGGCAGGTGGTTTGCTCTCCCTGGAGTCCAGGAGAACTACCAAAAATTTTGGAGTATCCCAGGCATTCTAGGAAATAGGCAAATAAGCGAATATGCTAAAGTAGCACTAGTACATTTAATGGGGCGTTACAGGTACCTGGGATGTCTTAAGTACAATAAAAGAAAAAAGCTTCAGTACAACTTATGATTACAAGCACATATTTAATCTAAAATTTATTTGCGAACTTGTTTTTATACTATACAAGTAAAAGTGACTTGGATGTTGACTCATGTTTTTATTTAGTTGTGTTCTACTATTGCCAAGTACACTTGGTACATCAAGTATCCTTAAATTGGGTAAAGAAGCCCTTGAAAGCCCCACACTGAGCATAGAGACCCCTGACAACTATGTGGAATACAGAGATATCTGGAAGCCTCATTGCACTGCTAATTGTCTGGAATTGTGGGTCAGAATAGTGAAGAAGTGCTCAATGGTACATGCAGCATGAGCAGAGGAGCAGCATTCTATTTGTCTCTCCCTCTGCTCACATAATATATTGTGTTATTGTATAATTTGAGCTGGATTATAAGGGGAGGTGTAAAGTGCTAGTCCTGGGGTCCTCAAACAACAGGGTCCCCCACAAATATATTGCCCCCCCTGTCTGCAGCACCTACCAACATCCTCATGGTGCAGCAGAGTTGCATGTTCTACTGCACCACCAGAGAGCTGTACATGCCCACTGCCTAGTGCTCTGACAAGGCCAGGCAGAATTTTTGAAGGCAGTCAGTGCATTGTTTGCCCAAATTGCTCATGTGCAGGCTGGGTGGGGAAAAAGCAACTGCAACTATATCTAGATTAGAGTGTGTATTTGGAAATAAATTAGGGCATGTTGCTGCCATTTTGAAACTTTACAAAGAAAACTACAATGACAACATGTTAAAAGTAACTGTTGCAACAGATTTAGGAGCAACATTTCCAAAAGTTTAAATCTTTCTGAGAATATACCTGGTAATAACAGACTAAACACAACAATGAATCAAAGTTTACTTTTATGGCTCATATTGATTAGTATTATTCATGATATTCGACATGAACTGGATTTCAGAAATGGTGGCAGAGGCTCCCTCAGGTTATTTGCTCTGGGGACCTCACAAATTTTAACCCAGGCTTGAATGCGTGCGCGGTCATCTTCCAACAGTAATTACATATTATAGTGAAGCCACAAAGTGATCCAGCAGCTTGGCCTGAGCCAAAAACCAGCCCGATTGCCACATGGTTTGTCCACCCATATTTGTAACTTGACTCAAGCAGTAAAGTCTGCTTCTGCATCATTACTGAGGAAAGCATCTCAGCTATCAAATATAAAGAGACATGACCAGTTCACTATGTTACTCTTCAGTGAAGTGTCTACAACTCAAAACTTAAATTGAGCAGCAAGAGCAGTCTACTAATTTGAATGTTTGTTTTACTATATTGGTTTTTATGATATATAAATTTGTGTTCATCATTTTGAGGTTAAAAAATTGAATATTTTTTTTGAGACATATAGTGCACCATCAAGGAGCTATATGTGTTTTGTATCAACATAAAAACACATCCTCATTAATTGAGAATGTGTCAGAGGTGACTGTGTCAGGTGTGACTCTGTCGGGGGCTCAGAATCCCAGAGTCAAATATATATTAAAGAGGGCACTGTATGAGAAATATGCTAAAGGTTATCAGAAACCCATGGTCACATATATAATAAAGAGGGCACTGTATGAGAAGTATGCTAAAGGATATCAAAAACTCAAGGTCACATATATAATAAAGAGGGCACTGTATGAGAAGTATGCTAAAGGATATCAGAAACTCAAGGTCACATATATAATAAAGAGGGCACTGTATGAGAAGTATGCTAAAGGATATCAGAAACTCAAGGTCACATATATAATAAACAGGGCACTGTATAAGAAGTCTTCTAAAGGTTATCAAAAGCACATAGTCACATATATATTAAAGAGGGTAGTGTATGAGAAGTATGCTAAAGGTTATCATTCTAAGTTGTTTTGTAGATTGGCAGACAAACTTGGCAAAGGAAAGATAGGTGAATTTCAAAATTATGAGATTAAAGTATTTTGGCAAGCAGTGATATTATGCAGGTGCTGGGGCGCATACTTGCGGGTATAGTATTCAGTTAGTGCAAAGCTACCTTGCTAGATTATTGAGTTTATCTGAATAGTGGCAAGCATACCTGTTCCTTTGTAAATCTAACCCTGCCTCCGTTTGACTACTGTTTGCTACCTGCCATACCAAATATTTATGTTGCTTATCTATATTGAATGCTGCTCCAGTTTCCAGTTGTGACTGTTATCATCAGTGCATAGTTGGCACTAACTTGCTTATTGTTCTAGAACACATTGGTGATTCTACTGCTGAAGCAACTGTATTACTGACTCCTGACCTTGTTGTTACTGAAGTGGTTTCCTTCTGCCTCTCACCGGCTATCCATTGCTTGCACACCTTTGATCCTGGTGCTTTACCCTTGCTGAGGATTTACTTTCAACTTTATTACTCTGAATTTGTGATTGCTGCTTCAAGGTTCTGTGAGTATTACTATATATACATTGCATGAGACTATGTTTGATATTGAAGAAAGTCATACTTGCCAACTTTGTGACTCTATCCTCCGGGAGATCCTAGAGGACAGATCATGTTACAGGGTGAGAAGGGAGCTTGGTGACGTCCTTGCACCACCATAGCTCCGCCCCCACTATAAAATGCCAAAATTCACTGCATTGGTTAGCGGGGCGGGGCTTAATGATGCGGGACTCCCCGAAATTCGGGAGCCTCCCGGAAATTCGGGAAAAGTAGGCAAGTATGATGAAAATTCCAATTGGTAATCTGAAATTTGTTAATCATTTGCACTGCAGTTGTTTCTGTGCTGTACTTCAGCTGAGATTAGATGTTCAGTAAGACTATGCCATCATTACAGTATTTATACTCAGTGGATTACAACAGACAGTATATCACGATCTTCAGAACTTTTATATATGCGTGAATTTTGCTAGTATAATTGATCTGGAATACTGTGACCGCTATTCTAGTTACTATTTGGGGCCTCAATTAGATCTTCTCTCAGAATCCTCTGGGTCCTGTGCCTGAAATTTGCATGTTGCTTTTGTCTCTCTCTGAACAGTCCAATCATTTTAGAAGAGTAATGTTTACAGAATATATGATATTAGTTCTGCATTTCCAGATCAACTTTAAATCATTACACCAGATTTGCTGTTCCTGTTTCACCTGCTATGTTAAGTGTATTGCTCTTAACATAGTAGGTGTATTGTATTAGAGAAAACCAGTCACTGGGCTCTGATCCTGTATGTATCTATTAACAAAGTCATGACAAAAATAAACTCTGCACATGAAGGGTATTCTATAATCTAATGTATAAGGCAATTAAAAAGAAACAGTAGTATAAGTTTTAGATAAAAACAATCAGTGGGCTAAAGGCTGTAGTACAGAAATAGAGACGAACACTATGGCCTTTCAACATTGTTTTTCTAAGCTTTTATGTTCTTCAAAGGGTGAGTACAGGGTTGATGTATGGGTGCAGATATTGCTGCAGTCATTTAATCAATAATACCTTGTATTAATGTCTTTGCAGCATTGTTGTCATTAAAGCTTTTAATCTTCCATGTATGGGCAATGCATATGTTACAGTGTCCAGGTATTGTTATTTTGATATTTACATTAAGATGCTCTGTGAGGGCAATTTATTTGTGCTGACTAGCAGGGGAGGGCTAGTAAATTATTGCCCAGGGGGCAAGACTCGACTCTGCAGCCTGTTAGGGACATTTTAAAGGACAAAAATGCAAGTGGCCAAAGAACCCACCTCAAGATAGCCCCCTATGGGTCTGGCCCGGGGGGATAGATTCCACCCTGCCCCCAGCCCAGCCAGCCCCTGTTGACTAGTTGCTCTTGAACTCCCACCCATCCAAATCTCAGCTTAATGTTCTGCACTGCATGGGATGCATTAGCCACTGGACTCTACACTTTGCTATACCACTGGAGACTAACTATCTTTAAAATGGGCCCCAAATGCCAACAGAGAAGTTGTAGCAGTTTAATCAGGACCAATATCAAAAAGGCAACTGGCTTGCTGTAACATCCAAGATGCTGTATTCTCAGAAAAGTCAGAGGTGTTCAATTCTGACGGCACACATGACAATTTTACATTCCTCTATAGAGAAATTGTCACAGGAGAGAAGTGTGTACCTCTGCAGGTAGCACTGGGTAAGAGAGTACACAGCCAGAGGCCCAGGATGCAAAGGAGTCTGGAGGAGAACCACACTGATTCATAATTTCGTTGCTATTCAAATATCCAAATTTGCACTGACAGTGCAAATTGAACGGTTTAAGTAAATCTATCCCTAATTTCAAAAGGATATGCAAAACTTGAGATGCACTACTGGTGATGAATCTAAGATCAGAAGATTAGAGGACACTCTCCCTTTGGTCAGTGAGGATGTAAGGGAGCTAAAAAAAATGTTCTACTTACGAAATAAATTAGATGGTCTTGAAAATATAGAACAATATTAGAATGGTCAGTCTATTGTAGTTTACAGAGGACTCACAAACATTTGTGGAATCTTGGTTGTGGTATACATCTGGAGCACAGCACTTTTCCTCTCTGTTAGTTGTTGATCACACCCATAGAATGTGTGCATCCTAAAGTGTAGTCATGCTGTTGTTACAGAAAGCTGGTGAGCTTGAATATAACAAATATAAGTTCTCCACTTATGCAGACTACAATGTTACAAAACTAGAGGCTTCTTTTACTACTGAAGCACCATCTTAATCAGGCCTACAGTATTATCTACCTTCCTAAAATGTATGTGGTGGTTGGTGGTAGGTGTCCCTTGGTTGTAACACTTCTGGAAGCTCAAGACTAGATTGATAAATGGGACTGTTAAACCTGTGAATCCCCTGTAAATCCCCCTCCCCATTAGAAAGATAATTATGGACTTGTTTCTATGTTTTGAAGTGCCAACTATAGGCAATTAATATACTATGTTGAGGAACAATTATATACCTTATTGTTGCTATTCTGTAAATTAGCTCAATTAAGCACACATGGAATCAAGATTTGTCAAGATACACAAGAACACTATTTGGATGCTTAACCTCTAACCTTTTGACCTTACCATTTTTCCCTGTAATCTACACTGTCTTCCTCAAAGGGTGAGGGACTGGGTTAAACTGGAATGGTAGTATGGAACTCAATATATTAATGTTTGTTCCCAATTGTAAAGCGCTACAGAATTTTCTGGCGCTATATAAATAAATGTTGATGATGATGTTGATGAAGATATAAACACTGTCAGAATATATATTGCAAAGATTGTTGAAATGCTGCTCTAGACAAAAAATAGTTGTTTAGTTATTTGGCGGTTTAAAAGGATTCAGGATGTTGGAGCTACATTGTAGCTGTACAGATTATTTATTATACTTTTAGCTGCAGCATACTAGAAGTGACATTGTTATTCAATGTAATTAGATATATTGTCACTGAAAGCACTCCATTGTTACTAATGTTCTATTTTATGGGTTATAAGTACACATGTTTTAGGTGGATGGTTTTGGTGGGTGGAAAAGGGGATTTGGGTTAAAAGTTATTATACATGTTTATATATATTATTTACATGTATGTCAATATTGTCAGCCCTGGGCAAACTAAGATTTACACACTGTAAAGTTGAGCACCTGCTGCTGCTTTTCATGCCTTTTGTATTTGCACTTTATCATCATCATCATTTATTTATTTAGTGCCACTAATTCCGCAGCGCTGTACAGAGAACTCACTCACATCAGTCCCTGCCCCATTGGGGCTCACAGTCTAAATTCCCTAACACACACACACACACACACACACACAGACACACAGACTAGGGTCAATTTGTTAGCAGCCAATTAACCTACCAGTATGTTTTTTGAAGTGTGGGAGGAAACCGGAGCACCCGGAGGAAACCCACGCAAACATGGGGACAACATACAAACTCCTCACAGATAAGACCATGGTCAGGAATTGAACTCATGACCCCAGTGCTGTAAGGCAGATATGCTAGCTACTACGCCACCGTGCTGCCAGCCCACTTTAGAGTTGCTGCTTGTTACCTTTTCGTAAACCATCTTAATATTTGTATCATGGAATGTAGAGAAGTTAAATTAAAGAGTTTAAAATGTTCTGCTGTTTGATTACATTAAGCAATATTACCTCCATATTGTTCTTCACAAGGAGACTCACTTAGTGGAATACAAGGTCCTGACTCTTTAGCATCCCTGTGTTGATAGAGTACTACATGCAATTTCTTTCTACACAAGAGCTTTTTCAACTCAAAAACAATTGGTCAATTAGCCCAGTGAGAGATAATTTGTTTCAGCAGACATTCAGAAGCTAACTTAACATATGCAGATCACAGCCATGCATTGCTTTTGATCATATATACAATTTCTACTTACAGTATACTTCCTTTCAACAGGTATTATAAAAACAAAGTACTCAACTAGGTGAGAAACTTGTAGGGAAATGCAAAATATGAATGCTACCTATGCAGGTACATAGAAATATTAACTTAAAAAAACATGCCTTCATATTTCATATATTGGGAAATCATTGTGTCACTCTGTACTTGGGCAAAAAACGCACAAGAGTTGTGAAGTATAGATACCAACTGTATTGGTAAACCACAGTAGTCACATGTTTGATTTGGATTACTACTTGATACTAATACTAACTAATACTTGATATTGTTGTAATTCCTTAATATTTGGTATGTAACTGTATGGGAGACTATGACTGCTTTATTGAAGGGAGTTTTGACGCTGGGATATGTCTGAGAATCTAAGAAAGGTCAAAACTTTGGGAATATTTTTGAGCAAAACATAGTTGACATCCAGGGGACATTTCCTCCCACCATTAGCATATACACTGCTCCTCTAAATACCCTCCTATTTCAGTTTGCTGAAAAAGCATGTGTGAGAAGAGACAGATTGTCAGCTTTTGGGGTCTCTTTCTAATTGAAGGATTGCAGATTATCATATGCAAATTTATTCTTTGTAATTTCATCCCATTTGTTTTTATACTGTTATGCATTTATTATTTGTATGTCAATAGTTATCAGTTTGTTTTTGTATCCAAATGCCCTGTACCTTTGTATATTAAATCTAAAATGTAGTATGTTTTGTCCTTGATAATCTAATGAATCCATTAGTCTTTTATGGAGAATATTGCATGACCATGTTAACCCTTTTGAAGGGGGTGACAATTGCTAATGCATTTGAATAACAAGTCTAGTGTGTGCCATTGTGTACATTTGTGTCTTGAGGTCTTAAGTACATTTGAGTTTTGAGGTGTTAAGTGTTAACCCGTTGATTCCTGGTGTGTGTATTGCTAACCTGTGTGTAATAAGGAGCACTGTGTGCAAATATGAGACAGTATATTATGGTCCTTTTGCCCTTATTCAATAGGTGGATGTAGAATATAGGTGTGCATAGGTGTGAGAGCACTGTTTGGGGGCGATTTGGCAAAACCTTAATTTGTGTGACAGGTGAGTGAAGGATGGGGGCAGGCACACATGGGCAGGCACTCATGAGCAGGAGCAGACATGGGCAGGAGAAGACAGGCACACATGGGTAGGGAGGGACAGGCACACATGAGCAGAGGGGGGGCAGGCTACTCTGGGTGTCATGGTGTTGTCATTCTGCATACAAATCTCCTTACCTTACATGCCAAGGATCTCCATTGTCGTAGTCCAAGGGGCTGAACAGAGCTGCTCCTTTTTCACAACAATTCTGAGCAGTGCTGCTACCACAGCACCTCCCCTGCCGGACTCTCAACTTTCTGGGCTGAATTCAGGCTGCAGCTGAATGTACAGAGCAAGGAGGTCCATTGGGTGCACTTCCTGCACAGTCAGTCATGCTTCCGCTGGAGTCTGTTTCTGCAGCTGCCTCCGATAGATCAATGGGCGATGCAGCTGCAGCAGAACCCCTGCAGCCACTGACACCTGGAGCACCTGGATATCACCCTGGCCACGAGTAGCCTGCTATCCGAGGGTGAGTGAGGCACTGAACACCATTGCTCCTTCAGGACCTCCTCCGTGGGCAGAGAATAACTGTGTAGGAGTGAAGGGGAGGGCGCCTTACTCCGCAGCTGTGCAATAAGTCACTGAATGACTCAATTGCTGATCCAGATCAATTCATAAGATGCGCTGCGCCTAAGGGCAAATAGGTCATTTTAATCATGTCCGCGGCTGACGCTAGCATTAAGGGACATTGTTAACTATTATATCTGGCTTGAGTGGTGCCCCCCAAAGCACGGCGCCCTAGGCAGCTGCCTAAGGTTGCCTAATGGAAGCACCGGCCCTGCTACCCCTGCACTAAACCATAAGCTTGTAAACATTTTTTCTTTGATGCTTGTGATGTTGGATCGCCTTAAAAGCCATACTGACATTACCATCTTGAGCTGACAGAACTATTGTCAATATGATCCATTAAATACTTAAAGATTTTCTGTTTCTTTATAAAAGTATTTTTTTTACTTTTAAACACAACTGCTGAAAGAAAATGTAGAGGTTTAAAATTCTGATAGTTATCTTGACTTATGTTAAAGTACATTGACATACAAGCAGAACATGTCCAATAAATCGGGTTTATAATACCTAATCCATCTATAAAGAGTAATCTACTACTCCTGGGTAGAGTATATTTCCCACTGATGTCGTTTCTAACCTAATTCATTTTTCAGTACAATCTTTAAATAACTGCATACTTCAAAGCTGATAGAATGGTACACTATCTTTTTTATGACCAAGAAATCAAGCCTTATACATTACAGCAGAGTTCAAATGAAGGTCACTGGTATTGCCATTTCCAACTCTCCTCCACATACTAAATAAAATGTTTTTCACCTGCATCTGAAGTGGATAATTAAAGTCAATTTCTGCGAGTACAAATTCACATCTAATAGCAATGAAGAGTGTATGAATTAAATTTGCCTGATGAGCTGCAAAATACATTGACAGAATCTTCAGTCAGCATCTTCAGTTTACAGCCCTATTTTTAATTTAAACATGTTATGCATGGTCAGAAAAAAACAACAATCATCCCCTCCTGCAAGAATTATAGCTTTTAAATCATTCTAGTGAAGCAAAACTCAACTATTTAAAAGGGAAGAAAAATAACAAAGCAGTACATCTTTATGACTATCCTTTCAAACACTAATTTAAAACATCAAGTTATGTTATAGTAAGACAAGCACTAAAAATTGACTGACATAAATATTTTAGCCTTTATATTTGATACAGAAGAGTGGTTTTAAGAACTATAGCATTTATTCCACTTTATCTATCTATCTCAGACTTGCCTACTCTCCCTGAATGTCTGGCAAACTCCCATGAAAGCAGGGCATCCTCCTGCATCATTTTGGCCAGCCCCCTATGGTAAAATGACGTGTTTGCGTCATGGAGGGGGCAAAATGGCGTGATTCGTCTAGCCCCACCCCTGCACGCCCATTTCCCACCTGGATCTCCAGCAGCCCAACGTTAAAAAGCTGGTAAGAATGATCTATCTATCTATGTATTCTGCAGTAGAGAAATAATACCATTTTAGGCTCTGGATTGCACTTCAGCAAGTTCTCCTCACAATCCTGTAACTGTTACTATGCTGTCTGCTGTGTCATATCCTGCCACAGAGGTCACTCATACTGTAACATTAAACCCAGAAAACGCTGGATAGACTTAGGTCTACTAAGTTAAGGTCAATCTAAAATAGCACACATTTTGTCGGGATCCATCTGTAGACCAGAGCCTGAGACAATATACCCTAGGAATGGTATACTTGGGACCTCAAAGACACACTTCTCAAGCTTGCATAGAGTTGATTCTTCCATAATCGGGACAGAACCTTGGATACATGGAGACAATGGGAGGTTACATTTTGGGAGAAAATCAAGATGTCATTGAGATAGACAACTACACAGGAATACAGGAGGTCACAGAAAATCTTGTTAACAAAATTTTGGAAAATGGCTGGGGCTTTGCATAGCCTGACAGGCATGACCAGGTATTCGTAGTGACCATCTCGCGTATTAAAGGTCATCTTCAATTCGTCTCCGACCCGAATTCTAATAAGGTTGGAAGCCCCACAGAGGTCAAGTGTCGTGAATACCCTAGCTCCTTTGATCTCATCAAACAACTCAGTGATCAATGGTATATGATAACGATTCTTGATGGTGATGTTGTTAAGGCCACGGTAATCAATGCAGGGTGCCAGAGTCCCATCTTTTTTCTTCACAAAGAAGAAACCTGCTACAGCCAGGGAAGAAGAGGGTCTGATAAAACCTTGTTGAAGATTCTCTTTAATATATATTGACATGGCTTCGGTCTCAGGTAACGAGAGTGGGTAGAACCGGCCACAAAGTGGAATCTTGCTGACTTGTAGATCGATAGGACAATCCCAAACAGGATGTGCAGGTAAGCATTCAGAGTAAGCTGAATACATTCTAGAAGGAAGCGTATTGAGATGGCAAAGATGACAGGTCAGAGACCTGTCAGAGCGGAAGAGCAGCACCTGGAGGGCAAATGGTTTTAAGGCATCTTCCAAAACAAGCAAGACCCCAGGCCAGAATTTGAGAGGAGGCCTAGTCAAAATGAGGTTAATTGTTACGGTTACAACATGAGAACAGCTAGGAGTCACGAATATGGTGAAAACACTCTGTTTATTTGCAGAAAAGTATAAACAGCAGGTAATCGAGAGCAGAAGTAAATATCAGGTGCAAGCTGATGCAGGAAATAATAAGAATGTTCAGAAACCAGCAGGTAAACAGCTAATGCAGGGAAGCAGGATGTATGAACAGGTTCCAAGCAGGCATGAACCAGAGGAGCAAGGCAGGAGGAAGAATCCACAGGTTGCAACAAGGATATGACATCACAGGATGGGACAACAATAACCAGCCCTGTGTGCTGGGAGTAACAGGTATATAAAGGGAAAAAGAGACCACACCCAGGTGCATGGAATAATTGGAGAACAGAAAGGTTAACCCTTAAAGCACAAGAAATGCACAATAGCAGCACCTCTGGACATCAGAGGTACTGCTGCAAACACATAAAAAGAAAAAATACAAATAATAAAGTCCAAAAGGCAGGAGCTGCCAGGTGGATCGTGACAGTACCCCCTCCCTTAAGGGCGGATTCCAGACGCCCAAATTACCACCAATGTATGAATTCATCAGAATCATAGTCCAGAATTGGGGGCCCGGCAGAAAAGTCCTTGTAGATGGGTGGAGAGGCAAAGGAGACCATGCTAGATGGAAGTTGAAGCACCGTAGAACCTCCTTTCTTTTTACGTCCTCCTCTCTTACGGGCCTTCCTTGGAGTTGGGATCTGCGCCAACTGGGAGGAGCACAAAGGTATCACTTGGCCAGGTGAGATGGGTGGTACTGCTGATAATGTAGAGGCCCCGCAAGAGGCACTGCAGGGGTTGGAGAAAACTTTTAGATTACTGCCTCAACAAACAGTTGTAAGTCCCATAGTATGGAATGATCCGTTTCAATAAATGGATTTGCCCATTCCAAAGCTTCTCCTTTAAAATATGAAATAAGGAACAGTATCCCGTTCCTTAGGGTTGTTAACAAGCTCTGGTATGGAGGGCATATAAGAGGCAGCTAATTTCAGAAGGGCACAAAGTTGGGAAATGTGCCCCTCAAAGAAAGACAACGGCTCAGAGTTAGCACCCTCAGCAACAGATGGCTGGGACTTGGCAGACGACTTGGCAGGACCGGACTGGGCGGCAGACTTGGGGGCAGGCCCGGACTGGGCGGCAGACTTGGGGGCAGGCCCGGACTGGGCGGCAGACTTGGGGGCAGGCCCGGACTGGGCGGCAGACTTGGGGGCAGGCCCGCTCTGGGCGGCAGACTTGGGGGCAGGCCCGGACTGGGCGGCAGACTTGGGGGCAGGCCCGGAGTGGGCGGCAGACTTGGGGGCAGGCCCGGACTGGGCGGCAGACTTGGGGGCAGGCCCGGAGTGGGCGGCACACTTGGGGGCAGGCCCGGACTGGGCGGCAGACTTGCCAGCAGGGCTGGACTGGGCGGCAGGCCTGGCAGGGACAGCACTTTGAGAAGCCTGAGGGCAGACAGCACTTTGAGAAGCATAAGGGCAGACAGCACTTTGAGAAGCCTGAGGGCAGACAGCACTTTGAGAAGCCTGAGGGCAGACAGCACTTTGAGAAGCCTGAGGGCAGACAGCACCAAGTGGTAACTCGGGCTGAACCGCATGGACTGGCAACTCGGGCTGGACCGCATGGACTGGCAACTCGGGCTGGACCGCATGGACTGGCCACTCGGGCTGGACCGCATGGACTGGCCACTCGGGCTTGACCGCATGGATTGCCAACTCGGGTTGGACCGCATGGACTGGCAACTCTGGAGTGGCCTGGAGGGACAGGACCCCCTCTGGAGCGGACTGTAAGGGCAGCGCCCCCTCTGGAGCCGACTGTAAGGGCAGCGCCTCCTCTGGAGCAGACTGGAAGGGCAGCGCCCCCTCTGGAGCGGACTGTAAGGGCAGCGCCCCCTCTGGAGCGGACTGTAAGGGCAGCGCCCCCTCTGGAGCAGACTGTAAGGGCAGCGCCCCCTCTGGAGCAGACTGTAAGGGCAGCGCCCCCTCTGGAGCAGACTGGAAAGGCAGCGCCCCCTCTGGAGCAGACTGGAAGGGCAGCGTTCCCTCTGGAGCAGACTGGAAGGGCCGCGCCCCCTCTGGAGCAGACTGGAAGGGCCGCACCCCCTCTGGAGCAGACTGGAAGGGCCGCGCCCCCTTTGGAGCAGACTGGAAGGGCAGCACCCCCTCTGGAAGAGTCTTTAAGGGCAGCACCCCCTCTGGAGCAGGCTGAAGCTCAGGAACAGAGACAGCGGTTGAAGACTCGGAACCGGAGACAGAGGCAGGAGACTCGAGACCGGACACAGTGGCAGGAGACTCGGGACCGGACACAGTGGGAAGACTCGGGACCGGACACAGTGGGAGGAGACTCGGGACCGGACACAGTGGCAGGAGACTCGGGACCGGACACAGTGGCAGGAGACTCGGGACCGGACACAGTGGCAGGAGACGACTCGGGACCGGACACAGTGGCAGGAGACTTGGGACCGGACACAGTGGCAGGAGACTCGGGACCGGACACAGTGGCAGGAGACTCGGGACCGGACACAGTGGCAGGAGACTCGGGACCGGACACAGTGGCAGGAGACTCGGGACCGGACACAGTGGCAGGAGACTCGGGACCGGACACAGTGGGAGGAGACTCGGGACCGGACACAGTGGCAGGAGACGATTTGGGACCGGACACAGTGGCAGGAGACTCGGGACCGGACACAGTGGCAGGAGACTCGGGACCGGACATAGTGGCAGGAGACTCAGGACCGGACACAGTGGCAGGAGGCTCAGGACCAGACACAGTGGCAGCAGGCTCAGGACCGGACACAGTGGCAGCAGGCTCCAAGCTGGAGGCAGATGATGTGACCTCAGAGCTGGAGGCAGATGATGTGACCTCAGAGCTGGTGGCAGATGATGTGACCTCAGAGCTGGTGGCAGATGATGTGACCTCAGAGCTGGTGGCAGATGATGTGACCTCAGAGCTGGAGGCAGATGCTGACACCTCGGCACAGGAGACAGAGGCTGGCATCTCGACACAGGAGACAAAGGCTGGCACCTTGACACAGGAGACAGAGGCTGGCACCTCGACACAGGAGACAGAGGCTGGGACCTCGACACAGGAGACAGAGGCTGGGACCTCGACACAGGCGGCTGGTGCTGGCGCCTCAGGACAGGCGGCTGGAGCTTGCAGATTGGGTCTCTTACCAGAGAACAGAAATGGTGGAGCATAAACAATTTTGGAATGCGGAGAGGAAATAACAGGAGATGGTTCAGTAAGCTGACGTGGTCTACAGACAGGACAGTCCTGCAAGAAATGTGCATTGCTGGCACAGTAGAGACACAACTTGTATGTTATTCTGCGCCGCCATTCCTCTTCGGTCAGATGGGGGCGTGGACCACCTGTGTACTGGGAATTTGTTACCCCATAGTTCATAGAAAACAGCAAATTTGTAGAAGTACTTTTAAGAGGTGCTGTTTGCACAGTTTCATCAGCAGAGAAGGTGGATTGAGGCAGCTCAGCAGCTTCTGAATTAAGAGAGGCAGAATCTGACAGTCTCCTGAGTGGGTCCACAAGTAAAGAGGAAAATCTAGCAAGCTGAGAACGTAGCAATATAATGTCCATCTGTAAAGTTTGTAGCAGTAGCAATTCCATGATCGGTGAAACAGACATGTTGCAAAAAACAAATGAAAACTTGATTGCAGAAAAAAGGTCCCAGAATAAAACAAAACTTTCACCTGACTCCAAAGCTGTTTTGTGGGCTGGTTATACTGTCACGGTTACAACAGGAGTACAGCTAGGAGTCACGAATATGGTGAAAACACTCTGTTTATTTGCAGAAAAGTATAAACAGCAGGTAATCGAGAGCAGTAGTTAATACCAGGTGCAAGCTGATGCAGGAAATAATAAGAATGTTCAGAAACCAGCAGGTAAACAGCTAATGCAGGGAAGCAGGATGTATGAACAGGTTCCAAGCAGGCATGAACCAGAGGAGCAAGGCAGGAGGAAGAATCCACAGGTTGCAACAAGGATATGACATCACAGGATGGGACAACAATAACCAGGCCTGTGTGCTGGGAGTAACAGGTATATAAAGGGAATAAGAGACCACACCCAGGTGCATGGAATAATTGGAGAACAGAAAGGTTAACCCTTAAAGCACAAGAAATGCACAATAGCAGCACCACTGGACATCAGAGGTACTGCTGCAAACACATAAAAAGAACAAATACAAATAATAAAGTCCAAAAGGTAGGAGCTGCCAGGCGGATCGTAACATTAATGTAATTGGAGCCACGGTAGAAATTATACGAAATTCAGCAGGCTGACACAAGGTATAGACTCGGTATGATGTTCTGCAGACTGACGCAAGAAGTAGAAATAATACGGTGTTCTGCGGAATGACACAAGGTATAGACTTGGTACAGTGTTCAGCAGGCTGACACAAGGGGTAGAAACTATACGATGTTCTGCAGGCTGACACAAGGTATTGACTTGGTGCGATGTTCTACAGGCTGACACAAGGAGTAGAAACGATACGATGTTCTACAGGCTGAGACAAGGAGTAGAAAGGATGTGGGGAAATCAGAAGAGCCAGCTCCAATGCTAGCAAAGCATAAAGCAAAGTGACACAAAGAACTGGCCCTGAAAAAGGAAAAGGAGGTGTTGTAAATAGTGCAGACAATGAGTAACACCAATGAGAGAATTGGAGAGGGCTTAAATAGAAGAATGGTTCTGCGCAAGCGCAGAACCGCCAGGAAGATGGCCGCTGGGACCAGCCAAACGGAGCAGGGAACGTGGACCAAGTAAGCACATCGGACCTCGGGCGGTGAACCCGAGGGTCCGGCATGTGACATTACTCAATTCCTTTCATGCACCCTCTGGCACCTTTACTTCATTTGATGCCCCTATACCTCATAAATCAGTTGAGTTGCTTCCTGTTCTCATACCAGCCTTAATTAAAATCTATAATCATTCTTTCTCCACCTGTAACTTTTCATCATTATTCAAGTAGGTGGTTATTACTCTGATTCTGTAAAATTCTGACCCAAAACTATCAGATAACAACTACCATACCCCTTCAAAAGCTTCCTTACACTCTCTTCACACTCTCTTTTCTCAAACAACCTATTGGACCCTTATCAATCAGGCTTTAATTCCCAATGCTCCACATGAAATGCACTGACAGAGGTAGTCAAAGATTTATTTACTGATAAGTCTGAATAATTATTTACTCATATTTCTCCTGTACCTCTTTGCCGCATTTAACACAATTGACAACTCACTTTTCATACAAATACTACATTTCCAAGTCTTTACTGGTCTATCCTGGTTCTTATCCTACTTATCAAAAGACTTTTTCAGTGTTCATTTTTCTGGATCCTGCTCCTATCTGCTTCCTCTATCAGGTGGAGAACCACAATGCTCAGTCCTAGGCCCTGTTCTTCTGTATCTATATCACGTATTTTTGAAAACTAATAAGATCTTTTGGATTTCAATATCATCTTAATTTATTCTCTCTAAATTTCTTATCATCTGTGTTGGTCCATGTCACTGAATGTCTTTCTTCAATTTTATCATGTATATCCTCTTGCTACCTCAAATCCAATATTTCAAAACTGTTTTAAAGTATCTCACAACTAAACCCCTCCACTTGCATAAGATCTGTATCCACACTCATTGCCTGCTCGCATTACCTGTTACAGGACTTTTTTGTGAGCCACATTCATTTAGTTGAATTCCATCCCATGTACATCAAAACTTTCCTCCAGCCTCCAAACCTTCAAGCGTTTTCTGAAATCTCACCTCTTTAAGCAAGCTCATCAACCTACCACATACTTAACCTCCATAGGCTAATTTCCTCGATTACAACCCTCCTACAATGTTCAAACAAAACAGTTATTCTTGATCTATATTCAAACAGCACTCTGTCTCCAAAACACAACATTGCTAATAGACTGGTTTGCACATCACCACAAATAACTTTTTTATTTGCTTGGACCAATATGTACTATGTTTCACTTAGCCTCATGTGCCTAACTCCTATTTTCCTATAGTGTGAATGCTTGCAAGTAGGGCTCTCTTACCTCATTATCTGTGTCAAGGTGCTGGCAGCTGATAGGCAAGAACCACTTGCCTGTGGTAGCTATCAAACACTCGGCGTCCAGCCAAGATGCTTAGTCCTGAGAGGAATGGTAGTGAGGTACTGTCACACAGCGAATTCCAGCAGTTACTTTTCAAACCTGCTGTCCGGCATGCTCCCTCTATTTGTCCCTCTGCTCCAGGTGCAGAACCTTGTGCCGTAATAATAATACTTTGTACAATAAAAGGCATATGGCGCTATAAGAGCTAAGAACTTGTGATCCTGTGTACTGTTCTGAGACCCTCCCTGCTTAAAGCTGGTCAGTGCACAGGCCTGTGCCAGACTGTAAGAGTCCATACCTTTACTCCAGCTCTCCTGTGCATATTGTGGCTGATTCCTGTGTATTCTGACCCAACTGTTTTTGACTTCTATTCTGCTTGTCGTTTAGTACTGTGTATTCCTGATTGTTGCTGACCTGTCTTCTTCTGATAATTTTTCAGTTTCCTGATTTAACATTCTGTAGTTCGTTTGTGTACTTGTCCCGCTGCGTTGACATTCTTGCACTTTGATATCAGCTCATCTCACCTGGAGGCAGCAAAGAGGGCGCGTCCTTTGTACTTACCTGAAGCGATGCCAAAACCTTCTTGCGAAAGTGAATCCATTATTTGTGCTAGAATTGTGACAGGTACAAACTAAAATCAACGGATTGTGGAAGGTAGAATAGAGATTGACAAGCCAAATAAATGGAATGCAGAATGTAGAATAGTGGCAGATGAAGGCAAAGTGAAAGGATTGGAGAAGGTAGAATTGTGACATACAGTCAAACAAAACAAGTCTTCTTCAAAGTACAGAGAAATCCAAAATAAACATTTGCTCCTGCAAGGACGTGATAGAACTGAGGGACTTTATAAAGGTGAGATAAATTGTTCTGATTGACTTGTCCTTCTCACTGAAGCAGTGTCGGACTGGGGCATGAAGGGCCCACCGGGGAATGCAACACTAGGGGCCCACCAAAGGGGGTGTGGTCAGCCATCATAGAGGCAGAACCAAACACTAGAGGGGGAGTGGTCAGTCCACGAAAGACAGCTAGCACCTTAGTGTAGTGAAACTACAAGCCCCAGCATGCTTTGCCAATATATAGCAGCTTATTGCTGTAAGGATATGCTGGGACTTGTAGTTTCACAACACCTGGAGTACCACAAGTTAGCCAAGCCTGCACTAGACTCAGAACATTTGACAGACTCTCCTACCTGTTGTTGTCACTTTTACCACCTGTGGCTGCTGGTTTCTTTAGTTGCGGCTTGTCTGGATCCAGGAATGTTGAGGGCCCTATTTGGATAAAAAAAAAATGGGTACATTTAGAAATGTCAACCATCCCTGCTATTAAATCAACAGCACCCACATTCAATTATAGACCCAAACCACCTCAGCATTAAAGGTCCCATCACCCCCTCCCTATAGTGTTCTCTGTGCAGCCCCCCCTCACTAGAGTTTCGTATATTCAGCCCCCCTATAGTTTAGTATAGATAGGCAGCCCCCCTATGCCACATAGTAGTGCCCCCAAAACAATGCTATGCCACACGGTAGTGTCCACAATGTTACGCCACGCAAGTGTCCCCGATTTATATTATGCCTGCAATAGTCCTCTCAATTCACACAGATTTTTTATATATATATATATATATATATATATATATAGAGAGAGAGAGAGAGAGAGAGAGAACAGATGTAATGGGAGACCCCATATACTTTTTACGATGAGCGCTACCTTAGTACTTTCTGGTAAAAATAAAAAGAAGGTGAAGAGGGTGATGCTGCCACTATTCCCAGGGGGTAGAGTATCCTGACAGTACTCAAAAAAATGAAAATTTACAGGGTTTTATGGGATGGGCGCAAATCAGGGGGGAAGTGGGACACACAAGGATACAAACATACGCACCTATTTGGACTGTAATGTATATCTAATACAGGGTGTGTGTATTGATCAACAAAGCTAAATTAATATCAAATCCAATACTAATAACATTGTAATCCAGTGTTATCAAGATAAAAAACTGTAATACATAAATGATTTTTACGCACAAACAATATAAACAACTGGTTAAAGTATACTTATCCAAAAGTTGATTGATGCAGCCTCTCTGATTTTCTCCCTTCAGCGGCGCGGGAACATCAGCTGACAGGGTGAGTGGGCGGGTCACATGATCGCAGCTGCGATCGCATGTGAAAGGTGAAAGATGACTGGCTGTCAGTGACAGCCAGTCATCAGCAGCAGCGGGGATGCCGGAGAGGAATGCGAGCACCCTGGTGTGAACAACGGGCCTCCAGGTAAGCTCTGCCCACATCTAAAAGGGGGTGTGTTCGTAAGGTAGCCGGGCCTACCGGTAATTTTACCGGTAGTCCTGTGGGCCAGTCCGACGCTGCACTGAAGGGCTGATTGCAGAGTAAAGGCAGCAGTTCAGCTAGATTGCTGCTCTTCCTCTAATCAGAATAGCTCTGATTAGAGGAATTAAGAGAAGGTGCTTGTAGCTGTATTTGTGAGCAGTTTTCTGACAGCTGTCATCTGGAGCGAGTGTTTGCCAGTATTGTTTTAAAATTGTGTTTGTTCCCAAATGTAATGCACTGATACTCAACAAATACATGATTACAAAATCATATGTAATAAGAAACTGGTACTATAAATGAAAGAATGAGAACAAATACAGTCAGCCTCATGTCAGCTTATTTTGATTGTAGCCCTTGATCTGAAATAGTCCAATAAAGGGAAAAAATCTTTATAAATTCTTTCTTGATCCATGTAGTTCAAGCATACATAGCTAACCCCTGGATTCGGCACTCACCTGTTCAGGTAGACTGGACAGAGTTAGAAATATTCGATTCTGCAGGCACTGGAACCTACACATACAAACATGCTCAAGTAGCAGAAAAGTGGAAAGTGACTCCAGAGCCGTATAGAACTGATAGAGAAAGAAAAGCATTTCAGCTAAGTTCACTGAATATAAGAATATCTGGGAGACTGACTACACACACACACATGATTGCAGTATAGAAGAACCTTTAGATGGAAGAGTAACAAACCCCAATATACAGTAAACAGTTCCGGTTATAGAGTTAAAAAAATAACAGTGACAAGCACATAGAAGCAAATGTCACTAAAGTGTAGGTAAACTCAACTTCAAATATTAATATGGAATAGCTGTTGAATAATGGGCTTTCTGGATCTTGTATTTGTTACAAAGGGACCCTGGGAAGGTGGTAAACTTGCCACTGTTTGGGATCCACTGTTTTCAAAGCCATTATCTGATAACAAGCTGAAAAGCTAGAGGAACTGCACTTTTCATTGCTAGGTGACATTGCAGGTCTAGGGGTATATTCACTAAACTGTGGGATTGAAAAAGTGGAGATGTTGCCTACAGCAACCAATCAGATTCTAGCTGTCATTTTGTAAAATGCACTAAACAAATGAAAGCTAGAATCTGATTGGTTGCTATAGGCAACATCTCCACTTTTTCAATCCCGCAATTTAGTAAATATACTCCTTTGAGTAGTCCACCCTACATTTTAAATTTTTACTAATAACAATTACTAAAGGTCTGATTAGCATGGACTCTGATAATTTTAATTAGGACGCACTTCATGCTCCATTTCTTTATTAAATTATGGCAGCGTGGGCGTGGTTTGGACGCCATTTCAGAAGGTCCTCACATAGCTGAACTCCGCAATAATCGCTTCTTTTTCACCCAATTATTGCCTCTGATATTGGTACAAGCCAACTACAACTGGGGCTGAACATATCAGGCCCATGTGAAGACCTTTGAAATTTTGAAAACCGCAGCATAGACTGCACAAATCATCTGACGGAGATTGTGGTCTATCTCGACTGTTGCTTCTGGGGCTGGCCCCCTTTTTAAAATGCTCTGTAAAGTCTTTGGAAGAGATCCAGTCGAGAAGGAGAACCTACGGGCCCCCTCCACTTCAGTGATTTTTTGCAGACTTCGTCTGATCACCTGCACAGGAAGCCGCTCATTGTGGAACCCACAGTGAACGTGGCGCTTCACACACCCAAGAGACACTAGCTGCTTCAGGTCGGCGACTCTGCACAGGACACCATCGGCACTCAGGGGAGAGGTAGGATTGTGAGGCCCGCTCCAAGCCAGCTATACTGCTCACTAAATTGGCACCCACCACTCTGTAAAGAGTCAAGTCTGTTTCCCTCCACACCAATACTCCCTACAATCACACTGGAGCTTGAATTAATGACTTTTCCACAAGACAGTGAAGAGGAGGGTCAATACTGCTCTATACCATCATTCAGTCCCAGAGCTGAGACTGCAGCTTCTGTACATGTAAGAGACTGTGCCCCGTACATCAGCTACTCATGTGCATGTACCATACCAACAGATTTATTATATTCTAAAATGCACTCTACATAATAGCCTAGCTGATTTATTCAAGCAAGATAGCCTGCATCACTACCAGATTGGTGTGTGTATTACTAGGTCTCTGTTGCCACTTCTGGCCAAACGCGATATCACACCTCTGTTCATTCTATTGTTCTTAATGCCCACAATGCTGGATATATGAGATTGTCTTTTGAGTGAAGCTTTCTCTGGAGCTACATGACCATCCACTTGCATATTACCATCCTGTAGCCTGTAACCCCCCCCATGCCTTGAACCATTGTGGATAAGTGGCCAGCCATTCCTCCTCACATGTGTTTTCTCTGACTTATGATCTGAAGTAACCTGAAATCAACATACCTATTCTTATCTCCATGAGCAGCGACAAGAAATCCACAGCAAAGAAGGAGGCCACCCATGATAGGGACACCTCTCCCCGTTTTGATATGCGACAATACCTCCAGGTGTCCAACACTGCTTCTGCTCCTGATCCTCCTCTTGTCAACACAACACCGAAATGCAAAACCAGTGAGAGCATTAGTCCAACATCTATGACATCATTATCACCCCCTAGGGAGATTGCAGATTGACACGAGATCCTACTGCATATCAAATCTTTGTCCACCAAACAATAAATCCTTGATTTGAAATTTGAATTTGATTTGAATTTCAAGAGACAGTGTCTGCCGCAGTCTCCAGCATACATGCTGATATCTCGCACCTGGCAGCCAGGCTCACCTCCCTAGAAGAGGAAAGGGAATTCTCCAGTGAATATACTACTAAACTACGAGAGGCGATGTCCTGCCAAGCTGCAGAACTCAAACACATTAAAGCGAGAATGGACAATCTCGATAACCGGGAGAGCAGCAATAACTTGTGAATATGGGGCATACCAGAGAATATCCCAACTCAAGGCATTATAGATGTTCTCACAAAAAAAGCTTTACTGAGGTGTTGGAGCTTGATCTATCTACCCAAATCAGCTTTGATCGGGCCCACAGAGCTCTACATCCCAAATCCCTTGCTACAGAAAAATCTAGAGACATTATTTACTGACTACGTTAAAATACTCAACGGGAAGAAATTCTCTGAAAAATAAAAGACCTTGATGGCATTGACTTTAACGGACAAAGAGTCAAAATTTTCCAAGATCTTTCCTGGCACACTCTTCAGCAAAGACGTTCCTTAAGACCTTTGACCGAAGAGATCCGTAAGCATAATATGAGATATCATTGGGGTTTCCCCTTTAGCCTACAAGCCACAAGCAACAGAAAATAAGCATTGCTGAGGGACCACTCGGATCTCGATAACTTTTGCTCTATACTGGAATTATCTCAGGTGTCCATACAAGAATGGGGAGCAGTGGCAACAAGTTCACCCAACATATGCCACAGGGACACCCCAGCTCGTAACCTGAAAGATATTTCTTGATTTGGGACGCAGATTCTAGTGGTCTACTCTCTCTTATGGTTTCTCTGAACAGATTGTAACTGTGTTAATCTCAATGGACCTGATTCATCCTACATATTCAGACCAGCCTACACGTTATTGTACAGTTGGTGCCAAAGTTCTATTCCAGTCTTGATGCAGTTAATATTTTTGCATATATGCTTGTTTGGATAGGTTCTTTTTGACATAACCACATTACTGCCGTTAAGGGTAGTGTGAATATCTATGTTCTTACATGTTATCTGTCTTAGATGTGTGATGATTGATTTTTGCTTAGGTTACTTCATATCAGTCATTTCTCTATTTAAATTATATCTTGTTCAGTTCCAGTGTATATATTATGCCTACTATATCTATTTGAGGAGGGGGTGGCGGTCACCACCAAGCTCTCGTTCTTTACTCTGCTTGATTTTTTCACGCCTGCCACCATTAACTAGATTGACCCCTACATGGTCCCCAGTGCGGTTCAATTTTGTTGTTTGTAGGTATGTCCTGTGTCTGTTTCTTATCTTCTTCCACTCTTCTGGACCTTCTCTTATCACCCCCTTCTGACTCTGTTTTCGTGTGATTTCCTAACTTTGCACTCCGACTCCTCCTGCCCCATCCTATTCTTCATCTTCAATCTTCCATAGATGAGCTCTCCTACAGGTAACCATATAGACGCTTGTTCTGCTTCTGGACACTCCCTCAAAGTCTACTCCATAAATGCTAAATGCCTTAATGTCCCAGAAAAAGGTCCAAAGCACTCCATTTCTTCCACGCAGACCAGGGAGATATGGTCTTTATACAAGAGACCCATTTCAAATTTGACTCTGAGACACCCGGACAGTGGCTATTGTAAGGTAAGGGGCACCTTTCGTGACTCCCAGCCGACTGACTCCTGGGGCACTAAGCATCCCCTAGAACGTGACTACACCTTGATGGTCAGGCACAGACATCTCCATTTCAGAAGACAGACATTGGGCAAATAACATAGTCAGACCACACCCCCATTTCCCTCAACTTATACATCCTTCTTAACATCCCTAAGCGTGGAGACTCAACACGTCCCTCTTGTATGACACCTACTGCAGGGACTCAATTGGTGCTGCTATTGAGAACTACACCACTGATAATGACTCTGATGAGGTGTCTAAGGTGACTATCTGGGAGGCCAATAAATGTGCCCTGCGAGGCAAGCTCATCCAATCAGGGTCATTTGTCAAAAAACAAAAAAAATGTCCTTAAGGCAAATCTATTACTTGAAATCAGAGATTTGGAAACCAAACATAAATCCTCCTTGGCTGGGGAAACATTGCTTGAATTAACAGAAGCCAGAGTTGTCCTCAATAAATTTCTCGGAGTTAGAACAAAGTTAGCCTTTAGTCAAACACAAGTATTTTAATTTGGGGAATAAGCCGTGTAAGCTGTTAGCTTGGGCATTGAGAGCCTCCTTCATCCATTCGGTGAAGGATGCCAGTGGAAATGAGAAAGCCATTTCACAGGGGAAATAGCTTCAGCATTTTATGCCTCTATATAACGTAGCAGGTTTCCTCCCTCCATGGAAACATGACTCCAAGAGGAAAATGTTTAATGATTACCTCCAGAAATGCAATTTTCCCAAGCTCTCAGCGTCTGACAGGGAGATGCTGAATCAACCATTTACTCTGAAAGAATTGAAAGAGGCTATCGCCTCCTCGCCAACTGCAAAATCCCAGGACCGGATGGTTTTAAAATTGGCTACTATAAGATGCTTGGCCAGATATTAAACCGTCTTATCCTAGGAAATATTAAGAAGTTCTCGGATATGTCCATCTTCTCTCGGCAGTAGCTCGAAGCGCATGTTATGTGAATATTACTAAGAAGGGTAAGGATCCTTCCCTGTGATCCAGCTATCGCCCAATCTCCCTGTTAAACTTAAATGTAGACCTAAAACTCTTCACGAAAATTATAGCTAATTGCCTAAAGAACATCCGACTAGACATTATACATAGCGATTAGGTGGGCTTTGTCCCAAAACACAACCAAGATTAAAGGTCTGATACACATGCTCAAAAATAGACACACCCCGGCCCTGTTTATATCAACTGATGCGGAGAAGGCCTTTGAAAGGGTAGACTGGCGATTTCTTGAAGGGGGTCCTGGAGCACATGGGATTAGGCCCGGTCTGTTTTCACAGAATCCTCTCCCTTTATAGAAATCCTACTGCTTGCATTAAAATTAATGGCTCCCTGTCCAACACCTTCTCTATCTACAATGGCACGCAGGGATGCCCACTTTCCCCATTGATATTTATTCTGTACAAAGAGGCTCTGGCTCGATCTATCAGAAATAACCCAGATTTGTGGGTGGGAGGGTCGGAGCACAAGTTACCTCTCTTTACAGATAACTTGTTGGCAACAGTCACCAGCCCTACGGTTTTACTGCCCAATTTAATGCTCGAGTTTGAGAGGTTCGTGGCACTGTCAAAATTTAAAATGAATTATACTAAATCCATGGCGTTGAATCTCCCCATCCCACCACGAGTCCTCAAGTATATCCAGTGCTCCTTCCCCTGGCACCCTTCTCGGATTAAATATTTAGGGGTACTATTGCCCAGAAACTTCTCTGACCTATATAATACCAACTTTGTTCCTCTAATACCTAAATTTAGTGCAGAATTCTGATGCTGGCGATCTTGTGGGTTTTCCTGGCTAAGGAGGATGAATATAATTAAAATGAACATCGTACCAAAACTTTTATATCTCCTCCAGATCCTTCTAATACACATCCCCCCTCAATATTTCCTGGATCTCCAAAAATTGACACGCAAATTTATATGGGCAGGTGGGCCTTCCAAACTCTGACATGACATTTTATACAGACAGTAGACACAAGGAGGCTTTCAGTTGCCACTCTTTGCTAAATATTATCAGGCTGTCCTCCTCAATAGGATCATGGAAAGGACTAGGGCATCACCATCCAGGCAGTGGGTGCATATTGAGGGACAAGAAACCTGAAGTGACGCCCCGGTCACCGTGACGACGGCCAGGACGCGTCTGTGGAGCCGGAGCGAGTCGTGGCGGTGCCTGAGCCACCGCAACCCCTAACAGTCAAGTGTAAGTGGTGATTGATAGTTATGATGGTCGCATATGCATGCATGAACATGTGTTTGCAATTAAAAAGCAACTGTAAAAATGCATGTTATTTATAATAGACTTTAATAATATCATGATAAATGTATTTTGTAATAAATAAATGAAAACAATATGGCAATGCCCGTGTATGCAGAGCATAACTAGACCTGTATTCAACAAGTTATATTTCTTTAGATCTGCATCTAGTCGGATGCTGAAGTGCTTATGCCTGAATTACAAGTATTTTAAAAAAAAATGCACAATGCATTCCTTTTGCTTGTCTTAATGATTCAGGCCCTAAATGTTTTATACCAACATTATGTTTTTGTATGATTTAACCAAAGTGGTTAACCTTGCAAATAGTTATATCAAGCCCTTCTAAGAGATCAGTATTCAATAGACTCCAGTCTCACTCTGATCTTAATTTTGAAAAATAATTTTATACAGATTCTTCTGTCAACAAAGTATGACACAATATGGCAGTTTTGATATATAGATAATAAAACATGTAATAGACTGGACATGAATTTCAATAATATTTAATAATCAAAAAATATATAGCAGCTAGCATAACATGTTATTTTCTTTACAGGACATATCCAGTCAAATGACAATCCTTTGCTGTAAGCACAATTTTAAACATTTTACTGTCTCCATGGTCTCACTGAGAACCCTTTGCAACAATTAAGTCCATACAGCAGGTAGCTGAAATTAGTTTGTCTTTCAACTCCAATTGCATCATGCATGAATAACATTGTTTTAATCAAGCTACTGTATCAATAACTGAGTAGAGTAAGAAATGCAGAAGTAGTATTGTTTTCAATTTCAATTCAATCCATTAATCTCCATTGATTCGTTTCTCACATTGAATCTTGATAGAATACAGAACTGTATTTTAGTTGTGTGACTAAGCAACATTGTGTTAGTAAGAAAATGTTCTTACTAATTGATTGATTTACTTTTTATTCAGTTACCCAATAAAGTGTTTGCTATATATGTGTTGCTGGAAATAGAGAAACATTTGGTTTATGTAACTGTGCTTGTGTTGTGAAACAGTGACATCTAGCAGACAAACTTAGGTTTGTATTTTATATTTTCTGTAATCAAAGTACATAAAGCTACACTTATAATCCTGTAAGGTGTTTAAATATTATTTATGTATCCACAAACTTGTGTACTCTATGCAATAAACAGCTGTTTAGAGTAATGACTAGCAGTCACTGGAGGTCATTTACAGAGGGCACCTCATGCTTACTGCAAAACATCTATGTTTCATACCACTGAGCCTCTACGGTACACCCAATGCTAAGGTACATGTTTAGCCTCCACTCTTGGGTGCTTCCTCAATGTACAGAGGGAAATATAGCTAGAGGTGTAAAGTGCGTATTCCTGGCACAAAATGAGTAAATCTCAGTTGAGCGTGCATACTTACTAGCCTGCAGGTAAATCAGTAGTGGTCTCTTAGGTTTTAGGTATAAAGCTGCCAGATCCTATGATATAATTTTATTATCTGGGCATGGAGGTGTCACGCTGCCAAAGTCTAGGATATAATTATAGGGAAAGGCATAAATTACAGATGCAGAACCAGGATGTTGGTGAGTTTTACAGTAGTGGGTGTTATTTATTTGTTTCAAATAAAGTTATATTTTAAATGACATGTTTGTTTTAGTTACATTTTGTCTTGGTGTACTACAGGTTCCAGCAGGCCCTGGGTGCCAGGGCATGCTGACAATTGTTGTTCTCAAGTGCTAGCATGCCCTGGCAGCCAACCAGTGCTACAAGCACCAACATGCCCAAACTGTTAATGGCAGCCTGGGCTTGCTGGAACCTGTAGTGCACCACAAAATGGTGCACTACATCTAGGGAGGTCTGCTTTTATTGTTTGCGGACTCCCTCTCACTAAGGAATCCAGCCCAGTGCTGACCAGCCTGTGGTCGGTTGTCATTATGGCAGAAGGCACCCATGCCGCGGGTTCCCCTGGTATGGTGCCACAACCCCTGGCTGGCAAAACCTAGTGCCGGTAGTAGTAAAATCGGGGGGACCTTTTGCTAATACCAGACTAGGCTGGCAAGCTGACATTGTCATTGTGACTGTCGACTCTGCTACCTGTCAACAGTCACAATGTCGCCATTTTAACCAAGAAAACACACTGAACCTATTGACATTTCTGACTGTCGACATTTTGGTGTCAACAGTCTGACTGTCTACAGTGTCAGCGTTGACAGATTGACTACAACCCCTTAAGAGTATCTATAAAATTGTAGTATTATGGTGCTACTGGGTTCAAGTAATCTGCTATTAAAAAAAAAGGACATTCTGCATATGTTGAAGCTTAACGTCTGACATTTTTCTGACAGGCTAGTTAGGCACATCATTCAACTAAATACATTTAACAAGAATGTTTTTAGTCTGCTGGTTGAGGAGCTATTGCTTTTTTTCTTTTTGTGTGTGAATGATTTACACTCCAAAAACACCCCTGCATGCTGCCTGAAAAGAATCAATTTCAGTCTTATTAATGAATGTGTGTCTGTCAGAGTGTTGGTGGAAACAGCTTATAAGCTTAATTTAAACCGGCACTTTTTTAGTTTTTTTTGCAAACAATAAGACTCACTCTTGAAGTACTGTTTTTGTTACTTAGCTGAAGAACTTACATTCTAAATTTGAACTGCTGGGACTTTCTGCTTTCAAAAACGGATGTGCTACTTCACTATCAGCACTACAGCACTATCACAAGAGCCCATGGATACAGGAATTACATTAAAGATCAGACTGACAGCTCATTGCCTGTTGTATACTCTTGATTGTGTCACATAAATTAGAAACACTGTATCAGCAATTTTTAATACTTTTTCATACACTGAACCATTGCAACCATGAATAACAGCTCCTTAGAACTAAAAGGGCCCAAAGGGCAATATTTACATTAAAATAAAGACAAATCATAAAAATAAAAATCCAATGGACGCCTCTGCATCTTTCTATAATTTGAGTGTTTCCAATGGAAAAATATTGACATAGCAAAGGACAAGGCAATCATAAGCCATAATTACCTGAAAAGAAATCAGAAGTTTTATTACTGAAATTGGGGCTGCCATAAGAAGTTGTGGGACCCAGTAGAAAAGAAACAGGCAGGGTCCTCCATATCCCTGGGTCCAGTGGTACAGCATGGAGCCATGGTTTTTGGAGAAAGTACATACTACTACTCTGTTTGTGGATTGTGTTTTCTCTCCTATATGCTATTTCAAGCTTCACAACATGCTGATGGTTTCTTGCGTGGTTCCTGATATGTTGGGGACTATTTTAAAAACGTATAGGTACAAGAAATATGAATAGACCATCAATAAATGTACACAGTATATAAAACAGATAACGCAGTATGTAACACATACAAGCAGCCTTCAATATAACTGCACATTACACTAATCTCAAAGTGTCCCCACATGCCCCTCGCTTGCTCCAAAATTTCATCACATACAACTCAGACCTCACATGTGCAAAATAGCACCACGTGCCCTCAGACCTCCACTTGCCACAAAATGCACCACATGCCCTCAGACTTCCACAAGCTCTCAAATCCCACATATACACTAAAACTCCCCCACAAGCCCTGGCATCCCCTCAGACCTCCTCACATTTCCCCATCAGTGTTAGGAATTAGTGTGTTCTATTATCTCTCTCTGTGTGTAGGGCTAATTCCTATTATGTTTATTAATGTCTGACTACAGATATTCTGAGCATGTGCAAGTTTCCTTTCTGCTCTGTGTAATAACAACCTCATTATTAATCCTGCATGTTGCTGAGCATTGTTGTATTTCACACTGCACCACTCACCAAAGCTCACAATGTTATCATCGCCATCCCTGCCATAAATCCTCTGCTAAAAGGTGATGGGTCCAAGCTATATTTCCTGAAGATAAAAAAGCTGAAATTGAACCATACTTTCAGAAGACATCTAAACACAGAATGCTGACTGTAATCTGAGAGATCATCTAACAGTGATCAGAGTGGAAGAAAACTAAGTTAAAAAGTTTTTTTACAAAGAGTGTGTGTAATAGATGTAGAACACTGCTACAAGCAACAGCATGAGCATGACTTTTGTTAAGTTAGCAGGCTCTGCAGTTTGCAATGGAAATGCAGTAAAAAAGGGAAAAACTAAGGAAAGTCCCTAATAACCCTAAATCCACTCCCTATGTGAATGATGTGGACAGGAGGATGGGAACCATTGGGTTAGCTGTGCAGCAGCATGCATATTCTGTCATTAGTAGAAAGGCATCAAAATATGAAATGTGGATTGCTCTGCAAAAGGCTTATGAGGATAGAGGATTAATGAGGCTAATAAATCTAAGAACGATGTTATATGGAACAAAACTGAATTTGTGTAAGGATATGAATGAGTACATTGACAAAATGATGTCTGTATCACAACAACTGACTACAATTGGAGTTGAAATAGACGATGAGGAGGTAGCAGGGACAATGCTGCAAAATTTGTTTCCGGAATTTGATTTCCTGGTAGTTGCTTTAGAGTCCTGTGTGAACAAAGTTACAACGAAATTTGTCTGAACCACATTACTACAGATCCAAGAGTGCATACCTACATAGAGACAATTGTGGATTGTTCTGCTTTACTCTTCAAGGGTGTAAAACCCAAGAAAATAAAATTCAAATGTTTCAAGTGTCACAAACCAGGACACAAAGCTTTGGCATTGAGAGCAAAAGGACAAGTCAGCACTAAAGGTAGGAGATTTCCACAGCAAAAAATTCTGGTACAAGCACTTTGCAACAAAGGTTGGTTTAAACTGCTGAAAGCATATGACCCTGTGACAGTTAGAGTAATAGGGAATAAGACTTTCATTGCCACAGAAATTGGAACAGTAAATGTTTGACTAAGAATTAAAGGAAACACAGTAGTCTCTGATGTCAATGACATTGATTATGTATTGTAAGTGCCAGACTTGTTAGCGTATTAGAGAAGCAGGATTCAGAGAGCAATTTATAAGATCACAGTGTATTGTGCAAAATGGTAGAAGGACTGTGATAGCCACAGCAACCTGTCACCAGCAAGGAAATGTGTTGTACAATGGCCACCTATGATGAGGAATCTTCCATGAAGCTATGGTACAGAAGATTGGTCACCTGATATATGATAACGTACAAAAGTTATTGGATGGCATGGTGACAGGATTATCTGTGAAAAATAATGAGAGACCAGTGTGTGAAATTTGCATAATGGGGAAAAAGACACGCTGTTCTGTTCCCAAAAACAGTTGAACGGCCATTAGTACATACAGACATGTTTGGGCCAATGAAAGTGGAGTCATTCAGTGGGTTCAGATATTTTGTCTCCCTGATTGAGGATGCAACACAAAAAACTCACGTTCACTTTAAGAATAAAAGAGAACTAACTGCAAAATTAATGAATATAAAAACTTGGCGGAAACTGAAACAAGTCTCAAGTTAATAATCCTCAGATCAGACAATGGAGGAGAGTACGAAAACAAGGGTCTAACAGCTTTTGTAAAGAAGCATGGCATCAATCATCAATTGACCATTGCCTTTACTCCTAACAAAATGGCATCACTGAAAGGGCCAATGGGACAATTGTTGAGAGATCACAAACAATGCTACATGACACAGCTTTAGATAAAAGATTATGGACAGATGCAGTAATACTTTTAACTAAATAATTGCGCAAAAACTGTCATGATGCGTGGAAACATTCCAGAAAAGGCCTAGTCTAAGGTAAAGCCAAATATTGCACACTTAAAGGTGTTCAGATATAAAGCTTTTTCGCATTTATCGGGAGAAAAGAAACAGAAACTTGACCCAAAATCTCTTTCATGTGTCATGTTGGGGTATTGCAATGAGAGCAAGAGCTATCGACTGTGGGACATTGATGGTAGAAAACTCATCAAAGCCTGAGACATAGTTTTTCATGAAACACAGTCTAAAGTTCAAACATTAAAAGTCGATGCACCCAAAATTACATCAACAAAGGTTGTCATGCTGGATATGTAAATGGGTGAAAGCGTGGATATGTGTGAATCTCCTACTGAGCAAAGGGATCATACAGATGATAGACAAATGCAGAAAAGAAGGTCATTGAGGAAAAATAAAGGCAAACCACCGCACAGGTACTATGAGGAATTTGTAAACCTTATTTACAATGAACCTCCAGATATGTGAAAGCAAAAGACAGCCGTTATTGGAGTGAATAGAAATCTACAATTGATAGAGAACTGATGGCTTTAAAAGACAATATCACATGGATTATTGTGGACAAACCTGTAGACACTAGTATAAAAATAAGTAAAGCTATGTGTCCAAATACTGAAGCAGAGACAGGGGAAATGAACGGACGTTCCCTATTAAAGTGCTGTTGAGACATTAATGTATGTGGCTATCGGCACATGCCCTGATATTATGCATGCTGCAAGTCGTGTCAGCCAGTTTGTAACAAATCCAGGGAAGTTATATTGGGTTGCTGTTAAACTCTTACTTAAATACCTGAAAGGGAATGCAAGATTAAAATTATGTTTCTCAAGGGAAGAAAACTCAGAGCTTAACTCATTCTCTGATGCTGACTGGGAATCCGATGAGGACAACAGACGACCCTATACAGGCTATATGTTTAGGATGGCAGATGCAGCTGTCAGCTGAGCAAGCCAGGAACAGCCCACTGTAGCTTTATCTGCAACTGAGGCGGAATATATGTCTCTAACTGAAGGTGCTAAAGACGCTATATATTTTTCCATAAGAGCTTGCACGAGTTGAGTTTAGTCAACATTAATGATGTAGCCAATATTGCATGTGACAACAAGGGTGCAATTGATTTATCTCAAAGCACCAAGCACCATGGTCAGTCTAAACATATAGCAATCTGACACCATTTAATAAGGAATTTAGTTAACAACTACCTGACTAATGTAAAATACATTGCATGTGGAGAAAATGTTGCAGACATGCTAACAAAGGAACTTGTTTCACCTAGTCTAAATATTGTCTTGCAGAAATGTGGACTGGATTATGTTTAAAATGTCATTGCATGTCATATTGCATATTTTACTGCAGGACAAAAGGTATGGAGTCAATACTTGTGTCTAAAATGTTATGTCCAGTTAAAACTTTAAATGTGAATGAGTAAAGTTTGCTATAGCTAGAGACAGTTTCAAATAAGGGGGAGTGTTCGGAGTCAGTGTGCTCTGTTATCTCTGTGTGTGTGTAAGTTTTATTCTTATGACATTTATTACTGTCTGACTACTGATCTCCTGAGCATGTGTAAATTCCCTTCCTGCTCTGGGTAATAATCCAACCATATGGTTAATCCTGCATATTGCTGAGCTCTGATGAATTTCACTCTGCACCACTCACCAAAGGTTACAGTGTTATCGTCAGTATCCCTGCCATACAGGGCCATCTTTTCCATTGGGCACGATGGGCAGGTGCCCGGGGGCCCCACGGGCAAGGGGGGCTCATAGGCAGGGCTCTTAATTAGAAGAAATAATCCTGCAAAAGAAAAAACCTGCAAAAAAACCTTCAAGGGTCACTGAGCAAGTACATCTATCTATCTCCATACATCTATATATATATATATATATATATATATATATATATATATATATATCTATAATATAAATGTCTAGTGGCGTGTGTTAGTCTGTCTGTGTGTGTGTGGAAAAAATAAAACCAAGCTGCAGCGCCACCTGCTGGGCGGAGTTATACACTGACCTACTAAATTCTTAGTGTGTCTGGAAAAAAAAATTCAGAAAGGGCTGAAATTTGGTATACTAAGATGTTTTTAATTTGTTAATTTAATTTGTTAATTGTTAAAAGTGTTTATAAAGATTTAAAAAATATATATATATATTTCTTGAAGGAGAAGTGACAGTTGGGAGTGGTTGGTGGTTGCCGGGGGTGACAGTGGGGAGTGGTTGGTGGTTGAGGCCTGGGCTATGGCCCAAATGCATGACAAGAACCTTTTTAACACCTCAAGTAGCTTGATTTGACTAGAATGCATGAGTATCATGCATGGGTTAACTTGTATATATATATATATATATATATATATATATATATATTTAGGGGCCCCGGTGCACTGCTTTGCCCGGGGGCCCATAATGTTGTTAAGATGGCCCTGCTGCCATAGAGCCTTTGCTAACAATCAGATCTCCCAACATGCGCCTTACATGCCCTTCAGACCTTCCAACATGCCACCTACATGCCCATCAGAGCTCCTGACCTGTCCCCCAGACCTTCTGACATGCCCATCAGATTTTTTTTTAAAAGTAATTTACAGATCCATGAGATGACTATCAGTGCTTCTCTCTCTTTCATAGAGTGTGCAGCGGTGGGTATATGTGGTTGTAATTTCACCAAGCATCATATGATCTCCCCTGTCACTAGTGGGCGGGTTCTCTCCTTGTCAAGACTCCCCATATGTCTTCCTCATAGGCTCTTCCTCCAACTATTTCATTAGTGCTCAACGGCGATGATGATCAAGGACGCAAACTGCCTCTGATTCACAGACTGTGAATGAGAAGCAGTTTGTGGCTGGGATCAACCACACCAGCGGGCCCCTCCGTCAGTCTAGGCTCCTTACAATAGTACCATCTGTATCCCACTGATAGCAGCCTGGCTGAGAAGTATAACAGATAACAGATCAGCTGATCTGTTTCATGCAGTTAAAAAAAAATTCTACAAGTCAGCATGTTAAAGTTTGGGTCATTGATCTTTTTGTAAAGTTATATAGAATATGCTGATTATAGTAGAGATAAGTTAAAGAATAACTCATTTTTAAAAAAAAAAAAAAAAGGTTTTGCTTGTTTTATCAAGAGAAGATAAAATAACAGCAATTGTGTTTTATATGATAAGTAAGAGGAAGCGAAAAAAAAAGACAGAGGTCTCATGGTATACGAGGGCCAAGAAGGTAGAGTTAAGTGTCAATATAGATAGATAAAAGCATGTGAGAATCCAGAGTCCTATATTACGATGCAGATAGGTAAGTGATGTGCTATAATGGAGGAAGTGGTTAAAACAAAATAAGGGTAACACTTACTGTAGCTAAAGTAAATGTCTTATCCCAAGAGTGTGTTTGTATGCTAATGTGAAGATTATATATCAGCCATGATGAAATTACCAGATTGCCTTAATCAGCAGGATCAACTGGGTTTAGTCCAAAAACATTACTTGGAGTTCTAGAGGCTGATTTTTGGGGAAGCAGTGGTCAGTTACCAAGAAGTTACAGTGATGGAGGAAAAAAGTGAAGTAAGAGAGTGACAGTCCCACCACAAGTGTTTTAGCTGTTAAGCCAAGTGACCCAATAAGTCTAATGATTGGTGGCATAATAAAGGATGACTATAGCGCGAAGTGCAGAAGTGAGTAAATAATTTATGCTTCAATATTTTATAAGATGTGAAAACAAGAGATTATAGGCTTGATTCAACTTCAGACGCAACTTGCATGCAAGATATGGTTTAAAAAATAACATGCAACTTGGAGCGTCGTTCCGACTGTATTCAAATCGAAGTGCATGTCAACATATTTTGTTTTTAAAGCTGTATGTAAGTATGTTCTGCCTAAATGTTTCTTGCTGTATGTTAAGAGGCAGAACAGATTGCAGAATATGCACAATTGTATGTGCAATATATGGTCACATCAGAAAGTATGAAAAAAAAAAAGTATAAAATAAAATTGATAAATAGTTTTTAACAGTATAAACATTAATAAAAAATGTATATTTTTACATTAAATATATAAATAAATATGTTTTCAATGCATACTGCACTGTACATGGATTTTTATAATCTATCTTCCTTGCATACACATGTTCTGTAGTAGCTAGTGGCACATACATATAGTTTTTAATACAAAGACATGCCATGTCAGTCATCACTATCAGTTGGCACGTACACCTGCTAGTAATGCATGCAGCATTACTAACTGTGGGCCTTCCCCCAGTGACCTCGGAATCTAAATACACTGAGGTAAGGCCCTTTGCCTGGAGGGCAGGCATGAGTAATGTAAGCGGTTGCATCATTGGTGAGGGCATGGCCAATGTAAAGCACCACCACTGGGCTTCCCGCCCTGCAGGGGTGGTAGCCATCTTGGAGTGCCAGGACCCGGGACGCGAGAGGGTATTCCAGCAGAAAAAGGGAGCGTGAAAGGTTCCATGAGGCAGCAAGTGTGGGTAACTCCTCCTAGGGAATCAAGAGACTCCCCCCATGTAAGAAGGAGATATATACAGAGAGGGAGCACGTCAAGTGTCGCCAAGTTCAATTTCTAGATGTCAGTAAGGGTAAAAAAAGCAACCCCAAATGTGTAAGATCCCCTAATAGGGGTGGTAAAAGAGTCCCACCTTCAGGGTTACACCAGATGAGGCACAAGTGGAGATGTGTATATGACACAGTGTTTGTGAGCTGTTCATGGATAAGAGGGGGAAAGTTCACATTAACAGAGTTCCAAGAGAGAAGCCTTTGGATTGGAGAGTGTCTGGAGGACCTTACCTGGAGAATAGAGGCATGAATGAATGGTAGACAGAGATGATTGGAATGGATGAGTGTATGGCAGCTGCCACAGAGGAGCATTTGTGTGCAGAAATAAGGGGGAGAGTCCCACTAATTAGAGCCTCTGGATATAGTAAATAAAAGAGATGCCATAGGTGACTGTGGTTTACTGTGCCACTAAACGGAGGGAGATTTACATGTACAGTAGTACGGTTGGATCCTACAATCAGGGGAGTGCTGTGAGACAGTGAGAGACTACAAGTCTGTAGTGGAAGAATCCCTGATAACTGGGATTTGTAATATCTGAAAATACTCTTGAAGTGGTCCCTCAAGAGTTATTATCAGCCTCAAGAAAAGGAATGAATGGGGTACTTGAACAGTGGGGAATCACTGCGTCCCTGGACAGTGGGGAATCCCCATTGGAAAATACCCCATACCGTTAGGGGGAGTCACTGCATGAAGGCAGTGTGGCTAAAGTTGTAAGCTTACCCGACATAAGGGATGTAGTGCACGAAAAAAGTGCAAGAACCTCTGGTCCATGAAAATGTATGCAACTTAATTGTTTTCTAATGGGTAGTAGAGGTCTCTATGTGTTGACCATTATGTCCTTGCTCTAAGACTTGATTAATAACATTTCTCAAGGATGGTATAGTACAATCCAATTCATATGTAGTTGACGTGTCTCACTGTGCTCTCACATGTTACCTATTGGGGTTGCATCCTCCATTGAGATCCTGGTTGTGGTTTGGTTTCCTGGATAGAAAGTTTGCACTTTGTCCTATCTTCCCTTCATACAGGGAAGTCATGGGTTCTTTCAGAAATTTTGATGTTTGGATAGTGTGGTTAGATAAATCACAATTGTTTTCACTTGGAGATGCAAATATCTCTCCTAGTATCTCGCTCACTTCTTCAACCTTAAAGCAGGTTTAATAGCCACCAATATAGGGCAGAAAAGTGATACAGTTGTCACTGGTCAAAGAAGCAACTCTGTAGTATTCCTTCTGGTCATATTAGGATTACAGATGCTCAGGCTTGGTTCCCCGAGAACCGAACACACCCAAACTTAACAGATCCGAGTACCGAGCCGAGCCGGCTCAGTACTTTCGCCGCTCTCGGAAATGAAACCGAGGCAAAACTTCATTGTTACATCGTCGGATCTCGCGAGTTTTGGATTCTATAAATACCACCCTCTTGCCAGTCTCTAGTGCAGTTGGGCAGCGTAATAGGTAGAAAAAATGAGGAGTGGTAGCAATGTTCTTCAAAGTCTACAGTGACATTTAGGAGGGATCCATTGCTTTATTGATAGTTGTCATTATTGAACAGAAATAATAGGGCTGGCAGACTTGGCCTTCTAATTCTGCAGTCACATTGTACTCTTCATATATAGGTAACATACAAAGAGGAGAGCTCCATTGTTCCATTGCTTTTTTAGAGGTGACCTTATCCTCGATAACACACACCACACTAATGCACCCTCACAACTATCAGCTGTGCCCTCTTCTCTTTAGAATGTAAACTCTCTAATGAGCAGGGTCCTTCATACCCTTTGTTTTCATGTCTCCATTAATTTTGTCTGCTTGTCTGTTCTTGTTTTATATATGTCCTGTTTTATGTATGCCCATGCCTTACAAATCTACGATAATAATAATAATAATAGTAATAATAATAATAATAATAATAATAATAATATGCCTCTTAGTGAAGCAGATGATACACAGAGTAGCCTGCCTCTGAAAAATGTGACGTTCTTGGGTACATGCCGCTGCTGTCCCTGCTGATGAAGGCGAATCACCAACCCAGTGGGCTGTCACAATCCTATAGTCTTTAGTTTGCCCAGTTCCTCTTGTACACATATCTGTAGTTAAGTGTACAGTGGGTAGAATGGCATTTTGCAGCCCAATATTAACATTTTTACGAACCTTCTGGTAGAGGTGAGGAATAGCTTTTCTTGTAAAATGGTGTTGTGATGGAATTTGGTAATGGCAACAGAAGACCTCAAGTAATTGTCTAAATCCAGCTGCATTAATAGTGGATATCGGACGCATATCTAATACTAGCCTAGTCGCCATGGCTACTGTGATCCGCTTTGCGACTGAGTGACAGCTTTCATACTTGCTTCCTCTTGCAAAGGATTGTTTAACAGTCAATTGTTGTAAACTACTAGTAGTCTTCTTCTTGGTCTGCTTCTGGGTTGAAGATCCACCCCTAGCAGCAGGAGCAGCAGCAGTGGGCCTAAGGATCATTCTGAGAAGTTCTGGACAGGGGAGGAGTCATGTCGCTTTAAAAACTTGGATGCAGGACTAACTCTGATAACTTGTGAGGATATTTATGATGAAGGTGTTGGGGTTGTGGATTGCAGGTGCTAGAGAAGGGAGGTAGTGATGCTGGTCTGCTTGTGGCTGTTTTTTAGCATAAGTTTCTGATTTTCACAAAAGCTTTAAATGAACTTGCTTCAAATGGCGTAACATGGATGAGGTTCCTAGATGGTTAAGGTCCTTACCTCTACTGACTGTGGCTTTGCAATGCTACAAATGGCTAGACAACTGTTGTCAGGATTTCTGTAAAAAAAAATTCCACACATAAAGGTGGATTTTTTGGTTTTATGCACAGGCATGACAATGGTCTTCTTCTTATCACTGCCGAGAACTGCTTCCACTGGTGCACGACTTGCCACAGTAGAGTTCATTAGCAGCACTGTTTGCTTAGGTGCCTTAAGCCCATTATTAGCTTGTTTTGTTTGGGGCCCAAACAAACCAAGCACTTTAGCAACAAAAGTGGCACTGCTTGTAGCTGGAGTGCTTGCTTTGTTAAACTGTACATGTCCTTTTCAATATCTTACATAAGGGTGGGTGGAAGGACAATTCCATCTTGCACCACTTTCCTGCCACTGCTGTGTGGCAATGTTTCCTAGTTGTGCTATGAACTGCCGTGTGTTTGTCATTGGAGTATCCAGAGAGGTCGCTGCAGTCTTTGTTTGAAAGTGTATGAAAATAATATTGTGACCTGTGAGGTGGTCAAAATTGACTGAAAATGACTTGAAATTAGTGTTATTGAGGTTAATAATAATGTAGGGGGGGGGAGGGAAGCAACATTATGTGATTTTAGCAAAAAAAATAGGAATTTTAGAAAAAAAATAGGGATGCAAAACCAAAACCAAAACACGCAAGGGCGGTTTTTCCAAAACCAGAACCAAAACACAAAGTTAATCCAGATCATAAACCAAAACCAGAACACGGGGGTCAGTGAACATCTCTAATTAGGATGCCTGTCTATCCTGAAAGGAAAGATACCCCTTCAAAGATCTAAAAGGAGATTGATAGGGGTAGCACTGCACTGAGGATAAGTAAAACTTAACACTATTTGTTAGTGCTCCCCACAGATAAACAAAATACTTAGTTTTTAGTGGAATTCTTCTTTAACACATTTGTGAACAAGATTAAGTTTAATTTATATGCAGGCTAATGTATCCTGTACTGTTGTTTATAAAAATATTAGTATCTAAAAACAATTGTCTTAGATCCTTACTGGATTTTTATTTTAACCCAATAAGATATAAATCCTTTCACCAGTTTCAATAAATCTTTAGATTATTCTAATAAATTCAAAATACATATTGTGTATGGGATCAGCTGGTTATTCCCTGCATCTTGGCTTCTGTCAAGTCTGAGCTGCTTCTGAAGAACTGTTACCTGCATCTTGCTTTCAATTAAGTCTGACCTGCAGTGCAGATGAGCCTTCCCCAAATAGCTAATTGGTGACTTGCACTATTTCAAGACCACTCCTACCTTCATGCCTGGCCAGTGATAGAAATGGACAGCGTTAGATACGCATGCTTCTTGACTCCTGTATCTTGTTCAGTTTATCTTGTTCAAGATTGTTTCTGCCTTTGCACTGGTTCCTGGTTCAGTATTATTTGTATTCTGATATCTGATTGCATCAAACAAATCTGCTGGGTTCTAGCTGTGTTCCTATGGGACTTCTGATATCTAGTGGCATCATTGAAGTCTGTTTTTGTTTGTCTCCTGTCTTCTGTGTACTGGTTTGCATCTACAAGCTATTCACCTACAGCTGGACTCAGAATCCCTAAGCATGGTCTGCGGTAACTATCCTTTTTTCTCTAGAGATGATTTGCTGTGATTACTGGACTGTATGTTAATTTGCATCATGATATTGCTTCAAGAACATTGTGCATTATTTTGCCTTACTTGAAAACAGTATAATCTGCTTCAGTCTAATTTCAAGAGATACCGCTTATTATCTTGCCTTCTCTAGACTGAATATATACTCCAGTAATACTTCAAACGCTATTGTTTATTTCAGTGAACAACAAAGCAGCCATGCAATTAACTATTTAACTCCTATGTAGTGAAAATGGAGGAATTACAGTTATAAGCATTAACCCATAACAACTGTGGTGAAAACCAACATATCCATAAGGGACTGCATTGTAAATACTGTATATCAAATGAACCCATTTAGTAAACTAGATGGGAATGCAAATGACTTCAAAGCAAAGTCTGCTCTCATAGGGTTAATAACCTAACTGACTGTGTAAAATGTGAGTCCAAAAGTACAGACCTGTATTTACTCTGTGGCTCTACAGAACCAGGGTCTATTAGATAACATTGAAACCTTTAGGAGTAAATGAACAGCTTCTGAGAACTCATGTGGTTTTTGGCACCTGAACAGACTTTACAGAATTGGCCTAGCAATGGGGTCTTACACAAAGAGACATGGGCTTTGTGACCACATGATCTATTTTCAAAATATCACTTAGAACCAATACAATTAGTGATCACCACATGTTCATAAATAGTATGATGAATGGAAACACATATGCCAAATAAAGCTATCTGTCACACAAGGGGTGAGATGAAATGAGTATCAGCTCAACTAATACACTTGACCTATCTCTGTTTGGTATCTGGAGATTTGTAAAATTATGTTGGATTTGTTAATGATAAAATTGGGCCTGTGTGACACTCCCGAGAAAAGATATGTTGCATTTTAGCATTGGGTATTTAACTGAAAAAGTGTGAATTCTGGTAGTAAAACTGTGTCACAGGCCTCCCCTGAAGACCAACCCCTATAGGATGGGAAAGGTGTAAAAAGTGTCTTACAAGGTATTGTCAGAGTTTCAGGAAATCAATCAAGATTGATACGCTGTTCATCTTCTAAGCCAATTTCCCTGGACACAGATTATACAACTCATAAAACTAAAAATTTGTCCTTTTAATTTTTAATCTGTTTTGTCGTATATTTAGTCATGTTTATTAATTGTTTTTGTAACCTGTAAGCATTGTACTTGTTATATATTAAATTTAAAATATGACAAGTGCTGTCCTTGTTGCTCTAAATAAATTCACTGCCTATTGAACCGAAGAGGTTGATTGCTCAGCTCTGTTAACCCTTTAAATACTAGTGTGGGAAGTGTTAGCTATTTTAGCATCAAAGTGAAGAATGTGTGCAACTGGGTAATTAAGTCATAGGCATTCTATAGGCCTTATTTGTAGAAGGTGGTAGTTGCTGAGTGGTGTGGGAGTGTGTTGCTCTGCTGGGGACCAGTTAAATCTGTAACCTAAGGCATAAGTGAGTGCAAGATTTAGGCTGGAATCCTTTATTTCTCTTTACAGTAAACTTCTGAGTCACAAGTGCGCTGAATGGAATGTGATGTGACTGGTAAAGGTAGTAAGGAGCGGTTTAGTGACAACGTAGCGGTGATATATTGTTTGATTATTTGATAAGTTATTAGATCAGGGAAACGGCAGAGGTGGCTATCCCTGACATACTGTATTTCAATGTGGCAATTATTCATTCCTGTATTACTTCAGTGTTTGTTTTCCCATTTGCTCTGATTCTGCAATAAACTCTACTACAACACAATCTTTTTATTCCTGTGCACACCTAACATTGCGATTTAATTATTGGTATGCTGATAACCGTAACTGATATAGTACAAAAAAAGAAATTATGGGGCTAACCTTTTGCTGTGCAGGATATTTAATTTATTAAAACATACATTTTATTTCAATATATTAAAATTAGTTTTCTGCTAGTACCACAAAATAATGTACAAGCAAAGTGTAAAAATATACAGAGTGAAATTAAAAAGACAGATTTGTGAATTAAATATGGTCAAATACTGCTCAATTCATATTGATTTCATATTATTATCCTTATCTTTATATAATTAGCCTTTTATTAGTCTTCACATATTTTTTGTTAATAAAAGTGAATATCATACTATGGGACGATTTATGACCACAGCATGGTACCAATCATTATGTACCACTGTAAATCGCAGCAGCATATGAAGAAGCACAGCTGCAATTTACTGGCCCAGGGCTGCTCTGGGAGTCCCACTTTTGACCCTCCTCAACAATAACTTTTTTCTGTTCACCAGTAGCCTAGCACTGCTGGCGAATGGAGAAAGTTTTATGCTCATAGTACTTTTTCCTGAGAATGATCCAGCAAGATGGTGTTACTCTACTGCAAAAAGTAATGATTTTTACAGCTTAATATATTACCTAATCCTGCTGTCCCAATATAAGTCTATGAGGACAAGGATAAGTGGCTGTAATTAGGTTAATGCCTGAGAAATCTATGATTTCTCCAGCATTAACCCTTTGATAAATAAGTAAAAGTCATGAAGAGACTTTTGCTGACACCTGTGGCATAAATCCTTATTTTTTTGTTTTTAACCTTTTCATAAAATATTTATTCTTGATAAATAGCCTAAAATCTTTTCTATGACTATTTGCCAAGTGATCACAATGTCTTTGATCCTGTATTGTATGTTTGTATCCATCACTCTTTAAACCTTGATCATTTAATGATAACAGAGAAATAGTTTATTTTTAATAGTCTATCCAGGGGCAAGCACAGTCGCCTGAGTCATTATGGGGGGCAAAGCATAAAAAATTAGTAACTTTGCAAAAATATGTTGCAAAGGAGGGGGAGGTAAATTTAAAATGTGGGGACAGATTTATAGTTGGGGTAGGGCATGTCCTAGATCAACTTTAAATTTTAGTGTAAAAATACAATTAACAAGTATTTGTGTGCTACATGAAAAAACAGCCAGTATTTAACTTATGTGCAAAATAATTTAATAATAAAATAAAAACTAATTTGTACACCTTGCACTGTAACATGATTTGCCCCCGAGAACTTTCTTTAATGACTCAGGCCCAGGATGTCTAGAGGGGTGTTTCCCAATGCTTGCATTGGGAAACCAATATAACAAGTATCACAATGGTACTTGTACCACCGCACTGTTCTATTCCTGCCATCAGAATGGTAGCAACAGATTAATATAATTTAAAAGGTGCTTTGTTCTTAGTTTTTAGTTTATTTTGTTTTTTAGAATAATCTGCAAAGTTGCTGATCTCGGGGAGGGGGTAGGGTAATTGGAGTGCAAAGACAGACACACACAATGCAGAGGCACAAAAGCAGAGAGGAAAGAGAGACACACACATGCAAATGGAAGGAGATAGGAACAGTAACACACAAAGTGGAGAGTGATATGAACTCGCGCTCACTCTCTCTCTTCATCGTGTCTGGAACATGGCACATAGGGACACCTCTTTCCTACTGCCCTGTCAACAGAACAGTCATATGTCTATGTGTAGGAGTTGTGTGTCACCAGAGTTACCACTTTATATTTACACTTTGACTTAAAGTAATGATACGGACTGCATGGTGGGGAAAGTTTCATGTATTTTGACCGTCTAAGACCTCCACACTGACATGTAGCCATGAAGATTACAGCCCTGTTCAATCACTGCATATTATTTCAACAAGCTTGAACCCCTTTTAAAGCTGTTGTGCAATTTTTTTATGTAGAATTTCCCCCCAACCATTTTAAATCTTGCAGTATTGATGGTTCAGCCATGAGGCATGTGCCACAGTCTTGCTTGCAGGGCACCCAGCATGTTTGATGTGCTTCTCCATAGGTTGGATCTCCTCCCTGTCCCAGTTTTTTTTCCACATTTCTTTACAACCTGAAAGAAAATAGCGCAGTCCATTACAACTCTGCTAAATACAGAGAAGGTAAAGTGCTTTTGCCTAACAAAACTGTGTGCTACACAGACATGTGGAAGCCTGGCTGGGCACTGCTCCCATGTTGACGGATCCCTACACCGCCTTTCTTCTGACGTGGAAGTGTTGACCAAACGCTTAACCACTTGTCCACTCTGTCACAGGGGATTGTTGCTCATCATCTAACCTGTTGCTCCATAACTGGAAAAGTTCTGAAAAGAAACAGATATGTAAAACACTGAGATAAAAGTCAAAAACATACATCAGACACAAGATTTCCAACTTATCCTTTGGCTCAATTTGCATCTCATCCATATTCTTGCCTTTGCATTCAGTCTGTTTGCCTCTCTTGAGAGCAGTTAACAGTTTGCTGATCTTAGCGAGTTGTACCTACTGGGAGGCAGTAATCTGCCAGTGCATCCTAATGTTGTGCACAAGGAAGTCCGCAACATGATCCAGTGTTGTTTAGGTTGGGGACTTTTGAGAGTGCTTCAAAGCTTTGTGTAAGACAGCTTGTGGGGATGTTTGGCCCCACACTCTCAGGCAAACAGTCGAATGGAATAGGAGCCTCTGAAGTGTGAAAAGGTAGCTGGTCTGGCACACATGTAGACATTTTGCTTATCCATTCCACATTCTTCCATTGCACCTTGCAACGCTAGTGTCAGCAGGATGGGGACTTTTTTACCCCGATTTCAATGTGAGTGAAGTGCCGGCAGAGCTTCCTCTGAAACTCAGAAAGCTCTAGGACCACATAGTCATGGAGATCCGAAGTATCTCTTGAGGAGAAGGTAGTCATAAATATCATGGAAACTTTCCCTTCCCTTTTTCAATTGAACAAGATCACCTGTGCCAGAAGTGACCTTTGCAAGCAGTGCTCAGTGGATAAGTGTAAGCTCAGTAGATAGACCACTTAGGTAGTCTTGTTGCTTCTCATCGAGGTACAAGTGCATGAAGCCATCGCCATCCATCCCTTTGCCTGGAACTTTGCATGGGATCAGAAAGCCTTGTCCTCCCACACTCCAAAAACATACTGGTAGGTTAATTGGCTGCTAACAAAATTGACCCTAGTCTGTGTGTCTGTCTGTGTGTGTTAGGGAATTTAGACTGTAAGCTCCAATGAGGCAGGGACTGATGTGAGTAAGTTTTCTGTACAGCGATGTGGAATTAGTGGTGCTATAAAAATTGATGATGATGATGATACTTTTTAAACTCCAAAAAGTTGTCTAGAGGTATTTTTGAAAAAGTCATGCTGTTGTGACAAAATGCATCAGCCTTTAGTGAGGAGAGCCAGTATTTCACTTTTATTCTATGATAAACCTGCTCATTTCAATTTGACTGCATCCACAGCAGGATTGCAGATCTCAGCTGGGATTTAATAGAAAGTGGAGGAATTGATGGAAAATCTACTAAGCCATTTAGTAGCAATCTATATTCCATCTTTCAATACAACACACCCTCCTGGATGTAGCAGTGATCCTACATAGCACAGAGTGGAGAAAGTGACGGAACACACCAAGACCTTTCGTTGCACCATTCAGCAGCAGAATGTTGGTAGTCAAACAACACAAGGCAAAGGGAGGCTTCTTTTCATTCATTCACAGGGGCACAAGCTGTTCCTAAGAAGCTACCTGCGTATCACTATAAAGAGGAGCATTATCCTCATCTGTGACATACATTAAAAAGTGAGAAGTGAACTGGCCATTCAAACTGTTTATTCTCCTATAATCCATCCTAGTCATCAAGGATTTCACAAGTGCTGTGAGTAATCAACCATACACTGGATCCGTCGTTGCTTATATCTCAGTATTGGGAATTTTATTTGAGCACTTTGTGACAACTTTTTCTTGAATCAGGGCAGTATTTATCAAATAAAAGTGGTTCATACATATTTTATATTTCCCCTTATTTTGTGGTCTCTATCTTCATGAGGTTGTTTATAAAGCAGTTTGTAGTTTTGTGAATTAGTTTTATAGAAATAAATATTTCATTTCCATACTAAGCTAGGAGCCTTGTTTTGTGTGTTATTTCTGCCACATTCTACCACATCTGTATTATTATATTTGCTTGGTGCTTCCTATTTTCTCTATAATGCATTTTCCGCTTGGGAGGTGTGGCATTTCTTCATATATTAGGAGCAGACTTTCAAAAAATATAAATATACACTTACAGTATAAATTCCATAACATACAGAGAGAGAGAGAGACTAGGGTAAATTTGATAGCAGCCAATTGACCTACTAGTATGTTTTTCGAGTGCAGGAGGAAATGAGAGCACCCGGAGGAAACCCATGCAAACATGGGCAGAACATACAAACAAACATATCAAACTCATGACCCCAGCGTTGTGAAACAGAAGTTCTAACCACTAAGCCACCATGCTAACCAATATATGGCCCCCAGGAGAAATATTCTCAATAAATTTAAATAAAAGGCTGAACCTTAGCAAGTAAATCTCCCACAAACAAGTATTCAGTAAAAGAAAAAATGCCATTGCCATTAATTCTATAGCACGTTTTTTGTATAGCGTACATTCGTTCACAACTGCACATTTACTATGGTTTATTTTAATATGATGGCCACAATCGATCAACAGCAAGCTTGTGTTTTTTTGCTTGTCACTATAGTAAGAACACTGCAAACACTGATGCGGAGGAAAAGAAGGAGAAATAATCGTACTTGTTGAACCAAAGAATGGTTCCAGAGAAGAGTCTGTTTTCCAGATATGTCCCAGCTATGGAAGATATGGAACAGCAACCATGATGACTTCAGGATTTTCCTGAGGATGAATGACCCCACATTCCAGGACCTGCACCAGCTTTTCACCCCACTAGTAGAAACTAAGAATATTGATTAACATATTATAAACCACACAAGCAAAACATACAGTCCCTAAGAAAAACTGTAGCTATGTATAAGGACTGCTTTTTACTTAAATGCTATCGAGATATGGATCCAACCTCTGCTCATCAGAGATGGGCAGAGATAGTTTTAAGAGGGGAAAAATGGGAAAGCAGAACAAATAATTATGATAATTGAGGGCAAACATTGATTTGGGTCTACAGGAGTATGAGACCCATCTCTGGTGTGCAGACCAGAGATGGAAAGAAGAAAAAAAGCAAAACGAATAACTTAAATAGGGCACACAAAAGCCACATAAAAATACATCATTATTAAAAAAAAAAAAACACAGGTGTTATGAGCCGCGGCTCCCCGACGGGCTGCCACAGTTCACTTCCGGTTGTCCCTGGTGTCCCGGCCGTCTCCATGATGACCGGGATGCCACTTCCGCCCTCCACGTTCCGGTTGCCTGGGCAACAACCGGTACGCTCTGTCTCTGCTGTCGCAACGCCCGGCCAGCTGTCCTACAGCCTGGTGCATGCGCGCAGAGGTAATTAATCTTTTGGTTTTTCCATACTCATTTTGCATAGCGATGTTGAAGTATTCTATACATATATTGTACATCCTTATTGACTTTTATACAGGGCATTAAAGGGCTCACTGTGTATGTTTCCCGTAAACCTTACATCAACCTTAGAATTTTAAACATTTGCATGCAAATAAACACACGGAGACCTGTATAAGTTATTAAAAAATTGCCAGAACTTTTATTATGATTTTAACTTTAACTAGACCTATGGTGGCGGAGAAAGGGCACTGCGAAACAACTCTCAAGCTGATAACACTATCACAAGTGGACCGCCATACGTCCACAACCACGGGGAACAAATCCCATCATAACTTTGCGCTGAGTTGGCGTCAGAGTGACTGCCCCTTTAAAACTCACGCTGCCCTTCCTCACCGAGCCGGACAGGGACCCTCCTCACTGAGGGGCCAAAAAGGGAGTTACTGGTGCCTCAAAGGGGGGCAGTGACCTACGACAACTACCTGTGCGCCCACAAATCAGCTGCTGAACGCAATGGCTTCCTACCCCGCTGCGCCCCAGAGACGCTGCAGCCCGCCACCAACTAAGCGAGACACGCCGACACTCCCCTGCAAATGCTATCTATAAACAACCCCATACCTTCCTCCGTTAGATGTACGCCGTCTCATCTAAAAAATTGAGGTGACTCTACCCCTAAGCCTGGGTGATCGATAACTAAACCTCCCAAGGACCGCCCTACCTTCTGAATGGTGCTATTTAGCTTCCCGACCATTACCGTCATCTTTTTTAAGGGGATAGTCATTCTCCATGCTAGCCGGGGGATTAATGCCGACCAACCAATGAAAATATCTGCCCATGCCTCGTGGATTCGCCTAAGGTCTTCCCGAATCGCAATAATGAGCTCTAGTGACTTTCCTTTCCCCAGATCATTGCCTCCCACATGCACTACCAGGACATTTGGCGGGCCATGCTGTTTAATGAGCCTCACCAACCATGGAATAAGATCGGGCCAGCCTAATCCCCTTCTGCCCAACCATCTTATTACGGTGCCTTCGTGATTTGGGATAACATTAGACCTGGGGTGGCCAGCGGCCTAGAACACAAAGGAATGACCAATGATCCACACCATCTTAGTTGGAACACCATCACCTGAAAGCAGAAAACCGGTGTTAAAACCATGCCACCTTAATTTGGAAGACCGGACAGGCTTAGCATAAAAGCACGAGAAGGATAGTATAGCAGAAATAACTGGACCACAGGGAGGGATCGGGGAGGAGAGACACAAATGGGGAGCAGGCCACACAGGCGAAGGTAAACAACACCCGGAAAAACCCCGGCAGCACACCACGAATCAGGACTTACGCCCAGGGAAACCCGGGTGAAAATCCCTTCGTGCCCCCGCTTCAAATCGACGAGCGGAAAAGCCCAGGGTAGCCCACCAAATGGAGGGAGAAGATGGGGTGGGGGAAGGGCAGTAGGGTGGGTTAGAGAACCAGAAAATAATTGAAAATAAGAAAAAGAAAAAACCGTGAAGGCAAAATTATGATTAACGGAACAAAATCAAACATCAACAATGTCAATCCTGACATAAGATTTATAAGCCATGGATTTCCAATGGCCCAGGGCTTTTATGGTCTCGGTAGAGAATCCAGCCAAAGCCGCGGATGTGGCCGCCCCAATCCTGAACGAATGAGTCCTGTACATAGTACTGTCAAGATTTAGTGACTGCAGGGTACTTTTCACAATGGCAGAAAATTGGTATTTCGTTAGGGGCATGCCGTTACAGTGACATAAAAACAAACAGGCCTGAGGTCTTATACTCATAAACCGTGACAATATTTTCACCGGGCAGATATTACTATTTGGCTGCTTAGTTAACTGCACCCATGATCCCTTGCCACTCTGATCAGTCTTAGAACTAATTATTTTACAGGCAACAACCCCTTCGCACAAACTGACATGCTCTGCCTTCAAACCAGACCCTTGATGCTCCCTGGACCTAGCTACCAGTTCGGAAACCCGAAAGGCTCCAAAAAATGCCATGGAGAACGCAGTGCTGAATAAGAGCTTCTCGTATTCATCGACTGCGACTAAACCCAGACTCCCTATCAACTCGTCCAGAATGTTGGTGGTGATTGGTAAACGCGCATCAATGTGCGAGGGCCGAGCCCTAGCCCACCCCTTTAGTGCCTTGCTGATCATAAAGCCCTTGGTGACATCCGAGTAACCTTGCAGCCTGGCCATGAAAGATATCCCCGCCAGAGTAGATGCCATAGAGGCTCTAGATTCCCCATTGGAGTATCTCTCCCACATAAAAGCTAACATAGCGTCACGCTGACCTGCCTCAGATTGATCTTTTTGCCTGCTGAACACCGTCTCCATGCTGCCTGATATGTCCTCAGGGTGGAAGGGGCTACCGCTTGCTCAACGAGCCCTCTTATGCCGGCTTGATGATCTGCCAAACACAAGAGGGACACGGAATACCAACACTGTCCATCTGGGGAGCCAGACTGCGGAACCTGCTCCACTGACCCCGAGACAAAGCGTCGGCCAAGCTATTTTGCACCCCCGAAACGTGTCTAGCCCTAAACAAAATATCGTACTGTAGGCAGCGTAAAACTAGGTGACGCAGCAGAGATATTGCATGGTGGGCAGAGGCACTTTGTTTATTGATCGACTGGACCACCCCCAAATTGTCGCACCAAAAGACACCAAAGGGCGCCCACAGTTCAATTGCCACCACAATCGGGAATACCTCCAAGACCAGCAAGTTCCTGGTAATCCCTACCCTATGCCACTCCTCAGGCCAACTTTCCGTGCACCAATGTCCATTCAGGTAAGCACCGAAGCCGCATGCTCCGAAAGCATCCGTAAACAGTTCCATATTAAAGTTTGTTACGGGTGGTGACGGCCAGATTTGCGTCCCGTTGAAATCCCTTAGGAAGGTGAGCCAGATTTGCAAATCTTCCCTGATCACCTTGGATAGTCGCACAGCCGCGTGCGGCCTACTCCTACCCGCAGTGGCTCTCTGTAGCTTTCTACAGAAAACTCTACCCATGGGAATCACAAGGCAGGCAAAGTTGAACCTCCCTAGCAGGGACTGGATTGCCTAAGCGGAGTGGAGCTGGAACCTAACGCTTCTGCAATCGCCTCGTACATCTTGGACACCTTATCAGTTGGGAGCCTACAGATCCCGGCCACAGTGTCGATCTCAATTCCAAGGAATGAGAGACACGTGTCTGGGCCCTCCGTCTTATCCGCGGAAATGGGGACGCCTAGCACCCTAAAAAGAGCCTCAGTGGAAAACAGCGTATCCCGCAACATGTGGAATCAGGTGGCCGATAACCAAGAGGTCGTCAAAATAATGTGCGATCCACCGACACCCCGTTCCCGTCTGAATGCACCAATGCAAGAAGCCACTAAACTTCTCGAATAGCGCACAGGATATCGAACAACCCATGGGAAGACAGCGATCGACATAGTATCCACCACAATGCCGAAAACCCATGTATTGATACGACTCCGGGTGAAGGGGCAGTAACCTGAAAGCCGACTAGGTATCAATTTTAGCTAACAGGGAACCCCCCCCCGCATTCTTGCACCAACGCTAGTGCAGACTTAAAAGATTGATAATTAACCAAACTTAGGGTGGCATCTATAGCGTCATTCACGGAAAGGCCAGCCGGGTACGACAAATGCTGTATCAGTCTGAATTTCCCTGCTGCCTTTTTGGGGACAACTCCTACCAGGGACAAAGTAAGATTTGGGATGGGCAGGAGTAGGAACGGGCCTATCATGCGACCCAAACCCACCTCCTTCCCTATTTTTTCGTCTAACACCTCGGGAGAGCGAGAGCCGACTTCAAATTGACCGGCGCCGCCCTGCACTGGGAGTTTAAAGCCGAGGGGAAAGCCGCATGATGTGCAACAGTATTTGAATCTACAGGATGCTCCGCGCTGCCAGGAGCCTGCATTGAAATCAAAGCATCTTCCTTTTGTGGGGAGGGCAGTTTGCGCCCTCCCCGGCCCTGGAAACCTCCTGCCCGCGCTACCTTCGGCCACCTGGTTGCTCGGTCTCATGAGTTCCAACCACTTGTCGATATCCTTAGACCCCAGCGGAAGCTTCTCGCACCCACTCATACGCTTCCGGAAGAGCTCGTCATATGCCCTCCAAATTATCGGGCCGTCCTTCACGACCATCCCGCTAATAAGGTGCATGTATCGCCACACCTCCTTCTGCTCGCCGGGTCTAGTGTCTAGGTAAATGGTAGAAAAATAGAGAAGGCATTCGACCAACGAGGGAATGATCGGTACCTGTCTTCACCCATGCCTGACCTCTCGCATGCCGCTGCCAGCGCCTTTTTGTCTTCCCTTGTCAATGCGAACATGTCCACATACTTTCCACGCTTGATCCTATCCCATACACTAGGCCGAATACCATGGGTTATCTCCAGGGTTTCGACCTGCCCTAAGTCACTCCTAACCACGACTGTTCTGCGCCCCCTGCCTGAGGGGACTTCTTGCTGCGCTTGCCTAGCAATCGTGTCTCCAATAACCTGATAAGTTTTCTGGGCCTATCGTCAGAATCAGAGGAACCACTGCTAGTGGAGAGAACTGGTGACCCCAACAGTTGTGCTTTATGTGTGGTACCAGAAATGGACTCACCATGGGGAGCAGGATTCTCGGCACCAGCAGACGCTTCCCCATCCTTAGTTGACACCGTGTGACCACCCGTTAAGGCCGGGATCGAAGCCTCGCGGATCCCTAACGACCTCTAGTCTCGTGACTCGGACCCAGAACGACTTCCACCGGCAACCCTCATCTCTTGGTTCGTGACCGCAGGCTCTGAAACACAAAGAGGAGCAGTAAGCTGAGGCCTAGGCAAGTAATCTAAGCGACGCCGCACCGATCCCATGTCTGGGTCGCCGAGGTCTTGGCTTGATGGCGCATGGTGAACCGGGCTATAGAAATCCCCCTGGTACAATGCAACGCTGTGGGGGGATGTTATCATAACGCGCCCAGTAGGATTCCTCGAACCGACCGCTTGGCCTGGGCTGGTGGCGAAAAGGGGAGACCACTGGGATGAATTACCGCCGCCAGAATGATTGTAGTCAAAAACTAGATTATCTCGCCCCGACTAAAATAGCTGCTAGTCCTGTCCGCTCCCACCGGTGAGGGGGGCCCGCCGTGGCCTGTACGTCCATTCGTCCGTTGGCAGCAGAACGTGGCGGTAAAGGGGGGGCCGCACAGACGCCTCGTTCCTTTCCCCAAAATCGCCCGAACTAACGCCACCGAGCATCTCTGTCCCCACGTGGCCCTGCTCCCGCCTGTATCACTGTCCCATCTCCACCCTCGGGGTGACCTGTCTGGGCGTACCCCAATTTAACGAGGGTTCCCCCCCAAATTGAGTACCCCAAGCTGAGTTCCTGCTGCTATGGGGCAAAAAGGGGCTGGGTGGGAAGTGCAGCTGGTGAGGGGCAGGTGGATTATGTGACTGAGAGCCCCCTCCGTGGGAAAAGGTGGATGGGGTGATAGGGCACAGCCTAAAAAACTCCGTACTAGACCCCTCTGTCCTCCCCCGTGGGCTGTTGAATTGCTCCCTACTGACCCCTACTAAACTTCCCCTAGCGGGAGAATGGTGCCCTGCCTGTGTTGTTGCAGGCCTATCTACAGCCGCCGAGGAAACCAGGGAGCCCACTGCCACAACCCCCCCCCCCCGCTGCTGCAGGCTGGAGGAGACACAGCGGCGCGAGATGGAGGCCTGGGCCTGCGCATGCGCGGTCCGGGTGCTGCCGCCGGGCGGGCCGTGCGCCCCCACCACCCGCTGGATACTGCAGAGGCCTGGACATGAGCATAGGTCTGCACCACGAACCCACGCTGGGGAAGAGAGGGGGATCCGGCGACATCCGCCATGGGGAGGGAAGGGGGGTCGCTGGCGGCAAGATGGCGCCCGGAGCTGAGGGGGGAAGGAGACCTGTAGCGGGCTGGGCGAGCGGAGGGGCGTTTTGGACGGGGCATGCTAGCGGGAGCTGAGGGAACGATGGGGACCACAAAAAGGAAGGAGGCTGGAGGATAGAGGGGGAGAAAACTGAAAAATATAGGGAGGGGGATTGAGAGGATAAACGGAGAGGAGGTGAGGAAAAAATATCAAATAAAAGCGGAATAGGGAAAACAATAAATAGGACAAGAAACAAAAGAGCAAGAAATCAGGGAGAAAACAGGCAAATGAGAAAAAAGACAGGGTACTTATCCGTTCTCTCTGCTGCCTTCCTTCCTGCAGGATCTCGTGCTGTGGAATGAGGCAGAACAGGAAGTACAGCCTACTATACCAATCAAGGTCCCTCCCACTGGAGCACACATTGGTCGGGCCAAACCTATGTTAACCCCTCCAGGTAAGTGTTCAGCTTACTACAAACCCTGTCGCCCTTTAAGGGCATTCGTCCTATTCAGCCTCACTTGTCATTATGGCCTTACATTGGGGTTATTAGAGTTTAGGGAGGAGTCTCGCTGGCACTCTGCTTCTATTGATGTTCCTCACAATCTAAGGCAGTGAGGACAGAGCCTCAGTTTAGCTAGGCTCCCTGGTTCCTGTTCCCTGCTCCTGTGCTGTGTTCTAGATCTGATTTCCCGTGTATGACCCCTGGCTTGTTTCTGGACCCTGTTGTTTTGCCTGTGACCTATGACCTCGGCTTGTTCTCTGGATACGTTGTCTGCTGCTGGCCCTCGACCCTTGCCTGGACTTCACTCTGCTATCTGCCATAACCCTCTATTGCTGGGTCCTCCCTAGCCGGTACACATCTCTCGACCATCCGTTTGTCTGCAGCCAAGTCTGTCCCCACCACTAGGGGCAACAGTAAACTCCAGACTTTCGGAGCAGACTCCGGGTTTTCCTGTACTGGCTGGAGGGGTTCCTAACAACAGGTACCACAGTTGCTTGTATTGAAAATATTCACTGTTTTCAAATGGTGATGAACGTTCTGTGTACTGTAGCATATGTTTGCTTCCCATTTGTGTTGTAGTCCTGTAGGCGGGACGGGCAGAAGGGTTAATTTCATGCCCTCTTATGATGGAATATTGACTGTGGAGTAGTACTTGGTGTAAGGTATAAGATTTGACTGCCATGAAATGACCTTGGTCCTGTGTGTGGGAGGTTTGGGTCAATATTTTCTCTTGTGCGAGATCCCCTTCTGTGACCTATAAATTATGTCATAAACCAAGTTTTCCATTTCTATTTGCATCTATCTGTTTGCATTCCTCATTTATTTGGCAACTGTTGCTCCATGCAGGTCAAATTCTGGTCAAAATCTGGTTCTTTGACATCAAGTGGTTCACAAGTGGTTCTATTATTTTCTGTATAAGAGCGTCACTTTGCTTATGCTCATGTGTCCTTTTCTTTCACCTCCTGCCTGTTTGATCCACTTCTTTTAGAGGAGTCTTTATCCTTGTCCTGTGTGGGTCCATTTGTAGTAAGCTGTGTGGGTAGAAATTGGCTTTCCTGGCTGTCTTTTGTCAGCTGGGTGACATGTGACATTGTTCCACATTGCTCTGCCACAGTAACAAATCCTTCTTTGGATAAGAGATGGTAGACTAGTTAGTATGACAGTACATGCATGTATTGATTTAACATTGCAACAATCTTTCTCTTACAGTTTTCAACGACAATAGAGGAATGGAAAGTTACACTTTGGAATTTCCTCAATTGTGGTGGTGCCATAGATGGCAAACATGTCAGTATTATGCCACCCTCAAAAAGTGCATCCTATTTCTACAACTATTAAGGATTCTTCAGCATTATTCTGATGGTGAGAGTGGATGCCAACTATGAATTCATATTCGTGGACATTTGGGAAAATGGCAAAATATCTGTAGCAGGGCATTGGAGCAGACTACTTTCCATGAAAAGCAATGCATTTAATTTACCACCAAGAACCAAAACATAATTTGGACTGAATTTGTTTTTTGTAGCTGATGAAGCATTTTGCCTTGTACCCCAATGCATTAAAATCGTATCCACATAGAAACCACACAGCAAAGAGCAGGATATTTAATTATAGATTGTCAATAGTTATGCGAGCTGTGGAAAATGTTTCTGGTATATGGAGCAACAGATTCAGAATTTTCCATACCGACATTAATCTGCACCTAGCCAAAGTAGACAAGGCGGTGAAGACTTGTGTCCTACACAACCTTTTTAGGCGTTAAAGTCACAGTTAGATCGATGGACCTAGCAATATGTAGAGCATTGGAGACGTTGTGTAAGTGGTAAGGTTGACACTACTGGTGTATTCCCAGGTGAGAAATGTCAGTAACATGGCAAAGGGAAATTTTTAATGGTGAGGGTGCTGTGGCATGGCAAATTGACATTTTGTAATATATGTGCATTCACATTGTATGTGTGTTTGCAAATATAGTTGTCAGGTAAATGTAAACAAATATTTTACAGATAAACAATATTATATGTTTTACTTACTGTGCCACTTGCTGGTATGTTGTCTGCTTCTATAATTTCAGGTGAGGTACTATTGCACATCTCCATGTTGCAGGTAGACTGTCTTGTTGTTTTTTTTCATCACGTGTGAAATGCAGAAGATTAAAATACCACAACTTGGGCACATAAACATCCCTAGGCCCTGCCCCTGATTTCTTTTGTGGATAGTCCTCAGGTTCTGGATCTTGACCACTCTACAGTTTCCCCAGGATAATCGGCAAGGCACACTTTTACCAGGTCATTTAAAGCCAGACTCCTCTTCTGCCTGTTGGAGTAGTCTTTGGATTTAGCTTTCCATGAACAGGGATGGTATCTTTAGGCCTCAATGAAGTCCTACATGAGCTCTACACTTTTGTCAAGGTTATTAGAGATGACCGAGCTTTCACCCACACTGCACAACTCTGCTGCTATAGCTGCTGGGATTGGTCCATACCAACTAATAATGCCCATGTCTGCATCTATAACATTATAGAGGAGCTGTCTGTTGGCAACAGTAGGTGAGCAAATGGTGGATGAACAGGTGAAAGACAAAGGTGATGGAGGAGTGGACGGGGGTGGAGATGGAGTAGAAGGGATGCAATTGGAGAACAATAAAAGAGCCAAGCCAATGAGCCTAAGAGAGTTGTAGATGATAGTGAGAGTGCTGGATCAGCATGACTATGACTGTCAAATGCAAAAATACCAAAAATTTAATCATCGAAAAGAACTTCTTATGCAGAAACTCTTAAATGTGCTTGGAAAAAAACAACTTAAAAAATGAACACAGTTCCAAATTCAAAAAAAGGTATCCAACCTAATAACAAGGAGCAGTGAAGATTTTCAGGGAATGAGAGTAAACATTAAAAAAGCGAGTATTAAAAGTGGCTATAAAAACTTTGTAAAACTAGTTAGTAATTAACGGTAACTATAACGAGAAGTTGGGAGAAGTTGCTCTTTGAGGTTGCTTTGGTACCATTCTTTATTCATGGCTGTGTTCTTAGGCAAAATTGTGAGTGAGCCCACTCCCTTGGCTGAGGACCAACTCCACACATGAATGGTCCCAGGATGCTTTAATGTTGGCATGACACAGGACTAATGGTAGCATTCACCTTTCCTTCTCCAGACAAGTGTTTTTACAGATGCCCCAAACAATCTGAAAGGGGATTCATCAGAGAAAATGACTTTACCCCAGTCCTCAGCAGTCCAATCCATGTACCATTTGCAGAATATCAGACTGTCCCTGATCTTATTCCTGGAGAGAAGTGGCTTCTTTGTGATCTGGCCTTCTTGACACCAGTCTATCCACCAAAAGTCTTCGCCTCAGTGTGCGTGCAGATGTACTCAAATCTGCCTGCTGCCATTCCTGAGCAAGCTCTACACTGGTAGTGCCCCGATCCCGCAGCTGAACCAACTTTAGGAGACGTTCCTAGTGCTTTTTGGACATTCTTGGGCACCCTGAAGCCTTCTTCACAACTATTGAACCTCTCTCCTTGAAGTTCTTGATGATCCAATAAATTCTGAAGTATGTACCTAGCCTTTGTCTATAAGTTCATGTTGATGCAGAGGGAAATGTGATGCTGGCTTTGAAATCAGAAAGGAATTTATTTGCTCTGTCATCTGGACAATTTTAAAATTGTTATCTTTTCTGCATTATTATGGATTAAATGCTAGACAACGATATGATGACAGTATTAATTACATTTTTACTTATTAAATATTCACTAAGGGGTATTTTTACTAAACTGCGGGTTTGAAAAGTGGTGATGTTGCCTATAGCAACCAATCAGATTCTAGTCATCATTTATTTCGTACATTCTACAAAATGACAGCTAGATTATGCTTGGATGCTATAGTCAACATCTCCACTTTTTCAAACCCACAGTTTAGTAAATATACCCCTAATGAACTTTTTTGAAAACATTAATATTTATCTGCCATTATGGACAAGTGTATCTATTCCAAATAGCATTTGTATGTTAACATAATTAAGCTTTGCTCTGGTAGAATGTCTTGCAATATCTGTTCTACCAACTTTCTAATCATGTTAATTATTTGAGTCACTTGAGATAAAAACAGTTTGACAGTTCTATCATAATTATACTTTGTTCTCGAAATACAGGGCACTAATATCTCAGAAGTATTACATTCTGATATAGCTTTTTATATATCATGATTACATCTGAATTTCAGATATGCATACTATTTTAATAATAATAATTACATAAATAATTTACATTCAACTGATACTAAACTATGTTAATGATTCATGCATAATGCTGCAAGATGTCTGAAACATTTTAATTTAATTTACCTACTAACCTAAGCTCCAATAAGATAGCATATGTGATAGTATATACATACAAGGAAATAATTAATTATTTGTTAAAAACCTTTAACGTTAGTGATTTTAAATATTCACATATAACACAGTAATATATTTAGTATATTTAAACTGTCAGGTATAAACAAATAAGCATTTAGACATGCCGCCATGCCATATTCACTCTATTAATTGATTCAGAGACAAAGTTGTTGGTCTAATGAAATTTCACAAATCAGATTCAGCCATGTTTTTCTCAAATGAAAATTCAACATTATTAATTCTTAAATAATTATTTATATTATTTATAAATTGTACAGTGATGTCCAACTGTATATGATTTAACATTGATAATCATATTATGTGTTTTTATCTACAAATACATAAAATAAAAGCAAAACAGCTCATCAATTTCCAGTTCATCTATCCTAACAGATACAAACAACAATATTGTCTTTTGTATTACTAATTATAATTCTAAGCAGCATATATAACAAAATAGTGTAGTTGTTCATAGATACAGATAATCATATTGAGAATTATTTTTTCTATCCATAGCAACAGAAGTAGTAATGTGTTTTCCAAGTAAACAGTGTAAGAACAGACACAGCACCTTAAAAAAGAGAAGAAGCATAATTACCAGACACTAAATATAAGCCTGAATATGAAGAATAGTATTCATATAAAGCCAGTGCATTTGCTCTGAGACAACACCCATAATACAGAACAAAATTATATTTCAATGGTTTTCACTATAGCATGGGGCCCTTACCCTGATGGCCTCCCTGTCTAGCCGTGGGTCTGATTTTCACTATGACAGGGAGCACCTGCAATTCTGGTTTCCCTGTTGTAGTGGAAATTGGCCCAAGCTGACTAGTGCTGGGGCTTATTGAGAATTTGGATTGGAAAGGGCATGCTGTAATTTTTCTAATTGTACATGATTTTTTTTAATTTTTACTCAGCATGCTGTGTATGGAAAGTATTTTATCCAATTGTACAGTATAGGACCAGTTCTGACCTCCATTAAATTGTGCACCAGCTAAGATCTAAGTCATTTACAGAGTAAAAATGGCTGTATGCCCTTTGGTATGGCAAGGAACACCTCTGGAAATGTTTCCAGTATCATTTAGAAAATTAAACCTCAGTTCTGCACTTCTTTTTGCAAAACAAGATACACTGGTCTTCCTCTTCTGTACTTCAATAGGAACACCTTTAGTACTTCCAATTTTTTCACTCTGCCTTTATAAACATCTGCTCCTCCACAACAGTTGGCATTCTGCTGTGCAAACCTATGCACTTTTGTGGAAATCTAGGAGTATTTAAGCCAACTGAGGCACAAAAAGGGTCCGAAGCTCTATTTGTGCTATGGAATGGACATTTTGCTTTTCATAAATGAAATGTGTTCAATACCACTACCAAGTATCAAACTGTAATAAAGCTGTCAGCTGAAGGGGGGAAAAAATGCTGTGTTGTAGGAATAGGCAATAAAGTTTTGAACTGTGGAGCAATTATCTGATTTGCAATGAGAACAAATGTTTTTAAAAGTTTTGGATTCCCAGCCCAACCTTACTTTATGATGTAGCTAAAACTGCTTTGGGTTCAATATGCTTTGAGTGTGGAGACCCTGGACGTATGTTGGCACAATGCCCAACGTCAATTGTACCTATGGATTGTTCACTGACTCACGCTACACATGGCATACTGCGATCGCACGGTAAAAAACGCACGCACACACTCGCATTACAACATTTAGTTATTTATATAATTCATATTCATATTGGTTCCATTATACAGTGATTTATGAGATAGTATTTAGTTTATTATTAGTTTATATATTATGATTATATGTACACTTCAGTGTTATTTAAGGTTCAGATTATAGCAAATGTGTAATGTCTGGTATCATTTTAATCCCCTATTCATCAGCAGCTGTCCGGTTCATTCGGCGAAGAGAACGCACAATTCATACTCTAGTTATTGATATTAGGGAATAAACCTTTAGAGTGATACCAACTGTAAAATGCTAATGGACTAGTTGTAACTGGTCTCTTCGCGAGAGAATCATCTGGAATGTTGACCCTCAGCCTTGGAGGGGGTTGTTTGAACTAGCCTATGACCTGTTTACAATGGACCCACCTGAAGTCTGGACCTATAGAAGCAAGCCACTTCATCTGCATTGTTCTCTCTGTAACACTGAATGTATATAATCATAGCTGTGCTCCCACTAGCCTCAGCCTACTCTGACCACAGTATTCTAGAGTGAAATACTGTTCTCTGGTACCTGTGGGAGCGCAGCGAGCGCATGCGAGCTTGGTATGTATTTATCTCTTTTTGGTATTGGCTGTAGTGTATAATAATCATGTATTGAACTGTTAAATTATTACATCTGCTAAAATAAATAAATAAACTTTGTGCGTTGGAAACACAAAACAATCGCTTGGGCAATGCTTATTTGAAAACGATAGAATTACTTTAATACAGAACTGTTTTGCCTGTTACCATAAGTGAACAATCATTCATGATAATATTGACAGTTTCCCCAAAACTGTTTTAGCCTTTTATACTTTCCACTGTTCAAACAGACCCTCAAGGAGAAAGTTCAGCCGGATACTTCAGCAATTGAATCACTGACCAAAGGTTATCTAACGTGTTTCCACTAAGAGACTTTGGCTGAAACCTGAAAAATGATCTGCTGCATAGAATTGCTACTGTGCAGGGGAGAATTAGTAGTTCCAAAGGTACATGTACCTATAGTTTTAAAAACTGCATACACTGAAGTGGGTGGTGGATACTTAGGAGGAGATAGAACTAGGAAACAAGTTCTATGCATGTTTTGCTGGCTCGGAGTATACCTACCCATAAAACGGTTCTGTAGAGCTCCTTCTGTATGCCTGAAAGCCTATCCCATTGTCACAGTGCCATCACAGTTACAAAGAATAGAGCATAGGCCATTGAGATTGCATAAAAATGCAGAGGCTCTCTTTTGCAGAGATGCGCTCTCTTGGGTGTCCGCATAACCAAGATTGGCAATGCTATTAGCACACCTCTCCTGCATAGGGAGAGGTGTGGTCCCAAGCAGTCTGCAGGAAAAGGCTGCAAACAGAGTTAAGTCCCTGCAGTGAAAAACTCACACGTAGATCGCTTGGTGTCATCCTGACAAAAGTCGTTTGTGCCTGTCATCTGCTGGGTGTCAGTATCACAATATATAAATTTAAACAAAAAGAGAGATTTATACTGCTCTGCTAAAAGTGTTGGCACTGACTTGAGCCAGTAACAATTGTATAAGGACTAAAATGTATTGTATAATATGAAAGATATAACTGCATATTACAAAATATGAATTAAAAATATGCAGGAGGCAAAAAAGCCAAAAATGTCTACTTTATAATATTGCTGCCAGTGGGTTAAAAAATTATATTAAAATAAAATTCAACTATTATGTTTGTGCTGGATCTTTCCCTTTGTCATTTAGCTATGAAATAACAATTGTATTATATTACCATTTTACTAATTTGTTTAAATGTTACCAATCCCTAAAAGATGTCTGGCAGAGGTGGAACAGTGCATTGCCAGGCCCTGTAGCAAAATAAGAGAAGAGAATAGGCATCGGTTGCTGCAATGTGTAATGCCCATTGTAAAATTTGTTGTGTGCCAAAGCCCAAAACACTGTGAGCTGGATAATGTCCATCTGTAGGAAATGTACTATTGGAACATACTGCACAAGGAGCTTATACTATATGACATCTACTGTGGTGCATTACTGAAATGGTAATTCATTAAATTAAAGTCAATTTGTGAACAAACAGAATGAATTACATATGTTGTAAAATGTGGAATGGACGTCCAACCATTATTCTTTAATGGTACAACATTGACATTATATATCAATATACACTTACATATACAGGGTGGCCCATAAGTGTGGATGTAGGTGTATATATAAAAATATATTTTGATATTGTATCCAGGAGCTTGAAACTCATAAATAGCATGTGTAGATTACCCTATTGCCCTCCTCGAGACTTCACTTGTATGGGTAGTACAATAAATAGATTCCAGGGGAGGCAGCACTTAAGAATTTAAGACAAATTGTAGTTTGTGTCAAAATGGTGTATTTAATCCATTCCAATGTTTCAGTGTAGTAAATCCTTGAGTGCAGCCTCTCCTGGAAAAAAAATAAATAATATACATCGATCAGCCTGAACATTAATACCACTTGAGGGAACGCTGAGAAGGTCAGTATATCTGACTGAAACAGTTGTCGGGTTTCTGGCTCTATATATTATAAAGGCACAGTCGTGCCCTTATATTAAGGCTACATCTAAAAAAACATCATTTTCCCATAGGGAATTTGTGAGAGGGGGAGTATAGTGTTTGAGGGTCTACATTTTAAAAAGTATTAAAGCTATTAAACTGAAATTTGGCATGCAAATGGAGAACTGTCCACAGGTACCGCATGTGAAATTTCAGAAAAAAAGAATAAAAAAATGACAATTTAGGAACAAACTAAATTTCAAAATCTGTCCGTTTTTTTTCTACTTCCTGTTTCGCAAAAGTCACAGTTTTTCAGTTTTTTCGGGGGGAGCGTAACTCAGTGTACAGGGTGTTTTAAGACACACGGTAAGTTTTGTTAGAAAGCTATTAGGGCTGAGGAGTGCCTTTGAGGGTTCACAAGTTTGAGAAAGTTACAGTTTTTTTTTACAATTTGGTAAAACATGCCCCATTTTAAAGATAGGGGATTTCAGAAAATGTCATAACGTTGCACATGTCTGATAGAGTCTTGTGCTGGGTGTAATGAAAATGGCTTCACTTGAGAGCACAAATATGGCTGACCCCCTCTTGCTAAGAAATTTCCTTCTGTTAGCCAGAGAAATTAGCAATAATTGCCTGATGGAAGGAAGATGACTGGAGTTTTAGGGCTGAGGGGAACATACACAAACATTTTTAGCCCTGGCACCGCTTTCTTTACAAAGTTTAATCCCTTTTAGCTGATGCCTGAGCGGCTGTTACAATTCCCATTTTGAACGTCCCACCCCTCGGTGACATCACTTAATTTATTCACTTCACTTGTATTGGGGCGGGAGATTTAAAAGGGTCTATGGTCTTCTATAAGTAAAGTGACAAAGTTTGTCTTTTTGGGGATGGCGATAGAGCTGTGTCAACTGTTAGGTATTATAGATTACTTTAGCACAGTGCAGCACCAGTTGGAACTGTTAAAATTGTTTGTTTTCGAGGAGTTTGACAGGGGACGCGGTGACTCATTCCAGGGAGAGGGGAACCCAGAGACCTTTCATACCGTGGAGGGGACGGCCAGGGTGCGGGGTGTCACACCGTGTTACCGATGGCGCACCCCCAACAAGAGCGCCCGGTGGCTTCGGGGGACACTGGAGGCCGAGGGGAGCAGGCTGCTGCTCCTGGACTGGCCATCAGCGTCACCATCCCCAGCCTGATGCTGCGCTGCCTGAGGAGAGGCAACATGTCCGTCTGCTCCATCATCGCCAGCGACACCAAGCGCTTCTCGCGTCGCGGACAGGCCGACACCGTGCTGCTGTATGATGAGGCTATGCTTGACTAAATTGACAACAGCCCCGCCGCCGGCTCCGTGCTTGGCCTCCTGCTCCACAAGCTGCGGGGAGACGCCTGCCGAGCCTTCTACCTGAGAGGTGGATATAGTAAGTTTCAGAGGGAATACCCAAATCATAGAGAGGTCGGTCTTGAGATCTCCTCTCCCAGCGATCCACCCCTGGATTCTGTCCTTGGGCTGGGAGGAATGAGGATAAGTTTGGAAGGTTCTGATGGAGAGTCTGACCGGGAACCCAACAGCGCAACCAAATCTGAAGGAAGCCCCGCCATCACCAACCAGTCTACCTTCCCTGTACAGATTCTTCCGTATTTGTACCTTGGCTGCGCAAAGGATTCCACCAACCTGGATATATTGGGAAAATATAATATCAAATACATCTTGAATGTGACTCCTAACTTGCCCAACACGCTTGAACATAATGGAGAATTCAAATACAAGCAGATTCTGATTTCTGATCACTGGAGTCAGAATCTGTCAAAATAAGTATATAAAGATAGAATGATTTTGAATGTTTGACATTATAAGTGTACATGAAGGACATCACAAACCCTCTTACACTATAACCGGGCGTGAAATGTAGTGATGTTGGGGAACAACTCACCCCCTGACACAATTGTGACCTATCGTTCTATGGTAGCCATGCTGCAATCGACCCCAAAGGATATTGACTGCACAAGGCAGCACCTTTATGCTGGAAATGTATTTATGTAGCTTTGTATCATGATACATTTCTGTGTAACACTTACACCTTGTCACACGTGATACCCGTGATTTCTATGCGGAACGGGTACTCGGCCGTGACGGCATTAGTCACAGGTAGCCTGAACCTTTTCTTATTTTAGTTTGTATTATTATGTTTGCAATTGTTCATTGTTTCCAATCCAAATGTTGCTGATTATTAAGTACTTAATGTAACAATAATCTCGCATTACAAATCTGGATCAGTATTATCTTCCTTTGTATAATAGTTTGGTAATGATGGCCTCAGAAAACAACCGTTCCACAGATGATGCAAGGCTAGAGGTGAGCTGGGGCTTGTAGTTCCACAACAGCTGACCTCTGCCTCACCATACATCCCAGTTGTAATTTTGCTGTTTTTATAACTTTGCTTAAAGTACTAAACAATGGCCTGTAATTGTGTGTATCACCTGATGTTATTGGACGGATGCTATTGGAGCGATTAGACACCGACTTCCCCCACGTAGAAGCGGTGTGATAGCGTCAGAGGTTTGTGTTTTGTGTACAAATGGTTGTGGTAAATGCCTTCTGATTTGCATAATGAAAGAATGATGAGATTATGTTGTTTATACTACAAATAAACATATTTTTCTTTATGAAAAAATAAATAAATAAAATGGGTCGTTCTCCTGTATAGTAAGCCTCTCACAGGCAGTTATTTCTCAGTGAGTGAGGAGCCGGCTAAAAGATAGTCCCTGGGGAAGGGTCGGATCCAGGGGGGTCGATCAACCCCCCTAGCACACTGCCAGGGTCGGACTGCCTGAAGGTACCGGCCAGACTGTGCACTACTTCCTGCACCAGAAAACACTAACAGCGGCTCCGATGTGCTGTCATTCAACTGAGAGGAACAGGAGTAGAGTGGAACCTGACAGACAGGGCTCTCTGCCATTTGCTCCAGCCTAAGTCCCCTTGCCGCCCTCTCGCATTTGGTGTCACCCACAAGAAAAGCACTTCTGTCCTACTGGTCTCAGGCAACTCCTTCACAAAGAATCGCTGCTGTGTAGCATCTTTTCCTGAAAAAAATCTCTCCAATCATTTGGATTACACTATTGTGCAATTTACTAAAACAGTCTTGATGGCTTTATGTATCCTTAAAAGTTAGCTTAGGGGTTATGAAAGAATGTAATGTCAGACACTGCTTACTGAAAAGCAAACTAATTAGAGGCTTATACATCAATTTCATTTAATTTCATTGTAGCCCTAAACTACGATAAAGCTAAACTAACAAAATGTAATAATACTGTATGTGTGTATTCCAGTGAGCAGACAAATCTGTGAATTAGCAGATCCACTATTTTGTGAGTGACAGCAATCTAACTACATGACAGTGCTGAATCTGCAGCTAACCGCAGGATGTGATGGCATACCATGTCTGTATTGCTCAAGGAACACGTCCATTAAGGCTGCTTCCTTAATCGTCGTAATTTCATTGCTTTTTGGAGTTTGAGTGAAAGAGTTTCAATAGTTTTTTTTATGTTTTAAATGGTGTGTAAGCAACCTTAATTGGACATGTTAAACCGTAAGGTTTTTTGTCTATGGAGTATATATATATATATATATATATATATAGGGGGGGCGGCACCACTGCACCGATTGGGAGCACCTCTGCACCAATTGGAAAAGTTATGATCCGAGCCGTACTTTCGCGCGCCCTGGGAATTGAAAACGAGGCAACACGTCATTGCTACGTTGTCGGATCTCGCGTGTTTTGGATTCTATAAGTACCGCCCTCCATGGCAATTCATCGCCATTTCACAGAGGGACACAGAAGGGGTAGTACAGTTCTTTTCAGTCTCTAGTGCAGTTGGGCAGCGTCCTTGGTAAAAAAGAAAGAAGAGGGGTAGCAGTGTTCTTCAATGTCTCCAGTGACATTCAGGAGAGCTCCATTGCTCCATTGCTAATTGTCATTGTTGAAATAGAAATAATAGGTCTGGTATGCTTGGTCTTCTAAATCTGCAGTCACATTGTACTGTGTTATATAGGTAACATACAAAGAGGAGAACTCCATTGCTCCATTGCTAATTGTCATTGCTGAAATGCAAATAATAGGTCTGGCAAGCTTGGTCTTCAAAATCTGCAGTCTTTGTTTAAAAGTGTATGCAAATAATATTGGGACTTGTGAGGTGGTCAAAAATGACTGCAAATGGCTTGAAATTAGTGTTATTGAGGTTAATAATAATGTAGGGGGGGGGGAGCAAAAATATCTGATTTTTAGCAAAAACAAACTAGGGATTTTAGCAAAAAAATCGGGATCCAAAACACGCAGGGCGGTTTTGCCAAAACCAAAAACAAAACACAAAATTAATCCAGATCCAAAACCAGAACACGTGAACATCCCTAATATATACAAATGGGTGGACAAATATATATATATACAAGTTAACCCGTGCATGATACTCATGCATTCTAGTCAAATCAAGCTACTTAAGGTGTTAAAAAGGTTCTTGTCATGCATTTGGGCCATAGCCCAGGCCTCCTCAGCGTTACTTTCCGACGTAAGTGCCCTTTTTTAACGTGATTTTGTCCACATGTCATCACCTCATCATTTTTCTCCATCACCTCATCCTTCATCTTTATCGCCACATCTATCCAGATGTCTATCCAGACACAGGGATCTCTCTCAGCGGTCCTGAGTATCACACTCCTCTCACTCCGACACCCCCGGCAACCACCAACCACTCCCCACTGTCACCCCCGGCAACCACCAACCACTCCCAACTGTCACTTCTCCTTCAAGAAATATATATATATATTTTTTTTAAATCTTTATAAACACTTTTAACAATTAACAAATTAAATTAACAAATTAAAAACATCTTAGTATACCAAATTTCAGCCCTTTCTGAATTTTTTCCCCACACACACTAAGAATTTAGTAGGTCAGAGTATAACTCCGCCCAGCAGGTGGCGCTGCAGCTTGGTTTTATTTTTTCCACACACACACACAGACAGACTAACACACGCCACTAGGCATATATATATATATATATATATATATAGATACACACACACATACATGCTGACGCACTCAACAAACAATTTAGTGTTGCATAGAATATTAAGCATAAGCATTTTATTTCTATTTTTTCTATTTATTCAGATTTTATGTGCTTGTTCCACATCATTTTCACCGTGATAAGGGGTAAATTTAAAAAAAATTATATGTTAATTAACACTTTTTAATTAAACTTAAAACACAACTCAGACTAAAATAGTAAGATAGAATTAGTGTGAAATTATAAACCTCTTTACAATGATAACAACATTGCAGTTGTTTTTCAAAAATAAAATGCAAGACATTTTAATGTGTTTCTGTGTTTTTCTTCCTGGGAGTCTGTTAAATAAATATCATTTATTAAAATTATAAATAGTCATTTTCTTGGATTATACAGAAGTTATTATGTTCCAATGAATATATCAATGAATAAAGTGTAAAACTAAAATGTTTCTTATAAAGATATATTCCAACAAATAGAGACTTTCATAATTGTTTGTCTTCGATTAGTTGCAGAGTGCTATATTTTAATTTTTAGGTACCATGTTGGCTGTGAAAGAAACCAAGATCTGGGAGTATATTTACTAAACTGCAGGTTTGAAAAAGTGGAGATGTTGCCAATAGCAGCCAATCAGATTTCAGTTATCATTTATTTTGTACATTCTATAAAATTACAGCTAGAATCTGCTTAGTTGCTATAGGCAACATCTCCACTTTTTTAAACCCACAATTTAGTAAATATAACCCTGTAGGTTTTTAGTGCGAATGAGCAGAGTCACTTTTATTTAAAAATCAGGTACACACCTGGAGAGTACCACGAATGTTGCAGGGTACTCTTTCCCTCTTGGGGGAATACACTATTATTTATATATTGATGAAATGTGCAGTTGTGTAGGATCCCCTGCTCCTCTCGAGTGTTGTGTGAGTTGAAGTTATGGCTGTGCCTCCATAAATTTTAAATCCAAACATCTAGGGGTAAATGTATGAAGCTGAGAGTTTTTCAGCGGGTTTGAAAAACCAATCAGATTGTAGCTATCATTTATTTAGTACATTCTACAAAATGACAGCTATAATCTGTTTGGTTGCTATAGGCAACATCTCCACTTTTCAAACCTGCTGGAAAACTCTCAGCTTCATACATTTACCCCCTAGGCTCCAATAAATGTTGTGTTGTATTAGTCTGCATAACAGTCACTGTGAATATGACATATGCATGTTTTAGCTCCATTCATTTATTTTAGTTTGTATCTTATGTTCTGTTTCTGTGTAGCTTTTATTGTGATGACTGTTTAGCATTCTGCTGCTTTTAAGTGCTGCAGACTCATTACTAAATTTGTGCAACATTGTGACCATACTACCAGTTGTTTCTGATTTTAAAACTGGAGTAGGGGAGGTTAATCGAAGCAAAGCAGCTGATCATGCACTTACATATTTATCTGATCTGCCAAAGAATGCGTTCCATTATATTGGGTAGCAGATTTACATTTGCAGAACCTCTCATGGAAGCTCTGCATAATAATAAGTGAAAGACACGGTAAACTCCAGATGGGCTCATCCCTCATCCCTGTCTATATAATACTGCCAATATAATTATGTTTTTATAAACATGATGATTACTGCAACCAGTCATGTAGGCAGCAGGTACAGTAGAGAAAAAGGTGTTTGCAGTTCCTAAGCTGTAGGAAAAATTGGAGTAGAGTGGCTGATAATATTATCAAATATAAACAATAAGATGTGGGTTATAAACCTAGGGGTATATTTACTAAACTGAGGGTTTAAAAAAGTGGAGATGTTGACTTTAGCAAGCAATCAGATTCTAGTTATCAATTTGTAGAATGTACAAAATAAATTATAGCTATGATCTGATTGGTTGCTATAGGCAACATCTCTACTTTTTTAAACCCGCAGTTTAGTAAATATACCCCCTAGAGTTCTAGAAAAAGTAATTCAGAAGATAAAGTTAACTAAATGTTATCAGTATATTCTATTATTGACTGATAGTGTTTAGTTTTTTTATTCTGCACTGAACTCCAAATGGTTGCAAGTAGGGTCGGACTGGCCTACCGGGGTGCCTGGGTATTCCCTGGTGAACCCCGATGCCTGATGGCTCCACCCACTTAGTTGGCTGGGCAGAGCAGAGTGCTAAAAAAATACTTATTCATCGTGGCGGCGCTGCCCCTCCTCCCTGCTCCGTTCGCACTGAATGTCAGTACAGAGAGGAGCCATCAAGCAAGAAGTCAGAAAAGAAGAAGAGAAGAAGAGATAAAGAAATGAAAAGAGATGAAAGAATCCAACAGAAAGGTAAATAAAGGAATGGAGACAAGAGAGGGACAGGAAGCATCATGGCACAGAGTGATAAAGGGGAGGAAGCAACATGGCACAGAGTAAAGAGTGAAGAAGGGTGGGGAGATGCAGTATGGCAGAGAGTGATGAAGGGGGGAGCAGCATGGCACAGAGTAATGAAAAAGGGGGGAAGCAGCTTGGCACAGAGTGATGAAGGGGGGGAAGCAGCATGGCACAGAGTGACGAAGAAGGGGGGAAGCAGTTTGGCACAGAGTGATGGGGTAAGCAGCATGGCACAGAGTGATGAAGGGGGGAAACAGCATGGCACAGAGTGATGCGGGGAAGCATCATGGCACAGAATGATGAAGGAGGGGGGAACAGCATGGCACAGAGTGATGAAGGAGGGTGGAAGCAGCATGGCACAGAGTGATGAAGGAGGGGGGAAGCAGCATGACACAGAGTGATGAAGGGGGAGGCATGACTCAGAGTGATGAAGGGGGGGCGGCATGGCACAAAGCGATGAAGGAGGTGAAGCAGCAAGGAGGGTGCAGTGTCATCATAACTGGACACAGCGTGGTGATGAAGGGGCACAGTGGCAATGTAATTTGTGTGTGTTTGTATGTAATTGCGCAGTGGACTTTTGGCAATGTAATCTGTGTGATGGCACAGAGGGCTTGTGACAATGTAATGTGTGTGTGATGGCACAGGGGGCTTGTGGCATGTTGTGTGGATGTGTGTGATGGCACAGGGGACTTGTGGCAATGTAGTGTGTATGTGATGGCACAGGAGGCTTGTGGAAATGTAATGTGTGTGTGTGTGTGATGGCACAGGGGGCTTGTGGCAATGTAATGTGTGTTTGTTTAACAGTACAGGGGCTTGTGGCAATGTAATGTGCGTGTGTGTGTGTGTGATGGAACAAGGGGCTGTGGCAATGTAGTGTGTGTGTGTGTGTGATGGCATATGAAGCTTGTGGCAATGTCGTGTGTGTGATGGCACAGGGGCTTGTGGCAATGTAGTGTGTGAGTGTGTGATGGCACAGGGGGCTTGTGGCAATGTAATGTGTGGTGTGTGTCTGATGGCACAGGGGGTTTGTGGCAATGTAATGTGTGTGTGTGTGTGTGTGTGTGTGTGTGTGTGTGTGTGTGTGTGTGTGTGTGTGTGTGTGTGAGCTAGGTGGTGGCTAATTAATGGGTGCTATTTTGTTTGTGGGGTGATAGAGGGGCAATTTCATTTAATAGTGGGGACTATAAATTTAAGATGGGGTGGTTTGGGGGATATTAATTAAATGCGGGGGTGAGTTTGAGGAGAATGAGATCTATTTATTAAATATGAATATGAATTATTTAATGGCAGTGATGGTTGTGGGAAAAATGTATATTTATTAAAAGGGAATACTATTGCTTTAATGTTGTGGTTGGTTGGAGGGATATAGATCTATTAATTAAATTGGAATACTATTATTTTGTTGGGACTGGAGGAAGGCCTAATAATTAATCGTGGGTGCTTTTAATTTAACACTGGGGCTGGTTGGAATTTTCTAAATGTACCCATTTTTTTTCCAAATAGGGCCCCCAGCATTCCAGGATCCAGACAAGCCACAACTAAAGAAACCAGCAGCCACAGGTGGTGAAAGTGACAAGAACAGGTAGGAGAGAGCAGGAGAGTGTGTCAAATGTTCTGATTCTAGTGGGACAATCAAAGTTTTTGGTGACTGTTCTGCCCAATCTAAGACGCAGGCCAAGACTGTGGACTCTTTATATACACATTGCATTCTTTATATAGTATACTATGGTGCTAGCTGTCCTTTGTGGGTTTACCACACCCCCACTAATTGTTTGGTTACACCACTCTAGTGGCTGGCCACACCCCCTCTGGTGGGCCTCTATCATTGTATCCCCCCTGTGGGTCCTTCATGCCCCAGTCCAACAGTGGTTGCAAGAGTTATGAAGAGATAAAAATAGAGCTGTCATCAATCAATAATAGCTTACAGTAGCTTAGTTACATAGGATACCATTTTTCCTGTAACTCTGGCAGGAACATAGAGCAGGATTGGGGTAACTGAACAAACTGAGTATTGAGCTCTAGATTTCATTTTTATCACCATGCTATGTTATACACTGGTCTTTATAGTGTACTTCTGAGGTTCCTCCACATAAATTGATGCATGGATATAAATTGTAGAGGTCCTGATGACAGCTTTTTCCTAGCTAACTTTTACCTAGGTAACAACTGTTAGTAAGTAATCGCTTCATTCATACTCTGTCAATAGGCGCACACTGGTCTTTGTGGTATAACTTTTTATAATAAGCTGTTTAGTTGTCAGCATACAGACATGACAAGTCTTACACAAACAACAACATTACTAGAACATTCCTGTAAAATAGAGTACATTTCTATAATACAGAGTGATACAAAATTAACAAATTTAGTAACAGTGTCACCAGCTGTATCCCCAGTGTAGTCACTCAAACAACATTAAGGGGTAAATGTATCATACTCCGATTTGTACAAGTCGCCGGAAATCGGCGAGTTGACAGCTAAAGGGAAAGGGAAACTTGCCTTTACAAGGCAGCGCCGCTTTAAATTTTAGCTATCAACTCGCCGATTTACGGCGACTTGTACAAATCGGAGCATGATACATTTACCCCCAAGTGTCCATCTATGGTAGAGCCATCCTTTAGATAGTCTGTGATGTCTTTCTTCAGGACAATGCTCCAGTCTCTTTGCCTTTTTGCTCTTCAACATTCCGTCACACTTCTTCAGGAGCTTCCACTCTGGACGCAGCCTGCACCCCTTCTTGCGGTGGCCATTTCCGCATTGCATTAGCTTTATATGAGAGGCTCACAGATGCTTTACCTTTGTTTTCTCTGGTTGAGCGTCTTACTTCATCTGCCGGGCACTTCTGTGTTTCTTCGTCTTTGATATCTGGTTTTCAGTCAATTTCAATCTCTTGTTCAGTAGCTGCATTACTTGTGTATTTGCAGCTAGTGTTCTCTTCTTTATCCACATCTGCAGGGATCATCATTTATTTCTTAATTCCTCAACAAATGTCACACCATTGCTTAAAATTGAACACTCAGGGATAAAAATAAAAATTTTAATTGGTGGAACCCATCTTTATTTCAGTAAACCTACTTATCACAAAGAAGGTATTCTAAACTTAAAGTGGCTAACTAAACCCTCTTTATCAATTTACATCATCATCATTTATTTATATAGCGCCACTGATTCTGCAGCGTTGTAGAGAGAACTCTCTCACATCAGTCCCTGCCCTATTGGAGATTAGAATCTAAGTTCCCTAGCATACACACACACACACACACACACACAGAGATAGAGACACACACACACACACACACACAGATAGAGAGACTAGGGTCAATTTGGTAGCTGCCAATTAACCTATTACTATGTTTTTGGAGTGTGGGAGGAAACCGGAGCACCTGGATGAAACCCACGCAAACACGGGGAGAACATACACACTCCACACAGATAAGGTCATGGTTGGGAATCGATCTCCTGACCTCAGTGCTGTGAGACAGAAATGCTAGTCACTGAGCCACTGTGCAGCAACCAATCAGTAGTTGTGAAATATCTGTGATAATTAATGCAAAAAAAGATAACCTCTATTTAAAATAAAAACATTGATCAGAGGTGCACCCAGCAATTTTAATTCACAATTTGATATATTCAAAAATGCACACTTTACCAATATTTTACTGTTTTAACCTAATAAGTATGTTTTTATATAATTACTTATAAACAGGGGGGGTTTGGGCCGGGGGCACGGACAGAAAATTACTATTTTGGGCCGGTGCATGAACTGGCCCAAGTCTCTATTATTTGGTGGCTGTCCCCTCATCCAGGACTAGCCACATTTCATCATTGGCCGTGGCCTATCCTCCCCTCCTCCCCTCTCTGTGTGGCTTGTCACATGGGACGCGCACCATGTGATAGGTGCCGTCCCATGTGTGAAGTGTTGATAAAAAAAGGACAAGAAAACCCAATTCAGAATAGATTACAGATGACTCAATGAAGTGACGGATGCTTGCCCCGGGGTATTTGATCTCCTGGAACAGCTGGGAAAGTCTTGCAACATGTCGACTTTGAATTAAAGCAAGGGGTAACAACAAATACCACTGATCAGGTACACCCAAGCAAAGTCAGCATTCATCACACCGTTTGGATTTACTGTGATGGCTTTCGGGATGAAGAATGTGACACTATACATGGATCCATATACACACAGTGACACTATACAGGGGTCTGTGTGCACAGATAGAAACACTAGACAGTGGTCTGTATGCACAAATTGACACTATACAGGGTTCTATATGTACACAGTGACATTATACAGGGATCCATAAACACACAATGACACTATACATGGGTCCATATACACCCAGTGATGTTTTACAAAGGGTTATATACAAACAGTGATAATATACAAGGGTCCATATACACACATTGACACTGTACAGGAGTCTATACCCTCAGTGGCATTATACATCATCATCACCATTTATTTATATAGCGTCACTAATTCCGCAGCGCTGTACAGAGAACTCACATTAGTCCCTGCCCCATTGGGGCTTATAGTCTAAATTCCCTAACATACACACACACACACACACACAGACTAGGGTCAAATTTGTTAGCAGCCAATTAACCTACCAGTATGTTTTTGGAGTGTGGGAGGAAACCGGAGCACCCGGACGAAACTCACGCAAACACGGGGAAAACATACAAATACCACACAGATAAGGCCATGGTCAGGAATTGAACTCATGACACAACCGCATGGAGAAAACCCCCAGTGATAATTCTACATGATAATACACCTCCTCATAGAGGACAACTAGTAATTTTTCTTGATGATAAACCATAACTCCATGGAGAAGATGACCAGTAATAATAAACCACTTCATTTGTTCCCTGAATAAATCTGATTTTCTGCAGGTTGTGACCACAATACTACCGCTAATAATACAGCGTCCAGGGTGTCGCTCTCGGATTACATTGTTGGGGAGGTTCCAGATGGAAGCACACAACACTTTGACTGAATAACAGACACCAAGAAATAACCGGTCTTCCTGCTAAGTGGTTGACCCCAGTGCTGTAAGGCAGAAGTGCTAGCCATTTTGCCACCGTGCTACATGGATCCATATGCATACGCTTGCAGTATAAAGGAGTCAGTCCTTATGCACATAGTAACACTGTACAGTGATCTATACCCTCAGTGGCACTATACATGGAACTATATGCACACACTAACAATATATAGGAGTCCTTATACACATAGTGGCTCTGTACAGAGGTCCATATACACCCAATGACACTGTTCTGGATTCTCTATACATAGAGCGACAGTATACAAGGTTCTATTCTCACAGTGACACTGTATAGGAATCCATATACACATTTAGACTATAAAGTGGCATGGCATAAATAGATGATGGGCATACAGTGTGGCATATTAGATAAGGTTGTGGGCATACATGGTAGCATGTGAGTGAAAACCTGGTGCACATATGGTGGGGCACATGACTGAAAAGCTGGTGGGCATATTTGGTGGCATATGTGAGAAATGTTGATAGGCATATGGTATGGCATGTTAGAAAGCTGGTGAGCATGTGTGAATCAGATGAGCAGGGGATTATATGAGGCTAAAGCTAGTATGTATAAGAGGTGGCATGTGAGAAAGCTTGTGGGCATATCTGGTGAAATGTGAGAGAAAAACTGGTTGATATGTGGAGTGGCATGTGAAAGAAAAGCTGGTGGGCAGCTGTGACATATGAGAGAAATGTTGATTGTCATATGGGGTGGACAAGAGTGAAAAGTCTGTGGGTATATGACGTGTTATGTCACAGAAAGCTTGTGGGCAGTGGGTGTCATGTGAGTGAAAAGCTGTTGGGGTTTATGAGGTGACATGGGACAGAAAAGCTGGTGGGCATATGTGGTGGCATAAGGGAAGAAAGCTGGTGGGCAGGGTGTGGTATGTGAGAGAAAGCTGGTGGGCATATCGGGTGGCATTTTAGAAAAGCTGGTTAGCAGGGGTGAAGCAATTGAGCACAGGGCAACACATGAGAAAAGCTGGTGGGCAATATGTGAGAAAAGACATGCAAAAGAGACATACAACAGAGGTGGCAGAGGTTAATATAATCTAGTTATGTAAACTCAGTTGTTTATTAGGGATTAAGAAAAATAGTGAAAACTAGATGGGCAAATTGGTTCCTATCTGCCATTTTTCTGTTCATGTTTCTGAATTTGATCATCATAAATATTTTAACTTTACAAAAAGCTATTTACAAAAAGCTTTACAAAAAGCTATGAAATTCCATTGACAAAAAACCTTACGGTTTAACATGTCCGATTAAGGTTCCTTACACCTATTGTTACACATATTTGCAAATGCATATCTATCTATCTATCCATCTATTTATCTTTCTATCTATCTATCTATCTATTTATCTATATATATATATATATATATATATATATATATATATATATATATGTGTGTGTATGTATACATATATATATATATATATATATATATAAATAAATATATATATATATATATATATATATATATATATATATATATATGTATGTATATATATATATATATATATATATATATATATATAAACACAAATAGAGATATAACTGGCGCTGATCACCACAGCGTAACCACTTCAATTAAATGAGGTGGAAAGATTATATATATAAAAGATATACATACAATATATATGAAAATTCAGTCCCAAATCCACAATGCATAAAAAACACTTGACTCTTGTAAGAGTGGCAGCCTCGATAGCCTGAAACCAGATGGTTAATCCGGACGGGATGGATTGCTTTAACAGAAGAACAAGCAGGGCGCCTCTGAGTGTATTATCAATTGTATAGTGTGGAATAGAGCAATAACTTGCATACCATGAAGTTGTAGATGATAAACTTTACAGAAGATAATGGAGTAATCTGTGCTTTGCCTTTAGTCCTCCAGATCTCCACCGATCCATACAAAATACAGGAAAACAGCAAACATAGTGTAATACTGCAAAAATCACAGCAATATCACCAGGTACCCCACAATACTATGGGGTATATGGGATAACTATCCCAAAATAGTAATAGGACACCACCACGAGTGCACAAAATAAATATTAAAATCTGCGTACCAGATATAGTGATATTTTCCACTTCTGAAGAGTATTAAAACATGTGTAACACCAATGTCTTCACGATCACAACCTCATCCATATGGCGAAAATGCATAAGATTGAAAAAAGGAAGGATATTTTGGTATGCATAAAAAATATTTAATAAAATATAATAAAAGCACTCACATGAGGTATTGGGTAATACACTGAATACAGCTCAACGCGTTTCGTCTTGTAACAATCAAGACTTCAACAGGAGCATAACATGTACCGAAGTAAATCAATTGAAATCAGCAGGTCGTCCTAAGCAGACACATCATCCATCCATATATATATATATATAAACAGAAACAGACATAGATCCTCTGCACTCACCACGTACAGACTGGGGTGCAAGAGGGGGTTGCCCACATTGTATAGACAAAAAAACAGGGATACTCTGCACTCTCCAAACACATAATTAATGCTGTACTAAATACTGTTCTATATTAAAAACAGGGAATGTTAGTTCCACATATTGCAATATATGTTAAGCTGACCAACTCACGCCAAAGTATACACCATTTTGTGAGTGACAGCAATTTCACTCCATGATAGTGCTGAATCTGCAGCTAACCACATGGTGTGATGGCAAACCATGTCTGTATTGCACAAGAAACACGTCCATTAAGGTTTCTGCCTTAATCGTCGTAATTTCATTGCTTTTTGGAGTTTGAGTGGAACAGTTTCAATAACTTTCTTACATTTTAGATGGTGTGCAAGTGTAAGGAACCTTAATCGGACATGTTAAACCGTAAGTTTTTTTGTCAATGCAATATATATATATATATATATATATATATATATATATATATATATATATATATATATAGATAGATAGATATTATGCATTTGCAAATATGTGTAACAGGATTCTTTCAGCAAAGTGCTAGCCACACCCCCACATTAGGTTGGCCACACCCACTTGTCAAATGTCACTCCCACTCAGATGGGGGGCGCCGGTGCCCTGTCTCGCCCAGGGCACTAAAATGTCTAGTTACGGCACTGTAAAAGGTAGATCTACTTTCTGATCTCGTCTGATAAGATGTACCACCATCTTGCACAAATATAGACTGTTAAAATACTTGTGTGCTTATTAAACTATATAAGGATGTAGAAATATTTAATTCATTTTTTTTATTATTCTTATTGATGCATTGGTAAATAATGTGATATTACAGCATCATTTTATAGCACATGCTGTTAAACTATTTAAATGTTGGGTATGTACATTTGTAAATAACTCCTTTAACAGACGTATACATTGATGTTTTTGATTAGAAATATGGATTATGAAAAATGTGACTAAGTAAAATAAAAGAACGGTTGTGACTTAATCAATTAGACATTTGCAACCTTGTAAACTTTGCTATGTTTAGGAAAGATAGGATATTATATAGTTCAGTAATCTTCAGATGTCAATAAAACTCAGATCCTATCTGAAAGAGCATATTATATTTGTAGTAGGAAAGCTTATGCTTGGATTATTGTTCAAGTGCACTATTTGGTCTTTATAGTTCCTGCAACTAAACTGTTAGAAGGCTTAACTATAGGTGGATAAATGAATAAGGGGTCTATTTATTAATTAATGGGTGAAATACTTGCATGTGTATAAAACATCTTCTAATGCAGTACAATATAATTTAAAGAATGGATATTTATGCTATACTTTTGAAATGAACATATAAAAATACTGGTCTTAATACTTCAGAATTTATTTCCCTTGACACATGTTGTAGTGTGAGCTGGTTCAGCTTGACAAATGTACTTTAGAAAAACAATTTACATTGAAACTTCTGTTTCTATTTATGATATAAATGTTAATAATATACTCTACCAGAAATACACTGATTTCTTTCCATTCCAACAAACATATATATATATTACACTTTACAATGGCTCTGAACACCAATGCAATTATGGTATAATGAAGCATATAATGTAACCAGACATAGTATTTGTAAAAAATGCTTTATGCTTTAATATATGTTTCTAAATGAGTTGCAGAATTCCATCGAGCATGACAATACTTAGTACACAGCTAGTAGGATTTTTTATATTTTTTTATAATTATCTTACTTCTCTCAATGCCTAAAATATCATCAAAGTAATCCAAATCTCTCTCTTTAATATGTATCTTATGAAAATTTTGTTTAGCTAAACTCCATTAGTGCTAATTAATCTGGGTTATACAGAAGCAGCTCTTCTGTTCTACAATTGATTTTGCAGCACAACCTTTTGTATAAAAGTGGACCTGTAGTAGAGATTTGAAAATAATTTATTAGTAAATCATGAGTAAACACAAATGGAATATATAATGATTAAAACACAGCATTAAGCTGAAACTGTATCCTTCACTTTCAGTTTTGTGCTTACCGCTGTTTTGCCTTAATCAAGATGCAAATGATCTGTTGTTTGAGGCTGTACCATGGGTGTAGATTTTGAACTTGCACATTTTCAGTGAAATCTTATGTGATAATCTATAATTCATTTAAAACAATGTGCTGTAAACTTTACACTCTGGCACGTTCTAAAAATTCATTGTAGAAAGCCAGAGACAAGACGTCCAATAGGTCAGGCATGTTCACAATTTATTCAAAGGTGACAAAATACAAATTGTGCTTGCACAATTTAATGAACATGTAGTGGATTAATGCTTTCTGTGTTCTTCTGCTACATATTTCAGAGATATTCTCCTTTTCCAGACAATTAGAGAACACTTTAACTGATTCTTCTTTTCCAGAAAAATTGGAAAACACTTTAACTGACCAATATCGCAATGGCAATCTAAATGGTCCTCATCCTCAATGAGATCCTCAGCAGTCGTTTGATATTGTCGATTTTTCCTGTCATAGGGTGAACAAATCTGTTGCCAATAGGCAAGAACTGATAGTTGATGCATCCCATACACTTAATAATCCTTTAGTTTCAAACTGTGTTAACAGTAGAATTATGTTGGTTCCTGTAATTCATAACTCAAAACCGAGTCAGAATTCATGGTATGCCATTGTCATGATATAGACTCACATATTACTTGATAAACAAAAGAATATGTTTTTATGAGCATGATACCATTCAATTGGCAATTTTATCTTGAGTATCAACAACTGTTTTTGGTTCAATTCCAAATAACTCAATATAGCTTGGTTAATCTCATCTTCATTAATCTCATGATAACTCCTCTCAAGAAAATTGTTTCCAATCTCCTTAGGGCTTCAGGTAGCTTCTGAAAGTCCAAAGTGAATTGCACCTCTCCCAGTAATTGTGCAAATGTCAAGCCTCTCTTCAATGGTTTAGGATGTAAGATCACTGCTTGTAAAACTGTATTTTTATTAGTACACTTTTATGTAGATACTGATTAAAAACCCTAAATCACAAATTAATAGTTGCTAAAATGTAACTCAAAGTAAATTTAATTGTGGTGACCATAATTTAAAATTTACCTGAACGCCATGAGACAAGACATATCTCCAGTCCTTCCAGTCCACAGTGTGAAAAAGTAATCTATAAAATGTACGCAAAAAAGAATAGGCTGAGAAAAAAATTGATTGCTAGAAGATGAGTGTTTTCCTTTTTATTTATATATATATATATATATATATATATATATATATATATATATATTTATATTTGTTGAAGTACCCAGCGTTGCATGTATTTAAATCTTCAATTTCTTAAGTTAACAATGAGTTGGATGTATTTTTATTTGAATTGCTATCCAAATCCATCCAGTGGAAGGACCAGATTAGGCTCCCAGGGTCAAAGTTCTGGCCAGTGTACACCAACGAGAGGTTTGAACTGGATCTCAACCCACTAGTAGGTCTTCTGGGATTCAATGTTACCAGTCTGTGATGTTTTCATCCAAATCCATCCAGTGGAAAGCTCAGAACCTGTCCAGAATCCATCTGGACCACCTCGCATTGGTTTCACTCAATCAGTACAGGGGTGTCCGAATGCATAGCCAGATGGACAAACAAACTAAATCCATCCATTGGAAGGCCCAAAACAGGCTTCCCAGGTCAAATGTCTGGCCAGTGTACACTAATGAGAGGTCCGACCAGGACCCTAACTCCCTTAAAACCGGCCAGTATCCAACTACACCACCTCGCATTGGTTTTATACCAATCGGTGCAGGGGTTTCTGAATGCATAACTGGCCAGACAAACAATTGAAATCCAACCAATGAAAGGCCCAAATCAGGCTCCCCAAGTCAAATTTCTGCTCAGTGTACACTAATGGGAGGTCCAATCGGAAACCTCAACCCCTTCGTATGTCTTCCGGGATCCAATGTTACCAGTCTGTGAAAGTTTTGTCCAAATCCATCCACTGGAAGGCTCAGAACAGGCTCCCCGGGTCAAAGTTCTGCCCAGCGTACACCAACAAGAGGACCAACATGAATCCTAACCCCCTTAAAACCTGGTCAGGATCCAACTGGACAACCTCTCACTGGTTTCATCCAAATTGGTACAGGGCTGTCTGAATGCAAGCAAACCAAATCCATCCATTGGTGGGCCTAGAACAGGTTCCCCAGGTCAAAGTTCTGGCCGGCGTACAACAACAGGAGAGACCTACAGCCCCTAGAATGTCTTCTGGGATCCAATGTTCAAAGTATTTTGAAATTTTCGTTCAAATCCATCCAGTGGAAGGCTCAGAACAGGTTCCACAGTTCAAAGTTCTTGCCAGTGTACACCAATGGGAGGTCTGACTGGGTCCTTAAACCCCTAAAAACCTGGCCAGGTTACAACTGGACCACCACGCGTTGGTTTTATCCAAATCAGTGCAGGGGTGTCAAAGATATTTCCCAGCAAACAAACAAACAAATAAACCTCTTTATATATATATATATATATATATATATATATATATATATATATATATATACAACTTAAGCCGTGCATGATACTCATGCATTCTAGTCAAATCAAGCTACTTAAGGTGTTAAAAAGGTGCTTGTCATGCATTTGGGCCTAGCCCAGGCCTCCTCAGAGGGAAGAGCGTTACTTCCAGATGCAAGCGCCCTTTTTTAACGCGGTTTTGTCTACATGTCACCACCTCATCCTTTTTCTCCATCACCTCATCCTTCATCTTCATCGCCACATCCTTCATCAAGCTACTTAAGGTGTTAAAAACTCCCCACTGTCACCCCCGGCAACCACCAAACACTCCCAACCGTCACTTCTCCTTCAAGAAATATATAGGTCAGTGTATAACTCTGCCCAGCAGGTGGCGCTGCAGCTTGGTTTTTTTTTTCCCACACGCCACTAGGCATTTATATAGTAGATAAGTAATAATTTGAAATACAGGAATATGGAAAAACAGTTAGCAAGAACTAAAATGACTTGGATATATAGACTGAATACGTGTGTCCCAGATGAGTTGTACCAGGATTTTGAATTCTAATGGTTCCTTAGTAGTGAGATTGTCTGTGTCAGAATTATTGTGATATTCTGTGATATGTGTGTCTAATTCTGACCTGTGTAAGTTCTATAGGAAAAAAGCTACCATACATCCAAAGCCCAACTGGTACATGAAAAAAGAAGACTTCACAACAAAAAAAAATAACATTTTATGAAGTCTGTATATCATAAGTGTTTTTTATAAAATCCATAAGATTCCACTATTCCAAATGTATCTGCAAAGAATTATATAAAATGTTTCAATTTGTTTAGTATTGAGGTTTTATCATAATGAGGCTTAAAACAACTGGAAGTCATCATCATGACTTCCAGTTGCATCTTTTTCCCAAGTGCAAATGCCGATATAACCATTATATTTATATGAGCCATCAGCAGGTAAAATTTAAATAATAATGGTGCCAGAACACCTCCCCGTTTTCCATCATTTAGAAATAATTAAAAAAGAAGTTGAGGATCCTTTTGACATTCCCAGAGAAACATTGAGGTTGCTATGGCAACCCCCGGATATTTAGAAAAATCTTCATATGTATTGAACAAAGTTTCTTTAAGAATCATCGATTGTACTTATAGGAACATTTGTGTATATATATCAATATGTTTAAACATATTGTTATGTTTATTTTGAAAACAATTGTTCTTCCTATCCTTGAGAAAGATCTGTATTAAGGTGATTGAAACACGTTAGAAAAAGGGGAATTTTAATATGGACAAAGAACTTCTCAACCATCGAAATTCCATCAAGCGAAGGAGCTCCACATCATACCCAGGGGACCTCTATTTACATCATTATAAATTACATGTATGCTTCATCCCCATCTGGTAGGGAGTTTAAAGTGCAATTATTATTATTATATGTTTTGATTTTTAATAAAAATAATTTTATGGTAAAAGCCATATCACACTAGGTTTGCTTTGTGCTTTCTTTAAACCATATATCCTACAATTAGGAAAATGCTGAAGGAGAACAAGTGAGTCTGAGAATCTGGTAGAATTATGTATCTCAAGAAACTCTTTACAATGCTTTGCACAAAGAATAATGCTAGTAAGTGTAATATCAGTCATGCAACATTATTATTTATTGCTTGTGTCTTTTTGACAGCATGCTTTCACATGTGACATTCTATGTTTCACAGGGACAATAGCTCAAAGAGCCAAATTCTCATCTACAATTGAAATTCACAGTTTGTTACAATTGTTTTCCAATAAGGCCAGCTACTCTTTGTTATATTTGTGGTAATTAGCTGACAGGATATCTGTCTATTCAATCACTTGTAGAAATGTGTGTGTATCTACAGCACACTGCGTATGGTTCATATATATGTAAAATGTTATTGTATAATTAATTATTGTTCATTTCTGCTTAGATTATCTGTGTTGGCAGTTAATTGACATTGGAGCCAAACCTTCTCTCAGTGCTGTACTGTTTTCTTTTTCTTTTTACTTTGTTTCTACGTAGGGAGTTTTACATTTTTTTCTGTACAGCTGCATGAGTTGTTCAGGCTAATTGTCGGATTTTGAAATTTTCTAGTCCAATAGACTTTACAACATTGGTTTCAGTTATGTTGAATGTATGTTATTTACATTATACATACAGCACACCCAGTAGGAGGGTGTTGGTTTTTATATACTAAGATGAGGATCTTGTTCGAGGACTAGCAGTTCTGAAATTTAAAAAGTGTTACTATGCAGTTCAATTGGTGCAGTGAATTCAATGGCACCAGGGCATTGCTTAGTTCATTGCATTAGGTCTTTTTATAGTATTAGGTGATTTCCGCACTAGCGTGGGAAAATCCCCTAATACTATAAATAGACCTAGCGCAATGAGCTAAGCTCATTGTGTATCGGAGTTTCTACTGTGTAGAAGCTGTTTGCGGCGGTCCTGCACTTTTTTTATTTTCCTTCAATCAATGAAGAAGATTCGGGGATGTTACAAATATGGGGCCCTCCTGGCTGAAGAACAGAAGACTGCAATCAATAATGCCCCCCCTTGGGCAGAAAAACTGAAGACATTACAAGCAGGACTTTTGGAAATACAAATTTATTTTGGACATTACAAGCATGGACTTTTGGAATTACAAATTTATTTTGGACATGGTCAAGCCGGACTTTGGATACAAATTATTTTGGACTTTGTTTACAGCAATTTTGGGATTAAAAGCTGCTGACAACAGAAGAAAACTTCATTGGTGAGTATCTTGGGGATTTATTATTTTTAATAAAAGTATGTGGTGTAAATGAGGATGTTTACTGTCTTTATTGTGGGTTTATTATTTTTAATAAATGTTAGTGGTTGTAATGAGGGTGTTGTGATTTTGTTAATATTTTATTATGTGGAACTACAGGTCCCAGCCAGCCGTGGGTGTCAGGGCATATTGGCACTTGTGGTTCTCCAAGTGCCAACATGCCCTGGCTGCCGTGAGTATGCTGGTGCTTGCAGTTATACAAGTAGCAGCATGCCCACACTATTTATAGCAACCTGGCTGGCTGGGACTTGTAGTTCCACAAAACAAAATGGCGTTGGTTTGTTTTTTATTACTTATATCGCCGTTATTACCCTACACCCACTGCCCAGGGGTATAGGAAGAGCCCTAGTGCTATCAGCACTGAGCTGGGTGTCCCTAGGAGGGGGGCACGCTCGTTTTTTCCCTAGGGAATCCAGCCCAGCGCTGAACAGCCTGGGGTTGGTTAGTCATTATGTCAGGGGGACCCCTGTGTTTGTCCCCATGCTATAGTGCCTCCAACACCGGCTGGTTAGCCTAGTGCTGGTTCCGTGAAAATAGGGGGGACTCACGCAAAATTTTTCCCCGATTTTCACAGAACCAGCAGTAGTCTGGCAGCACTAGGATTAAGACTAAATAGAGGGGGGTAAGCATTGAGACCTCAGTTATATGTCCTGTGAATGACCATACAGACCTCTGTGGATTTTTTCTAAGAAAAGTTCTAAAGTAATATTATTAATACATTTGGTTGGATTAGCATTATTGATTAACCAGAGTGGCTATAAAACTCTATTCCAGGCTTCTTGACAATAGAGAGAGGGTGTGATTTATGAATGAGATTACGTTTTAGGAGTTTGAATCATCCACACACATTTAACTGTGTGCAATCATCCAATTATTAAGTTTAACTTGATGCACTCATATGGTAATATGTGTGTTATATATAAATTAGGTTTTCCCACATGATAGTGATCTGTAGAACATTATTAGAATTATTGGGAATATTCTGTTTACATGAAATTTTCATTTTCAGAATTATATTTCTAGCAGTTTCATTGGAGGATAAAGGTGAGGATTATCCCGCAGCTCAGGGCCTGACTGGCCATCTGGTACTTCTGGCAAATGCCAGAAGGGCCGATGGTCAGATGGGACGGCACCACGTGACAGGTGCCGTCCCATGTGATTACTTGCATAGGCGGCAGTCACTGACTCTCCGTTCGCTGACCAGCACGCAGGAAGAAGGTGCTGCTGCTCGGGATCGGATGTAACAAGGTAAGTGTCTATGTCTATAGTGTGTCTGTGCTGCTATAGTGTATGTGTGTGGCTATAGTATGTGTGTGTGGCTATAGTGTGTGTATGTGTGTGTGTGTGGCTATAGTATGTGTATCTGTGTTGCTATAGTGTGAGGGTGTGGCCCCATGTTTCTATAGTGTGCGGGTGTGGCCCCATGTTGCTATAGTGTGTGGCCCCATGTTTATATAGTGTGTGTGTGTGTGTTTGGCCATGTTCATATATTGTGTTGTGTGTGTGTCTGGCCATGTTCATATAGTGTGCATGTGTGTGTGTGTGCGCAGTATTTTAATATAATATGTGAGGGGAGGGAGGATCTTAATTTAGTGTGGGAGGTAGGCTATTTAATGGTGGAGTGTAGGTGGGGGCTAATTCACAGGTCTGCAACCAAATAGCTGTTTTCATAATTTTATCTGATTCTTATGTTTTTTGGTGCGCTGAATTCGAAAATGACCGCCGTTTTTTCCTGGGACGCAAGTTTTTTTCACAATCGAAATGTGCCTTGGCCAAACAGGTAGCTGGAAATCGTTGAATTTCAAATTCATCATACTTGGGGAAAAAAAACTGAACATGGAAAAACAAATTTATGTTCACTGCCAGTGCTCCCAAAAACATGAAAATACATGTTTATTAGTCCTGATAGTGATCACTGCATTGTTGAGTGTGCTTGCTAGGGCCTGCCCGGACATGTTCTTTCATGCATTAACTTGTTTTCTGATTCCTCCACAATCTTGTATTTCATTTCAGTCGTCATCCTGCTATTGTCTGTGTGGTTCAAAATTAGTGCAATGACTCCAAGAAAGTGTGTAAATTCACCTGACAGTTTCTTTTTCATATGTGGAGAGTTCATGGTGAAAAAGCAGCATTTGAATATTACGGATTTTGTTAAGAAAGTTTATTTAGTTTATTTTAAATTAAAACTTGGTGACCAAGATAAAGTTTGGGCTCCTCATAAAGTATTACATACAGTAGAGACCGAAAAAAATCACTGGAGGAAAAAAAATTGGCCACCAAGAAGTCTAGTTGTTGGTGAAAAGAATGTTCTCAGAGATACATTGGTACCCCCTGAAAGGTTTTATAACCACCACTCCATATATAATTAGGATTAATGAAGCAATTTGTTAAGGCACTTCTCAAAGATAACGAATGCTTCAAGTACTTGGGATCCAAGTTTCCAGGTTTAACGGAGGCAAAACTGAAAGAGGGGGTTTTTGTTGGCCCAGATATTAGAAAGCTCATATCCGACAAAGACTTCATCAGTTCAATGACTCCAACTCAAAAAAAAGCATGGGTTGCCTTTACTGCGGTCATAAAAAACTTTTTGGGAAACCAAAAGGACCCAAATTACAAGGAAATGGTGGAAACAATGTTGAAAGCGTTCCACAGGCTTGGTTGCTCCATGAGGTTAAAAGTCCATTTTCTCAACTCACGCCTTGACTATTTTCCTGAAAATTTGGGAGCAGTGAGTGAAGAGCAGGGAGAACGTTTCCATCAAGATATAAAAGAAATGGAAAGAAGGTATCAAGGGAAATGGAGGGTTACGATGATGGCTGACTACTGCTGAATGTTGTACAGGGATCTTCCAGAAGACACATACAAGAGGAAAAGCTCAAGATGAAGTTTAGAGTTTAAAAAAAGACGATTTCACAAGCAATCTACTTGATTGTGGTGTTAATTTTGTCGTCACCTGTGCAAATGAGTTAATATTTTTCATGTAAATAAAATATTTGCGTTAAGAGATCTTTTTAAACGATTACCACCCATTTGTTAGAAAATCTGATGTCCCAGGACAAAACGGCTGTCATTTTTGGATTCAGCGCACCAAAAAACTTAAGAATCAGTCAACTAAACCAAAACAGCTGTCCAAAAAATTTCATTTGCAGACCTGTGTTATTTAAGGTGAGGTGAAGGAACCTTTAGGGTAATGCTGGGGTGGTTTAGGGCTATCAATTGAATAAGGGACTGATTTTGGGGAGGAGGGCTATTTATTAAATATGAATATGAATTATTGTCAGGGATGGTTGTGGAAAATGGTGTATTTATTAAACTTTATTGCTATTTAATTTTTTGCTGGGAATGTTTGGAGGGAGGGAAACATGTTTTGAGTAAATGGGTATACTGTTAATATAATGTTGGAGCTGTTTGGAGGGAAATAGGTCTACTTTTTAAATGTAAATATTATTTTTGGGAGGACTAGAGGGAGGCCTAATTATAAAACGTGAGTGGTATTGTTTTAATACCGAGGCTGGTTGGAGTCTTCTAAATCTCATGTACCCATTTTTTTTCAAAATAGGGCATCCAATATTCCAGGTTCAGGACAAGAATGAACTGAACTAAAGAAACCAGTTGCTACAATTGGTGAAAGTGACCAAGACAGGTAGGAGAGAGCAGGATAGTCTGCCAACTGTCCTGTATCTGGTGGGGCAGTCCTGAATTTGGGTGACTGTCTCACTTAGTCAGTATTTGGTTTGACTGCAAGGACAGTTGGGGGTATGTCCTGCTTCACAACGTACTGCTTGTGAAGGCAGAGCTGTGTGCTTCTAACAGTAGTGCCTATGTATTTGTCTAAAATAATAACCATGTTACAGGGGCCCTGTTTTCTTAAATACCATGGGTCCCTGAGCCTTAATCCACATCTGGTTAGGGGATGGGAACTAATAGCTGCTCCCAGTTCCTGGACAGGACACAGACTGCTGAGCACGCCGAGGAGCTCTAAGTATCACAAGATTTGGTAATCTCGTGAGACAAAGAGCTTCCCTGCTCACTCTACAGGAAGTTCCCACCCTTATGTATGTCAGTAGCACCAGAAGCATAGATAAGTACAGTTGGCTGGGAGTGTCATAAAGTGCCTGGGGGGATGGCGTGATGTGGCTGGGAGGGCGTGATAAATGTAATGGTTTATTATAATGTATGTAACAATGCCCAATGTTTGCCACACCCACAACACAATGTGGTCACGCCTTTTTCAGCACCACCGCAGCATCACATAGTTTCTTTCCTACTGGAACTGAGGTGGGCCTGTGTACTTTAAATGCCAGGGCTGATTTTCAGTCCCAGTCTGACCCTGCCACAGCTAATTGGTACTACAGTTGTAATCTTCACTACAACCATGGTTTCCTGATGTTAAATGCTAATCTGCACTGATTGTCCTTTTTTAGTGTTGTGATTAGGAGGATTCACAGCGTCTGATCTATAAGGCTGTAGGTCTGGTTACTGACCTTTGACTTTGGATCACCACTTTCTGAACAAGTGGGGAAATGCTCCTGAAACGTGTAAAGATGGTGACTCAATGAGGGAGAGTTAGTGGCTTTATGATACACTCATGTAAAATATACATTGGGAACAGCAGAAATATAGTATACCTATTCACATTGAATCTAAAATACAGTGCACACTATTTTTTTCTCTTTTGCCAGTGGATTTACATTAAATTTCAATTTATCAGAGGAGTGCTTCCAGAGTTTCTCCTCATCCTCTTTGGCAGCTTACAAGGGTTGTGAAATCTGGTACAAAAATACGGACTAATGTGGTTGGTACAGGATAGGATAATTGACTACATTCTCAGTAATTGTAACGTATTTAGTTCATACTATGTTTAAATATTATGAATGTATATCCTGCATGATCTTACTATGTTAACTGTTGCTTTAATTACTTTAATAAGCAGTTGTAATAATTATATATCGGAGAACTACTATATAGACATGTAAAGCCTTGGATTTCATCAGCAGGCTACATATACAAATGTTGAGGCATAATTCATTATTTTATTTACATTACTCTGCTCCACTTTGCAAGATTTTATGTGTCAGGTCAAAATCTTATAGAGCATTTAAACAAAGAGGATGCCTTGAAGAAAGGGATAACCTTAAAGAAAACTGATAATTGTTAATTATGAAGAGATAGGTAGAAACTATTTCAATACATATGTAAAACCTGGTTTATTATAATTTGATTTGTGACAGATTATAGGTCTCACTGGGAGGTATTTAAAAGAGTACTGTGTAGGTCCTGGCATAGTTTAAAGAGTTATGGTTGTCACGATCTGCCTCCTGCAGCTCCTGTCTGCAAAGAGCTATGTTGGACTTTTGCCTTTATAGGTATCCAGTTTGCAGTTCCATTGTTCCACCAAAGGGGGAACTGTGGTAACTGACATTTCTCCTACCTGCCATAGCTAAGCTTATTACTCCAGGATGCTTAGCACCCATCCCTGGGCTATATAATTTTTCCTGCCTCAGCAGCCTTTGCCAGTTTATCTGTTGCCTTCACCTCTGCAGGTTCTCCTGTGAATTATCCTTGTTTGGCTTCCTGGTTTTGACCTCTGCTTGTCCATTCATTTTGGCATCTCTTCCTGTAAGCCCTGACTCTGCTTTGTAATGCTACCACCCACAGTTTGCATCCTGTTTCCAGTCTCTCCTCTGTATCAGTCCGCAGACTATTGCATCCTGTGTCATCTCTACCGTCTAGTGGTAATGCCTTGCAGGTCATCACATCCTGTTTCCAGTATCTCCTATGTATCGGTCCACAGACTATTGCACCCTGTGAGTCATCGCCTTGCTATAACGACCATACTCTGCTGACTTTTTATGCCTTACCGTTTATTGCATCACTTACCTGTGTAACCCGTGTTAAATAAAAAACACTTTGTTCCACTTACATTTTCTCAGTGGCTTTTATATTGGGAATTGTGACAATGGTATTGAATGATTTAAATGTGTAAGAGTAAGATTATCGTACACTTTATCCTTTAGACTCACAAGTCAGGCTGTTACCAAAGCTTGGCACCCTATTTGTCCTTTTACTATCTGAGACTCAGATAGTCTCCCTGGTAAATGTAGAACCAAATTGCATCTGTCTCTGGGGATAAGGTCAATGGAGCTTGGAGTCAAAATTTCCTACCAAACAAACACACACTACAGTCCATTTTTTTTGTCATTAGCCAAATTACCTACCAGTATGCTTTTGGATTATGGGGGTAAAACTGGACCACCCAGAGGAAATACACACAAATCTATCTATCTATCTATCTATCTATCTATCTATCTATCTATCTATCTATCTATCTATCTATCTATCTATCTGTCCACACACATGTATATTAATAACATAATAGAGTTTAATGACACTAGATAAAGATGACATCATACAATACAAATTAATATCAAATTGTTTCAATATCAGTTTCTTAGCCAAACATATTTTAATGTCATATAGTCTTATGTGTATATTCATTCCCTCTAAAGAAGAGGATGGCTGTCTCTCTTTTATAAGTTGCCTATTGTTTCCTCAGACCAAAGCTTTAAATGAAAAGAAAAACAAGGGTCACCCAAATTCTATTATTCCACAACTAAAAAGTAGGGGCACAGTTCCCTTATAAATCATATCTTGAATGTGACAAAATAACAGCTGGATGATGAAAAAAGAGGTGAGCACAACCTCTGCACAGGACAAACCTAAACATAATATAATTTTGAACATTTTAATAATCCGTTAAGTTTTCATTTAAATTTAACAGATTGAAAAAAATGTGCATGTGGTATGTGCATATTTTGGGTTCCCTAGCAGTCAGTATTTAGCAGCACTTCCATCCAAATGTTTCTTGTAGCCACTGTTTCTTTTTATTTTTTACTTAAGGATTTTTTCCCCACTCGTTCTTTAAGAGCTCTTTTAGTTCAGAGATATTATTGGGCAGTAACACAGATTTGCAATAATATTCAAAACCAGGAAGTGTGAAAGTCTTTACAAACCTTAATATTTAATTTCTATGATGGCTGATTTTGGCTAAGTTTGAGGTATGTTTTGGTTTATTAATATAATAGACAAAGAAAACTACAGCAATGAGACTGATTGAAATAGAACATCACCAACACGATGCTAAACATATAAACAGTTTATTTACAAACATGCACAAAACATTGCAGTGATATCATATATATATTAATTAAAAAGTTGTTTTAGAATTATAAATAAAAAAAACAATGATATGAGCTGATGATATTAATAGACACAAGTTTATTCTTGCAATGTTCATTATTACTGTTCCGGTACCATGGAAGTATTCAAAAGCGTATAAGTTGGTTAACATATCCATAATCATATATTGGACATGGTGCTCACAATGAGATCTGAATTTGAGATTAAGTATATGACTCCTTAGCTTGTGAATCAAAGTCAGAAAGTATATAATAGTGGATTGAGCACGGTGATGCACCTTCCTTATGCAATCTTGTTCACACAACACTGTAATCTTCCGATTCATTTGCGATGAACAAAGGAATAAAGATTTAATTACCTGACATGCATTTAATCCATCCAGCCGCCAGCAGTGGCTGGTCAAATATGTTGTAACAGTCGGCAAATTGATTGTCTCCCTGTGAAAATGACAATATCGCAAAACAACTTTGGAATTTATTGTATGGGGTTGCCACCTTTGGTCTTGAAGTTATAGAATCAGTCACGCCATCTGAGAGACTATTTAAGAGTCCCGATCACATCATGAAAAAATGAGAAAATATGCATTGGAATAAGTCAATGAAACAATCTTCTGGATACACTCGAACAGCGTCTACAACTGACGCGTTTCATAACCTGATTGGTAATTTCTTCAGAAGAAAACAAAGTGCTTAGTATATGATCCAGCTCACAATAATCCTTATAAACCCTAATATTCCCTTGCTATATGAAGGCTGATTTTGGCTAAGTTTGAGGTATGTTTTGGTTTGTTGCCTTGCTGTAATCGCCTACCTCTCTTCAGCTTCTATTTCTACACTGACTTGGATGCATCAGTATCTAGGATTTGTCAATATTTATTTCAATCCATCCTTTCTTATACATGTATAATCTTAATGGCTGATACACAACCCAAAGGATAATAGATCCACCCCATGTTCAATGGTTAGCAAGGTGATCTTTCTAAAAATGATTTACACTTTTTCCTCAAATGTATCTTTTTTGGTTGAGGGCAACAATATTCATCACACAGCAGCACTTTGTACCATAAAATATCCAGCTTATCTGATTATTGTTTTGCATACTTCAGGCATTGACTTGTATAATTAGGTTCTAAGAAAGATTTCTGTGTAAGCAGCACTGCACTTTGAACTAGTGGACCACTTCTTCAGTGTTAGCTAAACATTTATCTAGGTCATATGTGGGGTAATAATTGGGATCCACTTTGCATATCTGACCAGTTTACAAGGATTTCTGACAAAAATAGTAAAAGTAAAGCATTGGGTAAAATGTTTAACCAAAAATATACTGAAAATAATTTGTTCATCTCCCTAACCACAGTGGCTACAATTTTTCTCTCAAACATTGCAAATATGTTTAATTTTTTATACTGAATCTGACTAGCATATAATATTAAAAAGACTTATACACCTTTTTTAATAAGTCTACCATGTTGCAACAACTGGCTTAATCTAGAGATGCTCAGGCTCGGTTCCCCGAGAACCGAACACACTTAAACTTAGCAGATCCGAGTACTGAGCTGGTTCGGTACTTCCGCGTGCCCTCGGAATTGAAAATGAGGCAAAATGTCATTGTTGCGTCGACGGATCTCGGGAGCTTTGGATTCTATAAGTACCGCCATCCATGGCGATCCAGCGCCATTTCACGTAGGTACACAGAAGGGGTAGTAAAGTTCTTGACAGTCTCTAGTGCAGTTGGGCAGCTTCATAGGTAGAATAAAAAGAGGAGGGGCAGCAGTGTTCTTCAAAGTCTCCAGTGACATTCAGGAGAGCTCCATTGCTCCATTGCTAATTGTCATTGCTGAAATAGAAATAATAGGTCTGGCAGGCTTGGTCTTCTAAATCTGCAGTCACATTGTACTCTTGTTATATAGGTAACATACAAAGAGCAGAGCTCCACTGCTCCATTGCTAATTGTCATTGCTGAAATAGAAATAATAGGTCTGGCAGGCTTGGTCTTCTCAATCTGCAGTCACATTGTGCTATGTTATATTCATAACATACAAATAAAAGAGCTCCATTGCTAATTGTCATTGATGAAATAGAAATAATAGGTCTGGCAGGCTTGGTTTTCTAAATCTGCAGCCACATTGTCCTGTGTTATATAGATAAAACACAAAGAGGAGAGCTCCATTGCTATTTGTCATTGCTGAAATAGAAATAATAGGTCCGGCAATCTTGGTATTCCAAATCTGCAGCACATTGTACTGTGTTATCAAAATTGATTCACAGCAGTACAGAGAAGACCAGGAGGACCAAGCAGCTGCTGGCACCAATCATGATGATAGTAAACCCTCTACATCATCTGCTAAAGCCTTTTTTAAAGTGCATAATGTTTTTAAGTCAGGGAAACAAAAATATAAAAAACACCCTTTATCTTGGTGATGAAAAAAAGACCTGTAATCCAAGCAAAATTATCTGCAGAAAAAAATAAAATTACCAACATGCCATTCTACACACACAGTGGCAAGGAAAGAATGAGGCCTTCGCCTTTCTCTATGAGTGCTTGTTCTGAAACTGTCACTGAGGCATCTTGTCACGAACCGGGTAGTAGATGGTCTCACTTGCTGGTATCAATGCTGCTACGTTGGGAGGCATGGAGTCTAACCACGCCTCAGGTCTTTACCAGGGAACCTAGCAAGGAGATTTTGGCTTAGATGCAGAGACGTTTCGGTCGCGGCCCTCCCAGGTATGTACCAGTGAGGTCTGGTGAACAATCGAAGTCGAACAATTCAGAGTCAAAACCGAGCAGGCAAGAAGGTACCAAGGGATAAGGCAGGAGAGTTGTCAGGGAGCCAGGGGTCAAACCAGGAGATCAGAACGAGTGTAAAGGAGAATCCAAAGAGAGTGGTCAGGCAGGCAAGGTCAAATCCAAGGAGGCAGGTAAGTATACACAAAGAGAACAGGAGCCAAGAGACTGGAGGCTAGACACTGGAGACTAGATACCCTTGCACCCTAGTGGTGTCAGAGTCTGGTTTAAATTCTTGCCCTCCTTCCTTCATTGGTGGACGTGGAGTTTGGCGGCCAGGCGACAGGAAGTGCAGGCTGGTGTCTCCGTTGCCTAGCAATGGAGACGGGATGTTCGGGCATGCTTCCTCTACTGGCCGGAAGTGGCTTACCGATGCTAAGCAATGGGACGGGCAGCTGGAGAGAGGGTGTCCGTCCCCGGCACCCTGTGAGTGTGCGGGGATGGCACCTGGCACATCTTCATGTAAGGTCAGTCATGACCAAGCAAGACCTTGTCATTCGGACTCCAAAAGTGATGTCCAAATACTTTTACGTGTAAAAGCCGAGCTGGAAGAAAACTGTAAGGCATTAGAGGAAAATGCATGTTCAGATTCAGAAATGACATAAATCCCTGAGGATTTGTGTCATCCACGAGTACTATGTGCAATTCTGACCTGTCTGATAGCGTACCCATAAAGAAGGCCCCTTCAGAATTTCTGCAGATGTGTGCATGAACAGCCCATGTGTAGCCTGTTCAATACAGATTGAGGATGCCACTTTGGAATTGCAACAAAAAGAGGGGGATATTTGTGTAGCTGACGAGGGCACTAATGAGGATGTTGATGAGGATGATGTTGTTTGTGCAAGTCCTGCCCCAGTGGAAGCAGTTTTTGCACGTAAGAAGAAGAAGGCCATTGTCATGCCTGGGCAAAAGACCAAAAAATCCACCTCTTATGTGTGGAATTATTTTTACCCAAATCCTGACAACAGATGTAGCGTTTGTAAAGCCACAGTAATATAAGCATGGATGTCTAAATAGACGTATATATGTATTACCTTCCACTTTGCTGCTGTTTCATTACTATAGCACAAAGTGTTTGTAATATGCACTTTACATCAAAGTTATCTAACTATATTATATTTTTTTGTGAATTGGGGCTGATTCGAAGCTCAGTAATAAACTTGCTTTTTGCTGTGAATTACAATGGCTCTTTATAGTGCATTGTCTGGCACCCCGGATTGGTGTGGGTCTGATAAATGCACGCATCCCTGGAGGTGGGATGTCAGTGCTCATCGCTATGTATTAGCTGTAGAATTACCACAGTTTTCCAAGGAATGGGTAGAGCAATCAAATGAACCATAACTGATTTCATGATCCAAGGACCATTCCATCTTGCACCACTTTTATTTTCTGCCACTGCTCTGTGGCAATGTTTCCTAGATGGGCTATGAACTGCCTTGTGTTTGTGTCATTGTTATGTTGCTTAGCATCCAGCCATGTTGCTGCAGTCTTTGTTTGAAAGTGTATGAAAATAATATTGTGACCTGTGAGGTGGTCAAAATTGACTGCAAATGACTTGAAATTAGTGTTATTGAGGTTAATAATAATGTAAGGGTGAAAAAAAGCAAAAATATGTGATTTTAGGGGAAAAATGTTGTGCATCATCAATGGGTGTCTAAGATTTTTGCAAAGCACACAATATATAGCACATGTAGGTAACATTGGCACACAGCGGTAGATGAAAGGAAAAGTGGTGCAGGATGGAATTGTCCTTGGGCCCTTCCACCCACCCTTATGTTGGATCTTAAAAAGGACATGCACACTTTAACAAACTGAGCACTTCAGCGACAAGGAGTGCCACTTGTGAGTCTGATGTGCTTACTTTGTTTGGGCCCCACAGAACAAGCTAACAATGGGCTTAAGGTAACAGTGCTGTTAATGAACTCTACTGTGGCAAGATGTTGTTGTCATCATCCTCAATCTCATCTTCACCCTCATCAGTTTGTACATCATCCTCACACATTATTAATTCATCACCGCTGGAATCCACCATTACAGAAGTCTCAGTATTTTGATGTAATTGGTGGGAAAGGCATTCCTCGTTGAACTTGAAGTTCATTTTGATGAACATCATCTTTTCCACATTTTGAGGAAGTAGCTTCCTATTCCGATTGCTGACAAGGTTCCCGGCTGTGGTGAAAACTCTTTACGAGTACACACTGGAGGGTGGGCAGTTTAGGTACTGCAAGGAGAGTTGGTACAAGGGTCTCCAAACTACCCTTTTTTTCCTCTCAGTATGTAAAGGGACTGTCTGATGTGTCTATTTCTATACTGTCGTGAAAATAATCCTCCACCATTCTTTGGTTGTTGATAGTAGGATCAGGTCGAGTTACGGCAGAGGTGTCACGTCTTTTGGGCAATATTTTTAGACCAGACCAGATGTCAAAATGTCATGCTGAGTCATCTGAATCATCCTTGGGTCTCTTGGGAAAGCTAAGTTTTTTCCTAGCAGCAGTTGAGTGAGAAACTGAAGGAGGAGATGCCACCCTGTCACGTAACACTTGAGCTATCATCTTGCTCACTAGGAGCTCCTTGCATCTCCTCAGATCTGGGTCAGTTGGAAACAAAGAGAAGACGTAGCTCTTAAACCAAGGATCAGGCACAGGCGCCAAAATGTAGTGATCCGATTTCAAGATTTTGATAACTCTTGGATCCTGTCGAAGCGAATTAAATACTTGTTCTACAAGCCAGACATACTTTGCGTAATTGCTTTGTTTAATCTCCTCCTTCAGTTTCTCAAGCTGCTTTTCCAAAAGTCTAAATAAGGGAATCACTTGACTCAAGCTAGCAGTGTCTGAACTCACTTCACAGGTGACTACTTTGAATGGTTTCAGCACCTTGTACAACACTGAAAGTATTCTCCACTGTGCTTGAGTAAAGTACACCCCCCCCTTTCCCAATGTCATGGCTTGTGGAGTATGTGTGGATGGCTTTTCGCTGTTCCTCCATCCGCAGGGGCATATAAAGGGTGGAATTTCCCCTTGTCACCACCTCTTGATTCAGATGATGGCAGGGCAAATTAAATTGCTCTTGTAGCTTTTGCAATCTCCTACATGCTGTTGCCGAATGCCGGAAATGTCCAGATATCTCCTGCATGTCAGAAGAGATACCCACTAAAGGGTTAATCGGCGCTCGGGATAAAGTAGGAAAGAATTAAATAAAGAGACACTCACATTAACTGATAACCTCCAATGCAGCAAGCCTTAGGGCTTTATTGCAAAGCCCACATCAACAAGTGACCACAAAAGAAAAAGAGAAAGGCTTCACTGTGGAGAAATGGTATATTGTCTATAAAAACAGGAATAGAGTTAACTGGAGAGCTTACCAAAAAAAGAGAGGATAAAAAATAACAATTAATATAAAAATAACATTTAATACAAAAACCTTCAGTATTGAGGTGATTGAACTATTGGACACTAGTATCAAACTGAGTTACAATGAAACTCAGCATATGAATGACCGATAACAAGGGAAACAATAATGTCCGTCAACTACACACTGCAGTGCTTAATGATTGCAAATAGTATAATATTGAGGAGCAGGGAGTTGTTCGTGTAATAACCACAAAAGTCCGAGGCTCAACTTCATCCAAGTAGTTTAATTCCGGCGTATATAGACTTAGACTGCCTGGGTGCCTGCTAAACAGTATTGGGAAAACAGATCCTCTAAAAACAGCTCCAAAAAGAATCAAATGATGTGTTGCTTACCGGTACCGGTTCAACCCTCCGGAGGGAGTTTGTAGAAAAGAACAGACACTGATGCAATCGCTGGTTCAAATATACTTCTATTAGGGTATTCCACTGGACCCGATGAAGTGTAACATCAATTGTGGTAAGACTTGAAACAGTGGAAACACTAATCATGTTCCATATCTCGGTCAACACAGCAGAGATCAATAAGTGTCTATCTCCTGCACGTCACTGTCATTTTTTTAAAAGCTCTGCGCCACCAAGTTTATTGTGTGAGCAAAACAGGGAATGTGATGGATTTCACCCAGCTCTAATGCTCTCACAATATTGGTGGCGTTAAATGACATATCCTGAGGAGAGTCCAAGTGGGATAAGTGGGTCCATGTTGGGGCAGCACAGTGGCGTAGTGGTTAGCACTTCCGCCTCCCAGCACTGGGGTCATGAGTTCAATTCCCAATCATGGCCTTATCTGTGTGGAGTTTGTATGTCCTTTCTGTGTTTGCGTGGGTTTCCTTCGGGTCCTCCGGTTTCTTCCCACACTCCAAAAAAAACCATACTGGTAGGTTAATTGGCTGCTATCAAAATTGACCCTAGTCTCTCCCTCTTTGTCTGTCTCCCTGTCTGTCTATGTGTGAGTGTGTGTCTATATTAGGGAATTTAGACTGTAAGCTCCAATGGGGCAGGGACTGATGTGAATGAGTTCTCTGTACAGCGCTGCGGAATTAGTGGTACTATATAAATAAATGGTGATGATGATGATGATAAGCCATGTTGCAATGACATCCCTTGTTTTTGGAACAGATTGTCAGCTGTATGCCACTTAGTAAAGCCGGTGATACACAGAGTAGTCTGCCTCACAAAAATGTGACATACTTGGGTACATGCTGCTGCTGTTCCTGCTGGTAAAGGCGAATCACAAACCCAGTGGGCTGTCACAGTCATCATATAATCTTTAGTTTACCCAGTTCCGCTTGTGCACATATCTGTGGTTAAGTTTACAATGGGTAGAAATGCATTTTGTAGCCCAATAATTAAATTTTTTATGAACCTTCTGGAAGAGGTGAGGAATAGCTTTTGTAGTAAAATGGTGTCGTAATGGAATTTGGTAATGGCGACACAAGGGCTCAGGTAATTGTCTAAAACCAGCTGCATTAATAGTGGATATTAGACGCTGATCTAATACTAGCATAGTCCCCATGGCGCCTGTGATCCGCTTGGTGACTGGGTGACAGCTTTCATGCTTGCTTCCTCTTGCAAAGGATTGTTTTTAACCGTCAATTGTTGTAAACTACTAGTACTCTTCTTCTTGGTCTGCTTTTGGGATGAAGATTCACCGCCAGCAGCAGCAGCAGCAGCACTGGGACTAACGCTCAAGAATTCTTCTGTGGAATCCAGGATAGTAAAGGAGTCATTTAGCCTTAGCAACTTCGATACAGGACTAAGTCCGATCGCTACTGAGGATATTGATGAGGACGGTGTTGTGGGTGTAGATTGCAGATGTCGGGATGTAGCTGAGAGAAGGGACCTAGCTGATGATGGACTGCTTGTTGTTATTTTTTAGCATAAGTTTCTGATTTTCCCAACAGCTTGCCATGAACTTGCTTCAAATGGCGAAACATGGATGAAGTTCCTAGATGGTTAAGTTCCCTACCTCTACTGATTGTGGCTTTAAAAATGCTACAAATGGCTAGACAACTGTTGTCAGGATTTGGATAAAAATTATTACACACATAAGAAGTGGATCTTTTGGTCTTATACCCAGACATGACAATGGCCTTCTTCTTATGGCCTTCAGTACAATGTGACTGCCAGAACTGCTTCCACTGATGCAGGACTTACACAAACAACATCATCCTCATCAACATCCTCATTAGCGCCCTCGTCAGCTACACAAATATCCCCCTCATTGTGTTGCAATTCCAAAGTGGCATCCTCAATCTGCATTGAGCAGGCTACACATGGGCTGTTCATGCACACATCTGCAGAAATGCTGAAAGGGGCCATCTTTATGGTTACACTATCAGACAGGTCAGAATTGCACATGGCACTCGTGGATAGACGCTCCTCAGGAATTTGTATCATTTCTGAATCTGAACATACATTTTCTTCTAATGCCTTACTGTTTTCTTCCAGCTCGGCTTTTACACGTAAAAGTATTTGGACACCACTTTTGGAGTCCGAATGACAAGGTCTAGCTTGATCATGACTAACCTTACAAGAAGATGCCTCAGTGACATTTGCAGAACAAGCACTCATAGAGAAAGGCAAAGGCATCATTCTTTCCTTGTCACTGCGTGTGTAGAATGGCATATTGGTAGTTTTATTTTTTTCTGCAGATAACTTTCCCTGGATTACAGGTCTTTTTTTCTTGACCAAGGTAAAAGGTGTTTTTTTACATTTTTGTTTCAATGACTTAAAAACATTATGCACTTTTACATAGGCTTTAGCAGATAACATAGAGGCATTACTATCATCATGACTACTGCCAGAAGCTGCTTGGTGCTCCTGGTCCTCTGTGTACTGCTGTGAATCCATTTTGATAACACAGTACAATGTGACTGCAGATTAAGAACAACACTGCCAGCCCTATTATTTCTATTTCAGCAATGACAATTAGCAATGGAGCAATGGAGCTCTCCACTTTGTGTTTTATCTATATAACACAGTTCAATGTGACTGCAGATTTAGAAGACCAAGCCTGCCAGACCTATTATTTGTATTTCAGCAAATGACAAATAGCAATTGAGCTATGGAGCTCTGCTCTTTGTGTTTTATCTATATAACACAGTACAATGTGACTGCAGATTTAGAAGACCAAGTCTGCCAGACAAAAAAGCCCACTAGGGGTTTATGGTGCACACTGGAGAATACCGGGGAATAGATTAAACGAATGAAAATAGGGAATAAAAGAGACTAGTAATCAAGCATCTCAGTTGCAGCAGACCCAAGATGGATTGCCAACAGCCACCATAAGTAATTACAAACAGAAAAAAGAAGGGCAGGGTCGCGCTACCGAGAGGTTGAATTGGGTTTATGTAATAATAAAAAACAAAAATAAATAAATATCTCTCCTGAGGATCTCCCAATGAAAGAGAAAAGACACTGATAACTAACAATTAATATTTATTAAATCAACCATATATAAGATATGCATAAAAACCATATGACATCTTCACAAATCACAGCCAAATCCTGGAGCTTGAAATATGTAATGCATATGGTGTAAAAAGTTAGACCTTCAGTACTGAGGTGAATATAGAAACAACCGAGGTTAATAAAAATAATAATAAATAAAATAATAAAAAGGATGCTTGAATGATCACTCAGAAAAAATATCCAATACTAATAATAGAGTCCAGTCTATATAATATAATCAAAAATTCCCAGTATTGTAGTTGGGACTGGAATTGGCAGAACTTGAATCGGATGAATTATCCAATATGTGATCCACACATAATATTAGTCCCACAGCAAACTGGTAAATGATATTGACAGCTCAATAGTCTCAGATCCAATAACGGTCAGGCACTGAAATACTCACACCGCTTGTTCATGTAGAATTTGCCCTCCAGAGGGAATTGATAAAACACCAAGCGGACTCCGTGTGAAACCTGAATCGTAGTCTCCCAGTGTAAGTCTCCAATGCTTAGCACGATGATGCGCAACTGCAGAGCCAGCCTTGATAACAACCCTGTGATTGAACTTCATGCTCCGGTGACGGGTCACAAACAGGCGGCTTACAAATCAATCTGGTGATAAAGTGGGGGACAGATCTCAAACTGGAAACAAGGAGCATCCGATACCTCTCATGGTGGACTGAACAACAGATCCATCTGACGCGTTTCGTGTCGATAATGGGCACTTTCTCAAAGCCTGCTAGACCTATTATTTCTATTTCAGCAATGACAATTAGCAATGGAGCTCTCCTGAATGTCACTGGAGACTTTGAAGAACACTGCTACCCCTCCTCTTTTTTTTCTACCTGCGACACTGCCCAACTGCTCTAAAGAATGCCAAGAACTGTGCTACCACTCCTTTGTCCCTCTGTTAAATGGTGCTGGATCGCCATGGAGGGCGGTACTTATAGAATACAAGATTCGAGATCTGACAACTTAACAATGTTTCTTAAACTAAAATAAGTTCTATATCATATAAAACCTTTATTTTTTCATTTTATTTACATGAGTTGAAACAAATACAGTGAGTGATGGAGAAGAGATCAGACACTCCAAGCACAATGTGGTAGCATAAGAATACTAATAGTAAAGAAAATTCTGGAAAGCTGCAATTTGGTAGCTATAGTTTCTAGACATAAGTCCCATACTTTCTTACCATTTTAGGTCATAATATAGATAATTAGACAACTTATAGAAAGGTAAAACTTCACTGATCAAAATTAGATGGAGGGTAGGTCAGATCATTACTACAGTAAGAGGAGTACATTTCTAGTAAAAAACTAACAATTACCTCTATGAGCTTTCCCTAATCATGACTGTCATATCATAAAGTACAGTATGTGTAAGGTAGCCACAAGTGCTAGTTTTTTTTTTTGGTGTGTGTGTGTGTGTGTCAGGATAGTGACCAGTAGAGGAGAAAAACTACATCTCCCACCAAGCTCTACTGCTGATTAGGTGTAGAAGTTAAGGTAAACCAATGTAAATACCTGCTCAAATGTACACAAAAAATATGCCAAGACCACAGATTCTATAAGGGGAAATCTGTGAAAGGAGTCTGTGAAAACAGAGAAGCTAAGGTAGGGAGGCACCAAGTTTGTGAGAAGAGAGAGACAGCAGCAAAGCAGTGAGAGAGAGACACTGTGAAGAGAGACAGAACAATAGCCTGAGGCTGCCATTTGGCTAAGAGTGGAAAACAGCAACCAATGAAGGGAGAGTTCAAACAAGGAGCTTTTGGAGTGAAACAATTCCAGATAAGTATAGTTGGCTATATTACTAATTTGCTGGTGAACTGAGATACTATTCTTAGAGTAAATAGATTAGGGATAGTGTGGGAGAGTTCTGACGATGTGGATTTTTGATATCTGTTGCAAAGGCATTAGATATTAGGAAGAGAGAGCGGTAAGCAGGACTGGATGTACCGCTAAGCAACCTAGGCACCTGCCTAGGGCCCAGCGGTTCTCAGGGTGCCCGAGGCAAAGCAGATGGAGGGGGTACAAGAAAAAAAAATTGTGGCCCCCTACTCACGGTACCCCCACCCCACGCGCGAATCGTGAATGCGGGGGAGGGGGGAAGTGCCGTAAGTCGGTGGAGGGGCTGGTGTGGTGGCATGTCTCCTCCCAACCTCCTCTATGTGTGGTATGTTCCGTGTCACCTGGGACGTGCACCACATGACAGGTGCCGGCCCCTGTGTGAAGAGAAGGAAGACTGCACAGCTCGTGGATGGAAAAAGGTAAATTGGGGGGTAGTATATTGATATGAAATGTGTGTGTGAGGGGCCACTGTGTATATTATGTGTGTGTATTATGTGTGTGTGAGGGGCCACTGTGTGTATATTATGTGTGTGTGAGGGGCCACTGTGTGTATATTATGTGTGTGTGAGGGGCCACTGTGTGCATATTATGTGTGTATGAGGGACCACTGTGTGTATATTATGAGTGTGTGAGGGGCCACTGTGTGTATATTATGTATGTGTGTGTGTGTGTGTGTGTGTGTGTGTGTGTGTAGGGCTGTTTGTGGGAGGGGAAGAGGATTATTTTTTTTAATGATAACACTAATAATTTAATGTTGGAGTTGGCTGGAGGGAAATAGGGCTATTTATTAAATGTGTATGCTATTAATTTAGTGTTTTGTTTGGAGGGAGGCCTACTTATAAAATGTGGGTGCTATATTGATTTAACACTTGGGCTGGTTAGAGTTTACTAAATTTCATGTACCCATTTTTTTTTTCAAAATAGGGCCTCCAACATTCCAGGATCCAGACAAGCAGCAACTGATCTAAAGACACCAGCAGCCACAAGTGGTGAAAGTGACAAGAACAGGTAAAAGAGAGTGGGACAGTCTGCCAACTATTCTGCATCTGGTGGGATTTATGTTATGAAAAGGTCTGACTTGTTTAAATGTTGCACTATGGGATTCATGCAGAAGACTGACATATTAAAATGATTATTACATTTCAGCACTTTTTCATGTTTCTGTAGGTAGAGGGCTGCAGTCAGTAACTGGAGACTGCTTTTTTTTTATTACTATGCTTGCTAACCCTGAATTGCAGTTTCTTGACATGTTAATTATGATTAATACCTGAGTTTAGTTAAAGATAAATTACAATTTGTGTGAATTGAAAGGTAAGCAGTGGTGGAAGTGGGGTGTATATAGTAGTATGCCATACCGCTACTTCTCATACTGCCTTCATTGTAAAATAATAAAATTCCATTCACTTGTTTACATTCCCATTACATTTTTCATACTGTCTCTTCTAAACTTCCACTTCGACCACTGAGCTTAATATTCATCGTATGGAGTATATGACCTGTATACTTCAAAATTCTGCTAGATCCTTTGACAAAATATGGGGTCCATGGTCATTATTTCTTTAACTGCTGGGATCACAGTGTGATGCAGTGTAATGATTAAGGAGAGCACAGTGTAATGAGAGGGACAGTAATGAGGTGGGGAGTGGCAAGTGGGGAGTTTGACTGGGGCGGTACACCTGTCAAACCATAACGCAGGTGTCCTAAGGCGAGCTCAGGGAAGAAAGAACCCCACCCAGGAGCAGAAGGGCATGGTGATGCAGGAGGAGCAGCGTTACCCTTCTACTTAACTATAGGAGTGTATGCTATGCTAAAAAAATATAGTACTATGGATTGTTTCGGGGGGGGGAAACCAATATCTTGCCTAGGGCCCCATGAGATCAAAATCCGACTCTGGCGGTAAGGTTTGAGGGACTGAATTTGACTTGTTTCAAGTGATCTAGATCCTTACAGAGCTAAAAATGTGCTACTGCTGCTGTTGTAGAACTACAGGAAAAATAAAGCTGCTTAACAGAGAGAAGTGAGTTTGCTACCCGCCATTTTGTGTGAATACAATTCAGCTTATGAGGAACATCCATTTTGAGATTACAGAGAAATCTGCTGTGGAAATCTGTAGCTGTATTTATTGCAGAGTCATGTGATTGATACTGTTACCTGATTTCCTGATTTGTGTGATCACACATCATTTATTCAAGTGTCTGTGTTTAAATTCATGTTGCTCATCTGCATAGAATGAGTGTGCTAATGTTTCTATAGAAGAGTGATAACTGGATCAGCACGGATGTAAGAGGTCTCTATTCAAAGGTACCTGTGTAAAGTACTCAGATATAATCTGCCTAGATTTCGCATATTTATAGACCGGGAAAAACACAGACCACCAGTACGCACCAATAAGAAAGATTAAAGTATTATTGAATATGGTCCTATGCTGGTTACCTTTTCCACATACCTTTCCCCTTAGCTTTGCCATACTTGGCAAAGTGGATCCTTTCCCTGGTAAAAATTTCCCTTTTGCCAACTCACCCTCTCCTGGCCTCGCCAAACCAGGCAAATCGGCCACCCTGGGAAGCGCATCTCTTTGCGACAGTGCATTAGCATTATTATGCAGAGCCCCAGGCCTAGTTTCCAGCCTATGTGCACATTAGAACATGCAAGTGTGGAGCATTTAGAGATGTGTAGTACAATTGGCATGCTGAACAACAGTTTAGTGTTACTCCATCTGTGTTTGCAAACAAATAGAAACTTAATACAGAAACACACAAACGTGTGCCTCTAGAAAGCACTAATACAATCTTTTACAGCAAAAATATTGCCTTGTCCCTTACTTACCTAAATGTTGTTGCCCCTAATACTTATTAAGACAGGGTGTTTCTTTATAGACACATTACTTAGTATAGTCTTAATATGTTTGCACCACATGCATTGAATTTTATATTTGAATTATTCATATTACATTCATTATCATTTGAAATTATACATATGTTATTTGCATATTTTTTTTGTTATTCATTACTAACAGTGGCTTATTAAAATTACACCTGAAATTTCAGTGAAGTGAATACTAAACCAAGATTCATAGCTTGTGACTGAATATGATCTATTTCTAGTATTAAAAATACCTATTTTCTCTGAAACCTACAATTCGTCTTCAGGCATTTTCAAATTTATAATGCATAAAACATAATCTACTGAATTATTTCTCTATGGTTTGCTTACCCTTTGCAAGTTACCAAAAAGCAATTTAGAAAATAGATTTTTGTGAGAAGTGTAAATTATTCCCAATTATCAGGATTTAGAATCACCTTTACATTTTTCTTGCAAACCTATGTCCCATGTTGAACTATGACTATACATTTGATGTGTGAATTTGCATAATTACAAAGACCCAATGATCCATGTCCACTTCTCAGTATACTAAATGGAAAACAACCCCAATGCACCATTTATTATAGTATTTTCATATCAAGTAAATTTATTTTTCTATTATACATTGCTTCAACTTTTGCATCTAATGCTGCAGTCTTTCTAGGGTAAATTAAATTCCATGCCACCTACAATGAATCATTTCAATTAGATGCATTGAATCTGAAACACCCTGTTCATAAAATAAAATAATAAAATATATATATGAAAGACAGATGAGTGTAATAAATAAATGTGAGGATGAAACATTTTACACTAGGCAACATGACATTTGCTACTTGTTTTACTGATATATATTAGGAGAAATCCAGGGTTAAATGTCTGGACATGTCAAGTATTTTAAAGACAAAATATTAAACATTTTTCCTACTTTTTAATGTTCAGCATTACAAAGAGAACAAAATACAATTTAATCAGGTTAGCAAAAATTAGTTAAATGTGCTGTGACTAGAAATGGGGAGAGCAATGAAAAAAATACTATTATAAAATTTTTCATAATTTTACGAAGTTAAATTAATTAAAAAATACTTTTTTTAACTGGGCAATTCTCTTCAGGAAGACTTGACACTGGACTTGGAGTGGCATTGCGTGTATCCAGAAATACATCACTCAATCACTTTTGGTTTCATGATTACTTAATTGTCAATGTCTATCCTCCTGGGGGTAAATGTATCAAAGTGCGAGTTTGCCAGCGTGTTTAAATAGCGGCAAATAGCGGGTGTTTACCCCGCGAGTTTTGAAAAAAAAAACCTGAAGTTCAAAATCGCTGGTCATCTCTGGTGAATTGGTGCGATGTAAACACTCCCGAGTTTAGCTAACTCTCCTGTGTTTTGCAAACTCTCCTGTGTTGTAACAGTGAGTTGTAAACACATCACTGTTACACTGACCTGTCATACAGCTGCTGGAGCTCTGGCAGCTGTAAAAACTGTAAAGCATAGATCAAAGTGAAAAAAAGAAAAAAGCGTGGGGTCCCCCCACTATTCATGCTTAACCCTAGTGCTGCCTGACTAGTGCTGGTCCCGTGAAAATCGGGGATTAAATCTTTAATCTTGATTGCAGAAAAATAAAAAAAGTGTGGACCCGACACTAACACCTCCTACCTAGTAGGAGGTCCGGTACGCAATGAACTCTACTGTATTATGTGATTTTCCAACACTAGTGGGGGATTCACCTAATACTGTACATAGAGCTTACGCAAGTAACGTAGCTCATTGCGCATGCGCTACGCTACTTGCGTAAGCTATAATACTGTAAATATAGCTTACGCAAGTAGCCTTGCGCATGCGCAATGAGCTACGTTACTTGCGTAAGCTCTATGTACAGTATTAGGTAATTCCCCCACTAGTGTGGGAAAATCACATAATACAGTAGTTAGAGCTTACGCAATGAACGTAAGTTCATTGCGTACCGGACCTCCTACTAGGTAGGAGGTGTTAGCGTCGGGTCCACACTTTTTTTATTTTTCTGCAATCAAGATTAAAGATTCGGGATGTACAAATATGGGGCCCTCCTGGCCGAAGCAAAGAAAACTTCAATCAACAAGGGGCCCCTTCTGGGCGAAGTGAAGAAGATATTATCCAAGCCTGGACATTTTGGAAGTATAATTATTATGGGACTGGGGCAAGCCTGGACATTTTGGAAGTATAATTATTATGGGACTGGGGCAAGCACGGACCTTTTGAAGAAGAAAGAAGACATCTTCGGTGAGTATTTGGGGTGTTTTTATTTTTAATAAATAGATGTGGTTTAAATGAGGGTGGATAGTGTGCTTATTGTGGAGTTTTTATTTTTAATAAATGTTTGTGGTGTTTACTAGGGTGCTGTTGTTTATTTAACTTTTTTTTGTGGAACTACAGGTCCCAGCAAGCTAGGGATGTCAGGGCATGTTGGCACTTGTGGTTCTCCAAGTGCCAACATGCCCTGGCTGCCGTGGGTATGTTGGTGCTTGTAGTTATACAAGCAGCAGCATGGCCACACTGTTTTTGGCAACCTGGCTGGCTGGGACTTGTAGTTCCACAAAACAAAATGGCGTCTGTTTATTTTTTTCAATTTTTATCACCGTATTACCCTACTACTCACAGTCCAGGGGTAGTAGGAAGAGCCCTAGTGCTATCAGCACTGGGCTGGTTCTTTCTAGGAGGGGGGGCCCGCTCGTTTTTTTCGGCGGACCCCACTCCCTAGGGAATCCAGCCCAGCGCTGAACAGTCTAGGGTTGGTTAGTCATTATGGCAGGGGGACCCCTGCCATGTGTCCCACTGCTATAGTGCCGCCAACCCTGGCTGGTTTGCCTAGTGCTGGTAAAGTGAAAATCGGGGGGAACCCACGCAAAATATTTCCTCGATTTTTACGGGACCAGCACGAGTCATGCAGCACTAGGGTTAAGCATGAATAGTGGGGGACCCCACGCTTTTTTTTTTTTCACTTAGATCTATTCTTTACAGTTTTTACAGCTGCCGGAGCTCGACAGGTCAGTGTAACAGTGATGTGTTTACAACTCACTGTTACAACACAGGAGAGTTTGCAAAACACAGGAGAGTTAGCTAAACTCGGGAGTGTTTACATCGCACAAAATCCCCAGAGATGACCAGCGATTTTGAACTTTAGTGTCAAAATCGCAGCTTGATACATTTCAGGTTTTTTTTTTTAAAAACTCGTGGGTAAACACCCATGATTTGCCACGATTTAAACACGCTGGCAAGCTCGCACTTTCATACATTTACCCCCTGGTCTTGCTAATGGGTTGAAAGCGCTCTGACCATGTTTGTGGCATTCACTTTCCCATGTCACATGAACTGACGAGACAAACCTCCCATCTTCTAAATGACCACCAGTAGTGACTAATTGGGAGTTACTGATGCTCTCACCTTTTAATATTTAACTGAGACCTGCAGTGGTAACATAGACTAGCCATAAATCCCCAACTCTCAAATCTGTGCTATTCATGAAACCACAGAATTCCTTGGCAATTTGTTATGTGTAAACATTTGTCTAAGTGCTTTGTGTTTTCATGGTTAGTACATATGTGTATGCCTGGACACAAAGTTGACCTCAGGAGTTGTTTTATTTTAGGAAAGCAATATAGTATTGAATAATCCACTTGTGTAATCCCTATCTCTTTCCAAAATATATTAATTTGCAATTATCTCTTACATTTTAATTTCCCCCTAGATAACATGTACTTAAAATATCAGAGTTTATATAATAATTGTTACAGTGGAAGCTACTACCAATAATTGGCACATATTTCTGTACTGATCATCTTAGCAGAACAGCGCTGCTGTAATACATTTTAATACAAGGAATGCTCCACCTAGTGCCCACAATTCCATGTTTATATTTTAACTGTAACATAAAAAGTATTTTTTTTAGCCCACTTGTTCACTTTGAAGATACTAATTTAGAGAGAAAATAAAAATATAACAAATGCATTACTTTGTGTTAATGTACAGAAATGTACACACACACACACACACACACACACACACACACACACACACACCATTCATAGTGATTATACCAGTACTACCATTAATTGATTATCCCTGCGTTGCACCCACCAGTTTTGCTACTATTGACTATAACGTCCCTTTGGCAACCAAGCAATGCATCTACTGATACCAGTACTATGCCATCAGCACTGTGCCTACCAGAATTTTCTGTTCCCCAAAATACGCCACATTGATTCCTGTACTGTTACCCAAGAATTGTCAAACTGATACAAGCAATTTGGCCTCAGAATTTGACTCATTGATACAAATACTGATATCATATATAATTGTTTATGACAAATCAACACCAAATTAAAACCAAAAAACACTGTCAACACTAATAGTTTAAAGTGAACTGGTATTTGGCTGTTAACACAGCATTCCTGTATACCTCATTCTTCTTATATCTGATGCTCCTGTCTGCTGATAGTCACTGAATGTATGAACAGCATATTCACTAATCATATATTCCTCAACTGTACTTCCTCTATGCGCAGGACCACCAAGAGGAATTTTGGGCCCTGGTACTGAAACTTTATGAGGCCACCCTATAGTCATCTAGTATGTAAACATATGTGCGGAAGTGTACTATCAAAGGGGGTGTGGTCATAATATTGGGGGCATGGCTGTACATAATTATATTTACATAATGTAATATAAGCTCATTAGAGGATACAGTAATTTGGTGCTACAGGGTTCCCATAGTCTGGGGGTGGAGCCCTGTAGCACTGTAAATGCCAACATGCTTTCTTCACACATGCCCCGACTCTGGCCACATGCTTTGCTAACAAATGTCCCATCAACCCACACGATTTACTCCCACATATCCCTTCTGCCCAAATATTTTACACACACATGTCCACCTCTGCCCACATGCTTTACAAACACATACCCACTCTTCATACATGCTTTATACACACACATGTCCCCCTCTGACCACATGCTTTACACACACATACCCACTCTTTCTACATGCTTTATACACACACACACATGTCCCCCTCTGACCACATGCTTTACACACACATGTTCCCCTCTGCCCACATGCTTTACATGCACATGTTCCCCTCTGTCCACATGCTTTACACACACATATCCCCCTCTACCCACATGCTTTACACACACATGCTCCCTTTGCCCACATGCTTTACACACACACATGCCCCCTTCCCATCACATTACCCCTTCTCCTTACCTTTTTCTCCAACAGTGACAGCACAGGAACAGGAAAATTTCCAGCAGAAGCATTTGTACCATGTGATTGCTGCAGCCACATGACCTTGTGATGTCATAGTGACATCTGAAGGGGATCTAGCCTCTACAGAGATTTGGTGCAGGTAGCCTATGCAGTACGTGAATAGGCTGTAATATTGCATAGTACTCAATGCATCCACACAATCCATTCATAGAATACTGTACTACCAGGTGTCTTACAATATAAACTGCATACTGCTGATTCATTTATTTCCTGCACAAAATCTCACATAGTCTATATCAGGAGTCGGCAACCCCCGGCGCTGCAGCTGTCAATTCCAGCCCTACAGCTGTCAGACTAAAGAAGCCAAAGATACCTAAAAAGAAACTGCTGCACATGCACAGCACCTCTGTTTTAGGTATATCCGGCTCCTTTAGTGAAGCAGGTCCTGTGGATGAAGATGCGGACTCCAAAGGTAAGTAAGCACAACTATTAGGCATTGGAGGAACTGGGGGCGCAACTATAAGCATAGGAGGAACTAGGGGCACAACTATTAGGCATAGGAGGAACTGAGGGCATGACTATTAGTCATAGGAGGAAATGAGGGCACAATTATTAGGCATAGGAGGAACTAGGGTCACAACTATTAGGCATAGGAGAAACTGGGGGCACAACTATGAGGGATAGGAGGAACTGGGGGCACAGCTATGAGGCATAGGAAGAACTGGAGGCACAACTATGAGGCATTGGAGAAACAGGGGGCACAACTATGAGGCTTAACATGAATTTGGGGCACAATTATGTTGAATAAAACTGGTGGCACAGGTTTGAGGCAGAATATGATCTGGGGCACAACTATGTGGCATAATATGAACTGGGGACAGTATTGTGTGGTATAACATGAACAATTATTTGTAGGTCTCATTACTAGTAATTTTATAATGATATTAGCGTGATAAAATAAGAAATAATTAAATAATATATAAATATATATACACAGTGGTCAAAGAGGATATTCAGTATTTTTTACGATCAAAACAGTAAAAGAAGTGACGTATGGCATACCGCCATATAAGAGCAAACTGCGACCAATATATGGTCTATATTCTTAACTTTAATACCTTTAGTAAAATAAAAGATGGACAACTTATGAGTTTGGTTAATTAGGTCACAGTTTATTAAATCGATTATATAAAATGGTGGCGACAACAGTAATTGCAAGTCAGCTAACAACTAATAGTATAACCAAACAGTGTACGACCATAGACACTACCACTGGTACCAGGACTTAGTCTCTTACGATTGGTCAGTGCTAAATTTGGTGCCATTGTGACTACTCCCCCTCTGGACTCACAATGACGTGCTTACACAAAGCAGGTCAAGGGACCCCCCACACAAAGGGACCAAGAGTGCTTCAAAGGGGGCAGTGACATGTGATGAATCAGCAATAGCACTGTATGAATTAGTTGCCGACTGCAAGAGCTCTCCTGCCACACTGAAGTCCTTTAACCACTGTTCCTAACCTCCAAGAAATCTGCTCCAACATTAAATAAATGCCGACATCCATGAGAACAGTTCTAGAATGCTACGTGTTTGCTATCATCATTAACTGGTAAGCTATGTCTATCCCGCCCAGAGACTGGATGGTCCTACCTGTCAGCCTGTTGACTTTATACAGTAGGGTCTTCAGAATAGGGGAAACTATAGATGCCCTCCACAAAAGTCTGGGATTAATTTTGGACCAGCATATGCACACCACGTATGTTTCACCAAAAACTGAGCTTTTCTCAAGGGAGCCAGATATTAGGTACCAGCATTGTCTTTATCAACATATTAACCAAAATCAACTATATTTACAATCTGTTATCTCTTATGGATCATATCTATTTGATGATATGGTATAAGAATTAATTAATAGAGCCCTCTTTAGTAGAACTATTGGGGATAATTCAGCCGAACAATATAGATATACGTGTTTATGGGATCATCATCATCATCATCATTTTTTTTATAGCGCCACTAATTCCGCAGCGCATCAGTCCCTGCCCCTTGGGGCTTAAAATCTAAATTCCCTAATATAGACACACACTCACAGACAGACTAGGGTCAATATTGATAGCAGCCAATTAACCTACCAGTATGTTTTTGGAGTGTAGGAGGAAACCGGAGCACCCGGAGGAAACCCACGCAAACACAGGGAGAACATACAAACTCCACACAGATAAGGCCATAGTCGGGAATCAAACTCATGACCCAGGTGCTGTGAGGCAGAAGTGCTAACCACTAGGCCACTGCGCTGCCACTTACATTTTATGGGGTTTTTCATGTGATATATGTAATAATAGACAGTAATTAAGATTAGGGGGACACTGTATACCCCATGTAAACTACTTGAAGTGGATGTGATAAATGTACATACAGAAATACACACAGATATAGGAAGGATTTAATACCTCATGGATATGATTCTGTGAATGCTGTAATAATATGTATACTAGCATTTATAATACATAAGCCAATATACCAGATATGTGGGGAATAAAAGAATCACACAAGAACATGATATAAATTGGATACTTTATTAATATAATATTACTGTCACAAGCGGTAATTATTCAAATTTAAACCCTGGTTTGCTGGCTCGAACTATGTTTTAAAAATATTTCACCACATGGACTAAGGAAATGTGAAATTATTTAGGATAGTTTTCTATACATTTGTATTTTAATTTAGAATTAATAAAAATAAGGTTTTTAAGAACGTAAAACCAAACAAAATGTACTCAATGAGAAAATTGTGATTGTACACATCAATCTCTTCCCCATAGCGGAGAGAACTGTAGCATTACAAGCATCATAGACTTAGGGAAGGAGGGGGAGTGGTAACCCATATGTAGGTAAAAACCCATAAAACTCTGGAGGCTCACCACTAATCAGGCCTGTATCCAGGGGAAAATAGGACAAAATCCCTTTAGGTCCCCGCTAAAAGTGACAAGCAGAAAAGCACTGGATTATTAATTAGGGGGTGGAGAAAGTGACCAATCATACTTCTCATCCTCTTGGTCTAGTGTAAGCTTTGTAGGTATCCGACTTCCATCTGCCCAGTGTCTTAGTCACAGAACTGGAAGGGCCTCACTCAACCGCAGCAGTAGCCGCCACAATCTGGGCCATTATGCTCTACCATCATGTGCCTTCAGTATCATGCTTGTAAAGCAGGCCTGGCATATGGCCTGGATGCATTTGGCTGTCATAATAGTAAGTGCTTAAACGTTGCAATGGAAAACTTGTCTCCAAACCTAGTTGACTTGTGTCACAGTGATGTGGGTCCAAGCCGGTAATGGCTGTGTACTACATAAATTATGCCACATTAAAATTAAGCATGGTGCAGTATCCCCCTCTAACAATTTGTGACAACTCCCCTTTTTCAAAGCCACAGAGATAGCTGCCCCAAAGTTTAATTGACTGGGTGCTGAGGTTCTCCAAGTTAAGACTAAAATATCATTGGCTGGCGAAAAGGTTGTTCCCACTTGTAGGTCAGTCAGGGAAGAAAATTCAACACGGAGCACCCCTGAAATATAAAGCTATATATTCCATTTCAAACCTTATGGTCAGGTATACATGTGAAGTGATGGATACTAACGCTCGTTACCAAAATGGTACTTCTTAGAACACTAAATTTTATTAATCTCTGACCTAGAGTTATTTGGAAGACAATAGCTGTAGGTGATTCCAACCTGTAAAGGTTCCTTCAAGTTTATTTCAACATTATATATTACCACAGGGTACTAACATCTACAGTAGAATAAAAACACATATGCTGCCCTGTGGGGGACATAATACAGTGGTTCAACAAAGTATGACTATAGCAAAACAGGCAGTTAAAGGATTAGCCTCTGTTATGATCTCAATTTGGTACCACTGACCAAAATAGCAATATAGTATGCCCTCAGGGTTAAATAGCTTGTAAATACCAAGCGGTATATAATGTGTATAACATGAAATAGCATGAGAGATGTTATTTAAATCTTTTGCAAGCACCTGAAGCTAGTTTTGTTGCAATATGTCCATTCCGCTAAATCCATAACCAGTGTAGAGTGAAGTGTTATGAGGCCTGTAATTAGGCATGCTCACGTTGTCCTGTCATGAGGTCCAAAGCCAGCATAGATGCCATTTATGTAATTAATTCAAAAGTTTGTGGATTGCAGTATGTGTTGTATTTGTATTTTAAAATATTATGCACAGCTATTAAAAACTTCATTTATCTGATTAACACAGAAAGGTCCCTTATGTATGGTGGAAGTTGGTTATTTTATGCATGGTAAATGCTGCTTAGCCAGAGATGAGTTATCTTATACTGAATTTTAAAGGGTGGAAACAAGGGAAATGGGAGTTTTGCACATTGTTTCTGTAGAAACTTATTTTTTTACTGATTAGAAAAATAAAGACATTTGTGTTTAAATGAAACATTTTTAAAAAGTTATTTTACATCTTCTACTTATTTATGTCTACAGTATAATGGATTTGTGATTGTAAAGCTTTTATTATGTACCAGGGAAATAAGGTTTAGGTTTTAGGTTTTTATGTTAAGATATATACCTAGAGTATATGTGTAGCATATCTTTGCATCTTTTCGAACTGTGCATGTGAACATACCCAACTGTGACTTTTCAGAGCTGCAGTTTTTTCCCGCTTACAACTTCATATACCAGAACATCCTGAATGGGGAGGAAAAGGAATGTTTTAACTAGGGATGCTCAGGCTCGGTTTGTTTGAAAACCGAGCCCCCCCAAACTTAGGCAATCCGAGTACTGAGCCAAGCCTGTTTGGAACTGAGATCAAGGCAAAACTCCATTGATGGGTCGTCGGATCTTGCAAGGTTTGGACTCCATAAGCACCGCCCCCTCACAGAGTTCCGGCGCCATTTCACAGACAGACACAGTGTCATGGTTGGAAATCCAAAGTCAAGGCTTTGCAATGCGAATCCTAGGGTTTGCCCAGTTTAGCGCTACTCCAGCAGGACAGAGTCTAACGAGGAGACGGTGTTCACTAGGGACCGCCACAAGGCAGTATGGCCTTAGCTGCGTCTGTCTCGCAGGTCGCGGCCCCCACTAAGAGTACTTAGCGAAACCCCTTTGGTAAGGTCCGCTGAGATGGTAGGCACGGAAGAGTGGAGAGGAAGGTCAGTTCTGCGGACAAGTAGGTACATGCACTGGAACAGATGGAGGAGCGTGAGCTCTGCAGTCTAGCCGCTTACCACACAGAATGGAGTGGAGAGAATCAGCTTTAGTAACAACAGTAGAGGGTCAGCTCTGCGGACATGTAGGTACATACACTGGAACATATAAACCAATCCTGCAGCGCTTAGTGCCAGGTTATAAATATCATGACATTTAAACATATATAAAAAATGAATTAAACCATTCAAAATAATTAATAAAATAATAAGCTAATATACAATGGATAAGAATGCTATGTGCGATTGTGTGCACAAACTTGCATGAAAACTGCAAATATCCAAACAATATGTCCATCTCTTATATGCACTGGTTCACATCAGCACATAATGTGTTATTAAGTGGTGTTTGTTTTGATTTAAATGTACACACTTGAGATCCACTTATGTTTCTTCTTGAAAAATAGTGAGTTTAATATCTGTGCAGATGTAAACCACTATGGTACCGTTACAATCCCGGGGATGTATTGCGGGGTTGGTTCTGATGTAAATGTCTGTTCTCCAAACACACTGAAACTGACATCCATCCAGGAGGCGCTAGGTGGTGAAGATTACAGTGTGTTTGGAGAACAGACATTTACATCTGAACCGACGCCTCAATACATCTCCACATCCTGTTAGAAAAACGAAGGGATGTCTTTGCAACATGGCATATTCCGTTTGGAATCTCCTCAGGATATGTAATTTCTGATAACGCCACCAATATTGTCTGAGCATTACAGCTGAGTGAATTTCATCACATTCTCTGTTTTGCTCAAACAATCAACTTGGTGTTACAGAGCTTTTTGAAAAATGATAGTGAAGTGCAGGAGATGCTGTGTGTGACCTGAAAAATTTCGGGACATTTCCGGCATTCTGCAACAGTATGAATGAGATTGCAGTAGCTACAAGAACAATTTAATTTGCCATGCCACCAACGGAAACAAAAGGTGGTAACAAGGTGGAATTCCACACTTTATATGCTTGTGAGGAAGGAGGAACTGCAAAAAGCCATTCATGTTTACTCCACAAGCCATGACATTGAGAAAGGAGGGGGAATGATTTTTAATCCAGGACAGTGGAGAATACTTTCCATGTTGTGCAAGGTGCTGAAACCATTCCAAATAGTCATCTGTGAAGTGAGATCAGACACTGCTAGCTTGAGCTAAGTGATTCCCTTAATTAGACTTTTGGAAAAACAGCGTCAGCAATTGAAGGAGGAGATGAAACAAAGCAATTACTCTAAGTATGTCAGACTTGTACTCTATTTGATACGCCAGAATCCAAGAGTTATCATCATCTTGAAATTGGATCACTACATTTTGGCTACTGTGCTTGATCGTCGGCTTAAGAGTTATGCCTTCTCTTTTTTTCCAACTGTCCCAGATCACAAGAGATGCAATGAGCTCCTGCTGAGCAAGTTGACAGCTCAAGTGTTACGTGACACGATGATGTCTCCTCATTCAGTTTCTCAGGCTACTGCTGCTAGGAAAAAGCTAAGCTTTTCCAGGAGACCCAAGGATGATGCAGATGAGTCGGCACATATTTTGACATCTGGTCCGGTCTAAAAGAAATGCCTAAAAATTGTGGCACTTCTTGTTAGGAACCCCTCCAGCCGGCACAACACAACCCGGAGTCTACTCTGCCAGTCAGGTGTTCACTGGAGCCCCTGATGGTGGGGACAGACTGGGCTTAATTGATCAAAAAGAACGGAGATGAGGGGAAGGGGGTAGGTGTTCTTAACCGTAATAAGGTTCAGCCCTCGATAATCGATACAGGGTCTGAGTCCACCGTCCTTCTTGGGTACAAAGAAACACCCCGCTCCTACTGGGGACTTGGATGGCCTGATGAAGCCCTTCTCCAAGTTTTCGTCAATATACTCCTGCATGGATTTGGTCTCTGGACCAGAGAGAGGATACAAGCGTCCCTTGGGTAATTTAGAGCCCGGAATGAGCTCAATGGCACAGTCGAAATTGCGGTGCGGTGGTAGTGTGTCAGCAGCCTTTTTGGAGAAAACATCCCAATAGTCATGATACTGAGAAGGGAGCTGCTCCGGAATAGACTGAATAATACGTAGAGGTAGTGTCAAGCAAGACTGTGTACAATGGGGGCTCCACTGGACAATTTCTCCTTTTGCCCAATCCATGACGGGGTTATGGCAGAATAGCCAAGGGTGGCCCAGAATTAAAGGAACCGAAGGACATTCGATAAGACGTAAGACTATGGATTCCGAATGGAGAGCGCCAATGTTCAACTGTAATGGTGGGGTCTCCCAAGTAATCTTGCCGCCTGGCAACGGACTACCATCTAAGCCACATACCGTAATGGCAGATTGGAGTTTAATCCGCGGAATACCAGCAGAGCGGGCAAACTCGATGTCAAGGAAGTTGCCAGCAGCTCCACTGTCAATGAAGGCTGATAGTTTCGTAGAACGAGCACTGAACATGAGCTGTGCAGGGACCAATAGTGCATTTTTCTGGGAGACAATTTGTAGACCTAAGTGAACTCTCCCCTCATTCCTTAGGCATGCTCGTTTCCCGACTTGTTTGGGCAAGAACGGGAGAAGTGGCCTCTTGCGCCACAATATAAACATAAGCCTTGTGACCGTCTCCTGTCTCTCTCCTCAGAGGAAAGACGGTATGCTCCCAATTGCATTGGTTCCTCACCATCCTGGGAGATAGGAACGAAGGCGGATGGAGGTGATGACGTTTCCTTTTCAGTTTTCCGCTCTTTATATCTCCTGTCAATTTTAATGGAGAGGTGCATCAGATCCTCCAGAGAGCTAGGAGACGGGTATTGCACCAGCGAATCTTTAATCTGTTCAGATAGGCCGACACGGAACTGACTACGTAAGGCAGGGTCGTTCCATCCACTGTCAGGTGACCATCTACGGAATTCCGCGCAGTATTCTTCTGCCGACCGTCTGCCTTGTTTCAAGGACCGTAGGTGAGCTTTCGCGGAGGCCACTCGATCCGGGTCATCATACAGTAAACCCAATGCCTCAAAGAAGGAGTCTACGGACTGCATGGCCGGACTGGTCTGTGGCAAAGAAAACGCCCAGGACTGGGGGTCACCCTGTAGAAGGGAAATAATAATCCTAACTCGTTGCTGCTCTGAACCGGAGGAGCGGGGTCTCATCCGAAAATAGAGCTTGCAGCTCTCCCTGAAGTTCCGAAACAAGGTTCTATTTCCGGAGAACCGATCCGATAAATTCATTTTGGGCTCACAGATGGGATCTGGAGGAGATTGTGAAGCTTTTGTGGCTTCTTCTTGAACAGACATACGCTCAGCCAATCCCTGCATCATCTGATACAAAGACTCAACATGGCCTGCTAGGGTTTGTGCCGGAGATGGTGTGGATCCACTTGCATCCATCCTAATCTTGTCTCCGTGAGTGGGCCGGTTATAATGTTAGGAACCCCTCCAGCCGGCACAACACAACCCGGAGTCTACTCTGCCAGTCAGGTGTTCACTGGAGCCCCTGATGGTGGGGACAGACTGGGCTGCAGACTGACAGAGGGTCGTGAAGTGTGTACCGGCTGGGGAGAACCCAGGCAAGAAGAGTCAGGTCTACGCAGAGGTCAAAGGCCGGCAGCAGGTAACAGTAATGATGAACAAGCTGAGGTCAGAGGTCACAGGCAAAGTAGCAGAACGGGTAAACAAGCCAAGGATCAGGGTCACAGGAAACACAAGCGAAGTCCAATACGAAGCCAAGGGTCATACACGGGAAGTCAAACGTAGATACAGGATACAGGGACTGGAACAAGCAGGTCAGCAGACTGGAGCACAGAAGCTATAACCGGCAATGAGGCAGCAGACCTCATTGCCTTAAGTACAGACACAGACCAATCAGCAGTTGAACACACTCCTGCAGGCTAATTTACTAGTATCCAGCAGGGCCAATCAGGGCTTGCCCCTGACCTACACAGTTGCAGGCTAATGCCTGTTAATAAGCCTAATCAGCCCACAGGCTGCCTGCTATGCGCATGCGCCCGGCTACCAGCACCGCCGGGACGCAGCGCTAGTGTACTAGCGTCTGGCCGTTGCCCTGGTAACGGCCGGACAGGAAGAGGAAATGACGTCCCGCTCGTCAAGGTGACGGCCGGGACGCTGGGGCGCATGAGAAGCGAGCCGCGGCGGCTGTGAGTACCGCCGCGGCTGGTGACACTTCTGACATAACTAAACCTGATCTTACTATCAACATCCAAAGAATGGTGGCGAATTATTTTAACAACAACATAGAAATAGACACGCGACCGTCACTTTACATACTGGGAGGAAAAAAATGCAATTTGGAGACCTATGCACAAACTCGCTTTGCAATACCTATGCTGCCCACCCTCCATTATGTACTCAGAAAATGTTTTCAGCACAGCAGGGAACCTTGTCAGCAATCAGCGTAAGAGACTACTTCCTCAAATGTGGAAAAGATGATGAACATCAAAATGAACTACAAGAGGAAGGCCTTTTCCGGCAATCACAACAAAGTACAGAGACTTCTGTAATGGTGAATTCCAGCGGGGATGAATTAATATTGTGTGAGGATGATGTACGCACTGATGAGGGCAAAGATGATGACAACAACAACTTGCCACTGTACAGTTCAATGACAGCACTGTTAGCTTACCTGCCTTAAGACCATTGGTAGCCAGTTTTGTGAGGGCCTAAACAAAATAAGCACTTCAGCCACAAAAGAGGCAGCCCATGTCGCTGAAGTGATTGGAATTGTCCTTGGTAATTTGTTAAAATGGACATGTACAGTTTAATACATGTCCATTTTAACATATTACCAAGGACAATTCCATCTTGCACTGTTTGACATTTAGGCCTCAGTCTATCAGCTTGTCTAACAGTCAATAATTCTGGTGTCAGCAGTATTATTAGGCCACCAATTCACATGGTGGACAGTAGGATAGGTAGACAATTCAAATGTGGGCAGTATTATTATAGGGCTAGGCATGTGGTTAGGGACAGGGATAGGGATGGGGTATGGTCTAGGGACAGGGATAGGAATAGGGACATAGGGATAGGGACAAGTCTAGGAACAGGGTTAGCGTTAGGGATAATACTGTCTACATTTGAATTGTCAACCTAATAATTACTGTCTACATTTCTATTGTTGTCCTAATAATTCTCATTATATTGTCAACTTTATAACCTTCTCTAGTCTGTTTCCCATTAATCATATTATGTCATAAGGGTGGGTGGATGTCCCCGAGGACAATTCCATCTTGCACCAGTTTTCTTTCCTGACACTGCTGTGTGGCACTGGCAATGTTCCCTAGATGTGATATAAACTAGAGATGCTCAGGCTCGGTTCCTCAGAAACCGAACACACCCGAAATTAGGGGATCCAAGTACCGAGCGCTTTTTTGGATTCGGAAATGAGGCAAAACGTCATCGTAGCGTCGTCGGATCTCGGAAGTTTTGGAATTTATAAATACCGTCCTCCACGACGATCTAGCGCCATTTGAGAGGGATACAGAAGGAGTAGCAAAATTTAGAGAATTGAAAGAGAAGGGTGGTAGCAGTGTTAAACAAAGTAATCAGTGACATTCAGGAGAGCTCCATAGCTCTAGTGTTAAATCTCATTGCAGAAAAATACAAATCCTTGTGCTGCTGGCAGGGTTGGTGTAGTTCTGCAGTCCAATTCTACTGTGTTATATAGGTAACACACAGATAGGAGAGCTCCAGTGTTAAATCTCATTGCAGAAAAATACAAATAATAGTGCTTACAAGGTTGATGTAATTCTGCAGTCCAATTCTACTGCGTTATATAGGTAACAAACAAAAAGGAGAGCTGCGCTGGTAATTCTCATTGCATAAAAAAAAGCGAGTGCTGTCAGGGTTGGTGTAATTCTGCAGTAAAATTGTACAGTGTTATATAGGTAACATAAAAAATTAGAGCTGCGTTGCTAATTGTCATTGCTGAAATACAAATAGTAGTCCTTGCAGGCTTTTCATCTGAATTTGCACCAAAAAGTGTACAGTGTTATATACACCCAAATACAAGAGTTCCATTGCTCCATTGCTAATTGTCATTGCTGAAATACAAATACTAGTCCTTGCAGGCTTTTCTTCTGAATTTGCAGGCAAATTCAGAAGTGTTATATAGGTAACAGACAAAGAGGAGTGCTCCATTGCTAAGAATCATTGCTGAAATACAAATAGGATGGCTAGAAGGCTTGTCTTCTGAATTTGCAGACAAATTCTACTGCGTTATATAGGTAACAGACAAAGAGGAGTGCTCCATTGCTAAGAGTCATTGCTGAAATAGAAATAGGAGGGCTAGCAGGCTTGTCTTCTGAATTTGCAGGCAAATTCTACTGCGTTATATAGGTAACAGACAAAGAGGAGTGCCTCATTACTAACAGTCATTGCTGAAATAGAAATTATAGGGCTGCCTGGCTTGGTCTAAATCTGTAGTTACATTTTACTGTACCATAACACACTCAGAAACAGGAGAGGTGGCAGGGTTCAGTGCTGAAACAGAAATTGTTATAATAGGGCTGTCAGTGTTCTTCAAAGTCTCCAGTTACATTGTATTGTGCCATAGCTCATACAGAAAAAGGAGGGGTGACATTGTTGTTTTCACTCTCCAGTATCAGTCATGGTGATACTAATCCCTCTACCTCATGTGCTAAAGCCTATGTTCAAGTGCATAGTAGTTTTAAGTCAGGGAAACAAAAATGTAAATAAAAAGCTTGTACCTTTTTAAAGAAAAAAAACCTCTCCAAAAAAGGTGAAAGTTTACTGTAGAAAAACATAAAATTGCCAAGATATCATTCTACCCAAAATATTACCAGGCATACTAGCATCAGGTAACTCCCTTCTCTTAGCTAGATTTCAGCACCTGCAATCTACACTGTCATCATATTCACCCTCATAATTGTGTACATCTTCCTCAAACAATACTAATTCATCCCTGCTGGAATCCACCATCACACAGTTCTGTGTACTTTGATGTAATTGCCGATAATGGCCTTCCTCATGGAATTTGTAGTTCATTTTATGGCAGAGATGTCACGATTTTTGGGCAATTCTTTTAGAGCAGATTAAATCTTAAAATGTTGTGCTGACTCATCTGCATCTCCACTGGGTGTCTTGGGAAAGCTAAGTTTTTTCTGAGATGCAGTTGCCAGAGAAACTAGAGGAGGAGACATTATTACAAGATGTTGATAGCTCTTGGATCCTGGCGAAGCGAATTAATTCCTAGATCTACAATTACAATATAGTAAGCGGATTTGCTTAATTTAATTTCATCCTTCAATTTCTCTAGCTGCTTCTCAAAATGTATAATTAAGGCAATCACTTGTCTCAAGCTAACCGTGTCTGCACTCTCTTCACAGGTGACTACTTCGCTGGACTAAAGTACATTCCCCCTCAAATTCTAGTCTTCTTGCAGCTGCTGCATTCTCCTACATGATGTTGCAGAATTCTGAAAATAACCCTCAATTTTTCAGGACACAGACAGCATCTCCTGCATGTCATTTTATTTTTTTTAAAAGTTCTGTACCACCAAGTTGATTGTGTGAGCAAAACAAGAAATGTGATGGAATTCCCCCCTGCTGTAATGCTCTAACAATATTGGTGGTGATATCAGAAATCACATATACTCAAGAGAGTCCAAGCAGGATTAGCCATGTTGCAATGACATCCCTTAGTTTCTGTAACAGATTGTCAGAAGCCACTGATACACAGAGTAGGCTACTTCTGAAAAATGTGACGTACTTCGGTACTTGCTGCTGCTGTTCCTGCTGGTGAAGGTGAATCACCAACCCAGTGGGCTGTCACAGTCATATAATCTTTAGTTTGTCCATTTACGCTTGTCTCCATATCTGTTTAAGTGTACAGTGGGTAGAAATGTATTTTGTAGCCCAATAATTACATTTTTACGACCTTTTAGGTAGAGGTGAGGAATAGCTTTTCTAGTAAAATGGTGTTGTGATGGAATTTGGTAATAGGGACAGAAGACTTCAATTAACTGTCTAAAACCAGCTGCATTAATAGTGGATATTGGATGCAGATTTAATACTAGTATAGTCCCCATGGCGTCTGTGATCCGCTTTGCGACTGGGTGACAACTTTCTTACTTTTTTCCTCTAGCAAAGGATTGTTTAACAGGCAATTGTTGTAAACTACTAGTAGTATTCTTCTGGGTTGAAGACCGACCCCCAGCAGCAGCAGCAGCAGCAGCTGCAGCTGGAGTAACGCACAATAATTCTTCAGAGAACTCATGGTTAGTGGAGGAGTTATCTAGCCTTAGCAACTTGGATGCAGGACTAATTCCCATCACATGTGAGGATATTGATGATGAAGGTGTTGGGGGTGTAGATTGCAGGTGCTGGGATCTAGATGAGAGAAGGGAGGTAGATGATGCTGGACTGCTTGTTGTTAATTTTTTAACATAAGTTTCTGATTTTCCCAATAGCTTACCATGAACTCGCTTCAAATGCCGTAACATGGATGAGGATCCTAGTTGGTTAAGGTCCCTATCTCTACTGAGTGTGGCTTTACAAACGCTACAAATGGCTAGACAACTGTTGTCAGGATTTGTGTAAAAATAATTCCACACATAAGAGGTGGATTTTTGGTCTTATGTCCTGGCAAGAACTGCTGCAATCTTTGTTTGAAAGTGTATGAAAATAATATTGTGACCTGTGAGGTGGTCAAAATTGACTGCAAATGACTTTAAATAAGTGTTAGTGAAGTTAATAATAATGTAGGATCGTCCTTTTCATGATCTACAACAGAGTATGTTATTTATTTTGCTATTTGACATTTTTTATGTTAAGTACCTGGGTGGTGTCTTTTTAATATTTTTTTTGTTACAAACGGTTCGTGAAAAAGATCTTTGGAACTGGAAACATTGGATGTTTTAGAGTTAATGTCTAGACACTAGGGCTACCAGGTGGGTTGTTAAGGTTTTTATGGCAGAATATTGGTAATTTGGGGTTCTTCACATATAGATATTCAAATTCTGTTTTGTTCAGTATTCTTTTGGTTAATGAGCTTTTGAGTAGATCATCCAACTTTTAGCTATATATCCTAGTGGGATCAATATTTAAGGCTTCTTATGTATAGTTATCATAAATCAGTCTGGTGACTTCTTTTATGTAATCTACTTTATTCAGGACAACTATCAAATGGTTTGATTCCCAGTTCGTTCATTTTACTGAGTTGTTGGAGGACTGTTCTTTCATATTTTGAGATTTTTTTTTTCTCCCTATGTCATAGATTTATTTTCAGATCTTTTTCTACCATCTTTAAAAGGTCTCCAACAAGTGACCTTTAGGGAGACTTGGATAGAAAGAGGAGTTAGCCTTCAGATTAGTATATATAAATTTGGATCTTGTGTCTTCCTTTTCTTGCTTAAAATATTTTTGAGTGTCAATTTTCGTACAAATTTCGGTAGGTCTATATAAGTTTCAAATTTATAAGAAACTTGGGACAAACTTAAAAACCTTATTGAATAAATTCATTTGGAATATGGTCAATTTTTTGTTACTTAGGTTAAAGAACCCATATGGTTTTACTTCCTAATTTTTGGAATTGCGCAAAAATATTTGTCTCTCTTGCATGCCTCATTTTTTTCTGACCATTGTTATTTTTTAAAATATGTTCGATTGCTCATGTATACCTGTGATAAACTGTGTCTTGGGGTTGAGGTGCTGTCTAAAACATTTTTTTTTCTCTCTTTTCCCTGTTTGTCCTGGTGGTTGGATATACTAAATTTGGCTGAATTCCGAGGCTTATAGAATCTTTTTTGTTTTTGTTGTCCATTCATTTATGGATTCCCGTTAGTCTTTTTTCATTGTTGGTCTCTCTTCACTGTTATTATTTTCTTTCATTTTTATATTTCTGTAGTCCTCGTTATAATCATTACACCCCTTCTTAGTTTTCGAAATCCTCTGAATGTTCTAGAGAGGATTTTTTTTTTCAAATAGTTTATATTTCTTTCTCTACTTTTTGAAGACAGATTTTTCTTTCTGTTATGCTAAGTTCAATCAATTGGAAAGATCAGTTGTCTAGTGTCTCATTTCCTCTTTTTCTTTTTTTTTTTTTTAGAAACTCCCGTTTCTTCAGAGATGAAGGTAAGTTTTTTGATAATTCTGAGGCCCAGAGGTATTAACCTATTCTACTTGTATTTGGTTAAAGTAGAAAAATTCCACCATTGTTTTATTTCAGCTTATTAAAGTTATAAGTCATTTTTCATACCTCAAAAAATGAGAACAAAATGTTGTCTCATTAGCTTGTGATCAGGGCTGCCAAGAGGAATTCAGGGCCCCGGTACAACAACTTCATGGGGCAGCCCTTACAGTTGAGTATGTAAAAAAATATCTAATTGTAGTGTTCATACAATTGGGGGCCTGGCTATGCATTATTGGGTGTGGCCAGGTCACCCTTCTACAAAAAAATAATCTGCATTGATATGTACACCATTGATCGGTCACCAAAAATTGGGATTGGCCCACTAGAATTACAAAATTTCTCCTGCTCTCTCCTACCTGTTCTTGTCACTTTCACCACCTGTGGCGGAAGGTTTCTTTAGTTGCGGCTTGTCTGGATCCTGGAATGTTGGGGGCCCCATTTGGAAAAAAAATGGGTACATTTAGAAAATTACAGCCAGCCCCGGCATCAAATCAATACCATCCGCGGCTAATAATTAGGCCTTCCTCCAGCCCCAACATTAAAATAATAGTATTCACATTTAATAAATAACTTATTTCCCTCCATACAAACAGCCCCAGCAATAAATTAATAGTATTTACATTTCAGAAATGTACCTATCTCCCGCAACCATCACTGCCATTAAATAATTCATAGGCACATTTAATAAAGAGACCTCATTCTCCTCAAACTCACCCCCACATTCAGTAGCCTCCAAACCATCCCATCTTTAGTTAATAGTATCCACTATTAAATTGACCCACCATCACCCCACAATCAAAATTGCACCCATTAATTAGCCACCACCTACCTCACACTACATTGCCACAAGCCCCCTGTGCCATCACACACACACATTTCCACAAGCCTCCTGTACCATCACACAGACATTACTGTGCCCCTTTATCACCACTTTGTGCCCCCTTATGATCACACAGCGCCCTCCATGCTGCTTTTCCTCCCTTCACTTAGGCCCCCATCATAATACTGTGCCATGCTGCCTCCCATCCCTCTCCTTCATCACTGTGCCATGCTGCCCCCCTTTTTCATCACAGTGCCATGCTGCCCCCCCCCCTCCATCACTGTGCCATCCTGCCCCTCTCTCCATCACTGTGCCATCCTGCCCCCCTCTCCATCACTGTGCCCTCTTGCCCCCCCTCTCCATCACTGTGCCATCTTGTTCCCCCTCCTTCATCACTCGGTGGCTTTCTGCTGGACCCCCTTTTTTCCTCATACTTTGCTTTTCTCTCCCCCCTGTTTCATCATGCTGTACCTCTCCCCTCCCCTTTTCATCATACTGTGCCTCTCCCCCCGTTTTTCATCATACTGTGCCTCTCTCCCCCCTTTTTCCTCATACTGTGCCTCTCCCCCCCTTTTTCCTCATACTGTGCCTCTCTCCCCCTTTTTCCTCATACTGTGCCTCTCCCCCACCTTTTTCCTCATAATGTGCCTATCCCCCCTTTTTCATCATACTGTGCCTCTCTCCCCACTTTTTCCTCATACTGTGCCTCTCTCCCCCCCTTTTTCTTCATAATGTGCCTCCCCCCCTTTTTCCTCATACTGTGCCTCTCTCCCCCCCTTTTTCCTCATACTGTGCCTCCCCTCCTTTTTCCTCATACTGTGCCTCTCCCCCCCTTTTTCCTCATACTGTGCCTCTCTCCCCCCATTTTTCCTCATACTGTGCCCCCCCTTTTTCCTCATACTGTGCTTCTCTCCCCTTTTTTCCTCATATTGTGCCCCCTTTTTCCTCATAGTGTGCCTCACCCCTCTTTTCCTCATACTGTGCCTCTCTCCCCCCTTTTCCTCATTTTTGCCTCCCTCCCCTCCTTTTTCCTCATATTGTGCTTTTCTGCTTTCCTCCCTTCTTTTACTTACCTTTGTATTAGCTTCTTTCTTTTTTTCTCTTCTCTTTTCTTCTGTCTTCTCTATTGTTGCTTCTTTCTTGGTCCTCTGTGCGCCACTCCTCACTGAATGTCAGGCGATACTTGATGACATCACGCCTGATATTCAGTGTAAACAGAACAGAGAGGAAGCAGGAGGGACACCGGCAACACGATCACGTAAGGGTCACCAACAAAGGGACAGAGCCCTGCACCTGCAAAAGAAAAAAAAAGCTGAAAGAAAAAACAAAACATTAAGTTTAAAAAATACAAAAAAATTAAAAACGTGTGCAGTGAGGGCCCAGGTAATTAGTACCCTCACCCCCCCCCCCTCTTGGCGGCCCTGCTTGTGGTTGTAATCTTTTGTCTTTAGTTGAAAAAAATCTCTTACAACCTGGAGACTCTATCCAGGTTAAAAAGGTCTCTGAAAAGCTACATATTTATTAATGTGGATACCTGAATTCTATCCCTTTTCAGACTGTTGACTATTGAATTTTCATTATACTTTAAGCTATGCAGCTACAATAAATAGCAGGTTAATATTTTCACTTAACTTAGATGCTGGTACATCTTGGATAATTCTAATATTGACATATATAAGAATTACACAGTATATATTTTAATATTGCTTTTTTGGACAGATTGTAATTTATCACATTTTATCAGCTAAATGATTGAGTTTACACTAATACATTTTTAAAAAAACTGACATTCTAACATTGTCAAGAGTTGGCTATAATTGTGACTAGGGCCCCATTTGTTGGTACTGCAATTTTGGTCTACACAATGATTGTTTTTCTTTTTAGTCTTCCATATTAAAGAAGGTTATAATATTGAATTATTTTTATCAACTGTAATTTTTTTTTACTTTACCAAGTCAACAATTTCCATGTGCCTGTCTCTGGCACCAGTTGGGAGAGCATTTTATCTTCTTTTCCTGCTTTGATTTGAGTTCAATGTATGTCATTATTGAGATGTGCACTTCAAGAGCTACAGATATGATGGACAAATATATTATTACACTCAAAAAGTCTACTTGACTCCCTGTTCAATGCATATACTTCTAAGCTATTTTTATCAAACCACTCAGTAGAATGTAATTTGCATGGAAGTTCTTGCATTTGTTTTCTTCCCCAAGCTTACTGCACAATATTTTTGGATCGCTGTGTATTTTACATTATCTTACTAATTATTATAAATTCACAGAATAGAGTTTTATGCTAGAACAAACCAAAACATATATTTTAGATTACATATTTTGTCATATATAAATAAGCAATATAAGGACATGACACAATATATCACATGTGTTGGTATATTAGATCTTTAGATTGCTTGAACAATTAATGAATTCTAACTTTTATGTTGGCTGCTCTGGAAGGTAAATACTGTATAAATGATAGTAAGAGCCATTAAACTACAAAGTAATAGACCTTGTTAGAAAGCTAAAGCTATTATTTTAGCACACCCTAGAGAAAGTTAAAATGCATATTTAAGTTAAATGAGAAATTAAGGTAAATGGGGCATAAATGAACAAAAGCTTTAGAAAAAAAATAGGATTACACTTCTTCTTGTAAGAGCATGCAGAAACTGCTACAGCATATTGGTAACAAACCTAAATTATTACATATGATATATATACACTTACAAATGATTTGTATTATACAGAGATTTATTATAAGCTTTCCTGTTTTACCTTGTTTTACTATATTACAGACCACTTTTGAGGTTGTATTTCAATTGGAAAAAAATAATAATAACGCTTTTCATTATAATGTGTTTTAGAAACATAATTATATGCGACAGGCTACCTTGGTTGAGGTTTCCAGTGGAGCGAACATGTGGCTTTCTGCTGCTGTATTCCAATTACATTGATAGAATATACATGACTTAATATGATGACAGACGAACATTATTTAATTATAATAATTTAAAATACATACATTAAAGAGATTCTAAACCAAATATGTAAAAATATTTATTAAATATAAATATTCTGGTTCATCTGCTGACATAAGTCCCTTTCCGTGCCGTATCTTGCTTGAAATAGTTATGCGCATACTCAGAAATGGACCTTGCACCAATGAATGCAGTTGTATGCAATTCATGTCCAAACACACATGACACTTAATGACTATGACTTGAAGGCCAGAATGGGGGAGGGAAGGGGCGAATGAACGTAGGCAATGTACACTAAGGGTTGTGCCAAGAGAATGTCGGTGCAGATGAGGCTGATTCAAGCCCTGTGTTTCTTTTAAGTACGTGTTTTTTTTTAGCCATATAATGTGCACCAGCTAAAGGCAGGTGTAAGTGCTGATAGTGATGACTAGAGATGGGCGGGTCCGGTTCTCCGAGAACCGAACCCACCCGAACTTTGGGTATCCGAGTACCGAGCTGAGCAGCTCGGTACTCTCCCGCCAATTCCGAATCCAAATCGAGGCCGAACGTCATTGTGACGTCGTCGGATCTCGGGACTCGGTTCTCGCGATACTTCAACTTTATAAATACACGCCTCCACAGCAATCCATCGCCATTTGACAGAGGGAGAGAGCAGGGTGTAGTCATAGGCTAATTAGAGCAGGGACAGAGAAAGAATACAATATTGTTCTTGCAATTGCTCTAACCAAAATCGCTAGTGCAGAGAGGAGGATAGAGGTTTATTATTTTTTCTTCATATTTGGCACTCCCCAGCGCTTTTGGGTTGTCCCCCATAATTGTGCATTAATATTTCTGGCTGTCAAAAGTCATATCTGTCAGCAGTATCTACTCAATAAATGTTAGCACTCCTCAGTGTTTTTGGGGTGTCCTCTCTAATTGTGCATTAATATTTCTGGCTGTCAAAAGTCATATCTGTCAGCAGTATCTACTCAATAATTTTAAGCACTCCTCAGTGTTTTTGGGGTGTCCTCTCTAATTGTGCATTAATATTTCTGGCTGTCAAAAGTCATATCTGTCAGCAGTATCTACTCAATAATTTTAAGCACTCCTCAGTGTTTTTGGGGTGTCCTCTCTAATTGTGCATTAATATTTCTGGCTGTCAAAAGTCATATCTGTCAGCAGTATCTACTCAATAAATTTTAGCACTCCTCTGTGTTTTTGGGGTGTCCTCCCTAATTGTGCATTAATATTTCTGGCTGTCAAAAGTCATATCTGTCAGCAGTATCTACTCAATAATTTGTAGCACTCCTCAGTGTTTTTGGGGTGTCCTCCCTAATTGTGCATTAATATTTCTGGCTGTCAAAAGTCATATCTGTCAGCAGTATCTACTCAATAATTTGTAGCACTCCTCAGTGTTTTTGGGGTGTCCTCCCTAATTGTGCATTAATATTTCTGGCTGTCAAAAGTCATATCTGTCAGCAGTATCTACTCAATAATTTGTAGCACTCCTCAGTGTTTTTGGGGTGTCCTCCCTAATTGTGCATTAATATTTCTGGCTGTCAAAAGTCATATCTGTCAGCAGTATCTACTCAATAATTTTTAGCACTCCTCAGTGTTTTTGGGGTGTCCTCCCTAATTGTGCATTAATATTTCTGGCTGTCAAAAGTCATATCTGTCAGCAGTATCTACTCAATAATTTTTAGCACTCCTCAGTGGTTTGCGCTCAGAATGGATTCAAAGCAGTCCACATATGATCTAAATGAGCAACCAGGTTCTGTCACCAGTCCTGATGTTAGTGTTCCCAGTACGTCATCTGGCCAAGGCGATGTCAAACAACAGAGTGTTTTCAAATTAGTGCAAAAAACAAAAACCAAAAAAAAATTTACTGTATTGAAGCGAAAAAGAAGTGTAACTGAGCAAAAGTTAAGTGACGATAAAAAAAAAATTGCAAGCATGCCATTCTACACACGCAGTGGCAAAGAGAGAATGAGGCCTTCACCTTTGGCTATTAGTGGCAGATCCCAAAAAGTTACCCAGGCTACAATTGGTGCACAACTACTGTTACGCGTCAAAGCTGAGCTGCAAGATACCAGTGAGGCATTACAGGAGAATATTTGCTCTGATTCACAAATGACAACAATCCCTGTGGAGAGTCCATCCAACAGTGGGATGTCTAATCGTGAGCATTCTGCTGATGTGTGCCTTAATAGCCCGAGTGTAGCCGGTGATACCCAAATTGAGGATGCCACTTTGGAATTAGAAGAGGATGAGGGGGAGATTTGTGTAGGCGACGAGGGCGCTAATGATGATGTTGATGATTATGATGCAGACAGATACCAAATTGCCTTTCTCAATTTCTATTTATATTCTAGATTATATAACGGCTGAATAGTTTTCTATTTTACTCCTAGTGGAGAGAGGATCTGATGCAGACAGATACCAAACTGCCTTTGTCCATTTCAATTTATATTGTACAGTCTATAATGGCTGAATTTTTTAGTATTTTATACAAGTGGAGGGGGGGCTAGAGAGACAGAAACCAAACTGGCTTTCTCCATGTCAATTAATATTGTACAGTCTATAATGGCTGAATTTTTTGGTATTTTATACAAGTGGAGGGGGGCCTAGAGAGACAGAGTGACCCCAAACTGTCTTTCTCCATGTCAATTAATATTGTACAGTCTATAATGGCTGAATTTTTTAGTATTTTATACAAGTGGAGGGGGGCCTAGAGAGACAGAAACCAAACTGGCTTTCTCCATGTCAATTAATATTGTACAGTCTATAATGGCTGAATTTTTTGCTATTTTATACAAGTGGAGGGGGGCCTTGAGAGACAGAAAGCAAACTGGCTTTTTCCATTTCTTTACATATTTAACTATAAGTGTAGGGTGTAATATACATTCAAAGACGATGGCTGCATTGCCAATATGCATAGATGGAGAGGAAGACAATCTGTTTTGTGTGTAGAATAGGCCTACCAACGAAGAATTAAACTGTTTTTTTGGATGATTTATTACCTCAACAATTAGATTACTTGTCTCTAAAACAGTTGGAGCACTAAATTGGGTTAATTTAGGCCCAAAAACATGGATTTTCCCAAAAAATAGCAAAACAAAACCAAACAAAACCAAAACCAAAACCAAAACACGCAATGGCGGTTTTGCAAAACCAAAACCAAAACCAAAACACGACGGTAATCCAGATCCAAAACCGAATCCAAAACCAAAACACGGGGGTCAGTGACCATCTCTAGTGATGACTAACATGGCATAGCCATTGTTTCAAAAACTACTCCTATGTATGCCACTTGCAAGGCACAGAACATGTGTATGCAAGTAAGATAAACTATAAAAATGCATTTTATGTACAGTTCATATTAAGAGCATACTGATTTATGTATTTACTATAAAAAAGTTTACAAATATTTGTATTAATTATTATAGTATTATGAGTTGTTAATTTATTGTTTAAAATATTTTTTTGTGTATGTGATCTGATAGGACTTTATATTGCATATATGCATGTGTATCCTGCACTCAGTTCTATCTGTCTACATACGGCAAGTAACATTTAGCCTGAACGTACTTATACCCAGATTTAAATGTAAAAGTATATTGAGATCCTCTTGTGTTTGAATATGGTCTGTATGGTCTGAACTGCACTCAAGTTACGTGCTTGTTTGTAAACAAACAGTTGTGTGCCTGTTGCGTCTTAAAATAAATCAGGCCCAAACTGCAAATATGCTTCAAATTTATGTAAATTGCATTAACTTTATAATTAAATATTAAGAGAATGAGTAATGGTTATTTTTTCTAAGAAAATTTCCCATGCAAAATAAAAATCTAGCAAAACTGTTCTTTCATAAACTGCAATGATGAATTAGAACATGATTAGACGCACGATTAAGCCAGAGAGAGATTAAAAGCTAAGGTTGGTATACATAACTATTTCTCCAACTAAGGGTTAAATAACCAAGGAGGTGGTGATGCCTATGTACAGGTCATGGTGAGGAAGAGTCAATTAGTTCTCTTGGGATCCAGACAAGCAGCCCTGCCATCCTTTCCCTACTGCTGGATTCAGTGTTCTTGTTGCCCGGGTTATAGTACTGGCATGAGGCTGTGAGGTTGGAGATGCATGAGTTCTGGTAAATTGTACGTGTGTGCTGGTCTAGCCCCGGAGGTATCATGGGCCACTTGGTGCACGGGCTGAGGTATTGTACGGGTGTGCTGGCCTAGCTGTAGATGGCCAGATGTAATGGGCCACTTGGTGCACAGACCAGGTATGGTACAGGTGTGCTGGTCCAGCCCCGGTGGTATGTTGGGCCATATTGTGCACAGGACGTGATAATTGTGCACAGGTCAGGTATGGTATGGGTGTGCTATTCGAGCCCCAGCAGTATTTATTATTATTATTAATTTTTATTTATAGGGCGCCACAAAGTATCCGTAGCGCCGTACAAGGACAAACAATGGCACAGTACAAGGTGAAACAGCACAGTACAAGTAACAATAAGCACTATAACTCTGGGGGCTCAGGCACAGCATGAAAGAGAGGGAGGGAGAGGAAAAGTAAGTATAGGCAGGTAACTATGGCCCAAGAGGGTGGGCACGGATGACAGGTTGAGAGTCACTGAGGGGAGCGGAGAGAAGCGAGAGGAGACAGAGGGCAGAGGGACTGAGAGGAGGTGAGCTGAGTAGCTGGAGAGCGCAGTTAAAAGTGATGGAAACAGAAGGTAGGAGAGCCCTGCTCAAAGGAGCGAACAATCTAAAGGGAGGGGAAGACAGACAGACACATGGATGAGACGGGGAGACGGGAGAAATGGAGACGGAGTCGAGGAAGGGGGAGAAGGTAAGAAGGGATGAGAAAGAGAGGTAGCCGACCGGTGGGAGTTTAGGCATGAGACTGGAAGGCTTTAAGGAAAAGGTGGGTTTTTAATGAGGACAGATTAGGGGAAGTTCTGATGGAGCGGGGGAGCTTGTTCCAATGGAGGGGAGCGGCGCGGGAGAAGTCTTGGATACGTGTGTGAGAGGAGGTAATCAGAGGGGAAGAGAGGCGATGATCATTGGACGATCGCAGTGAGCGGGAGGGAGTGTGAATAGAGATAAGGTTAGAGATGTAGGGAGCAGTGGAGTTGGCGAGGGCCTTGTAAGTCAGAGTGAGGAGCTTGAAAAGGATTCTGTAGGGGAAGGGGAAGGGGAAGTATGTGGAACCACCCGGTGGTAGGATTGATGCCAGGACTGGAGTCCCAGGCTGGAGCAATTTTTGGAGTGGCAGGAGAGCACTATACAGCCAAAAAGAAATTGGTAAAGCACACATGGATGGTAGTGAGGAATTTGGAACCCGTTCACGTCAATTAGTCGGTTTAGTTTCGGTGCAAGTAGAGCCCCTTTGGGCTGGCTTGCGGGGTGTTACGATTAGCCCAGATTGGGTTCCAGAATGCCTCGGGACTAATGTGCTAGTTTAAGTATACACTATAACAAAGCGCTTAAGTAAAATGGCAGGTGAATACGGATGTCCTGAGGATGGAACTCGTGATGGGACATCCTGATTAGTATTAATCAGTAGCCAAGGCTGAGTACAGTGTTCTCAATCCACCTTATAAGTGGGAGGTTAAGTCAATACATAGAGTAAATTGTCAACAAGTCGGTGTGGTGTAATTTATTACATAGCATAAGTGTTAAGGTTAACTTATTGGTTTATGGTTTTGTTATCAATCGCTAAGCATTTTATATTTGTTTATAAACCTTAGTCATAAATGAACCAGAGTATGCTTTGTATATTGCCCAAATATACTCATACTGTAAACATATGCATATACAGTATATAAATTTCACATTCTAAAGGGCACATGCAGGCACTTTGCACAACTGTTTGGTGATCTGTCATAAAACTGTCACCACAAAGTTCTGCCTATTATCATTTTGGGCGACCCCTTTAATTCATTAAAACTTTTTTTCTGTCTTTTTAAAATACTATAAATTGGAGCTACATATACGTCTTAATTAAAAAAAATAAAGTAAGGGGGTTTTGAGCGCATATTATTTTATTTTCCCAGATCAAATATGCTGGAACTGCAGAAAGGACTATGCACTCAAAATAATGACTGACACCTGAATGTGCATTCTTCGTCCTTTGTAGATCACTAGTGTAACACCCCTGTCTGTATTATGCGTTGTGAGGGTGTATATATATATATAAAATGATGCAGATGCTTCTCACCTCCTTTACTTTGTTTTTACTGCTTCCACCCGAATCGCTGATTTCTCTTCTGGGGGGTTCTAAAGATACACCAGGAGGAGATTCGGGAAATCCCCTGCCCAGTATTAACACTCTGTGACAAACTGTGTGCTGCAAAAGCCAGCCGGGCACATTAACTGAAATGGATCGACTAAATGCAGCTTTGGGATTTTATAGAAAAATATACTTTGGTATAATTTGAAATAATGGTGCAAACAATACAATACAGTAATAAGACAGTGTGGATGAAAGTGGAGCACCACTTCTTACTATTAACACCAATAAATCAATTATATTAACAGCATACAATATAAACATTAATTGTCACAGCCTTATACACTGGAAAAATATATCAGATGCTATCTCTACTGGCTCCTGATACTGGGAATATCTCAAAGGTTGAATGTATATATTTTTACTTATAACTCTACAATGTACTGCCAAACACACACATCAGCAGTATTCAAACATGCCACATAAATGGAGCAGTGCACTGCAAGTTCGGGCCCTTCTGTATAGATGCCAGCATGGCATGGAAGCATCATGTGTCCAGTTTGCAGCTTTTAGAGATCTTTATATCACTTGCAGTAAGGTACAGCAGTCACAGCATGCAAACCCTCCTGTAGCACATACTTACCTACTTTTGACAGGCTCCCTCCGGGAGATCACTGAAGAGGGGTGTGAAGGGAGGGCGGATGGTGCTGGGGCTTTGCGATTCACGTCATTTTGGTCCCGTAACCTGTGATGTATGCCTGTTTGGGGTCTTTTTACAGTGGTAAAAAGACCCAAAGCAGGCATTACGAGGCCAAAATGATGCGTATCAGGCAGCCCCACCCCCCTTCTGCCCATACACCCCTCCATGCCGGCAGATGCGAGAGAATTGCCAGCTCTCTCGGTATTCCTGGCAGACCGATTCAGAATTCGGGATTCTCCCGGACATTCCAGGAGAGTTGGCATTTATGCTGTAGCAACAACTGTAAAATCCTAAACTTGTAACCTTTCTTATTTGTATCCTGGGACTTGTAGTACCACAACTTTATTGTAACACCAAAGGGATCACCTTGTGGTATAAGCTCAAATGCTGATTAGACAAACACTTGGTCAACATTTACCTGCCCACCCATCTATCCCTGACTCTTCAGCCCTTGTGGCCAGATATAGTCCAAACTCCACTTGAATAATAACAGATAGGTAAAATAACCAGTAACTTATCTGCACCAGTGTGTGTCACAGGTCTGAACTTGATTATCTTTAAAATTTCTGACTTGCAAAATGTCCTTCTTCAGAGGTGCATATAAACCTCCGCCTGTGACTTCCCAGCAGGTTTTGTTCACCACTCCACTCTGCTCTATTATCTCTGCAGACTGTCTGTTCTCTCTGCTCAGACCGCCCATCCAGTGCCCTTCTGCCTAGGGTCACCTATCTGGACTTGTTACACAGCTCAGTCTCTCCCAGGATGCTCCTCTCTCTCTCCGCCCTCTCGTTTCTCAGTCTTCTTAGGCTCCGCCCCCTTTTCACAGTATCTTTTGTGGGAGATGTAGTTTCTCTTGCTGGACTGGAAAATAGCTATATTCATCTGTTTTCTTTCTGATGCAATTGTGATTAGAGCCTTTGGGTGCTCAGGTTCAACTGGAGCATCCCAAGGGGTTATACTAGAATATCTTGGTTTTGTATTTGAGCACAATTATAGGCCTATGTCTGCAATTAGCCTGTATTCAGCAAGCTCATGTCTGTCAAGCTGCTCTGATCAGAAGGAAATAAACATCATGACATTTTAAAAAGTGTTTATATATGTATGTGAGGTTTTTGGCACTTGCATTTTGGAAGACCTGTGTAAAAGTTAAATCCTCACTGAAATATTTTACAAATACCTTAATTTCAGAGTTAAATTGCAAAATAATCTCTTTCCTTATCATATTTCTATTTGTCCTTTTTCACTGGAATGCACTCTTAGGGATATATTTACTAAACTGCAGGTTTGAAAAAATTAAGATGTTGCCTATACCAAACAATCATATTTTAGCTGTCATTTTGTAGAATGTACTAAATAAATGATAACTAGGGGCCTGATTCATTAAGGTTCTTAAATGAAGAGGATTCTCATTTCAGTCTCCTGGACAAAACCATGTTACAATGGAAGGGGTGCAAATAAGTGTTCTGTTTTACACATAAGTTAAATACTGACTGTTTTTTCATGTAGCACACAAATATCAACTTTAAATTTCAGTGTACAAATAAGCTATCAAGTATTTGTGTGTTACATGAAAAAACAGGCAGTATTTAACTTATGTGTAAAACAGAACACTTATTTGCACCCCTTCCAATGTAACATGGTTTTGTCCAGGAGACTGAAATGAGTATCCTCTCCATTTGAGATCCTTAATGAATCAGGCCCTAGAACACAGGGCCGGACTGGGACTAAAAATCAGCCCTGGCATTTAAAACACACAGGCCCACCTGCTGTGGGCTCCATGCACGATATTGTTGCACACTGAAGTGGCGTTGCTGGTGCAGTCCAACTTGAAGCATCAGCACAAACTTGTGAATCACACTTTGTCTTCTGCTCACCCTGATCAATTCCCTTGTTGTGCAAATCAGTTTGCTTGAATTACAAAAGAGTACTGTTCCGATTGTGTGCGACAACGTAAAACGAGTACAGTAAACCCAGTGCCTGATTAAGGGGTTCCGGTCACCGTAGGCAAATACACCGACAGCACCTCCGCACCCCCCTCCCCCAAAATATAGGAATACACCTAAATATAAATATTCGGAAATATTCTCCAGCATTCAAATTTAATTGATTGCGTCGTTGTCTCTTATCTGTTCTTGCTCTTCTCTCTTGCTACTTTGTCGTCTTCTCGCTGGCTTTCGGAAATTTGGAGTCCTGTATTGAAAATGCAAAAATGTTATTATATTGCAAAATGTTAACAAACCCTGAATGATTAGGCTCTTTAATTAAAAAAAACTCCATTACGGCCAGATAAAACTACCCAATTATAAAGGCATATATAAGTAATATCTGAACATTTGTGGTAAATAAAATGTTAACCTCTACCAGCCCCATCTCACTGGTATTTAATATTCTAGTCATAGCTGAGACCAGAGAGCAGCCATGTAACCGCCACACAGAAAAGATATCATGCTCCCAAAGCTGCTCTATTTTTTAAATACTCCCCAAGACATTTCATTAACCCTGTAGGTATTTTCGTTACCAACCAAAAAGCTTCAAACAGGGATTAGTCTCCAGCGCTAATAGCAGAGTAAGCTAACGTAAAAAAAATAATAAAATAATTATTTTGTGTATATATATATATATATATATATATATATATACACACACACAAAAATTAAGGGAACAGCGCTGTAGGGGGTAAAGTGTGTAACAATGTTTGCAATTGATAAAATATTTATAAAAATATATGTATAGATAAAAATCTTAATAAAAGAAAAAATCATTTCATTACCCACCTTTGGCCATTTTCATTTCCCCCTCCTACAGCCATTGCCCCCCTTTGCCGGCATTTTTACTCACTCCCCTCTCCTGCAAACATTTTCACTTACTCCCAAACATTTTCAGTCCCTCCTCCCCCCTGCAAATATTCTCAGTCCCTCCCCCCCTGAAAACATTTTCAGTCCCCCCCTGAAAACATTTTCAGTCCCCCCTGCAAACATTACCAGTCCCTCACCCCCCCTGCAAACATTTTCAGTCCCTCTCCCTCCTGCATATATTTTCAGCCCCTCCCCCCACCTGCAAACATTTTCCGTTCCTCTCTATCTCCTGCAAACATTTTCCGTTCCTCTCCACCCCCTGCAAATATTTTCCAGTCCTCTCCACCCCCCTGCAGTTACTGTCACTGAGCCCCCAGCACCATTTTCCTTAAAGTTACGCAAATAAAAAAAAATACACCAATACACTTACCTCAGCAGCCTCCAGGAGTCCACTGTTCGCCATCTACAGCTAAACCACGCTTTGTGAATCCTATGTGGCTGCGCGTGATGTCACAACGTCACATTGCGTGGGAGCCGGGCATGCCCACACAGCCGTTGTGATGTCACACATCATGACGCTTCACTGCCGGATCCTGGGAGAGCTGGGAGCGCTGGGAGCAACTACTTTCACTGGTAGATACTGTTTTCACTGGCGCCAGAAAAGTAGACTACAGGCTATTTAAAACATAAGTTCTAATTTATGAAGTGCACTCAAAATGGATTGCAACGATGGGCCTAGATGGTCCACCGAGTAGACTTAAAAGTATACACATTCTCTTAGGAGACTAGAAGTGTATCTATGTTTTGTGTGGAGGCAGAAAAATTTAAATAGGCACATAGTGCAAAAGTGTAAAATTCACATAAAGGTTCAACCTCCTATAACTTTAGCCTCCTTTAAGGGGAAATTGGGATCTTTACTAAATGGGCACTTTTGTGTGCTCAAAGATTTTTTTAAGTGGGCAAAGTGTAGGATGGAGAGGCCAGATCTCTGCCAACTCAGACCTCAGTGAAATGGCTGTTCACCTGAAAATGTGACCTCTCCACTTCATCATCTGATTTCATTTGTTTTGCAAAATGGAATTTCACGTGCACCTACTTCCTCACTGTAGCTCTTTCCAAGTCCTCCTATTGGCTGCTGCTGCAATCTTATGCTCCTCTGTAAAGGCTGCCATCTTGCTCTGTAAACCCATTCACTTTGTCAGAAATGTACATTCAAATTAAGCACTCAGCACAGCCAAAGATGAGAAGAAGGTCCATAATATAGATTATAGTATTTGGACGTGGGAGTTATTTTCCACATATACTTCTAAAGTGCTAAGGACACACTTGTGGTGGTATTCAGAAAAAAAAAAATCACATTTTTGAATTTAGTTGAATTTAGTTCACTTTCTTGCAAACTCAGTATAAAAAAACTTTTGGGCTATTTTGGGTATTTTATTTGCCATGTGAGGAAGTGTAAATAAACTAATGGCATTTTCTGAAAATGTCCAAATTAAAATTTGTGGTGGTAAACAAATGGCTGATACTTATGTTGGACTGTGATCATCCCAAAAAGTGTCAAAATAGGCTCAGAACAATGGTGATATAAGTTTCAGTGACAAAGAGGCCCACTCTGTTTATTAAATTGAGGTGCTATATACATTGTTGTTGTTGTTATTATTATTATTATTAGTTGTACTAGAAGTAATAGTATTATGTGAAAGCATTGTATATTTTGCAGTGAGTTTTTAGGAACTAAGTTAATATATCTAATAATTATATAATTCATATACATAAAACACACCTGCATTGTCACTTCAAACAAAAGTTTTCCAACAGCATAGAAAAAAACAAGATTTTAAAAATATCCTCTTTGAAATAAAATGTTTATACATAAAGCCCATGCTGCAGAAATGTGGTATTGAGCATTATATTTGGGGTAGGGATTGTCTTATACATAAGGGTCCACAAAAGCAGATTTAACATTTAATGTAAATCCAAGAGTATGAAGCAAAGGAAACTATGAAAACATGATGAAAGAATTAAAATATTTTTTTTTTAAAAAGTATTGTTATTAGTCAAGGCACACTAGTGATCTTCTATGCTCATTGTCAGTATCTCATGCTCTAAACCAGGGCTTGGCAACCTTTTGCTATCGGCGAGCTGGAAAAAATCTTTTCAAGGCCAGGCGTGGCAGTTGTATACATATATAGTGGTCGAAGTGTGCTGGTATACGGTGCCATACCACCACTTCTTCTAATGCTTTGATTGTAAAACTGTGAATTTCTATTCACCTACATTTTCTAACCCGCCACTACTAAATTTCCACTTTGATCACTGTGTATATATCTATTTTAATCTATCGCGCTAATTTCATGATAATAGTAATGGGATCAACAAGTAAATATTCATGCTATGCCACACAATAGTGCCGCCAGTTCATATTATGCCACATAGTTGTGCCCGAGGTCATATTATGCCTCAAAGCTGTGCCCCCCAGTTTTATGCCACATTGTTGTGTCCCCAATTATTGTTGTGTCATAGTTGTGCCCCCAGTTCCTTGTATCCCTCATAACTGTGCTCCCAGTTTCTGGTATCCATCATAGCTGTGCCCCAAGTTTCTTGTGCCCCTCATAGCTGTGCCCCACATTTCTGGTACCCCTCATAGCTGTGCTCCCAGTTCCTGGTATCTTTCATAGCTGCGCCCCCAGTTCCTGGTATCCCTCTTAGCTGAGCCCCAAGTTCCTTGTATCCCTCATAGCTGTGCCCCCAGTTCCTGATATCCCACATAGCTGTGCCCTCAGTTCCTGGTATCCCTCATAGCTGTGACCCCAGTTCCTCTTATCCCTCATAGCTGTGCCTCCAGTTCTTAGTATCCCTCATGCTTACCCACACTCAGCATCCTTCATTCAATGGGCACTACCGCAGCTCTATTTTGGCCATCTTCGACAGCTTTAGTGAGACAGCAGCGGAGCTCTGGCATATCATACAAAAGCGGTCGGTGTGCCACGTCTGGCACGCATGCCAGGAGTTGCCGACACCTGCTCTAAACCATTGTCCTAAAAATTATTAAGCACATAAGTTCCTTCCTGTTTACTCTAAATAGTTTGTCAGATTCCTGAGACCTGAATGAAACATGCAAATGGATAACAACCTCACCAAGTACAATGTGTGCCTAATAAAAATGGACTTAGGCAAAAAGTCATATATTGATATGCTGGAAACTAAATGATGAAGGGGGGTTTATGACAAGAATATGACAGTTGGATGGAGGACAAGTTAACCGTACTAAACAAGTGTAGAGTAAGTGGAGCAATTGTTTAGGAACAAGAGAAGCGTAAATTGGCTCTGAGGATTTACGAGAATCATGTAATGAGTGCTGACTTATTTATTCTCTGATCTTGATTTAAAATATTGTCTTGTGTTGACCTGACAGCTGTCTTACAAGCCTATTAAAGGTCTTTTGGGTGTGGCTTATAAGCCATCCCTTGTAAGATGTAAGTCCTCTACCTGGGAGGTGAGTGCATCTTGTTTTAACTGCATTTTAATGGTGTTTGAAGCATGTAGGTCACTATAGGACCTGCATATAAGGAGATGCCTTTGATACTGGGATGTTTTGATCAAAACATGACTTTTCTTTTTGCCAAAAACAAAAAATATGTAATGTTACCACCAACAACTTTTAGTTTTTGTATACATATAAGGCATTTATATTGCTATACAGCAAGTACAATGTATAATATGGGAGCATTGACTTATTTATTATCACATTATAAAAGCAATGTCTCAATGTCTCCTCACTTTTAAGGCACAAATGAGAAATGAAACAAACACAGATTTTTATGAGGGAAAAATAAATTGGTCTTACTGAAATGGTAGGAGGTTGGACACTTTTTGCACACTGCAATATCTGGAGATGTTTCAACCTCTACCCACACCTATGTGTACTTCTAGACTGTGGATGTTGCATAAATGACCTCCATTGTGTCTACAGTCATGGCCAAAAGTTTTGACACAAGTACAGGTTTTTACAAAGTTTGCTGCTTAAGTGTTTTTAGACCTTTTTGTCAGATGTTGCTATGGTATACTGAAGTAAAAGAGCAAGCATTTCATAAGTGTCAAAGGCTTTTACTGACAATTACGTTAAATTTATACAAAGAGTCACAATTTGCAGTGTTGACCCTTCTTATTGAATAACTCTGCAATTCGCCCTGGCATGCAGTCAATCAACTACTGGGCCACATGCTGACTGAAGGCTGCCCATTCTTGACTAATCAATGCTTCGGAGTTTGTGGGTTTTTGTATGCCCACCTGTCTCTTGAGGATTGAACACTAGTTCTCAATGGGATTAAGGTCTCGGGAGTTTCCTAGCAATAGACCCAAATTTTTTATGTTTTGATCCCCGAACCACTTAGTTATCACTTTTGCCTTATGGCAAGGTGCTCAATCATACTGGAAAAGTCATTGTTTGTCACAAAACTGTTCTTGGATGGTTGGAAGAAGTTACTCTTGGAGTATGTTTTGGTACCATTATTTTTTGATGGCTGTGTTTTTTCTCAAAATTGTGAATGAACCCACTCCCTTGGCTGAGGAGCAACCCAACACATGACTCAGGATGCTTTACAATTGGCATGACACAGGACTGATGATAGTGCTCACCTTTCCTTCTCCGGACAAACGTTTTTGCAGATATCCCAAACAATCTAAAAGGAAATCAGAGAAAATTACTTTAACCCATTCATCAGCAGTCCAATCCCTGTACCTTTTGCAGAATTTCATTCTGTCCCTGATGTTTTTCCTGGAGAGAAGTGGCTTTTTTGCTGGCCTTCTTGAAACCAGGCTATCCTCCAAAGTCTTCACCTCACTGTGCATGCAGATGCACTCACACTTGCCTGCTGCGATTCCTGAGCAAGCTCTGTGCTGATGGTGCCCGATTCCACAGCTAAATCAACTTTAGGAGATGGTTCTGGTGCATACTGGACGTTCTTGGGCACCCTGAAGCCTTCTTCAGAAGTATTGAAAATCTCTCCTTGAAGTTCTTGATGAATCGATAAATGGATGATTTAGGTGCAATCTTACTAGTAGCAATATCCATGTCTGTGAAGCCCTTTTTGTCAAAGCCATGATCACTGCACGTGTTTCCTTGCAGATAACCATGATTAACAGAAGAAGAATGATTTCAAGCACCACCCTCCTTTTAAAGCTTCCAGTCTGTTATTCTAACTCAATCAGCATGACAGAGTGATCACCAGCCTTGTCCTCATCAACACTTTCACTTGTCTTAATAAGAAAATCACTGACCTGATGTCAGCTGGTCCTTTTGAAGCAGGGCTGAAATTTAGTGGAAATGTTGCTTTTGGGATAAAGTTCATTGCCATGGCAAAGAGGGACTTTGAAATTAATTGCAATTCATTTGACCACTCTTCATGACATTCTGGAGTATATGCCAATTGCCATCATAAAATCTGAGGCTGCAGACTTTGTGAAAAATAATATTTGTGTCATTCTCAAAACTTCTGGCCATAACTGTATGTCATTCTGAAATTTAAATATAAAATAGCTCAGCAGTTATGCTGTAATTGAAGATTTTTAAATATTTTTTTAAAAGTCCTTTATTTAGTTTATATATATTGGATTTTTCACTGCAGTTATATAGAGCTCTAAACCACACTTAGGCTTGCCGGTGCATGTGGACATTTTATATGTAGCTGTCTTTGCGTGGCAGATATTTTACATATATTGCTAATAAATTTGTAGCACGTGAAGTTTTCTTATTGGCTGGATAATCAACTTTTCACCTTTATTTGGATTTGTTAGAGACGAAGATATTCTAATATATATATATATGTAATTTCTGTGGATTTTTAAAAATATCACTACATGAATACTGATCACTTTGATTGTATAATCTCTTTTTATTAGTATACATAAATTTGACAGCACAAGACAGTTTTTGAGAGTAGGTGTAAGGGTTAAAAAAAATATATATTTTTATATGTGATTATATACCGTCAATGTATTCTATTGTTTCTACTTGAATGATGTAACCATAAGTGGTATGCTGGGCTAAGCATAATCATACATGTGCATTGTATTATTACCTATATAAATCACTGATAATAATAATAATAATAATAATAATAATAAATTACCTTATACGGTCACGGTCAAGGGAGCCATGTTTGAGATAACATACATTTAAGAAAGAGTCAAACAAAGTAAGAGTGGCTCCACACTGGTATTAAAAGAAATGCCCAGAAGTCTTCTCTCTAAAGAAATTATAAATTATTTAATAACTTAAATATTTGTTTTTATTGCAAGTAAGTTTCTTATAGTCACTCAATAAATCACTGGTATTATGTGAACAAACATTATTTTGATCCTTGGATGTACTTGCTGTTCCTAGTGGAATGTAACATAGATGCTACACAAACAATGGGATGGTGAACAGTATATGATCATGAACATTTTAGTAAGTGTAGGCAGAACTATAAAGTTGAGTTCTACAAGAGATACATTTTTAAATCATCCAAGGAATAACAAAACCAAAGATGGGGAGGAGGGAATGGAAGGGATGGAATTGGAAAAGCATAGGTGTATCGCTGCACAAAGAATCAATGTGACATAGACCAAAGGTAGATGAGGGGCCTCCACCCACATAATGTAAATCATTGCTGTGGCTTCCATTCCTGAAAAGTAACTATAGAGTTTTTAGTTGTCAGATTCTTTAAAGTCCAGCCACCCATACCATGTGCCGCCAAACTCTTGGTAGGGGTATCTTGAGAACAATGTGATGATCTCCATATAAAAATCTATTCTATTAAACTATTCCCAGAGGACTGGGGAGCGGGGTATTCACCAGTATGTAGGCATAACCATTACTGCAGCAATCCTGAAGTGCTTCAGCAGGAAATTTTTGCATTTAGAAATCAAAATTGATGCTAGGTTATGCAACCAGAACTCTGGGCTTATTGAAACTTCCCCTCCAACAACACTTTTCATGATCTTAATGACCCTCTGCTAGGAGGGTGATGCAGCAGTTACTGCTAATCCCACGGAACATTTGACATAGATGACTTGGACCCTGATACCAGCAGGAGAGAACTTTAAATTGAGTTGCTAATGCCGAAATACTACCGGTAAATACTGTAAAAATCTTGGAGGACACTTTACCATTTTTTCTCAGTAAACAAAATCCCCATGTATAATTATCAGTCCCTGGAGATCTTGGGTCAGCTACTAAAGCAATTTGTAGAGCAATGAATTTATAGAGCAAGGAAATAACATGCTTTGGCTATGTCGCTCAGATACTCAAAGATTCAACAGGTGTTAATCCCTATGTAGTCTCTATGTAGGGGTGAGGCCAAACCGCCCTGAATGAGAAATTGTCTAAGCTGTAGGTAGGTGATGAGCAGACTCTTCCTAGAATTAATCAGCAGACCTATTCTCAGTTTACCCAACTGAGACCATGAGATGAGAATTATCTTGTTGAAGCCTAGAGGAAAAATCTGGATTGGAGGCGAAGTGGGTAATTGGGGATCTGATTGAGGAAATATGTTTCCATTCTCTGACATCCCTCCAACCCCTCCAATTGTGTATAGTAGGGTGAATTGTTGGGTGGATAAAGCAGGGTAAGTGTATTAATCAGGGAATTACCTGAACATATATTGCAAGTGTTTCTCCTCAACAATCACCTATTACTTGTCTGAGTTGTACCTAGTACATTTCATGATCCTAGAACTTATGACCACTTTGAGGTATTGCAAAAGGAGGGGAGGTTTTAGGCCTTCTTGAGTTTTGCTCTTGTATAGAATTTCCATTGAACTTTCTAATCAGAGATTGGAAATCAATGAGGAACATTTTAGGAATGTCAATTGGTAAGGTTCCTAGTAGCAATTATATTATTTTACACATTACATCATCTTTACAATATTGATCTAACTCCACCATCATAGCTCTTGGGTTTCCCAGGGGTTCAGATATGAGCAGATCTATAATAGGGGAAAATAGTATGGAACAGGACAATTGGTATATGTCCTTGGTTAAATGGACCCCTAGGTATTTAACATGATTTGGCAGACAAATGGTAACAAGTGTTGCAATGCTTGTCGCCAGAGACTTGGAATAGTTAATTTTAAAATTTGAGGGACCAAAAACACTGAGTTTAAGATTATTGCTTGGAGGTCATCTACAAATAGTGCAAATTTATACTTCTTTCTCCTTAACCTGCAGTCTGAATAGTGCAGATTTGCCCTGTTTGCTCTTGCTAGGGCCACATACACTAAACTAAAATAAATGGGGAAAATTTTCCCAGTTAGATTCCATTTAAGATGGGACAAGGAGTCTCAGCGGGACCTGTTCATTTTTATTCTGGCAACAGGTGTTGTATGGCAAGGATCCTGTGCAACCAGACATTACTGATGCCCATGTGTTTCAGGACCCCTGAAACAAAAAAGCCAGCTAACACTATCAAATGCCTTTTTGGCATCTGTCGACAACAGTGTTGCTGATTTTTTGTGTCTAGAGCTGAAGGGCCTGATTCATCTTGGTATGCAATGTGAACTCAATTTGCATTTTTTTAAAATCGGACTTAAATTGCACGTACGGATGCCTGTATTCAAGCACAATCTCAAGAAACATTTCCATTCAAATATTGGTATAACTATGCTCTCTATATATATTACTTGTAATATACAGAACACAGACTGCAGGATATGCATGTGCAAAATCAAGTCCCATCAGAATGCATGCCCAAAAAATAACTTATAATAAATATATTAACAACTCTTAAAGCTATAATCATTCTTAAAAATAATTTTTAAAAAAGTTATGTTAGATTTTTTTTTTAGCATGAAATACATAAATAAGGATGTTCTTAAAGCACACTGTACATTAAATGCATTTTTACAGTTTCTCTTACTTGCAGTTGCAAACACATGTTTTGGAATGCATACGCATCAGTCATCACTATCAGTCAGCCCTTTCACCTGCCCTGTAGCTGGTGCTAGTGATACAGCTAAGAACATACTTGCCAACTCGTCCTGAATGTCAGGGAGACTCCCTGAAATAGGGGTGGTCTCCCTCACTCCCTGAAGAGTCTGGCATTCTCCCTGAGGCTGAGCCAGTACAAGACGTGGTTGGCTTCGACATCTGTGGCATGATGACACAGTTCAGAAATTGTGTCCTATGTCCATTGTATTGATGCCTATGAGGGTGGCCATTTTCATGGAGACCAAGATTTATTCAAAGACTGACAGGTAAGACAACATGACTTCAAAAATAGAGACAGAAAAGCAAAAGACACTTCAGTCTCTAGAGATTCATTAGCTGCTTTTCTTTAACGCATAGTTGCCTACTCTCCCCGATTGTCCGGGAGACTCCCACATTTCTGGGAGACCTCCTGGGCTCCTGGGAGAGCTGGGCAACCTTCCGGTTCTCACCCCCGCAACAGATAAGTGGCGGGGGGCTTAAAGACGAAAATATTGTGTCATCTTAGCCCGGCCCCCTGCTGTAATTGGCCAAAATTGTGACAATCTTTTAGGTGGTGGGACCAAAATGAAGCGATTCATCAAGCCCCGCCCCCACATGCCCACCTCCCCAGGGATCTCCCTGAAGCCAATGACAAAAAGTTGGCAAGTATGGCTAAGAAAGACAATACCTAAGAGATGCCCGGAGCTTGAAACGTACGAATGTGCATGCAATCGACCTCAGTATGCCCTTAAGGTTCATTGCCTATGTGTATGTATGTATATAAGTTAAAGGCTGTCAGGTGTGTCATTTGAATTTCCAGTGTGTTGGGAACTGGAATAAATGAACAATATTGGGACCTCTGAAGTTGGTACTACACTTCACATACCAGTGTGGGCATATTCTTGTGATTGGCTTACTGGGATTTTTCAGGGTTCTGTTTGTTTTTCATTTGGATTACATTGGATCAGGAAAGAAGACAAAAAAAACATTATTTGTGTTGCTCTTATAAATTTTTTTTGTTCTAATGCACTTGGGTCTTGTTGATTACACCTATCTGAACACCACCATTCCACTTGTGTAAGCATCTGGTAGCATCTAGGAGAGGGACTCATTCTCAACCTGTTATAGTAGGAATGAGACCAAGGGTTATATTTACTAAACTGCGGGTTTGAAAAAGTGGAGATGTAGCCTATAGCAACCAATCAGATTCTAGTTAGGGATGTGCACCGGCGACTTTTGAGGTCTCGTGTTTTGTGTTTTGGATCCGGATTTTCTCGATGTTTTGGGTTCGGATTTGTTTCCCAAAACACCTGCCGAAAGGTTTTGGTACGGATTTAAGGTTTTGGATTCGGATTTTTTTTGAAAAAAACCTAAAAAGTGTAAAAATCAAGTTTTTGGGCTTATTTTCACTCCTACGCTATTATTAACCTCAATAACATTCAATAACAATAATTTCCACTAATTTAAAGGCTATTCTAAACACCTAACACCTCACAATATTTTTTTTTTTTAGTACAAAACGTTGCAATGAGGTATCTTTCTGGACTGCGTAGTGGAGTATTCCCCCCAATATAGTTAAAAACCCATCAACTGGTCTGAATTACACCCAAAAATAGTAACTGGACTGCGTAGAGGACTGGCCACTGGCCACCACAATATAATATATAGAAAACCTTACACAGGTCTGAATTACACCCAAAAATAGTATCTGGACTGCGTAGAATAGTGGGCACTGGGCACCACAATAAAAAATATATAGAAAACCTTCAACAGGTCTGAATTACACCCAAAAATAGTATCTGGACTGCGTAGAGGACTGGCCACTGGCCACCACAATATAATATATAGAAAACCTTCAACAGGTCTGCATTACATTCAAAAATAGTATCTGGACTGCGTAGAGGACTGGCCACTAGCCGCCACAATATAATATATAGAAAACCTTCAACAGGTCTGAATTACACCCAAAAATAGTATCTGGACTGCGTAGAGTAGTGGGCACTGGGCACCACAATAAAAAATATATAGAAAACCTTCAACAGGTCTGAATTACACCCAAAAATAGTATCTGGACTGCGTAGAGGACTGGCCACTGGCCACCACAATATAATATATAGAAAACCTTCAACAGGTCTGCATTACATTCAAAAATAGTATCTGGACTGCGTAGAGGACTGGCCACTAGCCGCCACAATATAATATATAGAAAACCTTTAACAGGTCTGAATTACACCCAAAAATAGTATCTGGACTGCGTAGAGTAGTGGGCACTGGGCACCACAATAAAAAATATATAGAAAACCTTCAACAGGTCTGCATTACACAAAAAATAGTATCTGGACTGCGTAGAGTAGTGGGCACTGGGCACCACAATAAAAAATATATATAAAACCTTCAACAGGTCTGAATTACACCCAAAAATAGTATCTGGACTGCGTAGAGGACTGGCCACTGGCCACCACAATATAATATATAGAAAACCTTCAACAGGTCTGAATTATACCCAAAAATAGTATCTGGACTGCGTAGAGTAGTGGGCACTGGGCACCACAATATAATATATAGAAAGCCTTCAACAGGTCAGAATTACACCCAAAAATAGTATCTGGACTGCGTAGAGGACTGGCCACTGGCCACCACAATATAATATATAGAAAGCCTTCAACAGGTCTGAATTACACCCAAAAATAGTATCTGGACTGCGTAGAGCAGTGGGCACTGGGCACCACAATAAAAAATATATAGAAAACCTTCAACAGGTCTGCATTACACCAAAAAATAGTATCTGGACTGCGTAGAGTAGTGGGCACTGGGCACCACAATAAAAAATATATAGAAAACCTTCAACAGGTCTGAATTACACCAAAAAATAGTATCTGGACTGCGTAGAGTAGTGGGCACTGGGCACTACAATAAAAAATATATAGAAAACCTTCAACAGGTCTGCATTACACCCAAAAATAGTATCTGGACTGCGTAGAGGACTGGCCACTGGCCACCACAATATAATATATAGAAAACCTTCAACAGGTCTGAATTACACCCAAAAATAGTATCTGGACTGCGTAGAGGTCTGGCCACTGGCCACTGGCCACCACAATAAAATATATAAAAAACCTTCAACAGGTCTGCATTACACTGCACATACGGCTGCTCCTCCATCCTCTCCATCATATACATGTTGGAGTTTCAGCGTGTGAAAACCTTGTTTTTGATAATGTCAGTGCATTTTGAATATTTTTCAATTTTCCCCACAACACTGAATGTACTTTATCTATGATACGCATCTATCTTTCTTGACTGCGTAGTGTGGTGGCCCTGGTACACAATTTGGTACCGAGGCCACAATATAATTAAAAAACCCTCCACGGGTCAGAATTCCACCAAAAAAGGGTATAGACTGCGTAGTGTGGTGTGCCAGGCACACAATTTTTTACAGCGCCAACAATATAATTAAAAAATTGGGCATCAACTGTCACCGTTGTTTAATATCTGATACACCTAAATATGGACTGCACAGTGGAGTGGCCCTGGTAGTAAATTTGGTGTTGGGGCCACAATACCTCCTCCAACTTACAAGTGTAGTGTTTATAAAGACAGACAGCGTCGAAGTGTTATTAGTTGACTTTCTTAACCCTAAAATTGTCCCTGTTGCAAATATCCGTGCAATGGAGAGTTACTTTTTCATTGAAAGACTCAAGCTTTCAAGTGTAGTGTTTATAAAATATGAACAACAATACAGTAGTTCTAGAGCACGTCAATCACTCTTGTTTTAAATTATGACAGCGCATTTTACCTTTGGTTTAATTTCCTGAATTTGTTTAAATTTGGTTTTACTTTTTGAACATGGCAAACGACTGTTGATTGGTCATATAATGCAAAAATAAAGTTCCAAGATGGAATTGTCCTTGGGGCCTCCCACCCACCCTTATGTTGTTGAAATAGGACATGCACACTTTAACAAACCAATCATTTCAGCGACAGGGCCTACCAAACAACTTTGGCTGAAATGATTGGTTTGTTTGGGCCCCCACACCAATAAAACAATTCATCTCTCCCTGTACAAACTAAACAGGCTCTACTGAGGAAAGATGTCGTCCTCATCCTCAACCTCTGATTCCTCTCCCCCTACAGTGTGTACTTCCTCCTCCTCATACATTATCAATTCGTCCCCGCTGGACTCCACAACCACAGGTCCCTCTGTACTGTCTGGAGGGCAGTGCTGCACTTCATTGAGGAATTGATTATTCATTTTATAAACATCATTTTTTCAACGTTGTGAGGAAGCAACCTCCTTCGCCGCTCACTGACCAGGTTCCCAGCTGCACTAAAAACTCTTTCCGAGTACACACTGGAGGGGGGACAACGCAGTTAAAAAATAGAGCCAGTTTGTACAGGGGCTTTCAAACTGCCTTTTGGAGTTCTACCACGTCACTACCTCTAGTTAATTTAGATTGCAAGGCTTGTAAATATAAATACTTTAAAGATAAAAAAGCAGGCTGCACAGACTGTGGAGCTAGAAAGTCTAATTAAATGGACCACGTTACTTTGGTGGCTATCTATGCCCCCCCCCCCCCGCCCTACACTTGTAGTTGAATATAAATAAAGCAGCCTGCATAGACTGTATAACTAGAAATTCAAATATACAAATAAATGGACAAAGGCAGTTTGGTATCTGTCTGCATCAGATCCCCTCTCCACTAGGAGTAAAACAGAAAACTATTCAGCCGTTATATAATCTAGAATATAAATAGAAATTGAGAAAGGCAATTTGGTATCTGTCTGCATCATAATCATCAACATCCTCCTCAGCGCCAGCTACATCAATATCCTCCTGCTGGATGGAGTCACCTCTTCCCGTACAGTGATGGGAAGGTCAGGGTTCACAACCAACAACACCCTTGGACTCGCCTTGGGGATTTGTGATGTCATCTGTTTAGAAGGCAGAGTTCTTTGCTGTTTTGTTGTTGTTGCTGACAGCATAACTCTCTTAAATTTTTTGTAGGGGGGGGAGGAGGAGGGCTTAGATCCTTGGGTGAAGCTGGACCACTAGTCATGAACACAGGCCAGGGCCTAAGCCGTTCCTTGCCACTACGTGTCGTAAATGGCATATTGCCAAATTTACTTTTCTCCTCAGCTGATTTTAAGTTTCTCTTTTTGCTATTTTTTGAGAACTTGGGCTTTTTGGATTTTACATTCCCTGTACTAGGAGATTGGGCATCGGGCTTGCCAGACGACGTTGATGGCTATTTCATCGTCTATGTCATGACTAGTGGCAGCAGCTTCAGCATAAGGAGGAAGTGGGTCTTGATCTTTCCCTACTTTATCCTCCAAATTTTGGTTTTCCATTATATGTAGCACAAGAGAGCGTACCCCTAAGCCACACACACTCGGCAAAGCCTTTAAAAATTATATGCGGCACAGGAGAGTAGCACTGGACTTATACTGCTGAATCAGTGAACTTTGTAATAGCAGCACCACTGGACTTATACTGATGAATCAGTGAACTTTGTAATAGCAGTACCACTGGACTTATACTGCTGAATCAGTGAACTTGGTAATATTGCAGTACCAATGGGCTTATACTGCAGGATTGGTTTTGCAAATTTTGTTTTAATTAATTTTTTTTTGGTATTTTTTTTTATAACTTTTTTTTAATTTTTTAAACACTTGGGAATAATGGGGAAATAACTATGCCCTTAGAAGCACAGAGCACAGGACACAGCACCACTGGACTAAACAGGACACAGCACAGGACCCAGCAGGACTACTGAACTCAGCAGGACAGAGCACAGGACACAGCACCACTGGACTGATACTGCAGAATGTGTGAACTTTGTAATATTGCAGTACCACTGGACTTTTACTGCTGAATGTGTGAACTTGGTAATATTGCAGTACCAATGTGCTTATACTGCAGGATTGGTTGTGCAAATTTTGTTGTAATTAAAAAAAAATTAAATGATTTTTTTGTATTTTTTTAAATAACTTTTTTTTATTTTTTTAAACACTTGGGAATATTGGGGAAATAACTATGCCCTTAGAAGCACAGAGCACAGGACACAGCACCACTGGACTGAACAGGACACAGCACAGGACCCAGCAGCACCACTGAACTCAAAATTGACAGAGCACAGCACACAACACCACTGGACTGATACTGCAGAATGTGTGAACTTTGTAATATTGCAGTACCACTGGACTTTTACTGCTGAATGTGTGAACTTGGTAATATTGCAGTACCAATGTGCTTATACTGCAGGATTGGTTGTGCAAATTTTGTTGTAATTAAAAAAAAATTTAATAATTTTTTTGTATTTTTTTAAATAACTTTTTTTTATTTTTTTAAACACTTAGGAATATTGGGGAAATAACTATGCCCTTAGAAGCACAGAGCACAGGACACAGCACCACTGGACTGAACAGGACACAGCACAGGACCCAGCAGCACCACTGAACTCAGAAGGACAGAGCACAGGACACAGCACCACTGGACTGAACAGGACACAGCACAGGACCCAGCAGCACCACTGAACTCAGAAGGACAGAGCACAGGACACAGCACCACTGGACTGAACAGGACACAGCACAGGACCCAGCAGCACCACTGAACTCAGAAGGACAGAGCACAGGACACAGCACCACTGGACTGAGCACAGCACAGCACAGCACAGCACAGCACAGAACTGAACTGAACAGCACGAGATATAGCAGGACAGAGGACCACCTAACACACCCTCCCTCTACCCTGATCAATGCCCGAGTGAAGATGGCGGCGACTAGCGGGGAATTTATAGGATCCGAGTATCACGAGATCCGACAACGGGATTATGAGTCAGAGCCTCAGTTTCAGATTTGAATTTGGCGCCAATACCCGGAACTGTCTCGGATCCGACTCGGATCGGCAACGTTCCTAAGGGTGCCTTGAACTGAAAAAGTTTGGAATCCACTGATTTAATAAATTAAGATTAGCAGTCAAATGTATCTAAAGTGCAGAGTAAAATGTTCACTGGAGTGTATTACTAAAGTACTCTTGCACAAAAAATAGATGTAGTGCAAAATTAAAAGATGCATGTGTCAAGCGCCTGCTCTTCAACAACAAAAAAAAAAACCTTTAACCATTCTATTGAAATTAATCAAGAAATAATTATGTTTTTCTTTGAAAGCTGCATACATATATAATATAAACAATGCCAATGGGGTATATTTATCAAATTACTGTTTGCCATCATTCATTAAAATGAACATTTTCTTAAAGCCAAAGCCCATAGACCTTTGGCTTTAATAAAATTGCTGTTTTTAAAAAGATTGCAAACTGCTGGGAATCAGTGATTTTTCATAACTGCTGCTTGAAAAATATACCCCCATGGGTGTGATTTAGAGTTGCCTGTAGGCTCGCAAACTAACGCACAGGCAAATATGCACAGATGCAAATTAAATACATTCATCCATATTTAGAATTGCATTAAGCTTAGGTGCTTGCTTGGCAAGTATAGAACATGCACCTTCTTTGTGTACTTGCAAAAATACACCTACAAAACCCATAAATAATGTATAGCTCAAGGGGGAATGGATAACATGTGTCTCTAAACCCTTACTATACTGCATTTGCAGGAGAGCGCCCTGATCTACATCTCACAGTGCAGGGAGCCGCAATTGTAAAATATTGTACATACAGATCAAAACACTGGTTCAATTTGTGTGCTTGTACCTTGGAACAAACTTTATTTGACATGAGGGTGCTGCTGACTGGTCACTAGCTCTTGATATCAGGGGGAGGGTTGTCCCTGGGTCCACCTGGGTATGTTTTAGAGGAGTGGTTGTCACCGGATGGTTCCTACTCTGACTCTGAGTCACTGCTTGGACAAAATGGATAACAAGTCCTTGTCCAAAATTTTTGCCCAAAATCACCTTTGCAGCCAGTCCATTTAAAATTCCACCACAGTGGCAATCCTGACATGCTGCCCATTAATAAGCTGGGACCTGAGAATCATAAGTGGGTCCACAAGTATAAGGGAGGCTCCTGAATCTCTTAACCCTTGCACCTTGCAGTTCCCCACCAAAATGTCTTTGATTTGACCTTGCATGTTGCTGGGGCTGTACTTTTCCTTTCCCAACAGGATGGGGTGATGCAGCTTCCACGTCCACTTGGTAGTCCTCCTGAACATACTAGACCACAGATACTGGCACTGGTGGGCACCAGGAAATTGCCCTCTGGATTGGAGATAAACCCTCTTCAGGTAACCCACTTTGGCCCACAGTGCTTTCATTACTGACTCATAGTCCCCAAAATCCTGGGGCGTTAATGCCTGGTAGACATCCAGCTCTTTTCTAGTGAGACTCTATTCCAAGTACCTGGACCATTATTAATTCTCTAACTCATGGACACTCCTCAGGTTCTCAAAGACCTGCAGATGGGTGTCAGTCTCCGTCTTGCTTTCACGAAATGTTGAGAACCTCACAATATACCAATTAGGGGACTGTATCTGGATCTCTGCATGACTCATCATCTGCTGTCCATTGGACACGCCAATTGAGACCCCTAGCACTGCATGTATGATTCCCCCTGTCAGGTCGCTCCTTCCCCCAGCGCTCCTAGACAATCCTGCAATACTGCTGGGGTGGCGTTGGGCACTCTGGGTGTAATGACTGGGGTGTCAGCAATTCCTGTTCCATCTCCGACTCTTCCATCACATCATGGTGGACTCTCTCCCAATCCATTAATCGGGCCACCAGCACCTCTCGGGTTTCAGAGTCCTTATAGGTGATCCCTTACCTCCTGTAAAGTCCCTGCAGGTGTTGTTTTTCAACCCTCTGATAAGTTTTGTCCCTTTCAGAGAGCCTGCTCATGTTGACCTTCTGTTGTCCCTCATCCTTGCAGAGCCTGACGACATCTGAATATGAGTCCTTGCACTCTACCCAGCATTGTGATTGTGCAATCCCATCTGCACCAAATGTGAGGATACCGGTCTTTAAGATCTAACATTCACTAGGTTTCCTGGCCCACCTTAGTTTCACAAAATCACTGGGGCAAGGAGAAGAACGAAAGATATAATGCTATATTCACTTTTCTTACATTAAAGCAGCGGAATATAAAATTGCATACTTTAAACAATAGGTCAGTGGAACACCAGTGTCAATAGGAGTCCCAGCACGGTTCCCCACCCATCTAAGCCACACAAATGTTCCGCAGGCATAACAGACTGTCAACAGAAGGTTCAAGGAGTCTTGGTATCTTGCTGGTGGGGCTTTGTGTATCAGTCTCCCCACTCCAGAACCTTGACAACAATCTCCCGATGTAGTGAGGTGATGACAGGTCCCAAAATGGAGAAACAACATGCTTCCTCAGGTACAGGACAGCGATGATCATTGGGTCCCCGGGCAAACCTCTGGGTCTCTCCATCTTAAGTCTTGGTTCTGGGATGGCAGTCCATGTAATCCCTGTGGATTAACAGGCTGGTGGGAGATGTTATCTTGGCAGTGTGATCCCAGTTCCACACTTTACAGGAATCAATCCTCAGAATTAATACCCCTCCCCCTTGGAGTGACTCCTTATATCCATGGTCAAATTTCCATGAGGTTTTCTCCTCCCCTTGTCTCTCCTTCTGAAACATTGGTGGGTTGTGGGTGCTGGGGCAGGACGTTAGATTGGGAGTGGAGATGAGCTTACATGTTGTGTCTCTGCCACAATGTCTGGGCCAGTCCTGTACAAGACAATGGGTAATACTTATCTTTCCCCACCCCCAGATTTTGGATAACGAACAGTTCCTCCTGAAATTAACCTTTTACATGCTTTTGTTGTGTTTCCAGCTGTCTCTCACTTTCTTGCCCTTCCTTCTTACCCCCCATGTGTCTGCAATAAGTTCTCCCCCTGTCTGCTAGGCGCAATTTAAGAACTGACAGTCCATGCAATCCCTGTCTATTGACAGGGTCAGTGGGAGTTGTTATCCTCGCAGTGGGCCCGATCTCATCACAAATATTATGGTAGAGAATATATGATATAGCATGTGTATAGATCAGTGGTCGAAATCTAAATGTTGAAGTGGCATATGGTAATTTAGAAGTGGCTCTTTGGAAAATGTAAGTGAATGGAACTTGATAATTTTACAATATAGGCAGTAGAAGAAGTGATGGTATGGTATATCACCATATACCAGTCCACTTCGACTATTGGTATAGATAGTTAAAAATAATGGACATTTGTGAAGTGAAGAACTTATTTTCAAAGCAAGGGTTTGCTTGCAACTGTGACTAATTTAATAATTGCACAAATAATATCCCAGAATTTTGAGGTTAGGTATAAAAAATGTTAAACAAGAAATACTTAAAATTAGGATGGAAGAAAAATATTAGCAAATTGTTAGAGTCAAAGTATTGGTTTCCTAACATTTTATCATTTACCTCCTTTAAGACCATGGGTCTGATTCATTAAGGAACTTAAATTATGAAGTTTCTTATTTAAGTCTCCTGTATAAAACCATGTTACAATGCAAGGGGTGAAAATTAGTTTTCTGTTTTGCACAAAATTTAAATACTGTCTGTTTTTTCATGTAGCACACAAATACTTGATAGCTTATTTGTACACTGAAATTTAAAGTTGACATTTGTGTGCTACATTAAAAAACAGACAGTATTTAACTTATGTGCAAAACAGAAAACTCATTCTCGCCCCTTGCATTGTAACATGGTTTTCTCCAGGAGACTTAAATAACAAACTTCTTAATTTAAGTTCCTTAATGAATCAGGCCCCATTTTATTAAGAAGCAGTTCTTATTTGTTACTTCTTGCATTCTCAGTAAAGAAATACTGTATTCAAATTATGATTATGTATTCTCAGCTCATATTTATTCATTTATTTCCCAGAAAGTAAAACTATGCACCATTGGGTGCATGCAACTATTTAATGGAATCCTATCAACTAAGTAATATACAATAAAATAGATACAAATCAGCAGGTAGTTGAAAACAGATAAATAAAGTGCTTACTGTCTCAATAAGCTAAAAGTTTATTTAGGTTAGTTAGATTAATGTAAAATAGATATGGTAGGTAAAAAGTAAGTGCTTATTTCAACCTGGACCCAAGGAACAACTTATAAAGCAGGAGTCATATACATATTTGACAGCTTATCTCAAGGATTCCTGCTTGAGGAGAGTTTTGTAGGTAAGTATGGATGATATTAGATAGGTATTTGAAGACAGCGAATCCAATGGATATGGAGCAAAAATGGAGAAAGATTAGGTTCAATCATGTTAGTATGGGAGTTTAAAGCAGACAATTCATATAATAGAGTATGGAATGAGCAGGCATAAACCAATACATTAAATCCAAGCTATATTGGGATGTATTGAAGTGAAGAATCTTTAATGAATACGGAATGTGTACAGAATTTGACAGGGAGTCATCTGATGGATTTGAAGTTGCATATGAAGCACAATTGGATGCCGTTGAAATTCCTGAATTTCTTCAGGGGAGATTCAATAGCTGGAGTGGCTAATAAGAATGTTTTAGATACTTAGTTTTGAATATGTTTATTTTAAAAAATCCTTCTGCCATCCACAATGAAACAACAGACAGATAGGAAGATATCTGTATTTGAAATGAGAAGGGGTTAGTTGTGCATATGCAGAGTGTTACAACAATTGCATAAAATGGAAATTTGAAACCGAATGAATTACTGAACAAGCTTGTGTATGTAGATTGAAATGAGCTCTTATATGAAAATGAGGTTAACTACAGATAATGGTGCTGGCCCTCACACTGTTAATATTTAAATGTTTCTGTTTCACATGGGACTATGTCTCATCTTTTTCAAGATATTTGTATAACACTATGACATTAATAATTTTCCATGTAAAAATCCAAAGACAGTAAAGACAATACTTTTTTCTTATATGAAAATGTCCATGCTTTATATCTATGATCAGTATAAAATATTCACTGTCTTCCACTCTATTTATTCTTGGTACATTTATACATTCTCCCCAGAGGAAAAAAAAGAAGAAATACATAGGGATAATATTGTAGTATGTCTATATAAATCACTTCATCACCATGTGCAACTATCACAATGTGTGCACATACATAGATCCAAATAAAATTTCACTTCCACCCATATGGATGGAGAAATGGAACCAAGTTTGTGGAATAATTTTCAACCTCAGGATGTGATATCAAATAGTCCACGTTCCAACAACAACAAAAAAGAACCAATATGATACAGAAATAAAGTGAATAGTAATGATCTCCTATAGATATGTCTATTAGAAAACCTTCATGTGAATGCATTCACACAAAATTTTATGATACCCTTTATTGTAGTAATATAAAATTCAACATAAAACTATAAAACTCAATACAGTTAAAAAAAAAGAGAGAAAAATAGCACTCTTTACTGGGGAGTAGCAATCACTCCCATCAAAATTCTCAAGTTCAACGGCAGAGTAGTAAGTCCTGCAGGTAGTTAATCCTCCCTCTTCTCGTGCTGGTATGGCAAATCAGTATCTGGTAGGGTCCTCGGTTTTTGCCAGATACCATAAGTTATGCCATAATTGGTGGAGAAAGACATACACTAAATATATGTTTTCTGAGATGTTTACTCCTGAAACTTTGATCTATTTATGGGATGGACCAGCATTGTAAAGCTTTGTCTCCATTAAAAAGTTCCCTTCCATAAGTAATAGTTTGTCTCTTTAGATTGTGCAAGCCATATTAATGAATAACATTGCAGTGATATTGTTGTGATATATACTGTACACAGTGGTCAAAGTGGAAATTTAGATGTGGTGGCATGGAAAATGTTCTGTGATAGTCTTACAATATATATATATATATATATATATATATATATATATATATATATATATATATATATATATATAGCTTCAGCTTTACTTTGGACTTTAAAAGCGGTAATGAAGTTTACTTTTAGTTAGTTGGTATACATTTTATTGAACCTGGCACCCATTATTAAGATTTTATATATATATATATATATATATATATATATATATATATATATATACATATATATATGCATATATATCTATATATATACATGTATATATAAATATATATATATATATATATATATATATATATATATATATATATATACCTATAGATTGTAAGCTTGCGAGCAGGGTTCTCTTACCTCTCTGTCTGTATGTATTACCCAGTATTGTCTTATCAGTGTTTGTTCCCAATTGTAAAGCGCTACGGAATTTGCTGGCGCTATACAAGTAAATGTTGATGATGATAATATATATACAGATAGATAGATAGATATGTGTGTGTGTTTTTTATAGTATTGCTAGAAGAGTGCAATGCAAGAGAAGTTATTTAGTAGAAGAGAACATTGTGCAAGGGGAAAACAGCCTTTCTTAAAATGCTTAAACATATGAAAGTATAGAGTTCAAGATAAGGAGATAGAAAGATTCTTAGTAATGTTAAGGGTTAGGTGAGATGTTATCTAAAATTGAAAGGTTTACTTGCTTTTTGACATCTCTTTGTATTTTTTCTGATTTTTACTGACTTTATCAAGAAAAAAAAGTTTTATTAGACACTTCAGTGGAATTGCGAAAATCTTCCTTTTTTCCACCATAATGCCAATAAATCACATTTATTCTCAAATGCTTCCGTAAATTGCAGATAGCAGACCTGAGTTTTCTCACTTCAACAAAAAATAGCAAAAACATTTTTATTTTATTACAGATTAAATCTTCCAGCTGTGAAACAAACAAAAACTGACAGTATGATAAATATTGTAGCATTTTAATATAAAATTTGATTTTTTTACATAGTCTAGATAAAGCTTTTTGATTGTTCGTCATTTTTTTGTAAGTTAAGTTATTTTGTCTGTGTTGTCATGTTCTTCTCCAAACATCTCTGCCAAACTTTTAAAACGAGGTCCAAAGTCACTTAAAAAATCATAATCCTGATCTTTCTCCATACTCAATGACTCTATGGAGCTCAGTGATTCTGCAACAGATCCAGAGCCTTCATAGGCGTATGTTGCTAGTGAGTCATATGGTGGTGCATTTTGATCCACATCATGCTCTTGCAGCCTTTCATTGATGAAATCTCTGATGTCACTATTGTTCTCCGCTGGTGGTTTTTGTCGAGGCAAACACAAAAGTTCAGGCATTATGTCTCTGCGGCCTTTATTGTCTTCAATTACCTTTGGATTTCTTAGAGCACCAATGTCAAATGCCTGAGTGTCCTCTTCTCCACCTCCTTCATCATCATAATGGATGACATTGTCTCTTATATCTTCTTTTGAGGTCATCAGGGCATCTTTCTTCTTCTGTCTTCTTAATGCTACATAGAGTACCACTATAACTAAAACAAAGAAATTAGATTGATATATTTCATAAAACATTTATGCCAATTGTATATAGAAATACATTCTACACGAATAGTGATTTTCCTATTTCTCTATGTGACAGTTAGATGCTAAATGATTTGCTAAAGAAAATTAAAATTTCAAGTAGAATTATATAAAACAAGCACAATGGAAATAAAACTCAAAGAACTACAACCATAATGCCAAAATATTGTCTTAAAACCATTTTCTATAATACTGTATTGTCTCAGTTGGCTCAGTTAACAAGTCTATTTCAGTGCACCTTGACAAAGTACTACATGTTACTATATCACAAAATATATGCAGATTACTAAATTACTAAATTATTTGCTGTATAGGAACTGATAAAAGATTAATTCTAAAAAATAGTCTTATCTACAATTTAAGGCTGCAATGCATTGAGCAACCATAATGTGTTCTTTCATTTTCTCTCTGTATCTTTACAATATTTCAAAGTCAGACTTTGAAAATATGCACCTCTCATGATGTTTTCAATGTGCATTTGTCATTTTTTGTTTTACAAAGTAACGTATCATATTCACTAGTTGAATGCTGAGATAGACAGATTGACAGACATGTAGCTATCTAGATAGAATTATACAGATATAAATATTTATTTACATTTTGCAGTATAATGATATAGACTATCTCAGTTTGCTAGTTGTTTTAATTTCTTCAAGATTGTTGGTGTTACTTTCAACCATTAACCGACTATTGCAAACACTTTTATCTTGGACATGGGGCTGCCCTTCTGAAGCTGATCTTCTAACATACTGTTGTATTTAACATTTCTATTGTGTTTACCAATCTTATTTTGAGTTCAACCCCCATAGTTCATCCCCCAAGTTTTCTTTGCCTCACCATTTCTCCAATGACCCTAACCATCCCTCTCCCTTCTGCAAGGTCCATTCAACTTCTAGGGACAGATATTATACATTCAAAAGCTCAGGAAAGAATGACATTGCAGTTTCAGTATGGCTTTGTCATCACATAAATTACATATAGTTTCAATAAATGACAAGGGGCTAAACGTCCTAGAAAAAAGGGCCAAAGTGTGTGGACATTGCAAGCTGACAGGGTTGATGTAGCTTTGGTCCAATAAAACACTTTTTGAACATGGCCTAAATGCCTCGTCATTATGCAGCCACTATTATCACAATGTATTCTATAGCATTCATTTTAAAAGAAAGACAAAAGAGTTAGCAATATTATTTGAAAGATGTCTTCATCTGATAGATGTCGAGAAGGGAGGGCACTCATAATGAAGTGTCAAATTTTTAACCAGACTTTAGTTTATTAATCTGTATGCTCTTAACCAGGGACAGCTTGCATACAAGCTAAACCTCTACTACAGGGCATCAGTCTGTTTGGTGGGGATCTCAACTGAACCCTAGATCTGAATCAGGACACATTAAACAGGGTCCAAAGACACTGGGAAACAGAACACCATAAACTATGGCACAGTTTCCACGAACACCATTTGGCCAATACCTAGAGACTTCTGAACCCCAACGAGCATGATTACAAATTTTACTCACATTTAAAAGGGGTCAACTTCAGAAATGAAAACCTCTTTATTATTCATAGGCACTTGCACTTACTCCAAGAAACTTGTATAGGCCTTGTTACTTGGTCTGAACATGCACCAACTTTCATCACAAATTCCCTGATTCAACCCTCTTTTAAAGAGTGACTCGGTGGCTAAGAAAGCTCTTATTATAAGGCATCTATTGTAAAGTACAATATAAGCCTTGTATTGAGGAATTTGTAGAAAGCAATGATCTGCCGGATATTTCCAAAGTTTTTGTGTCTTCAATGCCTTCAGATTCCAACACAGAATTGGTGAAAAAGAGGGTGGTTCTGAATAAGTTACTGAGTGATAAGATAAAATTGTAATTTCTTACATGCTTAAATCACTTCTTCCAGGGAACAAGCCTGGTAAAATGCTTGCTAAAGCCCTTCCTGCCCAAAGTGTGACCACATTCATCTACTCAATAAAAGGCAAAAAAAGAGGTATGTGTTTTGAGACAAAGCAGATAGCCAATGCATTTAATCTTATATATCTTCTAATTCTTCAACATTGCAGGCAACCTCTCAAATTTAAAGGGAGAGATTGCTAATTACCTCCAATAAATTGGCTTCTCCAGACTCTCAGATGAGGACAAAAATCTGTTAGAACAACCTTTTACTGTACAAGAAGTGAAGCAAGCAATAACCTCATCCCCATGGGGAAAAAGTTTGGACCCAAATTTATGATTTCTTACTACAAAACTTTTAAAGATAGACTAGCTCACCATCGTTTCCAAGCATTCTCCAAGAAGCTATCATCATTACAGCCAATCAATGAGATGTGCCTGTGTAAGATGAATTATATTGCCTCAGTAGTAATAATCAAATATAGTTGTGGCATAATATAGACCAGCTTGGAGACAATTATTATAGGTGAGAAAACATTAAGAGATGAATTACCAAAAGGAGGAAAAAAAATGCTGCATGTACTTTATAATAAATCATAAGAAGCAGTAGCATGGTTGGCAACATTATACTGCTATTTTAACAGTATTAAAACACTATTCAGTTACTTCATTATCATTTATTTTCATATATCACTAGTCATGGAGTACTAGTGATAAAAATTGAAGTGTGAATGTTTTTAATGCATATCAATAAATTCGTATGAAAATTGTTTTAAAATAAATAATCATTAAGTGCCCTAATAGAACACTGTGACAGCATGGACCGCCTATGCCACTCTGTCTGTTATTGCTGGGAACCGGCTGGGCTTACTTTGCCACCGTTCCCTCTTGTTATCCCAAATGCGCCCTCTTGCCGCAGTAGGAGGGGCTTACAATGCTGCCACCACTGAGATCCTTCTATGGCACTCAGAACCACGTTCTTTCTGGATAACTGTCACTGCTAGTGTACTCCTGTGCTGGTACACTTGGGCTGGTAACTCCGGACCTCTTACTATGGATCCGGTTTGCTGTGGATGGATCCTCCCTGGCCTATCACACTGATCAGAGCTGCATGGGTAGCAGGCAGAGCGGTGGTACTGGAAAAGCTTGGGTCCAAACCTCAGACAGCCGGAGAACGGATTAGGTTTAGGGTCTAATCTGCAGGTCACAGCATTATAGCAATATTGAAGATGTTTTCAAGCAGGTCTTAAAGCAAGATGTTTATTTGCTCTCACTGGTTAAAGGTCCCAGTGATCAGGTCAGTTTAAATCAGAAGAATACATTACATGCTCACACAGCTCACCTTTTATACAGTTCTGACATAACTCCTAGCAGAGGTAAGCAAGCCCCTTGGACATAGCTGGCTCCAACCCATCTAGAATATTCCCTCAGATCTCAGGATGTAATCTAATTTTGCATCTAATAATTGAACTTCCATATCAACTTGATTTCCATCAGATCTCAGGATGTAATCTAGTTTTGCATCTAACAAAATTTAACTTCCACATCCCCCCTTCAGATGTTCTGTCTCCATTGTTTAGAATTCCTGTCTGTCTAACAGGACCTGTATTCAGGTAACAGCCCCCCTGTTGTGCATTCAAGTGCTGGTCACTCACATTGAATAGACTTAATTAGCCTTAATGAGGACATCCTCTACACTACACAACAGACTTACAAATGCTTATCAGAAATCAAACATATACCCTAGACATGAATGCATTTCCTTGCACTAAGATATGCAAAAGGCTTTCAAAACAAAGACTTATTGTATCAATTATACATCAGAAATAAGGTATTTCCTTTAGCAAGGATAAACAGAAAAAACAACTTTTCTACCCTGGTCTCAGAGATAACGACTTCCTATCTCACAATATACACAATATCAAAAATAAGTGCATTGGCAATTTATATAAATCAGCGGCCTGCACTATTTCCTTTAAATAAATTCATACTAAAAGTTATTTATCAGTGATCCAGTCACAAACACATTTTCTTTTCTTTTTCTGGCTTGTATAACTATCTCCAAGAAGACTGAATTATCCAGGCAATATATGGAAACCCTTATAATGATCTTACCAAAAGAAGGAGAAAGACCCCTTTCTTTTCCTAAGCTATAGGCCATTATCACTTTTAAATTTAGAAGTAAATGTATTTGCTAAATTAATTGTGAACCACCTGAAGACTCTGCTCCCTGAGATAATTCATGGAGACCCTTGGGTACGAGGCCTGGAACTACTCAACTAAAGTCATTGACTTGATTCACTACATCTTTCAGAAGGATAACCATTCAATTATTCTGTCAACCTATGCAAAAAGGCTTTAGAAGAGTAGAATGGAGTATTTATTTAAACCATTTTTAGCGCAGTTTTATCCAACCTACAGGCAGACTACAAGAACTGACAATCCAAGAATTTGTCTTGGATCGAGGTGGCTTAAAAGGACCATGTTGTTCAAAATTCTATACCTGATACCGATCTTGCAGGTAAATTTTACCTCAATATGTTTCCAGGATGTGCAAGGCCAGATTAAGAAATTTGTATGTTGGAGGAAAGACACATCTCAGACAATACATTCTATTCAGGAGCAAATACCTAGGAGGCCTACAACAGTCACATATTAGCAGCTATTATCAGTCAATAATGCAGTATAAAATTCTAGAGTGAACCAGAGTGAAATACATTACACAGTGGGTATCTATTGAGATGCAGTCCCTCAAGTCCAACTCTGACATAATTCCTTGATTGTCAAACCTAATCCGAAGTCATCAAACAATATCCTATACTTTCTCTTGCTGGAAACACCCCCCTGAGATTACTAAGTTATATATGCTGCCAATCTTCTCTATTAACATTCTTTTCCGCTGACCTGGCTTTTCCTCCAAGTACCAGTTTATCAGCTTTCAATCACTGAACTAAGGCTTGAACTTTCAGGTCAGTCAAGAAGTGAAATCATATGAGGTCTGTTCATTACAATCAAACTGGGACTTGACACACACACAATTTTGCAAATATTTACAAATCTGCCATCACTTCAGTATTTCTGACTACTCCAAGGATGACAGAAGAGATCTCACCCTCTTCAAAATTTTGTGTGTGGCCCTCAGAACTCTTCTACAGTACCTTGACATTATACAAACTAATTTTGGGAAAACTGGAGCAAAAGTCTGCCACTATTTACACAAGCTTGGGAAACATCTGACTGGTGGGATCAGAGAAGTAGACTGGCATAAAATCGTCCAAACAACATAAGTCAGCTCAACAAGCCCATCCATTGTAAAAAATCAAAACAAGGTCATACTGAGATGGTACAAATATCTGAACATCTTCTGTAGAATGTTCATTGGCATCCCTGAGTATTGTAGGAGATGTAACTTTGCAGCAGTCAGCTTCCTACACATTTGGTGGGAATATTCGAAGATAGCAGCTTTATGGAGATCATACAATTAAATTAACCCTAATGGGTGTGGTTTCCTTGGACCTGGGATTCAGATGTTGAACTCCTCCTTTCCTTTAGAATGTAAGCTCTCAAGAGCTTGGCCCTCCTTGTGTTCTCCTGTAACTATTCCATGACCATCTGTACCTCTTGGCCTGCTTCACTAGCCCTGTTTTCTTTACCATCACTCTCACTCACTGTCCCGTAAATAATTTTATCTGCATTATCAATTTATCTGTATTTTTCTTTCTCCATAATGTCTCGACTTTTAATTATGTTTTTTATGTAATATGTTATGGATCACTGCTTTCTGTATATGTCATATACGGCACTGCTGACCATTTCTAGCGCTGTATATATAAAACATAATAATAATAATAATAATAATAATAATAATAATAATAATAATAATCAGGGGCTTGATTCATTAAGGATCTTAACTTGAGAAACTTCTTATTTCAGTCTCCTTAACAAAACCATGTTACAATGCAAGGGGTGCAAATTAGCATTCTGTTTTGCACATAAGTTAAATACTGACTGTTTTTTCATGTAGCACACAAATACTTGATAGCTGATTTGTACACTGAAATTTAAAGTTGATATTTATGTGCTACATGAAAAAACAGAGAGTATTAAACTTACGTGCAAAACAGAATGCTAATTTGCACCTCTTGCATTGTAACATGGTTTTGTCCAGGAGACTGAAATAAGAAGTTTCTCAAGTTAAGATCCTTAATGAATCAGGCCCCAGATTCCTATGTGGGCTGTTTGTCAAGGGTGACCTCTCAATAAAAGAATACACAGGTTTGGGTTTTTTGCTCCTAAACAGACCACATCTTCTGCCTTGCAAACATAGTTCCATCAGTACCTACCTTGTTTCTATCCGTGAGAGTACAGACCTTGACTCCTCTTTCCCTTGCCCTACATCCCTTTCCTCCCCCTAAACCCTTTTTTGTTTTACTTGTTTCCACCATATAGGGCCTCTACTTGACTTAGGCCTCTTTATCAGTATTGAATATATGCTCTGGTCTCATTTCTGTGTTGGGAACTAATTTAAATGTGTTCTTTGATTATTTTTTCCAATGTTCATTTTATTGTTTATACTACTTAATTGTTACCCTTACCAAACTTCAATAAAAATAGAGTGAGCATCAAAAGAGATTGCTTACTGAAAACTTACCTAAAAGTATAATAATGCACAGCAAAATGGCTATCAAAGCACCTGTGCTTAAGCCAACAGGTAAAAAAATAGCTTCCACATTGCAGGTGAGGATAACGCCTCTTGAATCACATCTGCATACTCTAATGGTCAGTGTGCTTGTACTGCTTTGAATAGGATAACTGCTATCCTCCACCATGACTGGAAGGAGATAGAATTCTTTTTGTCTGCGATTATACCCTTGTCTCAGTGCTTCAATGCCAGCTGAGTTATCTGTAAAATAAAAATAAAGAATAATGTAAATCTCCAGTTTATTAAATATTACATTAATATTTTTTCATTACATCATTAATTTAATTTTATGTTATAATAAATTTGATGTAGGACTTGTTTTTGTTAGTTATGAGTAAGGCGTATCTTCACAAAACCATCTCATGAGTTGTATATATGCATTTATATTATTCTGTCAAGAAAGAAAAATACTGTACGTAGAACCAAAAAAACTACCTGCTATAATTTTCATGTTAAAGATCTCCTTCTTTTTCATAATTAATTTTTTTTTATTTTTTTTTTAATTAAAATACGTAAGATTTGAAACTTGTGTAAAAATCAGGCTATTGCTAAACTGTCTGACATTTATTTAATGAAGCTCCATTTGTCGTTGCATTGCTGTTTGTGACAATAGCGGCAGTACAGTGATTTATACATTTTTTTACTTTTTCCATTTCTCATTCATTCTGTATTTTAAGAACAAGAACTGTCATTTCCATAACGTATATTGGAAGAGAAGGAGCTACTGACGTTCAATTTTCAGAAACATTTATATAAATAATTGTTTTTTAGTCATTTACAGGTTGATTTATGAACTGCCAAGTCTATTAAAGGCACATTGATCTATAAATCACTAGTTTTCCAAATCTCAAAAAAAGATTTTCAGACATTGCAAAATGACTGCAATAACCGATTTCTCAGTGTTAAGTATAGAACTGGGAATCGATCAATGATCAATTTAGCAAATCACTGTGCAAATAGCCAAATATATTTTCAATGATTTCAGACACTGCAAGTTTGGTGATACTGAGCATGACATGAAATCTCTGTAGATAGCTACATATATTTTAAGATGGCATGGGCTATACAATTCTGTGACCAGGTTGTCCGGGGGCATGGCTTGCAATGTCCCACTTCACATTATTAAGAAATCAGGAATTATATAACTGTAAGTTATATTTTATAAATATAAAATATATATGTGGTTTGTAATTTAAAGACCAGATTGAACAGAGCAAAATAGTAATCATATAAGACAATAAATACATGGATTTCTATTGAGTTTTTTTATGTTTTGTCTCACTGTAGTAGAAGTGTATCATACATTAGATGCAGTGTGTTAAGAAATAAATACAGCATCATATCAGTAGTGTGTAGAAACACGCATGAAATATATTTGTTTGTTCAGTGGAGTACTAATGCCTGCCGCTATTTCAGAAAAGATAATGCATGTAATCAGAAGCCTTACTTTTATAGTCATGAATGGTAAAATTGGGGTTTGTGGAACCATCAGGTGGTAGTCTGAAGGAAAATCTCTGTCCTGCAGGTGACATATCTCTGTCAGCAGCACCAATAATTTGGATGATCTGAAAGCAGACGAGACAGATATCATGTACTCTACAGAAATTTTTATGTAAACACTACTTATACAGAATAAAGAGAAAATATGTATTCTAGGATTCAGTTGGCTTTTATCAGAGAAAGGTAAAGTGAAGGAACAAAGGGTGGTGAAGAAAGGGGAAATTCAATGTTTTCAATAAAACTGCACAATATAGCATATAGTGCAGTATGTATAGAACTACTTTATCATGTTTCCTATTTACAGCAAAACATTATAAAGCAGACTTTGTGTAAAATATATAAAATTATGCTATGTACATGGCATTATTGTTTATTTTCATTCATAGTATATGTTGTGAAGAAACTGTTTAAACAAATAATGCAGTAGTAAAATATATGACCCAAAAGTATAAAAAAATATTTCTTATTTTATACCAAGCAAGGAAACATTTTAATCCTTTTTAAAACTATAGCAATATTAAGAGGCTTTGTTTACAAAATAATTTGCTTCTTTAAACACAACTAAATTTTGCTGCCATAAAGGGATATTAAATTACGTTACCTTTCTTTTTGGTAACTCTTCAGTTCTGGAACTGAAAGCACAAATGGCGCTCCCCTGCACATGCTCAGAATACCACCTCTTCATCAGCAACACCATCAATCTTGTTATTGGGCTATGCAATTCAGCATTACCTTTCTGTTTAGAAGTCACTAAAATGCTTTGTGTATTGTATATTGGTTACTACAATGATCTCTATTGTACAGAATTTACTAGAATGCTATCTGTATTCTATGTATGTCACTAGAATAGTGTCTGTATTCATATTGTATTTCATTAAACAACAGAGATAGCCAGAGTTGACTATTACTGTTTTACTATATTTGACCAGAATATAAGGCAAGACATAACTCATGTTTTAAGTAACAAAAACCTTAAATATGTGTTATAAAGCAATGTAAATTAAATCTAAAATTGTTAACTGCTGAATTAAGACTTTTTTAAGTTTGCAGAAATGGGCATGTCAGATTCTTGCCAAGCATTGCCAAAATGCCACGCCATGCATTTGTGCAGAAAGACAATGGTATTCTCCCGTGTATGTGCATAGATGAACAATTGGCACATTTTCACACAGTAAAATACCCTGTTCCTCACAATCATTTAGGTTGTAAATGGCCACCAGTTAGCCACCTAAAAACTGTAACAAAAGTTAGCAAAAATGGGCTAAACAATTTTTTAAAACAGCACAAATTCATGTCACATAAGCAATGCATAATGAAAGATGCAACAAAAAAAATTACTGCATTATAAAAGTAATAATAAATAGTAAAAATAATTAGTCCTCTGTCTGGCTGCTTTGGGTTGTGGACATTGTGTAGGATTCAAGTTACCCCTAAAGTTAAAATCTCATCAAGCTCAGGTGAATGTATCTACCTATCACTTTTGAAAGAATTGGTTGTTGTACATTCTACAAACGAAAAAATAGGGGGAAGGGGAGTAGGCGCCTAAAAGTGTAGTATTGTTGCTCCACTAAAATAAATAGTCGTGAATGCGTACCAGTTATATATAACCATAGGCATATAGCAGACGATCAATCCCACAGGTTCATTTGATGTGCTTTAGAGGTTCCCAGTCAACTCATGAAAACAAACAGAAACCAATGATAGTGTAGTATTATTAGGTAATGTGAATTCCAACACCGCACCACACACTCCACTTGTGTTTATACGTACCAGATATAGAATAAAGATCGCTTATTTATCTCTTTCAATGTTGTTTGGACACCGTTGTTGTTCTTTAACACTTGCAAACAACATGTTTCATCTTTGTAATAAGAATTTATCTCCTGATGAAGCCTTATTACAGAGACAAAACGCGTTGAGAATGAATTATGGACTGTTTGAGAATTGTTTTTTTGGACAATCTGTGAAATTCTGGAGCGTTCCTCCTTTAACACTATGGAAACGCTGACCGGGAGGGGTGTTTCTGGTCTGTAACCCCCGTATTAACAGATAAACTGGTTTTACTTATTACATTGTGAGTGCAATACATTTATGTCTATTTAAGTGTATTTTTATACAGAAGTGCTACACCATATGTGGCTTCTTTGTTTTCTTTGCAAGTGTTAAAGAACAATAAGAACAGCAAGGAACAACAAAGGTGACCAAACAACATTGAAAGACACAGATAAGGGATCTATATTATATGTCTGGTAAGCATAAACACAAGTGGAGTGTGTGGTGCAGTGTTGGGATTTACCTAATGATACCACCCTTCCCCCTATTTTTTCTTTTGTAGATGTATCCAGACTAACCACCCAGTTATTGGGAGTGTGGCGGCCGCCTGTAAATCTGGAGTGTTTTCATTACTATATTACATCTTTATGGACTCTGAACCAGAGTTTAGCGCCACGGTGTATCTGTTTCTGTGTTTACAATTCTACACTATGTATTTGTTTTCTTTTCACATGATTAACAACTTGGAATAACGTCAAGATAACATACTCCTTATATGAACTATTTTATCTTATCACTCGAGCAGCACAGCAATTGGTTTTTATTTAGCCATTTCTTTTTTTTATCACTATATTATATTTTCTTTTTTTCAAGTTTACTCTATACCAATATATTTTCCTGCTATTTAAACAACTCTTGAAGTATTCTGGATACTTTTCCACTCCCTAAAGGCTTTGAATCAGGACTGTGAGAATCTTCAATACATGGTTCCTTTACTGGTGGGTGGCCCTGACCATAAACATTCCAAGCAAGGTACTGCACTACACACACTAAATAAAAACTATTCACAATGTACAAATCAGACATTTTCTTTTGTCCCCATACAGCAACAACTTCATAGAAAACAGGATTTTTGTTCGGATATACTCTACTAGAGACGTTCTAAACAATGGGTAAGGTGTCATTATTTTACTTTTAACAATGTAAAAAAGTACATGTTCTTTAAATTATTGTAAAAATATTTGCTTTACTCTACCTGTCCAGGTTTGGCATTTTCACATACTGATGTTTCATGTGGCACTGTTACTTCAGGGGGAAATTCATTAACATCCAGGACATTTATGATGATTTTGACTAAGTTTGTCAATTGTGGGTTACCTATGAAAGGAAAGTTATATAGTAGAGAAACAATTAGCAAATGAGTAGGTAGAGCAATGTATGCAAACTGTAGAAGTCCATTTCTATGATACAGACAAATTATCTATTTTTTAACATTATAAGCATTTACCCTTTACTTTGATATTTGAAATGTAACAGTAACAATGAAATAAAAGGAAAGGAAATCATGTGATAAAGATACAGCTGTGACCTGCTTATCTTCAAAATGACAGATATTGTATAGATTGTTTAAAGACAGTAGAAGTTTCACAGCTGTATACAGTGGTACAAAACATGAGAGAGCAGCAAAGATTGGTGATTATACCTATAGGCAGCATATGGTCTTGTCTCCCTATTGTGTGCGTACATACAGTATATATACTGTATACTAAGGAGATAATGACTGCAATGTTATTCAATGGGATTCCTGAGAGAAAGTCTGCTGTGTGTAGGACAGGATTTCCCTTCAATCAATAGTATGTATTACCCTGTATTGTCTTATTAATGTTTGTTCCCAATTGTAAAGTGCTACGGAATCTGCTGGCGCTATATAAATAAATGTTGTTGATGATGATGATGATGATGATGATGCCTTTCCAACATATTAAAAGTTGCATGACACACACATTTAAGGGCTCATGCAGAGTTGCACCCAAGTCTGATTTCTATTAGTGTAAAATACACAAAAATGTGTATGCAAACATCCATATGCAGGTTTAGTCACATCTTTTACTTACACTACTTACATTAGGAGGAGAACAGTAAGGGCATGTTCGCTTAATTGTGACTGAGGTAGGCATATATACCTGCCAGGAGGTGTATCTTTTACTGGTGCTCGAGGGCTGTTGCAAAAAGACACAATTGTGATGATGATGAATAGCCGTTTATGATTGGATAGACACTTCAGATTGGATGTTTGCTGATCTACCTCTCCAGCTGATACCATGTAATTCATTAGCTGCTATATTATTTGAAGTTGTGGCCATCTATTTGCATGACTTTTTTGCTATTTCATTTGGACTGCGACAGGAAAGGGAAAAAACAGATGTTTGTATTTTCAAGTTCACTTGATGTAATGAATTTAATTGTAAATTTAATTTCATCAAATATTGCACTAGTGTTTGAATTCAATAATACTTCACGTGGTAAATACAACTTTTGCACTTAGTAATAACACTATTCTGAAACTGTTCTCTGTTGTGTATTTGACACTTCATTATATTACTGTATTTTGTTAGTAAGGTAATGCATATATATATATATATATATATATATATATATTGTGACAAGAGCCCGCTACTGCTGAAGCACACGCGAACAACTTCTTCTTTTTATGCAGCTTTATTGTCAGGATGGTTTAAAATGTATTTGACACCATATGAATTTCACAGCAGATATGGAGACCCTAAACGCTAGTTAGACATAGACAATCTCTCTTAAGACCAGTCAGCTTCCCCAGCGTTGGTCTCAGTGCACAAATGACACAAACAAGCTTTTATGCATGATTCTCCTCCCCCAGCCTTAGCTTGATGGGCAGGTGACACACCCACCTTCTCTTTAAAAGGAAACTCCCATCACTGGCTCTGTTTGCACTAACAGACACACCCTGTCTGTTTGCTGAGAGGAAGAAGCTTTCAAACTTTAAACTACACATAAGTTTTCACCTGGTTTAATCTCAATCTAGGTGCATAACCGTGCCAATGTTTTATTCTGCTTGTATGCTTTCTCTGCATTTTGTCAAATAAATGCCTCCCTTTGTTACCAATATATATATATATATATATATATATATATATATATATATATATATATATATATATTGTGGCAAGAGCCCGCTACTGCAGAAGCACAACTTCTTCCTTTTTATGGTTCTTTATTGTCAGGATGGTAATAATGTTTTGATACCGTATACTTGCACAGCAATTATGAAGACACTCAACGCTTACTATACATAGTCCAGCTCTCTGTCCAGATCAGCCAGCTAGCCCAGCGTTGATCTCCCTGAACAATGAAACAAGCAGGGTTTTATACCTGACACTCCTCCCACAGGCCTAGCTTAATGGACAGGTGACACACCCACCTTCTCTTTAAAAGGAAACGCCCATCCCTGGCTCTGTTTAGACTATCAGACCCAAACTGTCTGTTTGCTGAGAGGAAGCAGCTTTTAAATCATGTAAGTAAACCAATTTTAAACTACACATATGCTTTTACCTGGTTTAATCTCCACCTAGGTACATAACTGTGTCAAAGTTTTACTCTACTTCCCTGCTTTCTCTGCATATTGCCAGCTAAATGCCTACTTTTGTTACATATCCCTCCCCCTAGCGTCTCCAAGTAGGGGGACGCGGACTTCGCGAGGAGCGCATATTTTCGTGACAACGCATCTGCATTTTTGTTCAGAATCCCAGGCCTATGTTCTACTGAGAACTTGAAAGGTTGTAGTGCCAAGAACCAGCGGGTTCCCTTGGCATTTACCTCCCGGTTGTTCTGCATCTATCTTAATGGTGCATGGTCTGTTATTAGGGTGAACTCTCTGCCTAGGAGATAATAGCGCAGAGCTTCTGTAGCCCATTTTATGGTGAGACATTCTTTCTCCACAGTGGCATATTTTTGTTCCCTTGGAAGCAACTTACGACTTAGGTACAGGACAGGATTTTCTCCTCCATTCTTCTCCTGTGACAAGACTGCACCTAAGCTAACACCAGAAGCATCAGTTTGGAGGAAGAACCTCCGGGTAAAATCTGGTGCTTGTAGAACTGGAGAGGAACAAAGAGCTAACCGAAGATCAGACCAGGCGGTTTCTGCAGAGTCAGACCAGGTTAATCTATCTGGACAACTTTTTTTTAACATGTCCGTAAGTGGAGCAGCTCTAGTGGCGAAGTGGCTTACAAACCGCCTGTAGTAACCTACTAAGCCTAAAAAGGTTCATAACTGTGACTTTTTCTCTGGTCTTGTCCAATTTTTGACTGCCTCCACTTTGTCTAGCGGGGGTTTTACATGCCCTCGACCAACAATGTACCCCTTATATTTGGCTTCTCTCATGGCTATGGCACATTTCTCTGGGTTAGCTGTTAACCCTGCGGACCGTAATGAAGCTAAGACCGCCTCAACTTTGGCTAAATGTGATCCCCAGTCTGGGGTACAAATCACTATATCGTCCAAGTAAGCAGCTGCATAAGCTGTGTGAGGTCATAGCAATTTATTCATAGCCCTTTGGAAGGTGGCAGGTGCCCCATGCAACCCAAAGGGTAGGACTTTATATCGATAGAGACCATCAGGGGTGAAAAATGCAGTCTTTGGCTTGGAAGTCAGGGGAACTTGCCAATAACCCTTTGTTAGATCAAGGGTTGTTAAATAATTGCTACCAGCAAGATTTTCCACTAGTTCATCCACACGTGGCATCGGATAGGCATCAAACTGCGACATACTGTTTAGGCGCCTAAAGTCATTGCAGAACCTAATTGTCCCATTGGGTTTCGGGACAAGCACAATGGGACTATTAAATTCACTAGTGGACTCTTCAATTACATCTAACTGGAGCATCTTCTCGACCTCCTTTCTCACGTGCACCCATCTGGCTTCTGGAATACGATATGGCTTCTGCTTGACAATGACTCCTGGCGCAGTGACAATGTCGTGTTCGATTAAGGTAGTGCGCCCAGGAATGGAAGAGAAGACATCCCTGTTCCGGCGAATCATTTCTTCAGTCTGTTGTCTCTGCTGAATGGACAAGGCTGGCTCTATGGGCACTTCAGACTTTTCAATGGCAGTACTCACTACCTGAGGAGAGGTTTCCTCATCATGCCAGGGTTTAAGGAGGTTCACATGATATATTTGCTCCTCCCTTCTCCTACCTAACTGGTGGACTCTGTAATTGGCAGGACCAACAGCCTCTAGAACTTCATATGGACCCTGCAAATGGGCGAAAGTTTGCTTTCCTGGGTAGGAACCAGGACTAGGACCTTGTCCCCAGGCTTGAAAGATCGAACAACAGCACTTTTGTCATAACTTTTCTTCTGTCGTTCCTGAGCCTCTTTTACATGTTGCTGCACAATGGGCCCTATCTTTCCTAGCCTCTCATACATTTGGGACACGAATTGTACCAGATTTGGCTCCCTGGGACCTTGCTGCTCCCACCCTTCTTTTAACATATCCAAGATACCCCTGGGCTGTCTCCCAAACAATAACTCAAAGGGACTAAACCCTGTTGAAGCTTGAGGTACCTTACGGATGGCAAACATCAAAAAGGGAATAAGAGTGTCCCAATCTTTTTTCTCTTGAGCCACTGCTTTCCTGAGCATGTGCTTTAATATGCGGTTAAAGCGTTCCACCAAGCCATCTGTTTGTGGATGGTATACAGAGGTGTGAATCGCCGTAACCTCTAGCAACTGGCACATGTCCTTCGTCAGTTTAGACATGAATGGAGTACCCTGGTCTGTGAGAATTTCTTTGGGTATTCCCAAGTGTGTAAACATCAATACAAGTTCTTTAGCTATGGTGCTGGACTTTATGTTCCGTAGGGGAATTGCCTCTGGATACCTGGTTGCATAGTCAAGCACCACTAGTATATATTGGTGCCCATGTGCGGATTTTTCCAGGGGCCCCACAAAGTCCATAGCTATCCGTTCAAAGGGAACTTGTACTATTGGTATTGGAATGAGAGGTGCCCTGTACATGGGTTTGGGACAGGTTCTCTGACAAATGGGACAGGACTGGCAATACTTTTTTACTGCCATGTGTACACCGGGCCAGTAAAACCTAAGCAGAACTCGTTCCAGTGTTTTATCCTCCCCTAGGTGTCCATCACAGACATGTGTATGTGCTGCTTTTAACACTAGGGTTACATGGACCTGAGGAACCATTAATTGTTCTACTTTTCCCACCTGTACATTAGCAACTCTATACGGGAAATTATTTTTAACAATAAAATATGGTATGCCTTCTGCAGGCTGGGCGGCTTTCGCTAGCCCATTTACCTCAGTCACACTTTTAAAGGCATGTTCCAAAGTGGCATCATTAAGTTAGTCTCGAGAAAAGTCCTGCAAAGGAAACAAAATTGGTATTGCGGACCAGTCCTCACTGGCAGGCGGGGTGGGCTCATCTGCGACATCACCGACCAATGCTAGTTTGGACTGTCCATGTTTCCCCACAGTTGGATGCTTTTGTGGAACTCCTGCTGTGACTCCCAGGATGGCATTTTAGTTTGGCGGTTCCCAAAGATCGATGTCCAGATGTTGTGGATTCTTAGGCGGTTCCTTTAAGACCGGGCTTTCGACCGTTGCATCAGTTGCCGGCATGTCCGGCCGGATCCGCTCACCGAGGACATCATTAAACAGTGGGAAGTCTCGCCCCAACATGAGTGGATATGGGAGTTTAGGTGCTATGGCAGATACCACCATAACAGTTTTGTCTTTGAGTGTGACTGGTAGTATTGTTCTTTCATACTCCTCTGTTGTGCAATGTACGCAAAGAACTTTCACTTTGGGCAACCGAGAAGTTATGGTTTCGGGTAAAGCAGAGCTGGTAACCAATGAGAGTTCACTCCCTGAGTCAACCAAGGCCAGAACAAGGTTTTGGTTGATTAGCAAAGTCACCCGGAACAATCAAGGACTTCCTGATGTGGGACTCATGGTAAAATAGCTTGGAAATGCAGGTCCATTATGTGCTACAGAACAGTCCATGGGTTCCTGTAGTTTAGGACACTCTGCCTTAAAGTGGCCTGGCTCATCACATTCAAAACACTTCAGATTAAACAGCTTTGAACCTGGCCCTCTGTTCGTAGCAGTTTTGTCATTGGGCCCTGTGGCAAGGATTGTCAAACCTGGCTTTTGGCGTGGCAGCGGCTTTGGCACAAATGCAGGTTCTTTAGTCATTTGCTGTAGTGCACAAAACCTTTCTACAACGGTGGCAAGCTCTTCATAAGTTTGTGGGTCTGATTGCAGAACCCACCTTTGCAAATCGCGGTTCAGCCCCCGGATGCAGTGATCTATTGCCAGAACTTCAATAATCCGAGAAGGCGAATTCTCCTCAGGCTGCAGCCATTTCTTTAAAATTTTAGAAAGCTCAGCCACTTGCGCTCTGACCGGTTTTTCTTTATCATAGCGCCATTGGTGATAGCGCTGGGATCGGCCTGGCCCGGAAACTCCAATGCGAGCCAATATCTCAGACTTTAGACACAGATAATCAGAGGCCCGTTCCTCATCTAGATCCATATAAGCTCGCTAAGCTTTACCAGTCAGATATGGCGCCAGTCTCTCAGCCCAATCTTTAGGAGGCCATTTTGCCCTTTTTGCAAGTCTCTCGAAAGACCCCAGATATGCTTCTACGTCATCAGCTGGTGACATTTTCTGGAGAACAGGACCAGGTGGTTCATTTCTGTCATGCCTCACCTGGCTTAACTCTTCTCTTAAGAGCCTTGTGTTTTCCACCTGTGCCTCGGCGACTTGTAGCATCTGAGCTTGCTGCTGTTGCTGCGCAGAAGCCACATTCACACGGGTTCTCAGTACTTCCTCCATGTTGATGTCTGCGCGGGTTGGGTAGCGGAAACTTGCTTCCCGGAGCATCCTGACCCTGACACCACTTGTGGCAAGAGCCCGCTACTGCAGAAGCACACGCGTACAACTTCTTCCTTTTTATGGTTCTTTATTGTCAGGATGGTAATAATGTTTTGACACCGTATACTTGCACAGCAATTATGGAGACACTCAACGCTTACTATACATAGTCCAGCTCTCTGTCCAGATCAGCCAGCTAGCCCAGCATTGATCTCCCTGAACAATGAAACAAGCAGGGTTTTATACCTGACACTCCTCCCACAGGCCTAGCTTGATGGACAGGTGACACACCCACCTTCTCTTTTAAAGGAAACGCCCATCCCTGGCTCTGTTTAGACTATCAGACCCACCCTGTCTGTTTGCTGAGAGGAAGCAGCTTTTAAATCATGTAAGTAAACCAATTTTAAACTACACATATGCTTTTACCTGGTTTAATCTCCACCTAGGTACATAACTGTGCCAATGTTTTACTCTACTTCCCTGCTTTCTCTGCATATTACCAGCTAAATGCCTCTTTTTGTAACAAAATATATATATATATATATATATATATATATATATATATATATATATATACACAAAACCCATGGATACTCTTCAAATACACAACCAATGCTGCTGTAACTACTTTTCTATATTAAAAACAGGGAATGTTAGTTCCACATATTGCAATATATGTTCAGCATAATGAATTGTCTTTATTTGGGCAGCTGAATTGTCTTCTGTTGACTTGCTGCTATGGATGGTATAATGGAACAGTTTAATTTTGAACTTGAAAAACAATAATAACATTTATTATTATATGGAGTGCTGGTTTCCAGTCTGGTTTGGATAGGAATTTATGTGCAATTAATTGAACATACATAAATATATCCATATATTTATCTATCTATATATATATATTGTTAGGAACCCCTCCAGCCGGCACAACACAACCCGGAATCTACTCTGCCAATCAGGTGTTCACTGGAGCCTCTGATGGTGGGGACAGACTGGGCTGCAGACTGACAGATGGTCGTGAAGTTTGTACCGGCTGGGGAGAACCCAGGCAAGCGGATTGAGGTCCACGCAGAGGTCAAGGGCCGGCAGCAGACAACAGTACCAGTAAACAAGCCGAGGTCAGGGGTCACCAGCAGATAGCAGAAACGGTAAACAGGCCAGAGATCAGGGTCACAGGATACACAAGCGAAGTCCAATTCAAAGCCAAGGGTCATACACTGGAAATCAGTAGAGGTTCAGGAAGACAGGAACGGGAACAAGCAGGTCAGCAGACTGGAGAGCAGAAGCTATAACCGGCCATGAGGCTGCAGACCTCACTGCCTTAAATACTAGTGGCCACCAATCAGAGGCTAGCTCTGAATCACACACAGCCCCCTGCATGATTAATGTACCAAGCATTAATCAGCCCACAGGCTTGTTAAATCAAGCCACAGGTTAGTTTAACTTGTGCGCATGCGCGCCCGGCTTCCTCCGTTGCCGGGACGCAGCGCAGGGCACAAAGCTTCTGACCGTTGCCTTGGCAATGGTCGGCCAGGATCCGGAAGTGACGCCCCAGTCGTCAAGGTGACGGCTGGGACGCCAGAGGGGGCCAGAAGCGAGCCGCGGCGGCTGTGAGTACCGCCATGGCTCGTGACATATATATATATATATATATATATAAATATTAGGGGAGGAGATCGACTACTAAAATTTTCTCAACGAGAAACCTTTTGGATTTATACCTTAAATACCTTTTCCCCCAACGGGTTAAATGAGGGTTGTGAAATCACACCTTTCCTCTAGCCTGTATATTTGTGGTTCGCCCGATGTTTTTATAATTGTAAATGCTGATATGTATTTCATAATATGTTTGTAAACTTGTTCTATTAACTGCGTTTTTAATGTATTTGACATATGCTAATTGTTTATTTGTGCATCACTGCCCATTTTTATAATTTCTTTAATGTGCTTTGGCGTGTTTCACAGTGGCTAAGGATACTCAGCTGTAATCAAATTTGTATAACCCTATAAAAGGTATTTTATTTGGGTGTGGATCCACCCCTCCTGACGAAGTCTGCATAGATGAAACGCACAGAGGTGGTTTTGGATCCTGGTTTCCTACGAAGCTCACTGATGTGGGAGCCATCTGATTGTCAGTTCAATGCTTGACTAATTTTTACATCTGGTACGTGTATATTCTGTTTTTAATAAATACTTTTACTTGGATAATGCACTATGGAAGCGCCCCCATCTGTTTGACATTTTAGGAATTGATTGACCCGTGGAGATCGGGTTAGCAAAGGGTAAGACGCGCAGCCTAGTGACTGCTAGTGCTGATATCGTTCGTGGGATCATTATTGATGAGAGACTATTTGACACGGACATTATTTAGTTACTCCATGTTTTTTACTACGTTTAGGTGTTATAACAGAATTGTCTTTAAGCACACTGTATATCTTTGTTCTATATATATATATATATATATATATATATCTATATATATATATATATATATATACATATATATATATATATATATATATATATATATATATATCTATATCCCTCTCTCTCTCTCTACATATATATATATATATATATATATATATATATATATATATATATATATATAGATAGATAGATATATAGATATAGATATGCAATGTATATAATATTTCCCTTACCTTTCATTATCAAGCATACTCCGTGTGCTTTGTGGTTTTGTTTAGAAAATTTCCACACCATTGTGGTGATGTGTGAGCGAATTCCCTGCCTTTGTGTTAGTTTGTTTCAATTACATTTGTGCAGGGATTCTGGTATGGTAGACTTATATATGGATCGTTCCCTGGGAAAAGTCCAGTGAATTTTGTAATTACTGTCAAAGATAGCATTCATTGCTATCTTGTGATAATGCTGTCTCTATATATATATGCTAATCCAAGGAATCTAACAATGTATGTATAAAGGAAATAGGGTGTGCAAGGAGTGAAACTGAAAAGTAGGTTATTAAAGATAGATAATGCCAAAACATTTTAAAGTACATAACCAGTAAAATAAATCAATAAAGTAATTTTATTGAACCACTAAATGTAATCAAAGAATAATAAAGGTGAAAAAGTGAGAGAGGATTTCTGAAGTGCCAATTTGATCTTTTGTCTATATTCACAATGGTGAAAAATATGTTATTGAATATGTTGTGTAAAAATAAACTGTGCACACAAAGAAAGGATACCGGTCTAACAAAGGAGAAGGTACAGTTATATCTAAACAAAACTAAAACTAAAGTAGATAAAGCATCAGACCCAGATTGCATTAATCCATATGTGCTAAAGGACAATGTTCAGTAATTATTTATGGACTCTCTCATAAATAGGCCAGTGTAACAAGATTGTCAATTATAAGATGTGGTAAAAGGGAAAAAAATATAGAACAGAGAAATTATAGATTGACATCAGTGTAATTAAAAAATATATTGTATAAACAGTTTGATAATATAGTGTTAACATGCTTCAATGTGGAAACAGTAATGCCAAAGCAATATAGTTGTTTTTTTCTAAGACGGTGAGTTTCAAACTGGATCTTACTTTTGCAACTGCTGCAGACACTTTGTTCCCAAAGATCTACACTCATACCTAGTTGCAAGCACAGTGTTTTGCATATGATTAGGCTATACATTGCTTACATGTTTCGATGCATGTCTATGATGTCATCAGAGTTAGGGTTATTTGGCCTCTTGACTAGTGCGTGAGCAACAGGTTATATTCTTATTGTTGCCTAACCTTCTCCTACTTTATTCTGAATTGTGTGTACTAAACCAGCTTGTTTTTCAAACATTTTAGATTACTTGGCTTGGAAATCCTTTTTTGCACTACTGCTGCCTTTCCCTGACCTCAGCCTATATGTACCATTTTCCTGTTTGTCAGCAGGGGGAGATTAGCCTGGGGACCATGACCTGCAGTATTCCTGAATTCCCTGTTTTTTGTTAGTTTCAGTTAAAAGACCATGGGCTAGATTTACTAAACTGTGGGTTTGGAAAAGTGGAAATGTTGCCTATAGCAACCAATCAGATTCTAGCTTTCATTTATTTAGTGCAGTCTGCAAAATGACACCTGGGGGTAAATGTATCAAGCTGAGAGTTTTCCGGCGGGATTGAAAAACCAATCAGATTCTAGCTATCATTTATTTAGTACATTCTACAAAATGAAAGCTAGAATCTGATTGGTTGCTATAGGCAACATCTCCACTTTTAAAACCCGCCAGAAAACTCTCAGCTTGATACATTTACCCCCTAGAATCTGATTGGTTGCTATAGGCAACATCTCCATTTTTTCAAACCTGCAGTTTAGTAAATATACTCCCATGTGTACATTAGGCTCCTTGCCCCGGGTTTTGATCGCATCAATTGTTAGTGGCATAGTGGGTCCACCTCTATACGTGACAATTATTAATGGTGTACTAAATTGATTAGTAATGAGCCCTATCCTTTTCTTATTATTGACTTTGTAGATGGCACAGAAATGAAGGTTTATATAACTGCTGAGGACAGTAAGCTATGTACGGCTATTAAAATGCAGTAGGATAGTTGCTGCAGAAAAGTGTAAACAAAATGCCAAACTCTGCAAAATAGCAGACAAAGTTCAATGTAAAAAATAAAAGGTCATTATCTTAGGCCGGTGTTTCTATTACGCCCCAAGATTCTGCAAAGATGTGTCAGCTGTTCTGCGAAATGAAAATGGTAATTGGCGGCCAAAATGTATTGGCAGTCCTAAATTTGTATGTACTAGTTAAAATTCTCATGGCGACATTCAACATTAACCATTCCACCATGGGGACAATCCACCACTGCTTCACTAGATTCTTAGTACCACCCCTGATGTCTTGTCGCCAAACTGCTTTTGGAAAGTTCTATGCCTCGCTAGGGTAAGCATCTATTTCTCCACTTTTATTTGTTACTTATTATTTCTACCTACTACTAACGTGTATATGTTTAACTTAAGGTACCAGAAATTTGTAGCCCAGCTTTAGAGGGGGTTGCATATGCAGAGTTAGGGGTTTATCTGTAGATTCTGTCACTTTTTTAGGGTTCTGTATTAAAACAGATTTAGAACCTTTTCCTTAGGCCATTAGAATAATTACTCTACTGGCACATTAAATGGGATATCATTTAGGATGTCTGAGATTGAAATGGAGTTAACAGTATTAGTAAAGTAGAAATCAGTGCAAAGCGATGGCTGCACATTCTTGGGATACAAAAAGAGAGGAATAAATGCTGGTCATGCAAACATAGTTGTATCATTGTTTAATTCCCTAGTTATACCATAACTTGAATACCAAGCATCTTACTACAGGTGGGCAATATCAAAGATTAAATAATAAGACAGAGGCTAGAAAAAATGTAATAGCTTTAGATAAAGGCACTTTGGACGTGATAACAAATGTCAGTATAAATATTTAAATAGAACTCTTTGTACTATGAAGCATGAAGATGACATTGGGACAATGAATTTAAGTAGGATTGTGTGAACATCACCATACGAATGGGTTCTTCACTGTAAGGGTGGTTAGCCTGTAAACTAGATATAGGATTTAAAAATGAATTATATGTCTTTCTGCTAAGAAATTGCATCCTTAGCTGGAGAGTGACTAATCCAAGAAATTCATCTGATTGACATTATACCAGTCACACACATTTCCTTTCCTATGTGAGGTTAAATTACTTCACAAATTGGCAACAGTCTTGCAAAGGGTTTTGCTTTGCCTTCTTCATGATCAAAACAATTAGAAATTGTGCAAACAAACAAGACAGAAAACAAGAGTACACCACTTATAATCTTAGTCCAGTTAGAGTATAAATTACTGGTAACTACACTCAGGAGAAGTCTTTTATTCTTTTTGCTACCCAGGTACAAGTAGTATTTTCTAGATGAATAATCTTTAACTAATACAGTAAGAGCCTGTGTCAAACACTTTTGCAATATTTAAATATTGGCTTTTCATCATTTCATGTGTATGATACCAGCCTATAGAGAGTCTTAAAAAATTAGAAATAATGATTTAGAAATAACTGAGCTAAGCTCTCTGATGGCTCACAATTGTGAGCCATCTGGTGCAAGAGTTTGTTTTTTTTTTAATGTTTTTGGACCAAGGTTTTTGTCAGCGGCAATGGTATGCTTGGTATGGTGCCAGTTACATCAATACACAACAAATCAACTCTTTTTTTTCTTTATATGCACAGAGGAATGAAAATATTTATAAGCTTCCTCACACATGTTTGTCCCTGCCTTTTACTATTGAAATACCTAAAAAATAATTGGCATTAATCTTGCTCTTTTTTTTGCAATCTGCCATTTTGCATCTCTTTTATGTATTTATTGAAACTTACAAATGAGGATTGTGTTCTAATTTATACTTTTGATATTTTTTTGTTTTTATCTTTTTTTTTCCTATCGTTGCCAAATGGGTTTTTAATTCTTTTGCATTTGATTCTCAAATGAATTTATTGGTACTTTAAGTGCATTTTTTTAAAATTGGTATATACGGTTATTGTCCTGCTTCTATTCTTAAAAAACAAATATAATTCATGATAAATATGGGGGTAATTCATTTAAACAGAAGTTGCTGCAAGTGCAAACAAAAATTAATGTAATCGAGCCCTTTTTCCAGGCTCATTGCGGTTCCTGGAATAGCGCCCCCTACGTTCGGTGTGTAAAAATTATATGCTAGGCAACTCTCATTGTACTTAATTTCCTCCTATGTGTTTAAATAATAACCTTAATCATATTTGTCTTAATATTGTGCACAACATTTGTATGGCTTTATTCAAAAGAAACTACATTGTGAGCCATATTTTTTAAAAAAAAGTGTATTACAATATACTAAATGGCCTGCTATCGCTTTTATTTGTGATACACTTTTTATTTGTGACATACTGTGCAAGAGAATATGAAAGATATTGGCTGAGGAGGCTAGTATATGGTAAGTGATCAATTTTGACAGAACCAGCAAACCAGCATATCACTGTGCTATCATACAGACAAAGAAAACTGCCTGCAGGAGCCTTCAGTTTACTATGTCTGTGTTTTGTTTCCTTTCCTTAAATATGATTCTGTTATGAATCAAATGACAAATACCTCCACAGACATCTAACATTGCATAAATAGTGCATCCCATCTGTCATAATCATGAATATTTTATAACTATGAAAATAATTTCAGTCTGCGACTGTCAACTATGGTTTGTAAAGAGAAAGTGTGTCAGTAAAACACTTGGTAATCCACACTAAAACTTCTGACATATGCAATAATATCTTCATCCGGAGGCAAAACACTACATTAATATTTAGTTGGAAGTGTTGCGTTAGAATTGCCTTTCAGCTGTATTTTTACAAGGATTACATTCTTTTGTCAAGTAAAATTTGTATCAAGCATCACTTAAATGTAACATTGCTCTCATTGTAAAACAAGTTCTAAAGTTCACTAGAAACTGAATAGTTAGTTTTCCAAAACAAATGTGATGAAATAGCATTTAATGTCAGTCACAGATGCCTTGCAGCAATACAAGATGCACAGGCAAGGAAGCCTTTCAACATTAGCCAAAACAGTCTATGTTTGTTAGATGTTGCACGAAATGAGAATGTTTACGATAATGTTATTGTACCTGCAAATGGCTCTCATAGAAGATAATTTATTATATTTGAAAAACATGATCTAAAGGACAACTTGAATGTCATTACTAAATAACTGTCAGTACAATTTAAAATGTAACAATAAACTTATCAACTTAGATGTGTTATCCTTAACCTCATATTTAGGTGAAAGTGCAAAGAAAGTATAAAGTGTAAAATAATATTTATAAAGTAATATAATATATCAAATTATTACAATATTATTATTACAATAACTATTATTAGTCAAAGGTATAGACAAATAGCTAATTTCTAGCTTGCTTATACAATGTTTATGTGACTAAAACATTTTTGTTGTGTGCTTATTAGCTATGACTTTTATTACACAGCATTATGAATTTGATTCCAACCAAGGCACAATCTGTGTGGAGTTGATATGTTGTTCCTGTGCACGCGTGGGTGTTTTGGTTTCCTCACACAGTCCAAAAACATACTCGTAGGTTAATAAGATTCTGATAAATTAGAACCTAGTGTATTTGTGTGGGTGTGTGTTTTGTGTGTGTGTTTGTATGTGTTAGGGAATTTACACTGTAAGCTCCAATGCAGCCAGAGTTTATGTGCATGTTTCAATATTCTCCTCTGAAAACACTTTATAAGATGGTGGTGTTATACACATATATTATATACTACAAATGACTGCAATTGTGTGGTTTATTAGGTGTAGAAGCTTGTAAGCATTTAATGTAAAATTATTGTAAGTTTCAATATAATTAATTACAGAAGAGACAAATGACTAAGCATATTGCTAATTAACGCATAGTGATGCCTAGCCATACAAACATTGTATCCATTCCAGAATTATGCTAGAAATATGGGACTGTATTGCTGGGGTGGTAGCACTTGGTTTGTGCCACAATCAGGAGATTTCACTACACAGATATAATCTCAACATTTTTGAAACCTGATATTATAAACAAGTCAAAGTAAATGTAACATATTAAAATTTCTATATATATATTATGTAATTATGCAATTATTATTTTACAGCATATTTGTTGTCCTCAGTGCCCAGGCTGTAAAGATGATTCTTACCCTTGTGTTTTTGGTACAGTAATGCTACTTGGGCAACATTGACATCAGTATATGATTTTACATTCTTTGATTATACATATTGTATCTTTAACATTGTTCTATACTATATATAGTACTATATTTTATTTCTATGTAATACATGAGAAATCGTGTTGAAAGTTTTCCTTTAAATTTATTTGTTCATTGGCAGTTTATTATGTCAAAGCAATCTGAAAATCTGTCTAATTACAAATGTCTAGTAAGATTTTTTTTTACACACATCAATTTATTTCCAAGAATTATTGTCACAATACTTACTAATTTTACTTGCGATTATTGATATATTAATTTGTGCAGAGCTCTCTCGATCAAGTAACTCATTTGTTGCGATGGTTCCTTCAATTGCATCAACAGCAAAATTGTTGTCAATATCGCTTCTTGCATCAATAGTGTATCTATGTTAAACAAAAAGAATAAAAATACAACACAATGTTAAAAAGAGATATATGTGTGTTTGTGCGTTACACTTTCCCTTTATGTATGCATTTACACCAATGTTGATCATGACAACATTTTATGACATGCAACTTTGTTCATTATTCCTTGGTTAGTAGAAATGAGAAAAACATTTTGATAAATTTCAAGTGTCTGTAGATGACAATGTTTTGTGAGGCTTGAATCTGTTTGTGAATGCAATCTAAAAGAAGCTAAAGAAACATTGTTTTGAAACAGTGTTTTAAATGAAATTGTATCTTAAAATACAGTTTATGAGAACAATTTTAAAAAGAGAGAAATAGTCACAAGTTCATCAAATGAACATTATTAATGCCATAACATTCATATTTCATATTCTTAAAGGATATATTTAATTTACTGTTTGTTTGAAACATTATTAAAATATTTCTCAATTGCTTTGCCATAAATCAAGTTCTTGGCCACAAAACTACAAGTCATCTGAGGGTAGTTTATGATTTTTTTTTTAAATTTAAATCATTACAATTTGTAAGAAACTATGTACAGATATACTTAAATATACTTCTAATTATGTTATTATTATTATACTGTGCTGTGTAGGGGCAATGTTTAGCATGTTTAAATACATGCTATTTTTTGCCCGTTCGTTCACGGAGGGGAGGGGTTTCTGGGGAAACAGAAACCCCCTGTGTGCGCCCCTGTCATGAGCAATCACTGTGCAGGGATCTGACGTATAGACGAAGCCGACGGGGAAAGAGCATATATCAGTGTGCTGACCATTTTTCAAGCCAGGTTAGGACAATTTCATGGAGTGTGTGTTGTTTTATTATGCTCTTTATCATCATCATACCATTTATTTATATAGCACCACCAATTTTGCCATGCTGTACAAAAAATATTTGTCATTCACATCAGTTTATGCTCCATTGGAGCTTACAATCTGAATTCCATTAGTGTTAATTTTGTCATTAGCCAGTTAACCTAACAGTATGTTTTTTGGAGTGTAGGAGGAAACTGGAGCACCCAGAGGAAACACATGCAAACACATGGGGAACATACAAATTCCACACAGATAAGGCCATGGTTGTGAATCAAACTCATGACCTCAGCGCTGTGAGGCAGAAGTGCTAACCACTGACCAACCAACCTATTATTTGGGGCTGGGTAGGACATGTTTATGGGTGTGGCCAGGTGCAGTAAGGTAAGAGAATATGTCACATAATAATGTAATGAAGTGGGAGCTATAGTTCCTTATGTTTTACTAAAAGCTTTCCAGAGGAACAATATAAAACTGTGTGTATTATATATATCACCATGTGCTAGACTTAGGCAGACAAAGAAAATGTTGAGTCTACCACATTTTTTAAAATCACAAATATATTTCTAAATTGCAGGAAAAAAGTTATATTTTGAATCATAGGGTTCATTTGGATAAGTCTGATTCAATTGTGTATATGGCACCTACTAAAATACCACATTCAAAGTCAAAATATTTTTTTTCTCTTACCCGTTTAATCACACAAAAACATTTGATTCTGTCACTAACTGAGCACACACTTACAGTAGGTGAATTTTCCACACAGTGAATTTGCCCAACAATGCCTATGTTTGTTAGACACTAATTTGAGAGAACAATTGAATCCACATAATAAAATCTAAAAATCTTTTTTTACAGCATCAAGTTAAAATGCTTAATGGCCTTTTATACTGATAATGGAATGAGAAAAAACTTAATTGGTTGAAATCTCACTGGTTGCTTTTCAAAAGTCCACCCTAGCCATTCACTGCATTATTGGCATAAATAAGAGCTACCTGTTGATCCAGTTAATAGTAAACCTGCATTAGTGAAGTAAATTAAGATCACTAGCTGTAACATATCTGGTATCAGAGGAGGAGTCCAATTACTAGAGAGGGAAAAATCAAAAGCAAGCCGAGGTCAGTGAAGCATAGTTAAAAAAGCAAAAGTCAGTACATGGAAAATTGAGCAGAGACATAGTCAAGCATAAGCCAGTTTGGTCTCCATGTAACAAGTATGACAAAGTAGAATAAGCAAGATGATATTACAGGTAAAAAAAACACAATAGTAAAGCAAAGGAAACTGGATGCTGCAGAGTTTAAATTTCCCCAGTGGTTTTGTGATTGGTCACTGATTAGGAAAATGTTAAGCTCACTGAAAAATGAGAAATCCTTGGGAATAGTCTCTTATGAACTGCAGATCACAGAATAACTTTCTCAGTCACATAGAAGCGAAGCAAGGGACCAACAACACATAATTCTGGTTTCAAGACCCCCAACAGGTTTATTTTTTGATACAACAACTATTTCTATCAATAGAGAAAAGCTAATAATCCCTGGGGAAAAGTAGTTAGATAAGCCACAAATTCAGTCTCCTTGAAGAGAGGCTTATTTGAAGTAAACTAACAATGACAATTCTGAAAATTACAAATGATATGTGAAAATACTATTATAATTTGTTTTTATTTTTATTACATTTAGCATGTGTCAATCTTACCTCTCAGAAAGAATATTCACAGTGAGGTTGATTTACAAACCAAAGAATAAGAGTGGTGCAAAATTGGCATGTATTGTCTTGTAAAATCCCAGTCTTGTGGCTTTACTCAACTGTGCACTTATTTGTGTGCTAACATGGTATTGCAAGGTATAAACTTGTTGCTCTGTATAATGTAAAGATTGTAAGAACAGGTGTGTTCCTGTGGTTTAAGTGTAATTTTGTATGTCTCTACACTCCCAGATTACTGAAAGCAGATTTTGTTCTGCAACTTAGAATTTTAAATGAGATGCAGTGATGGACATAGAGAAAACTAAAAGGTTTTCCACTGACTCAATATATTTTAACCATATGGTCACTTTCAAGCTACAGTAAGCATGGTTACTTATAACTCTATTTTTACTAGACTCTTCTGTGTGTTTCTACTCTGTAATTTTCCAAACCAACAAACATAGATTTAATTTAAACTTTAATTAAAGGTTCTCTGTAGGTGACCATCACTGTGATGCATAATCATTATTAATTGAATCCAGGTGTGAACTACATGCTATGATGCAATGTACTTTGCATTTCTTATTTTATGCTAAATATCACATGCATTCATTTACCCAGTTAGATCTATTTAATTGCAACTTGTTGTTTATTATAGATATCTAAAAAAAGTAAATTGATTTTGTTTTAGTCATTCAATCACCTCCACATTTCTTAAATTAAAGCTGTTCTAGAGACATATTACATAGTTAAATAACCATTATCATCTAATTGGTATTTGCCCTTAAGTTGTAAGATGAAAACATTACTTTAACATACAGTACTCTTAATGTGTTTGTGATTATCAGGCAGCCACCTCAAGTGTACTAACCTCAGAATGGTTAGGTCCACATAGGCATTTGTTCATGCTTGTTGGAGCTAACATGGCAGATAGGAGTGTGAAACATGATGTTTGATCCAATCTTGTCTGCATCCCAAAGGAAAGCAATTCTGGAGGTTGCAAGGCATCAAAAATGCCAATACAAATAAATTATTTGGAAAATGCAGTTTATTTACAATGTATTTTTATCATTTACACCTGGGGATAAATTTATCAAGCTGCGGATTTGAAAGTGTGAAAATGTCACCTATAGCGACCAATCAGATTCCAGTTATCATTTATTTAGTACATTCTAGAAAATGACAGCTACATCAGATTTTTTTGCAATAGGCAATATCTCCACTTTTTCAAACCCACAGCTTGATAAATTTACCCCCTTGTCTTTTAATGAGTCAATTGTTCATGTTGCCTTATTTGCATTATACACATTTTTTTTTCCTATAATATAAAGGGAATTCCACCAAAATAAATCATATCTCCCAGTTGGCAAAAGTAAGTTTTGCAATCTATTGTTCTTTTGTAATCAATTTTTCTGTTGCCTTGTGGTGAAAATGTTTATACTAAGGAGGTAAGTCTCTCCAACATTAGTACACTAAATAATAAAAAATATCCCCCCCTCCTCCTATTATAAGTAACCAGCGCCATCAACATTGCCTGGTCTGGATGCAGTAAAAGTAGAGGCAAATGACTGTGGGCTCAAAAGTGCCAACAAGCACCAGGCTTTGCCAGGCTGAGCTGTTTACATTACAACAGGGAGATCCGCAGGTTGGGATTTTCCTATCATAAATACAATCCAAACCTATCCCGATAAGCACCTGGTGGAATTCTCTAGGAATATCAGTGTCCTCCCATTGGAAAATAATTCCCGTATTGAACAGTGCTGGGGCTCTTCCCATGAGCCCTTGGGCAGTAGGTGCAAGACCAATAGTGTATTGCCCAAAAATCATTAAACAATGTTGTGGAACTGCAAGTTCCAGCATGCCCATGGCCACCAGAGATAAACAGAAAAAGTACAGACTACATTTTTAATGCGGGGCAGTTCCAAAAACATAGGTTGTGCAGCTATGTATGAGTGGATTATAGACACCTTAATGCGGGGGTGCAATTTACAATTTTGCAAATAACTTTTAGGGAGATTTTAGAGAATATTTATTACATTTAAAAATGAAGTCCAAAATATTAATTTAATATGGAGTTGGTCCCCTTTTGCATCGCTCATAGCTTCCACTCTTCGGAAGGCTTATCACAAAATTGTTGGAGTGTTTCTGTGGGAATTTGTGCCCATCCATTCTATAGAGTATTATGAAGTCAGGCACTGATGTTGGCCAAGAAGGCCTAGCTCGCCATATCCGTTCCAGTTCATCCCAAAGGTTTTCGATGGGGTTGAGGTCAGGGCTCTGTGTCGGCCAGTCAAGTTGGAAGTTGGAAGCATAGCATTGTCCAAAATGACTTGGTATGCTGAAACATTAAGATTGTCCTTCACTGGAGATAAGGGACCTAGCCCAAACCCTGAAAAACAACCCCATACCATTATCCCTCCTCCACCAAACTCCACAGTTGGCACAATGTAATCAGACAGGTAACGTTCTCCAGGCATCCGCCAAACCAAGACTCACCCATCTGACTGCCAAATAAAAAAAGCATGATTCGGCACTCTACAGAACACGTTTTCACTGCTCCACTGTCCAGTATTGTTGTGCTTTACACCACTCCATCTTACGCTTGGCAATGGTCTTGGTGATGTGAGGCTTGCATGCAGATGCTCGGCAATGGAAACTCATTGCATTAAGGTCCCGTCGCATAGTTTTTTGTGCTTACATTATTGTCAGTGGAAGTTCAGAACTCTTCAGCTCTGCAATCAGTACAGTGCTCGCGACTTTTACATAACATGTGCCTTAGCAGTCATTGACCCCGCCCTGTGATTTTACGTGGTCTTCTGCTTTGTGGCCCAGTTGCTGTTGTTTCCAAATGCTTTCACTTTCTAATGATATCATTTACAGTTGATCGTGGAATATCCAGCAGGGAAGAAGTTTCATGAACCGTCTAATTGCAAAGGTGGCGTCCTTTCACAGTACCACGCTTGAAGTCACTGAGCTCTTCAGAATGACACATTTTGTATCACAAATGTTTGCAAATGGAGACTGCATAGCTAGATGCTTGATTTTATTCACCCCTGGCAATGGGTCTTATTGAAACACCTCAATTCAATAATTAACAGGTGTGGCCAAATACTTTTGTCCATATAGTTTATCTCCCTCCCATTTCCAAATTTTTAAGTCACCTAGCAGTTGATTTAACATTAACTGTTAAATAAATGCTCTTATCTAGAGTTATTTTACTTAAGAAATAAAGAGATGTGAGATTTGTTTGGTGAATAAAGGTCACAAAATTTATTGAAAATAAATTAATTAAAGTGCTGGCGAATAAAAAGCATGACCAATCAACTACCAGCCATTCCTCCACCAACTTGTGGCAATCAAAAAATGTACTCTGACAGTTCTAGTCAGCAGAGATCCACTATCCCTCATTTCACTCAGTAACTGGGTCCCTCATGAAAAGGCCCCATAACTCCTCAAGGGAGAGTGTTACAGCCCCTCTGTCACGAATGCCCAGCCTGTCCCAGATACTGCAATCTGAACCGCTGACTGTGACTGACGTCACCTTAGTTACTTATCAATGAATACACCTTTTCTGACAAGCACAAATGATTTATTAACTTCACCAAAATCAGTTATTAATGTATCACACTTAATTCACATACACATGTAGCATCAGACTCCCTGGGCTTCGTAAGTTCACAAAGAATCACGGAGAATATGCCAGATTAAATGCATTGTAATCTGAAAAATGTTTCCAAGGCTTAGTTACAAAAATGTTAATGACAAGACATACAATAAGTTGCACAAGTGAGTTTCAGAATATAAAACAGGAAATAAAACCAGAGTCACTACTTATTAGTTAAGACTTGGTGTGTGTGAGGGAACACAATTGAGAAATATGGGATATTTCAGTCTTGATAGACCCCCTCATGGAAATTCACACTGTGATGTCTAAAGTAGACGATTTTAAACCTTTTTCCACATAGCTATCACCCCCCCACCTTTGGAGTTTAGCTGTCAATAAGGACAGATTAATCTCCCAAATGTCACAGGGCTTTTGAAGTGAGCTAGGGATGTCCTGAGATCTGGAGTGTTCACAGGACTTGAGTTCTCACCTTTGCTCGTTCGGCTTGGCTGGTCAGGTCCACATCCTCCGCATACAAAAAAATCCTCAGAGACGTCCAAACCCCAGAATCCAGATGAAAAACATGTGCACAAACCTCCCAGTGTGAATCCTGACCATCACTCACTTCTAATGTCCCACAGGACCGCAGGTCAGTGAAGGAGAAACCAGGAAACAAACAGTGGGGTGATTGACCGAAAGACTGAACATTGTGCATAGGTATCACATGCTGGAGGTCAAGGAAGATCAGGGGCTGTGGTGTGGTGGGGGCAAGAGGAGCCAGCGATGAGAGGGTGTGGGCCAAGTCGTGTACCAAGGGGGTGAAGACAGGATGTGAATTGGGCATTAGGAGGGTCGAATGGTGTGATGGAAAGACTTGATGACTGGAATCAGGTTGGGATTGATAGGAGAACATGGGAGCCTGAGGCTGCTGAAACAAAGCAGGGCCTACACTCCACAGAGAGGGGGCACCCTGTACATGGGCAGAAAAAAAGGGGGGCACATAGGTCAGGAAAATGGAGACAGTGGCAGCCTTACCATCAGACAGCAACAGGGAATGACTGACTGCCTACATGCTGCAGGTCTGCAGGAGCAGGATCTGATAGGTGGAGAGGCAGCTTAAAAATTGCGATGGCTCTGCAGGAGAAAGCAGAGTGGAGGGGTTGTGCAGATTGGGATGAAGATGTTGCAAATTGCACTTGGGGTAGGGGCAACACACTTCCAATGCCTGTGTGAATGTGAGGAGGCATGATGAGCTGGTTACACGGCCTGTGTGCAGTGCTCCAGCAGGAACCTCAATGAAGCGATGGGGGGTGGGCACAGTTCCTTTTCTGCCTAAACATAATGGTGGAAACTAAAGTGGGTGGGGGTGGATGCAGAAACAAACAGGAAAAACAGAGAAAAGGAGAAAGATACGAAAAGGGGAAGACAGATTGCAATAGAATAACAGAAATCAGGCAGGGAAGGCAAAAGAAAAAGAAAATGACAGTGAACAGCAAGTACTAAGTTAAAACAAATTGAGAAGACAATCAAAATTCACTTAGATGCCACTCACGGCACAGGAAACTCACAGTAGACGACCTGCTACAAATTAATAGCGGCAGGAGGAAAAATGCAGCCTATGCATATTTACAAAACCTCCCCAGCTCAGGCCATTCCCCCAAAATCCTTACTGATTGATTGGCTGAAAAACTGCAACTAGCAAACCTTGCATTATTAACTCATGCCGGGCACAAAACTCCTTTTCCACCTAAACCTGGGCGCTTAGATGTCTTCGGGTCAATTAGCTGCCCTTTGTTAGCCTTACTTTGCTTTGATAGTGGTGCAGCTGTCTTCAAAACATTAAAATCTTAGGGTAGTGTCACATGGTAGCACTTGAACCACACACTTTGCTAGCAGCAAAATTCATAAGAGCTCAATCACTTCTGTTGTGACAAATGGAAGGGAACAGTTTAAATACACTTGTGTAAGAAGGAGCCTTCTCCCTCACTTAAACCTGTCATTATGATAGCAACTGAGTGCTTATGAACACTGTGGTTTTTCATGGTTTCCCATGGTACACTTTCTTAAGGGTTAAATGCTTCGCAAAATACTGAAAATTAAAGTGAAATTACTTGGGTCTGCCTTGGGACTGATGTAGAGATTGTGGATGAACGGGGGCGAGAAGACAGAAAGAAACTTATATATGTAAATAGGATTTTTTAAAGCAGCTCAAAACTGTTTTTCCTTTTATTGAGTAGACATTTTCTTTAATATCAATCAGCTATATCATTGTTTTGATCTATTTAAAAATCAAAATAGGATGTGTTCCACTGATCTATAACAACATAAATAATTTGTTGTAATTATTGTTCCTATATTTCCATTAATCTTTAATGGAAAATTTGTGTGTATACTTCAAAAGTGCCAGTGTAAAATGTCATTATAAGTAGAGTGTCGGGTCGAGCTAAAATAGAGAGAAATGAATTAACTAAAATGTACATGAATTGAACAAATGGTAACATCATTTAATTTAAGATGATATTTTTTCTAGAGTAATTTAGATATTGGTCCATTATGTCTATGTTCATCTTAATAGACAGAATTCCAGCATGTTCACTGTCATACTGCCATGGAGAGAATACTTCTGAAATTGAGCTGCGTAATGGTACAATGTAAATTAAAGCTCATCTAGATCAAACACTCAGTAGATTTTCATCACAACTTCTTTCCCTAGTTTCCTTTTAACTGACTGTATGACTGTAAATCAAACATTCTTTTCTTATTGAATGACAGTGAAATACATCAAAGCAATAGTGAACTACTAGCTTAAGTATTAAGGGACTCATTTTGAGATAGGAGTAAATAAATCCATTTGGAAAGTTAAATTCTGCACCTTTGCAAAACCGTGTTGCACTACATGGGTGGGTGGGAAATTTAAAGTGTGTGGACATATTTAGAGTTGGGAAGGGGCACATACTTGCTCACCTATAAACTACAGTGTAAATACAAAGCTGCCCTGTTTTTGTGTTTTATATGCAAAAGTAGCATATTTCCTACATACAATAAAAATCTCAACATGGTTTGTCCAGGTGCAAATTTGTACCCTATAGCTGGATTTACTCCTAGCTAATAATATTAGAAGTCTGACCTCCTTGCTGCATCATTCTCTATGTCAGGTTATTCATCAACATCATTAACATCAACATTTATTTATATAGCGCCAGCAGATTCCGTAGCGCTTTACATGTACTTGCCGCCTGTTGAAACCTGCCCTCCGTGAAATCACGGAGGGGAGATCATGTGACAGGTGTATTAGGGGGCATGGTAGCACCATTGCATCACTGTGGCCCCACTCCCCGCTAGAAAATGGTCAAATTAACGTCATTGCTTATCAGGGGGTGGGGCTTAATTATGCCAGCGTGACAGAGGGCAGAGGAGGGGGACAGCGTGACAGAGGGCAGAGGAGGGGGACAGCTTGACAGAGGGCAGAGGAGGGGGACAGCGTGGCAGATGAGCTGGGACAGCGTGACAGAGGAGGAGGACAGCATGAGAGGGGCAGTGGAGGGGGACAGCGTGACAGAGGGCAGAGGAGGGGGGACAGCGTGAGAGAGGGCAGAGGGGGCAGCGTGAGAGAGGGCAGAGTGTCTGGATGCAGTGGGGGCAGAGTGTCTGGATGCAGAGGGGGCATTTTTGCATACAACTAAATAAGCATTTCTGTCATGACCTAAATACTTACATACAATTTTTTGACCCAACTACTTCTAAAACAGGACCGCTCAGTAATTATTTTGGAGGGGTGCCTTAAAAAAATTATGCAGACTCTAAGGGTGCCGCGAACTGCGAAAGTTTGGGAACCACTGGCTTACGTGATGGAACACAATAGAGTATCAAGAGACTGATAATGATAAATTAATTGTAAATCATCATCATCGTCAACATTTATTTATATAGTGCCAGCAAATTCCGTAGCGCTTTACAATTGGGAACAAACATCAATAAGACAATACTGGGTAATACATACAGACAGAGAGGTAAGATCAATACTATACCTAACAGGGCTGGATCCTATGTCTAGGTCTTGTGCTGTGACAGCGCCTATGATCGTTCCAACAGGAGTGTCCTCATATACTTCCATTGTGTAGAAAGGTTTACTGAAGACAGGAGGCTCATCAACATCTAACACATTTATTTTTACAGTAGCAGTGTCTTTAAATGGTCCCACTGAGTTGAAATGATGATCCAGATAAACATTGGAAGCTTCTACTTTAAATGTGTAGGCTTTTTTTGTTTCAAAATCTAGTGGCTTAAAGACAACATAAATATGTTATAAAATATGTTATAAAAATATTTACTGCTCTATATGGTACATACGTTTAAGAACACCATAAAAAATGATTGACACAATGGTTTCATAAGGGCAAAGTAACTAATTCCCAAACAACTTCCAAACAATCCATAAGACTACACTTGTACTTTAATGTGTTTTGTACATATTTTTTAAAAATGATTTTGGTTTAAAATTCTTTTCACACCTTCTTTTAATGTATTATCTGATCTGGTGAACAATATATAAAAAAATTATTTGAACATGGAAGTATTTCTCTAGAATTTATTATAGAAGGCAAAAAAAGTGACATTTTAGAACCAAATAAAGTCCTTCTTATCCAACAGTGACATCTAGTGGTTTTGTGGGATTATGCCTTCTGACAGTTTAGTTCATTTCATTAGTAGTAAATACTTTAGATGTTTATTACAAAGCAAAAGTATTGATACTGTAACAAGAGACAAGAAAAAAATATAAAGTTAAATATATTTGTTTTTAAGGCTTTTTTTAATATGAAAGATTATTGTTCTCCAAGACTGTGAAGCTGATGCTCTGCCATACTTTTGTAGTTACTTACATACAGTACAGAAATATATTTTGTGGGTTAATCCAATATTCAGGAGAATGCAGCCAATCAATTGACTAAGGATCAGTGGCATGACAGATGACAGGCTGCATTCCTATTCATTTTGATTTAGCTCACCAAATGGATGTCATAACCAGGGTAAGGCTAACAAATTTTAGCCCTGGGGCAAGACATGACTCAGCAGCCTATTAGGAACATTTTAAAGGAAAAACAATACAGGTGACCCAGTGACCTTGCCCAAGGTAGCCCACTATGGGACTAGACTAGGGGGCAGGTATCCCCCCGCCTGCCCCTGGTCTTAACTATGTGTATGTAGCAGGTGCACTAAGAAAACTCAGCAGGTGCACTGTAACAGGTGCACTTATGGAAAACTCAATCACTACTAATATAATATTATGAATTGAGTAAACATGTTCTAAAATAAGTTTCTTTATTTTCAAATAATTGTTGTTTTATATCTAATTGATGAAGAAATGCATACAAGTTACTACTAGTAAATATTGGGTAATAGGAGACAGATGTTTAATACAGTATTTTGAAGCAAAACAAACACTGCACCAAAACTGTGCATTATCTTGTCTACTTTATTCTATGCAGATTATGGGATCATGTCACATGTTTAAACTGCAACCTGAGATGACCATTAATGTTCTGGTACAAAGGTGATTTCTGCAGCTGGCTCTAAACAATGTATATATATCAAATTTGCATGTCTCTTTGGTCTTTTAGAACATCAATCAGTGAATTAGTGAGTTTAACCTTTCTCTTTAAACAAGGAGCTTTTTCTAAGATATACTTAAACATCTGTGCCCATGGTGCTATTGAGTAAAGTTAGGGGCCAAAAATACATTAACACAGGGGAATTCTAAAGCTTTGTATAGAAACATCTACGGCAGCAAGTGTGTGTTGTAGACAAGATAAAAGAGGTTATAAAAACCCAAAAAACAGACATTGTAAATAATATATGATTGCATGATAAATTATCATGCAAATAATGTTGTTAGCATGATAATTATATGATACAGTCTATTTGTTGTGGGACTGTTGAGTTATCATCACTATGCAAATGTATATATATATATATATTGATATAACAATGGTGGACAAAAGAAGAAAAGAAAAGAAAAAAACAATAGTTGAACTTTGCTGTTTGGGTGTTTTAAGATCAGTTTGCTTGAAAAATATGTCCATCAAATACATAATTGGCAAATGTGAATTATTGCATTACAATCATGCCCAAGTGATCGTGTCATGTTTGTGAATGCAGCGCCTCAAGGTCATTCAGTATATGTATCATCCATGAGTGCACCTGCCTCGTAGCAATTGTTCCTTGAAATATGTTAGACATCATTCAATATACAATGCATAGAAGCTAATTTATACAATGTGGATGATAAATTTTGTCACAACACAGATTGCATAGCATGTACTTGCAAATAAGCTGATATACAGCTGAACATAAAATAATTTAGAGGAGAAATAACTTCCATATTTTAAAGTGTCAGTCTGGGCAAAAAGGGGGAATGGGCAGCTTTACTGTATAATCTATTGTATGAGCAGGCTAAGATTACACCCCTGGCCTTCAGATTTACATAAATACCTTTTTTAGGATTAGTATCCCTTCCTGTGTATCGTTGTCTGTTCTGATATCAAAAAGATTTCCACCATCTCCAGGAACAATATTATACTCAATTTCTGCATTTCTTCCAAAGTCAGGGTCTACTGCACGTATCCTGCCAATTGGTGATCCAACTGAAGAACTCTCTGGTACTTTTAAATGAAAAATACCTGAAAAAATATAGCAAAAAGAGACAAATTAAGCATACGCTTTCATTTCATATATTAAGTACAATATAATATTTATCTATTAAACTGGGTTACCAGATATAGGCCATAACTTACCTATGTTCCAAAACTTTGCAAAGACAACATAATCTTCAATTCACATAGTAAAACGTGTGAGTGAAAAATGGATTCTGGAAGCTGAATGAAAGCCAAAATGGATTCCTGAAGCTAAAATGATGGTTGAAATTTTTTTTTTTTTTTTTTTTTATAATATCCTCATATTATAGTGTACTAAAGTCACAATGAACTTATGTTTGATAGTATCCCCTTAAGAGGTTAAAATGTTGCAAATAGTAAAACATATGCTTTTCTGTTTTATGACTATAGGTATTGTGATAATTAAATTACCCTGTTGATGTAATTTCATGCCAGAAGGAAAGAACTCTGGTCATGAAAAGTTTCAACAGGGAACTGTTCTTTCTAACCCCAGATGGTCCGTAACTTAGCAAAGTTTTAATTTGATTAAGTTTAGAATTAAAGAATGTTTTACCGTCATTTGCATGTATTAGTTGAATATGGTACTCAGAAATAGTTAACATCTTTCCTATGTTCTGCAAGAAGGATTTCTAAGTAGGTGCTAAAAGTCAATTCTTTTTATGTATTCCTGACTATATGCTCACTATCTTGCAGCAATGCATGCTTTGTTCATTAGAGAATTTGTTTCTGTTTGTTATATATTTGGATAAGTGCCAGCCCAAGGGCTATATAAACCATATGTATACTCATAATAGGATGTCTATTCTTGTATGAACTAGACATCCGTGCTGCACATAATAAAGAGACGTATTGCTTTTCATCTGACATTACGTCCAGAAATATTATTATTCTACATCAAATGTTATGCTTTGTAAACATAAATTAAAAACCCACTGCAGTAAACACAGCAATAAATGGGGCTCATTCAGTAACAATTATGTGCAGATTTTGTGCTAAACACTAGCAGCCAACCAGCCATTTGTTTTTTTCTGTGCTACTTTTATTACACAGATTAAAAAAACAAATTGTTGATTGATTGCCATAGTTCAGTGTGCACATTGTTCACCTAAAAGCAATGTTACATAATGAACTCTTGCAGTGAAAACTGTTGCTGTTTGAACAGAAAATATACGTCAGATTCACACCATTAAATATAATTAGTAGTAAAACACCTGTGCCTAGTATTTTATACAAAATAACCTGTATGACACAATTAGTTGTACACAATACAGCACAGTTGAAGTTATAAGGGATTACATGGAGGCTATTCATACAATGTTATCAAATGATGTGCTGAAAGCAACACAAAAAGGCAATATAATGGGAGCAGTAAATAGCAACAGGAAATAAATATGAAACAGTACGAACATCCAATTGTGTATAGCAAATGCATTACATGCAATACATATGTATATGTAAAAATATGTTGCTGTACACCTTAGTGAAATCACAGACAAATAAGTAAAATTCTGTTTCTAGAGAGAATGGATGTTTAGTCATAATAGTACATTCCAATAAAACTAAAACAATATAAATATTCAAAGTATTAGCACATAAAACATTTTGAATGGTGCAATAGAAATGCTAGCATTTAAATTATTTTTCAACTGTTGTGTGTCTAAAAAAAAGCAACAAATGATCACACTGGTACATTTATATAGAGTAGTGGTCATGCAAGAAGGCAGAGCACCCTTACTTGCTGTAATTAATCACCACACATTACACGTTTGACACCTATATCAACCATATAAATGAAAGCTCCGGTTCTGGAAAATGCTTGTTTTTCCTCCATGGAGGGCCAGCACAAGGGGAGGTTCAAAATGCACTGTCTCAGTTTCTAGCAAAGGCTACAGAACCGAGGCTCTGTCCAATTGATTGAGCAACATCCAGTTTGTGTATTAATGTCAGTCCTCTTAGTGCCTGTGATAGAAGTTGGCAGAGCATATCTGAGATGGAACTGTCCATGACTCTACAAGAAGTCATTAAAGTGCTGTCAAGTGTAAGTTTTTCCAAACGTCTGGCTTCCCTGGCATGGGACATACCCAGTTCTGCTAGTCTTAAGAAGTGTGTAGCTCAAAATACTGTGTTAGAATGTGTCCACATTAAGATACTCTGAAAGCGTATCAGGATACACGTTTAAGCATATTTAATATGCTTAAAGAGAAACCTATCAGACTATCAGCATGTAGACCTGTGAAGGAACTATAATGTATTAATGAAGTTCATTAAAACAATTAATCAATGAACTTATTTTATACAATGAGGTTCATTCACACTCCATGTAAAGTCTATGTGCAAGAAGACAATCATGACAAATTTCTCAGATTGTAGCTGATTAGAACAAAGTTGTTCTGAATAGGTACGTGCTGCGAGGCCCCTTGTCTCATTGCAGCTCCTAGCGGAGCAAGTTTATCATTGTCTAGGAGGGTTTCTGGTGTATGTCCCCGACTAGCTGTAACCAGGATACTGTAGGAATACTGGTGTTTATTGTTACAATCAACAACTGAAGAAATAAATGTACAATTAGTGCAAAACAAACACATTGACATTGTTGGATCTTGGTTATGTTCTGTTATCTAATTAAATACAGGCACATCTACAGATAATTTGATGAAGATGCAATAGCAAACTATTAACACTTCCTGCCAAACATCATACTGATTCCCTAGTGTGTTGTAAGAAGAGCCAAGATGACTGATAGTGTAAGCTTCCTTCATGTGCAACTTGTGACCTTATCACCTGTATGTAATACATTTCTAGTACAGCACATTGACCATATTAGCACATATTGTCAAATTTAAATTCCTGCTAATTTATTATACAGTGATTTATATCAGTGTTTATTAACTCACCATGTTTTATTCATGATGCATATAGTGTTAGCTATTTAAATATTCAAGGTAGTCAGCTCACAAAGTATATGTTAACCTTGAGAATCATGCAGCCTCATATATCATATACTATCTTCAATGGTTATACATGGTACTATTCAATGTTATATAGACATGTAGTATAATTTATGATGAACCAAGCAAAAAGAGGTTGGAAGAAAATATTATTTAAATAACAATGAGAACACTTATTGTTCTTACTGTACCTAGCATAAGATACTTAAAAAAAACTGTAGAAAAATAAAATGCAGGAAACTTAGAACTTACACAGAATGTGAAATAATAATAGTAACATATTTGTGAAAGTCGTTTTTTTACTCAGAATTATGAAAAGTATTTATAGTAATTTATGCAATGTGTATCATTTTAGCTTTTACAGGATTTTTTAGACTTTCTTTAGACTATATTTTAGACAATGAGGAACACATGCATAAGAAATAACACTTTTGAAAAAAGATGTTACTGAGATTATTAAAAATACTATTTTACCTACTGCCAAACAATTTCTGAATAGATGTATGCAAAACAGTGATTTTTAATGCTTTACATCTCAGTAACATCTCAGAGGGGGTGTGTGTGCCCCCCTGCCTTCCCTTTATCCGGCTCTGGCTTAGAGCATGAGTTACAGACAGGAGGCATGTCCAGGGGCGGGCTGGCCCGGGGGGCCGCTCCCGGGCCGCTCAGTCAGACCTCTTTTAGGGCCGGGGGGTAGGCCAGCCGGCCTCCCCCCGAATGCAATATGCCCCATTTTCACCGGCGGCCATATCTGATGACATGAGATGCGGCCGCGTCAGCGCACAGGCGGCCGCATCACATGACAAGCAATGCAGCCGCGTCATCAATGATGCGGCCGCATTCCCGTGTCATGTGATGCGGCCGCCTGTGTGCCCCCCGGGGTTCCCTCTCCCAGCCCGCTCCTGGGCGTGTCTGCATGTATCCAAGCAAAATGGATTTGGTTTGATTGGCTAGAGCATGAGACAGCCACTCGTATTGGCTATCAGAGTATAGACCTAAGTAGGGTATGACTGAACTACATTGTATCAATGAAGTTCATTAAAGCAATTTATTAATTAACTTCTTTGCTAATTTCAAGGCATTGAGGAACGCATGTATAAGAAATATTGCTTCTTTCCCCCCCCCCCCAAAGGTCTACTTTGACATAATTTCAGCTTTACTTTTCTAATGTTTTTAGTGTGATGCAGAGGAGTGTTACAGAGACAGTGATAACACAAAAGTTATTTCTCCTGAATTGGTACAATCCAGTCTCTGGTGGGAACTTCAGACTTATAAATTAAATTACAACAGAGCAAATCTAGAGCCTGAATCATCGAGTAATGCAAATGCCGATATGTGCTGTAAATTACATTAAATTGGTCTGCTTATGCCCAGAAACTAACTATACGCCAGAGAACGCAAGTGTACCTAATTCAATCACCCTTTCAAGGACCCTTATTACAGCCTAATATTTCAGCGGCTGAAAACTGGGTGTATGCAGGTAGTCAATATAAGGGCAAGGCAAGCTCAAGTGCAGTGTCCGATTCAAGCTTTAGGCATAACTCAGGAACGTGTTTTTTGGTCATATTACTTGCACCATGTACAGGTCAGGTGTAAATGCAGATTACTAGTGATGATGGTTGCATATGCATGCTAGAACATGTGTTTCAATTAGGAGCAATTGTAAAAAAGCATTTTAAGCATAAGAATAAAGGGATTTTATGGGATGGGAAAAGAAAAAAAAAACTGTCGTCATTAATGACATTTTAAATTTACCTCTCCCTCATATGCAACATGGTTTTGTCAAGGTGCAAAGCTACTCTTTTTTTTTTGCTTTGCTCTCCTTAATGACTCAAGCCCTATATTATTAACAGGAAAGATTGCTAGTTTTTTTTTTACTTTGTTTTTCTGTGCGTCCTTTTGTGAGTTTATATTCCACACTTGTTGGATGTATCCTGCAGTGTATTGTTCGTTAAGGCAGAGTGCACCTAGACACAACAGACATATTTTTACATCCCCTCCTTGTTGAATACGGATGGGCAAATGCCCAATTTACTTGCGTTTAAAAAAAACGCACAATGTGATTGTTTTGCTTGCCTTAATGAATCAGGCCCCTATGACACCTCTATTTTGTGCAAAGCTGTGTATCTGTGGAATATTTAGAAAACAATAAGAAATATATGCTTAGCCACAACTCCTGGTAGGATATAAGACCTGAGGCTCGATTCAATAAGGTAAGTAATTAAAAAAAAGAAGTACATTTTTCTCCAGGACAAAGCATATCACAATGCAAGGGGTGCATATTATTGCTTAAAAGTTAAATACATGTTGCTTTTTCATGTAGCAAACAAATACTTGATAGTTTTAATTTTACACTGAAATATAAAGTTGATCTAGGACATGTCCTATCCCAACTATAAATCTGTCCCCACATTTTAAATTTACCGCCCCCTCCAATGCAACATGGTTTTGCCAAGGTGTGAAATTACTCTTTTTTTTACTTTACTTTCTTTAATGAATCAGGCCCCCAGTCTTAATAAATATAGCCATTCTTTCCTGGAGTCCAGGATAATAAGGCAGGGATTATTCTTGATGACCAGGACTAGGGCTCCAATGAACCTTGGGAAAACCATGTTGCATTGGAGGGGGAGCTAAATTTAAAGTGTGGGGACAGATTTAAAGTTGGGGAATGACATGTCCTATATCAACTTCAAATGTCAGCGTATAAATAAAGCTATCAAGTATTTGTGCGCTACATGAAAAAAAGCCAGTATTTATCTTATGTGCAAAATAATAAACTAATATGCACCCCTTACATTGTAACATGGTTTTATCCAGGAGAAAACTTGCTCATTTTTTTTGCCTTACTTTCCTTAATGAATCAGGCCCCATACTTGTTAATAAAAAATATATTATAGTGAATACTGCAGAATATAATGCCATAAAAACCTTATTATATAAATATTATAAATTGTGTACATAAAAAATACAATTTTAAAAATGCCAATGAATAATCTAAAATAAAACCAATGACACACCTCTCAAATGATGTCCATATATATATGACTCCATGGTATGATAAAACAAAACATATGTCAAAATCAGAGAATAAAGTAGATGAGGGCTCATATTGTGGTCTGTATACTGCAAATAAAATTCATGTCCATTTGTGAGACTGAATAAAGTCTCATGTGCAGTTCTGACTCATAAAAGTTATATAAGTTTGTGCAGGTATTCTGAGTGAGTGGCTAGCTCTCTCCCTCAGTATCAGATATCTTTAGTAAACTCTCAGTGCTTTCTATTAGGCACCAAAGTGTCAATGTGCAGATAATCCATCTGGACCCAGCTGAATGTAAACGTCAAAATGTTCTTAAATTGCAATAGTATCAGAAAATTAAGGAATAGTCTCACTCGATCTAGGAGTGGCTGTTGTTAAGGGAAGAATATCCCATCTCTTGATCTTCACACAGACTGAATTACCTCCCAATAAGGCACTCTGAACCTTGTCACACATGTCAGTCAGCACTAGGGTTCCCAGATGAAAGGAAACTGTGCAATAATATTAGGTATGAAATACCAAGTAAGAAATGTTTGTTGATAAATGTGATCACGATGTGGAGATTACATAGCTCTCTCAACTGACAGGTTTCGTCACTAGTTTGTGACTTTATCAAAGACGCCCCACAGTCACAGATTTGGCTCTATATAGTGGAGTTGTTTGACTCCTCCAATCCCAAGTCCTCATTGTGAATGCAAACACCTGAGATGAAGTGTTCACCTGATTAACATAGTATGACAATCCAAACTAAAAATATTTAACTTTCCAGTCTAAATGTAATCCTTCTATGAATGCATTCAAAAAAGCACATTAACTTAGAAACAGGTTTTATAATAAACAAACTAATCTGAGCGGCTGGAGAGAAAATTTTGTTATCATTTAACCATTTGTAACTTCCGATGCTACAGCATACTTATGCAGTGGAATTTTCTAATGACATACATTTCTCTCACTTCATATGTTCACTATTCTAAAATTCAAATGATCACATAAAAATGTAACTTAGAGCAATCGATAATGGACTAATAAAATATATAATAAAAATGACCACAGTCTTATAATTAAGTACAAACAAATAATGAAAAATAAACATAAAAATGAGTCCCCAGAAGATAAAAATCAATAAAACTAACTATCTTCTATGGTCTCATTTCTCACAAATATAATGCTTTGGATATTTTGAAATACTGTTGGCAAACGTCACAGCAGCACTGAGGATCGATGTCATACCGACAAACAATACTGTTTTAGGATCTACTGAATTAACATCTCTATTTAGCTGTGGGATCCACAGAGCTCAACTGTCATTGTTGTTTAAACATCTGTTCAGCTACCCAGCTAAATTGTGATTACTGTTACCATCTCTGTATGGCTGCTAGACCCTCTGCACCCAACAGTCAGCATCCTCCCGAACCTCATCGTGTTAGAGCAGCAGAAACTGTCTACTCCATTAACCTCAGCCAGGAGACGGTAAAGTATCCTTCACCTCTTCCACTGTCCCGCACAATTTGGATCAATTGTTCCTTTCCACTTTATCATTCCCTACCCTAGTTGATACACATTCATTCACATCTCTCCATCATGCACCTACTCAATTTACAGTCTCTCCTATTTACTATCACCATACTTCTCTCCAAACTCCTCTTCCTATTCCTTCCTCCCAGATTATGATTTCCCCTTCATTACTTCCCTCCTCCCTAGTCTGTACACATGAACTGTTTTGTCTCCTGCACTCACCACACTCACCAGCCTACATAAACAGAAATAAACCTCACACCCACAAAACCCCCTTGCATGTCCTCTTTCTCTGTCTGCTCCTTCTCATGGCTGCTGCTGGTATCTCACTAAGCCCTGGGTCCCATAAAATCTCCATTATCTGCTCACGCTCCTTGCTCCACCCCAAACCTTTCCATCCATCCTGTACTTCCAATCCCGCCCCACTTATCTCCACTACCCTCTCTTCCCTTCTTCTGTGTTCAACATTCCCATTGATAATCCCACTGTCTCTTCTTCCACTAAACTTCTTTCACTTATTTCCTCCTTTGGTTTCTCCCAATGGACCTCATCTCCCATCCACTGTAATAGGCACTCCCTTGACCTTGTCATCTTCCGCTACAGCTCCATCTTTAGTTTCTCCAATCTTGCCTTCCCAATCTCTGATCACAACCTCCTTTGCTTCAGCCTCAGCTTACCTCATGCCCTCCCCCCTGCACCAAAATCCACATCTACACAACAAAACCTAAGTACTCTTAATCCAATCCAATTGTCATTTTCACTTAAACAACTATTTTCTCCAATGACTGCATTGTCCTGTCCTAATCAGGCTTCTTTTTTCAATAAAAAAACACAAATTTCCCCCCTAGACAATGGAGCTCCAGCTACCACACATAGTATCAGATGATCCAAACACCAACCATGCAACATCAAACAGACCCGCAACCTGCAAAACTGCTCTCGCACTGCAGAGCGCCACTAAAGGAATTCTCATTCCTAACCCGATTTCCTCCAATATAAATTCATCCTTTCATCTTACAGCACTGCTTTTTTTTTTGCCAAACAAGCATTCTTCAAATCTCTAATATCCACCCAGTCCTTAAACCCACGTTGCCTCTTTGCCACTTTGTCACGTTTGCCTCTTTATCTCACTTTTCTAACCACCTGCACCTCCTCCAACTTTATCCTTCACAGCCCATGATTTTGCCACCTATTTAAAAGACAAAATCAACACTATTCCACAAGATATTTCCTCATGCCAAATTCAACTAACTCCACCCACTTTGCCCGCCTTTACCTACACTCCCCAATACACCCTTAATCTAATCTCTCCAGTAATTGAAGACAAAGGGGTATATTTACTAAACTGCAGGTTTGAAAAAGTGGAGATGTTGCCTATAGCAACTAAATCAGATTCTAGCTGTCATTTTGTAGAGTGCACTAAATAAATGACAGCTGGAATCTGATTAGTTGCTATAGGCAACATCTCCACTTTTTCAAACCCGCAGTTTAGTAAATCTAGCCCAAAGTCTCTGCACTCATCTCATCATCTCACCCTCGACCCTATTCCTTCCCAACTTCTCCACTCACTCTCCTCCACTGCACGCCCACCTCTAACTCACCTCTTTAACCTGTCTCTCTCCACTGGCACATTTTCTTCATCCTTTAAACATGCACTCATCTCACCAATTATGAAGAAACCAAATCTCGATCCAGCCTCTCTCTCCAAATACTGCCCTATTTCTCTTTTACCCTTTAACTTCAACTACTTGAGCGGTTAGTGTACAAATGCCTGTCTCACTTTCTCTCCTCTCATTCCTTTTTTGGCTCTCTCAAATCAGGTTTCCGCCCTCAACATTCCACTGAATCTGCTCTCTCAAAAGTATTCAATGATCCACTTAATGCAAAGTCTAAGGTTCTTTTCTCCATACTCATTCTCCTGGACCTCTCTGCTGCTTTTGACACTGTTGCTCACCATCTTCTTCTACACACCCATCACTCTATTGGCCTTCATAACACAGTTCTTTCCTGGTTCACTTCCTACATATCGAACTGCTCCCTTAGTGTTTCTACCTTTTGCAGATCCTTCCCTCCACTGCCACTATCTGTTGGAGCCCCACAAGGCTCTGTTCTTGGCCCTTTACTTTTTTCATTGTACACCTGTTCTCTTGGGGTACTAATTTATTCATTTAGCCTCCAATACCACCTCTATGCTGATGACACCCAAATCTCTTTCCCTGACCTCTCTCTTGTGTACTATCTCATGTAACCAACTGTCTTTCTGCTATCTCCAAATGGATGTCCCAATGCTACCTAGAGCTCAACATGTCCAAAAAAGAGCTTATTATCTTCCCTTTTGGCAGAGTCACAACCTGCCCTCAAATCTCCCTCACTGTCAATAATATCACAATTTCCTCAGTCACCTAAGCCTGCTGTCTTGGTGTCACATTTGTCTCTGCCCATTGCTTTATTCCTCATATCCAGACTCTCTCACATTCCTGTTGACTCCACATTAAAAAATTGCCAGAATACACCATTTTCTTACTCAACATGCTACCAAAACTCTTATTCATTCTCTCATCATCTCCTGTCATGACTATTGCAACCTCCTGATATCTGGCATTCCCAGCACCCATACCTCCACACTTCAATCCATCCTAAACGCTGATGCAAAACAGATTTTCCTCTCTCACCACTCCACATATGCTGCACCACTTTGCATCTCAAATCTCATATCAAAATACTCTCCCTCCCGCCCTCTTAGATCTGTCTCTGACTTGCACCCTGTCTTTTCTCTGGTAACCACCTCTCACTCCTGCCTAGCCTATAAGACTTCTCCTGTGCTGCTCCCCACTTATGGAATTCCCTACCACACTCAATCAAACTTTCCCTAAGCCTTCAAATCTTTAGACGCTCTTTGAAAACCCATCTCTTTTTTAGAGGTGACCTTATCCTGGTAACACTATTCACACTAATGCACTCTCACAACTGTTCCAATGTCCACTCTGAGCCACATTTACTTCTCTTATTTCAGCTGTGCCCTATTCCACTTAGAATGTAAGCTCTCTAAATGCCAGGGTCCGTCATACTCTTTGTTTTCATATCTGCATTTATTTTGTCTACCTTGTATGTCCCTGTTGAATGTATGTACTGTTTTCCATACTTTATGGCGCTGCGGAACACTGTGTCACCTTACAAATCTATGATAATAATATCAATAATTCCCAATGAGAACTTGGAGATTGGAGGGGACAAATAACTCTACTATATAGAGACTGATCTATGAGTGTGGGGCATTTTTGCTAAAGTCACGAACTAGTGACAAAACGCATCAGCTACAAAAGCTATATAATCCCCACATCATGATTGCATTTATCAACAAACATTTCTTACTTGGTATTTCATATCTAATATCACTACACAGTTTCCTTTAATCTGGGATCTCTACTGGTGACTGACATGTGTAACAAGGTGCAGAGTGCCTGATTGGGAGATAATTCAGGCTGTATGAAGATCAAGGGGTAAATGTATCATACTCCGGTTTCTTCAACTCACGGGAGTTGCGGCGCTGCCTTGTAAAGGCAAGTTTCCCTTTACTAGGCAGCGCCGCTTTAAATTTTAGCTGTCATCTCGCCAAACTCCCGCGAGTTGAAGAAACCGGAGTATGATACATTTACCCCCAAGAGTTTGGATATTCTTCCCTTAACAGCAGTCACTCCTAGATCGCGTGAGACCATTCTTTAATTTTCTGAAACTATTGCAACTTAAGAACATATTGACTTTTATATTCAGCTGGGTCCTGTTTGATTTTCTGCACATTGGCACTTTGGTGTGGAATAGTAAGCACCAAGAGTTTACTAAAGAAATATGTTACTGTGGGAGTTAGCTGGCCACTCACTCAGGATACCTGCACAGCTTTTATACATGAATCAGCACTGCACATGAGACTTTATTCAGTCTCACATATAGACATGCATTTTTTTTGGTAGTGTACAGATCACAAAATGAGCCCTCATTGTTGAAAATCAACATTATTCTCTGATTGTGACTTTTGGTGTTGTTTTATCATACCATGGAGTCATATGGGTATCATTTGAGAGGTGAGTCATAGGTTTTATTTGAGATTATTCATTGGCATTTTTAAAATTGTATGTTTTATTTACACCATTTTTATATTCATATGTAATATATAAAAGTTATTATACTCGAGTGATTTTTCACCATTACTATGGTTCCCCTATCTGTTTTTGTTTTGTGATTTTGTACCTAGGGCTTGGCATTTCCCCTTATAGTGAGTGACATTGAATTGGAATCTAGGTGGTGTCATATATTGAATAACAGCTACTGAAATTTTAGTGCCTAAGAGTTTATGTTTTTTACATTCTTAATGAACGCTAAAACTATGGAAGCCTGTCTTGGCTATAAGTTTACTTGTATATGTATACTTAAAACAAACAAGAGCTGATCTCTTGAGTAAAAAAGGATAGATCAAGTAAAACATAACAAGGGGTGCAATTTGTGATTTCTGTAATAAATGTAATTGAGATTGATGTATCACTAAATGAAAAAGCTCTGCTGTATTATTGTAAATGTACTATATAAAATTATACATAGACATTTTAAGCAGTTTGTCTTATGTCTGATTAAGTCGTTCATGGTTAAAAAGTAGCAAAATTACAATACAATAATATTCTAGCAAATATAATTTTTACACACTGGCAAGAGACTACCAGATGAAAAGTGAGATCCATAGGTCAATGAGATGCAGAAAATGGAAAGGATGAAAGTAATTTAAAGAAAAGAGCCTCTGGTAACTAATCATTTTAAAGTACTGTGCACTAACTTATCAGGAATTAAAGAAAACTTAAAGTTGTTTCATAAATTTATAATTAATGCACGATATAAAGAGCAAATCTAGATTATCTCTCTTTTCTCTACACAAAAGGACAGCAGTACTGCAGTTCAGTCTCACAGCACATGTGCCTATTTGTGAATGAATAGACATGATTTTATGTAAAGCGCATGAAGTCTGGTGGCATCTACAGTGGTGCAAAATGTTGCACTTTGTGGGTGGACAACGGGGGTTTGTGGACTGTGTGCGCATTGTAAATGTTTTTTACTTTGGTCGTTAATGCCTAATGCTAATCAGCTTTGTTATGACAGGGTAGTGCTTAAATAGCCCTATTTGGTAGAAGACCAACTTAGCAAAGATAAACGACAGTTCATCATTACTTAAAGAAATGAAAAGGTCAATCAATTCAGAAAAATGCAACAACTTTGAAAGTGCACTCATGAGGATCGCCACAAGAAAGGCAGACCAAGAGATACCTGTGCTGCACAGGATAAGTTTTTTCGATTCACCAGCATCAGAATTCACCTGAACGGCACCTGAAATTAGAGGCTAAATATATGTTTCACCGAGTCCAAGCAGCAGACACATTCCAATATGAACTGTCCAGAGGAGACAGGCCTTCATGGTACAATTTCTGCAATGAAACCACTACTGAAGGAGAGAAATAAGAAGAAGACACTTACTCAGTTAATGGACACAAATAGTGGACATCAGACCAGTGTAAATCTGTCCTTTGGTGGGAAGTGTCCAAATTTGCAATTATTGGTTCCAACTGACATATCTTTTTGAAACATATAGAAGGTGAGCAGATGATATCTGGATACATAGTTCCCCCTGTGTAACATGGGGGCACATGTGTGATAGTGTGGGGGTGCTTTACTGTTGACAGTATTGGTGATTTCTTTAGAACTGATGGAACAGTTAACCAGCATGCCTAAAGCGTTGTGCCATCCCATCTAGTTCGTTCTCAATTTGGAGCATTTTTTCACAACAGGACAATAACCCAAAACACACCTCCAGGCTCCGGTGAGTGCAGTATCAAATGACCTAGCATCCACAGTCACCTCACCTAAAGAGATGGTTTGTGATGAATGATGCTACCTTTCCAAAAAAACAGTTTATCAAATTTCTGTCCTAAAGTGGCTGCCCTAGTTAAATGTAAGTGATGCTATTGTGAAGTGGAGATGTCTATGAACAATCCCAGTTCAATCACACACAATAGGACACACAGATTTTTTAAATGATGAAGCACTTAGTAGTGAGTGTTGCAACTGAGGACAGATGAGTTTTACATGCTGAGTTCCAACTACAGCTGGAAGCAACATCAGCACACAAACTGTATGTCAAAAGCTTCATTAATTGGGTTTCCTTAGCCTAGCAGACACACACCATTAGCAATGCCCAGCTTCGACTGGAGAGGAGTGTCTGAATGTGTACGTCCAACAATAAGGTTTGATGGAGTAGGAATAATGGTGTGGGGCTGTTTTTCTTCTTTGCCCTGGACCCCTTAGTTCCAGTAAAGAGAAATCGCAATGCTTTTGCATGCAATTATATTATGTGCTTCCAGCTTTTGTGGCATGACAGTGCCCCTGTGCATAAAGTTAGGTCCATCGAAAAATGTTTTCCTGTGTTTGGTATTGATGAACTTTACTGGTCGGTACAGAGTACTTACATCAATCCCAATGATCACCTTTGAATTGGAACACCTAAGGAGAGTAAGACCTTAATATCAGTGCCTGACCACTTTGAGAAGAATGGATACAGATGTTCAGAAGAGTGAAAGCTGGTATAGTAAAGAGGGGACACACTCCATATTAATGGCCACAGTTTTTGGAATAAGATGTTCGACAAGCACATATGGATGTGATGTTCAGGTGTCCACATACTTTTGGATATGTATACATATTGTGGCAAAGAGGCCTATTTGCCACACCTTTCCTTCATAGGGACAGGTGAGGTCCCGGGAAGTCTGCAAGGGAAAGCTGCATATAGAATTAATTCCCAAACAGTCTTTCCCATCTCACACAAACACACAGGTGTACCATATGTGTGTTATTGATCTATTGTCTGTGATTGGTTTGCAGTGTTTGGGTGGGGGTTAAAGGACTTGTTGTTGTTCATTTTATGTGTGTGACTGATGCTGGGAGAGCTGGCCAGTCAGTAGAGAGCTGGACTGTGTTTAGTTAGCATTAGGGTCACCAGGAGGTGTAAGCAAAGGGTATTGTTTACTGATGTCATCCTGACTAAGAATTGCTCTTTATTGTGACGCAAACAATGAAGCGCCGTTTGATTTGAAGCTGTCTGTGTCAGATGTCTGCAGGGTGTCAGTGCCAAAAGTACTACAAGTGGTGTCAGAAGTGCTACAAGAAGGACGCGTCTGTTACTATATATATATATATATATATATATATATATATATATATATATTACACATTTTTAATATTGGTGTACGCATCCAATATATAAGTCACATTTTTTATTAGTCACATGACCGGTCCTGCAGATGAGCAAGTTGTAGTTCAAAATTATTAAATTGGTTGAAGGTCATGGTGAAACATTTTAAATTCTTGGAAAAACAATTGTGGTGCAAATAAAACATCATATATTAAATAAATTAACAATATATGTATATATTACTTTTTTATATTATTAAATCCTTCAAACTGCTTTTTTGAACTATTCATAAATTATTTTTAAGTGATTCAAGAAAAATCTATTTATTGGTCCAATACTGCAGTAACAATACATTTGGATTTACCCATATATAAATAGCATTTTCCAAATGTTGTAAAGCTATGACTTTTGCTAATGCCACCAAGACAAAGCCCAGCAACTAACTTTTAATAATGGGGATTATAATTTAACAGCTAAAGAGCATAATATAGGAAGCCCTGATTGACAGCATTCATCTCTAAATGAACACTATTGTTTAATTTTCTCATTTCATTTTCTATAATAAAAATGGTGATGATCCCTGACCCTGTCTATTGAATGAGTGAGATCGAGAAAAGAAAACTAGAATTCTATTTCCTCACTTTTTTTTGAATGATGGGGTGAAAAGTGTGTTTAAATAAAATGTATTTGTGTAAGGTGTGTATGTGTGTGATTATTTTTAATGTTTCTTATTCAGACCCCCACATCCTAGGGATTCTGGAAGAGGCCAAATCTTTGCCCTTCAACACCTAAATGAGGCACAAGCCCTGGGACAAGCCTGGGAGCTAGTTATTATAACAAGTGATGGTTTTCCCGTTAGCATATATGTAGACTTCATATTGAAGTAGCACTGGTCTTCCTATTGAGATGGGACTAGTGCTGCCAATAATGAATTTTAAAAATGGTTGCATGACTTCCAAAACTAGCACGACCAATGCAGGTCAGCACTGGGGTTCTTTCAACATTATCACCATATGCTCCCTGCATGCTGTTTAAGAGTGTTATAGGCAATATTGGACAGGATCATTAACTACTAGATCTGCTTCACAAGGTCTTCACTTATAGCAGCATCCTTTCTGATGAATGTTACAAGTTTCACTATACTTGGTTGCCCGCAGGTCTTAACTTGTGGTATTAATAGTTTATTAAACACAATGTTGTTGGTGGCGTGGACAGAATACGGATCACGGAAAGAGGAAGCAGACAACCACACAAGTAGTAAAAAGGAAACAAAAATTGAACAAAATATAAATGCTTCAAATGCTTCAATTTCTATCTTTTGGCTTCCTCTTTTTATTTAGTCCTACATATTTCAGCATTGATGGTATTTTTAAGCCACCAAAGTCAGAGGGGAAAAAATTCTGCAAAAGAAAAATATAGCAACAAACACTAATCACTTCCACACTCCAGTAATAAACACATGCCATGGGAAATCTTAATGGCTATATCAGTCAGCCACTTGGAAAATATTTCAAACCATTTTCAACATATGTGATGAGTAATTCAACCAGTTAGGCAAGGAGTCTAGGAAACTATTAGTTTCCTTAATTTAGTGTCTCTTCTGGTACTGCGTTAAATGTATATCCAATTATCCTTAGAATTTTGGCCTCTGTATCATGGATGTAATTCTTAGGATCTGTTCATATTTTCTACATCTAGAGAAACTCACACCCTCATGCTGCAAGTCATTTTTTTGTATGTATTTCTAGTTTTCATGTTACATTTTTTAAATACTGTAAATAAACTCAAATAGTGTTCTGTGTCTCTTTTTAAACTGTTCAAGTTTTACACCTCAGCTGTCTATTGCTCCTACTGATCTCTCCAGGGCACCTATAGTGTAAAGTAAACAACACAGTGGTCTTATTCTAATTATTTTCACAGCTCTGTATTCAAATTGGCCCACAGATATAGGAAAACAATAGTTAGTGGTGTGTTGAAATCTAAAAGCATTACGCAAGCAGGAAGAAAAATATGTAATAAAAAATTGTACTTATGTGTATGTCGAGTCAGACATATCTTAAAAACAGAAGCACTTGTGTGGAGTATCTAGGGATATGTCCACAGCTAATTATGTTGCACTTACGTAAACATGCTATTACTGTACTCAGATTTTTCTTATCTGCCCCTGTACATCTCCTGTTCTGTCTTCCCAGGCATAAAGGGACACTTAATGTACAGATCCATTTTTGGTGCGCACATACTATATGGAAATCCATATTTTATGCCAAAAAAATTCAAGTCTAAGTGAGGGCTCATTCATAAATATCTGATGTTAATGTACTTTTCATCTGCTGACTAACATTATCTCCATTGCACTGCAAATTATTAGTACTGTGTTTAAAATGTTAGTGTTATGTGCTAGTATACACTAACAGTAAAATGGTTTGTTATGGTAAAAGCTACACTCATGAAAGGAGCATGGAAAACAAGTTAAAAATGAATCACAAAACCATACGTTCTTTTTAATGCATTTTCTCCATTTTCCCAGGGTATATGTATGAACAAGCCATAAAAGTTATGTTCTTTCATTATTTCGGTGATAATATCGTTTTAAGGCGCTTGATGGACAGATTAGCAGAGGTTAGCGGTTTAAATTCAACGTTTAGTTTCAAGCTGCATTAAGTACATTTTATTTCTACATTTTCATTACATATACAGCCACAATAATAAGTACAAAGTATACATTAACCAGTAAAATGACACCTACTTTTGGGAAAACGGGGTGGGTTGTCATTGACATCAGTAAGTGTAATATTGACAGTGGTAGTTCCTGCTAAACCTCCCAGCTGCCCTCCCATATCCTTCGCCTGGATAAGTACTTGGTACTGTTCTTTGACTTCTCTGTCCATGTTTGGTAAAGCTGTTCTGATGACACCTTCAAAGAAATTACAATTATAGTTAGTTCTGTAATAGATAAAATGCTACAAAATACAGTTAACTGTTGTAATACATTGAAAAGCAAACATGCTTGCATTTGCAAATCAATAAACAAAAGCGTTTTCATGTGAAAGCATTGAGAACCTAATTTATGACATGAACTGGATGGACAGCACAAAATACCTTGGTTTTGCAGCAGTCCATAAGTGTAAGCCTATTCTCCACTCTCGGGAGATGTTTCTGCAAACTAGAAGTGCAAATGTGAAGGTTAAACAAAATGTACAGTATATAAACACCATGAGTTTATTGTGACTCAGAATTGTGAGGGAAAATGGCGGTGCCTTAATGGTGTTTTGATGGTCTGGAACTCATTTGCTGGATCCACAGTCAGAGATTGCATTGGCACCCTAAACCAAAAGGGCTATAACAGTATATTGTAGCTCCATGAACTAGCTCTGACTATGCATAGTTGGCAGGGGTCATCCTACAGCAAGATAATGACCCTAAACATATCTTCAGACTATGCCAGAACAATGCACTGAGAAACACTTCTCATCTCTAACCCAGGGTACCAAGTTCCCACCTGTGCTGCTTTTTGTTACAATGCTTAGTTTCAGCTGGAGTTCACTATAAGAACTTTAGAAATGTAACCAATACCGCTCAAATTGCTTTCTAGTATAATTAGCTGAACTTGGAGCTTATCTTTGTGCAATACTTTATACAGGTGAGAAATCATAAGGTGTTATTAGCTCCCTTGACATCTATCCATGTATCCATGTGACACAATACCTAAGTTGACAATTTTTTTTTGCTTCCTTTTGTTCTACTTTGAACGTTAAGAGACATTTTGAAGCCTGACCCAACATTGGGTCATCAAGAGAAGGATATCTGGAGGAGGTAAGAGGGAGGGACATGATAAAGGACCTCACCATACAGGACCCTGCACCATTCCCCTGGGTGTTCACCATCACCGTGGGAATTAAGTGGGTTTAAAAGAAGGTTTGCCAAGCCAGATCCTCATGTCAGTCATTGACTTTGGCTAAGAAGTTTTACCCTACCAAGAGATCTTGTGGATAGCATCTTTATTTTATTTGTGGATTTGCCTTTATCGTTATTCCTGTGTGGAATTGCTCTTTAATCTCCTGCGTGGACTGTGTGCATCCATGTTCCTGTGTGAGACCATCTGTTATTATTCCCTGTGTGGGATTATTGTGTGGAACTCTACCCTATTCAAGGACTCACTCTAACTGGACTGTTGCTGGAAGAGTGTCACTTCGCAAAACTCATATCTTGATACTGTGTATTATTGATCTGTGTGTGCGGTGCAAACTAAACCATCTAATTTTATCTGCTTATTGTCTGGGTGAATAAAAGAACCCTGGTTCATTAGAAACTGGCTTACAAGTGCTTAAAAGACCTACCAAGTAAATGTTAGGTAGGTCTGTTAGGTGAAATGAGTAAGTGTCAGAGTAAGACATAAATATTGTGTTTTAGTGCATAAAATAACCATGGAAAGTGGAGGGACAAGGGCCAAGAGACAAAGCACACCATTTTTAGAGATTTAGTACCTCATTTAGATTTGGTTATAGTAGGAAATACACTAAAACTAAGCAAAATTTGATGTTCGATGTAACTTGCACTTGCAGTACCTTAGACCTAGAGAAGCAGACTGAAGATGTGCAAGAACAAATTAGTTACAGTAGTGGTTTGCACACTGTTTGTAAATTTAACACGCCCCCTTTTTTACTTCTATATTGGATCAGCTAAACTGCAGCTTAAATGAGACCATTTTGTATTGCAATTGTGTGAGTGATAAACAAATGTTTAACAATTTTATCAGGAGTCTGTTGTTAGATATAGTTACTACTTAGAGGGCAGTTATTATTGCTATGTTTATCTATTTAGTACTATAAAAAACAGTCAGATTTAATTTGATTTTGCTGCATTCAATTTTTCCTGCTCAGTAGTGTTTTTCTATCTTAAATCTATTTACATTTTTGCTCCTATCTACAAACCCTTACATCACTCCTTCATTCTTTCCATTGTTTAGTAATATACATGGCAGATTGGTTTGCTTCCCATTATATCTGCACTGCTTATTGTTTATTGGGTGAGACAGGCAGGGGGTTTCATGGGACAACCACTAGCATGTGAAGAATGTTAAAGCTAACGGTTATTGACATAAGCTTGCAGAACAGATTACAGAGTTATTCACCTATAGCAGCTGCCTTTCTAGTAGACTTTGTTGTGCTCACAGGTACTTGGATGCCATCAGGTCTTAACTTTTGCACAGTGTAAGCTTATATGCAATACCGCAGCTGGAAGTAAGGAGGTAATAGCAAGAATGGAGCAGGTGATCAATACAAGCCGAGGTCAGACGTCCGTAGCAGACAGGATCGTCAAGGACAGGCAAATGGGTCAAGGTTGTCAGTTAACAGGAATATCGACGGAACAGATCCAAAAGTCAGGGCAATCAGAATTTGAGCAGTGCCCAATAACAAGCCAAGGGTCACAACAGAGGGCCAATCAGAAATAATTGGAGAGTGACTACAGAACAAAGTTGTTAATTAATTAACTTTGCGCTGCTTCATGCCACGATGCACCTCTAGCTGACAAAGCATCGTTGCCTTGGAGATAGCCAGGACAAAGAGGAAGTGTTGTCCCGGTGGACATGGTGCGGCATGTAAACAGTGAGCCACAGCAGGTAGCACCACCACGACTTGTGACAAACAATACATCCATCAATTGTGCCAAGTTCAGTCAAGACTGATCCAGATGGAAAATCTGAAAATACCGTGGTGTGTTTATTTATCATTAGAGTAATTGATTTAAATACTTCTGTATTTAAATCAAATATTAAATATGAATTCATAGTAGAAGTTTTTATTATTATTTTTATTATTATTTATTTTCTAGAACGCCACAAGGTTTTTGCAGCGACTATACTGAAACGAGAAAAATAAAACAAATAGTAACACATGATATAGTGCAACATGAAATAGATCAACATGATATAATATAACATGACAAAATATGAATTTAACATGACATAATATGTTGTGACATAATATAACATGATACAATAAATAAGTCCTAATAAGAAATGGGGGAATGTCACAGGAGGATGGAGTGCCCTGCTTGATAGAGCTTACAGTCTTAATGGAGGGACATTGAAAATGAGAGGGTGACTGGAAGAGGGGAGGTAAATGAGGGATGGAAAAGAGGTTAGACGGAGGATAGGTAGGCTTTAATGATGGAATATTTAATGGTAGGAGGTGAGTTGAATAGTACAAGGGAGAGTGTTCCAGTCGTGGAGAGTGGCACATCATCACCATTGGCTATATTAACAGTTTATCCCCCCCCCCCCGTCTCCATTCTAATTCTAACCAGTAAGTGTTATGCTTAAAGCACAATGGAGTGAATGGCCAATGATACATTATGCTCTAACAATTTATATAGATTGTAATTATTCTGCCCGACTATGACATTGCTCTTTAACCCCACATTATAGGATAACAGTTAGAGACAGTGAGATTGTGCTGTTAACTACATTTCTAGGCAAACTAGATAAGAGTCAGGAGTGTTTTCACAAGTCAGACATAGTGGCTTTGTGTGCCTGATTTAATCACCTTAATTAGGAAATAAGAATTGTATTCCTATGCCTTGAGATCCCTAGACACAGAGTAAAGTCAAACACACACTACAGCCTGAGACTTTTCTGGGGGTATAAGAAGCAGCAGGTCAGTGTTCAAGGTATGGAAGATGTAAGTGCGATGCTACATATCAAGCTGGTGTAGGAAGTAATGGTTCAGCCAACTGACTGAAGACAGGAATTGGGAAAATAACTGTGAGGACCCTTGTTCTTCCATTGAATAAGTTGCCCCAGGTCTTGTATATTCTATGCGCTCGCCAAAATCTAAATGATAGTGAAGCAGGACCATTGCCTTGCTGGCAATCAATGAGACCCAGCAATCATCATCATCATCTATTTATATAGCGCACTAATTCCGCAGTGCTGTACAAAGAACTCCTTCACATCAGTCCCTGCCCCATTGGAACTTACAATCTAAATCCTCTAATATACACACACAGACCGAGAGGGACTAAGGGCAATTTAATAGCAGCCAATTAACCTATTAGTAAGTTTTTGGAGGCTTGTGACCTGTGCTAAGGAACATAGAGATAGTTGGTAACAAGGTGTAAGCCTATTGTCAGATTTCTTAAAATGGCCAAATAGGAGCTGATAAGTTCCCAGAGGGAGGAGGTGTACAGAGAAAACAGCCTGGGGTTAAGGATGAGTTCCAGAGGGACCCCCATGGGAAGGGAGGAGTGGGAAGGAGGAGGTAGAGGTCAAGATGGAGAAGGAGCGGTTTGAGAGGTAGGAGATAAACCATTTTTTTTCCAGGGCCACTTCAAGTTCCCAAGCCACCCCTGATTACAGGCAGTGTACTAGTTCCTGGCTCTGGGCAGTTTGTGGATACAGGCACTGTGTTAGTCCCTGCTACTATGCAGTTTGTGAATACAGACATTGTGTTAGTTTCTGGTGATTGCTAGCACTTGTTACTGGCACCTAGTTCCTGAATCTAGTCAGTGCTGATAACTACCAGTGTGCTATTCCCTGACTCTGGGCAGTCGGCCATTATATTCTGATGATCCGATTAGCTACATGTTTTTTTGTCCCTGGCCATTTCAGAAACATGGACACATGAACAAATAAGAGATCAGGATTGATAAATATTAGGAGTTCAGACCCTAGTCAAATGCACCCAAAAATAATCAGGACTTGACTTCTGTTATTTTAAACTCTTGTTATCTACACCTGGGACTAGATTTACTAAGAATCGAGTTTGGTGGTGGTTTTAAGCCTCCACATATTGCCGGAGGTTTAGTAGTACAAACCTCCACATTTACCATAGGGCGATTTGAGACTGCAACTTAAAATGGATGGCGATATGTGGCGAATTGAAAAAGCTAAATTGCTAGCGGTTTGTTAAAACCTCTGGCGGATTAGTTAAAATCGCCATCCAAAAGACAGGACAGAACAGTTTAATACCTGCTTCTGAATGGCTTAATAGCTTAAACATGCTGTTTGAGCTATTTTGCCATTCAAAACATAAGAGAAAGCACCATTGACATTTAAAATATTTGAGCAATCATTATTTATTGATTAAGGGGCAAAATTAATGTAATATTAACTTATGGGGGACATTTTTTTGTTTCATTATATTAAATTATTTTATTATTTTAGCACTATGTAATGCTAAATTGTGCAATTTCCCTCATAATATAATGCTATAATAGTGTCCCCTTAAAAAAAAGCAAAAAAAAGCCCATAAATTACACACAACCACCTCTTTTATTTTGGCCATTAGGATGGTGGTTTTGTGGTGGTTTTGCAAACCCCAGCTTAGTAAATGTGGTGGATTGTATGTTCATCATTGTTAAGATCGGAATGGTGTTTTGTAAAGTGGTGGTTTTGAAAATGTATATTCTGGCCGGTTTAATGGTAGTTTGGGCTTTACTAAATCTGGCGGGTTGGAAAAATCATTGAAAACCGGTGTTTTCACCAAAACGCCCTTTAGTAAATTTAGCCCCTAGACTTTAGGAGCTATTATTATCATGGCCATGCTGCTAATTGCTCTTGCACCTCTCCTTTGCCTTATTACCTATATTTGGAGAATGACTGATTGTGGATAGTTTTCCTTAACTACAGAGGTCTCCTGCATGCGGCCCCCACAGTTTTGCTAGTTGTCAGTTCCTCAAAGTACATAAAGTATGAAAAGAGTATTGTTGCAACTGTATTTTACCTCATACCTCATCCTCCCAAAGCAAAAGAAGAACAAAGAAAAAAGCCTTTGGCATCAGGTCATCAACTGGATAATATGAACTTCAATCCTTCACTACAAGCCACAGGCATGTGACTATTATTTTTAAGCTTAATTTTTTTTGAGAACTGACAAGACAGAAGTCTATTTTCTTCAACGCTCAGACTCCCATCTTGCAGAGGGGCTGAAAAAGTATCTGAACACTGGAACAGTGTTAGCCTGTTGAAGACAGGTCCCATAGTGGTACCAGCTACAATCCATTAGATGTAACCGTGAACACATTAAATTTATTGTACCTTATTATTATCATCATCCTCATCACTAGCAGCTATTTATGTAGCGCCACTAATACCACAACGCTGTACAGAGAACTCACTCATATCAGTCCCTACCCCATTGGAGCTTACAGACTAAATTCGCTAACATACACACACATAGACTAGGGTCAATTTGATAGCAGCCAATTAACATACTAGTATGTTTTTGGAGTGTAGGAGGAAACAGTACACAGTACAAACAGTAGACCATACAGGGTAAAACAGTACAGAATATTAAACATAAAATACCAATACTTCAGAAACTCCAGGCAGGCAAATACAGTAGAGACGGAGCGGAAGAACAGGTATGGAGACAGGAGGGAAGAGGACCCTGCTCATACGAGCTTACATCCTAAGGGAGGGTGAACAAAATCAGGCACAGAAGGGAGCCAGTGAAGCAAAGGGGAAAGAAAAAAAGGGGGCCAGGGGAGAAACAGAAGAGATGAGACGTTAAGTGGATGGTTGGTAGGCCATTTTATTTCTATTAGCATTTTGGGATGCATGTCCATTTTTTTTACATTATAGAGAAAAAACATAATTTTGCTTATATTCCATAGACAAAGAACCTTACGGTTTAACATGTCTGAATAAGGTTCCTTATACTTACACACCATCTAAAATGTACGAAAACTATTGAAACTCTTCCACTCAAACTCCAAAATGCAATGAAATTATGATGTTTAAGGCAGAAGCCTTCATGGACATGTTTCTTGCACAATACAGACATAGTATCCCATCACATCCTGTGGTTAGCTGCAGATTCAGCACTATCATGGAGTGAGATTGCTGTCATTTACAAAATGGTGGAGCTGCTAATTCACAGATTTGTCTATTCACTAGAGTACACACAAGCAGTCTATGCAACTGAAGGTCTGAGCATCTATCTAGCACAAAAGATAGTCTCCACAACCATCTAGACATTGGTGTCATTTATCCAAGCAATAATTTATGTCAACCATAAATTAATTAATTCATGCACAACAAAGTAGCACAACTTCAGAGGTTTGTCTCATGCACATGTACATCCTCTTTTTGCTCACATGCTTATACGATTACATTTTCTTAGTTTACTTTTTTCGGAGCTTAGTGGCCCAGAAAGAGACAACAGAGCAACTTCATAAAGATTTTTTAGTAGACTACAAAATAACAATAAAGAAGAATCTGGTTAGTTTGGTTATCAGTGAGCATTGTTTGCCATTACATTCTCTTACAAAGCCTAAGCTAACTTTGAACATCAAAACAAGGATATATAAAGCCAACATGACAGGACGACTGGGGAAGCCTTTTATTAGTAATCTGCACAAAAGTCTACACCAAATGCAGAGAGAGTGCTAGAACAATGCAGCAATAATTTACAGTATGTTTACACATTAAAAATAATACAAAAATTATACTATATTAATAATAAGACAAAGCATATTGGACAATTTATTGATATAGGAGAAATGACAAGCAAAAAGATTGGCAACAGTAGTACAAAGTATTTTAAACTAGTGCAATGAATACACAAATCAGCATATACAGATAGACACAGATGTTAAATATGCTAAGTGAAAATTAAGGAATCAAAATTAGTCCAATGTTGGTAAAAGTTAAAGCTCCACCGCAGGGTAAGGTTTTATTGCAAAATGAACAAATCCGTTTTTATTAAATTCTAATTAAACAAAGGAGAGTAGTGATGCTCAACCTTCAGTTATGCATTAGTAAATAATAAATCCTCAAAATGTAATTCTATTCTACCAAATCCTGGTACAGTCACAAGTCAGGGTTGAGTATGTAGCTCCAGTTTTGCATAAACACAATTAAAATAAATAAATATAATATAAATCAAATACCATCCATAAATAAGGACTGAGTGGGATGGATGTGGGGACAGTCTTTTGTGCTACATAATTGCTCAGACCTTCAGTTGCATAGACTGCATTTGTGTATTCCAGTTAATACACAAATCTGTGAATTAGCAGCTGCACCTTTTTGTGAGTGACAGCAATCTCACTCCATGATAGTGCTGAATATGCAGCAAACCACAGGATATGATGTCATACCATGTCTGTATTGCACAAGGAACACGTCAATTAAAGCTTCTGTCTTAATTGTCGTAATTTTATAGTTTTTTGAGTTTCAATAGTTTTTATACATTTTAGATGGTGTGTAAGTGTGAGGGACCTTAATCGGACATGTTAAACTATGAAATTTCATAGCTTTTTGCAAAGTTAAAATATTAAATTTATCAAATATAGAAACATGAACACAAAAATTTGACGGCAGATATAAATCACTTGGCTCTTCTAGTTTCCACTATTTTTTTGAATCCCTAATTAACAAGCATGTTTAAATTGCTTTCTTAGATTAACCTATACCACCTCTGTTAGATGCCTATCCCACCTATCCACTACCGTTTTGGCAAAGTCTTATTTTTCAGATTTCCTCTAAACCTAGTATCCTCCATTTCTATTGCATGTCTTTCTCACACATACCCCACTGCACACCAGCTTTGTGATCACATACTCACATGCCACCATCAAGTGCTCCAGCTTTATTCTCACATCACCTCCTGTGTACCAGTCTCTCTCACATGACATCCCATTCTTACCACCTTTTTTTTCACTTGTCACCCAATTCACACCAACGTTTCTCTCACTTGTCACCCGCTGTATGTATACAGCAGAGCTGCCTGCCTCTCAAATAGTTCACTGACAAGGCTGGTTCAATTAGCCTTGCTCCCTCCCTGATTAGCCCCACCCCTTATGTCAGGTGATTAAACAAAAAAACAACAACAAAGATAATAAAATAAAAAAGTGTATGCACTATCAGATGGCCTCGCAGTGCCCCTGGTATGTACGGTAATTGTGCTCAAACTCATAGGCAAGTGATGGCCACAGTGAATTATTGATGCACTACCTCTCATAACAGGGGAGACAACCACTGAGCAACCAGTTGCAGGCACGCTGCAAAAAAATCAGTGTTGATGCCCTACACTCAAAGTCTTTTGACAGATGATCACAGCAGGCATCTATTTGTCCTCATCCATCAACAAAATTCCCCCAACACCAAGCAGAGCTCTACCTAGCCAATCCTGACATTATCATCAAATTGCACCCAAGTCACATTTAGCCAGACATCCCACAGCAAGTACAGGGTATCCTCTAGGCAGCAGAAGTTGTTCCATGGTCCCATGGACATCGATCCCTGGCTGCAGGTAAATATATTAGCTGTGAGTGATTTTCCCTGCACCTTGTAGCTCTGGCAGCATCCTGGTCACCTAAGACCAGACCGTTGCGGACACTAAGTTTCAGTTAATGCTCATGGCTTTCTTGGACTCTTATAACCTGGTCCCTTAATCGGAAATCCAGACATGGTAGTCCTGCTGCCTCATTCAAAACCAGGTCCAGCAAATAACACTCTGAATGCCTGCATTGTTAATCTGGTGCAAATGTAACAGGCTGACACTTGTTATGTGGCTAATTCATTCAGCTGTTTGGCCTGATGCACTGCAGGGTCACAATTCACCCTGGGTCCAGCTGAACTCTAATGCTGTCAGTGGGGTCAGTGAGACATTGATGAATGCACATCCGCAGGCTTAATGAGGGAGCCACAGAGCCATACACCGACAACCTGGAGCTGTCAACCTCAGAGCACTTTTAAATCTCCCGCCCCCAGTTCAGTGTAGTGAATAAAGTAAATTACATCACTGAGGGTGGGAAGTGTAACATGGTCTCTGTAACCACTGCCTCTCCAAAATGAGTACAGTGTCAGGGCTAAAAATGTTGTGAGCCCCCCCACAGCCCCAAAACCCCAGCCATCTCCCCTGTAGCTAGCAAATATGGCTAATTTCTCTATCTAACAGAAGGAAAACTTTTAGCTAGAGAAGTCAGCCATATTTGTACTCTCAAGTGAAGCCACTCTGACTACACCCAGCAGACACACCTCTATTTGACATGCACAATGCTATGAAAATTCTATGAAATTCCCTTTCTTTAAAATGGGGCATAATTTACCACATCGGAAAAAACTGTAACTTTCTTAAAATTGTGAATCCTGAAAGCCACTCCTTAGTCAAAATAGCTTTCTAACAAAACAAACCCATAGTCTTAAAACACCCTGTACACTCTCCCAAAAAAAAACAGAAAAGCAGTGACATTTTGCAAAACAGGAAGTAGAAAGAAAAGGTGAGATTTTCAACTAGATTATCCCTAATTTGAATTTTTTTTATTCTTTTGGCATGCAGCACCCATTGACGGTCCTCCACTTGCATGACAATTTCAGCTTAATAGATATAATACTTTTTAAATGTAGCCCCTTTAACACCATGCCTCCCCCTTATATATAATTTCTACATCTTGTGTGAGACTCAGCGAAAGAGTTGCAATAAAGTGTAATATTTTTTCTCACAGTTTAATAAAATAGTCTATTTACAAGCAATAAAAATCACATATCTCACTAATAATGAAGCTCATATCAGAGCATGTTAAAACATACTCTAACACTATTACACCAAGGCTCTTTCCATCCTTTGAACAGTGGTTAATAACATCAAGCACCTGGTAATAAAGTCAAGTCAAGTGAACTGGGGTCAGGACATCACTTGTACAACATTCTATATAGAATATCGTGAGGGAAAATTATTCATTGTGGTGGTGCACAAGAACTAAGGGGTGTCAATGACAGCCCATTTATTGTGCGGGCAGCACTAAGGGTAGAGCACTGTCCACCTTTAAATGAGAAGTCAATTTATGCCCTTTTGCACTAAGATACAATACACAATAACCTACATTAACACTCAGGTATGTGAACAGGTTAACATTAATTGAACTGTCAAAAAATCATATACTGAGTAGAACACAGAGGTGTTACAGTGCTAGGAGTTATGAAAGGTCTGTCAACTACTGCTCTTAATAATGTTTGACCATTTAGGCTGTTGTCACATTGGCATTTTAAAATGCCATGTTTTTTCAGGCAGAATAATATGGAGTTGTGGAGATCCTTTAGTGACACTGGGCATACAGTGTCACTGAATTACAGCATTTTACCCCTCTAAATGTCTGTCTGATAGCAGCAGAAACTGTCATGACAAAAAACAAAACAGGACTAAGAGTTGACTTAATGACTATTTATGAAAGTCTTAGTTTGTTTCATTGTTGCTGTATATTGAAAAAAATGTGGTACGAAAATATTGAATAAAAAATTAAACCAAGCTGTACTTTGCTAAATATATTTCGGTACTGCCTTGAAGGCAGCAAATGCTCATTTACTATTCATAAATACTATATATTCATAATAATGAAGCTTATTTACTGGGAAAAAGAGGGTTTACAGAAATCAGAATTTAGAATATAAAACTTAGCAATTTATAAATATCATTCTTTTAATAAGATTTATATTCTTTAAAATGGTGACTCTAAGGTTTATATGTGAAATTTCATATAATGCTTATGTTATAATTACATGCTTGCCTGCAGACCAAGTGAGTGTCTTTCAGACTTATATGCTGCCTATCAGTTACCATTTACATAGTCATTCATAATAATTAAAGCACTGTTTAAGGCATCAACTAGAAAACGATGATGATTAATTTTATGAAGAAAGAAAACAGTAAAGAAAAAATATTCAAGAAATATTTAGCTAAGCATGCAAGAAGCACAGAAACAAATCTAATAATATTATATTACCTGTTTTAGGATCAATAGAAAAATAAGGTTGTCCCTGAAGAATGCTATAAACCACTCTTGCACTGTTTCCATAGGTAGGATCATCTGCATCAGTTGCTTTGACCTGAAGCACATAGGCACCTGGAATGGCAAAATAACTGTTATTATCAGAATGTACTAATTTTTAAACATTTTTAACAATGGTTACATATTTTTCTACTCCCTAAATTGTCACATTTACATATATCAAATCTGGCGCACAAGTAAGTGTGAATAAAAAAATTGTGTAAATAACAAATTAGATGTTTGCTTTTATGTTTTAAACTCTAGAAAAATGAGAATTAGACTCTAATTGATAGCTATAATTGATATTAAATGGAAAGTATATGGGTAAATTTATATTTGTATAGGTGAAATTGCCAGTTCATGTAATTCTACTTTGCTTATCAGTAATCTCTGGATATTTCTTACTATTTAGTTATTGACATTTATATGGTTTATGTTATGTTTTAATTATAATAATTATATTTAGGGTATTGTGCCAATTTGATACACCAGAGAAACATTAAGATTTAGCTGCAGAAATTAGCCCCACAGTATAACTAAAAGAACAGTTTGAAAGGACTTTACTATGAATGATCATGATTTTGATAAAACCATATAGCGATGCAAACTAGCATAAAGTTCTCCAAAAGGAAAACAAAACACTAACTAGGTCACTGTTTAATGCATATAAGTGTATTTTCAATAGTCATGTCAGCAAATTGTGTCCTGTAACAAAATTGGATGGCAGTGTATATGTTTTAAAACAACAATATTAAAAAAAAAAAAAAAAAAAATACTTTAAACTGCTCTATAAAAAACATTTACTCATCCAAGAGGGCAAATTCTACAGCAAATTTAAATAAAAATAGGCTTTATTCTACCAATTAAAGATGGCAGATACACTGTTCCTTAGTATAATTTGAGCTGTACACAGGCCCGGCGCTCCCATTAGGCAAGGTTAGGCACTTGCCTAGGGAGCCGGGCTCTGTAGGGCGCCTGGAGGGCGCCACAGAATGGTAAATGACTTTAAAACTGTGCGGCGACCGCTGACCATACCTGTCACGGCCGCCGCACAGCATTCAGATGCACGGGGAGGGGGGAAGAGGCTATTGCTCACCACCGCCGCCTCTCTGCTCTGTCTTCTCCCCTCCACTCACTGACATGAGTGGAGGGGAGGAGACGGAGCAGAGAGGCGGCGGTGGTGAGACAAGGTAAGGAAAGATGGGGTGAGGGGGGAGGAGGGAGGAGGGCGCCGATTTTTGCGGGGGGGGGGGGCACCGATTTTGTAAAAATGCCTAGGGCGCCATGGACCCTAGCACCGGCCCTGGCTGTACATATAGAAGGAAGAAGCTGGACTTATTATAAATAATAATATTTTTTTCATGTGTTGATTAAACATAATATTGCAAGTTAGGCAGTAAAGGTAATTCACAGTCAACAATATATGCAGCTGCCAAGAGTACTTTCTATTGGTCTCATTTTTCTAGTTGCCCATCTCACACATTATAATACGCATGTCTACATTGCAGTTTGTAGAACTGCCCCTGGAGAAACACTGTTTGCGACCTTTCGTGGGCTTGCGGGGCAGCACGGTGGCGTAGTGGTAGCACTTCTGCCTCATAGCACTAGGGTCATGAGTTCAATTCCCGACCATAGCCATATCTGTGTGGAGTTTGTATGTTCTCCCCATGTTTGCGTGGGTTTCCTCCAGGTGCTCCGGTTTCCTCCCACACTCCAAAAAAAAAAAAACATACTGCAAGGTTAATTGGCTGCTATCAAAATTGACCCTAGTCTCTACCTGTCTGTCTCCCTCTCTGTCTGTCTGTATGAGTCTATCTGTGAGTGTGTGTCTATATTAGGGAATTTAGACTGTAAGCTCCAATGGGGCAGGGACAGATGTGAGTGAGTTCTCTGTGCAGCGCTGCGGAATCAGTAGCACTATATAAATAGATGATGATGATATAGCTTCTAATGTGGAAAGAGAAAAAATGACAATTCTTTAGAACCAACCCTTTCATTACTACAATATTTATTTTTCTCCTAAAAAATTGCATTTTAGATGTATATAAATCATTATAGTAAAGGAATATTGGGACTGCCTTTCTTGCATGTGTCACTGGATTTTAATCTTTTGCCTCCAGTCCATATTTCTGTGTCATCCAATGCACTCAACCTACTGCCATAACCATCCAAGGTTCCAACCCCACTGTACTCATTCAGTATACAATACATGAAAAGAGTTTAGCATTAATTGAGTCTATTATAAAATTTTTATGCTAATAAATATTTATTTATGTAAACAATAAATTATTCAAATGCAAAATTAGACAAACAAGCATGTGCATTGGGTCTATGTGACCATTCCACAAATCCAAGATTACATTTAAGTGCTTTCCTGACATTAGCTTAAATGTGTGTAGACATCAATTTTTACAAAGAAAGTGTAAGCAGAGGCCTGGTTTCTACCACCTCCAAGCACTTTCAATCTCACCCACAAAACAAAATCTTGTTTTTGCATGTGGATGTATAATCAGGCACATGTGTCTGCTGAACTTGCATTTAGTTTTCAAGGCCCACAATCCCACAGATTCTGCCATCTGGACCTCCAATTCCTTGTGCTTCCCCATATGAGTTGGTACATTAACATAACAAAAGGCAAATGACGTCTAGCTTTGACCTACAGTGATCGATAATTATACACAAGTATGCTTACCAATGCCTTGCTTTATAAAGATTCAGATTTAAATATATTAGCATATTTCATTCTATTTTTTTTTAATACAGTAGGTTATTGCTTCTTTAAAAGATAGTGTTTCCCAACATATTATAGTTTAATGAGTTTCTCCTTGTATGAGGATTAAAATGTAATCATGTGAATTATTGACATCTACAGCTGTTAAATAGTTTTACACATTTACTGTATTTACATTACCAATTCAACACAATTGTGATTTTTTTTTTCCTGCTATTTTCCAGATTATTCTGTTAAGGAAAACCATTATTAAAGGTGTCGTGTGCAGGAAAGTAAATGTGAAAATACCATCTGTTTTTATGTTCTCGCTTTGGATTGAACACACACAGTAGGCAGCCATGAGTGGTCCTGCTATTACATATATTATCTGATCACTGGCCATTTTGTAATAGCATTGCAAGAGCCATGGATTATTTTAGAGTATTTTTAGAAAAAAATCAGGTCTCTCATTAAAAGTAATGGCACCCCTCCCATAAAACAGTGGTAAATGAGAGTTCTAGTGTCCTATTGACGAAAGAATCATCTCTGGGCTCCACTTAAAAAGTGGGATGAAACATTGCAGAGAGTTACAACTGCTCTGCAATGCACTGCAATGGCAGTTCTTAATATACTGATATTACATTTAGTAAAATGACACCTAAATGTTTTAATATGATATTTATAAATATTATAAATTGTCCCATGTTTTAGAGCAGTCTATGAACAAAGATTTAAAAACAACATAGTGATCAGTAAAAATATATTATCCTACTGACAATGCAAAATGTACACATAATGGGCCTGAGTCATTAAGGAGAGCAAAGCATAAAAAAAGAATAACTTTATACCTGGGCAAAACCATGTTGCTTTGGAGGGGGAGGTAAATTTAAAATGTGGGGACAGAATTATAGTTGGGATAGGGTGTCCTAGATCAATTTTAAATGTCAGTGTAAAAATTAAGCTATCAAGTATTTGTGTGGTACAATATTTTCCCTATGTGCAAAACAATAAACTAGTTTGCACCCCTTGCATTGTAACATGGTTTGTCCAGGATCACATTTACTCCTTTTTTTTGCCTTGCTCTACTTAATGACTCAGGCCCATTATGTGTACATTTTACATTGTCAGTAGAATAATATATTTTTACTGATCACTAAAAAATGATGCTTACTAATGGATAATATGTGTCTTGTTTATTACATACAATAAATAAATTTACTTATTTCTGGCAACCAGTGCCACCAGGTACTAGCCCAGTATACACATGTTCCTGTCCCACAAGTACCTCATCATTTCATAGTCAATGGATGGACTGTCAGCTCCATTAAGTTTATCTTATTTCCATAGGAATAATTTACAAAATAAATTTCTTAAAAAACAAACTCACATAATCACTTTGTTTACAGCTGAAATACTTTGCGTCGTTCCATCGCCATATTTTATCAATATAATGCTAGAAAGTTTCATTTAATTGTATCTAGTGTATCTGTAGACCAGTCTGAATATTGGTAAATATTAATTAGTGTTATCATTTTTGATTAACTGCTTTATCTTTTCAGCTGGGTGTAGATTTAAAAAGCTTAAAAAAATCACATAAGACCAACACTAATTTCAAAACTTCAGAAAGGTCAGTTATTTTTCTTTAAAGAGTCAAATCATAAGGTTACCATATTACAATCTAATTAATACAATTTAAAACACGAAGGGCCTGATTTTGAGTTAGGAGCAAAGCAAAGAAAAGGAGCAAATTTGCACCTAGGCAAAACCTTGGCAAAACCATGTTGCATTAGAGGGGGGAGGTAAATTTAATATGTAGGGACAGATTTATAATTGGATTAGGGCATGTCATAGATCAACTTTAATTTCAGTGTAAAAATAAAGCTATCAAGTATTTGTGTGCTCCATGAAAAAACAGCCAGTATTTTTCTTGCATGCAACAAAATAAGTCAATTTGTACCCCTTGCATTGTAACATGGTTTGTCCAGGTGCAAAGTTGCTCAATTTCTTTGCTTTGCTCTTAACTCAAAATCAGGCCCTAAGTTGACATATGTAATATTTCACATGGCATGACATATTTTATGTATTAAAATGACCTTGCTATCAAATGCACGCTTTATACAGAATTACGGATCCAAGCTTAAGGAAATATTTCCAAAGTCATCTTAGAAAATTTGATAAATGTAAACCTTGTGTTCTGAGCAGCCATACATACATCTCATGGTCAGCTTTCCAAAGCAAAACATATAGTGCCATATTTTACTTTCGGTAAACAACATTTTCTTATGCTTGTTGTTATTTACTGTATAATAATGAAAGAAGTCGCATGAGTCAGTACATGTCCTCATTAGTTTTCAGGTTTCAGTAAAAGGAAGGCCTTGTACAGAATCCATTGCATTAGTAATGTCAGTGGTAATGCTATATTTGGCTTAGTACACTATGTGTGTGTGCTTTTTCTGCATCTATAAAGTAAGATTTTGACATTGCCCTTGTATGCCTTGACATAAAAAATCATCCATGAAAAACTAACAGTAATGTACTCTGATAGAAGTGTTCCCTAAGCTTGCTTCAGCTTGAGTTATAAAGGGGAATTTTTCACCTAAGAATAACATCTTAGTTTAAGGTCTTTCACCATTGTCCTAGTAACACAAGCTTGTCTGCATCATTAATATCTTTAGAAGCAGACAAAATCACGCAGCTGTATTCCTCAATGACTCAGAGCTCCAGACAATGATGATGCTTTTCTATGTCTCCACATAAGCCAATGTCTGTATAGACTATTGTGCTATTTATCAAGATGTTGGAGTTAAATGCTATCTTACTCTTTTATTTCATTATTTACTTGTCCTACGATGTTTCACAAATGAAAAATAAAGTTTAGGGGAAAAATTTTAAAGAAAAAAAGAATGAAAAAAGCAACATGGGTGAAGAAATTGGATAAAATGTATAATTATTATAGAAAATAAAGGATCAATTAAATAAAATGTTTTAGTACTCTGAAAATATATATTAGCAGTGGAACCACCATATCCAAGAATGCCGCTCCCTTAGTCTTTTTCCAACCTGAGGCCATTTGAGCTGCTGTGTCCCAATATGACAACTGTGATTAAATGTATGATTTTTAACAAGTGCTATTATTCTGCTTTGAACATGCTGTTTGTACCATTCCTTGCAAAATATCATATTCTCTAAGGCTAAGAGAGCGAATATATGGTCCCCTAATATGTGGTTTGACTTTATCTAAATCAAGAAAAGTAACAGCTTGAAATAAAGAGACATGATTATATACAGTGTAATATATTTTAAACTAAAAATGTAGGTAGCATGGTTAAAAAACACATAAAAATATTGTCCTTTATGGACAAGCCAGGCGTAAGTTATCATATGAGAAAGGCATATAAGGATAAAGCATTCTATGGCCAATTAATGTGTAACCATCTTATCACTTTTATCATATATCCTAAAAGATCTTGTGTTATAAACCTTTTTATTACATTCTGTAAAAAATAAAAAAACACCAAAAGAAACAAAAATTCATAATCACCACACTCAAAAAGCAGAATCACTATTGGATGAAAGGAGAATTATTGGCTAGTAAGCAGCATGCAACTGGAAAGCACATAATCATCAGAGAGATCGGTGAAGGTGAGTTTGTTAAAAGTCGGGATAGGATTTAACAATGTTTAACTGTGTCTTGCATTTCTCACTCCTTTCTGCAGGTAAGATTTCAACCATTTGAAAAGAATTAAAATAATTGTGTTGACAATTCTGATTGAACGCATGTTTACTTCAGTGCAAGGACTAGCCAGAAGGGGAAGACTTTGGAGTGAGTTTGCCAGCTTGACTTTTATTGCAATACATGGAACTAACAAACAAGTGCATAATTAATGTGTAATGCATATTCTGGTAGCTATATAGCATAAAACATGTTTTAATGTTCTCTTAAATCGTGGTAAAGAAAAGTACAGAGACATGACTTTCTTCTTGCTTGTAACATGCAGTCACATCCTTATTGTATCACAGTCTCCATTTAATGGTTGTTTTAAATACAGTAAGTCTTTATTTTTACTTTTGTGTAAGCCACTGACAGAGAACAGAATGAAGACCTTTGTTTGGAGACCTATACAAATAGGTCTGTTTTCTTATATATATATATAGTACCCAGTTATCTTTTTTGCTGATGTAATATTTATGGTTGTACACTATGTGCACATACTAATATTATATATATATATATATATATATATATATATATATATATATATATTGTGGCAAGAGCCCGCTACTGCAGAAGCACACGCGTATAACTTCTTCCTTTTTATGGTTCTTTATTGTCAGGATGGTAATAATGTTTTGACACCGTATACTTGCACAGCAATTATGGAGACCCTCAACTCTTACTATACATAGTCCAGCTCTCTGTCCAGATCAGCCAGCTAGCCCAGCGTTGATCTCCCTGAACAATGAAACAAGCAGGGTTTTATACCTGACACTCCTCCCACAGGCCTAGCTTGATGGACAGATGACACACCCACCTTCTCTTTAAAAGGAAAAGCCCATCCCTGGCTCTGTTTGCTGAGAGGAAGCAGCTTTTAAATCATGTAAGTAAACCAATTTTAAACTACACATATATTTTTACCTGGTTTAATCTCCACCTAGGTACATAACTGTGCCAATGTTTTACTCTACTTCCCTGCTTTCTCTGCATATTGCCAGCTAAATGCCTCCTTTTGTTACATATCCCTCCCCCTAGCGTCTCCAAGTAGGGGGACGCGAACTTCGCGAGGAGCGCATATTTTCGTGACAACGCATTTGCATTTTTGTGTAGAATCCCAGGCTTATGTTCTACTGAGAACTTGAAAGGTTGTAGTGCCAAGAACCAGCGGGTTACCTTGGCATTTACCTCCCGGTTGTTCTGCATCTATCTTAATGGTGCATGGTCTGTTATTAGGGTGAACTCTCTGCCTAGGAGATAATAGCGCAGAGCTTCTGTAGCCCATTTTATGGCGAGACATTCTTTTTTCACAGTGGCATATTTTTGTTCCCTTGGAAGCAACTTTCCTGCTTTCTCTGCATATTGCCAGCTAAATGCCTCCTTTTGTTACAATATATATATATATATATATATATATATATATATATATGAATATATACATACACACAATTTCATTTACTTACATTTCCGTTACAATTTACATTTTTATATATATATCACCACCATTAGTTATTTATATAGCGTTATTTATATACTATATTTAGTCGCAATGTGGCGGCTTAATTTAATATGGCCCAAGGTAGGAAGCGGGAAGGTTTTTTTAGGAGGGGGAAGGGGGTGCAGAGTGGGTGGAGGGTAGTCTGCCCAGAATATAAACACTAGCCTGGTCTATATTTCTTTGTCTGAACTATCTACGCATCTGTTAAAAAGTACTATGTTCATCAATTCTGAAGGTCACCAAAATTTTTCTGCCTTTTATCAATATTCTGTATTACTTCATAATCTTTTTTCATGCCAAATTTTGTTACTACATTAATCACCCTGTCAATGTTCAGATGACAACATGCTCTTTATAAAGCATCAGATTTTGTGAATTTGTGTAACTGGATTATTTTTTATATTTGCGTTATTGAATTAACGGCATGCCACTTTGTCAACATGTTCACAAATGCCTCAGCAAAAGTATGTGAATTCTCTTTAAATTAATACATTTATTATCTATTGCTAGATTTCCATTAATCCCCAAAATGTAAGACAAGAAAAGGAAGAAACAGGGACTAGCTGTGTTGAACAGGATTATATTTGGGAAATACCTTAAAACATATACGTTTTCTAGACAGCAGATGGCGCCAATAATCTACAGACACTAGTTAGTGTATCAATTCCTAAACATAATTTGGTTGTTTTAAAGCTCTTAGCATATAATTTATCAATATGATGCAATTCTTATAGAAATGCTTGACTATTTAAAATCAATAAAGGTATATAAAGGTATTATCTTATACAGTCTAGAAAATATGTTGGTTTTTTTCTTCAAAACTCTCTCTTCTTACTGACAATAAGACCACCTCTATTTTTAACTTTAAAAGTTTTAAACTTATTTTATTTTTATTATTTTCATAGCTGTAACAGTACTTTCGTGACTAGAGAATTAGATCGTCAAACAGCAGAAACAAAGTACAATAATTGTAGAAGAAGTATGACATAAATAATAATAATAATAATAATAATAACAATAAGCGTGTGTGTGTGTGTGTGTAAAATGCTTACATTTCTGGAATCTGTTACATAGGGTTAAGTGGTGTTGTCCAGATGTGTATGCAACAAGTTGTATTAGATGCAGCTTGAAAAGGGCACGTTTCTAGGGGTATTACAGTACTTGGCAGTTCTGTTCCAAGGACATCTACGGTCAAGTATATACCTTGAGTGGCACAGCAATGTTGTAGAATGTGAGTGCATGCTTGCAGTTTACAAGCCTTGTAGCAGTATTGCAAGTTCAGCAAGCAGTGATATATCAGTCACAATGACCTTTTTCACTTTTTGTTTTGCCAGGTTAAAAAGGATCATTGTAATAATTTCTAAAGCTTCACCACAGTTGTACAACATAAAAAGGTTCAGCAGAGGAGAAATGACATACAATGTCAGAGGGAGGTTTGCTAAACTATGGGGTAAAGGGTGAGTTCATGAATTAAAATAGAAAAATAGGCTCAAATTAAATCCTGCCTCCCTCTCACAATAGAAACAGGGACCAAGGTTATAAGACTTCTTTTAGATAATCTTTACTAGTTTGGTTGGTACAAACTAAGATACCTAAATAGTCATTGTGGTCCTCCAAACCAGGCATTCTCTGAAGTTTTGGTTTAAAAATTATACTTTGTACAAAAATTTACAAATTGTATTTCTATCAGCTAAATACTTGACACAAATCCTATGTACTAAACACACAATCCACAAAATATAAAAACACAGATTGCACTTAGCTATTTAATGCCCCATAACCAGCGCTGGTAAATAAGTGAATGGCAGGTACATAAGCCCTAGAGTCCTGTCATTTGTATTTTAAAACACCAGAGAGAATTTGTAGGTATGTGGGAAAAGCTTCCCAGAGGGTGTTTCCCTGCTGTATCAAAACATGGTAAGGGTGTCTGCGGTACTTTCGCGTGCCCTCAGAATTGAAAATGATGCAAAACGTCATTGTTACATCATCGGATCTTTGATCTGCGAACTTTGGATTCTATAAGTACCTCCCTCCAGGGCGATCCAGCGCCATTTAACAGAGGGACACAGAAGGGGTAATACAGTCTCTAGTGCAGTTGGGCAGCGTCATAGGTAGAAAAGAAAGAGGAGGGGTAGCAGTGGTCTTCAACGTCTCCAGTGACATTCAGGAGAACTCCATTGCTAATTGCCATTGCTGAAATAGAAATAATAGATCTGGCAGGCTTGGTCTTCTAAATCTGCAGTCTCTGTTTGAAAGTGTATGAAAATAATATTGTGACCTGTGAGGTGGTCACATTTGGCTGCAAATGACTTGAAATTAGTGTTATTGAGGTTAGTAATAATGTAGGGGGGAAAAAAAGCAAAAATATGTGATTTTTAAAAATAAAAAAAAATAGGGATTTTAGTACAAAATCGGGATCCAAAACCAAAACCAAAACACGCAAGGGCGGTATTTCCAAAACCAAAACAAAACCACAAAATTAATCCAGATCCAAAACCAAAACCAGAATACAGGGGTCAGTGAACTTCTCTAGTTTTTGACCCCAAATCAGATCCCATTAAAACAATGTCCTAAAGATGTGGGAGTAGTTTCTGCTGAGGGGAGACAATTCGTTTCAATTTTGGGGTTTACAGATCCTTTAGTTGAGTTGGCTGCAGGCAAATAAAGAAATGTAAAAAAGTTTGTCTCAAGCAGACCAAATAAATTGCACTCCCACAAGATTAGCATTAGTTGCAGTAAACAGTAAATAAGTACAGTACCTCTGTGTATTGCTATTTACATTAAAACTGGATCACTTGAATATATGCAAGATGTACAATGCAGCTGTAAGTACAGTCAAGGTTTAAAGATCATGTCTATAAAAAGCACTAGTCCCTGTACAGTATGTAAATATGTACAACATATGTTCATATTTTTGGCAAGAGTCTTACATACTCTATTAAACTATAATAGTGGCAACACAGGTTTCACTGTTCAGATTTAGCAAGCATTAAAATTAAATTTAACACCATATAACTTTATCCATGTAATGCTCATTTATTCTTTAAGGAATAATATGACACACCCAAGATTTAGCATAGAGTTATTTCAGTTACCTTTTCTTTTACCTATATTGCCTTTTTCTATTATCAGGAGACACTATTGAAGTAATCAAACTGTGCATGCATTATTTTTTTTATGTATTGACTTTTCTTCATGCATGCATATTCAAAACAATATCAATGTACTTTATGTAATTATCATTGTTAGTTTTATTGTGACCACAGTAATCTGTTCTAAGTGCGCAGTTGCATAGGTTGCTTTCTATATAAACCTCTTTGCATATACAAAGGATCCTTTATTTATGTTTAATGGGATACCATACATACATTAACTTTTGCTACAGATGCAGCATAACAGTAACAGCCAATGCATCTTTTGTATGGCCACCTGAATGATAGATAATCTTGTTAAATACCACTATGCACACTTTTAATGCCAAAGTGTCTTTTCCTTCTCCTATTAGAGCAGAGTTTCTTAAGTAGGGGGGAGCATGCAGACCTGGGGGTGCAAGCCAATATTTATAGGGGTACAATTTGTCACGCTAAATTTTAAACAGAAAATAAAATAATAATAATAATAATAACATAGTGATAATTTTTTGTAGCTCTAGATTTGTAGATCATATAAGTAATTAGTTAATTAGTGTGACATGGCAGTGATCCCATTGAGCAATAATAAACATGTATGTGAAAGTATTTTTCAATAAACTTATTATTTCCTAAAAATCATATTTTTCAAGAGTGAGAAAATCACAAGGGTGCTGTCTGCCAAAAAGTTTAAGAACCACAAGAATGTAGGCTATTTTGTGCTCTGTGTTCAATCAGTGGGTTTCCTAAACAGGAACACTGTATAGCACATGGGAGATTGGGGCTGTAGTTCCAGCCAACTATTACCATGAGCACAGCATGTTATTGTAAACCACATACTCTATATATGGTGCTTTATGGTACTCAAAGTTATCAGACATTAATAAAGGTATTGTTTATCAACAGGGGCTGGCTGGCAAATTCTAGCCACACTGGGCTCAGTAGCCTATTAGGAACATTTTAAAGGAAAAAAATGCAGTTAGTCCAGTGACCCTGCCCAAAGTATCCCACTATCGGACCGGTCAGGGGGAAAATGCCCCCCCCCCCCTCTGCCTCCAGCCCAGCCAGACCCTTTTTATCTAAAAGGGAAAACATGAAAACAGTAAATGATTCACAAACATTGACAGAAATGTAAGTCAATTGTAGTAGGGTGGAGTTAGAGTAAATGCTGTGATTGCCGATTTGTGCACTTGAAGCTTGATTGCACAATTTGCCTAAAAGCAACATACTCCAACTCTAGGGGCCTGATTCATTAAGGATCTTAAATTAAGAAGTTTCTTATTTAAGTCTCCTGGACAAAACCATGTTACAATGCAAGGGATGAAAATTAGTTTTCTGTTTTGCACATAAGTTAAATGCTGACTGTTTTTCCATGTAGCACACAAATGTCAACTTTAAATTTCAGTGTAAAGATAAGCTATCAAGTATTTGTGTGCTACATGAATAAACAGTCAGTATTTAAAACAGAAAACTCATTTGCACCCCTTGCATTGTAACATGGTTTTGTTAAATAAGAAACTTCTTAATTTAAGATCCTTAATGAATCAGGCCCTAGGTGTTTAACAGATACATTGAAATGATGACTGCTGAATAGCATATTTTCAATGTAAACTTTTGTGGTGGAAGGATAACTCATTAAATTAAGCTATTTTCATACCATGCACATTAAAGATCATTGTTTATAACACCATTTGTTCAGAATAAAATACTTGTTTTCCTTTACATTTCAAAATGGTGTTTTGGACTATCCTTATCAGGCCTTGCATTTTTGCTGTATGTTTCAGTCCCTGACGATTCTGATTCCCTCTGTAACATGACAAACCTCTATGCAGAGGTTTGCTCTTTTCATTGTCTCTCAGCTCACTGAGTATTGTCTACTTGCAAGAACAATGAATGTATGGTACATGTATACAAGATGATGCATTGCATGAGGTATTTCACTGTGAACTATATCAGTCTGTCACAAACAGAATACTGAGAAATCTATTTATCATAGTGTTTCATTCTGAAGCATCAAAGCAACAAAAAGCTAGAATCCCATATACTCTGGCCATACAGGTAATGTCTTAAGAATGGAATGTCACTGTTCTATTACATTATTCTTTAAAGGGACTTTACCACAAAAATAAAGAAAATACATAACTTAATTGTGTTTTTAACACAGTACTTATTGTTGCTTTCCTTTACAGTACATGTTTGTTTTAATAATAAATGGCTCGTCACACACATTATTCATATTAATATTGCCTATAGGAAGTTTTCACTTATTAGAATAAGAACACCCTGTTGTTTACTTTAGATTATAGCTGTGCAGCAGATGTCATTAGAAAACAATAGAGAAAGGAAGCAAAAGACTGCAATTCACAAACTGACTTGTAGATATCAGAATTGAGCACCCTGTCCCTGACCAGCTGCTTTGAAATCTCATGCACATTGGACACACTGAAACTTGTAGTTCCACAATAACGGAAGAACTACAGGTTGTCTCTGTGGCCTGGGATGCTGCCTGGTTGCCTTTTTTATGTTTTCATGTTTTTTTTTAAATTATTTGCAAGAAAGGTTTATTGTGTTTTTTGTAATTATTGGTTTTGTTTTTTGTTTTGTTTTCCCATTTGAGTCTGAATGGGTTTAAAGCACAGTTGGTTCTGGACTATGTTGAACCAAGAGGAGCAATGTAATTATGTAAGAGGTGTGGGCATGTTGATTTTTAACTTGTTTTCAGTAGAATGGAAATAGGATTTATGGATTTGCATATGCAAGGGCTGCCCACATTAAGGGACAAAGTGGGCATATTTCCAGGAAGTGGCTGTGATCTCAGGTGATCCATGGCTATTATTGCAAGTACTTACATTATGAAGAACTTTTTGATAGAGGGTGTAGTGTTGTAACTCACCCAGTTGCCTTCACAACCATTTATTCAAACAGAATTTGTCCCTAAGCACAACCGCCTTAAAAAGATTAAAGACAGAGTAAAATTCTCCCATTAGCTCTTTTGAATAAGATCCATGAAATGAAGCTGCAAACTGTACTTTTCAAACTCTGCATTGCTTTTATATTATTTTGCACTGTGACAGTCACTGAAGCATAGGAATCCAGCAAACACACAAATTAAAAGGTCCTCATTAGAGCAGAACAAACTTAACTATATTATCAATAGAGCATGAATTAGTTTCTTGGATCAATTTTGAGACTTCTGCTTCTGCATCTTTTGCTGCATCTGGTCCATGATCATGCATTATCTGCACTATTTTTATTAGTCTTTATTATTATATTTGATTTTCTGTTTAAAATTGTATTATTGGTTGCATTTTTTGATGTACCCAACTGAAAACATAATAAAATTATTTTTCTAAACTTAATTTATTAAATTAGATGTTGAGATATAAACTAAGATGATGATGATGTATAACATTGTTCAAACTCATCTCTCAAGAAGAGGTGGCCCTGGGAATTATGGGAATTAAGACAGATAATACACATGGCTAAGTTGTCTAAAGTAACTAATTTCAGTAATTAATAGCCCACTACTTTTCCTATTTATGGACTCCCTCATAATCAGTCAGTGCCACAAGACTGGCAGAAAGCAGATTGTGGTACCAATCTTTAAAAAAAAAAAAAAAAATAGAAGGATATTATAGACCTGGTTTCTATAATCAGTAAATTGTTTGAATGGATTTTCAGGGATGCAATTGTGCATTAAATTATAGAAAATAATATGATAACACAGTTTCATCATGTCTACCTGAAAGACCAGTCATGTCTTACAAATATGATTTTATGTTGCGGTAAGATTCAAACTGGATCTTGGTAGGACAAAAGTAACAGTAAAATTCACTGGTTGAAGGATAGAAAACACTGTATTGTTCTAAACAGAACATATTGAGACTGGGCTAAAAATAATGTACTATTAATGTTCCACAAGGAATCAACATTGTGCCCTGTTTTTTTTCTTCTAATTTTGCTGTCATCAAGAATCATTATTAATGACCATGATGATTACTTAGAAAGTATGGTGACCATATTTGATAATGCCACTAACTTATGTAGGGTTATTAGTACAGCAGGATAGCAACTTGAAACAGCAACATTTTGAGGTACTACTACTCCTAAAATGCTGTACAGTCACTATTATGTAAAATTGTATGTTATGACATCCAGGAATATATGCAGCATGGAATGGGAAGGTAGGCCGTTTCCAATGCATGCTGAGAGAAAACTTGTGTTCAGTGCTGTTGCTGCACTCCCAAACATCCTTATTCCCCACTTCTACATTCTGATCCTATTTCAACTCCAGTCTCTTATTTATTTTTTGCAACCCCCCCTCCCAAAAAAACATTACATTAATCATTAGGTCAAGACAGATGTGTTTTGCTTTTTTACAGTGTATTAATTAAGGTCATCTCCTGCACCCCATGTTGAAGTGGACATGGGGGATAGAACCAGCTTGTGGCCAATAACATAATCATAAAGTTCACATTAGCCCAGAGTATTTCAGGAGACATGCATGTTGATTCTGTGGGAAGCAGTGAAATGTCAAATTCTGGGATTGATGTGAAGTCCAATGGAGGACACAGACTGGGTCTCAAAAAAGCCCTTTCTCTAGTAAAAATGAGATAGGGCTTCTCCATATCTAGGAAAAGCTACTGATGTGCAAAATACATGGAGAATCCTATTTAACAAGGATTTTAGCAATACATGTACTACTGCAATCCTCCTTACATTATTGTCATCTCAGCATAATGATAGGAGGATATAATCAGTGCAATAATTGTTTTATTTATTTAAAAATATTTTTTTTCTAATTTGATAAAATAATATTTTTGTTTAGAAAATATTTTTATTATGTTTTTTGACATCTATTTTTTTTTTCTTATTTTTTACAAGTGAAACTGAAAGTCTAAGTCAGTCAGGGAATCCAGTCCCATTGCACATACTTGAATCAGCACTTATTCTTGATTAGTCCTGTGACAATTAGTAGAAGGAGCAAGGTCCTCCAACAATAATGATTAGTAATGTGAGGTGCCTGTTAAACTATAGCCAGATGACTTTAGGGTTAAATACACTTCTGTATGAAACTATAGTCATGGCCAAAAGTTTTGAGAATTACACAAATAATATGTTTCACAAAGTCTGCTGCCTCAGTTTTTATGATGGCAATTTGCATATACTCCAGAATGTCATGAAGAGTGATCAGATGAATTGCAATTAATTTCAAAGCCCCTCTTTGCCATGATAGTGAACTTTATCCCAAAAACATATCCACTGCATTTCAGCGCTGCCACAAAAAGACTAGCTGACATCAGGTCAATGATTCTCTTGTTAACACAGGTGAGAGTGTTGGCAAGGACAAGGCTGGAGATCACTCTGTCATGCTGATTCAGTTAGAATAACAGACTGGAAGCTTTAAAAGGAGGGTGGTGCTTGAAATAATTGTTCTTCCTCTGTTAACATGGTTAGCTGCAAGGAAACACATGCAGTCATCATTGCTTTGCACAAAAAGGGCTTCACAGGCAAGGATATTGCTGCTAGTAAGATTGCACCTAAATTAACCATTTATCAGATCATCAAGAACTTCAAGGAGAGAGATTCAATAGTTGTGAAGAAGGCTTCAGGGCACCCAAGAACATCTAGCAAGCGCCAGAACTGTCTCCTAAAGTTGATACAGTTCCGTGATCGGGGCACCACCAGTCAGAGCTTATTCAGGAATGGCAGCAGGCAGGTGTGAATGCAACTGCATGCACAGTGAGGCAAAGACTTTTGGAGGATGGCTTGGTGTCAAGAAGGCCAGCAAAGAAGCCACTTCTCCCCAGGAAAACATCAGGGACAGAATGATATTCTGCAAGAGATACAAGGTTTGGACTGCTGAGGACATTTTTACTGTTAAATGCCCTCTCATATTGTTTCGTACATCTGGATAAACGCTTTTACGGAGAAGGAAAGGTGATCTCTACCATCAGTCTTGTGTCATGCCAACAGTAAAGCACCCTGAGACCATTCATGTGTGGGGTTGCTTCTCTGCAAAGGGAATAGGCTCACTCACAATTTTGCCTAAGATCACAGCCATGAATAAAGAATGGTACCAAAACATCCTCCAAGAGAAACTTCTCCCAATCATCCAACAGTTTAGTGATGACCAATGCCTTTTCCAGCATGATGGAGCACCTTGCCATAAAGCAAAAGTGATAACTAAGTGGCTCAGGGATCAAAACATCAAAATTATGGGTCCATGGCCAGGAAACTCCCCAGACCTTAATCCCATTAAGAACTTGTGGTCAATCCTCAAGAAGCGGGTGGACAAACAAAAACCCACCAATTCTGACAAACTCCAAGCATTGATAAGGCAAGAATGGGCAGTCATCAGTCAGTATGTGGCCCAGAATTTGATTGACAGAATGCCAGGGCGAATTGCAGAGGTCTTCAAAAAGAAGGCTCAACACTGCAAATATTGACTCTGCATAAACTTAATGTAATTGTCAATAAAAGCCTTTGACACTTATGAAATGCTTGCTATTTTACTTCAGTATACCATAGCAACATCTGACAAAAAGGACTAAAAACACTGAAGCAGCAAACTTTGTGAAAACCAATACTTGTGTAATTCTCAAAACTTTTGGCCATGACTGTAAGTTCATTCATAAAACTTAATTAATTTGAGGAAAATTTGATCATAATATGGTATATGGGATGATAATATGTCTCATATTGCACCTGAGTCTGCACTAATATATGTGTTATAGTATTTATTTTTTTAATCTCAGTATGCTTATAGAAAACTGTTAAATGTCTCTATTTTGTTGTAGTTAATTTCAATAGAAGTTGTGGTTGACCAAGTTTTTCCTGTGTCCATAAGATTAAATGTTTTTATTATAAATTGCCCAAGAGTAGTGCCATCATTTTAACCCTCCCTCAATTAACTAAAAATTTGCGCAAAGAAAGAAATAATATTTCAAGGTTCTGCACATTATAGGCAGTGTGCAATGGGAGCTTAAGATATTTTCTGAGGTAGAAGATAAAATAAATTTATAATGTTCTGTATCATACACAGGAAAGAAATGACAACTCAAGTATAATTCACTTTAAAATTGAATTGCAAGATTGTATTGCAGTTCTTTATGACTCCTGTACATCAAAGGTCCCTAGGGTTAAGCAAAATGTTTACATTCTAATCATTTTATATATATATATATATATGTAGAACATTACTATATGTCTGGAAAACCTCCTTGACTTTATGTTTTGCAAATCAGCCACTTAACATGCAGCACAACAAGTATTACCAAAGATTAACAAACTGTCAGTACATAGTACAAAGGGTTTGAATATATATTCAGAAATGCATTTATTATTGTATTTCTCCAGCATCTTGCAAAAGTAGTTACAGATTCAGCAGAATTTCATATTTAGATAGACATGTTTTCTTCAGTTGATAGAACAGCATATTTTTCAAAAGGGCAGACAGCATACAGCATAAGCCACAGAAATATAGAGGTTTAGCCATATTTTATTCCAAATGCATTAGGGCTGCTATGGAAAAGCAGCTCAGCCTGATCTTTATGCATAATAGAATAAAATAGGAGTACCCATTCTTATAATTATGTTTTTTATATAATTAAATAGCGTGATGATCCTGTTAAGAAAGACACAATTTATACTTATAGTGTAAATGTCAATTGCCCCATGTACTTTGCTGTGAATATCAAGTCACATGTTTCCTAAAATACATGTCACTTGGAATAGAACGCAAAATGCATATAATCATCATTAGTAGAAATGAGCGGTTCGGATTTTGTGAAACCTGACAAGATCCGACGTTGGGGATGCACGTGAAACTGAGTCATGGTTTGGTTTTGCCCACCAAATTTGTATCTCAAAATGAGGCAAAACGTAATTTCCGTAATTTTTTTTGCATCAACGTTTTTTGTATATATAGTCATCCATTGTTTTCTCAAATGCCATTTTAGAACAGGCAGCGTGTAGGGAGGAGGTTAGCTGCTGTGCTCTGCTCATAAAATGGCATTCAGAGTGAACAGGGGACATAGGAAAGCAATAGAATTGTGTCGTTATTGTAAAGCAGTTCTGTAGATAGCTAGAACAGCTTTCTGATCAATTGCTTTTCATTTCAATCTTTAATAGACTTTACATGGACTAGAGTCCACTGGTTGATGTTAATGTACATATATATATATATATATCATTCTGAACTAAGAAGTATTTTTATTTATTGGAGAAAAATAGTGCTATTGCTGTTTCTTTTCAAAATTTAAAGTTTTTCTAGTGAGAGTTATCTTTTGTGAGGCAGTGACAGTTGAAGTCAGTTTTAAAAAATGGTGTTTGCGTGTGAGATTTAGGAGCAGTTGCATACCCGAAAAAATGATATACGTTATTGTAATTATTATTATTATTGTTATTATTATCGTAAAGTGCCGTACAGTAGGAAAAACAAGTCATACATAAAACACGGACATACAAGGCCATTAAAATGAATGCAGACATGAAACAAAGGGTATGGAGGACCCTGATTATTAGAGAGCTTACATTCAAGTGCAATAGGTCACAGCTGAAACAAGAGGAGCAAGTGTGGCTTAGAGTGGAGATTGGGACAGCTGTGAGGATGCATCAATGTTAATAGTGTCCTCAGTGGTAAGGTAAGCTTTATAAAAGAGATGGGTTTTTAAAGAGCATCTAAAGATTTTAAGGCTGTGGGAAAGCTTGATTGGGCATGGTAGGGATTTCCATAAGTGGGGAGTAGCAAAAGAAAAGTCTTGTGGCATGAGTGAGAGGTGGTTACCAGAGATGAGACAAGGCGCAGGTCAGGGGTAGATCTAAAAGGGCGGGAGGTAGAGTATTTTGACATGCGAATTGAGATGTATGAAGTGGTGGAATAGTTGAGGGCTTTGTAGGTAAGGGTGAGTAATTTGAAGTGGAATCTGGAGGACACAGGGTGGCAGTGTAGGGATTTGCAAAGTGGTGCAGCAGATGTGGAACAGTGAGAGGAAGCAGTTCTGCAGCAGCATTTAGGATGGATTGAAGTGTGGATATATGGGTGTTGGTAATGCTGGATAGAAGGAGGTTGCAGTAGATGAGATGATGAAGGAATCAATAAGAGTTTTGGTAGCATGTTGAGTATAAAGGGGTGTATTCTTGCAATGTTCTGAAGGTGGATTCAACAGGACTGTGATAGAGTGTGGATGTGAGGAATAAAACAGAGGGCAGAGCCAAGTGTTACAGCATGGCAGCAGGCTTAGGAGACTGAGGAAATTGTGGTGTTATTGAAAGTGAGGGAGATTTTAGGGGAGGTGGTAATTCTGGCAGGAGGAAAGCTATCTTTTTTTAATTGCTGAGCTTTAGGTAGTATTGGGGCATTGTCACGGGCACTAGGAGTCTTTACCCAGGGATCACCAGGTGGTAGGCTTACCAGAGCAATATAGATGGTAACAGGGTACTCTGGTAGCGGGGTGATCACGGAACAGGAAACAGCAGATGATGAGATGCTCAGGAAAGTCTATGACTAGCAGCACTGGTAATATGGAGGTAATAGTACACGAGGAACTGTAGGACAAGGACACGTGTAGGTAGTCAGTGGTCTGCGATAGCAAGTTGTACCACTGCTATAGTGAGGAGGAATGTCCAACAGAAACGAGGAGGTGATGAGAGTCAGCGGTCTGCGGATAGCAAGTTGTACCGCTGTCTGAGTGAAGGAATGGAATCCAAGTGGAGGTATCCGGGGAGTCAGTGGTCTGCGATAGCAAGTTGTACCACTGCTATGTGAGAGGATACTGGAACAGGTGATACCGGAAACAGGGATCAGTGGTCTGCTACTAGCAAGTTGTACCACTGAATATATATGTGAGGAGGTGCACGGGGAGAGACTGCAACACAGGATATACACAGGCACCTTATATACGATCCACAGTAACATGCACAATATATATATAAATGACTGAACAGGTCTGCAAATATAGGAAGTCTCTTGAAACAGTCCAGCACAAGTTAACACAGTCAATGATGGCAATAGACTCAGCGTATAGCAGACTCCAGAGGAGAACCAACACAGTCCAGCAAGATATGCAATACACCAGCACAGTCAATGAGAAGTATGCATACCGTGGTTCAGAAGCAGGTAGTCAAATAGGAGTGCAGGGATACCTGAGCGGCAGGAGGCCGGCTGGATGAGAAGTCCCAGGATACCTGAGGCAGCGGTCAGTAGGTGCAGCGCACAGATAAGTAGACCAACAGGGACACGAATCCACAGGAATCAATAACACGTGGAACTGGACTCACGCAGAACCCAGGAGAGTGGAGATGATCCAGCAGAGGAGTAGTAGATGAAATATAAATCCAATGCAGACAGGAGGGTAGACCTGCGGGACACGTGAAGGCGTGGAGAGCGGATCAGCAGTAGATGGATGATAGCGCGGTCAGCAGCAGCAGGACTCTGCGGTACACGGAGGTAACCAGTAGCAACCAATAGTTGTCAGTAGCGATGGCACACGGGATAGCAGAGCAGACCAGGAGCTGTTGATCACGGAGAGTAGCAAATGGCAATGAGAGAAGCAGTCTCGAGGAAACACAGAAGAGCTGAGAAGAGACTGCAGTGCACAGGAGCAGCGGATAGGAATCAGCTAACTTGTCACGATGATGAACACAGGCGAGTTGTAGGCTGGAGGCTGTAGTGCACGGAAGCAGCGGGTAGACATCAGCTAACAATCCCGATGATGAACACAGGCGAGTTGTAGGCTGGAGGCTGTAGTGCACGGAAGCAGCGGATAGACAACAGCTAACAGTCACGATAATGAACACAGGCGAGTTGCAGGCTGAAGGCTTGTAGTGCACGGAGGCAGCGGATAGGAATCAGCTCACTGACTTGATGAGGAACAGATGAGTGGAAGTAAAGTAACGGTTGGAGTGCACAGAGGCAGCGGGTAGGAACCAGCAAACAGTCACAGTGAAATATAATAGCGATGAAGTGGATGAGAGGACTGAAGTGCACGAAGGCAGCGGATAGGAATCAGCAAACAGTCACAACAATAAGTAGTAGCGTTGAAGTGGTTTGGAAGACTGTAGTGCACGGAGGCAGCGGATAGGAATCAGCAAACAGTCACAACAATAAGTAGTAGCGTTGAAGTGGTTTGGAAGACTGTAGTGCACGGAGGCAGCGGATAGGAATCAGCTAACAGTCACGATGATACAGTTGATGGTAGAAGTGGTATGGGAACCACAGTAGTAGAAGTGGTTTGGAAACCACAGAGGTAGAAGTGGTTTGGAAACCACAGGAATCAGCAGCGCTGAAAACACGAGGAATACAGGAACACCTTCAGAGACTCATAGGGAATGAGACTCCAAGATCAGGCAACGTGGTGTTGACCACAGGTGCTTAATATAGGGAGTGTTGCCTGATCTGCCAATTGAGTTAAAGGGACATACACAGAAGTATAGGAAAGGGCTGCGCATGCGCAGACCCTCAGGATGGAGGACGGCCACGGTTCCTAAATGTCCGGGAAGAGGCACTCACGGTACGGTGAGTGACAGTACCCCCCCTTTTAAAGGTGGGCACAGAACGCCTGGAACCGGGCTTGTCCGGATTTTTGGAGTAGAACTTCTTCAAAAGGGCAGGAGCATTAAGATCTTCAGCTTTGATCCAAGAGCGCTCCTCAGGACCAAAGCCCTTCCAATGAACGAGGAAACGGAGGACTCCTCGCGCAATTTTTGCATCCAATACCTCAGTAATCTCGAAATCCTCCTCCTGATGAACTTGAACTGGCTGCGGAGCTGAGGGAGGAGTTGAGAAACGGTTGATGATAAGAGGTTTGAGTAAAGACACATGGAAGGCATTGGAAATCCGAAGATTCTTAGGAAGAAGAAGTTTCACACATACTGGATTGATTACTTGAATGATCCTATATGGACCAATAAAACGAGGGGCGAATTTCATAGATGGAACCTTCAAACGAATGTTTTTAGTAGATAACCAGACACGATCTCCAATTTTTAGTGGTGGAATAGCCCGCCTCTTCTTATCTGCGAAAGATTTATATTTGATAGATGTCTTCTTTAAACAGGTTTTGACCTGAGACCAGATATTTTTAAAGGTCTGACAAGCAATCTCCACCGCAGGAACTTGGGTGGGCGGGAGGGCAGGAAATTCCGGAAAAGACGGATGGTGACCGTAGACCACAAAAAATGGAGTTTTGGATGATGACTCATGATACATGTTGTTATGGGCGAATTCAGCCCAAGGGAGCAACTCTACCCAGTTGTCTTGATTGGCTGATGAGAACATCCTTATAAAAGTCTCAAGATCTTGATTGACACGTTCAGTTTGTCCGTTAGATTGCGGATGGTAAGAAGATGAGAGTGCTAATCGTATGCCCAAGGTTTTACAAAGGGCTCGCCAGAATCTGGAAACGAATTGTACTCCTCTATCCGACACAATCTCAGACGGACATCCATGAATACGGAAGATCTCTTTAATGAAATGTTCAGCCAGAATGGATGAGGAAGGCAAACCAGCCAGAGGAATGAAATGAGCCATCTTCGAAAATCTGTCCACCACCACCCAAATAGTGTTATGATTCTTACTAGGTGGTAAGTCAGTAACGAAATCCATACTAATATGGGTCCACGGTTTGGACGGAATGGGTAGTGGTCGCAGCAACCCTGCTGGAGTTCTGCGGGAGGATTTAAACTGGGAACATAGCTCACAGGAAGCAATGAACTCTTTGACGTCTCTCCTCATTGAAGGCCACCAGTAACTTCGAGAGAGAATCTCAAAGGTCTTGTGTTCACCGGCGTGCCCAGAAAAACGAGAGGCATGGAACCACAAAAGGATTTTCCTCCTTAGAGTAGGAGGCACGAGGGTCTTCCCAAATGGTAGCGTTTTGGTGGATGAAGCAGCCAGTGAGATACATTTGGGGTCTAGAATGGTATGGTTGGAAACCTCTTCTATATCAGAGGGCGTCATAAAAGCTCTAGATAAAGCGTCAGCTTTTTTGTTCTTGGCAGCTGGTTTGAAGGTTATTATTAATTCAAAACGGGAAAAGAAAAGAGACCATCTTGCTTGACGAGGGTTCAAGCACTGGGCAGACTGGAGATATGACAAGTTCTTATGATCTGTGAAGATCGTCACCGGATGGCGAGCTCCCTCCAGTAAGTATCTCCATTCCTCTAATGCAGCTTTGATAGCCAGTAACTCCTTGTCTCCGATAGTATAATTCTTCTCTGCGGGCAGGAGACCCCGAGAATAAAAGGCACAAGGATGAAATTTTTGCTGTTCCGAGCGTTGGGAGAGAATAGCTCCTAAGCCCACATTAGAGGCATCTACTTCCAGGAAGAAGGGGAGTGTCACATCAGGCTGTCGAAGGATTGGAGCCGAAGAGAAGGACTCTTTTAGTATTTGGAAGGCTTGAAGAGCCTCAGGTGACCATTGCTTAGGATTAGCCCCCTTCCTAGTCAAGGCCACAATAGGAGATGCAATGGAAGAAAAGTCTTGAATGAAGCGTCTATAGTAATTGGCAAAACCTAAAAAACGCTGGATGGCACGAAGAGTAGTTGGCTGGGGCCAATGTAGTACAGCATTCACCTTGTCGGGATCCATTTTCAGGCCAACTCCGGAAACTATATACCCCAAGAATGGAATCTGGGGTAATTCGAATGAACATTTTTCTAATTTACAGAACAATGAATTTTTCCGTAGCCTGGAAAGGACTTCTGCCACATGTTGGTGGTGAGAAGGCAGGTCCTGTGAAAAGATCAATATGTCGTCCAGGTAGACGACGACACATACATATAATAAGTCCCGGAAGATCTCATTAATGAACCCTTGAAAAACAGCGGGGGCATTACACAGCCCGAAAGGCATTACCAGATATTCGTAATGCCCGTCTCTGGTGTTAAACGCTGTCTTCCATTCGTCACCGGAACGAATTCTGATTAAATTGTAGGCACCACGAAGATCCAACTTAGTAAAGATACGGGCTCCCTTGATGCGATCGAATAGCTCAGTGATCAGCGGAATGGGGTACCGATTCTTGATAGTAATGGCATTGAGTCCACGAAAATCTATGCAAGGGCGTAAAGATCCATCCTTCTTTTTAACGAAGAAGAACCCAGCTCCAGCGGGAGAGGTGGAAGGTCGAATAAACCCCCGCTGGAGGTTCTCCTGTATATACTCAGATGTAGCTTGAGTTTCAGGTAACGAGAGTGGATAGACCCGGCCCCTGGGTGGAGTCTTGCCAGGTAGAAGATCGATCGGACAATCCCAAGAACGATGAGGAGGAAGACGTTCAGACTGAGCTTTATCAAAAACATCGGTAAATGAAGCATATTGAGGAGGGAGTCCCGGTGAGGTAGATGAGATGGAAGATTGCTGTACTTTGAGAGGAATGACTTGGGAAAGGCAACGATGGTGACATTCAGACCCCCAAGACGTGACTTGAGGGGTGCGCCAGTCAATCTGGGGAGAGTGACACTGAAGCCATGGAAGGCCTAAGACAATTGGACTTGTCGTAACAGGAAGGATTAAAAACGATATTTCTTCATGATGCAGGGCACCAATCTGAAGGGTTACTGGAGACGTACTCTGAGTGATGAGACCGTTGATGAGACGTGATCCATCTATAGCCGTCACAGTAATGGGTGTTTTTAAGGTAATCACAGGTAGAGACCATTGATTTACTAATGATTTGGAAATGAAATTTCCTGCTGCTCCGGAATCAATCAATGCCTGTGACTCAAAGGTTTTGGTAGCACAGGAAATCGTAACGTCAAAGGCACAGACTTTAGATTTCATGGACGATGGAGAGGACTCCAGGGACCCTAACTTCACCTCTCCAGAACTAGTTAGGGCCTGGCATTTCCCGATCTCTTAGGGCAAGAGCTGAGCATATGAGTGGAATCGGCACAATAGATACAGAGTCTATTCTTTACTCTTCGTTTCCTCTCCTCTGAAGATAATTTGGAACGTCCTATCTCCATGGAAATCACAGAGGGTGAAACTGGACGAAATTGAGGGTTAGAACGAAGAGGTGTTTTAGCCGAAGTTGTTTTCTCAGCCTCTCTTTCACGAAATCTCATATCAACACGATGGCAAAGAGAGATCAGATCTTCAAGTGACGAAGGAAGCTCCTGGGTAGTCAGTGCATCTTTAATTTTATCGGAGAGCCCCTGCCAGAAGGCGGCAACTAGAGCTTCAGTGTTCCACTGAAGTTCAGAGGCTAAGATCCTAAATTGAATGACGTACTGTCCTACTGTATGAGATCCTTGTCGCAGACGGAGGATGCTGGAAGCAGCGGAGGTCACACGACCTGGTTCATCGAACACACTTCGAAATGTAGCAATGAATTTGGCACTATCTTGCAATATTGGGTCGTTTCTTTCCCACAGAGGGGAGGCCCAAGCCAGGGCTTGTCCAGAAAACAAAGAGATAAGATAGGCCACTCTGGAACGATGGGTAGAAAAATTTTGAGGTTGGAGCTCAAAATGGACTGAACATTGGTTAAGGAAACCCCTACAAGTTTTGGGGTCCCCATCGTACTTTGACGGAGTAGGCAGGTGAAGCGTAGAAGCTGTAGACACCTGGGATGGCACTGGGGAAACGGAGGAAAGCACAGGAGCCTCAGTAGTAGCTGTCACTGTCTGTCCAGATGTTCCTTGGGAGGTTAAGGATTGATAACACTGAAGTAACAGCTGTTGGCGGGCATCCTGTTGCTCTACACGGCTGACCAGATGCTGCAGCATCTCTTTGGCTGTAGGTTCCGTATCTGGGTCTGTCATGGCCTGATCTTACTGTCACGGGCACTAGGAGTCTTTACCCAGGGATCACCAGGTGGTAGGCTTACCAGAGCAATATAGATGGTAACAGGGTACTCTGGTAGCGGGGTGATCACGGAACAGGAAACAGCAGATGATGAGATGCTCAGGAAAGTCTATGACTAGCAGCACTGGTAATATGGAGGTAATAGTACACGAGGAACTGTAGGACAAGGACACGTGTAGGTAGTCAGTGGTCTGCGATAGCAAGTTGTACCACTGCTATAGTGAGGAGGAATGTCCAACAGAAACGAGGAGGTGATGAGAGTCAGCGGTCTGCGGATAGCAAGTTGTACCGCTGTCTGAGTGAAGGAATGGAATCCAAGTGGAGGTATCCGGGGAGTCAGTGGTCTGCGATAGCAAGTTGTACCACTGCTATGTGAGAGGATACTGGAACAGGTGATACCGGAAACAGGGATCAGTGGTCTGCTACTAGCAAGTTGTACCACTGAATATATATGTGAGGAGGTGCACGGGGAGAGACTGCAACACAGGATATACACAGGCACCTTATATACGATCCACAGTAACATGCACAATATATATATAAATGACTGAACAGGTCTGCAAATATAGGAAGTCTCTTGAAACAGTCCAGCACAAGTTAACACAGTCAATGATGGCAATAGACTCAGCGTATAGCAGACTCCAGAGGAGAACCAACACAGTCCAGCAAGATATGCAATACACCAGCACAGTCAATGAGAAGTATGCATACCGTGGTTCAGAAGCAGGTAGTCAAATAGGAGTGCAGGGATACCTGAGCGGCAGGAGGCCGGCTGGATGAGAAGTCCCAGGATACCTGAGGCAGCGGTCAGTAGGTGCAGCGCACAGATAAGTAGACCAACAGGGACACGAATCCACAGGAATCAATAACACGTGGAACTGGACTCACGCAGAACCCAGGAGAGTGGAGATGATCCAGCAGAGGAGTAGTAGATGAAATATAAATCCAATGCAGACAGGAGGGTAGACCTGCGGGACACGTGAAGGCGTGGAGAGCGGATCAGCAGTAGATGGATGATAGCGCGGTCAGCAGCAGCAGGACTCTGCGGTACACGGAGGTAACCAGTAGCAACCAATAGTTGTCAGTAGCGATGGCACACGGGATAGCAGAGCAGACCAGGAGCTGTTGATCACGGAGAGTAGCAAATGGCAATGAGAGAAGCAGTCTCGAGGAAACACAGAAGAGCTGAGAAGAGACTGCAGTGCACAGGAGCAGCGGATAGGAATCAGCTAACTTGTCACGATGATGAACACAGGCGAGTTGTAGGCTGGAGGCTGTAGTGCACGGAAGCAGCGGGTAGACATCAGCTAACAATCCCGATGATGAACACAGGCGAGTTGTAGGCTGGAGGCTGTAGTGCACGGAAGCAGCGGATAGACAACAGCTAACAGTCACGATAATGAACACAGGCGAGTTGCAGGCTGAAGGCTTGTAGTGCACGGAGGCAGCGGATAGGAATCAGCTCACTGACTTGATGAGGAACAGATGAGTGGAAGTAAAGTAACGGTTGGAGTGCACAGAGGCAGCGGGTAGGAACCAGCAAACAGTCACAGTGAAATATAATAGCGATGAAGTGGATGAGAGGACTGAAGTGCACGAAGGCAGCGGATAGGAATCAGCAAACAGTCACAACAATAAGTAGTAGCGTTGAAGTGGTTTGGAAGACTGTAGTGCACGGAGGCAGCGGATAGGAATCAGCAAACAGTCACAACAATAAGTAGTAGCGTTGAAGTGGTTTGGAAGACTGTAGTGCACGGAGGCAGCGGATAGGAATCAGCTAACAGTCACGATGATACAGTTGATGGTAGAAGTGGTATGGGAACCACAGTAGTAGAAGTGGTTTGGAAACCACAGAGGTAGAAGTGGTTTGGAAACCACAGGAATCAGCAGCGCTGAAAACACGAGGAATACAGGAACACCTTCAGAGACTCATAGGGAATGAGACTCCAAGATCAGGCAACGTGGTGTTGACCACAGGTGCTTAATATAGGGAGTGTTGCCTGATCTGCCAATTGAGTTAAAGGGACATACACAGAAGTATAGGAAAGGGCTGCGCATGCGCAGACCCTCAGGATGGAGGACGGCCACGGTTCCTAAATGTCCGGGAAGAGGCACTCACGGTACGGTGAGTGACAGGCATACATGTCGAGATAGCTGCAAGACAGTTGGTTACATGAGATAGTACAGAAGGAGAGAGGTCAGTGGAAGATATATAAATTTGGGTGTTATCAGCATAGATTTGGCACTGGAGGCTTAATGAGCTAATTAGTGCCTCAAGAGAAGAGGTGTACAATGAAAAAATAAAGGGCCAAGAACGGAGCCTTGTGCGACCCAAACATAAATTGGCAGTGGAGGAGAGTATGTGCCAGAGGTAGAAACACTAAAGGAGTGGTTTGATAAGTAGGAAGTAAACCAGGAAAGAACTGTCATGAAGGTCAGTGGAGTGAAGGGTGTGTAGAAGAAGAGGGGGACCAACAGTGTCAAAAGTAGCAGAGAGATCCAGGATAATGAGTATGGAGATTTGACCCTTAGATTTTGGAGTAAGTAGATCATTGATTACTTTTGTGAGAGCAGTTTCAGGGTAATGTTGGGGGTGAAATCCTGATTGCAGAAAGTCGAGAATGAAATGAGAGGAGAGTAATTGAAACAGGCGTTTCTATGCTAATTGCACATGTAGTTTTGAGGCAAAGGAGTGGAGAGAAATAGGGTGGTATTTAGAGAGAGAGGCTGGATCGAGAGGTGGTTTCTTCAGAATTGGTGTGATGTTCGCATGTTTAAAGGACGATGGAAATGTGACACTGGAGAGAAACAGGGTGAAGAGGTAAGCTAGAGGTCAGCATGCAGTGGAGTAGAGAGGGCGGAGAAGTTGGGAGGGAAAAGGGTCGAGGGGACAGGTTGTAGGGTAAGATGATTAGATGAGTGTAGAGACTTCGTCTTCAGTTACTGGAGAGAATGAATTAAAAGTGGATTGGGGAATGTAGGTAAAGGTGGGTAGAGTGGGTGGAGTGTTTGGAATTTGACAATAGGAAATATCTTGTGGAATTTTGTAAAAAAAAAATTAAGTAGGTGGCAAAATCATGGGCTGTGAGAGAGGAAAGGGGAGGAGGTGGGCAGAGAAGTGAGTTAAAGGTGGCAAAGAGGCAACGTGGGTGTCACTCACCGGACTGTTAGTGCCTCTAGTTTGGGACATGGGTCTCTCTCGCTCCTGCCAACGCCTCTCCTGAGCCGCGGCCGTCCACCATCTTGACTAAGATTGGGCATATGCAGAAACCCTGAACTGTTAAAACCTCGCCTCTAGTCTCATTGGTTAATTAATCACCTCTCAGTACTTAAGGCACCTGTTGCCCTATTTCCTTTGCCTGTTCTTGGTTCTCATTCCCTTGAGACTCTGAGGTGTTTCCTGTTTCTGCTCGTGTTATCTGTTTGCTGTGGACAAGTCTCCTCTTCACATCAGTAGTAGAACTCACCCGCTGCAGACTACTCTCACTACTCCATTTACATGCCTGCACCTGGACAAGTCTCCTCTTTACATCAGTAGTAGAACTTACCCGCTACAGACTACTCTCGCTACCTCCGTTACATGTCTGCACCTGGACAAGTCTCCTCTTCACATCAGTAGTAGAGCTTACCCGCTGCAGACTACTCTCACTACTCCGTTATATGCCTGCACCTGCACAAGTCTCCTCTATACTTCAGTGGTAAAACTTGCCAATTGCAGACCACTCACGCTACTCCGTTACATGCCTGCACCTGGACAAGTCTCCTCTATACATCAGTGGTAAAACTTGCCAATTGCAGACCACTCACGTTACTCCGTTACATGCCTGCACCTGGACAAGTCCTCTCTTCACATCAGTGGTACAACTTGCCAATTGCAGACCACTCACGTTATCCGGTTACATGCCTGCGCTAGAACAAGGCTTCTCTACACATCAGTGGTAAAACTTGCCAATCGCAGACCACTCACGCTACCCTGTTATATGCCTGCACCTGGACAAGACTTCTCTTCTCATTAGTGATGTAAACTGCCAACTGCGGACCACTCACGCTATTCCATTACATACCTGCGTTGGACAAGTCTTCTCTACACATCTGTGGTGAAACCTACCAGCTGTAGACCACTTATGTCTCCTTGTGATATAGCTACTACTCAGTATGGTACCTATGAGCTGGACTAAAGTCTACAAGTGCCTCTGTATTATAGCTGCAAGTCTCTGACTCTTCTTCTGCATTGTTGATTGGTCTTTGCCTAACGTTATCCAGTTATCAAGTACTGGCCTGCTATATGCTACCTGCATGCTAAGGCACTTGGACTCTTTCCTCATTGTATCCTGCTTACTAATCTGCTGTACCATCCATCACAGTTCCTCTGTGCCAAGACTCAGCATTTATACTATTGACATTCCTTTCCTCTATTCTATTATATGGTTCCACTGATTCACCACACTACCCAGAGGTCCACACCTCTGGTAAGTGTAGCTACACCTGGTGAATTCTGGGTAAAACTCCTAGTGCCCGTGACAGTGGGTTAGAAGACTGGGTGGATATTAGAGATTTGAAAAATGTTTGGCAATTGAAAGGGCAGTGCTGTAAGATGAAAGGATGAATTTATAGTGAAGGAAATCAGGATAGGCTCGAGCTTATATATTATATGATGAAATATTATTAAATATAATGAGAAATATATTATATTCTAATATATTCCATATTGTAATATTTTCAATTTTCTAATACTTGTCAGTTTTGAATGGCTCATTCAGTGACATCCATATTAAAAAAGGGTCTTACCGGGTTAGGATCAGCAGCAGCTGCACAGCCCAAAAAGTGCTATATATTATTATATTCTAATTCAGTGCATCCTAAAAGGGTCTTTGCGTGTTAGAGTCAGCAGCAGCTACACCTCCCCCCTATAAAATAAAAAGCTAACATTCTAATATTTTCTATTTTTCAATAATTGTCAATTTTGGAAGGTTCATTCAGTGTCATCCATATTTTGCTTGTGAGGGTCAGCCATGATGCACACCCCTACAAAGTAAAGACGGTGTTCTTATCTTTGACTCAGAGCAGCACAACTCCCCAGTAAAATATAAAAGTTGTTTGTTTGGAATATATTGTGGAACAGTTTCATACAGATCAGGAGCAGACCAGTACCAGCACTGACAGTAGTACTACTGTTACGACCTCTACTAGTAAAAAACATAATGTGGGAAGAAAGTTGACTAAAGCATCCTCCAAATCCAAATACTGTTTGTCAAATTCAATCTCAAAGAAAACATCAGCTCTTGATATAAGGAGGAGGGTAAAGATCGAATTTTCTGAAGAGTGTGGGGATTTGTCCAAAAAATTAAATTAGCTAACTTTCCAAACACCACCCACAGTGACAAGACAAGGCTCAGACTATGACCACATTTTGCTAGTAGGGGTAATGCTACTGCTGGTACTGGTATACGTACTAGAATGGCCATTCCAAAACAGAGAAACTAATGTGGTCATGCATCTTTGTCAACTTCCCATGCACAACCTTGTAGCTCAGAGTGTATGTCTTTTACTGACACCTCCAAAACATCCAAATCAGTACCTGAAGATAACACTGAGGTTGAGAAACAACTTGGGCACTAATCAGACCCTGTAAAAATAGGGCAGCCTCCTTTGAAAAGTCCTCAACCATTTGGAAATGTGAGGATGGATAATAATAGTATTAGTGTTGGTGATGATTTACCCATAGAAATTGAGGAGGCTACTATAGAAGTTGCAAATGAGCAAGAGGATAAGGGGGATTATTGTGGATTTGAAAATTAATGTGTTGTTAATGGTCCAGATAATGATAATGAGGAAGATGATGATGATTGTGTTGAAGTAAGGCAGTCACCAGTGTTACCACCAACAGATTCCCATGAAAAGCATATTATCATACCAGAGTATAAGATGAAAAAATCACATCTTGTGTTTGGAAATATTTTTATCCAAAACTAGATAACATTTGTCAAGACATCTGTAGCCTTTGTCAGGTCAAAATAAGTAGAGGTAGGGACGTTGAACATCTTGGCACCTCCTCCCTGTTACGTAATTTGCAGATAGTTCATTGAAGTCGTGTTTCCAAATGTGACAAATTGTGTATAGCAGCAAGCAGCCCAGCATCAGCTACCAGCCGAATGGATAGACACTTGCAATTCTCACCATTGTCAACATCTCCATCATTATCATCCCTATTATTAGTAGGTAGTTCAGCATCCAATTATCAAATTTCAAATAACTCCTCTAATGCAATCCATGATTCCCAAGACACACCTTTGCATGCTACAGTTGCTGCTGCTATTGAGGGGAGAACCAGGAACATTGTGAGTGATTGTCGGAGGATACTACTTCCAAAAAATGTAGAAAAGCTTGTGTTCATCAAAATGAACTACAAATTGTATGAAAAATACCATTCTTGCTACCATTTACCAATAAAATGTGTAGATTCCAGTAGGGATGAATTAATATTATGTGATGAAGATGATCATGACTTCAGTGATGAGGATGGTGATGAGGGTGATGACATAGTCATCAACATAGAGGAAGATGAACACTGTTAGCCAAGTGACCATTAATAATTTGTAAAAAAATAAAAAATAAACTGCCATCTATTTTATCCAGTTCATCAACCAACAATCAAAATGTTCTCTTTTTTGGGTAACCCCTGTTGCTGAAGTGCTAATTTGTTAAACTATATGCATGACCTTTTTAACATATGGGAGGGTGGGTATGCCCAAGGACATTTCCATAGGGACAGAATTAGAGATAGGGAGAGGGACATAGATAGGGACAGGGATAGAGTTAGGTCTACATTTGAATTGTCAACCTAATAAATACTGTTTACATTTCAATTGTCCTAATAAGGGTGTTTTTTCATTTCATTTCATTCATGTTGACTTTATAACCCTGTCTATTCTGCTGCCCACCAATCATATTATGTCAATCCTGTAGCTGTCAAACATATGTATGTATGGGTAGGTGGCTCCAAGTACATTACCATCTTACAGCATTTAACATTGTGCCCTTATTGTCTCATAATGTGTTAAATAATGTCTACTGATGCCAATGATGTCTGTCTAATGAGCTCTGATACTACCACTTCTCTCCCCTCTACAATGTATTGCTGCTGTCCCTCTCCAATGTATTTGCTGTTGACACTCTCCAATGTATTTTCTGCTGATTTTGTCCAATGTGTCACACATGCTGCCTAACAGGTACCTACTTGGTTTATCTTGTTTTTTTTCAAAGAAAATTGTAATTGATGTAGACATCTTCAATAAGGATAATGATGAGAGTGATGATTGGTTAACATTGAGAAAGATGACCACTGTTATCCAAATGTCCATTATTTATTTGCTCACATCCCTATCTAATCTCCAGTTAAACAACCAACAACCAATATATTAGTTTTTGAGAGGGCCCAAACAAGATGCACTTAAGCCACAAAAGGGGCTGTGCCTGTCGCTAGAGTGCTTGGTTTGTTATCCAATGTGCATGTCCTTTTTAACATATGGGTGGTTGGGTGGCTCAATGCTCAATGTGGTTGGGAGGACAATGCTATCTTGCACAATTTTGGCTCCTCCACTTTTCCCAAGAATCTTTTGAAGCCTTCATTGTAGAACATTCTTGCACTTTTTTTGTGGGGCTTTTTATAACTCATTGCAATGCCTACCTGTTTTCAGCATGTTACTAGTTCTGCCAATTGCTAATTGTCAAGTGACTGCTTATTTGGGTGACCAATGTGCCAAATTATGTCTCTTAATTTGTTAGAATGTGGACTTTCAAATTCAAATATAACAACCAATCAGATTCTAGCTGTCATTTTGTAGAATGTGCTAAATAAATGCTAACTAGAATCTGATTAGTTGCTGCAGTTTAGTAAATATACCCCCAAATCTGCATCAATGTGAGTTATACATATTTGTGTGGAAAGCCTAACTATTGCCCAATCGAAATTGTCTGGATTACATATTTTTTACATTTCAATAACATATATGTATTATTTTTTAAATTCCATATATGCAGACATTACATATTGATATACATGACATATTTTATACATGACATTTATATACTTGAAATTATATATCATTGATGAGTTCCCTTGTTTGATTCACAAGGGCAGTATTACAGCACATTCTCTTTTTTTTCAGTCAGATCTAACTTACTCATACCACAACAAGCACTTATAGTAAACTAGGTGTTTGAAAGCTCTACACTTGGGTCCCGATGAATATTCTACCCAATGATAAGTGCATAGAAAAGTCTGGGAGGATATTCATTTTGACAGAATTGATATAGCCTATCCAGGAGATATAGTGATGTGACCATGTAGTAAGCATTATGGCACATCTACTAATATTCAGTCATATCTACCATACTCATACCATAAAAAGCACTAATGGTAAATCAAGGTGTTTGAAAGGTCTACTCTCAGCTGCCGGTGTATACTGTGGCCAACGATAAGTGCATAGTAAATAAATAGATGAAGGTGCAGGCTACCTTTGTCTATTTAGTTTTCTCAATGTCTAACTGTATTAATTCTATCACTGTCCATCCATTGAACATTGTCTGTTTCTGTAGCATATGTGTCTTTAATGGATGCTCTATTATGTTCCAAGTTTATTGTATGCTTAGTCTTTGAAGTTTTTTATTATGGGTGCAGTCCGATTTCATCTATTTAAATTTAGAAATGTCTAACTGTATTCATTCTACCTCTGGATATCCAATGAATGCTGCCTGTCTGTTTAGCATAGAAGTCTACGATGGATGCTCTGTTACATTCTTTTTGATCATGAAGTAGTCAGATCAGAGAGGCATGATAAAATTATTGCCCGTGTTATTTCTTGGCTCCTAAGTGTAGCAATTATACAATTGAGCAATTGCAGTGTTCCACATATCATTACTAATTTGATGTTTGCTTCCACAGCTTCAGTCTTTAAAAGTGTAGTGAGTGGATTCTGTGTTTGAGTGACTTCTAAAACATTACTTTCTATGATTATGACTTTGTCTACATCACACTCCTGTAATATTTTGAACCATTTTATGTGGAACTCCAATTACTTTTTGCAGTCCTGGATCATATGTTTCAATAGATTAGGTTTTGCAGACCAAGCTTGGTCTATGATGTGATCAACAAAGAATACATCCTGTGAGAATTTAAGCACTGACTTGTTATTCGATCAATGTAGATTCTTCACTGGGGAAGAAATACACTTCATATAACTTTGAAAGCTGTTTTTGGAGCCATAAATTCCTTTGTAAGAGATATTTTTCTTTAGCCATCCTATTTTTATTTATGTAAAACATAAGTTTAGCTGCATCAAATAGTAAGTGCTCAATGCCAAAGAGTGACAATTGCATACTTACAGTCTCAGAGGTCTTAATTAAATCAATTATTAGTTGATTTCTAAAAGACATAATTCTTTCCAGAATTACACATTGGAAGATTAATTAGGGCACTTATGGTATCTAAACTGCATGTTTGCAAGGTTGCCAGATCATCTATTGTGCCTCCTAGTGTAAGGACTGTATCTTTAGTTAAACTGCCATAATATGTGCTATTTGCGCAACTGCTCTGTCACTATTTTTAGCCAGTCAGATCTCTGCAGATTTTGGTCAAATTGGTGAAACCTGGAACAGTTGTAAAGGGATCATTAGAAAATAGACTTGAAATGACTAGAAATGAATATTAATTTAACACATAGTAATATAGAAACAAAAACAGCTCAAAAGGGCATTATTTGATCTATTTTTCACAATTTTTAATTCAATCCAGATCAAAAAACCTTTCACATTTTTTTGGGGTAAAACTTGTGGAAAAAATCATTAGTATGGCTCTCATACCAGGGAGAAAACAGCCACAACATATATGCCACTTGGAGGCATATCATTGGCTAATTCCCCCTCAGCATAATAAAAGAATAAAAGTTTAAAAGCACTTATTGTACAATGCTTACGTCTGACCACTTACTATCTCATCCATTTCACCTATCTAAGCGTAGAGAGGCGCAAGCTGGAGATACGTCCCAGTCTGGGAGCAAACTGACAGCTAAGATTTTGGACTGCAAATCTGAAATTGTAAAAATTGTTTTTGCACTGCAATTCAAACTTATGTCCCCTGTACACACTGTGTATTTAAATCGTTTTTTGTTTATGTTGAAATCAAATTCATCTATTGTTTTGGAAAACTAATATTGTGCCTAAAAAGAAATGTTAAATTAAATTAAAAGTATCTAGGAACATTAATAGACATTGCAAGGGCTGCCAAGAGAAATTTCAGACCCCGGTACATCAACTTCCTGAGGACCCTTTTATTGCCGCCAAATGGGGCATGGTCATACCGGGTAGGAAGTTTCTCCCACCACACACAGGCCAGGGCCCCCAGACAGGTCTCCACCATCATCATCATGATCATCAACATTTATTTATATGGTGCCAGCAAATTCCGTAGCGCTTTATAATTGGGAACAAACATTAATAAGACAATACTGGGTAATACATACAGACAGAGAGGTAAGAGAACCCTGCTCGCAAGCTTACAATTTATAGGACAATGGGAGTTTGAAACACAAGGGCATTTCCTACATCATATTGCACAATGGACCAACTAGAATGTAAAGGTAAAAGTATTGAGTGGGCTGTGTGTGTGGCAATGTTGGCCAGAGGGCTGTTGTCTTGCTTTAGCTGTGTAGAGGATGGTAATAGGGTAATCTAGGGAATTAAGATGGTGGTTGAGGAATATCATAACCTTGTCTGAAGAGGTGGGTTTTCAGTGAATGCTTGAAGGTTTAAAGACTAGAGGAAAGTCTTACTGTGCAAGGGAGGGAATTCCACAAAGTGGGTGCAGCCCAGAAAATATCCTGTAACCGAGCATGGGAGGATGTGATGAGAGTGGAAGAGAGACGTAGATCTTGTGCAGAACGGAGGTGTCGAGTAGGGAGATATTTTGAGACAAGTGAGGAAATGTATGTCGGTGCAATTTTGTTGATAGCCTTATATGTTAGTAACAATACAAATGTAAGGCGCTGCATATGGACCCTGGGCAAAGAAGCTTATTGTTGCAGCTCTCTACAGACAAAATCTGGATCTGTCATAAAATGACAAATATACAAACGATGGAAAAGAGAGCGCAAAACAAATAGCAAATAATAAATAAAATAAACAATTTATTATAACATATAAAATGCTGTATAAATATTATGACATATATAGGTAAACCACTTAATCTGGATAAATTCCTAATTGTGGTATTCAATAATTAGAAATACAGTGATCATCAACTATTAAATTCCCAAAGTTCTGGTATAGAAACAGTATCCCAGGATAATGGCCAAAAAATATAATATGGTACCATATAAAATACAAAAAACCACTCCACAATTAGAAAAGTCTCTAGCATAGACTGAAGATGTAACATGAAGATGTTGGATCCTTAATATGCTCAAAAGACAAACGTTTCTCAGCATGCTGCCGTTTCATCAGAGTTAGACATCTACCTCTGATGAAACGGCAGCACGCCGAGAAACGCGTTAGAATCTAATTACCAGGTTTTGGCCAGTCTTTAACCCCGGGGTTGACTTGGATTACAGAAGGTTCTGTTTACAATTTGGAAACCATCTGCATGTTATGCTAAGTACTCTAGTAGTACCATCTGTGACTGTCTTTGAAAATCCTGCAGGCTCATACCATCAGATAAGTACCTGTTTACTGTGAAAATCAATGGTGCTATCGGCACCTAATGGTGTATATATTTACTGGACACCCATACAGTGGATATTTTTCAGGCTTGTCTTTTGAGCATATTAAGGATCCAACATCTTCATGTTATATCTTCAGTCTATGCTACAGACTTTTCTAATTGTGGAGTGTTTTTTTGTATTTTATATGGTACCATATTATATTTTTTGGCCATTATCCTGGGATACTGTTTCTATACCAGAACTTTGGGAATTTAATAGTTGATGATCACTATATTCCTAATTATTGAATACCACTATTAGGAATTTATCCAGATTAAGTGGTTTACCTATATATGTCATAATATTTATACAGCATTTTATATGTTATAATAAATTGTTAATTTTATTTTATATGTTAGTAGAAGAATTTTATATTGGATTCGTTGAAATACAGTCCACCCTAGTACTTTGTACCTGCTTTCCCCCCACCTCAGTGCTGGGAGCTGCTCATTTAAAGTAATATTTGAGGAGACTTCCTATGTTTGTATACTTACATTATTTACCTAAAAACGGTTTATTGTTTCACACAATCATCCATTAACTTAGAAACTACAATTTTATGTTACAGTTTTATATCTTACTCTGGAAATGGTAGTCTTGGAAATTTAATTTGCTAGGAAATATCGAGTAGTTGCATATGCAACCATTCACGGCGGAGTCCTTATTAGATTGACCTTTTAACTCTTTTCTTTTCAGATTGCTGAGATTAAAGGGAAAATTGCTTGTAATATATATAAATATTTTTTAAGGTATTGCACATTTGGTTATGTTTCAATTAGAAATATATATGAAAAACAACTTGAATCCTAATGTATTGCCCTGCATCAGCAGTAATGGTACCTGCAGGAGCATGTAGTTTGATTCACTAGATATTTATATATATGAAACTTGCACAACAACATGCTAATTTTAAATGTTCTAAATGGAACACTAAATATTAAAGAAGTACATAAAACCATACACTTTTCTTGGATATGACTATTTTCTGTATATGGATATCAGATTATTTTATTGGTTTTATTATCATGTGGAAGTAAAGAATTCAAATTTTGAAAGTTTGCTGTACCGTTTTATCATATGGTTTTCAGGCAGGTCGGCTTTTTTTTCATTGGACCTCTGGTAAAATATTTTGAAATTTGTAAGGTTTATGCTCAAATATACAAAGAATAGTTTAAGGAATAACTGAATAAGAATAGGCTCATAATAAAACAACATTTGTACTACATAACTTTGCACCGAATATAGAGATAACCTTTGAACTCCAGAGTATCATCAAGCATCATGGGGCACCCCAAGGCTGGATGTGTTGGCACAAACCTTCTCAGAAGGGTGTTTCATGAGTTCTTTTAATATGAATAGAAAATTTGAAGTGTAGTACTTCTTTTACAGTGATTTTAAGTGGTTCAATTAACTTTGTGATGGAGAGGGAGTGTATAAAGCTATTTTCTCAGTGAGACAAGTAAAAAATTGTTTAGACTTATGGATTACCAAACCATCAAACTTTTGGTAATCTTTGGATACTCTACTGAAGCTCAGCAACAGTTAATATAGTCCTTGCATAGTTTTTTTATTCAGCTATGTTAGCTCAGTATTACTATTTAAAAATCATCTTCTTAATAAGACTTTAACAAGTGATACCTCTAAAAATGTTACCCTGTAAGAAATAAGAATATATTCAATTAACAATATATCATCCTTAGGGCAATTGTTTATTTTTAAGATGCAGACACAAAATACCTTGCATTTGTTGAAGTAATGCAGATTAAGCAGGCATGATCAGAGCACATGTGACTATGACTAAAGTTTCTGGTATTTCGGTGTAAGAAGAGTGAATACTTATATACCACAGCGGTTTTAAAGAATAATGCTTAATAAATCAAAATAAAATCCAATGTGCTCCATAAACATCAATCCATAAGTATTAATAAAAATCTCAATGCTCTTAAGCCTTTTTCATTAAGGATGGAGGTATAGGGGGAATTATTATACAAAATGAAAAGAATTAATGGAACAATGTCTGACCTCTATATTCTTCAATTGCTTGAAAATGCATGCTGGATTACAATGGTGCACGCCAGGTGGATGTGCAATATTACACCATTTCTCACATAGCCCAAAAGATGTGATCACTGGATGTAATTATATATGAAATAATGCACCACTGCTTTGAAATATAAAGGTATTAAAAGGCATGATAAATGCCTTTATAGAGACCACAGAACACTGAGGTGATAGCTTTATATTTCACAGTATTATATAACAATTCAGCATTTTTTTATTCTCACTTTAATAAACTTTGTTCTTTTATGCTTATTTTTTGTTAATTATGGCTTTATGAGAGAATGAAAAATTGTCACAGATGTAAGACTAGTTTCTATTGTAAATATGCTGAATGAAAACAAAGACACAGCATTTACATTCATGTAACCTCTATGAAAATAATAGGTTAATATTTAAACCCAGCTTTGTTATTATATCTATAGTATGGAGTCTTATTGTATATTTATTAATCATAGTCAGCCTAAACATACACAATTGTGCCTTAAAATGCACATAATTGGTCCAAACAGTGAAATATTTTTTTGTATAATACAACCCTTTCAAAGCCATAGTATTAGAATCTACATGGGTAGTGCTCCACCTTTGGAGGGCCTTCGGTCTAGGTTCTACATTATTTTCAATCATTTAGTCATGGACAACCACCATGATTAAAAGTATCAGTGAGATGAGAGGAACACAGCTACATAGTGTGATTGGTTGTCCAACTGGAACCTGAACACGCATGAATATTTCTGAGGTTGTCATGAACCCCTGTGGTTACTTGATTAAAAGAGAACGAGCTGCTTTCCTAATGTTAGTTAATGTGTCATTGACATGAAAGCCTATGTGTCAGGATGAGGGACCAAATAAAATATTAAACTGATAAATGAATGTACATCATTTCCCCTCGAAAAAAGTGTTTAAAAACATTTGCCAGAGGGAGGTAATTAAGTTAGGCTTAGACATTCCTTTCAGGAAACTCATTTAACATATACAGATCACAGCCATGCATTCCCTCTCATCATTCATGTTGCTTCCGTCTTAGAGTAGTCTGTCTAATTAAGGCATTGTAAAAACAAAGTAGCCAACCAGTTGTAAATTACATAGCCTTTTAAGCAAAATATAAACGCTACCTATGCATATATATAGGAAATATTAACTTCACAGAGTATGCCCTCATAATTCAAATTTTGGGAAATCAGTGTGCCACTCCGAACTTAGGGACAAAAATAAAGGTTGTGAAGTATAGATAACAACTGTACAGGAAAACCACAATATTCACATATCTTTCGGAATAATATATAATACTGCTGTAATTCCTTCATATTTGATATGTACATGTATGGAGGTTATGACTGGTTTATTGAAGGCGAAATTATGTGTCTGGGATATGTCCAAGAAAAGTTATGGAAAGTCAATTTTTTTTACTATTTTTGGACAAACTATAATTGACACCCGGGGACATTTCCTCCCCCATATTAGCATATACAGTGCCATCTGAATATCCTCCCAGTTAAACCTGCTTAAATACCCTGTGTGTGAAATGGGAGGTTGCCACCTTGGGGCTCAATCTAATTGAAGGACTGTCCATTTATTTATGCCTTGTCCCAGGCATACAGATTATGATATGTAAGTTTTATTATCTGTAATTTCATTCCATTTGTTTTTATAACTGTATTTCATAACTGTATTTCATTTATTTTTGTATGCCATTTATTATATGTTCTTTTTATATTTTTATCCAAATGACCTAAATCTTTGTATATGAAATCTAAAATGTAATAAGTTTTAATAAGCCTATCGCAGTGTTTCCCAAACCTAGTCCTCAGGGACACCTACCACTTGTGACCTTTCCAGGTCACAAGTGAAATAATTGCGGATCTTTCAAAATGTGTCAGTGAGTAAAGCATACACCTGTGCTACAGCAAAGAGATATGGAAAACAAGCACTGTTAGGGGTCCCTCAGCACTGGGGTTTGGAAATATTACTCTAATGAAGCCAATAGCCTTTTATGAACAATATTGCTTGACTATGTTAACCGTTTCAATGCTGGTGGGTGAATTGTTACTACTTTTGACCTACAAGCTTAGTGTATGCCAGCGTGTACATTGTGTAACAGAGTTTTGAGGTGTTAATTCTTTGATTGCTGGTGTGTGCATTGCTAACCTGTGTGTAAAATGGAACATAGTGTGTGCCAGTGTGTGACAGCATATTTGGGACCTATTGCTCCTATTAAATAAGTGGTTAAGTGGTGGTAGGTCATAGGTGTATATGGGTGTGAGAGCACTGTTTGGCTCTGATTCTTCAAATTTATAATCTGCGTCAGGGCCAGGCCAGGCCAGTCCCATAGTGGGCTACCTCGGGCTGGGTCACTGGGCCATCTGCATTTTTTTCCCTTTACAATGTTCCTATTAGGCTGCTCAGTCGAGTCTTGCCCCTCAAGCTAAAATTTGCCAGCCCACCCTTGATCTGCGTGATAGGTGAGTGAAAGATTGAGTGCTGGAATCATGTGTAACCCCATACAGTAATCAACCCAAAGTCAGGGACACGGGGAGCATGTTCCTGACACTGTTCTATTACATGCTCACAGATCTATTGTACTAATAATAGATAGTCATTTATACCATCAGCTTAAAACGCATACCAAAATCAGCATTATAATGAGGGTAGACTTTTACAGAGAAAGACATAATTAAAAAAATAGGTTTTAATGCACTTTTGTGTAAAGAGTACTCCTTGTTATGATAAGTAAGGTTGGCATTACAAAAAAGGATTGTATAAAGAAGGAGCATGTTGTTATTATAACCACAATTTACACACAAAGACCAAGCCCATATTATACATATATCTGGTATAATTACAAACATAAGGTTAGAATATATTTATATAAATATATATATATATATATATATATATATATATATATATATATATATATATATATATATATATATATATATAATTAATTAAAGAATTATGACATTCTTTTTTTAAAATTTCTGTTTCTTTTATAATGCCAACAACCCGTTTTTCTCCCCCCAATAACAAAAACAAAAATTGCTTGGGCTAACTAAAAAAAAACCTTATGAAGTTATTTTTGATGACACAAACACAGTGCAAAAAAACTTACAAAAGGGGTTTGCTAAAGTGAAACGAAAAATTGGCACATACAGTATATCTGACAGAGAAAGCATCAAGATTTGTCATAGAGGCGTACTGTTTACATTTATATAGTGAATATGTGAGTAAGCTGTTGACAGTTGACAGTCATCATAACAAATAATTGCAGACATTAAACAAATGGAAAATAAACTGTCAACATCCGAAAAACCGATGCAACCTATTTCACTGCATAGACATTATTTCCTCTTATTTAGATTATTAGCATTTAACCAGACTTGCTGAATATTATAGTAAAACTTTCAGTTGCTTCAATGTGCAACAAGTTGATAACATAAAATGATGGCTCCAGGTGGTTTGATAAAGAGTATAATAACACTGCAAGTTCACCACTGTCTTACTCTTTTCTCCTCAATAAATAGAATCTTAACACTGCACATTTATCCATTAAAAGGTTTTGCAAAACATCTTATAACATCATTTTCTGGTCCTCTATGTTTTCACATGCTCCTCATTTAGTCTATGTACAACAAAAGAAAAGGACAATCTGCGAAACCCTGGCAGATTCAACTTTCATTGTTAGATTTCTCTTCTACAGCTGTAGGAAACATTAAAATGGCATCTGAGAGTCACAACTTGTGACACTGCTGATGCAGGTTTTACGGCTCAAAGAGTAACAATTCCCATCTCAGACAGAATGGCATCTTTAGCCATACTATACGCTCAGAAGCAGCACATAACCTTAGCTTATGAAAAAAAATCTTATGAATGCTGCAAATGTCTTGTTTTAGGATTTAATGGGCTGGAGTTGGCATGAAAATATGCAGAGGAAAGAAACTTCTATTGGTGGAAAAAAAAACTTCATGAATGTAAATCTCTCAAGAAAACATATTAACCCCTGTACATAAAGTATAGCAAGTGCCTCATATATTTTATATCCAGCTGGGATTGCAGCTGCTTTTTCTTTACCATCTGGGAGTGTCTAATTAGAAACCACCTAGAGTCGATTCTCACAGAAGCTATTAAAGAGCATGTTCAACATCAGATGCCGAACTAACTCCCTGAAGACTTACAGACACAGCAATAGAAAATAGAAATTCCCAGAACAATGGGACTATTATATTACAGCTAATGCATTTTATGCAACAAAATATTCTTAGGGAGGAAATAAATATCAACTGTGCCTCAAACGATTTTGAAACTTTAGTAAGATCAATGTTTATATCTTACAGTCATTTTTTTACAATGTATCTCAGGTAAAATAGACACAGTGGAAATCAGATATCTCCTCTACTACTGTAACTAACCTTTACATTACTGATTCAATTATTATTATTATTATTGCAATTTGATGTGTGCTAATACTTTATTGTTATAAATGTTTAAAAATGTTTAAACAACTGAGATGATGGACTAGGGGTGTGATATTATGAGATAGCTTACTTATTCATAAAATATAATATGGATAGGATAGCAGTGTAAATGACATTGGAATGGGAAATCATGCAGTAGTTCTTTGATCATACAAATGCACAAGAAAACAATCTCAAAGTTTTTATACAGATTATGGAACTTAGAGGTGTTTTCAAAAATCCATAACAATTTATAACAGCAGGTGCAGTATTATATATTACTCAATTATTTAGGTACTCAAGAAACACAAGAAGATACACAGATAACAACCACATGATATAAATGCACACAAGTGCATAGAAGAAACACACAAAACACATACATATTAAAACTATAGCCACCCACGATAAACTGAAACAAGCACAAAAACACACATAAATACAAATAGAGACACAACTACACTTGAACTTTCATATTACTTTCATATTACACAAATATAAAACATAAATAGAAACTAAAAAAATAAAACATACACATAACAAATACACAAATATATTGTTAGGCAGGACTATGAATAAAAGGAAATAGATTCAGATCTTTGTGTGTATGTGTGTATTTGTGCAATGGAGAAACATTTTGATAACAATTGGGTGCATGGCTGGATATTTATTTTTCGTTCCTGCATATCCATCATCACAATGATTAATAATGTCCCATTCATACATAAAAGAGAACAAATTCTAACAGCAAGGAAGGCATTATTATATATTTTTACACTGATGAGTGTAGTATGCATGCAAAAAATCCCAATATCTTATATATACAACTAAAAATAGTGTGTTAGAATGTGGTCTGTTAAAAATGCTGTTATATATGTTGGTGCTATATAAATTTAGAAACACGTCAATATTCTGAAATAGCCACTCTACAATGTGAAATGACTCATGCTGCATACACATGATATCGACCGCAATAAGTATTCATAAGTAAAAGAAAAAAAAACATAAAAATACCATTAAACCCCTGTGTGCTGGACAATAGATCAAAAATTAACTTATTGTATCTTTGGTTCAAGAGAATTTTTTAAGTGGTGTTAATACAAAACTAGTCTGTATATGCAGCTTTAAAGTTACATTTAGGTAAAATGAATGCTCATTGAACCTAGATGACTAATTTAGCTGTAAACCATCTTTTCTGAAGCTCTTTTTTATTAGTATATTAGTTTGGATCAATTATACTGTATATGAAATACATTTATTAAATGTTAACTTTGTAATCAAGTATATTACAGTTGTATGTTTTTTTAAAAAATTCAGTTCATGTAAGGCATGGATGGAAATGTGGAGTAAAATCATATGTAATACAAAGATGCTTAAAATAGCTTGTTGTCAAATATTGAATATTGAACTGGTCTTTAGAGTAAATAAATGTTCCCAAAACTCTAACTGCTAAGGTATGAAACAGCACTGGAATAGGCAACTGCCTAAGGCGTAGGACTGCAATGTGAGAAAAAGGCACAATAAAGAATCAAGAATTACTTTGGGATTAAAGTGTGTGATCTAGCTACAATTGTCTAGCTAAAATCTGTTCACTTTGCATTTGTGTAAGCTTGATTTTACAGAACTAGTTTAAAATCCAAATATGGGTTTTATGTCCAAAAGAAAGAAGAAAAGATCCAATTTACTGTTTTACATTTACTATAATTAACACATTAAATTATGATAACATTTGCATCAAGAACTTCAAGGAGAGAGGCTCAATAGTTGTGAAGAAGGCTTCAAGATGCCCAAGAATGTCCAGCAAGTGCCAGGACTGTCTCCTAAAGTTTGTTCAGCTGCGGGATTGGGGCACCACCAGTGTAGAGTTTGCTTAGAAATGTCAGCAGAAGCCACTTCTCTCCAAGAAAAACATCAGGGACAGACTGATATACTGCAAAAGATACAGGAATTGGACTGCTGAGGACTGGGGTAAATTCATTTACTCTGATAAAACCCCTTTTAGATTGTTTGGGACATCTGGAAAAACGCTTGTCCGGAGAAGGAAAGGTGAGCATTACCATCAGTCCTGTGTCATGCCAACAGTAAAGCCATGAATAAACAATGGTACCAAAGCATCCTCCAACAGCAACTTCTCCCAACTATCCAAGAACAGTTTGGTGAAGAACAATGCCTTTTCCAGCATGATGGAGCATGCCACTTAGTTGTCACTTTTGTCAAAAGGCAAAAGTGATAACTAAGTGGTTTGAGGTTAAAAAAAAAATCAAAATTTTGGGTTCATGGCCCGGAAACTCCCCAGACCTTAAGCCCATTGAGAACTTGTGGTCAATCCTCAAGTGGACAAACAAAAACCCACATATTCTGACAAACTCCAAGCATTGATTAGGAAAGAATGGGCGGCCAACAGTCAGTGTGTGGCCCAGAAGATAATTGACAGCATGCCAGGGCAAATTGCAGAGGTCTTCAAAAAAAGAGGAGTCAACACTGCAAAATTGACTCTTTGCATAAACTTTATGTAATTGTAAATTACATTGTCATTGCCTTTGACAATTATGAAATGCTTGTAATTTTACTTCAGTATACAATAGCAACATCTCACATAAAGGTCTAAAAACACTGAAACAGCAAACCTTGTGAAAACCAATACTTGTGTCATTCTCAAATCTTTTCGCCATGACTGTATACTGAATATTCTATAAGATTACCTAATTTTGTAAATCTGCATTTATTTAAACTTCATGACAAAAAATATAATTTATTAAAATTATCGTTAATTCTATATCTCGTGATAAATATTTAAAAATTCCAGTAGATTCAAACCATTTACTATTACCATGGCAACTGCCAATTAAAATCGACACCTAACATGATAGATATATATATATATATATATAATTTTTACTTTTTTTTTTCTTTTAAACAAAATACATTGTAAAAAGAGTAACATTGTAGTTGGAGCAGAGGACGTTTTATGGCTCTTTAAGGACTTTATTAGCACCCTAAGGGCCTGATTGAATTCCGAATGCAACTTGCAAGTAAATCGCATTTTCAAAAATTAAAAAAGAGCATGGGACTTAAGTGTAGTTCAGATCATATTCACATCAAAGCACATCTCAAGATACATTTCTATTTGAATCTGGGGGTAAGTATGCTCTGCCTACACATTGCTTACCACACATAGACAGAAAGAACAGACTGCAGTTTTGCACAAGCGAATGTGCAAGAAAAAAATCAGAATGCATAAAAATGATGATACTATAAAATAAATAGACACCTCTTAACAGTATAATCATTAATATATATATATATATATATATATATATATATATATACTAACATGAAATACATAAAAAAAGATGCTTGTAATGTATATTGCACACATATAGTGCCTGAGTCATTAAGGAGAGCAGAGCATAAAAAAGGAGTAACTTTGCACCTGGGCAAAACCATGTTACATTTGAGGGGGAGGTAAATTTAAAGTGTTGGGACAGATTTATAGTTGGGGTAGATAATGTCCCAGATTAACTTTAAATTTCAGTGTAAAAATAAAGCTATCAAGTATTTGTGTGTTACATGAAAAAACAGCCAGTATTTAACTTATGTGCATAATAATAAACTAATTTGCACCCCATGCATTGTAACATGGTTTTCCCCGGAGAACAGTTGTTCCTTATATTGCCTTACTTTCCTTAATGACTCAGGCCCATTATCTCTTTTGTAGTCTATCTTACTTACACATGTTCTAGCTAATACCACGCATATGTGTAGTTTTTAAAACAAAGACTATGTAATGTCAGTTTTTGCTATCAATCAGCACTTAAAACTGACCTGTAGCTGGTGCAAAAGATACAGTTAAAACCAAGGACTTGAATCAACACATCTGCAGCAAAACATTCTTGGCACACCCTTACTGTACATTGCCTATGTTAGTCTGCCCATTCCCTCCCCCATTCTGCCTCTCACATCGTAGGAAGCAGTAAGTGTCATTTGCATTTGGGCTTGAATTGAATGCAATTGTGTTGATTGGCATAAGGTCCATTTTTGAGCATGCGTAGAGCTATTTCACACAGATGGGCACAGGTCCTAACATAAATCAGGGCCGAAATGTTTATATAGGGATATACAGAAAATTAAGTGGTAAAATAAAATAAATATTCAAGACAGATAAAGCGCTATTGATCACTCACAGGACAAAAATCAAATAGCCAATTCTTTATATTTAATTGCGGTGATATATAATGCAAAGACAGAAGAAGGTTAATAATAGTGCAGCACTATAAATCTCCTGACATAGTCAGTAAGGAATTGAAGACAACCTCAATAAGCCTCTTGTGATCCAAAAAACAATATAGGTGATGGTTCCCCTTTTTTGGGTACACTTACAAAAGACACCCTCATGTTAAAACATTCAAATGTGAGGTCTTGTGGATGGACATCTCCTAGCATGTGTAACCCCTATAGGTATATAGGTATCCCACTTACTAGACGTATTTTTGTAGCTGTCATATAACTCCATCTTTAGAGGAATTGTTGATAATCATCATATGGAGAAGGGACAACCACTAATCTAAATATTTAATACATCTGTCAGGGTATATAGATCCAAAAATAGAAAAGAATGTATCTAGTGCAATATGTTATGACATGCAAAAAAAAACAAAAACATGTAAAATCTTGTTACACAAACAAATGACCATTCTGCATTAATAAACAGACATTTTGGTACATGTGTCAAATATTTAAGCAAAAAAATCTGGGTACTGCTTGCAGCGTAGTGTTTGTGTCACAAGCCTCACTCTCATAATGAAGAATGGCCACCAAGCCTCATTTTGGATTACCTGTTAATGAGTGCTAAGTCTTGTTTTAACATCATACACGGAGCCAAACCTCAATATCAATAAAGGGAGGTGTTTCAAGATGAATGCATTCTTGTTGTTTGTTTGTTATAAAAAATACATAGAAAAATAATTTGAATCATAATGACAATATTAGCGTTAGTAAAATACTTATGTTCATAATCATAATATTAACAGTATTAACAGTAAATGGAGAATTATTCTTCATACAGCCTTTCCCTTGCAACTACATAGGACCATATGTATGGCAATAAATCAAAAAGAGACATCAAAAGTCATGATTATAACAATTCAAAAAAATTATTGATTGTAGATCTCTTCCCCAGGTTGATTATAAAGGAGGAAAGAAAAAATAAAAATGAAAACACATTAGACAAAATTATACAGAACTTATTAAAAAAGCATTTAAATTCAAAATCCTTGCATAAATCCTTAGGTAATAAACAATCAAGCTTAAAAAACCATTGTATTTCTCTTCTAATCTGTTGATTTTCCAAATCCCTATATCTCCAGCTCTTATAAATGGTGTCAAAACCAATACAATTCTTTAAATCCTTCTCTGAACAGTGATGTACTTTGTTAAGATGTGCTGAAACAGAGTGTAATTCATAGCCCATTTTTATGTTTCGTAAATGTTTATATAATCTTTTATTTAAAGAACGTGATGCTTTTCCTGTATAGAACATTCCACACTTACATTCCAAAAGATATAGGACATGACTAGAATTACACATAATTAAATAGTTAATATTATACACTTGATTATGGACAGTGAATTCCTGAACATTCATTTGATTACTTTAATGGTTCTACATGCTATGCACCTACTACATCTGTGGAAATCCTATCATCAGTCAGATAACCTCTAACTAATTTGTCCTTTAGGTTCACAGACTTTCTATAAATGAAACTAGGTTTTGACAGAAGTACTTGTGATAAAACTTGGTCCTTATTTAGAATCATCAAATGTTTATTAATGATCTTTTTGATTTGTTTATGCTGACTATTGAATTCTGTAATAAACAACAGATCAGAGTGATATTTTTCATTCCCCTCTTTCTTTTTTGGATACAATATATTTATGTATCTCCCATATTTTATCTTTATCTTTTTCTAATTCTTCCATTTTATAACCTTTAGTCTCAAAAGTCTTTTGCATTCTAATAATTTGTTTTGATAAATCAGAATCCGCCATACAATTGAAATTGTCCAAATGGAATACCCTTAAACCATTATCATGTTACTGACTATTTCGTAAAATATATATTTTTGTCTCCATAGGTTTTTGATAATATTTAGTATTAATAATATTATCTTTAATATATACCTATAGATCTAGAAAATGTATGGCAGTTTGACTAATGTCAAAAACAAACTTTATTTTCCAATTATTATCGTTAAGACTAGAATAAAAAATATCTAATGAGAGTCTGTCACTCTTTCAAAAAAATATGATGTTGTCTATGTAACATCTTCAGGAAACCAGGCTGACCGGAAGCTGACCATTAATATGAGGAAATTCCCAATAGGCCATGAAAAGGTTGGCATAGCTTGGGCAAACCTGGTACCCATTGCTGTTCCAGTCTTTTGGATGAAATAATCACCCTTGAAATATAACTTATTGAGTAAAATGAAGCAAATATCTTCTAGTATGAAGTCCTCTTACTCTCTTTTCTTCTCAACTTTATTTAAAAATAAATGTATGGCTTACAAACCCTTTGTATGTTGCATGATCATATAAAGTGAAGTAACATCCGTTGTCACGATGTACATGTTTTCATCCATCTTGATATCATTAAGTTTGACAAAAGTATTCCCCATGTCTTTCAAATAAGATGGGATGTGTTTTAGTATAAGCTGCAAATTATGATCTATAAATGCTGAAAGATTGGATGAAATTCCGTTGACTCTGGAGGTGATCGGTCTACCAGGAGGATTAATCAAATCTTTATGTACCTTGGAAAGGAGATCTATGACAGAGGTGGGGGGGGGTCTTTGATATTTAAGAATGAGAATTCCTCTTTTGTTAAGAATCCATTTTCAACATATTTTATGATGAAGCTCTCAAAATCACCTTTTATTCTTAAAGTAGGGTTGTTCTTCGATTTAACGTAGGTGGTCTGCAGGTTTTATACTAATACTAGTATCTCTTTGCAGGGATCTCAATGCATTCTTTTTTTTATATGTCAAACTAGAGGTTATCTATTTATTTTCATTTTTGTAAAATTCCTTAAATCAACCTGTGGAAGAGATTTACAATCAATTATGAGTTGTTATGACTTTTGATGTATCTTTTTGATTTATGGCCATACATATGGCCCTATGTAGTGGCAGGGGAAAAGCTATATGAATGTTAATTCTCCATTTACTATTAATATTGTGATTATAAACTTAAGATTTTTAATACTTACCGCTAATATTATGATTGTGATTATAAGAATGTTATAATGTCTTTTTGCATTATAAATATAAATGACAAGAATGCATTAAACTTGAATCATTCCTTTATTGATATTGAGGTTTGGCTCCGTGATTGGTCTTAAAACAAGTCTTAACACTCAGTGACAGCTAATCCAAAATGAGGCTTGGTGTCTGTTCTGCATTATGAGAGAGTGGCTTGAGTTACAAATACCACGCTGCAAGCCGTGCCCGGATTTTTTTGTTTAGCAAGACTTAACATGTTTTTTTAATGTTTTGTTTTACATTGTCAATATGGATTTATGTTTCATCACAATGCTTATTAGTTTTTTATTTAGTTGTTTTATGTATTATTTTTAATTGATGTTTTATAGGGAAAGATGTTTTTATTTTTAATATTGCATTATTACCAAGACAGCATCTTTATTTGCTAGACAATTGCCTTTTCTCCAATTTGGTAGGAGTACCTGTAATTTGCAGTTTATTAGTGTTTTAACTTGTTATTGTGATTATTTAGTGTAATATATTTTTGAATGTCATAACATATTGCGCTAGATACATTGTTTCTATTTTTGGATACATATATATATATATATATATTGTGGCAAGAGCCCGCTACTGGTGAAGCACACGCATACAACTTCTTCCTTTTTATGGTTCTTTATTGTCAGGATGGTAATAATTGTTTGACACCGTATACTTGCACAGCAATTATGGAAACCCTAAATGCTTACTATACATAGTCCAGCTCTCTGTCAAGATCAGCCAGCTATCCCAGCAGTGATCTCCCTGAACAATAAAACAAGCAGGGTTTTATACCTGACACTCCTCCCACAGGCCTAGTTTGATGGACAGGTGACACACCCACCTTCTCTTTAAAAAGGACACGCCCATCCCTGGCTCTGTTTAGACTTTCAGATACACCATGTCTGTTTGCTGAGAGGAAGCAGCTTTTTAAATCTTGTAAGTAAACCAACTTTTACTACACATATGTTTTTACCTGGTTTAATCTCCACCTAGGTACATAACTGTGCCAATGTTTTACTCTACTTCCCTGCTTTCTCTGCATATTGCCAGCTAAATGCCTCCTTTTGTTACATATCCCTCCCCCTAGCGTCTCCAAGTAGGGGGACGCGGACTTCGCGAGGAGCGCATATTTCCGTGAGAACGCATCACCATTTTTGTGTAGAATCCCAGGTCTATGTTCTACTGAGAACTTGAAAGGTTTTAGTGCCAAGAACCAGCGGGTTACCTTGGCATTTACCTCCCGGTTGTTCTGCATCCATCTTAATGGTGCATTGTCTGTTATTAGGGTGAACTCTCTGCCTAGAAGATAATAGCGCAGAGCTTCTGTAGCCCATTTTATGGCGAGACATTCTTTCTCCACAGTGGCATATTTTTGTTCCCTTGAAAGCAAATTACGACTTAGGTACAGAACAGGATTTTCTACTCCATTCTTCTCCTGTGACAAGACTGCACCTAAGCCAACACCAGAAGCATCAGTTTGGAGGAAGAACCTCCGGGTAAAATCCGGTGCTTGTAGAACTGGAGAGGAACAAAGAGCTAACCGAAGATCAGACCAGGCAGTTTCTGCAGAGTCAGACCAGGTTAATCTATCTGGACATCTTTTTTTTAACATGTCCGTAAATGGAGCAGCTCTAGTGGCGAAGTGGCTTACAAACCGCCTGCAGTAACCTACTAAGCCTTAAACGGTTCTTAACTGCAACTTTTTTTCTGGTCTTACCCAATTTTTGACTGCCTCCACTTTGTCTAGCTGGGGTTTTAAATGCCCTCGACCAACAATGTACCCCAAATATTTGGCTTCTTTCATGGCTATGGCACATTTCTCTGGGTTAGCTGTTAACCCTGCTGACCTTAATGAAGCTAAGACCGCCTCAACTTTGGCTAAATGTGATCCCCAGTCTGGGGTATAAATCACTATGTCGTCCAAGTAAGCGGCTGCATAAGCTGTGTGAGGTCGTAGCAATTTATTCATGGCCCTTTGGAAGGTGGCAGGTGCCCCATGCAACCCAAAGGGTAGGACTTTATATTGATAGAGACCATCAGGGGTGAAAATGCAGTCTTTGGCTTGGCCGTGGAAGTCAGGGGAACTTGCCAATAACCCTTTGCTAGATCAAGGGTTGTCAAATAATTGCTACCAGCAAGATTTTCCACTAGTTCATCCACACGTGGCATTGGATAGGCATCAAACTGCGACATACTGTTTAGGCGCCTAAAGTCATTGCAGAACCTAATTGTCCCATTGGGTTTCGGGACAAGCACAATGGGACTATTCCATTCACTCGTGGACTCTTCAATTACATCTAACTGGAGCATCTTCTTGACCTTCTTTCTCATGTCCACCCGTCTGGCTCCTGGAATACGATACGGCTTCTGCTTTACAATGACTCCTGGTGCAGTGACAATGTCGTGTTCGATTAAGGTAGTGCACCCAGGAATGGAAGAGAAGACATCCCTGTTCCGGCGAATCATTTCTTCAGTCTGTTGTCTCTGCTGAATGGACAAGGCTGGCTCCATGGGCACTTCAGACTTTTCAATGGCAGTACTCACTACCTGAGGAGATCACTACTTGAGGAGAGGTTTCCTCATCATGCCAGGGTTTAAGGAGGTTCACATGATATATTTGCTCCTCCCTTCTCCTACCTAACTGGCGGACTCTGTAATTGACAGGACCGACAGCCTCTAGAACTTCATATGGACCCTGGCAATGGGCGTAAAGTTTGCTTTCCTGGGTAGGAACCAGGACTAGGACCTTGTCCTCAGGCTTGAAAGATCGAACAACAGCACTTTTGTCATAAATTTTCTTCTGTCGTTCCTGAGCCTCTTTTACATGTTGCTGCACAATGGGCCCTATCTTTCCTAGCCTCTCATACATTTGGGACACAAATTGTACCAGATTTGGCTCCCTGGGACCTTGCTGCTCCCAGCCTTCTTTTAACATATTTAAGATACCCCTGTGCTATCTCCCAAACAATAACTCAAAGGGACTAAACCCTTTTGAAGCTTGAGGTACCTCACGGATGGCAAACATCAAATAGGGAATAAGAGTGTCCCAATCTTTTTTCTCTTGAGCCACTGCTTTCCTGAGCATGTGCTTTAATGTGCGGTTAAAGCGTTCCACCAAGCCATCTGTTTGTGGATGGTATACAGAGGTGTGAAGCGCCGTAACCCCTAGCAACTGGCACATGTCCTTCATCAGTTTAGACATGAATGGAGTACCCTGGTCTGTGAGAATTTCTTTGGGTATTCCAAAGCTTGTAAACATCAATACAAGTACTTTAGCTATGGTGCTGGACTTTATGTTTTGCAGGGGAATTGCCTCTGGATACCTGGTTGCATAGTCAAGCACCACTAGTATATATTGGTGCCCACGTGCTGATTTTTCCAGTGGCCCCACAAGGTCCATAGCTATCCGTTCAAAGGGAACTTGTACTATTGGAATTGGAATGAGAGGTGCCCTGTACATGGGTTTGGGACAGGTTCTCTGACAGATGGGATAGGACCGGCAATACTTTTTCACTGCCATGTGTACATCGGGCCAGTAAAACCTAAGCAGATCTCGTTCCCGTGTTTTATCCTCCCCTAGGTGTCCCCCACAGACATGTGTATGTGCTGCTTTTAACACTAGGGGTACATGGACCTGAGGAACCATTAATTGTTCTACTTTTTCCCCCTGTACAGTAGCAACTCTATACAAGAAATTATTTTTAACAATAAAATATGGTATACCTTCTGCAGGCTGGGCGGCTTTCGCTACCCCATTTACCTCAGTCACACTTTTGAAGGCATGTTCCAAAGTGGCATCATTAAGTTGGTCTCGAGCAAAGTCTTGCAGAGGAAACAAAATTGGTATTGCAGACCAGTCCGTATCCTCACTGAGAAGCGGGGTGGGCTCATCTGCGACATCACCGACCAATGCTAGTTTGGACTGTCCATGTTTCCCCGCAGGTGGATGCTTTTGTGGAACTCCTGCTGTGACTCCCAGGATGGCATTCCGGTTTGGCAGTTCCAAAAGATCGATGTCCAGATGCTGTGGATTTTAGGCGGTTCCTTTAAGACCGGGCTTCCGGCCATTGCATCAGTTGCCGGCATGTCCGGCCGGATCCGCTCACCGAGGACATCATTAAACAGTGGGAAGTCTCGCCCCAAAATGAGTGGATATGGGAGTTTAGGTGCTATGGCAGCTACCACCATAACAGTTTTGTCTTTGAGTGTGACTGGTAGTATTGTTTTTTCATACTCCTCTGTGGTGCCATGTACGCAAAGAACCTTCACTTTGGGCTACCGAGAAGTTATGGTTTCGGGTAAGGCAGAGCTGGAAACCAATGAGAGTTCACTCCCTGAGTCAACCAAGGCCAGAACAAGGTTTTGGTTGATTAGCACCGACACCGGGAACAAACAAGGACTTCTTGATGTGGGACTCATGGTAAAACAGCTTGGAAATGCAGGCCCAATATGTACCACAGAACAGTCCATGGGTTCCTGTAGTTTAGGACACTCTTCCTTAAAGTGGCCTGGCTCATCACATTCAAAACACTTCAGATTAGACAGCTTTGCACCTGGCCCTCTGTCCATAGCAGTTTTGCCATTGGGCCCTGTGGCAAGGATTGTCAAACCTGGCTTTTAGCGTGGCAGCGGCTTTGGCACAAATGCAGGTTTTTTAGTCATTTGCTGTAGCGCACAAAACCTTTCTACCACGGTGGCAAGCTCTTCATAAGTTTGTGGGTCTGATTGCAGAACCCACCTTTGCAAATCGCGGTTCAGCCCCCGGATGCAGTGATCTATCGCCAGAACTTCAATAATCCGAGAAGGCGAATTCTCCTCAGGCTGCAGCCATTTCTTTAAAATTTTAGAAAGCTCAGCCACTTGCGCTCTGACCAGTTTTTCTTTATCATAGCGCCATTGGTGATAGCGCTGGGCTCGGCCTGGCCTGGAAACTTCAATGCGAGCCAATATCTCAGACTTTAGGCACGAATAATCAGAGGTCCGTTCCTCCTCTAGATCCATATAAGCTCGCTGAGCTTCACCAGTCAGATATGGCGCCAGTCTCTCAGCCCAATCTTTAGGAGGCCATTTTGCCCTTTTTGCAAGTCTCTCAAAGGACACCAGATATGCTTCTATGTCATCACCTGGCGACATTTTCAGGAGAACAGGACCAGGTAGTTCATTTCTGTCATGTCTCACCTGGCTTAACTCTTCTCGTAAGAGCCTTGTGTTTTCCACCTGTGCCTCGGCGACTTGTAGCATCTGAGCTTGCGCAGCGGCCACATTCATGATGGTTCTCAGTACTTCCTCCATGTTGACGTCTGCGCGGGTTGGGTAGCGGAAACTTGCTTCCCTGAGCATCCCACTCCTGACACCACTTGTGACAAGAGCCCGCTACTGGTGAAGCACATGCGTACATCTTCTTCCTTTTTATGGTTCTTTATTGTCAGGATGGTAATAATTGTTTGACACCGTATACTTGCACAGCAATTATGGAAACCCTAAATGCTTACTATACATAGTCCAGCTCTCTGTCAAGATCAGCCAGCTATCCCAGCAGTGATCTCCCTGAACAATAAAACAAGCAGGGTTTTATACCTGACACTCCTCCCACAGGCCTAGTTTGATGGACAGGTGACACACCCACCTTCTCTTTAAAAAGGACACGCCCATCCCTGGCTCTGTTTAGACTTTCAGATACACTCTGTCTGTTTTCTGAGAGGAAGCAGCTTTTTAAATCTTGTAAGTAAACCAACTTTTACTACACATATGTTTTTACCTGGTTTAATCTCCACCTAGGTACATAATTGTGCCAATGTTTTACTCTACTTTCCTGCTTTCTCTGCATATTGCCAGCTAAATGCCTCCTTTTGTTGCAATATATATATATATATATATATATGTATATATATATGTGTATATATACATATATATATATATACCGGGACTGATCAATGAAATGCTTTTATTAATGGATGTCCCTTCTACATATGATGATCATCAATAAATCCTCTAAAAAATGAGTTATATGACACATGATAGTAGGTATCCATGCGCAAGACCTCACATTTGAATGTGTTAACACGAGGGTGTCTCTTGTACATGTACTTACATAATGGGAACAATCACCTGTATTGTTGTTCCAATCACAAGAGGCTCAGTCATATTGTCTTCAATTTCTTACTGACTATGTCAGGAGATTTATAGTGCTGCACTTTTGTTTTTCTTTTTTTCTCTTTGCATTATATCTCCTGGATTGCCTGGTTGAAAGTGTAAGCAGGATGTCCACTCAGCGCAATTAAATATAAGTATTGCTTATTTGTTTTTTGTCCTGTGAATGATCAATAGCGCTTTATCTGTCTTGAAGATTTATTTTATCTATATAATCCTGGTCAATGTGTGTATAGTTGACACAAGACTGTTTTAGTTATAATTGATAGTGAAGCACTACTTCAATTCCTTTTTTATTGTTCTTGGTAAAAATATTTGAATTAATTTGTGTCTGTGGTGGAACACAAATAGTCTGATTGCTTTAGAAGAACATACAACTGCATTGTCAACTTATTGGGATACTGCATCTGGTGGTTCATAAAGTCAAAGAGAGTTGGAAAGGCAAGAGTCAAGTTTTGTTCTACATCAGTATTAACAATAATATTTTTGTCACCAAGTGTGAACATAAGGAGTGGCTCACCTTTCATGCTACAAACTCAAACAGGTCATCTCTAGTCTCCACATTAATAGATAAAATGTAAACTTAATTTAATAGAAATGAACATGCAGTTGTTATTATATCAATTTAATCTAGAAATGAATTAATAATTCCACCTGAATCTGATATTTTCATGAATTAAAGAAATTTGTATCTACTAAATACATTTGCATGAAATTTGGAGAATACAAAATACCCATAGTAAAATCTGACTAATCACAGCCTTTCAATGGAAAAAGAGCCAGTCACAAACAAAAGTCATCATCAAATGGTTATAACCTTATAAAAGTAGCATATTGCCAGTTTCACTAATTTTCCTGGTTATTTGAGAGAATAACACCCCCTTCCTATATGCTCATTGACTTATACTGTCATCAACACTGTTATGCACTGTACATATTTGGTAGTTCAAACATAGCTTCTACACTTGTGGAAGTATAAAATAGTTTTTAAATTGAAATTTACATAATACAAATGGGAACTTTTTTTATTATTCAGTCTGACTTTTGTCAGTCATGTATATATCAAATTATGTGTAATTCAAATTATTTTAATATGGTTTATGTCAATTGCAGCCTGTTTGTCAAGACCTTTCTTACACTCAAACATCATATGAAATCGGTTGAATTGATTGGAATTTCTGTAGCAAAAATATGTGATGGCAAACAAGTAATAAACAATTAATACAAAGTGGAATTTCTTTAATATAGTCATTAATAGATTTTGGGGCAATGAAAAAAGTGAATGCTGAAGGAACCATTCTGATTTGTTACACAGAGATCAATCCCTATAGACACTCTAGAATCATAAACTGTAATTCATCACCTGGCAATGACTGCTAAGATTAGAAAAGGTGTTGAAATAGTTCCAAACAGTTATGATAAATTCACACACAGAAGCAAATGAAGCACACTTAGAATTAAAAATCAGTTAGCCTTTGTTAAACATTAATTGAAATAAGTTTGCCATAGTAAAATCCTTGTAAAACCCAAAATGCCCACTGCAGCAACTGATCCTCACTTGATTGGCTGATAATTATTAAATTTTTGCACATATGAAACAGAAAAAGAGGGAGTAATAGACCGCACTAGGTATATTGAAATGACCTTATCCCTAAATGTACCAAGAAGTATTGTTACCTAGGAAAGAGGAGAAAAAATATCCTATGGGGTGCACCCAAACACATAATTTGGGCATAGAGCTGAGAGAGAAAAAAGGATGTGTATAGACAGGGCACTCTGGGTAAGTCTAAATAAAACTTAATTTTATAAAATATGCATTAAAATTAATCTGGTCAGGTAGAGAGCAAAATATTAAAATTTTCAATACAAAACAAAACAAAAAGTGTGTAGGTGAGATAAAAATGCTAAATAAATTGCATGGCCTCTGCTACATATCAAAAATGCATATATATGGGTGCAAAAGATCACAGAAATAGTCCAAAATAGGACAATTGCTGTATTGAGACAATCCTAAATAGACTAGCCCATGAATTCTCTGATATTTTTTAATCAGAAGTAAGTGACAATCCCTGGCTAGATTTAAGCCAGTATGCTGTCTTTAGTTCTAAATCTAAAGATATCTATAGATATAGCAGATAATGTTGCAAGGAGGGGGAATTCTTGAAGGATTCTAGACTCCCTATGATCGCGGGGTTTGTGATAATCCCTGCCTGGTATAAAACTGGGGAGCGATCAGAGGGATAATTGTGGCTGTAAAGTATGCTGCTGTAGCGAGGCAAAACACCAATGCGCATTTCACTCAGTAGCTTTTTCAAGGCCTTAAAAAAGCTACTGAGCAGGGGTCATCTGAGAATCAAAGCATGGGGAAGCCTATTTACCATGGACAGCAGCAGTACAAGTACCCCTACTGTCCTCTGATTCTAACACCATATCAGGATGGTGTTAACCAGGGCAAGCAATGTAAAAATACTTAATTTATTTTACTAAAGTTTATTAATTTTTTTATTTTCTACTTATGAATTTTTCTTTTCAATTATTTTATTTTTTTTAAAATTGGAAAACAACAATAATAAGGACATTGAATATTGAATAAATTTTCCATAAGTCAATAAATCACATTACAAATGACAACATATTAGCAGAACACTGTGTCTTAAACAATAGATGTATTAACTTATGAGAGGAGAAATTCAGCTTAGAAATTGTTTGAGCATATCAGTCAAAAGAGGTATATTATGTGTATAATGATGTATAATTTTAATATTATGATATATACGAATAAAGAATATCTGAGAAATAAATGTCTAATAGGGATAATTGGGAGTAAGGAGATATAAATAGGGGGAGTGAAGGAATGGTAGTTGCCTATGTTAAAGTGGGAATAGATTATTCTAATGGTAAAGAAATCTTTAGGTAAAAGTGTATATTCATATGTGGGTATATGAAGGGTGGTAACCAAAGGAGAATTTAATTATAGCAGTAATATATTGTAGGGGGTTGATAATTGGGAGGGTAAGGTGTATCTAGCATCAGTTAAATTGTCAAAGAAGATACTACGTAGTGAATTCAAAAAGTTTGAAAAATTTTTGTTGAATAGGAGCTGCTAATTTTTTGATGTACAATCCCAATTTTTTGTGAAACTTTTTTACCCCTTTTTCGATATCAGGGAGTGTAGCTTTTCTGTCTAGGTAAGTGATGTGTAATAACGTTGTCTGGAGTTCACCTACGGTTGGAGGGATTGGGAATGTCTATTGCTTTTAGAATCAGTTGTTTAGCCACAGGTACTATTACTGTTAGGACAGGAAATGTTTCAGTGAATTATAGAGCATCTTTCTAAGCATCAAAAATTAGCGAGGAGGAGTGGTTCTTTAGTCATAGTTACATGTATTTTGAAACTATGGATGATGAAATTAATAACCTTATTGCAGATTTTTTTTTTTTTTTTTCTACAATCCCAAAAATGATATGTTAGATCTGACATTTGTGTTTTATATTTTGGGCACAGCCCCATTTCCCCTTCAATCATGAATCGACGTCTGGACGAACGAATGTAAACCCGGGAATCATTTTTAGGTGAACCTACTGAAGACAAGCTGAGGTTAGGAATTTCCATGTGGAGGAAACGTAATGGACTAAAGTGTTTGAATCATTCAAATTTGGAATATATTTTTTCCACACCTCAAATGTTCATCTGCAGATAGCTGCTTGGTCTGTATAGAGGAGTTCAGTTTATAGGTATCTAATCCTATAAGGTGATTGTAGAAAGGTGAGTAAGATATCTTAACCATCAGGCTTTTCAGGTGTTATTAATAGTAATTGTATTGAGTTTATATAATGGCGGAGTTGCAGGTACTTTGATACTTAGCAGATAAAATTGTGTATTTGGGATACCAGTTCTTTCTCGTAATTGTTGGAAAATATAGAGTTTTCCTCCAAGGTCAAATACATATTTGATTGTTATTATCACTTTCACCTGCCAGGCCGATAAATTAGCATTTTCCAGACATATATGACAGATTGTCCCAATTTGGAAGGAATCTATTTTTTTAAGTCTTTGCTATAGTTCTTATTAATATGAATCCAGGATTTATAAGTATCTTTGAATAGGATATTATGATGAAACTCTGTAGCTATCAAGGCTCTGAGTAAATATAGTAAAGCTGCTGGGGAAAATTGGTGAAATAATGAGTTTTCTAGTGTTTGGTTTGTAAAATGTTGAAGGAGCCAATCAAAAGTGTAACAGAGTAAGGAAAATTGTGTAATGAAAGTTATGTCTAGCAATCCTAAACCTCCTTGGACCTTTCCAGGATCAGTTTATGTGTTGCTATATGAGTTAGGAATTTGTAGTGGATAATATAATTTAGGAAAAATTATGCTTTTAATGGTAGCATTGCAGCTCAAGAGAGATAGTGGGAGATTATACAAATTAAGCATAAGTGATGTAATTTGTTTGATACTAGGTGGGTGGTTAAAGGCATATAAATTATGTAATTTAACAGGAATTTAAATGCCTAAATATTTTATTTTAGCAGGAGATAATATTAACTGCGAAGTGAGTTCCACATCACACATAGTGGGCCTTGAGTCATTAAGGAGAGCAAGAAGAAGTAAATTTGATCCTGGACATAACAATGTTACAATGCAAGGGGTGTAAATTAGCTTATTATTTTTCCACATAAAGAAAATACTGTCTTTTTCGTCATATAGCACCCAAATACTTGATAACTATGTTTACACTGAAATTTAAAGTTGATCCATGGCACTCCCTAACCCAATTCTAAATCTGTCCCCATATTTTAAATTTACCTCCCCCTCTACTGCAACATGGTTTTGCCAAGGTACAAAGTTACTCCTTCTTTTGGCTTTGCTCTCCTTAATGACTCAGGCCCAAAATTGTGAATTCCGGATAATGGCATCAGTTTACAGTTATCATAATTGATTTTGTAGCCCACAAAAGAACTAAACCTATGAATTGCATGTAAGATAGTGGGGATAGATCTATTGGGATCAGAGATCATGAGCAGCATATCATCCACGAAGAGTGCCAATTTAGTCTCACATCTCCGTAGATAAATACTGCGATAATCTGAGTTAGTTATTAATGCCACTACCAATGTTTATAAGACTAATGCAAACAGTAGTGGGGATAACATGCATCCGTGTCTTGTACCTCTCTCTACTACAAATGGAGAAGAAATTAAACAATTTGCTAAGATTTGCATGGTAGGGGTTTGGTAAGTTTTCCGAGTGTCTATGTATTGGTCAGGAAATCCAAATCTGTGGAGAGTCCCAAACAGCTGATCCCATGTCACGGGATCAAATGTATCTTTTTCAGCTTATAAAGATAATAATATTTTAGGATCATCCACTTTTGATACCTCCAGAGCATGAAGAATCATCAGCACTTTTCTGACATTATTCACAAAGTGTCATCCCCATATAAATCCAATTTGATCCATATGTATTAATCCCAGTAATAGTATTTTCAGTCATTCCGCCACTATCTTTGTTAAGAGTTTATAATACATATTAAGTAATGCAATGGGTCTTCTAGATTCTAGCACTTTGATTATAGCATTATTAAAATGTTTTATAATATTATTATCTGAGAGTATTACATTGAAAAAAGCCATTAGTGGGGTAACGATCTTGTCTTGTCTTGGACAATTTTATAAAATTCTCCGCTAAGTCCATTTATATGAGACCAGGGATTTAAAAGAGTTTGGATTCCTGATCGCTTTAAGGACTTCATTCAAAAAGAGTCACATCAATCTGTTTTATTTGAATCTTGTGTATAAGGTTTATTATATATAATCTCGATAATCTCTGTCCCCTTATGTACAAGTGTGCCATCACTTGTTTGCAAAGATGGGATAGTAGTGTGCATTTTGGACCCATTTAAAATTGGAATAAAGCCTGTTAGATTTATTGCAAAATCTATAAAACGTAAACTTACCCACAGATATTTGGCACTCACCTTCCTGTTGTACAATATGATTGAAATTAAATTGTTTTTGTCTGTAATGGGTCCTATTTTCTGGTGTGGGTTAGAGTTTGAATCTCGTAAAATAATCTGTCAAGTCACACTGGGCTATTAGATAAGCTTCTTGTTGATCTGTTCAATTTTTTTTATGAAGCAGATAATAGAAGCAGATAATATCTCCCCGGTTAACTGCTTTTGCAACTTGTCAAAATTGCAATGTGTCATCAGTGTGTTGATGATTGTTATATACATAGGCATCACATGACATTTGCAGCATGTTTCAAAAATTTAATGAGTTGGAGAGACTAGCCGGAAATTGCCATTGTATATGACTTTCTGACGGGGCCTGGTTTTCTATCTTAACCCAAATCAATGCATGGTCTGATAATCCTATAGGTTCAATACCAGATGCTAAATTTTTAGAGATGAGTGGTCAGGAAATTAGAAAATAGTCAATACAGGACAAAGTATTATGAGCTGCCGACCAACAATTATATTCCAGATAAGTTTGATGTCTGGTTCTCCCTATATCTAGCATCCCAGCTTATTTTTTATATATTGTATGCTAATTTGGTTGTGGGATTTTTGATGTGATGATGAACCTGTTCTATCTAAGTGGCCAGATGCAACTATATTAAAATCTCCTCCAGCTCGGTGTTGGTAATCAGAATAGGTATAAAGTTTGTTGATTAAGTGTGGGAAAGAATATAATATTTGACATTTTTCATTTCACTCAAAATAATTTACAAGAGAGCTTGATTATTTCCACCCCCCACTTTATAAAGCAAGACTCTAGCATTTCTGTGTGAGGCCAGGAACATTTACATATCAAAATAATTGGCTTTCAATCAGGTTTATCAGCCTCTCCCACACATGTTTTGGTAATTAACTTCTGAAGACAGAAGCCTTCTTTTTGAATAAGGTATATAAGCTAGGGGCTCTCACTGTAAATGTTACCGCTGCTCTTATATCGCAATAGTTAGATTTAAATGTCCACAAAGAGTGCAATAAATGTGGTATGCAACAATTCAATAAAGAAGCAAAGTTAATTAAGATCAAATAAAAACAAAAAAACAGAATATAACAAAAATATATATATAAAAATACTAAAATATATAAAAATAAAGAATAAAATTAAAGTAAAAATAAATTGAAAATAATGTATATATGGTATTAAGGAAGTGAAATGTGTGAAATATATAAAAAACACAGGCTAATATCACTATAATGATGAACCGCGACAGAATTGACCAAAAATAGTTTATGAAGACGGCACACTTAGGGCCAGATTAATTTAGAAAGGTAAAGTTAAAAAAAATGAGTAACTTTGAACCTTGTCAAAACCATGTTGCATTGATGTGGGAGATAAATTTAAAATGTAAGGATAGATTTATAATTGGAGTATAGCATGTCCAAGATCAACTTTTAATGTCAGTGTAAAAATAAAGCTATCCAGTATTTGTATCCTACATGAATAAACAGTCAGTATTTTCCTTATGTGAAAAATAATAAACTCATTTGCCCCCCTTGCATTACAACATGGTATGGTCAAGGTTCAAAGCTACTCATTTTTTTGCTTTACTTTCCTTAATGAATCAAGTCCATAGTGTGCAAGTGTTTATAGTTCTTTCAGTGAATAGGGAACTTACGGAGCATACCAAGCGGCACAATAGGACCAAAAGCAGTAGAATAAGAATGTACACAGACCCATATTTTTCTCTCCCATTTGGACACCGGAAAAAAAGAAGTATAAATGGACTGTTTCATAGGGATCTGGTAACATTTTGAACTTGAGGAAAAAGACTTAAATTTGAGTAATATGTTCACTGATTAATGTTAGTGTTTTAATGTTAAAGCTATAGACTATTAGAGCTACATTAGGAAGATTTGAAAAAGATGTCTTTACATTGTTAATGATTATTGTTAAGTGATATTATTGGAAGTTAGCAAAGAGTTATTGTAGGAGAGAATATCAGTTGTAAGATTACTTACAGAGCCACAGACCATGTGGTATAGCTTTTAAGAAATGTACGTTTGTAAGTGATTGAATAGTTATTGATACTGTCAGATTGTTATTTAGTACATTCTCTGGTTACACTGTTTGCGAGAAATGTTTGTAGTTGTGATATGCGAGTAATAGATATTGTTAGATTATGTTATTTAGGAAGATATAAGTTAAATAATATTGCTTGGGAAATTATTACCTGGGAAAAATTGTATACATTGAAATATATGGTATTTAAATTGCCTTCCTGGCTCTCATCCCGTTCCCCCTATGTGTGTAAAGTAATGAATGCACATAGTTTGTATTGAAATTAGGGAATGTTGCTGTAGACATCCCCTCCCCCTGTCAGACCAAAGAGAGATTAGTAGACAATGTATAATGACTGCAAAATAGTGAGATTTTTGTGATAGACTTGAAGTTATTGTGATATATTACTTTAGCGGAAATTTATTACAATAAGTGCTATGATTGTGAAGGTTGCATTGTTAGGAAAATAGCCACCATTGAGCCATATGCTGCTAACATTTGCTTGTAGCAAAGCATGGCATGAGGTCAGCCACTTTAAGTGGTGACAAAGAAATCTTAGCAAGCAGCAAAGTCGTATGGGCAAGATTTGTCTGTTAGAGAAGTTTCAACATGAGTAAAAGAGTATATGCATTGGCATAGTAATATATACATATATATATATGTGCTTATTTTGTCATAGAACTCACCGGAACTGGGTTCCGGCCACCTTTTTTCGACGGATTTTCCAAGTTTTAAAAGTAACTTTTGAACATTAGATGTTTGGTCCACGTGGACTTGAATCGCCCTGTCGAGCGTAGCAGGTTGGCGGCAAAAACATTAAAACGGTGCATGTGGGCTTCTTGTGTGTCAAGTCCGATGCATGCGTGCTTCCTCCGCGCTGGTTGTGATGGCACTGCTCGACTTGTGGCGCTGCTCAGCTTGTGATTGGTCGTGTGGTCGCGTGCTGAGTGCTTACTACGGACGGCGACCGTTATGTTTCGGTACACAACCGATGTATGTGGGTGTGTGTACAGTGATTGACTATGTGCTGTGAGTCCCGACATCTTTTTTTCTTACAAAATAAGCACTGTATATATATATATATATATATATATATATATATATATATTAGGACTATGATGGAGATAATACAGCTAACATTGGATTGAACTGGGATGCATACACACAAACACATACACATGCACGCACATACATAATCAAGATGTTGAACCTGCACATAGATTGTCATATTATGTGTACCATGTGTTAGATTGTGTTATTGCAATTATATTGTTACATTATTGTACAAGTAAAGATTCTATTTCATTCATATACATCTGCAATATGATTATGAATTTATAATGTCTTGATACGATACAGGAGATATTATATATAGAAATCTGTGTGATAGAGTAAATTAGGTTTAAACGACTCATGTAGGTGTGTCATAAGATAGAAAGTGTAAATGCATTTAGTGATGTAACAATCAAATCCAGTAGCAGAATACAAAGATAGCGTGTGCAATTAAGTGTAAAACAATTTTTTTAGAGTCAACATTTAAGGCATATAAATTGCATATAGTGTATTTAGTATTAGTTATCGTTACATCTTATATAATATACAGTCCCTGTTTATCAGTTATCTTATGATGAATGTCAAAATGGAGATCCTTTAGTATTAAAACTACCACTGGATTTACTGGTATAAGATGCATATGCAAATACGTTTTGTTTTAGCATGGAAAGTTCGCCATGTTCCATATTGGTTAAATGGGTTTTCTGGAGTAGAGTAACATCTGCTTTAGTTTTATTTAAGTAACTAATGATTTTCTTCTACTTAATAGGTGAGTTAACACCTCTATTATTCCAAGATTTTTTTTTAAAAGCATTCATCTACTGAATTGTAAGATAGATATCATACATAACCAATGACAAAGTCTGTACATAGAATAGCATATAATAATATTTAAATATATTGTATATTTACTCCATCTTATAGGGACAATAATGTGACATCTAGTTTCGAGGGTTTAAGGAATAGTCAGAGCAACTACCAAAGAAAATGACAAACAGTAGGGCAATATAAGACATATGAGAAAGGGGTAATCTATTAGAGTGATTAAGGTTCCCGAGTTTACCCATGTGGATCTTAACTTTGTGCATATTAGTATAAAACATTTAAAAAGGACAGAGAGATAATCCACTCTCTCCATCTAATGAGAATTTTAAGTGAATATCCAGTGCCCACAAAATCAAAAACATGTAAAAATTTCAGAGTTAAATGGGTAAGTACTGGATGACTTAAATAAATAAACTGTGATGGGTAGAAATATTGGTAACATTAAAAAAACACTAAGTAAGTTAGAGAACTTTAAGTACTTTTATATGGAACACAGTTATGTAACATCATGAAGTACCAGCTGTGTCAGTAGCAATAGAAGCCTTGTATGTCTCTGGCCTGATAGGGTTAACATGAATATATAAATATAAGATGGAAACATGTTTAAAACAAAATCAGTAAATTAGAGCAAGAAAACAAGAGTAATTAAAACATTGTCAGACTGGTTTAACAACATATTACGGTGCAGGTGGGGCATCATAACAACTGAGGATCAAACAAAGTCACAGCCATGACATATCAAGAATACTACTATAGATTGCACCAGTTGTTACTGTTCATACCTGTTTCCCTTGGTTTTCACTTCCTGCAATCACTTGCTGGTGTAAACTGAGCATACGCACACTTTTCAAAACTTCCTGCATTCACTTTATTGGCTAATTGCCTGTCAGCCCTGTCTATTTAAAGCACCTGCCTCCCTACTAATGTGCCAGATCTTCATTTCTCCTTACCTGTTAGGACATATTCTCCTTTGGCTCCTGTTTATTGATCAACCTTGATATTTGTATAGGATTCAGCAACCACACTGCAAATTGTAAAAATCACCTCTGATCCTACTCCAGGGCTTCCAGTTGCTCTCCTGTGTACTTCTGTATCACCTTCACAGTCAAGATACTGCTGCCACTCTGCAGATCATTGCACATCACCTCTGATCATTCTCCAGGGCTTCCAGCTCATCAGGACCTTAGTGCTTGACCATCTTACAGCCCGTTGCTCTCCTGTGTACTCCTGTATCACCTCCACAGTCAAAACGCTGCTACCACTCGGCACATCATTGCACATTACCATTGATCCTGGGGCTTCCAGCTCATCAGGACCTCAGTGCTTCAACATTCTGCAGCATGTTGCTCTCCTTTATACTCCTGTATCACCTCTGCAGTCAAGACACTGCTGCCACTCTGCAGAGCATTGCGCATATCCTCTAAACCTGCTCTAGGGCTTCCAGCTCATCAGGACCTCAGCGCTACACCATCCTGCAGCCTTGCTCTTTTGTGCATACCTGACTCAACTTTTCTGGTCTAGATGCTGCTGTCTCGCTGCAGACCGTTGTGCCTATCCTCCGATCCTATTCCAGGGTCATCCTGTTCACCAGAGCCTTGGTGCAGCAGCAACCCCTAGACTGGTGCTCTCTCTTGTTATCTAGAATACCACTTACCTGTTGGACCCACCTCAGCACTCTGTCATATCCACATAGCCACCATTATCTCCAGACCATCCATCTAGTCTCACTCATTGCCCCCCAAAAGGGCTGCAACCTGCAATTAGAGAGCCACTAAGCCCTTTTTTCCATGATTATGGCGAAAACAGTGAAACATACGTTGGGTCACACATCACTTATGATGCCATGGACCCGGAAGTGAGAAAGCAAACAGTGAGTACAGTGAGTAGCTGCACTTGTTATGAACTATGAGAGATTAAATCACTAAAAAAAAAATTCCCATTGGTTATTGAAAACTGAAGTGCCTCAAGAACCAAGTCTTTTTGTTGATTAATTTCACAAGATAATACTTAATCTGTGTGTTTAGTTGGGAGAGCACCCCTTAAGATCATACCCTTTATTTGTTTCTGGTACTTAGATGAGGATAGTCCAATCCGTTGAGTGGACCAAAATTTCTCGTCCTTCTACAGAAAGGCTTTGGCGTCAGCTGCCATCATTAAGTCTATTGATTCTTTGTAAGAATTCTTTTCTTGCTTTAGTGACTTCAGCAGAATAGTCCTGGAAAATTAAAAGGCAATGATTTTCCAAAATGATAGATCCTAGTTTTTAGATGCAGTCCAGAGGGCTGTTTTAAGCAAATTATTGAGGCACTTAAAGACAATGGTTCGGGGATGGTCTCCCTCAGTGGGCCCAATCTGTGTGCTCACTCAATATCAGATGTGGGTATCTCTTTGGGGACTCCTAGAATTCAAAGTAGATTTTTATAAAGAATCGATAACAAGGCTTACCCTTTAATAGTTTCGGGTAGGCATTCCAGGTGGAGGTAATTCCTCCTATTTTCCAAGCCATCTAGCTTGTTTAATATTTGCATTCTGGTACTAACTATAGAGGTAGTAAGAGTGTTTTGACATTCAATTTCATGTATATTTTCTCCAATATGGAGTTCAATTATCTGGACTTGTCTAGCAGTTTGTGAGATCTGGGGGTGAATTTATGAAACTGCGGGTTTGAAAAAGTGGAGATGTTGCCTATAGCAACTAATCAGATTCTAGTTGTCTTTTTGCAGACTGTACTAAATAAATTAATTCTAATTGGTTGCCATAGGCAAAATATCCACTTTTTCAAACCCGCAGCTTGATAAATTTACTCCCTGGTCTTTAAGTTCTTATATTGCCCCAGTAAGTTCACTTGTTGTTGCATCATTGGTTCCATTGTTTCTTTTATGGCTCATACAAGAACTTCATATGAGAGAGGAAGAGGATGTGTCACCCATGTGGATTCAGAAGGGGTGTGAGAGTTAGCATCTGTAGACATTGGAGCATCACACAGGTCTGAGTCATAAACCTTGCTGGATGGGACAGTAGCACATATACTTTTTTTCTTTCATTTTCATTACGCTGTGGTTTGTCAGATGTAGAAGCAATAACAAATATATCCATTATAGGTGAAAGAAGAGATAAGCTAGGGGTTCAAACAAATCAGGTAAATCCAGTCTAGTTCCAGACAGGGAGTGTGTTAATCATTATATTTTCCCACCAAGATGAATACAATTTTCAGTTGTAATATAGCAAATATCCACAAGGTGGTGGTCTTGATATATGCAGATAACAAATTGGAGATGAAAAAGAGTTTGTTGTGCAGTAAAAATATAATGTCCCATACAAATATGTTAACCAGTATCACAGGTATTTTAGATGTAGATCCTTGAATTGATGTAGTGCAGTATAATGTAACGAGCCACCATTAGTGAATTGGCTGCAGATGAATACAAATAAGTATATATATATATATATATATATATATATATATATATATATATATACAGTCTTGCACTCACCAACTGTCAGTTTATGCAGAGGGAAATAGCTGATTTGCTGTGGTGTCCAATTATCTCCCAGATTGTTGTGGTTTTATTGTAATGGGAGTTACTAGTTATGTTTTCAATGTGGTCACTTCTAAAGATGCAATTAGAGGTAATACCTGTATAGGTGGTGAGGGGTAGCGTGTTTCGCGCTGTGAGTAGGAGTAGGCGGTGTATAATATACCTCCTCACATACCCAGGATCCCACTGATGCTGCGCCGTTTATGATGACACTTCCAGTAGTCTATGATACGCAATAATTTTTTTCTTATGGAACCTGGAATTGGAAGCCCAAGCCCTGGCTTCTTGTATCAGTGTGCTGGTGCAAGCCAATATGCTAATCTTGATAGCTAGAACCCTAAGCCATAAACTACTACACAGACTAAGCTTTATTTTGCTTAAAACCTTTAAAACTGACTAACTCTCTGCTGTACTCCCTGTACTCTGGTAATAATGTCTTGTATCTCTCTGAAAATGGTGTTACTAAATATTCTAATGATATTTAGGTTGCTAAGTGAATGTTCTTTTTACTCACCAATAGCTCTTCTGAATCTGCCTGTTGTCTTTTATACTTTAGACCATCCCTATCGAACCCTCCATTAATAACTCTACACCTGAAATCTTTATGTTTGAGCAACATTATCATCACTCCCAAACCACAAGTCTGCTGTTTTGGGATTATATTTAATTCTGTCCTGCCCTTCACTCCTCACATAACATCTTTTACAAAATCATATCACTTACATATCTAAAATTTCTCCTGCATCCAAGTATGCCCTCTTCCCATCCAAATCTATGGATGGGAAGAGGACTTTCTTCAATTCCTTGGAACAGACAGTTAAATCCTGGACACTACATATCCATTAAACAAATTGTTAGCTTTAGGTCCACCGTCAGATGGTACCATCCTAGTATCATAGATATAGAATATTTATACTCCAGTACCCCATATTATAATAGAATGACAGCTTGCTAAGAATTTTTACAGTCTGTGTTACATTTTTATGTGCTGATACATGTCCTTGTTTCATTTTTGTTTTGTGTAAATCATGAAATATATGTCCATTTTTTATGGGTATATTTTCAACACCATTTGAAAGATATGCATCTGCTAAAAAGATGACAGATTCCTGAAAGCATGCTGTATATTTGTTTCTTTTTCTTATCCATTAAAAGCTACTAACATCCCTTACCTTTTTTATGATGACACTGCACGTTTTCTTTCACACAAAGAATAAATTTAATTTTACTGACTTCCCATAAAGCTTGCTGAACTCTTGCCACAGCCAATCAGTTGCTACAACCAGAAAAAGGTCTTGGTAACTGTTGTAGGGATAAACTCTTTTTACTCATCAACTGATAACCATATGTGGCTGGAGATATCGGAACATTCCTGGCTGATAGTAGACAAAGGAAATATTGTGATTTGACTACCTAGAAGACTACCTTTTCTGCACATTCTGATCTACATAACAAGGAGTGAGTTGTTAGATGATCAAGCTAAATGTAGACAAACAAACACACATTGTAGCAGGGACTGGCTGGCAGACTTTAGCTCAGGGGGGCAAGCATATAGCACTGGTCCATAAGTAGCGGCCAATCCTTAAAGGGTGGTTTTCGGTACAATATATATTTATCAATATAAAAAGAGGCTATTTTAGTGTTGCTTAACCCAGCGATACTTTATTACAAATGACAAATCTTAAATAATGAAAACAAATAATGAAGCAATAAACAAACCTCACTTTATATTGCATTTTATTTTATATGTTCCTTCTCCCTACAGCACTTTATTTATTTATTTTTACACATATGTTGCTGATTATAATGGGTGTAAATCATATAGCAAAAGGTTATGTAATAATGTTCTATTACAGTACTGAACATAATGGCTGATTTATCAAAATGCAAAACAAGGAGATGTTGCCTTTAGCAATCAGATTCTAGTTGTCATTTTGTAGAATGTACTAAATAAATGATAACTAGAATCTGATTGGTTGCTATAGGCAACATCTTCACTTTTTAAACCCACAGTTTTGTAAATGTACCCACTGATGTTTTTGCCTTCAAAATGGCTTGTTTTTTTGCTTCACACTATGTACTAATAGAGTTATTATTTGTTTTAGGGTTAACCTAAAACAAATATGATGGGTACTACTTTGAGGAGAAGCAGAGCACTTGGTGCCAATCTGACAGCCTGGCCAAGAGCTGTATTTAGGCTCTGTGGGGCCTGGGGTACATTAGACAGGGGTTCCCCTACAATGTAACATGGTTATCATTTTTGACAAATACACAGTCAATACTGTGTGCACTACTGTTAGGTCCACGCAGCCCTGCCTTCACAGGTAAGTGTGAAGCGGGACCTCCCAACCTTCCTTCTAGTCAGACCAAATACTGAAGTGAGAGTCTCCCAAATTTGTGACTGCCCCGTCAGATTCAGGACAGTTGATAGACTGTCTTGCTCTTTCCTATCTGTTCTTGTCACTTTCACCACATGTGGCTGCTGGTGTCTTTTAGATCAGTTACTGCTTGTCTGGATCCTGGAAAGTTGGGGGCCCTATTTGGAAAAAAAAAGGGTACATGAATTTTAGAAATCTCCAACCAGCCCCGATGTTAAATCAAAATAGCACCCGCATTTTATAATTAGGCCTCCGTCCAGCCACAACATTAAAATAGTATTCACATTTGATAAATAGATCTGTTTCCCTCCAACTAACCCAAACATTAAATTAATAGCATAATACAAATTTAATAAATAGACCTATTTCCCTCCCAGCCCCATTTTCCACAACAATCCCAGGCATTAAATAATTCATAATCACATTTAATAAATAGATCTCATTCTGCCCAAACAGTCCCACAATCAATTAATAGCTCACCATCCCAGCATTAAATTAAAGGTCCAATTACTCCATCTTAAATTCATAGGACCCACTATCAAATTAAATTGCCCCACCATCACCCCACAAATAAAATAGCACCCAATAATTAGCCCGCACCTGCACTCCTCAATTAAATTAATAGCCTACCTCCCACATTATATTAAGACCCCCCTTCCTCACACACACTACACTCATATACTGGCCCCTTCACACACAAACACTACACTCCTATACTGGCTCCCTCACACACACACATACACACACACACACAATACATTCATATACTTGCCTGTCACACACACACAATACATCCATATAATGACCCACCCAAAAACACACAATACATTCATATACTGCCCCCCCACACAATACATTCATATACTGCAACCCCAATTAATTAATATACTGGCCCCCACACACACGCACACACAATACATTCATATACTGCCCCACCCAAAAACACACAATACATTCATATACTGGCACCCACACACACAATACATTCATATACTGCCCCCTCACACAATACATTCATATACTGCCCCCCACACAAATCATTCATATACTGGCCCACACAACAACACGCACACACACATACACACACACACACACACACACACAATACATTTATATATTGGCCCCCACACACAGACATTAAATAATTAGCATACTGACACACACACACATTAATTTAGCACACTAAGACACACACACACACATTAATTTAGGCACTTACCTGGTTCGACCCGCGTGCCCTGTCAGTTTCTTCACCTGTTCACACATGGGATGACACCTGTCACGTGATGCGCATCCCATGTGACACAAGTAGAGGCGCGTTCACACATAGTGGAAGGAAGGGAGGGGGGGCAGATCATTAGGATCCACGGTCAATTGGAGAAGGTGGCTGGTCCAGGGGGAGGGGCCAGCCAGCAAGTACAGACTATAGGGACCGGGCAGCCCAAAATAATCTTTTTTTGACTGGCCCAGCCAGCCCCTGCATTGTAGTAAAAGTCATAAAACAGCAGAGGATAGTTAGCCTTCACAGCATGTAACTACTTTCAACAAAAAAAAAGCATAGCGGCGAGAGAAAGAGACAAACAAATGAGAATATGTATCCCAAACAATTTCTGTGAATTTAGGAAATTATGATTATTGAGCTGTAAGTAGTGAAAATTTGTGCAAAACCGTCTGGATCCCTTTGTCACTGGTCATCAAGATCAGGAATAGAAGTATTTTAGAGCTCTTCATAAACACCACTAGTTTATTACTGTTCTCCCGTGCAAGTCCTTCTACCTGACATATAATCGAATCCATACCGCAGACTTCATGGCAATAAACTTTACCCCACATGTAGAGCAACACTACTAGTAGGGATCAGAGACTTTACTAACATGTAATCTTTGCTTACAATTTGCCCAAAAGAAGAAGATTCAAAAGTAGAGTTAAATACATCAAATAGTGATCCATGGCTAAGAATTTATTGATCTGTATCAATTTGATAAAAAAATGACAACTTTATAACATATTTTTCTTTATGTATTTAATGTTTGCTGTGTTAGTGCATTATCTATTGCAGTTTTCTTCTCCAGCTATCTAGCAATAAGCATTTTGTTCATAAAATGTTTTGCGTTTTGTCAGAAATAAAAATAGATTTGGATGCCAGCAAAATCACAGAGCAACTGGAATGGACCGTCAAAGCAAAATATGTTTACAGACATTCAATGGGCTGGAAAAACAATTTTCAGTTTTATTTATCCATTTTTGTATACAAGATATCTAATGACTAAAGTCTGTGGAAACCATGAATAAGTCTAAAGTATAGTTAGTGTTTAAAACCATGTTGGGAATAAGATCATTAAAGTATGCTACATGTCGTTTCTTTTAACATGGGAAGTGCAGTCACTCTTTCCATAGCAGATGTTTGATGGGTAAGAACATAAAATGGTACTGTATGATATAATATGTTGAATTTACTTTGCACTAATAACATTTTGTAAATAAATATTAAATTCAGTACAACATGATACTATATAGCCCATCACCATGTAAATGTTTTAAAAAATGTCTAAATAAAATATACCTTTTAAAAAGCATGCTCTTTTTAGATTAATATCTGCATTTTTATATGAAATATAAATTAATTTTAACTGTACTGATGTGGAAAGTGAAGGCCTTTTCCCAATGCTAGAACAAATATTCATGTTGTATAAATCACTTATGCAAAAAAAATCATTGAACTACATGGTCCCATCTGAAAAAAACATCTATAGCAGTAGATATCATACTTTAAATAGACAATCAAAGCAACGTTTTTCCATTATTGCACTTTTCTGTTGCTCTCAGAATATGTATCACAGTGCCATTGAGTTTGAGAGAGCTCATTATGATAGTTTCATGTCAGCAAAAGCTCAGCTTGTTAAGCTGGTGCACATCAGTAAAAACACCCATTTCTGAATGGTGCATGTACAAATAAATACATGCACACATGGAGATTTCAGATCAATCGTTTAATTTTTGGGTCTAGTTGCACTTTAATACCTTCTTAGTGTTAGGCTAATTCTAAACAAATAAAGTTGTAGAGATCCTATATATTTGAACTGTCATTTAAAAACAAGTATTAAAGATAGCAGCCATATTTTCTCAAGTTTGCTGGTTTGTTGGACACATGCTCAATGACAGCCTGAGAGTACAGTCTTTGGGACAGGATGACCTTACCTCTTGTTCTTTTTGTGATACTACAACGTACAAACCAGTGAATATAGTATTGAAGTTTTTTTTATTTTCACCTATTTTTATTAAGCAATATCTATTTGTTTTTCAATTTTGTTGGTTGCAATGTCACCAATGGAAAAAGATCTGACATGGTTTATCTTTACATCACAAACACCTGCAATTTCACGGTGGTAGTCATTTTTACTACATACATAACACCGGCAATATTTACCCCAACAGCCTGGGATGCTGAAACTCTGATTCCCGACATCTTCATATTCCTGACTGTTGAAAAAGATGACTTCCAACTATTTCCACCGATCCGCAGTCCGGCACACAGAATGGCGTCATTTCTAAAGGTGACACTATTATTGGTGGTGTTAAGATGGAAATGCAAGTACGCGCTAGCTGGAGAATGTAGAAGGACTGCTAAAAACCATTGTCCAGCCGGCATGTACTTACATTGCCCCTTAACACCACCAATAATAGTGTTGCCTTTGCAAATGGCGTCATTCTGTGTGCCAGACTGCAGATCAGTGGAAATATTGGAAGTCAGATTTTTCAACAGTCGCAAATATGAAGATGTTGAGACTCACAGTCTCGGCATCACAATGTCGGGGTAAGTAATAAACATCAATATTTAGTTCCCAACCCCAATTTCAAGGGTGTGCCTTTTTATGTCCACTGTAAATGTGTAAAGTGCCCATTTGTCTCTTTGTGATAAATCTCATCAGACAACTTGAACCTATGGACCCCATAGCAGTGTCATGGCTACAATTATGCCCACAAGTGGTAAACCACATCAGAATATAGTATAACAGGAATGTACATAGTGATAAAAATATAAGCTTCTATTTCTGTGACCCTTTTTAATGAGTAATGTATTTGAGTAACATGGTCTTTTTAGCTATTTTTAATTATTTGTATATTTTTCTAGATGAATTAGTGCTGCTTCCTCTTCTGCTGTGGCTATTTTTTATTGACCTTGCTGTAATATAGACATGAGCCTTACGGCCACGTACAGGTGTAGTAGTTTAGAACCAAGGTAATGTTGTGTGTTTTTCTCCTTCAAAATCACAAGGGTGCTGTATTCATCTGTGTAACCTGGTAGTACATGCAAGAAAATCAATGAATGCATTATTCATTTATTTTAAATCTGTCAAATAGGTTGTACTGTATGAAAAAGATAGAACGGGACTTTCGATATAACACACAGCTGTGGGCAATCACATTAAACTGTCTGGGGCCTGCAAAGAAGAATGTTTCTATAAGTTTTATCTGCAATGAATTCTATATTGTCTCTGTTAAACAGGTGGCATAAAATCTATCTTGCAGAATGGTTACATTCATTTTGAGAAATCATTTTTAACCTCTTCATATAGGGATGTCCACATTAATCTTCTATTCATCATATTTGCAGTTGTAGTGCATTACACTGGTATTTAATATGAAAATGTTAGACTTGTAGGAATCTGTCCATATTAAGTTTAATGCAGTTAGTGCAATTATAAAATATATACTCTACAATATTAATTTCTAGGCTTTTTCCACTAGTTAGGTTTACAAAAAGAGAAAAGAAGCTGCAACATAATTAGTTGAAGAAGCAGGTACTTCTATATGAATAGTTTTATTCCAAAATAGCCAAAATATGTTATATTTTGTAATACACTTAATATTGCCCACTTTGTCTATATTGAAATAAACTGCTACTACGGGAGAAATTGTTTTCTCATCAGATTAAGTTTCGGCTCCATGGTTCTTTTGTATAAGAGTTAACATTGGAACCACAGGAGATGGTTCTTCAATAAGCCTGCATCAGTTATTATGTGGTGAAGGCGTGAAGCTTAATTAATTGAAGGGCACATCTTGGACTCTGCTTGCAGGTTTAAAATACTATGGATAACAATGATGTAGAGGGTTTTCTCTCTCCGTGTGGCCACATATATTTATATGCAAAGTTTTGGCAATCCACGTGAAATAGCATTTTTCATTGAAACTCCAAGGGAAAAGGAGTTGATATATTCTTTAGATTTATTCACATTTGAATGCACAGTTGCTATTTAATCACAAATGTTAAAAATAAAACAAATTAGGAAACATTATATATGGTATGTACAAAAAATGTGGGCATCCTTCCTATTGATTGAAAATGTACTTGCCTCATTAGAAAAGTCAAGTGAAAAGAATTCCAGAGTGAACAAAATACTATAACATTTCTAACCTCTAAGAAGCTTGTGTCTACTCTCAACAACCATGGGTTCATCTAAGCATCTGACTGAGAGGTTGAAAATAAACATAATTAACTGTTAGAAAACAGTGGATATCTACAAATAAAACTATCTAAGGGGTAAATGTATCATACCCCGGTTTTGGTAACCCGCGGGAGATCGGCGTGTTCGCAGCTTAAATTTAAAGCGGTGCTGCCTAGTAAAGGGAAACTTCCCTTCACAAGGCAGCGCCGCTTTAAATTTAAGCTGCGAACACGCCGATCTCCCGCGGGTTGCAAAAACCAGGGTATGATACATTTACCCCTAAATGTTTAAATGGGAGCTAATAAGAACTGTTGAAGTCAAGACACAATCTGGAAGACCCAGTAAAATCTCTAATAGAAGTGATCATAATCTAGCCATATAAGCAAAGCCTATCCCACAAATCACTGCAATATACACTCAGAACATATTATCTAGAGACCAAAATAGTGTTCCAACAGGTCTACAGTATGGTGTTATGAAATTGTTAGAAGTAAATCTCTTCAATGACCACAAACGATCACAAAATTCAACATCAATGAATACTGTGAGTTGCCTAAAGGGGGCGGTGAGGTGGCTGAAGGGGGCAGGTGAGGTGGCTGAAGGTGGTAGGTGAGCAGGCTGAAGGGGGCAGGTGAGGTGGCTGGAGGGGGGGGGAGGGTGCTACTGCTGGAAGAGCCTAGGGCAGTCGGAACCCTTAATAGGGTCCTGAGTCCAGTCCAGAATTCCGGTTTCAGTCTGGTCCAGCAATCCAGCTCCTGTTTGCTCTCCTCTGCTAGTGAAACACCATCTGCACCAGTCCATTCACTACATGCAGAGGAACATTATCAGGCCACCCAGCTTTGTCCACATAGTCAACAGTCCAGCTCCAGAAATACAACCCAGTCTGGGTACAGACAGATCCTCAGGCGTGACACCTGGAGTCATACATTTTTCAGTGCAGTATACCAGGACTTTGTGGATACCTAAACTGAGTAAATATGTCCATAATATTCATACATAGTTCTGACATCACAACCTATACATTACAGTTATTTCTTACATAATATATTTAATATTTATTTGACATATTATTAATTTTGCAATACTTTCAATGATCCCTAATTATACTGAAAACAGAATAAGGAAAAAAAAACTCTTCTTGGAAATCAGAATAAATTCTTCAGCTATGTTCTTGAAAACAATTTCAGCATGATATCAACATCATTAGTTAGAATATTAATAATAAGAAATAATATTTTTGCATACAATGAAATATTACAAGTATCTATCCAAAATGTATTTGTGAAATGCTAACTTATAGATTTAGGTTTGCGTTTCTTTTGTTGCTAACACTGTATGCATATGAGTGGTAGACAAAAGATTAACGTGAATTCCATTATCACACACATACAAACTATACAAGAATACAGGAATACTGGAAGACTAGAATTTATTTAGTCCCAGGACATCTTATATCCATGAGCTTACAGGTTTGAACTAGAAAATGCATTTTGACATGTCTTATAGAAATTATAAAATTGTATATTTTACATATGCAATTGTTTCCAGTTCACCGTAAACACACACAAAGCAAGTTAAATTGTGGACAATTATAAATTCGGAAGAATGTGCCTCAAGAAATGTATGAATAAATAAAACGTTTACATTAATATCATGGTGGATTTAACAAACGATAACATTTTTGCTGCTTTGCAATCTCCAGCTACCATGCCTGCTCTTTTCTCATGGAGTTTTAATATCTTTATATTATAAAACAGGCCTGGTCAACCTGTGGCTCTCCAGGTGTTGAAAAAACTACACATCCCAACATGTCCTGCAAGCTCTCAGCTGGCTATATACTGGTAAAACATCCTGGTATGTGTAGTTTTACAACACCTGGAGAGCCATTAGTTGGCCAGGCCTGTTATAAAATTAAAAACAAAAAGCAAAACCCACCGGCAGTATTTATTTTTTGACTTAAGGTTACTGTAAATAGTCAATAAGCATACAACATAATTGATTAATTGCTGTATGACAAAAAAAGGCAGTAAGTATAAAACACATCTAGATGTGTAATATATAATATACACATGATCACTAAAAGAATAATGTTGACAAATGTTTGGGGTATGCAAAACATTGAAGTCTTAGATAAAAGGTCTACTTATTTCTTTCTATAGTTTTTTTATTTTTGTTGTATAAATAGTTATGTATGATGCTGCATGCCAATGATTTAGGTCTTTGAAACTTTAGACATCTGTGCACTTCACCTTCTCTCATTTCCTTTTTCTTAGTGATATAAAACAGAGAACATATTATTTGAAAATGTCAACTCTCTACAAAGAAATGGAATAGATAGACTGCCTGAAAGATTTAATACTCAAATACTTAGTTATAACTAGAGATGGGCGGGTCCGGTTCCCCGAGAACCGAACCCACCCGAACTTTGGCTATCTGAGTACCGAGCTGAGGAGCTCGGTACTCTCCCGCCCATTCCAAATCGAAATCGAGGCCGAACATCATCATGACGTGTTTGGATCTCGGGGCTCGGTTCTCGAGATACTTTAAGATTATAAATACACGCCTACACAGCAATCCATCGCCATTTGACAGAGGGAGAGAGCAGGGTGTAGTCACAGGCTGATTAGAGCAGGGACAGAGAATACAATATTCTTCTTGCAATTGCTCTAACAAAAATCGCTATAGAAAAGAGGAGGATAAAGGTTTATAATTTTGTTTTAATATTTGGCACTCCTCAGTGCTTTTGGGGTGTCCCCCATAATTGTGCATAAATATTTCTGGCTGTCAAAAGTCATATCTGTCAGCAGTATCTACCAACTAATTTTTAGCACTCCTCAGTGCTTTTGGGGTGTCCCCCCTAATTGTGCATAAATATTTCTGGCTGTCAAAAGTCATATCTGTCAGCAGCATCTTACCAAATAATTTTTAGCACTCCCCAGTGCTTTTGGGGTGTCCCCCATAATTGTGCATACATATTTCTGTCTGTCAAAAGTCATATCTGTCAGCAGTATCTACCAATTAATTGTTAGCACTCCCCAGTGCTTTTTGGGTGTCCTCCTTAATTGTGCATAAATATCTCTGGCTGTCAAAAGTCATATTTGCCAGGATAACCTGGCAAAGAAACCTGGCACATCACATTGCATAGATTCTTTCCACCTGTTTTATGTGACCATTTCTCCTCCTGTAAAACTTTGTGAGGGGAAATCAGTTAACCGCAAGATATTTTTTAACACTGCGTTAAGTCATTTTAATGTTGTTTTAACGCTGACTCATCGGAATTGTTTGAAGTCACATTTCCCAACAGTCGTGATTGTAAGTACATGGGAAGGAGATGATCGCCCTCAAGATGTCAGGGCAAGTGTTTTCGGGCTAGTCAGCATCAATATACAGTACCCAACCCTTAGCAGTACCTCGTCTCAGTAGACTAGCCACACAAGGTATCCTTATTTGCCTTGGCAGTGACATAATACCAGGTGTCACCATGTATACAAGTTGCCTCAACAATTGTTCACTACAATTTTGAGGCGTTTACGAACCCTACTTTCACTAGAGTAACTAATCTTCCTAAGACTAACAATGCCTTTATCTGGTTGCCCTGTATAAAAATTATAAGCATTTGTTTTTCTGGCTCAGCTAGAGGTAAAACCGTACAGCAGTATCTACCAATTAATTTTTAGCACTCCTCAGTGCTTTTGGGGTGTCCCCCATAATTGTGCATAAATATTTTTGGCTGTCAAAAGTCATATCTGTCAGCAGTATCTACCAACTAATTTTTAGCACTCCTCAGTGCTTTTGGGGTGTCCCCCCTAATTGTGCATAAATATTTCTGGCTGTCAAAAGTCATATCTGTCAGCACTATCTACCAAATAATTTTTAGTACTCCTCAGTGCTTTTGGGGTGTCCCCCATAATTGTGCATACATATTTCTGTCTGTCAAAAGTCATATCTGTCAGCAGTATCTACCAATTAATTGTTAGCACTCCCCAGTGCTTTTTGGGTGTCCTCCTTAATTGTGCATAAATATCTCTGGCTGTCAAAAGTCATATTTGCCAGGATAACCTGGCAAAGAAACCTGGCACATCACATTGCATAGATTCTTACTGTCACAATCTGCCTCTTTCAGCTCCTGTCTGCCAAGTTCTATGATGGACATTTGCATTTTTATGTATTGTGGCTGCAGTACCACTGTTCCATCGAAGGGGCCACTGTGGTACTTGGATTCCTCTCCTATCTGCCAGAGCTAAGCTCATTACCTCGGGATGCTTAGCATCTGTCTCTGGCCTTTTAAAGACTGCCTGTCTCAAGCAGTCCTTGCCAGTTCATCTGTTGACCTCTGCTGGTTCTCCTGTGAGTTATCCTTGTTTGACTTCCTGGTTTTGACCTCTGCTTGTTCCTCCGTCTTGGAATCTCTTCCTGTGACCCCTGACTCAGATTTGTTGTGACTTCGCAAGTGCTTCTCCCTGGTATCTTGGTGGGCCGTCTGGCTTTGATACTTGGCTTGTTTCACCCTCCTGCTTTACGGTGTTTGTATTCCATTGCACCTCTAGCAATACAGCACCTACATTCTGCATCCTATGTGTCATCATTAACATCATCATCATCAACATTTATTTATATAGTGCCAACAAATTCCGTAGTGCTTTACAATTGGGAACAAACATTAATAAAACAATACTGGGTAATACATACAGACAGAGAGGTAAGAGAACCCTGCTCCACTGTCTCGTGGTAACGCCTCGCAGACCATCACATCCTGTCTCCAGTACCTCCTGTGTATTGGTCCACACACTATTGCATTCATTGTGTCATCTCCTTGCTATAACGGCCATACGCTGACTAATTATGCCTTACCAATTATTGCATCCCTTACCTGTGTAAGCCCTGTTAAAATAAAACTACTTTGATCCAATTGCATTTTCTCAGTGCTTTTTATATTTGGAATCCTGACACTTACCTAACTGGACAATTAGCTATAACATGTCTTGGCATACCTAAAACATTTAATCACATAATTGTCTAGTCTTTTATGTGGCGGGAACCTTCCTGGCCTCACTGACTAGTCTCCAGGCCAAGACGCTCTTCATTTTTAAGTCCTTTTAACCCTGCAGCAGCCAGTAGTTCTTCTGCCAACAGATACTTCTCCACCACTTCCATCAACTTATCAGCAGTCTGAGGGTCCCCTTGGCTCACCCACTTCCACAAAACCAAGAGAAGAAACCTCAAAAATTGTTCCATGGTGGCTTCTAACCACCTGGGGACCGTTTAATTTCTCGGTCTCTAACCATTACTTTGTGAAGTGCATAAGATTGTGCATATGTGAGCAACGAGGCTTGTCCATGGAGTAAATCCAGCAGTGTACTTGTTGCTCTCGAATGACAGTGTAACTCCCAGGCGAGTCAAGATTTCCATTTTTAATTTTTCATAGTCATGTACTTCTGCAGTACTTAAGTAAAAGTAAGTTTTCTAAGGTTCTCTGGCCAGAGAAGGTGTGAACAAGTGGGCCCACTGTTCTTTAGGCCAACTCTCATGCTCCACGCTTCTTGCAAAGGTGTTCAGATACGCCTCCACATTATCAGCCATAGTTAATTTTCGAAGAAAATGACTTGCTCCTAGTCACTAAGCTGCCTACTGTCTACTGTACCACCTGAGTCAAGGCTTCACGGTCCTGGTGCTGTTTCCTGTGGCTTTCCTTGAATACCAACTGTCACGCCCTGGTAGCTTTCTGCACTTGCCTGTGATTTTCTTCAATGGCCAATCACTGCATACTGATAGCTTCCTGTTGAGCTGCTTTAGTCTGTAACAAGGCCTTTTCCTCCATAATTTCCACAGAGGAGGATCTGACTCTTTAAGCTGTAATAGCTTCCACATCCATGCAGCTAAACACTAGTTGGACTTGCTTTTGTCTGTGTGGCTCTACAAGTCCCATTATGCGGCACGCTGAAAAAAAGTCTCTTCAGAGTATTACTCCTGCAATCTTGCATTACTGCAGGCTTCTCAAGGCTGCTGCTGTTCTCAGTATGCACAGATCTCTGCTTGCATTCTCCACCAAGTTGTGACTGGGGTAGGGGAACAAGTGTCATCTCCTGAGGTAGATGGTAGTGTGTAGCAGGTGAGAGGTCACACAAGTCCAAGGCTTTAGTCATAACTGGTTTATAACAGGATTCAGCCAGTTTTATTAAGCAAGAAAATAAAATAAAATTCAAAATAAACACCTTGCATGTCCAGCACTAACTAAATGCATCTCACTCCGACTATCAAAAAAGTTCCTAGCACAATTTTCTCACAGCAAAGATCAGGCTTTCACTCACAGAGACTCTGCAGTCTCTTTCCGCAGATAGTGAGAGACTGAATGCACTGCCTAGCAGCCTTTTAAATTCACCTAACAGGTGCCAGCATTAGTCGTTCTGACAGCAGACCAAAAGACCCGGACTGGGCTTTGCAATTGGAGCCCACTCTTCTATCTCCATTTAAACCCCAAGGACCCTTTTCAGCTTTTCTCCAAACCTGAAGATCTCTTTGGGAAACATCTCTCCCAAGGGGTTTAAAACATTTATTTTAAAAACCTGGGATCAAAGATACCTGCCTGCAAACACTAATCCAGTTTCTTTGTCACTGTATATATATATGTGTGTGTGTGTGTATCAAGAGGTATGTAGAGTAATGTTACTTTGTAGAGCATAACTTATTAGTGCAACAAGTTATTAAATTTAGATTTTCCTCAAATTTAATGCAACTAGTTTAAACTCAAAACATTCTCATGTGCATTTTAGTTATAACTAGAGATGGTCACTGACCACCCGTGTTTTGGTTTTGGATTCGGTTTTGGATCTGGATTACTGTCGTGTTTTGGCTTTGGTTTTGGTTTTGCAAAACTGCCATTAAGTGTTTTGGTTTTGGTTTTGTTTGGTTTTGTTTTGCTATTTTGTTGGAAAATCAATGTTTTTCGGCCTAAAATAACCCAATTTAGTGCTCCAACTGTTTTAGAGATAAGTAATCTAATTGTAGAGGTAATAAATCATCCAAAAAACAGTTTAATTCTTCGTTGGTAGGCCTTCATTTATTCTACACACAAAACAGATTGTCTTCCTCTCCATCTATGAATATTGGCAATGCAACCATCGTCTTTGGATGTATATTACACTCTACACTTATTGTTAAATATGTAAAGAAATGGAAAAAGGCAGTTTGCTTTCTGTCTCTATAGGCCCCCCTCCACTTGTTTAAAAAACCAAAAAATTCAGCCGTTATAGACTGTACAATATTAATTGAAATGGACAAAGCCAGTTTGGTTTCTGCCTCTATAGGCTCCCCTCCACTTGTAAAAAATACAAAAAAATTCAGCCGTTATAGACTGTACAATATTAATTGACATGGAGAAAGCCAGTTTGGTTTCTGTCTCTCTAGGCTCCCCTCCACTTGAATAAATTACAAAAAAATTCAGCCGTTATAGACTGTACAATATGAAGAGAAATGGACAAAGGCAGTTTGGGGTCACTCTGTCTATGACACCCTACCCTTAAGGATAAATTGCCCAAACAGCAGCCTTTCAAGAAGGTACGTGATATGGAAATGCCACAAGTCCCTTTCCTCTTAGGGGGTAGATGGCACCCTACACTTAGATAGAAAGTTTTAAAAAGATGTTATCGTCATCATCTTCAGCTTCATCCTCACCCTCATCAATGTGTACATCATCATCACAGACTATCAATTCATCGCCGCTTGAATCCGCCATTAGAGAACAGTCAGTGCTTGGATGTCTTGGATGGTGAAGGCCTTCCTCGTGGAAGATGTAGTTCATTTTTATAAACATCATTTTCTCCACATTTTTGGGAAGTAACCTTCTACAGCGATCACTGACTAAGTTCCCTGCTGTGCTGAACACTCGTTCAGAGTACACACTGGAGGGTGGGCAGCTTAGGTATTGCAAAGCAAGTTTGTACATGGGTTTCCAAATGGCCTGCTTTTCTTCCCAGTAAGGAAAGGGACTGTCTGACATTTCCATATCCACTACCTCTTGAAAGTAATCCTCCACCATCCTTTACATGTTTATGCTTGTATTGGATGGAATTATGGGCAAAGTGACACATTTTTTTTAAAAATTCTTCAAATCAGCCCAGATGTTAAATTGTTCTGGTCTGCCCCCTGCGTCTTCCCTGCTTCTTTTTTGGAAATTTATTTTTTTACGAGCAGCAGCAGCTTGCGAAAGTGAAGGAGGACACGTTGTCAAGCCGAGGCCCAGTTCAGCGGACAACTTGCTGAGCAATAGCTCCTTGCAAAAGTTCACATCTCGCTCATTTACAAGTAAAGACTCAATGTAGGTTTTAAACCTTAGATCAAGCAGAGTGGCTAAAATGTACTGATCCGAGTTCAAGATCTTAATAACTCGAGGATCATTGTGAAGCGAATTAAGTACTTAATCGACAAGGCCAACATACTTTGCTGAATTGCTTGCTTTCAGCTCCTTCATTTTCTCAAGCTGCTTTTCCAACAGTCTAATTAAAGGAATGACTTGGCTCAAATTAGCAGAGTCTGCACTCACCTCACACGTCACAACTTCAAATGGTTTCAGCACCTTGCACAGGACTGAAAGGATTCCACACTGTGCAAGAGTGAAATACATCCCCCCTCCTTTCCCAATGTCATGGCTTGTGCAATATGCTTGGATGGCTTTGCGCTGTTCCTCCATCCTCTGAACCATGTACAGGGTGGAATTCCACCTAGTTACCACCTCTTGCTTAAGTTGGTAGCAGGGCAAGTTAAACTGCCCTTGGAGCTGCTGTAACCTCCTACATGCTGTGGCTGAATGCCTGAAATGGCCTGAAATTTTACGGGCCACCGAAAGCATCTCCTGCACCTCACGGTTATTTCGTAGGAAGCTCTGCACCACCAAGTTGATGGTGTGAGCAAAACAGGGAATATGTTGGAAATCACCAAGCTGTAATGCTTGCCGTATATTGCTGGCTTATCAGATATGACATACCCTGGGGAGAGTCCGAGTGGTATAAGCCATGCATCAATCACATCTCTCAGTTTGCGTAACAAATTGTCAGCCGTATGCCTGTTAGTGAAGCCGGTGATAGAAAGAGTGGCCTGCCTGTGACAAATGTTACGTAGTGGTGTACATGCTGCTGCTGTTCCTGCTGGTGAAGGTGAATGACCAACCCAGTGGGCTGTCACAGCCATTTAGTCTTTGGTTTGGCCACTTCCACTTGTCCACATATCTGTTGTTAAGTGGACAGTGGGCAGAATGGCATTTTTCAGCGCAATCTATACATTTTTATACACTTTTTGGTATAGTTGTGGAATTGCTTTACGGGAGAAATGGTGTCGCGATGCAATTCTGTAACGCGGACACAAAACCTCAATTAAGTGTGAAAAACCAGCTGCGTTTATTGTGAAGATTGGACGCAGATCTAACACTAACATTGCAGCCATGGCGTCTGTGATTCGCTTGGTGACTGGGTGACTAATGTCAAATTTGCTTCCCCTCGCAAATGATTGTTTCACAGTTAATTGCTGAAATGTAGGACTGCTCATTTTCTTTACCTGCCTCTGGGCTGACGATTCACCCCCAGCAGCAGCAACAGCAGCAGCAGTGGGACTAACGCTTTCTTCGGAGGAATCAATAATAGTGCAGGAGTCATCCAGCCTTAAGTGGGATGCCGGGCTAACTCCGATCGCTACTGAGGATATTGATGAGGATGGTGTGGTGGGTGTATTTTGTAGCCATCGGGATGTCGGTGAGCGGAGGGTCTTAGCTGATGATGGAGTGCTGTAATTTTTTGGGAAGAACTTTCAGCTTTTCCCAACACTTTGCCATGAACTCTCGTTAAATGGCGTAACATAGACGAGGTTCCAAGATGGTTAAGGTCCCTCCCTCGACTGACTGTTGCTTGACATACACCACAAATGGCTATACAATTGTTGTCTGGATTTGGGTAGAAATAATTCCACACATAAGAAGTGGATTTTTTTGTTTTATGCCCAGGCATGACAATGGCCTTTTTCTTGTCACGTGCCAGAACTGCTGCCACTGGTGCAGGATTTACACAAACAACCTCATCCTCATCAACATCCTCATTAGCGCCCTCATCGCCTACACAAATCTCCCCCTCATCCTCTTCTAATTCCAAAGTGGCATCCTCAATTTGGGTATCACCGGCTACACTAGCGCTATTAAGGCACACATCATCAGAATGCTCACGATTAGACATCCCACTGTTGGATGGACTCTCCACAGGGATTGTTGTCATTTGTGAATCAGAGCAAACATTCTCCTTTAATGCCTTATGTTATCTTGCAGCTCGGCTTTGATGCGTAACAGTAGTTGTGGACCAATTGTAGGCTGGGTAACTTTTTGGGATCTGCCAATTTCAGGCAAAGGTGAAGGCCTCATTCTCTCTTTGCCACTGTGTGTGTAGAATGACATGTTTGCAAAAAAAAAATTTTATCGGCACTTATCTTTTGCTCAGTAACACTTCTTTTTCGCTTCAATACAGTAAAACATTTTTTTGTTTTTGTTTTTTGCACTGATTTGGAAACACTCTAATGTTTGACATCACCTTGCCCACATAACGTACTGGGAGCACTAACATCAGGACTGGTGACAGAACCTGGTTGCTCATTCTGATCATACGTGGACTGCTTTTAATCCATTCTGAGCGCAAAGCACTTGTAGTGCTAAAAATTATTTGGTAGATACTGCTGACAGATATGACTTTTGACAGCAAGAAATATTTATGCACAATTATGGAGGACACCCCAAAAGCACTGAGGAGAGCTAAAAATTAGTTGGTAGATACTGCTGACAGATATGACTTTTGACAGCCAGAAATATTTATGCACAATTAGGGAGGACACCCCAAAAGCACTGAGGAGTGCTAAAAATTAGTTGGTAGATACTGCTGACAGATATGACTTTTGACAGCCAGAAATATTTATGCACAATTATGGGGGACACCCCAAAAGCACTGAGGAGTGCTAAAAATTAGTTGATAGATACTGCTGAAGATATGACTTTAGACAGCCAGAAATATTTATGCAAAATTATGGGGGACACCCCAAAAGCACTGAGGAGTACTAAAAATTATTTGGTAGATAGTGCTGACAGATATGACTTTTGACAGCCAGAAATATTTATGCACAATTAGGGGGGACACCCCAAAAGCACTGAGGAGTGCTAAAAATTAGTTGGTAGATACTGCTGACAGATATGACTTTTGACAGCCAAAAATATTTATGCACTATTATGGGGGACACCCCAAAAGCACTGAGGAGTGCTAAAAATTAATTGGTAGATACTGCTGTACGGTTTTACCTCTAGCTGAGCCAGAAAAACAAATGCTTATAATTTTTATACAGGGCAACCAGATAAAGGCATTGTTAGTCTTAGGAAGATTAGTTACTCTAGTGAAAGTAGGGTTCGTAAACGCCTCAAAATTGTAGTGAACAATTGTTGAGGCAACTTGTATACATGGTGACACCTGGTATTATGTCACTGCCAAGGCAAATAAGGATACCTTGTGTGGCTAGTCTACTGAGACGAGGTACTGCTAAGGGTTGGGTACTGTATATTGATGCTGACTAGCCCGAAAACACTTGCCCTGACATCTTGAGGGCGATCATCTCCTTCCCATGTACTTACAATCACGACTGTTGGGAAATGTGACTTCAAACAATTCCGATGAGTCAGCGTTAAAACAACATTAAAATGACTTAACGCAGTGTTAAAAAATATCTTGCGGTTAACTGATTTCCCCTCACAAAGTTTTACAGGAGGAGAAATGGTCACATAAAACAGGTGGAAAGAAAGCTAATTCAGGAAGGAAAGAAAGCAGACAGAAAAGCACAGGAAAGTAAAAGAATCCACAACAGCTGAGTAAATGAAGGATGTCATCATTGGCTAAACCAGCATCTACTGGAAAGAGCCTAAAATAAAATGGCAACAGATAATTCTATGTGCCTTAGCCCACCTGAAACCAGAGACTACACAACAATCTAGGTATGCCACTAATACCATACTGAGCTAGCAGATAAGTGGCATCATGCTAATTACACACAAAGTCCACACCAGTTACAAACCACAGAAAATATTTACCAAATCAGAGATAAATTTACCAAGAGTATTAGATTACAGTAAACAAAGGAAGATAACAATAAAGTTGCAAACTAACTAAAGGTAATAACTACAAAAATAATTGTTAATTCACAGAGAATTAATAGACAACAAGTTTGTGTGATAACAATTATTAAATCCTGGACTATAAGAGGGCAAGGGTCTTTTAAGGTATAACATTTTTGTTAAATTGAGAATATTTGTTTGTTTGTGATGGTAAAAAATATTTTGAATATGAAAAAGTATAAAATTATATTTATCCTTTCTGATGTAACTTATTTAGTCATGTATGAAGATAAACCAGTTAGAAAATATATAGAGACTAATGTTTAAATAAGTTATTCCCCTGGTTAATATCATCCCTTTAAACAATTTTAATTCCTTTTTTTCTTTGTGGCCACGCCTTCATTGTGAGTCTTGCTTCTCACTGTATTGGGGTAGGCAGCATTCTCTCTCAAAATCCACCAACAGCTACACAATAGAATACCACAAATAATTTCCAAAATAAAAAAAGCTCGACTGTAATCCACTGCAAATCAGACTAATGAAATAAAATGTCTGATCAATCATTATGGATTTTGTCGCACTTGTAGTATTATACTACAAAATGTAAACATAAAGTTCTAGTGTTAATATTCAGAGCTGTATAAATGAGCAAAAGATAAAAATAATGAAACAACTGGGATGGATACAAAAATTACCAGAGTACTTGGTCCTCTGGATTAAAAATATTTGTCTATGCGTCTTGGTTTTTTCTGAAATATATAGTTTCTTGTGTTACCTCTAATATATTCATTAATGCTTCTTCTTTAGCAAATTATAAGTGAATTACAGTTACAAGTTTATTGTAAAATAGTGACTAATTAAATTTTTTTCAAACAAAGACAGTTTACATTAATTGACATGCTTTTGAAACATGGTATATAATTAAAATTACTCAGTACTCTTGAAAATGTATTTTATTTTTTATAAAAGTTCTATATATAGGGGCAATAGCTTAAGTGTAATTTTCTACTCACCAACTGGAGACATTTCAGGAACGCTAGCAACATAAGGGCCATCCAAAAACTTTGGCTCATTATCATTAATGTCCTGAACTTTGATAATGAATTCGGATTCTGGCTCCACTGGTTTTCCCGTAACAATATCCACAGCTTGAGCACGTAATGTATAGAATGGCTTTTCTTCTCTATCCAGACTTTTAATAGCATGGATGTCACCTGTAGTGTCATCAATTGTAAAAATTGTACCAGCACCATCACCCAAGAGTGTGTATTTCACAGATCCAATTCCCTTGTCCATGTCAGAGTGAAGCTGTAAAATACAAAGCAAGGAGTACAACTTTGTAATGTCTGATCTTGATAACATATAGGTTACACGAGACACTTGCATAATCATGATCTTAACTTAAATATTTATCTAATCTGCTGGCAGTCAAATAAACATGTTTTATAATCATGAATAAGTTTTTAAATTTGAAAATCTCTCCAGTAGATCATTGGGTGATATTAACACAACATAAAAATACTTTGTAAAAGTCTTATTTGTTTTATTCTGCTGGGATGCTTAAACATTTTGGGCTAATTTCAGTTAGTAGTAAATGCAGATAGAAGGTGCAATTTGCAAAACCATGTTGCTCTGTTGGGGAGGAGGAGTAAATGTAAAATGTTCAACAAAGTTAGAGTTTGGAAGAAGCATTTGCTAGCTCATCTCTAAACTGCAGTGCTAAAATAAAGATGTGCTTTATTTGTGTACTTCATGTTAAAGCAAGCAATATTTTCCCTGCATGAAAAACAATGTATTTGCACCCCTTACATTGCAACATGGATCATCCAGACACAAAGTTGCACACCTTAGCTGTATTTGCTCCCAATGCTATTTCTGCTTCTCTCCTACAAACTTTTACAAGGGCAGCTTTTTAAACCATCTTCTTTTAAAGTGGACCTATCAATATTCATACTGAATTGAAAGGATGCATTCTGATGAACTAGTGACCTAGTTCCCTAAAAAACAAAAATGTTAATCTTACATGTTCAATTTACTCCTAATATTATTATCATTATCTTAATTTTGTATATTATTAATTTTTAACCCTTTCAGTGACATTGTTCTACTCTTAGATCACCACTGTAAATAATATGGATATCTGATGCCCTACTGATTACAAAGGCACAGTTTCTCTATTGGATCACTGATCACCATGATTTTCCTGCAGGAGGGAATGTCTGGGTCTTATAAGACTCAGATGAGCTCTCCAAAAGTTCCCTAACATAAATGGAAATGTTTATGACGTCTTTGCTTTTAATATTGCAACTAAGGCATGCCTTAATAATGAATAATTTAATGGTATCAAATAAAAAAATGCACATATGGGAAAAATTTGAAAAGGTAAAAAACAAAAATATACACACACAAAAATATTTTACATACATAATTTATTATGGCCCACATATGTGGATCTAGCCTCTAATAAAGTACATATATTTGGTATATGATTTGTCTTTAAATGTTAGAATTCACAGAATAAAATTAGTTAATATATTGAATTATTTACATATGAAAATATCTTACGATTACAATAAATGTATTTTAAAGAAATCTGTGTTTTCCTTGATGGTGTTCTGTAATAGATTTGTTAGATTTGTTAGATTTGTATATGTTAGACATACACACAAAAACACAAATATGACTAAAGAATAAACTCTGGACCCTAAAGGATAATGCAAAAATACTGTTCTTATTTTGCATAAACATTATTATGTTTTGCTAGTCTCCAAGGTAGAATAGGGTTTGTTTACTTTTTGTCTGTTTTGGCTGTCACATCATGTGCATTAAAGAAGTTGCACAAACTTTGTCTCTGGGTAAAGTAGAAAAGTCAAAATGGAGGATGTTTTAATTCTGCTTATACAAGCTACCGTCGTGCAACACAAAAAACAAATTATTAATGACCTTCCCAAGAGGGAGCTATTGCAGAAGCCTAGAGGGAGGAAGTAATGTGGTGTTATCTTCTGTTATGTTTAAGAATTCCTGCTTGGGAAGCTCAGAAAGCATATTTTAAACTAGGTTGAATCTACAAAATACTATAATTTGCTGAAAATGGAGATTTTGACAAAAAGTGGTGGGACTCGAGAAACAAAAGGCACTACAGTCACAGATGTTTGAGTTCATATATTTGGCCAAGAAATTGTTAAAATCGTAAAGAACATCACCAATGCAAATAGTTGGAATATTGGTTTTGTCCGACGCCTATAAGGACTACTGCAAAGGTTACACCACTCATTTACAGTACCTACTTGCTTTGAATTTGGTGAATTGGGACAGGTAAAACCCCATTGTTTTCTATTGCAGGAGTCCATGAATGTCACCTAGTGTTTTTTTATTGGGAGAAGAAAAGAAATGCGTGACCTTTGCCAAAATGTACTGCTGAATGTAAAAGTCACAGACTCCATAAGTGATGTGAACCTGGGATCAAGTAGTTTAATTCCTTTTTCACATAATGAAAAGCTTGGAGTGTTGTATGTACATGATTGTTCTAAACATTATAGAACCACCTTTGTGCAATTAGCACCAAATGGTGCAATTTATTGCATACATTTTTTCACCTTTAAGTTTTGGGTAACGTTTTCTAGGTTATGAAACACTCATTTGAGCACAAGGGTAAATGAAAGGGATAACAACAACAGAGGATAGCCAGCGATAAAATTGTCTGCAGTGTAAAGGCATAGCAATGATCATGTTAAAATTCAGATTTAATTCATGTGTAAATTTGGTGTGAGACTGGTCAGGCGTGGAAGAATTAGGAGTGAGTTGGTCAGCTTAACATATTGCAATATGTGGAACTAACATTCCCTGTTTTTAATATAGAGTACTACTTGAAGTAGCTAGAACATCATTAATAATATCTTTGATGAGTGCAGAGGATCTAAACTTTTTGTTTATTGAGGAAATTTATTTGGTTGCCATTTTTGGCACCACAGAGTTATTCTTCTACCCTGTGAGATGAAATTGGCAACTGTCATATTAACAGATATGTTTTGCCTTCCTTTGAATCAACACACACAGAATATATGAAAAAACTCTGTAGACAATTGTCTTTTTCCAACCTTACTAACAATGTAACTGCATCGGAGGTACGTTACCACAGTAAGTGTTTTTCTTTGGTTATTGCTTTTCTCATGTCTTGAACAACCCAGTCAATATGTGCAGCAATGACACTCTTATTTGAACCATATAAAACAAAATACTAATTAATGCAATATAACCATTCATTTTCTCACAACACCTTGCATTCTTGCAAATATCATCTTTCAGGTCCCTTATAATTCATTATTTCCTTTTCATCACTGTAATAAGTGGTAAAATTGTATTTAATGGCTGGACTAAGAGGTCTAAATGAAAAAGAAAACTATATTGATGGCTTTTGGTCAAGGCATTCAATTAATTGAAGGATTCATTTTTCTATTTAATGTAGTTATACTGCTACATAGGTGTCCTATATGTGTACTTTGTAATTCTCACTTAACTACTTAAATAGTTTCTAGACTTAAATCTCAATAATAAAATGTTTAGTCTTTTTTAATCTCTTCCTTTTCACGTTATGATTTACCGCCATCATAAAACATTCTCTAATCATCATTATACTGTAGGAAATTTCCCTTGACCCCACTAGTTTTTAGTTAGATTACTCATAATCCATATTGCTACTCCTTTTCATCTTTCAACTCTTAGAGTGACTGTTCTAAAACCATCTGAGCCACTTCCTTTGTGAAAATTGACATCTCAAAGCTGTTTCCTGCCTGAAAGATTCCACTAAAGCCTTTCTTACTAAACTGACTGTTGCTTGCTCCCTGACAAATATCATTACTGCATGTTAATATCTCTTGCATTTTGACAGCTTTTGAAACAGTTGACCACCCACCCACACCCCCTTCAAACTCTTTACTCTAGGCAAAATAAATAAACCATTTCCTTCTATTATTGCTTCTAACCTTTAAAACATCACATTTCATGCCTACCACAATGGTGTATAATCCTCTTGTTTCATACCTGCTGTGTGGGTACAGTACCGCAATGTTCTGTTCTAGGTTAGGTACATTTCCATTTACACACCCTCCCTTAGACCATAGATAGGCAATTAATTGTAGCATTCATAATTAGGAGGCTGATTCTTATAATTATCTACCTATTCTATAACCCAGTCATTCCATAATACTGTACATCATGTCACTGTCACTATTTCACCCCATCTCATCTTTGCCAAAACTGATCTTAGCCAAAACTGATACAATTTCAGCTCTGTAGCATATACCAAAGGACTGTTTAGGAAGAAAAAATGTAAGATCATATTAAAGATAAGCTTAACATTTTGCACAACCATTTTATAACATTTATTTAAATAATGAAGAAAACATAAAATAAGCAATAAACTTCTTCTTTTGCTATTACTTTTGTGAGCAAGACTTGGGGAGAGATGTTATTTTCTTCAAATAGGCTTTTTATTTCATATTTAATGCATTGCTTTATACTTAAAAGTTATAGTCCTCTGCATAGAAAGTCATTTATTATGCTAGCCTAACTGACAAGCAGTAAATTCAATTTGAATACATAACTGATCGGTGATAAATGCTGTAATATGTGAGAAATTGCTTCATCACTCTGGGATAAACTGTCACTTTGATCACTGATACACTCAGTCTCCATGCAGCATCTTGTTATTTGTTGCATGTACAGTATATAACAGTTATTTAAAACACCCAATATTTTATTCCAACCTTTTCTTCCTATTAATATCTTTATTGAGTTCAGTCATAATGGATGTTTAGTCAGACAGTTAATGTCTGTGGTACGTATCATACTGTACAACATATCATAAAGCCTTTTTTTATTATTTGAAAATAGAAGCATCACGGACCATTGAAGGGTATGACTCAATCCGTATTATGAAGAGACTAAAAAAGAAAACTACAGTATGTAAGTTTCAAAAGCAATGAGATAAAGAGGTAAAATAATACATACCTTTGTATTAGTCAGAAGAAATGATATGAGGAATATTTGAGACATAGAATGAAGTATTTTGGAAAGGAGATTGGGTTTTCAGGCCAGCAAAGCTCTTGTGGTTCAGTTCATGAAATACTTAAGTCTAATAGGCTAAAACTTTATCTATTCATGAAACCTCTGAAAAAATCTTTATATCGAAGTAAACCTAAGTGGATACACAAAACTATGCATTTCTGACTGAAAAAGTAAGCACATTAAGTCATTTATTTTTTTGTTTAATACAGTGAGACAAGTATACACACAAAACACATTTACACATATACTGAAGTATAGTTAAGAAGCTCTTTTTTCTGCTGTGACAGATAACGTGGTGTGTAAGATGGCAAGATGTCAAGTTGCAAAGTCATAGCCGAGTGGTTAAACCAAGGGACTGGTGCTATGGTAGCCGATTTCAGGTTCTGTGTCATCTGAGCATCTATAAAAAACATATCTTTTCTAGAATAAGTTCCATTTGTCATCGAGTAGTCTGTATATGTTCTATCATTGGAGAATATTATTGTAGTTTATAGCAGGGATTGTAGTTTAGATACTTCACAAGTAGCTTGGCTGTCACCAAGTGTTGGCTGCCATCGGTCTAGTCATGCATTTAAGACAGTATTAATGTCCCCTCCTAATATTACTATCCCCAACTCAGATTGTGAGAGTCTGGCAAAGAAGTGAGTGAAGAAAGTATTTTGGGAAGTAGTGGCCAGAGTGATGGGTACGTGTGAGGGAGAGCCCGTTAGGATAATGAGTCGTCCCTGGGGATCCATATAAGTTGATTCAACTGTCAGTGAGAGAATAGCTGCACCTTTGACCTTCTGGAAAGAGGTTGAGTATAACACTTGGGGGTATTTCTTACAGTGTAAGTTTGGGTGAGTATGCTTAAAATGTGTTTCTCGAAGCATTACAATTTGTGGGGAGTGTTGTTTCAGATACTGTATCAATATTGTACGTTTGTGCGGAGTATTGAGACTGTTAACATTAATGGTCATAACCAAAAATGTCATGGTTGATACCAGTGATAGACCAAAATCGGTTAAAGTGAGTGAGTTGGGAGGGCAGGATGTCAGGCTGAGGCGGAAAAGTAAGAAGGGAAGGAGGAAGGAGTAGAGGGAATTTGGGAGTGTGGTCAAAGGAGAGAAGACACTTGACTGGCAAGATCTGTCTTCCAAAAATCGAAACCAGCACATCCTGTGTACTTGGGGAATGTGGGGGTTGGTTGCATTGTAAAAGCGGCATTTGGGGGGAAACCATAGGCGTTATGATTAAGTAGATATAACCATATGCATTTTGAAAAACGTTCTAATGTTCAAATGGGAGAGAGAAATATATAAGGGAAACAATGGAGTACTTAACAGAAAAATAAAACATTAAGTCAGGTAAAGACTTGAATTCAACATGTAAAATTAACTGATAACTATAACATTATATTATTAACATTGTCAGATAAGTCACCTTCGGCTTATGCTTTGTCAGATCATAATCTTATAGCTAGTCTAGAAGTCTGTTCGCATTCTGCTCTGGGGAGCACTTCAATTACTAGGAGTTTCAAGTGATAAGTCATTCCCCAGAACACGAGGCCGAACCCTCCTACTAACTTGGTACATATCTTAGTCAACTATAACGCTCAATTATTCAATCAGTATAGGATCTGACACTATCTATCAGCATTGCTAACACTGTATCATATAAACAATTAAAGAATACTTGTCTCCTGTGGCATTCTCAAAATTGAAGCGGGACATGGTTGACTGTATCTGTGAAACTAAGAATGCTTTTCCCGGTGTAGCTTATCTAAAGTCCTGGTTAGCTTTTTCTAATTGTTTCAAGTGACTTGCGTACATTTGTTGGTAATAGTCAGTATATATATGATCTTGTATCTGACTTCTTTATGCTTTTGTCCATGAAGCCGTAGGAGCTGTTGGTCTTGTAGGATCTGCTGTGTTTGCTGTCAGAATCTAGGATGTCACCATTCCTAGTGTAGGCAGGAGGGCAGTTCCTTGATCCAGCAATTTTGTGAGACTGGCCCTCATGTTCTATCAAGAGGTGGAACGGGAAACCCCATTGGTAACGGATTTTGTGGTCACGCAGGAGTTTGGTAATTGGAGCAAGATCCCGTCGTTTTTGTAGTGTGGTGGTGGTGGCCAAGTCTTGATATATTTGGAGGTTTACTCCTTTTAAAGTAAGCGTTGTAGCAGCTCGGGTGGCCATGACAAATTGCTCTTTATATTTATAGTAGTGGAATTGTACAATGACATCTCTAGGTGGTTGGTTCGGAGAAGGTTTAGAATGTAGGGCTCTGTGAGCACTGTCTATTTGAACTTCTATCGCATAAGCATCAGGAATATATTGCTGAAATAGTTTCTGATAGTTCTGTGGACACTAACTCCTGGAAGTGACAGACCTTGTCTACTTTTTGCTTTAAGTCTGTCGTTCTTGTACCACTGGCTGCTATTTCCTTACGTAGCTCGGTCACCACTTTTTTATTATCTTCTTGTATAACAGTACAAACTTCTGATTGGATGGTAGACTTGATAATGTCTCTCAATTCTGTAGATAAAGATGCTTCGTTGGTAGAGCTAGCGTCGTCAGTATCCGAATCAGAATTTCGTGTTGGCGAAGATGTTAACACTTGAGAGATATTTTTATTTTAATGTGGCACTGTAGTAGTGTGATCTTGAAGGTAGTCAGGGTCTTCAGGATCCAGTAGATAGGGCAAATGAGCCAGATTAGTGGTTAGTTAGGTTTCTCTCTTCCGTTGCTGTGAAGAGGGTTTTATACAGCTAGCATGCCATGGATTCCCCTGTATCCCGGTATATTAGCAACTCATTTAGTCACTAGACTGTGTGCCAGTTTCTTGCTTCTTTGTCAATGCTGCGTTCAGCATGGAGCGGAGAGGTCTCTCAATTAGGAGGTATCGCTCTGTCTTTTGTTCATACAGGAAGGCTATATCCAATTGTCCAATTAAAATGGAGCCGTATTGAAAGTCACAGCAGAGTTGTTTCTTTGGTGCTAACAGACCAGTCAGAAATTCAGTGTTATAAGAACATTATTAATAGATTTCCACTGGATGGCAGTAGAGCACTATTCTGCTGCTACTAGGAGCGATCTGGTTGGACCAATTCGAATGCCAAATTAGATTGTGGCAATTATCTTGTATTTGCAGTATGGCAGTCACCTTATTTAAACCCTGTGTTACAAACAAGGCAAGGCGGAGTGTCAAAGGACCATGTGCAGCAGAGCTTCAGGGACAAGAACTCTCATGTATTGTACCAGCGTAGAACCGGAAGTGAGGGTGTCAGGGACTTTTGGTTTTTGCCTGTGGCGGTGCGAGCGCACCCTGTGATCCCCCGTCAGGTGGGGGTAGAAGCCAGGTGCACCAGATGCCAGGTAAGGGTTTTGGGGGTGCTGGCAGCTGCTCTGATTTGCCTAATGATTCAGACCTCAATTCCAAAATCACCTGATTTTCGGCTTCAGGCACAAGGCTAAGGGATGCAGAGCCGTAGTCTGTCTGCAGCAGTTGGTGCCGGGCGGGTAGAATCCAGAGGTTCTGGTGTGTCAATAGGGTTTGGACAGTTAGTCAGGGGGTGGGTTGCGCCAGATCCCAGGACCTGTACCCAGGACGCTGTAGGGCTCCACTCTTTCCAGGAGATATAGGGCTGTCTCAAAAATGTTTCAAACTTCCTGGCATGCAGGACATGGTAGAGCTGTTAGGGATCGTTGTCTGAGGCTAATTTAAGGATAGCAAAACCCAATAGCCAGCGATAACCTCTCGGTTGGCAGAGAGCTGACAGTTAACCCGTCTGAACAGTATGGCTGCCAAACCACTCCCCCGTCCCATCGTTTACAAATCTAAATGCAACCTTTAATGCTTTCAGGGAAGTTGTAGAAACAAACACGTGCTTCATAGAACCCTGCAACTTCCACATGTAGGCTTCTCTTCAAAAACTGCTCAGATATTATGTTGCACTTTTTAAGATATTATATCTGCTAGCATTTGGAAAAGCTCTGGGATACTGAAGGTTTTTTTGGGGGGGAAGCTGTTTTTCTGCTGAGTGAAAACAACTCATCGAACTTCACATTACATGAATAGTTAGGAAGTGGTATATAGTATGATATAAACATTTAAATGTATGAAGATTATTAAAAAATATAGGAAGACAACACTGCATAATAATTTATACAACAAGATACTTTGACTAAAACTTAAAAAGAATATAACTTTTAAGTTTTCCAATAGATTTTTTCTTTTTAAGTTTACATTGTAATCCCATCAATTCCTATATTTTATATGTTATCAGAGCAGAGTAGAGTAGAATATATTGATGTGGAAGATATGGGAGAGTAGTACAATTAACATTTTATAGTATAATTAGCTAAATGCAAGAGCTTTCTAGAGATATGCCTTAAACATCAAACTATTAAATGTCTGCTGTGTTTTCAAAAAAACTAAATAAAAATAAACTATGAATGTATACATTTTGTGAATTATTAAATTCCATTAAAATAAACAAAGCATGTTGTTTTCCTAATATTAGCAGTATCCCCTAAACCAAATTAATAATGATTGTTTATATTTTACCAAAATATAATTTATTAAGAGCAACTTCTCTTTAAAAGACCTGCTTACAATGACTCACTTTTTTGTAATTATATATAAATCAAAGCAAAGTCATATTTCCTGGGGTGATGAAAGCCCCCCCCTTACTGCTTTGTTAGACGTTATGTTCCATCTACACATGATCAATACTCCTCTTAATGTACAAGCAAATGTACAAGTAGAATGTGTTATTTATTAACAATAATTCTTCTACTTTAGACCTTGTGGGCATCAAAGCTCCTTCATTCATTGCAATTTGAATTGCAATTTTCATAGACTTATGACTTAATCACCTTTAATATCTCATCATCGTTAGACTCACATTCAAGTTAAAAAAACATAAGTTGCAGGTTACCGGGTCATCTATTTTTTTTAAGTTATATTTGGATATTTAAAAAATATTCTCTCTTCTGGCTTTGTGTGACTTTTTTTCTCCAATATATATATATATATATATATATATATATATATATATATAAAAGCTGATCTTTATTGTTTCAAAATAAAATAGTGTGTGCAATCCAAATGCTGAAGATTCTAAGCCATAGGCTGAATATGTTCTACTTTTTCAGAAATTGATTAATAAACAATGCTATGCCTGAATGACATATCCCTCTTGTTTCCAATTCTTGTAGAAGTGAACCTCATAATGAGAACACAATGTAATTTACAAGGTCAGATTTGATTTTTGTTTTTCAGCAAAAAAAAAAAAACAACTTATCAGAGAAAGTAATTTAAACAGCTTTTTTTTCTAACACAACATTGTGACTATCTCTGGATTGGAGTTGTTTAAACATGATTACATTCACTCTAAATTGCAACTCCTGGTAGACAGTATATATTTTAAATGGGGTCTAATATCAAAAGATGGGTATCGTGTCAGGTCTCATTAAGTGTATGACATCATAATGTTATAGTACTGCAGATCAAAGTGCCTGGATAATTCTATAAGAAAAAAAGAAGGAGATATAACCTAAGAATAAAAAATGAATTACATACTGAATGTTAATGCTGCTGTATGACATAGCAAAAAGTAAACTAATACCCCATTCATACTGCACCAAAAACCCGGGTTTTTGCAGGGGCACGCTGAAAAACCCGGGTCTTGGTGCAGTATGAATAGTCCAACCCCAAAATCCCGGGACTTAGACCCGGAATTTTGCGAGGGGTAATTCCCGGGTTGGACCCCGCTCACCTGCAAAAAAAATGTTAATGTAAAAAAAAAAGATTTTAATTAATAAAAAATACATAACAAATGTTTACTTACCTTATTTTCAGCCAGCGGTGTCTCCGGTGCGTTGCCGGCTGTCAGGGGGACCTCTGGGTACTAAAATGACGTCATTTCTAGTCCATTAGAAATGACGTCATTTTAGTACCCAGAGGTCCCCTTGACAGCCGGCAACGCACCGGAGACACCGCTGGCTGAATATAAGGTAAGTAAACATTTGTTATGTATTTTTTATTAATTAAAAAAAATTTTTACACTTTTTTTTTTGTAAAACCCGGGTCGGGCAGGTGCAGTATGAACCCAACCCGGGAATCTTCTTATCTATACTGCCCTGTGCCCCGGCAATATCCCGGGTTAACAACCCGGGATATTGCCGGGGCGGCAGTATGAAAGTGGTATTACATATGTTTGCTCATAAAACATACTATGATTATAAACCACATGCACTCTAAGATTGCTCATATTTTATGCTCACTGAAAGTGCCCCTTGTGTGTTCACTTACACTGGCTGACACAAAAGTAAAAAGAGTAGTATGTAAGAGACAGGTTAGATCATCATACTGTATATATCTGAATCACAGATCAATTAAATAATATGCATACACAATTCAATAGTCTGTAGACAAAGTGATAAAAATGCCAGTGCAGTTATCTATATCCATTGTCTGAACCCTACAATACCCAGAACTTTATAGTGCAGCTGAGGGTTCTTTAAGAAATAAAGATGCACAATGGAGAAAGTGAAAATATTTATTTTGCTGGATAAAATCTGTTATAACTCTCTAAACACATATCATACATACCCAGGAGAAACACAATGCTGACCACAGACATTGGTTGGACAATTTGTTTTACTTTTTTCTATGTATTGGAATAATTATCTGTTTGAACTCCAAAAACTGATTAAACATAAATGTGTTTGGACATAACCATAGATCTAAATGGCATGTATGCGTATCGCCTAATTACACTGCCTGAGACACACTGTGAACTGGTAATTTTGACCCAAACATCAGATCACCTGTTCTAAGGAATTTTGGCTCAACAATTGTGTGGTCAAATTGGTCCCAATTACAACCATAAAGCCAGAAATTTCCGAAGAGAATAATCCATGTGTCTGCTGTCATAGAAAAAAATTGTATTCAAACCAACGTAAAGTAAATAATATAATTATAATTGAATTATGACTTTTTAAGATTGTTTATTATTATAAAGCTATATGCCAGTAAATATATAGGCTACAATGGTTTGGACTTGCTTCCATTGCTCCCAAACGTCGTCCACAAATACACAAATTTGTGTAAAATGCCACTCGGCATTTTGGCTAAGCCCTGCCAATTTTGCAGTTTGTGGCTCGGGATCTTTCACCAAAATTGGGACAGTTGGAAAGTATGTGCTCAGGATCTCAATTAGAGATTTAGGTCTCTTGATTGTAAGACATAGAATACTTTATCTTCCTATTTTGGGGTGTGAAACAATGGTACACATACTCTAAGGGTCCCAAAACAATAGCACACGGACCCTGGTGGCTTGAGTTGAAAAACTGTTAAGCCCCACTTCCATAAAGACCTGCTAAATCTAAACAACAAGCTGACTAAAACAAAAAGCTACTTTGACAAATACAAATGTAAAATTCCTATAACTTGTCAGAACTTGAGCGGTTTGAACTCATACCTCACAAAATTTGGAATTACAAAATTGGGATAAAATAAGCCCTGTCCCATTCCACCCAGACTATACCCATTAATGAACATATGGTTGCATTTATTTTGTAGCTTTGTGTAAGATATTGTTCACTGTTATCAGACATTTTCAGCAAACAGTGGCAAAAGTGAATGGGTGCCATGTTCATTAATGGGATTACTAACAGGAAGTGTTGTGTGTATAGGAAAATAAGCCCCACAATTAAAAGTTTTTTCCAATTCTTTCATTTCTGATAAGCTCCTGTAAAACTGACATTTGTATAGGGCAATAATGTTTTGTGTTTATGTAAGTATTTTTAATAAATTAGTAAACACATACTGGGATAATCCATTGGCCATGAGGTTGCTTTGGTTATGACTGTCTTATTGTCAATTAATGTAATGAAAACTTTACCAAAGCATCACATGGTTTGTTGCCACTAATTGTTGCCACTAATTGAATCTCCACCATTAAATCCATATGCAATACATTATGTACGGTAGTTTAATTAACTTACTCACCATCAGTTGCTTAATTTGTCTTAGTAAATCTACATTTATATGTTCACATATGCATCCATATTATATAGAAATGTGGTTCTATTCTTCTACCTAATAATTTTCTATTCCTCCGGATACATATTGCACAATTGTACAATAGCTTATATTCTAACAGTAGAAACAACCAAGCAATAGCAGTTTATTTTCACTGAATCATTTTTCTATTTTTATATTTACTCTTAAATGAAAGAATGAATTGACAGAGAATAAAAAGCAATGCTTCAAATGGAGTCTTTAATATCTTTGATGTTATGGTAACATAATGGAGAATCCTGGAATTGTGAAAGACACAGGTGGCTACCAGAGCTCTTTCTAGAAACGTGTCAATAACATGCCTATTCTACAATAACACAAGCTCACAGTAAAATGAACCATAACCAATTGTTTACAGATCTTTAAAATAGAAAATACAGTTCTGCTGGCATTGTTTCTGTATTTACATTCTTAACTTCTAAAGAAACATTGGCAGAATGTAACGTGGTACTACTTTGTTAAAATGCATAGAGAAGAAAGATCTATAGTATTGGATCTGTTATCTGGAAACCTTTTATCTTGAAAGTTTTAAAAACCAGAAAGGAAAAAAATTAATTATTGCTGCTGTTTTGTGATTTTGTTATAAACACACCATACCTCCCAAATGTCCCAATCAATTTGGGAGAGTACCGATTTCAGGGGTCTTCCTGACTATAAGAACCTTTGTCTTGATGGTAGGAATATTGCGAGAGTTGAGCCATTCATCACAGTATGGCATGTTAGATTTTAGGGGAGTGGAAGAGAGTTAAGGGTGGCCTAGCACTTCAGAAGAGTTGAAGATTTTGAAAAGTTGGGAAGTATGCCTAAACAATTTAATAAGGAGGGCAAAGCTAAAGGCAATGGGCCTCATTTATAGTTAGGAGCAAATTAACCTAGAGGGCCTGAGTCATTAAGGTGAGAAAAGCATAAAAAATGAGTAACATTTGCACCTGGGCAAAACCATGTTGCATTGGAGGGGAGGTAAATTTAAAATGTGGGGACAGATGTATAGTTGGGGTAGGACATGTCCTAGATCAACTTTATATTTCAGTGTATTAATAAAGCTAGCAAGTATTTGTGTGCTAGATGAAAAAACAGTCAGTATTTAACTTATATGCAAAATAATAAACTAATTTGCACCCCTTGAATTGTAACATGGTTTGTCCCAGAGAACATTTACTCCTTTTTTGCCTTAATGACTCAGGCCCAGAGGGTGCAAATTTGCATCTGGACCATGTTACAATTCAAAGGGTGCAAATGCATGTAAGAAAAGTACTGTCTCTTTTGCATGTAACATACAAATACTGGTAGCTTTATTTTACACTGAGATTTGGAATTGATTTGGGAAGGACCCTTCTCCCAACTCTATATATGTTTGCACATTTTAAATTCACTCAACTTCCCCAAGCAGTGTAGAATTAGGCCCATGTGTGGAAAGTTGGCAGTCATTTTAAATGTGTTTTAGCAGTTCTTAAGTGCAAGATTCCACGTTATATAAAAAAAAATCCTTATCTAGAAAACTCAAAACCCCAAAAGGTAGAGTTAGTAAAACTTCTAAAAAGGAAAAGTGGAGGTGTTCTCAGTAAAAAACAATTAGATTTAAATCATCATTTTCTAGAATTTATTAGATAAATGATAGCTAGAATGTGATTGGTTGCTATGGGCAGCACCTCCACGTTTGCTTTTTAGATGTTTTTTTAAAATCTACCACCAAGTGCTGCAACTACAAATACCCAAGCAGAACTTGTTTTTTTATAATATGTTTAACAGTTGCATGAATGACCATGACAGACATATGTATATTGTTTATAATAGGAATACACCTCTGTATATTTAGTATACAATAGTAATAAGCCAAAGTTATACTTAATCATTTTCCAATAACATCCAGAAATAGCAACTAAATTATTTTATTACCTAGATTCTACCTTGAGCTGTGATAAATCTGGTGACATAAGCACTGTTCTTTTAAAACTGGTGTAACTGAGAGTGCAGACACCACAAGTTCTGGATGTCAATGACAAAGCCAGAGAGGGTGCCAGGCACTGAGTAATCTGGTGGAACACAGTGGTTAAAGTGGATTGTATAGGGCAGTATGTCTTCTCCTCACTGCTCATCTAAGTCAGCATTTGGTCCCAAACAAATATTTTTCCAATGCAGAAGTCATAGTGGGTGAACTATTGCATAGGCCTCTGTACGTTTTGGCCTCCAGAAATATTACTTAGTTAGTAATTAGACACTGTAAAATAAAATGTAATCCAACCATTTCCTTCAGACTCAAATAATGCAAAATATTCCCTCTTCTCTCCCAATCAGCAAGTTGTGCCTCTCACAGTATGAATCAATGCATCTTACATGAATAGGTTTGTCTCTACTTTAACACTAGTTTTTCATTGTACAGTAGTGATGGTCATCGTAGCAAATTTCTACCTTGTTTATGAACATGTATTTGTATTTATACCGTGTAAAAGCCCAAATATTAGATACATTAAGAATTTTCCATGAAGTTAAAGGTGTACATGAGCTCCAGTTTCTAAGATGGTGCTTAAGTCAACACCTTCCAAGAATGCATGCACAGGCTTATGGGTTATTTAACATGTGTCAATGACACAATGTAGACTCATCCAGTGTTTATTCACTTTCTCTGGCCATTATAAGTTATGTAGATTCCTGGTTTCTTGTCACCTGTGTTGTAATTCCTTAGATATAAAACTCTGCCATTTTTTATCATGCTCCACAGTAGCAAAACCTATATACTGCATAATCCTTCTTTAAGAATTCTTAAAGTCCCCAGGGACATCACAGCATTTATGGTGATGTGGAGGGACATGCAAGTGGGCATTCTAGGCTGTGATGTGAGCTGATCACAAGACTGCCATGTCCATTCCTGGGATGACATATTTGACCAGTTGCCTTGGATACATATTGGTCTGTGTTGTGGTGCGGCTGCGAGTTTCCTAGACCTTAACAAGTGTTTCAGTAATGTGTATATATATATATATATATATATATATATATATATATATATATCTTGTGGCAAGAGCCCGCTACTGCAGAAGCACACGCGTACAACTTCTTCCTTTTTATGGTTCTTTATTGTCAGGATGGTAATAATGTTTTGACACCGTATACTTGCACAGCAATTATGGAGACCCTCAACGCTTACTATACATAGTCCAGCTCTCTGTCCAGATCAGCCAGCTAGCCCAGCGTTGATCTTTCTGAACAATGAAACAAGCAGGGTTTTATACCTGACACTCCTCCCACAGGCCTAGCTTGATGGACAGATGACACACCCACCTTCTCTTTAAAAGGAAACGCCCATCCCTGGCTCTGTTTAGACTATCAGACCCACCCTGTCTGTTTGCTGTGAGGAAGCAGCTTTTAAATCATGTAAGTAAACCAATTTTAAACTACACATATGTTTTTACCTGGTTTAATCTCTACCTAGGTACATAACTGTGCCAATATTTTACTCTACTTCCCTGCTTTCTCTGCATATTGCCAGCTAAATGCCTCCTTTAGTTACAATATATATAGATAGACAGATACTTTCTTTTTGAATAATGTACTCCTAGATACTGCAATGTAAAAATTTACTTTCTTGGTCCTCATGTTATTATTAAATTTCCCATAAAGTAACTTGGTACATAACATTTACAAATGTGTACTGTGTTTATCAAAAATGGTACAAATGTTTTAAGGTCATATTAGAATTAAATGTGTTTGAAAATAGTCTTTGATATTGGGGGAGGCATTTTCTATGCACATCAGGCTGCCCATCAGTAATGCAATTGAATTATAATCATGAAACTGTACAGAGCCTTGGCTGGATGTATGTTGTGCATAGAGAAAATTGTCTAACATAACACTGGACGAATACCATATGAGCGTTCATAGTTCTGTCAAACTAAATGGCCACTAAAATAGAATTTGAACAAATATGAAGAATTGTCATGTTGCATTCAGAAATGTAGTTGTAAATGGTCCTAAATTCAGAAAGTTAGATATTATGCATGTTATCATTGGTATGTACATGATTGTGTAAGCAACTGTCCTATGTAATCAGCTATTTCAGTTACATTTTCCATATCGGCACTTCTAAATTTCCATTTGTTATGCTCTGCAGAAAGAGAGGCCTGTGCTAATCCCAATTGGCACTGGTAGACCATGGGAGCGGAGTCAAACGAGTTCCCCGATGTTCACCAAGAACTGCCGCAAGGAGGGATGGACTTCACTGCCGAGAACTCCCAGGTCACAGCCCCCTGGACTGTCTCAGGATGTAACACTAGACCTAAAGGGTGAATGACGTACCCAGAAGATGGCATAGAGATAGTGATAGCAATGGAATCAGGAACACCAGATGAAGAACAGGCAAGGATCTGGTACAGGGAATCTGGCATAGCGAGTACTAACAGGTTAGGATCAGGCACATGAGTAGTCAGGCACAGAATAGTTAGACAACCAAGTTCGGTACACAGGTGATCCAAAAAAGCGCTAGCTAGACAAGCAAATTTCGGTAAACAGCAGAGATAGCAGCTCAGTGTCAGACAGGCAGGGAGTGGTACACAAAAGAACCAGCCACATTGAAAGTCCCAGACAGGCAGGTAATGGTACACAGAGACACTCACAGGGAGCAATGCAGAAGTAAGGCTAACCAGGAAGGGGAGTCAAATTCACAGAAACAATGTTGCACTGACACAAGCAGAGTGTCAGTGCAGTGTTTAAATAGTGGAAACATTCAAAATACCCACCCCGACAGACGGGTCATGTGAACCGCTACCCGGTAGTATTGGAATCGACATGAACGAGCAGCACTGGAGCGTGGAGCAGGTAAGTTTGTTACACCACTTCAGTCATCTGTGGCATCTCAATTACAGTACATAGCATTCAAGGAAATGTAAATCCTATGATGTCACTGCAGTGATGTCACAAGATTTCCTATTTAAACATTACAGACTTTTTTCAGCAAAGGAAATTCCCAGGGCAGTGCAAAAGAGACCTGTATCAGAAGCAACACTAATAGATCCAGTTTGCACTGAATTATTTAGTGCTAGCAACTGAGGAGATGAAACAAGCCAGATTTTTCCCTAGCTAAAAAAATCGGAATAATATTAAACAAGTTTGAAAAGGGTAACAATAAAAAATATATAGCTCACATTTACAGCCTTGTCAATCAATTCAAAATAAACTACATCTTTTGGATATTGCTATACTTGGAAAGCTAGCTGTTTACATTGGTAGGTAAATGAAAGTTTCAACAATGTCTGAATCTTTTAATTTAGTGTCCATTCTTTCTCTTCCATTTAAAGAGGCAGAAACCCACCCTGTTGACAATCGATTAAGTACCCTTAGCTGCTTTAATTGACTCATGAAACAAATACTGTTTTTGAGGTGCATGATACTAAGCACAAGTATTTTTTATTTGATATACACTAGAAGTTATATGATAGGCTAATCAATTTAACCCAAGCTTTATATTAAAAGAAACAAAGTATGCAAATCTTAAAAAAGGAATGAATGCAGGTACTGTAGCTATCTGGTCACTGAATAACTGAATAGTATATTTTTTGAGACTCAAATCAATAATGTTTCTCTCGTATGCATTCTTCATCTGTTTCCACCCTTCTTTTCTGTCTTTATTTCTCTCAGTTTACATTAACAAAATTGGACTTTAATGACTGTGCACCAATGACATTTAAATTGCCAGTTAGTTCATTACCATGGGAATAAATTAGCCATCAACAGCTGCAAGCAAAATGTTATTAAAATAACCCGTCTACAAAAAAAAAAGAAAATATTTTGCTGGACACATATTATAACGTTCTTATTCTTGTAAAAAGAATGTATACTCTATTCAAATGTAGTTTTGTAAAATTAATTGAGAAATTTCTAAGTGGATTAAAATGTTATTGTTTTTAAAAATGCACATAATAGATGTCTTTGAATACTTCATTCCAATTTCAGCACTGCTATGAGAGGTTCAGAAATAGAATTTTGCAAAACTCCTGCGGTTAAGTTTGCAGAATAATGTGATATTTTGGCCCAGTAGTAGCCCAGGTGACTTGATTGTCAAATCTTTTGACAGACACACTTAGAATTGGGAGGGAGGTAGGGAGGTCCTCTTGGCTCAAGTCTAAATCTCAGTGTAAATATTAAGCTTTCCAATAACTGTGTAACAAGCTAAAGCTGGCAGTATTATCTCGACATGCAAATAAAGAAGCTGCATTCCCACCCTAGGATTGTGTCATGGTTTATCTAGGTGAAAATTTGTACTCTTTGAAGGCATTTGCTCCTAACGCTAAATGAGGCCCTTTATCCTTAGTCACCACTATCAGTGCTAAACATCGACTAGACAGTACTTGGGCAGTAAAGTCTATGATGTCCTATGCATCTCAGGTCCTTTGTGGCCTTAGGCTAGGTACACACTGAAGAATTTTCCAACCGAAGTGTTATCTGAAACGATTGAACCTATGACTGAAAGTCCGATCAGTCTGACTATTCATTTGTACACACTGACATGATTTACTTTCAGATCTGTGCTCTTCATCTGGTCCTTCATTTGGTCCTCTAGTCTTCAGAGAATGACAGCACAATAGTCATTCATTTATTATTGTCACATTGTCACACTGATTAAAACCGCCTTGTTATAGCTATACATATGTCCTAACGAATTTCGTTAGCTTCTGTGACTCTGAAACGAAACATTGTGTTTCAGAACTAAGAAATTAATTATTCCTTCTACAGCACTCTATATTTATTCACCGGGACAATCATTGCTAGCATCAGCTGATAAGAATACGACTCTGTAAACTCTATGGAGAGCGTGAGCATGAGTGCATACAGAATACATGATCGGTCGGTGGTTGGTCAGAAAATATCAAACAGTACGACCAACCAAATGAAACGATGATCGGCACTTTGGGACGACTTTAGATCATCGTGTCACTATACACACTCACACGATATCTGACCAAACGGTCAGATGTCGACTGATTGGAGGTTTTTCATGCAATCATCGGGCCAGTGTGTACCTAGCCTTAGTAAATGAAAATAGTAGCAGATTGCTAGAGAATGTCATGCATGCAACCAACCAGCTAAGCAAAACAAAAAATAGGAATGGGAGTACTGATAAATAGCCCATAATGGAAACAAGGACCTATAGACTAAAGGAAAGACATCTGTAACATGTTTTGCATATTGTATAGAAAAACGATAACTATATAACATATATAAATAAGATTGGGGGTATATTTACTTGGTGGTAGTCACTTTAGCGGCACTTATAATGCCAACACACTTTAGAACGATGAAAAAATCATGATCACTGTCAGTACGACAAGATGAAATATCCAATTACCATGTCATAGACAGCCAGTATATCCATCAGTTTAAATGAGCTCCAGATGTAAACAGCGACTTTCCGAAATATGTACAGTGAGAAATCACGTCACTACTAATGATCAGACTAAAAATGGCTCTTTCAAAGCGGCAAAGTACGTCGGACCTACCGCCTGTACAATGTAAATAAACGTGGGTCCAGCCATTGTAAAGATGAGCAAAATGATTTGATACTTTTTATAACCTGTCAGAATTTAACCAGGTGTCACATTGCAATTCTTCATCTTAGAGCAATTATGACAAAATGCAATGGAAAGTCAGTGCTGACAATTTCCATTTCAACCAAGATGCACTGCTGACAATCACAAACCCCAGTGACTGAGCACAACTTTTTAATAATAAATTCTACAAAATGCATCCAAAATTGCATCATCTTGCACAAACCTACATTCTAAACAACATTTTCTTCACTTATCTTTAAAACATTTTTTTGTGTGAACCAGTCTTAGAATTTTGTGAATCAATCCATCAAACATAGAACCATTGGCTGAATATAGTGAATCATCCTGTGAACCAAACATCAGCAGTTTTGATCTTCTCTACTCACATGAGTGATGGAGCTCATTGCTTTAGCTGGTGTTAAGTAGTTTTGCCATGTGACACAGTACAAAGGTACAACAACACATTTAGGTTTGGAAGAATGATATTATCTATTAAATAAATATTTGCTGAATTAACGTGTTGCCTTCCTGTGTGAGGTTGCAGATCTAGTAATCAGTGACATTGCTGTGATATATTGCACAAATGTGCAGATAAGCAAAGTTATGACAACACAAATTCTGCTTTTTTGCTTCTCTATTCCGTAGAATGTCATTAAGCACTATGGAGCTCATTAACAATTTGAATTAAGTTGATCTGCTGGTTGCAAAAATCTTATAGAAAATTGGAGCGCTAGTATAACAAATAAATTTATTGTGTAGTAAAAATATATAGTAAAATTACAACATATACCACATAAGAGCCTAATGATTTGCATATAAATCACAACAGAAAACCAAGGATATAAGTCCTAAAAGGCGATATAGTATATAAACGTTCTCGCAGATCTTATAAAAAGGAGATATATCGTTATATGACAATCCTAAATTACAGCATTGGTAAAAAATCCGCTTGTCTCTGACTTGCACTTACAGCCCTGAGTTACTTACAACAGGGACGTGCACACGTATTTGTAGCACACTCCTTGGAGATACAGTGTATTTAGAGAAGGTCACATCTCCAGATATGACTCTTAAGGCAAATCTTATGCTGTTAGTTTATTGACCCCTCAATGTTAATCACGTTTATTTAATGACCACTAAAGTGCAATACCTGAAAAGGCAATAAGATCCAGCCAATCAGAGGCAAGCCAATTCGATTGCCTCCTTATGGATTACTTCAGGACAGAGGAAAAGAAGATTACATATGTATGTAGGTTGTTAATGAAGGGGGAAATAAGGGATTTAGGTATTTATTTAAAACAAAGGTTAAAACATGGGGTGTCTGTTTGTTTGATTTTTACTATTAGAAGCATTTTGGAACTACATGTTTCAACATGCACTGGCTGCCAGGGTCTGCTGGTGCTTGTAGTTCCAAAAGCTCCATCATGTTCTGGCAGTCATTGCACTTGCTGAGACTTGTACTTCTACAAGTCCCAATATGTCTAAGCAGTTAATTACTGGCAGAACTTGCTGGGACTTCTAGTTCCACAAACAAATTTAATGTTTTTTTAACACATTATCCTGAAACCCATTACCCACGGGTGACGGGAGGAGCCTCAGGACTAGTGAACACAGGGCTGAATTACCCTGAGGGAGGCAGTGCATATTTTGTGGGTCATGCTGACCAGGCTGGGACTGGTTCACATTCTGAGTGATGAGTGAGATATGAGTTATAGTGGGACAAACTCAGCCTGACATAGCCTGGTGCTGGTTGTCACTTTTGCAGCGGTACCAGATACTCTTTGTCCGCTACATTACTTGTAGCTAGCCTAGGCCACCATATTGGTAAATTATTTTAGAGGGGGCACCTTTTTTAAATATCAGAAAATGTAATTAATAGAGCTTGGATGATGACAGTTAATTTAGTCTGTTTTGTGGCGCTCAGGTAAGACTGGGAACACTTAAGGTCCAATTCTGTCTGTGAAATAGGTAATTTTATTTAGCCAATTTTTGCAAATAGGTGCAAGTTTACACATATACCTTCCAGTCAGGTTGTAGACTAAGTGGACCTCAGGGCGAAAAGGGCTTCTGGTGCCCCCACACCCCCAACAAAATCTGCAATTAACACAGGAGAGTGCTATCAGCTATTATATTTATTATGTATTGTAGTCCTTAATCCATGCAATTACATCATAACATGCTGTTCAAGTTTATGAAGTATCTGTTTAGTGTTTGTTTAGCACTTATAATTGCAGTGGTATCGGTGCTTGGGGTGATATGCAACCTGTTCGAGAATTCACAACACTTGCTCAAGATGACAGCTGTCAGAAAATCAAGCAATCTAGCTAGTCACCCCACCAGGACTACTGCATATCTTTCCCTTTTTCTGCAATAAGGCATTCAGTGAAAAGTTCAAGTCAATCAGAACAATTTATCTCACCTGTTTGTAGCCTTTATAAGTGCCTCAGGAGCAACAGTTTATTTTGGATATCTGTGCTTGTACTTTGAAGAAGACTTTTTTGGTTGGACTGTACATCAAGATTCTATGTTCTTCAATCTTTCAACCTAGGCTTTTTTCCCCCACTATTTTACCTTCTCCAATCTTTTGACCTTGGCTTCATTTCCCACTACTCTACCTCCTCCAATCCTTTGATTTGGCTTGGTACATCTCTATTCTACCATCTACAATCCATTGACTTCAGCTTATACCTTATTACCACCTCTCCCAGGAAAGTGGCTTTGCCAACCATGGTGTGTCTCTGATAGCTACTCACAAGTGGTGCTTTCCTGGAAACTTCCAGCACCGTGGCACTAGGGCCCTGATACCACTGCAATTATAAACAAATAATAAAAATACAAAATAATAAGTAAATGTGCTGCTCCTATGATAAGCGTGGGGTAGCACAATGACATCATAATGTCCTTAACACAAAGGGGAACTAGCGGTAAGCATAGCAGATATCAAAACCAACAATGTAGGGAAGGAACATGACGGTATATAAGTCAGCACCTGAAATATGTGGATGAACAGTAAACAACGTTGTAGACAGTAAAATGTATGTTCAATGGCTTTTTTTCAAACAGTATCAAGAAGTATAAAATGAGAGAAAAGTCTAAAACCCCTCAAACTTCACAAAAAGGAGACAGAAAACATATGCAAGGTAATTTACAGTTGACCACTGTGGGGTTTTTGTGTTAAACAGTTTATACCAATATGAAAGATAGCCAAACATAGTGTACATTGCATGACATTTCAAAATGGTAAAATAAGAAATGTTAACTTGTGGGGGGAAATCTAATCTGAGCATACAGTCCGATCTATGCTATGCACAGTGTTTTGGGATTTTTGCATTGCTAAAACATGAACTACATTTAAAAAAATATTTAATGATTATTTGTGTTTTTATAGCTGCATCATTTTGATGTTAATGAATTCTAAGACTAGTTGCCCAATCCTGAAAGTAATAGTCCGAGTCTCAGATATCCAAAATACATAGATGCATAGATACACTAATCCAAATGTGACCATGTGTGAAACGGCTTGCCAGATTTGGGCTGTCAGCTTCACTAAGGTCCAAGGAAATTGTAACTAAAGTTTAAAAGTAGATACAATCTATTAAATTAAATAATAAAAATTCAGAGATGACGACAACAGAACAGGTATTGTGGCAGTACAAATACATACATGTTAATACCTGTAATACATGTTAAATTTGCACAAGGAAGCTTTCATTGGCAAAAGATGGTGAATCTCAACACCAGCGAATCTTACCACCCTGCAAATTTTTCAATGATGAATCCCTGACCAGCAGTGTCTCAAAAGCCCATTGGGTGTATTCTAATGGGGTTTTGAGCTTGATGAATAGGATGTATAAAAAGATTACTATCCAATCGCTCAGCAAACAATTATTAAAATCAGAACATTTTGTTTACCTGCCATCCTCTAGTTCAATTATTTGTAGTTGAACACTGGTGTGCCTCCATTCGACCATGTTGCTTCTGATCAGTAGCCACTAGGACTCCATTGTAAACTTCAGCAGAAGAGGAGGAGGAAGGTAATGGGTAAATAGGGGAGAAGTGGAAGAAGAATTGTGAGGTAGGAGAAGGTGCGGGGCAGGAGGAAAAGTGGGTTACAAAGGGCACAGAAAAAAGTGGGTGGTGGAGACAAATGATAGAAAATGGTGGGGGATAGATAAGATAGGAAGGGTAAAGAGAGCAGGCCAACACACAAAGGACAAGTAAATAACACCCACAATGTAGAGAAAGGGACACCTAAAGGGGCCAGGACAAACAGTGACAGATTGAGAGGCAGAGGTGCACATATAATATTAGAGACCAGGGCACAAAGAGGGGGAAAAAAGGAACAGACATATGAAAAGAGGAGACTTAGATTTTCACACAAATAAAAGGGGAACGTAGACACACATAGGGAGATAGAGGGAAATAGACAGGGGAATGGATGAGAGACTGAACAGATGGGTAGAGAGACTGGCACAGAGAGGGGAAGGAGAGAGGCTAGCAGAGACAGGGGAAGCAGAGAGAAACTAGCCCAGTCAGAAGAAGGGTGTAGACACTAGCACATACAAGGAAAGGGCAGAGAGACTGGCACAGACAGTACAAGGTCAAAAAGGCTGCTGCACACAGAGGAAGGGCAGAGAGACTGACACAAGCAGGACAAGGTCAAAGAGGCTGCTGCACACAGAGGAAGGGCAGAGAGACTGGCACAGACAGGACAAGGTCAAAGAGGCTGCTGCACACAGAGGAAGGGCAGAGAGGCTGGCACAGACAAGGGATTCTGGCACTCACTGATTACTGTCTCCCTCCAGTTGAAGAGCACAGAAAATATGGAGCTAGGGCAGAATAAGCAAAACCATCTATGGCTGACCTTGGCCGTGACGCCTGCATGTTGTGCAAGCAAATTTGGAGGGAACTGTGTTTCTTTGAGCATTAAATATATTTTCTACAGTTATTTAGCCACCCTGTATTTTTCAGATACAATCCTATTGTCACTTTGTAATTGGGACATTAGGAGAAAGAATAGTTTACAAATAGCCACTGGGGTTAGTTTACTTAAAAAACAAAGTTAAAATTTAAAAAAACTTTTCACACATAAGGTTTAAAAAAAAGCCTGGCAGCAATGTGGTCTTAAAACTATAGCATTTGTCCAGTTATAAAAGCTGGAGCAGGAAACACACAGAGCAAAATCTTACAGGATACACATGCTTGGACACTTGGAATTAACCAGGGCAGGCTACAAAAAAAGCCTTACCCACATCCCTTCATGCTTAGGTCCAATGGCTTTTTTTGTCATTGTGTACCTCAGCTATTTTACTTGAACAAACTTTGTTTGTTAACCATACATACCAGTTTACTTGCATCTGGAGCCCCATGTTACTGCTGACCCTTTATTTTCCTAAGAAAGCTCATTGTATTTTTTATCACAAGTCATCAAATTATTCGCTAATGTAAGGTTCACTAAAGAAAGTGGCCTGCAAGATGATTGTTGTTTTACATGATGGCACCTAAATGATATTGATCTCTAGCTTTTATCTCTGTGGTTGATATTTCAAATGGTCCATCAGTGCAAACAATATAGAGGCATAGGACATTTCAGACTGAACACGCTACTGTATAATTCTAGACAAATGAATTGAACATAAATGCTAAATTATATACTTTTTACGTATTGAACATTTCCCACTCCATTCTAAATTCTTTGTTTCTTACATCATTATTAATGAATTTAGGAGCATGAAGTGACATCCACTGAAGTCAATTAACTTTTTTGTAATTCAACCTTTCAATTTTAACAAAAGTACATGTGTAAAGTGAGCAACTATCAATTACAGCTATTAAGGTACATTTTTTGTAAAGTCAGTAGCTTGTTAATGAATGTATGATTCAGATCTAATTTACATACCATGTTAATTGCTAGTTTTTAGAAAAAAATAAACCCTTTAAAACAATGAATAATATGATCCAGCAAGGCCATGTACAGGATGACAACTAATGGCACAAAGCCTTGCATTTTAATAGATTTTGGGTATGGATGAGGTTTTTGAAGTAACATAGTTGATGAGGTTGAAAAAAGACACCAGTCCATCAAGTTCAACCTATTTTGGATCTCCTGCGATCCCTCACTTATATTTGAAATTGATCCAGAGTAAGCAAACACCAAACTGTTTCAATTGTGAAAATAACCCCAGACCCAATATTGCAGTTCTATTTTTACCCTATGTCCACTACTATCCTTCAGTTTAATTAACGGTCAAATCCCTGGATACATTTTTCCACCAAAAATTTGTCTAACCCTTTCTTAAACATATCTATTGAATCTGCCATCACAACCTTCCCTGGCAGTGAATTCCAAATGCTAACCAGCACAAGGTATCACCTATAGTGAATTGTCATGTGATTTTCATAATTATCAGTCAATCTTGATATTTTTTATTTTTAATTCAAGTTTATTGAATTTTTAACATAACAAATATGAACAAAACAATGCCCTTCTCTCTTCATCCTGTAATAGTCCACTATACTGAAACAATATAAAGCATACAATCTTTGGCTGCCAACAGTATCTGTGTAGGCAGCAAATTCGTATTTAGGGAGTTAGAGAAAGTTAAAGTCTAGAATACAATAGATAAGATCTGATAGGGGCAGCACAGTGGCCTAGTGGTTAGCACATCTGCCTCACAGCACTGGGGTCATGAGTTCAATTCCCAACCATGGCCTTATCTGTGTGGAGTTTGTATGTTCTCCCTGTGTTTGCGTGGGTTTCCTCCAGGTGCTCCGGTTTCCTCCCACACTCCAAAAACATACTGGTAGGTTAATTGACTGCTATCAAAATTGACCCAAGTCTCTCCTTGTCTGTCTGTCTGTCTTTGTGTGAGTGTGTGCCTACATTAGGGAATTTAGACTGTAATCTCCAATGGGGGCAGGGACTGATGTGAATGAGTTCTCTGTACAGCGCTGCGGAATTAGTGGCGCTATATAAATAAATGATGATGATGATGATCTGCTGGCAAATCACACACACGATTCAGTTAAATAGGAGAGAACAGCTGCCCAGGATGATTTGATCAAAAGGCAGTCCAAAAATGTTACATTGGAGTGTACCTCTTTCTTTGTATCTCCTCCAGCAAAAAGGTGAGACACATAAATATAAATATTTATGTAAATATGATGTTATTTAGATGCACTTAGGGATCGATAGTATATAGTTTTACAGAAATATACTTTATTAGTAACACAGATAGAGGATCTGGTGGCAATATCACAAATTCTATTCCACTTTTTTTAACTCAAGGTTCTCGTCAAATTATAATCTCATTGGAGTTACCCACAGATTACTCAATGCAATGTACACTTACTATTCCTTCTATATATTATTACCTTTGTAATGCAGGAGTTTGCAAAGTTGGCAAATGAGGTCCCTGGATGATGAAGATTTCTTCAGTTTTTCAAAGGTGGTGAGCTGGGATGAAATGATCTACATAACAGTGATTTATCTGTATGTAAGAGGGGAGGTAAAATTCAGTTTATAAAGTAGCAAAGGTTTTGTTGACCCTATTTTCGGTAAGGTCAACTGCACACTTGGCTTCACTATTCCTCCGAGTAGCAAATGCCCTTGCATGTAGCTTTGTGGAAATCTTTCAATTATAAAAAAAACCTTTCATTTGTAAAGAGGGAAGAGGAGCTAGAATATAAGAATTATAATTTCATTGTATCATAAATTATTGATCGTTAATGTTTAGCTCACCTGTGTTAGTGGTTAATTAACATTCAAAGATTATCTTTTGCGCTCACTGACTAAATAAAACAATGATTCTATTATAAAATGTATAATGACCTCTATTATGAATCAATAAATACTTATTTTATTGTCCCTATGTAATCAAACTATAAGGTAAAAACAACATATAATAACAACAGATTAAAATAATGAATATATATACATACACAAGTATACCCCTGGATAAGCCAAGGTGGATAAAATAAGCACTGAAATCTCTTAACAATGGATAGATCACAGAATCAAAAATACATATTCCTGAGTTGCTAAAAACAGAAAATCCAAATAACAATAGTATATTGGGTACTGCCGATATGATATAATGGTAGTGTTCAAATAAGGTCCAATTCCAATAGCGGAGGGTGTATTGAAGATAATATACCTATTAGAGGATGGTATTGATTTATATATAACCCACAATTGGTGGGGCCAATACTTGCGATTGCGTGACTGGGAGTGATAAAGTCAGTCTCTTGTAGCGGTCCTGTTGCTGGCTTGCAGCGTGTAGCGTGCAGAGTAGTGTTCCAGATACTCCAGACAGCAGTGGGTGATCAGTTCCACTACTGTGAGGGTGAGTGAGAGGTCCACAGGACGCGTGTCGCTCGCTTCCGGTTCTGGCTTGCGCGTCTGAGGTCACTTCCGGTTGGTTACTATTGGCCAATAGATGAGATGTGGGCGGAGACCCAACGCGTTTCGTCTTACAAGACTTTCTCAAGGGAGGTAATTGCGATGTTGGTGGATGTTAATTTATAGAGCTCCCAATTGTGTATTGATCTCTGATTGGGTGCTCACGCTATTGATGTATCTTTGATCCGTGGTGATCGCGCTATCAGTATAACTTGGATCCGTAGTGTACCTTACTTCTCCAGATGTCCATATGCAGAAACTACATGGATTCTGGGAACTGTAGTGCAGAATGAAGCTTTGAGATATGTATCAATTCAAGATCATGTCATGACCTTTTGATTATCCATATGTACCATATATTTTGATGTGATTCTTTTAATAATTCAATCACCTGTATGTTATAATAATATGTTTGTTTAACAAATAAATATAAGGTACAGAATTGGGAATTTTCATGTGCATATATATGCATAGTAGATATTAATACAATTGTCTTAATTTACATCTTATCATGTCTAGACAATATTCTTAGCAACGATATTTACAAAGTGGTTATGGTGTTATTTCAGTATTCTTAGCAGCGATATTGACAAAAGTGGTTTTGGTTTTATTAGAGATGGTCACTGACCCCCGTGTTTTGGTTTTGGATTCGGTTTTGGATCTGGATTACCGTCGTGTTTTAGTTTTGGTTTTGGTTTTGCAAAACCGCCATTGCGTGTTTTGGTTTTGGTTTTGGTTTTGTTTTGCTATTTTTTTGGAAAATCCATGTTTTTGGGCCTAAATTAACCCAATTTAGTGCTCCAACTGTTTTAGAGACAAGTAATCTAATTGTTGAGGTAATAAATCATCCAAAAAAACAGTTTAATTCTTTGTTGGTAGGACTATTCTACACACAAAACAGATTGTCTTCCTCTCCATCTATGCATATTGGCAATGCAGCCATCGTCTTTGAATGTATATTACACCCTACACTTATAGTTAAATATGTAAAGAAATGGAAAAAGCCAGTTTGGTTTCTGTCTCTCAAGGCCCCCCTCCACTTGTATAAAATACCAAAAAATTCAGCCATTATAGACTGTACAATATTAATTGACATGGAGAAAGCCAGTTTGGTTTCTGTCTCTCTAGGCCCCCCTCCACTTGTATAAAATACTAAAAAATTCAGCCATTATAGACTGTACAATATTAATTGACATGGAGAAAGACAGTTTGGTTTCTGTCTCTCTAGGCCCCCCTCCACTTGTATAAAATACCAAAAAATTCAGCCATTATAGACTGTACAATATTAATTGACATGGAAAAAGCCAGTTTGGTTTCTGTCTCTCTAGGCCCCCCTCCACTTGTATAAAATACCCAAAAATTCAGCCATTATAGACTGTACAATATTATGAAAAATGGACAAAGCCAGTTTAGGGTCACTCTGTCTATGACACCCTACCCTTAAGGATAAATTGCCCTAACAGCAGCCTTTCAAGATGGTATGTGATATGGAAATGCCACAAGTCCCTTTCCTCTTTGGGGGTAGATTGCACCCTACACTTACATAGAAAGTTTTAAAAAGATGTTATCGGCATCATCTTCAGCTTAATCCTCACCCTCATCAGTGTGTACGTCATCATCACAGACTATCAATTCATCGCCGCTTGAATCCGCCATTAGAGAACAGTCAGTGCTTGGATGTCTTGGATGGTGAAGGCCTTCCTCGTGGAAGATGTAGTTCATTTTTATAAACATCATTTTCTCCACATTTTTGGGAAGTAACCTTCTACGGCGATCACTGACTAAGTTCCCTGCTGTGCTGAACACTCGTTCAGAGTACACACTGGAGGGTGGGCAGCTTAGGTATTGCAAAGCAAGTTTGTACATGGGTTTCCAAATGGCCTGCTTTTCTTCCCAGTAAGGAAAGGGACTGTCTGACATTTCCATATCAACTACCTCTTGAAAGTAATCCTCCACCATCCTTTGCATGTTTATACTCATATTGGATGGAGTTATGGGCAAAGTGACATATTTTTTCGAAAAATCCTTCAAACCAGCCCAGATGTTAAATTGTTCTGGTCTGCCACCTGCGACTTCCCTGCTTCTTTTTTGGAAATTTAATTTTTTACGAGCAACAGCTTGAGAAAGTGAAGGAGGACACGTCGTCAAGCCGAGGCCCAGTTCAGCGGCCAACTTGCTGAGCAATAGCTCCTTGCAAAAGTTCACATCTCGCTCATTTACAAGTAAAGACTCAATGTAGGTTTTAAACCTTGGATCAAGCACAGTGGCCAAAACGTACTGATCCGAGTTCAAGATCTTAATAACTCGAGGATCATTGTGAAGCGAATTAAGTACTTGATCGACAAGGCCAACATACTTTGCTGAATTGCTTGCTTTCAGCTCCTCCTTCATTTTCTCAAGCTGCTTTTCCAATAGTCTAATTAAAGGAATGACTTGGCTCAAACTAGCAGAGTCTGCACTGACCTCACATGTCACAACTTCAAATGGTTTCAGCAACTTGCACAGCACTGAAAGGATTCCCCACTGTGCAAGAGTGAAATACATCCCCCCTCCTTTCCCAATGTCATGACTTGTGCAATATGCTTGGATGGCTTTGCGCTGTTCCTCCATCCTCTGAAGCATGTACAGGGTGGAATTCCACCGAGTTACCACCTCTTGCTTAAGTTGGTGGCAGGGCAAGTTAAACTGCTCTTGGAGCTGCTGTAATCTCCTACATGCTGTGGCTGAATGCCTGAAATGGCCTGAAATTTTACGGGCCACCGAAAGCATCTCCTGCACCTCACGGTTATTTCGTAGGAAGCTCTGTACCACCAAGTTGATGGTGTGAGCAAAACAGGGAATATGTTGGAAATCACCCAGCTGTAATGCTCGCACTATATTGTTGGCGTTATCTGAAATGACATACCCTGGGGAGAGTCCGAGTGGTATAAGCCATGCATCAATCACATCTCTCAGTTTGCGTAACAAATTGTCAGCCGTATGCCTGTTAGTGAAGCCGGTGATAGAAAGAGTGGCCTGCCTGTGACAAATGTTACGTAGTGGTGTACATGCTGCTGCTGTTCCTGCTGGTGAAGGTGAATGACCAACCCAGTGGGCTGTCACAGTCATATAGTCTTTGGTTTGGCCACTTCCACTTGTCCACATTTCTGTGGTTAAGTGAACAGTGGGCAGAATGGCATTTTTCAGCGCAATCTCTACATTTTTACACACTTTTTGGTATAGTTGTGGAATAGCTTTACGGGAGAAATGGTGTCGCGATGGAATTCTGTAACGCGGACACAAAACCTCAATTAACTGTGAAAAACCAGCTGCGTTTATTGTGGAGATTGGACGCAGATCTAACACTAACATTGCAGCCATGGCGTCTGTGATTCGCTTGGCGACTGGGTGACTGCTGTCATATTTGCTTCCCCTCGCAAATGATTGTTTCACAGTTAATTGCTGAAATGTAGGACTGCTCATTTTATTAACCTGCCTCTGGGATGACGATTCACCCCCAGCAGCAGCAACAGCAGCAGCAGGACTAACGCTTTCTTCAAAGGAATCAATAATAGTGCCGGAGTCATCCAGCCTTAAGTGGGATGCCGGGCTAACTCCGAGCGCTACTGAGGATATTGATGAGGATGGTGTGGTGGGTGTATTTTGTAGCCGTCGGTATGTCGGTGAGCGGAGGGTCTTAGCTGATGAGGGAGTGCTTGTATTCTTTTGGGAAGAACTTTCAGCTTTTCCCAACACTTTGCCATGAACTCTCGTTAAATGGCGTAACATAGACGAGGTTCCAAGATGGTTAAGGTCCCTCCCTCGACTGACTGTGGCTTGACATACACTACAAATGGCTATACAATTGTTGTCTGGATTTGGGTAGAAATAATTCCACACATAAGAAGTGGATTTTTTTGTTTTATGCCCAGGCATGACAATGGCCTTTTTCTTGTCACGTGCCAGAACTGCTGCCACTGGTGCAGGACTTACACAAACAACCTCATCCTCATCAACATCCTCATTAGCGCCCTCGTCGCCTACAAAAAATCTCCCTCTCATCCTCTTCTAATTCCAAAGTGGCATCCTCAATTTGGGTATCACCGGCTACACTAGGGTTATTAAGGCATACATCAGCAGAATGCTCACGATTAGACATCCCACTGTTGGATGGACTCTCCACAGGGATTGTTGTCATTTGTGAATCAGAGCAAATATTCTCCTGTAATGCCTCACTGTTATCTTGCAGCTCGGCTTTGACGCGTAACAGTAGTTGTGCACCAATTGTAGGCTGGGTAACTTTTTGGGATCTGCCAATAATAGCCAAAGGTGAAGGCCTCATTCTCTCTTTGCCACTGCGTGTGTAGAATGGCATGCTTGCAATTTTCTTTTTATCGTCACTTAACTTTTGCTCAGTTACACTTCTTTTTCGCTACAATACAGTAAATTTTTTTTTGGTTTTTGTTTTTTGCACTAATTTGAAAACACTCTGTTGTTTGACATCGCCTTGGCCAGATGACGTACTGGGAACACTAACATCAGGACTGGTGACAGAACCTGGTTGCTCATTCAGATCATATGTGGACTGCTTTGAATCCATTCTGAGCGCAAACCACTGGGGAGTGCTAAAAATTATTTAGTAGATACTGCTGACAGTTATGACTTTTGACAGCCAGAAATATTAATGCACAATTAGGGAGGACACCCCAAAAGCACTGAGGAGTGCTAAAAATTATTTAGTAGATACTGCTGACAGATATGACTTTTGACAGCCAGAAATATGAATGCACAATTAGGGAGGACACCCCAAAAGCACTGAGGAGTGCTAAAAATTATTTAGTAGATACTGCTGACAGATATGACTTTTGACAGCCAGAAATATTAATGCACAATTAGGGAGGACACCCCAAAAGCACTGAGGAGTGCTAAAAATTATTTAGTAGATACTGCTGACAGATATGACTTTTGACAGCCAGAAATATTAATGCACAATTAGGGAGGACACCCCAAAAGCACTGAGGAGTGCTAAAAATTATTTAGTAGATACTGCTGACAGATATGACTTTTGACAGCCAGAAATATTAATGCACAATTAGGGAGGACACCCCAAAAGCACTGAGGAGTGCTAAAAATTATTTTGTAGATACTGCTGACAGATATGACTTTTGACAGCCAGAAATATTAATGCACAATTAGGGAGGACACCCCAAAAGCACTGAGGAGTGCTAAAAATTATTTAGTAGATACTGCTGACAGATATGACTTTTGACAGCCAGAAATATTAATGCACAAATAGGGAGGACACCCCAAAAGCACTGAGGAGTGCTAAAAATTATTTAGTAGATACTGCTGACAGATATGACTTTTGACAGCCAGAAATATTAATGCACAACTAGGGAGGACACCCCAAAAGCACTGAGGAGTGCTAAAAATTATTTAGTAGATACTGCTGACAGATATGACTTTTGACAGCCAGAAATATTTATGCACAATTATGGGGGACACCCCAAAAGCGCTGGGGAGTGCCAAATATGAAGAAAAAATAATAAACCTCTATCCTCCTCTCTGCACTAGCGATTTTGGTTAGAGCAATTGCAAGAACAATATTGTATTCTCTGTCCCTGCTCTAATTAGCCTATGACTACACCCTGCTCTCTCCCTCTGTCAAATGGCGATGGATTGCTGTGGAGGCGTGTATTTATAAAGTTGAAGTATCGCGAGAACCGAGCCCCGAGATCCGACGACGTCACAATGACGTTCGGTCTCGATTTGGATTCGGAACGGGCGGGAGAGTACCGAGCTGCTCAGCTCGGTACTCGGATACCCAAAGTTCGGGTGGGTTCGGTTCTCGGAGAACCGAACCCGCCCATCTCTAGGTTTTATACACATAAAAATTAATATGTGTATCAGCCAGTGGTATACTGATTTGAATGCACACTGATACCAAATACTTATTATGAGTTATTGCATATGGGATCAAGGTGGTAATATTCATCCATTGCATCTGACAGGCATAATGTTAGTGATGTAACCTCTTTCAGTTGTATATAAGATTCCACAGTAGTTCAATATGCGTTGTTATGATCCCATAGTGATCTGTTATGGTGATGGTCCCAGTATGTTTCTCTGCACAACCACCTGCCCATATAAACCAATATTGACACTGTCCAAATAGAGAGACGAGTTCCTACTGCACTAGGTGTTCTCGAGTAGTCTCCCATCCCGTTACTGAACAACTAGCCACCCGTACATTTAGAAAACAAGTAGATGTAAACAGTTTCATCCTATCCAACAGTAACCACCATCCTAACTGGCTAAAGAGCATTCCCTTTAGCCAGTTCACATGTATTCGCCGTAACTGTACAAACATGAATGATTACATTACACAAAGTAACATTATGAAACAACAGTTTCTAGAAAAACAGTATAATGAAAAAATTATAGACGAGGCCTATCAGAAAGTGAAGAGTACAAGTAGGAACGATCTTTTGAAGTACAAAAATACATTAGAGACAAATGGCACCATATCTCCCAAGATAAACAAACCAGAACCCATTTACTTTGTATCCAACTACTCGGGAGATGCAATCCACATTAAGAGAATTCTATACAAGCATTGGAATATCCTTAAACAAGATTCAGTATTAGGCCAGATACTTCCCAAATACCCACAATTGGTTTTCAAAAAGGCACCTGATGTGGTTTATTTATTACATACGTTTTACTTGTGTATGTATATATATTCATTATTTTAATCTGTTGTTATTATATGTTGTTTTTACCTTATAGTTTGATTACATAGGGACAATAAAATAAGTATTTATTGATTCATAATAGAGGTCATTATACATTTTATAATAGAATCATTGTTTTATTTAGTCAGTGAGCGCAAAAGATAATCTTTGCATGTTACTGTATTACTAGGGAGGGATCCCTGGCTCTGTTTGCAGCTCCTGCAATCACCAGGAGGTGAGCGCTTAATCTCCATCCCTTTCTATTGGTTAATTAACATTGGAACCTAAGTTTCTCTCAGTGCTGTACTGTTTTCTTTCCTTTTTCACATTTTATATGTGCACCATCTACTCTCCGCTTTTTCAATTAGATATGATCCCTACTTGGTCAGTGTTTATCAATATAGATAGTTGTAGGCTTTGTCTCAAGGCTAGGACTTTGCCAGTGTTTAACATTCAAATTAAGTAAGGATATTATTCTATAGCTACCACATATTGAGTGATTTTTCTCTTCCTTTGGTATTACCGACCAATATGTGGCTTCAGAGTAAAATTTTGGACAGTTCTTTGACCTTTTCAAAGAACTAGCAGAATATCAATTGTAGTTGCATGTGGAGAGAGTCCATCCTCAGGTAAGGATATAGCTTTGGTCAATCAATTTTTTAAAATAAAATAAAGTTAGTTAAACAAAAAGTCCCAGTGTGAAGGGATTTGTTTTTTTGCCAAGAATCTTGATGTCTAGGTAAAATTCTCTGCTTCTGGTGATTGAATTTGGCAAGAGATCAGTGAAGATGTTGTTTGTCACATATTTCTTTGATAATTATTTAACATTAAGTAATGAATTATTAACATAGCGTCTCTTTGCTCGTAGCAGGAATATGTTTTGCTTTGAGCAATTTTTATATTCTGTCAATTTTAAAATAGTCTGGATGAATATCAAGGAAGAGGTGATACTTGAATATATCCTGTATGGATTTTACCAGTTCATGAGGCTTAACTTGCTCATGGATTACTCTAGATTTGAGGTTCATTCAATAGACTTTATCTTCAATACCATATAATTTGAGAATCTAGGGTATGTCACATTTACCATATTGTAAAAGGCATTACAAATTTTACCAACTGTGTGCTGAATATAATCTGATCTCTCCCCATTTTATCTCTTCTTTTACCACTTAGATTAAATGTTTTAAACTACTCTGTAGTAGATATTATTTTAATTTTATTTCTGCGACAGGGCCTGTAGTGCATTTCTGCCATTATATACTGCTTTGCTTTAACACCAATAGCTGAAAAACAACACATATGAGTGAGACAGACAGACAGAAAGAGACAGAGAGAGAGAGGTAAGAAAACAAGCTGACGTGGCATTTCCAGGCAGATTGACAAATTGCATGGTCAAATTCTGCAAATCAGTCACAAGTCAAATATTGAAAGCTTCACTTAACACTGGTGAGAATAATCTGTATCTACACAGATTCAGCAGCTCTTACTGCTGAATCTGTGACGGTCATGTGATCACTATGGTTTTTAAATGCATAAGTACCACTTATACCTCAGTTCTTTGAATTACCTGCACTAGTGATTATGTAACTAAGGAGTCCCAGGCTATCAATGACAGCCCAGTTCCAAATTTGCAGGCATTGATGTGCAGTCCTTAGTAAAGCATTATTTTCTGGCTTTGCAGATAAATCCTCTCAAATTGGTGTTTCTCCTACTCAGAAAACTGTATTCTCACTCTGGTGGGGGGAAGGGCGGATATAATATGGCAGTAGACATAGTTTGTACATGCCTAACTGTACACTGGACCACACTGTTCAGTAGTGTACAATACACAATAGGTTTTCATGGAATTAAGTATATTAGCGAGGCCAATAAGCCAGCTAAGCTTTGCAATATATATATATTTATGTACATTATCTACCACTTCTGATTTATAGGTGTATTAAAACATTAGACTATTGGTTTCTTATTTGGGTTTCCCTCATTTGTCCTAGAGATTTACAATTGTCAATGTGGTTGAGAACCCCCAATCCATTCTCACAAGAAAAACTTAAGTTAAGGAACACCAGACAAGATAATCACTTTTTAAAATTTAGTAGGCAGCAGGTTACTAAATTTAATCCAGTAAAATGTAATATACACTGCAAGCTAATTTTTAGGCATATAAATCTGCAAATATGTGTTTGTGAATTAATTCCTAGAAATAGAAAAAAATCTAAGACATTCAGTGCTGAATTATGCTCAAAGATCTGGAGAGCATAAATCAATAAAATAACATTCAAACTACAATATATGATAAACACATAAAAAGTAAGAATGTAAGTCCATATATCATAGTTCTTTATGTAAAGTGATCAAACCGAAATTCCATAGATGGTGATTGGGGTAACACTTAATCTCAATGGATCTCTATTCAAAGTGAAGAACACCTCACCATCACCTCCGTGTTATAATAAAGGTTGGGTTCCTACCAGATAGTATATATTTGTAGGCATTCAGAGATATCTTTAGATCCTTCCTCTCTGTTTGTTGTAATTGTTCTGGATGTGTGCCTTTTACAAGATGGTCCTTCAAATTAGAAGATCTTCTCTAGAGTTTGCATCCTCATCCATGAGAGCTGACTCACTAAGGCAGCTGAAGATAACTCTTGAAATCGTGTTGTAAGGCACGATTTCAATTTTGCCGAATTCAAAGATAAAGGGAGTTGAAGTGCGCAGCAGCTCCGTTTTGGTTATCTTTTTGTGTACTGAGTGCTGTTAGTGGTGGTTATTCTTTTATCTTATTCCTAGAAATAGTTGACATGGCTCAGAAGAGCTGTTTAAATCAATGTGTTGTGTTTGTGTTAAACTACCCTGAGAGGGCTCGTAGATGAGAGCCTGGATCCATTGTAACACACTTGTATCATTTATGGCAGGTTGCAAATGTGAAAACCTTTGAAAATATCTCTTTCAAGACAATGGAATCTAACACATGTCTGGGAGGCCCCAGACATGCTGACTGCACTGCTATGGATGTTTATTTGCAAACTGCCGTAAAACATCTGGGCCCAGCGGACATTACAACCAAAATGCAGCTTATACAGCAGTACTAGGAGAAGGAAGCTGCAGAATGCCAGCGCCAGTCTGCGTAGAGGCATGCTGCTATGGAGTCAGCGGAGAGGTATGCTGCTATGGAGGCAGCGGAGAGGCGCGCTGCTATGGAGGCAGCGGAGCGCCAGGCGGAACGTCAGGCGGAACGTCAGGCAGAAAGAGAAGCTGCCGAGCGAGAGGCAGAGAGGAGATGCCAGCTGGAGCATGCCAAGCCCCAGAACATGCTGACTGCAGAGACCGGGTTATATGTTGATAACAAATTCAAGCTGAATAGGGTCACAGGAAAATATCATATAATTTTCTCCAATATCATACTTACCAGAGGCATGTGTGGTATGCAGATGAAGGGGAACTTATGACCTGTTTTGTGGAAGTAAAATCATGTTTGTAAGTCATAGTGGTGAAACGTTAAGACAGGGTACCATAAACCTGATTTTAAAGGTGACAGCAGAGTCATAAAACCCTAATTTGCATTCTCACAGACCTGTTTGTTCTGACCTCACAGGAAGGGGGGCTGTGGGCCCTGCAGCTTGCTTTTAAAACTGCACTGTGACATACACTCTCTTGAGATCTCTATGTTCATATATATATATATATATATATATATATATATATGTTTATAGACATACAGAGAGAGTGAGAGTAAGGGAGAGAAAATATAAACAAGGAATTAAGACATACTGTCATAAAAATAATTTGCTTAATTCACTCTGAAACATTTAAGGAATCAAAGTGTTTGCTTTCGATAACAAATGCAAAACAAATTATGCTTCTTTACCCCATGGCAAATAGTCATTCTAACTAATTAGGTCGGAGACCAGTTACCATTCTAAGCACATTACATCAATAATACATGATTTTTGTTAAGCCCTGCAAACTGTAATTTACTCCAACTTCAAAGAACAATGGTGCAGATGATTAGCCATTTAGATATTCTTTTTATCAATGGCAATATTTGTTCTGCCACTTGCCAATACAACATGTTGCATGAAATCTATAGTTTTATTATGAAGCTTGATAAAATATGCTCTGTTGTCAAATATAATAGGATAATAATGAATGCCTACAATATATGAGGCCATTATGCAAATTGCACAGCTTGGTTGTCTTTTCAAAAATAAATAACTACTAATTATTAGCACAATGGAAGCATGACAGGAAATAAATAGTCATTCATTTTCACTTAATTTGTGAGTATCTGGTTTATGACCATTACAAAGAGAAATAAAGAAATGTTGTATTACTGTAATATAGATTAATACATGCAATTTTTTTCAAGAATATTTGTGCCTGCCTAACAAATTACATTAAATAGTATTCTAAATTAAAATGTAAAATATTGCAATACTTATACATAAAGGTTACCTCTTACTAAGCAATAATACTGTAGATTGGCACTGTGTCAAGGCTAAGATAGTAATCTACAACAATAACGATGTCACTAAGTTAAATGGGAGGACCACTTTCACACAATTTTTCCCTGTTGCATCTTCCTCCTGAGTAGCAAATAGGAGCTGTAGGACCAGATCCCCATCCCCATTAGCTGGACCATGAACTCATTGCTCTGTGTAAATGCAGCACAGGAAGAAAGAGTCCACCCATGGAGTAAGCATTGGAAAAATTATTCTACTTAGATAATGGATTACATCTGATGTTGAAGTTTTAAATAAAGGATTTACAGGATAGCTGTAAATAATATACATTTGCAGTGGGGAGAATTTACACTACAATTGTTAATGAGGCATAAACAATTTTGTGGGAACATTTTGTGAATCACACTATATTGGTCAATCATGCTAAAAAGTCTCCTACAATTGGTCATTACCCACAATTCCCTCAGCCAAAGGAATATATTATGAAGTAGGTTCTGCTCAGTTTTTGAGGAGTAAGGTTATATTTATTCAACTTTGTGATTATCTTAAAAATCAGTATTTTGCAAATGAGAACAGTAGTAAAACTGTCTCTTCTCTATTTCTTTGGCTGAGTGAACCAGTAAGAGCGTTATTATAAAATGAGGTATTAACCACTGTCATAACTAGTTTTTGTAAGGCAGTGTTATAGTACAGATCCAAAGAGTGAAAGGATACATATCACCATAGAAATTAGAGACTTAGGATCACTTCTTACTTGCCCCTCTTAATTAACCAAGCTTCCGGAGCCAATGACATGTGGATAACTCACTGTAACCTCAATGGGAGCACTGTTTGAGTTAAGATCTTATCTTATAAAATGTTCAACAAGAGATCACACACAATGTGTATTAAATCAACATATATTTAATACTGGATTCTCAACCTGGAGAACCAAAGGTATTGCTTCAATTAAATATGTATTCGATCCTGGAGGCATCCTGCTTACTTTTCAAAAACATAAAAACATTTTTAACCTGCATAATGCCCATTTCTTTATGTATTTACAGTTATGTCATTACATCATGGCACACACGGATAAATAAACTATTTCTCCCCACATCTAGTATGTTAGATGACCTTTTACATTTCTCTAAGAGGCAGAAATTCAGAATTAGACATCTTTATCAAGCTTTACTCCCATCTGATATGCCTAAAATTTGGGCTACTACACATAGATCCTGGTTGAGGGACTCTCCTAAACTTGACCCTGATATAGACTTGCTTAAATATAACAATTTTTTTTTTAAAAGGCTTCATTTTACAAGACTACAAGAGACTCATATAAAAATTCTTAACCGTACTTGTGTATCACAATATCAAAGAAGATGTTATGTTCCGGAAGAATCCGGGCTTTGTCCCAAATGTAAACATACCTACGCATCTTTCTTTTATAACATCTGGCAATGTAGAAAAATCCATAAGTTCTGGAATAAAATACTAAACTTTTTATCTTCCATCTTGGGTACTCCTCTTCCAAATGATAAACATGACATTTTCTTATGCCATTTTGATAATTGGGCCCATCTTATCCCTCTCAGAGAATCTCAAGATGTTAAACCGTTCATTACGGTCACCATCACGATAGCTAAATTAGCTATTTTCCGACATTGGATCAAAACATCTCCCCCATCTTTATCAGAAGTGAAGCATGAACTTTTCAATACATTATATTTTACCAGATATTGAGAAAGGGGTGGAAAGATTCCACAAGAAATGGGGCCCTTTTATTGATTCCCTTTCGCCTAACACTCAAGAAGAAATTTTAAAGATGTTTGAAAACACGACATGGTCCCTCCATCGCGCTTTGGAGAGAAAATGATACAGGATTAATGTGTCTAATATTGATAATGTAGGTTTTGTGTGGAGGTGCAGCCTTTGGATCCTTCATTCCTCCCCCCCATCTCTTTCTCGTGCCCACCACCCCCCCCCCCTCATTTACACTTCATTTTTGAATCTATGGCGTGTGGTGGAGGCGGAGGGGCATGATCACCACTGACCGTTATATTATACTCTCAATTGATGTCCATAGTCTCCATTCCTGTTGTTGTTATTGTTGTTTTTATTTTCTGTGATATGTCTTTTATCACCTAACTGAAAGCTTCCAATTTTCTTTTGTAAAATGTCAATCTACTTCTATTATTCCCAGACTCACTCTTACATGCTGATTAAGTAAATGTTAAAACTTATAACTTTCTATGATGATCTCCACTAACCTTATGACATTGAGACCTAAAAGATTTAAAGTGAGTAAACATTGTATATCATATGTTTGTAAACAAGATACTGCTCAAACATCTGTTACACATTCGTGCCTTGTGACATGCCCTGATCGGATGTTGTTTTTCCGATGTTATTATGTAATTGGAAAATTTCTAATAAAAATTGTTATAATAAAAAACAAACAAACATATATTTAAGTTTTAGTGGCCCCTTAATGTATTGATTGGTTACTTTAGTGTCCCCTACAACCAAGAAGGAAATTTAATGTTCGAAAGATCACATCTTTTTTTTAGCATCAATAATTTTTATTGAAATGTTTTTGCAAATATATAGAGAACAGAAAGAGTCAGGGGGGGTGGAGGGGACAAGGGAGGGAGGGTAGTTGCTTAATGAGTGTTACAATATAAATTAATTCGAAGGCTGTAAGGATACAGAGAAAAATGGCAAAACATTGTAAAAAGAAGAAACACGTCAGTGCACATTGTGTTAATGTAGACCTTCCTAGGGACAAAACAAAGTCATACCAGGGGAAGTCAGGCACAGCTAAGGATGAATGAGTGGGAGAGGGGAAGAGGTTGCTCTAGTTGCTCCAGACCCCCTCTGTGATGTACACATGCCATTAGAACCACTTCATTATAGGGGCCGAAGCAAAAGTAGAATAGGGCATGTCTATTGTCTCCATTTCAAAGCTGTGCTGGATTTTAGAGATGATTCTAGGCGGGTTAGGAGGTGCAGCAGACTTCCAAACTTGGGCTATCTCTGCTATGGTTGTGGTCAGGATATGACCTAGGAGATATCGATCATGTTTAGAGACAGAGATGGGATAAAGGTTGATCATCACTACAACCCTGGTCCATATCAACAGGTCCACTAACACGATGGATATCAAATCAAATACCTTTTGCAAAAGTGGTTGTATGATTACAACCACTTGTGACATGTCCTGATTGGATGTTGTTTTTCAGATGTTATTATGTAATTGGAAAATTTCTAATAAAAATTGTTATAATAAAAAAAAAAATCAACATATATTAAGGTTTTAGTGGCCCCTTAATTTATTGATTAGTTACTTTAGTGTCCCCTACAACCAAGAAGGAAATTGAATGTTCGAAAGATCAAATCTTTTTTTTTATCATCAATATTTTTTATTGAAATGTTTTTGCAAATATATAGAGAACAGAAAGAGTCGGGGTAGGGGAGGGGACAAGGGAGGGAGGGTAGTTGCTTAATGAGTATTACAACATAATAAATTAATTTGAAGGTTGTGAGGATACAGAGAAAAATGGCAAAATATTGTAAAAAGAAGAAACACGTCAGTGCACATTGTGTTAATGTAGACCTTCCTAGGGACAACACAAAGTCATCCCAGGGGAAGTCAGGCACAGCTAAGGATGAATGAGTGGGAGAGGGGGAAGAAGTTGCTCTAGTTGCTCCAGCCTCCCTCTGTGATGTACACATGCCATTTAAACCACTTCATTATAGGGGCCAAAGCAAAAGTATTGCTTCGGCCCCTAAAATTCGGCCCCTATAAATATCTATTGTCTCCATTTCAAAGCTGTGCTGGATTTTAGAGATGATTCTAGGCGGGTTAGGAGGTGCAGCAGACTTCCAATCTTGGGCTAACTCTGCTATTGTTGTGGTCAGGATATGACCTAGGAGATATTGGTCATGTTTAGAGACAGAGATCTCCTCCTGGATGTCCTCTCGATTCCTCAAACTTAACCTTGCCAAAACTGAACTCATAGTCTTTCCTCCCCCTCACACCTTGCCCCCTTCTGACCTCTCTATCACTGTCGACAACACCTCTATCTCCCCTGTCCCCCAACTTCGCTGCCTCGGTGTCATCCTCAACTCCTCTCTCTCCTTTGGCCCTCACATTCTCTCTCTTGCTAAATCCTGCCGCTTCCAGCTGCGTAACATCGCTCGCATCCGGCCCTTCCTCTCCCAAGATGCCACCAAATGTCTTGTTCACTCTCTGACCATCTCCCGCTTGGACTACTGTAACCTCCTCCTCACTGGCCTCCCCCAATCTCATCTTGCTCCCCTTCGATCTGTTCTTAACGCAGTCGCTAGGCTCATCTTCCTCTCTCGCCGATCCTCGTCTTTCTCCCCCCTCTACCTTCAAGCTCCTCACTCTTACTTACAAGGCCCTCATCAACTCCACTGCACCCTACATCTCCACCCCCTCTCTATTCATGCTCCATCCCGCCCTCTCCGATCTGCCAATGACCGTCACCTCTCTTCCCCCCTGATCACCTCCTCCCATGCGTGTATCCAAGACTTTGCCCGCGCTGCCCCCTCCACTGGAACAAGCTCCCTCCCTCCATCAGAACTTCCCCTAATCTGTTCAGGTTCAAACGGGCTTTAAAAACCCACCTTTGTGTTAAAGCCTTCCAGTCTTCCACTTAATTTCCTACCTTTTCTTCTGCCTCTTCCCCTTCATTCCCCTTCCCTGTCGAAGTCAGCAAATTGGATAAAGTAATTTCAATTAATATCAAGCAAACTTGATTGTCTGTGTCTGAAATTATGCGTAGAGCACGCTACCGCGTGAAAGGACGTATCCAGCCGCAACATGTGGCAATAAACAGTTTCTACACTTTTACACACATTCGCACAAACATAAACATTTGTAAATAGTACACATTAATTGTAGTTGCAACACATAGTCATTTATGTCAAAATATAGTAGAATTCATGTTTAATAAAGAAGGTATATGCATACTAGTGAAACCAATGGTTCAGGTTAAGGAAAATGTGTCATGTTTGATATCATATTAATCCCCTTTACATCAGCAGCTGTCCGGTGCATTCGGCGAAGAGATCGTACATGGCATACTCTAGTTATTGATGTTAGGGAATAAACCTTTAATATGATTCTGACTGTAAAATGCTAATAGACTGGTTGTAATTGGCGTTATGGCGGGAAGAACAGAGCTCATCCCCTGGAGAGATGACCCCCACTTTTGGATTCCTTAGATTAAACCAGCCTATGATCTACAACCCCCTGGACCTTCCTTAAACCTGGACCAATAGAAGCAAGCCACATCATATGCATTGTTTTACTGTATTTCTGTTTGCATATAAGCATGAGCCTCACATCCAGTGAACAGACTTCTTGTCCACAGACTTCGGGATTGAATGACTGTTCGCTGGATCCAGAGCGCCTGCGATAAGTAACGGCTGTACTTTTTATTATTTCGCTACTTTTTGAGAATAAATATTTGTGCGTTGGAAACACAAATCGAGATTCGACAATCGTTATTGGATAGCAACAAAACGCTCTTAACATCCACTATCCTCCGTTCCTCCTTCTCTCCCTCTCTCCCCCATGTCTCTCTGTCTGTCTACCCCTCCCCTTAGATTGTACGCTCCTTTTTCGGAAGTAAATTTCTAAACAGTGACATAGCATAATCCTGAAAGTCCAAACCAGAGAGTGATTCCAAAATGCCTCTTATCTTAATGTTATTCCTATGTGAGCGGTCCTCATGATCAGCAACCTTATCCTTAAGGAATAAGACCTGCTTAAACCCCAAGCACTGAAGCTTGTACGGCACAGCAAAATGCTTGGGATCAGATGAACTTTGAAAAAGTCCTGAGCAATACAGGAGGAAACGCGTCATATGCCTGTACTGATCATTGGCTTTAGTTTCTGTTACTAATGGCACGTAGTTAAAGCGGAACTATTACGTCCTCTCCCCGTTTCCATCCAGTCCGAGAACGAGGTAACACCTATTGAAGACGGCCGTGAAAGAAGTTAAGATATCGTATCTTAGTTTCAGCAGCAGTATCTGTCACTGTATGTAGAGTACTTACTGGATTTAAGTCCCTCTGTAGGGTAATGAAACACTTCTAAGTACTGGGAAGAAGTTTGTTTGCCTCTTCTTGAATTTGGATTGTGTATATCTTTTGTGACATTTAAACGGAGGAAAGGCTTGTACAGTACCTATGCCTGTGATGTTGGGACATTCATCTCCCTAAATATTGGTCTAGGATTCCTAAGGAGAGTTAAATTGAATTCTGTTCTTTGGTGTTCTTATTTGGACTGTGTACAAATCAGTTTCAGTGGTGCTACAGACTACCTAGAAGACTTTGCATATTAATATTTTTTATGTAATTTGTACATTTATTTTTGGTGGTGCTAAAATTTAGTTTATTTATATTTATTGCATTTTATTTTATTTAAACATACTTTTTTATACATTATTAAGTTTTCCTTTTGTAGCTATTTTTTAATAAATTGTATAATTTGTGTATTAGATGACCAATCCCTTAGTTTCTATTTTAATGCAGATATTTTATTATTAGGAGTATATTTATTTGCACAGCGCTCAAGTTTTTCTTTTGTATGTCAGACAGGGGTATTGTTGCATGTGACCAAGGCGAGACGCAGAGCAGGCCTCTCAGAGAACAATGACAAATGACGTGTACGCAATCGGTTGGGAAAACATATGGGAATCACTCTATCTATTCCTTTGTGAGTATCATGCTGGTCTTTATCTTGTTCAAATGTTAGTGTTGTTTAACTTTTCCTGTTGCTTTGGTCTTGGACGCTCGTCTATTGGAGTTAAAGTTTAGTTTATGTGAATTGAAGTATTCTGGGTTGATTGCAGCTGGAGGATGTATATGGTAAACAGCCCAGCACAAGTGAGATATATACAAACCGGTTCACAGAACTTACCTCTGCCTTCACTCAGTCAATAGCGAGTCTCAAGAACAGGGCTTTAGTACATTGCAAGAGCACTCCAGAAGGATATGTAAGCCACAGGGGCCCCTATACGCCAGTTAATGGTAGCTTGTAGATCACCATCACCATTTTGGCAGGAAAAACAGCACCTGGGTAGCAACATTGTGGGCAATGGGCTGGAGATCCACTCATTTGAGTCCAGTCAGCAGAGGGGTGGAGGTGCACGTGTGCCAGGTATGGCACTTTACTGATCTTTGGGGATGTGTTGGTCTCCGGGGAGAATTTCAGGTCTGCCTGCGTTGAAGGTGCCGGCTTGCCATTCATTTATGGAATGGAGTCTGGTGTACAGAATCAGTGACTTGCCGTGCGGTCACACAGCCACACCCCCACCAGCGAGGTGAGTTCAGAGGCAAGAGAGCAGAATAGGTTGGGCACTGGGGAGCACAGGCACAACCAAATCTCATGTGGACCATGCAGTCGGTGTCCATGGCAGCTTACCCCCGATTAAGAGCCCTGAGGGGAGTCCAAGTGGGGGAGGCGGGATCATGATGCTGCACCAGGTAGACCGGAGCTTCCTGCGCTCAGGAAGGATATGTCCAGAGGTCCCACCAATGGCTGAAGATTCTCCACAGCCTCCTAGGTTGGATAAAATTAGGCTAAGTCAGGAAATTAGGTGGAAATCCCTAGAAATTAGGTAGGTGTCCGGAAATCTTATAGAATGTGACCAGTCAGTATGGCTTCCAAACCACGCCCATTTCCATACTAGTTTTTAACAAACGTTCACATCTTTAAATGTAACACAGCTGGCGTATAGGACTTATGGTTGATGCATGTGCCATAAACATAGGATAGATATAGGAATTAAGACTTGTGCTTAAATATATTTGAATTAATTTTAAATAAATACATTTTTGCAAGCAATCTATTTTCCTGGACATGCATTGAGAAGGAAAATGCGACTACAGATATGAAAGGAGAACGGTAGAAAATGAAAAACAATACATTATATTCTGAAAATAGAGACAGAGTGAGGCAAATAAAAGTAAAATAATAATGTTTATGAGGGTGTTCCATGGTTTGCAAATGGTCAAAAAGCTTTCTGTCTACTGACAAATGGTATTTTTACACCATCAGATGTGGTGGAAACTGAGCTTAGGTCTATATTTTCAATTATATGGATCATTTCCTGGACCATTTTATATGGGAAATTGCATTTCTGTGCATTTGTTATGTGTTTTGCGGTTGATGGAAACAATTAGGCATTATTTACACAAATAGAAATGTATTCTGCACATGCAACTTTATTGTCAGGAAAAAAAAAGTTTTAGTTGAAAATTTGTAAACCTGTTAGAAATAATTGATTACTTTCTCTCAAAGTGAAATACAATTAAAGACTAAAATGGTCAATTAGTTCTAGAAGGCCAATTGGCCAAAATGGACCTTAGTGTATTTGTGTGGTAGAGAATTTTAACTGTAAGCTGCTGTGAATGATAAATAGTTTCTGTACAGTACTGCTTAAAATGATTACACTATATGAATAAATATCAAAAACAATTGTAGTGAATTGTACAGTGAGTTTTAATTAATTCACTGTTAATTGATCTATACATACAATGATATTTTCACATTTCCATAGAGTTTAATTCTATATGTGTTTAATCTGATAACTTGATAAATATTATTTGTAAGAGAAAAGAAGAGGACCGCACCAGGTAGTCCACCACTCTGTCCCCAGAGTATATATATTAATTTAGCTCAAATGGCATGAAACATATAGTCTGAGGGTAGGTGCACCCGATCATTGAGTTTAATATACACCACAAATAAAGAGAGAGAGAAAGAAAAAGAAATGATCATCTGGGGAACTCACTGTGGACATGTATGTTTTTTCATTTGTATTTGAGTACTGTTAAAAATAACTTTATTTAATACTTTGTTAAAACATTCTAGTAGTGAAATATTAAAATGTGTACATTGAAGATCCCATGAAATAAATATAAACTGATAATATTATAAAATCTTATTTTCTAAATAGCATTTTTGGTCTAATTACCAAATAATTGGCTAATTTATAAAAACTGATACACATTACAAATAGGACCCGTGCAATTCACAATTTCTATTTTCAAAATAAATTTATACACAGACATCAACTCCACTATTTATATCTGTCTCAAAGATACTTTGATCTAAAGGCTTATGCTTAAATACATGAAGGTAGTTTCTAAGGTCACGAGAAACATGCTTTCAGGTGTGTCCAACTGCTGCCAGGCAATATATATATATATATATATATATATATAGCTGAGCTTCTAGCGTAACATTCACCTGACACTATAGCACCCCCTTATCATCCCCCCACATCCCCCTCCACCCCCCTTTACCCCCCACCCCACCCCCCGGCAAAGACAACCAACTACCCTGGCCCAAGCAGTAATCTGGTTGGGTGATGCACACATCTACCAGCAGTTACCCAATGGTGTCACTTTATGTTGGTGACCACCATCCTGATGTCACTGAGACCATACTGTATAAAAATGTTAGTCCAGCAGGGCCTGTTTTATCTGTTCGAGTCTGCAGGGACATGATAACACAGAGGTCCCTGGGATATGCTTATGTCAATTTGCAGCAACCTGCAAATGGTGAGTATGTGCATGCTTCGCGTTCTAATATGTAAAAAAGCCATCACAGTTGTCACTCTCCTTGTTGTAATCTCTTTACCTATGCCTAAAGTTAAGAAAGTGAAGAAATAGAAAAGAGTTACTTTTTCTGCAGTCACACCTATTTACATTAATGATGTTTATGATTACAACAGGTGCTTCATTTGTCCCAGGGAATTCTGACATAACGACACTTCTTCGCCTTACTTCATTAAATGCAGCCAGGATATGAAGCACAAAGGAGAGCAGGTAGGGAGGGAGAGAGGGGAATACCTGCAATGAAGATAGGGGCACATAGGAACAGAGAATGGAAACAGATAAGGAAAAAATAGAGGATAGCATGGAAGATATAAGGGAGATATTTTCTAAGGTTTCATTATACTATTATGGAGATATGAGGGGAAATGTGAGTACACAAAGGGGACACGAGGGAGACAGAGGAAAGGTAATTTTACACAATATAGGTGGGGGGACACAGTCTTGCATATTATATTATGTTTATATATTAGACTATATAGTGTTAAAAGGCATTTAAAATTAATTTCTCTTGATCAAAATCCATAAACCTTTTCGGGCTGGCTGTTCATTTCAAAGTGAAAGTTCCATTCCATCACTTCTAAATGTCTACTTTGACCTCTCTCTCTCTCTCTCATTATATATATATATATATATATATATATATATATATATATATATATATATATATATAGCAGCAAAGGGAGATATTTAGCTGGCAATATGCAGAGAAAGGCTCCAGGGGGGATATATGTGTGACAAAATAATATTTTAAAGTTTGATTTCACTTACATGGTTTGATGTGTCTTTTCCTACAGCAGGCTGGCAGGTGACAGGGTGAGTCTGTAGGCAGAGCAAACAAGAGTAACTGAGAGAACTCCTTTTTAAAGGGTGGTTGGAAGTGTCACCTGCCCATCAAGCTAGGGGTGTTGGAGGAGTGTCAGGTATATAAACCTGCTTGACCAGTACTAGAGAAATTGGCCAGTGTTCAGAGAGCTGGGGGTAAATGCATCAAGGTATGATTTTGCAAATCTAGCGATTCTCTCATGGGTGTTCTATTTCGCAGATGTATTAAAGTGAGATTTGATGTAAAATCTCCATAGATGTGTTTCTGTCAAAATCGTTATTTACAAAATTGATAGAGATCAAAGTCCCGACTGTTTGCCACTCTAGCTATACAAGTCTCAAATGTACAAAGCTGCGATTAAGCAAACTTTCCCATGACAGCGTGCGAAAATCCCTTATACTATAAATAGACCTTGCGACTGATTCATTGCGTATCGGATCTTGTACATCGTACTAGCTGTTTAGCATCTTTTTTATTGTTAAACCAAGCATGTTCTGGAGTGGGATACAAATATGGGGCCCCTACTAGGCTGAAGATAAGAAGACTGCAATCAGCAAAGGGGCCCTCCTGGCCAGAAGAACTGAAGATTTTTACAAACATGGACTTTTGGAATACAAATTTATTCATGTCGTTTACAAGCAGGGACTGGAATTATAAACTTATTTTGACATGCTTTCAAGCATTTTTTGATTAAAAGCTGCTGACGAAAGAAGAAGAAATCTGATTGGTGAGTATTTTGGGGTTTTCTTATTTTTAATAAAATTATGTGGTATGAAAGTGGATGTGTATTGTATTATTTATTGAGGTTTTATTATTTTTATTAAATGTATGTGGTTTTAAAGAGGGAGTTGTCATTTTGTAAACATTTTGTTTTGTCGAACTACAGGTCTCAGCCAGCCATGGGTGTCAGGACATGTTGGCACTTGTGGTACTCCAAGTGCCAGCATGCTCTGGCTGCCATGACTATGCTGGTGCTTGTAGTCTCTGTTGGCTCAGACTGCGCACAAGTCTCTGGGGGCTTAGTCTGAGCACAAGTCTCTTTGGTTCGAACTGGATACCCTTCGCAGAAGATAGCTCAAACTGGATACCCTTGGCAGAATATGGCTCGGACTGGATACCGGACTTGGAAGCCCTGCATTGGGCGCCCTAAATAGGAGATGGCCTGGAATGGGCACCGTCAACAGGAGATGGCCCACCTGGGCACCCTCAGCAGGAGACGGACTGGACTGGACAACCTTGGCAGGAGACAGCCCAGACTGAGAACATGATTCAGAAAGCCCGGACTAGGCACTCTTGGAGAAAGACTCGGATTTGGCACATGACTTGGAAGGCCCGGGTAAGGCATACAACTTGAAAGGCCCAGGCAGGGCACATGTCTTGAAAAGTCCAGGTAGGGCACACGACTTGGAAGGCCCAGACTGGATAGCATTTCAATACATCTCAGACTGGACAAGCCCAATAGGTATCAAAGGAAAATCGGACTGAACAATCAAATCAGAAACCGCAGTGTGGTAAGACAGGACTGGAACCTCAGAACAGGATGCTGAGCCTGGCACCTTTGAGCAGGAGGCAGAGACTGGTACCTTGGAGCAGTAGGCAGAGGCTGGCACCTCAGGACCAGTGCCTGGAACTGGCACCTAAGGACAGGAGGTAGGCACTAACAGCTTAGACCCCTTTCCTGGGAACTGGTCAGATTGAAATACAGTAACAGAAGGAGAAGTACGGACAAAACAGAGCAGGAGAGGACCAAGTTGAAGACTGTTCTATAGGATGTCATGGTCTGCGGAGTGGACAGTCTTGTAAGAGGTGATCGTTACTAGCACATGTGGTGAAACGGGGTATTAGTATCACCTTAACCAGTCTGCACCTTGTTTCTCACAAGTCGATTATAAAAAAAAATACTTTTTCTAGCCCTTCCCATATTTCTCAGTCATATTTAAACTTATATATATATTCTATATATATTCAGTTAAAATGTTTACCAGCATGGTTTTCTTATCTTGCAAACTAGTCCATTGTTTCAGCCTAGGTAAAAGGATTATTGTCCATCAGTCCTGTATGAATGTCACACCAGAGGGGCCTCTTGTATTTGTTTAACTGTGTGTCTCTGTGTGCCAGCATAGCGAAAAGGTCAACTGATAGATAACTACATTATATATATTCAAATGTAATGTCCCTGGATTGTAATCTTACTTGTTTAAACAAATTCTGCTGTATAGCCACATAACAATACCTGTCCCTAATTGTATCAAAAACTGTGAAGAAACGAGTGATACGCTCATGTACCTTACCTGTACTGCACGCACAGGGATATCCTCAAACGTTTTTTCTTAAAGATCAGGAGAATCCCATCAATGCCTTCAGTGTATATAGGAAATGGATGCTCACTTTAGGTCCCCACATACCTCTCTGGGAACAAATGCAATGTCTGCAAGAGAGTTTTGAAGAAGCAGAGGATGAGGTATGGCGACAAGGATTTACGGACACTGAAATGTGGCAGGATCAGTGTTATCGAGTGAATACGGAAAAATGCCAATTGCAATATCTTTTGTCACACTCTAAAAAGATGGCTGCTCAGTCTGTTAATCATTGGGGGGTCCATCCCAGTGGATTATACACAGTTGCCCAAGCTACTATCTTGGGGGAGACTGAAAAAGAACTGCTTGGTGAGGATGTTGTACCTCTGACTACTCAGAAAGGATTAGGAGAAATCCTCCCATTTGGTGACTTGGATGGAAAAGAGCTACCAAGTAAGTACCATGTAGTAGCATCTTCTGATAATTTGCCAGTGTTATTGGCACCTGAGACTGTGTCTGAGTTAGAACAGAATTAAAGAAAAGACCAGTTATCCACCCCTGTTGTGCCTGAAAATATTTTATTTAATGAAGTAACACAGGATACCGCATGTGTGCTCTCCGACGCAAGTGATGTACAGCTGTACCCAATTGTGGCAGAAGAGAATCATAAACTGGCTCAACATATGATCTCAGCAGATATCATGATTACAGACTGTATGACAGAATTAATGGGAGAGGATAAAGGAATTGCCATGTCAGAGGCCACTACCATGGGGCCCTGGGAAAACTACACTTATACAGTTCCCTATGCAGAATTGGCAGATGAGGAGATGTTGACTAAGTGGGTGTCTGAGAGGGCACCAGCACAGCAAGATTCGCCAGCCCCACAAGCTTTGTAGCATCGCACTCCAGCTCTAAATCTGGGAATCCAGGACCCAATACCAGAGGCCTGCACTGGACCATCCACTTTGTTTTGCTGCCAGGTGGACAAGTCTGTGTCCAATGAGGATTCACACTACCCCGATGCGCCAGAGGTGAGGGAAGTAGTGCAACAGTTGTATGTGGTAGCAGGGGAGGGGAGATGCACACCAACTGACTTACAGGGGCACCCACATGTGGTTTGGGAGGGGGACAAAGGATTACCCATAAGCAAAGAATTAATGGAGCCATCACGTTTGCCTGCCACTGGGCAGTTGTCCCTTGAGTGTTTGGGGGAGGGGGGATTGGATCTTTGCCAGAAACAAACAAGGAGTCAGAAAATTTGCCTGTCACTTGGCAGTTTTCACTCGAATATATGGGGGAGGGGAGCATGGTCTCCAGAAACAGAGGACAGGCCAAGGGACTATTTGCAGTTGGGCAATTAAGGGTAGATAAATCACCCAAGGGATGTTTGACTACAACTCTCCTACCATAGATGTGTGCACCGGAGTGGCCCAGTTTTATTGTTGACTCATCTTATGACACAGTACAGCATAAACCCCTACTCCAGCTGGGTGGGAAGATATATGGGCAGCACGGTGGCGTAGTGGTAGCACTTCTGCCTCACAGCACTGGGGTCATGAGTTCAATTCCCGACAATGGCTTTATCTGTGTGGAGTTTGTATATTCTCCCTGTGTTTGCGTGGGTTTCCTCCGGGTGCTCCGGTTTCCTCCCACACTCCAAAAACATACTAGTAGGTTAATTGGCTGCTATCAAAATTGACCCTAGTCTCTACCTGTCTGTCTCCCTCTCTGTCTGTCTGTATGAGTCTGTCTGTGAGTGTGTGTCTATATTAGGGAATTTAGACTGTAAGCTCCAATAGGGCAGGGACAGATGTGAGTGAGTTCTCTGTACAGCGCTGCGGAATCAGTGGCACTATATAAATAAATGGTGATGATGATGTGGTGATATGCCTGCTGCCATGGGACCCGGGTGGGAGATTTCTGGGGAATTGTGTACTGCTGTCTACCTTGCCACAGCAGGCCAGAGACTTTGGACTTGGGAGAAAGGTTTACTTGGGGCAAGGAAGCCACTGGGGAACAAGGGCTAAAAAAGTGGGGGAGGGATATGTGACGAAACGAGTGATACGCTAACCATTCTGTGTCTAGTTTCTCACATAATGTGGATTACAGTACTTTTTATAGTCCTTGCTTTTGTTCCCCAGCTCACCAGACTGCAACTGCATTGTCCAATTACATGTGGTTAACTGGACATTGTATTTCAATGTAAATATGTATATTGTGTATTATATATTGATGATTTGCAGTAATGTTATTCATTGTCTTTAAAGTGAAGCCAGGGTGATTGTGGGTAGGGATCAGGTTGCCAGGTGCTGGAGTAGGAAAACTAATTAGTGTCCATTGTTCTCACCAGGCTAGTCCCGACAGGCCATCTAACAGGGAGGTTCTCTGGATGGACAGCTCATCTTCACTCCCCTCTCCAACCCCCCCTATTCCAGCACTGACCAATGGTTAAGAAGAATAGACCCAGGCATTTGCCTAGGGATGGGAAAACAATGTGGAAATTAGACCTTAGATATAAGGAACTACTCCAAGGGGGGGGGGGGGGTGTTCATTCTGGTATTTCATTCATGAAGGTGCAAGATCTAGTTTTGAGTTGTCGTTCTCTAACTAGAGTCTTTATATGCAGCTGAGAGAGATCCATGGGTCGTGAAGTCTGGACAGCCAGGTGACTATAATTCCTTAAACTAGTGGGGTAAGGGAGAGATGATGTGGTAAATCTGCCTGGCATTTATTTACTGTGTGTACATAATATTCTAGTGTTGTTTGTATGACAATAAATGTACTGTTGTATTTCTATAACTGAATTTGCCTGAGTTACCATACGAATCCTAGAAGGTACTGGGTAGACTTCCCTGGCATAGGAAGGCACCCGTGGGTGGCCAGCCAGCGTGAAGTGGGTAGCATTGGGCCAGATAAACCCGGTATCTTCACAAAAACAAATCATCTGCTATCTGAAAAGTTAAACACAGAAAAGGACCAATCAGGCAGGTTCTGAAAACCCTGTTGTGGTCATTTCTACCTTTAAATAAAAACTCCAGAGAACAGCACATTGGATTTCACTACCCAGTGATAGTTGAAGTCAGGCGGGCATTGAGGCCCCAGTGTGTGCCCTGACAGGAAAGGGACACTCGGTCCCTGAAGTACTGCCTTTGGCCTGATCTACCTCTCCAGGTCTTGGGGAGCGGTGTGTCCGCCAAAAGCGGAGTGACTATGACTCAGTACCACTGCCTTGCCTCAAAGGAGAGAGAGGGAGAAGCTTAAAAGGATAGACAGCAGTCCATGAGAGTGGCTAGGATACTGGTGAGGTGTTTTCATTATACCCTGTATGCTATATGTGCCAGACTGTAGTGTTACTTGTTGCAGGTTATTATTTAAACATTTTTTTTGCTGTTTGGTGCTACCATTTTGTTAACTAAACTTATTTATTTTATTTCGGATATTTGCCTCAGTGATTTTGAACCTTGCATAGGTATCGGGTAAGCCAGCTTTGTGGCGCAGAGGGTTACATTAAACCCGGTATCATCACAGCACAATAGAGGCATAATCTGCTAATCCTCATGTACCATCACACCACCACGGTCAGATGGGGGTGTGAGGTGTTTTACTACTCAGTAGTTCATGGTTAACTGCAGTTTAGTAGTAGCGTTGTTGAGAGGTGCTGCCAGCATAGAATGTGTTTCAGATGAAGCCGATTGAAGCAAATCATTAACATTAGAACAAGGAGAACTGGGAGGAATAATATCTGAGAGTTTGTTGATTGGATCTGTAAGCAATGCAATAAGCTGAGCCAGCTGAGATCATAGCAGGATTATATCTGCCTGTAAAGTCTGTAGTAAAGGCAGTTAAAGTATTTGCAAAGCAGACATGTTTGTAGAAAAAACAATGGATACATTTGGCAGCTAGTGACCCAGAAAATAATGTCTGAAGCAAAAATCTTTCAAACCGCACCAATGCTGTTCTTTGCACTGGACAAACTGTCACATTTCTGTACTAACAACTGGAATCTTGTAGTGAAAGCCAGAAGTATGGTTAAAACATAGATTGTTTTATTAGAGCAATAGCTCGATTCAGATATGCAGGGAAGGCACAGACCAGGTAAAGCTGAGCAAAAAAACAGATATCTGGGTGTGGCTGAAAACAGGTAAATGGCAATTAATATAAACAGCAGGTATAAGTGAGCAAGGTGAATAGCCAGGAGCTGGGATACACGGTAACAGAATGCAGCTTTCAGGAAGTCCATAGGAACAACAAAAACCAGCCAGGAGCATTGTGAGGCACAGACATATATAGTCAAAGACACAGGTGCAGTAATTAACAATAGGAGAAAGTGAACCCCTACTAGTGAGGGAAAAAGGCAATAGCACAATAGCAGCACCTCTGGTAAGCCAGACGTACTGCATACCTGAATAATAGAACAGAGTTCAACATTAGTTGAAGAAGATACAGAGGCAAAGCAGCATTCCCATTGGCGATGCTGCAGTGCAGCCGGAGGCAGATCCTGACAGGAAAGCAATAGAATCCTGTCATTATTGTAAATTAGTGCTGTAGAGGATAGTCAGCTACAATAGATTGCTGATTAATTGCTTTTAATTTCAATCTTAAATACACTTTACACAGACTAGTGGCTACTAGTTGTTTTTAATGCATTGCATTGCATATATACAATAGTACCAGACAGTATATACAGACTGAGTTAGACAGATATAATTCTGAACTAACTGGTGTATTTATTTATTTATTTATTTAAGAAAAACAGTGTGTTTTTGCTGTCAGACTATTAGCAACAGAATCCCAAAAAAAACCAAAACAGATTTCTTTCTTTTAAAGTTGAAAGTTATTCTAGTGAAAGTAATCTTGTGTGGGACAGTGATAAGTGAAATAATTTTGAAAAAACCTGGGTGTTTGTGTGTGAGATACAGCAGTAGTTGCACACTCCAAAGAGGCTATATATTATTATATTCTAATCTTTTTAATACTTGCAAATTTTGGAAGGGTCATTAAGTGAAATCTATATTTAAAAAAGGTGTTTGTGAGAGTCAGCATGCAGCTGCACACACCCAAAAAATACTATTTGTAATACTTGTCCATTTTGTAAGGGCTATTCAATAAAATCTATATTTAAAAAAAGAATTTGTGTGTGAGGGTTTTTCTGGGTATTTTCGACATCCAGTGACTACATGTAGAACATTGCCGCGGTTGCAAAAAAAATATCATCTGTCATGCCACCAACTGAAGCAAGCCCATTGGATAAACAACAAAAAATTTTTAGTGTAAGGTGCAAGAGATATAATTGTTGAAACGCTACGTACACACTAAATTTGAAAATTTATACAACAGGCATTATGGGAAGTGAAGAGGCAGTAACAATCTAAGGTCATTAGGTGGACAGAGGCATCAGTAGATATCTAGACAAGTAGTTACCCAATTATAAAGAGCTGCCTATTTTGCTCTTGCTATATAAATAAATGATGATGCTGAAGATGGCCTGCACCCATACTGCAAAAATTCAGATTAGGCACACATTACATTGCTAGAGTATTCATCGACTGCCAAGAGCATGGCTTTCATTACCTTGCTGCTATTTAAATAAATGAGAAAGTTGAGAGATGAAGGTGACCTGCGCCTGCGCCCATACTACAAAAATTCAAAGATTAGGCACACAATACATTGCCAAAGTATGGCTTTCATTGCCTTGTTTTACTTATATGCTCTGTGCTAAAATGCACAAATCTAAATGAATCAAACCAGGGGACTTGTATATATTTATGGGGAGGGAGGGCTGCAAAAATCATTCCCCCGGGTGGAAACTTAATCCAACCTCAAGGTAAATGGGACTGCCCTAGACTTGCAGCAAAGGTGGACCCCAAGAACCATGTATATAAATATGCAATGTATATAAATAATATTTATTTAAAATTTATTTTTAGTTTAAACATGATAAAATATATTTTAGATAAATATGTTAATCTGAGTAGGACACGACGTGAGTTTGTTCTTCATTCTATTGATTATATTTTGACACATAATTATTTTGTTTTTGATCAATAATATTATTTACAGATTTACAGGACGGCTATGGGCACTATTTTTGCGAACCTTTACATGGGTCATTTTGAACCTTTACATGGGTCATTTTGAACAACAATATATTTGAGATGGTAGTTTCTGGGCGACCCTGGTGGTCTATGGGCGATACATTGATGATTTATTTTTTATTTAGCACGGTGATTTGACTTTTGCAGCACTTTTTGTTGATTAATTGAACACTAACACTTATGGTTTGAAATTCACGAGCAATTCGAGTAAAAGCAGTATCAGCTTCCTGGATATTGCCCTTTTGGTTGAAGGGAAGAATTGGTCACTAAGACTTATCAAAAGGTCAATACCAATCATTTAAATTTTAAGAGCTGTCATTCGGAATCATGGAAAAAAAATGTTCCAAAAGGTATGCATCTTAGGTTGTGAAGGAACTGTTGCTCAGAATTTTTTTTTTTGCAAAATACTTTTAGAGGCTTTTAAAGATCAAGGTTATCGTCAACACATTTTAGATAAACCAATTTTTGATATAAGAAAGGTAAATAGACAAGATTTATTAATCATGAAGAATAGATCCATGAATAAATTGTTTGCAGACAATTTTTGTACAGGTGAAAAGAAAGAAGTTCTTTTTGTTAGTCAGTTTAATTCATAATCCAGCCAAATAAAAGGTATTATTAAGAAGAAAAAAAAATCCAATTTAAAAGCTTGATAAGATACTAATGTCTTTTGTACAAGACAATCCGAGAGTTGTATTTAGGTGAGGATTGACCTTGAAAAACAAATTGATCTTCCTAGTTATTTTAAATGGGGAGTGGTGTCATTGCAAAAAGATATAACGCAAGTTATGTGACCAAGTGTTTTGTACACTGGAAGTTACAAATTTGAATCCTATATAAACCTAAATTTTGAGGATTGTTAACTTTCGGTCAATTAGAAGTTTTTAATTTTATTTAGGCATTTTAAACATGTTCTATTATGTTAAAATAGCCTTGCGATAAGAATAACTTCCATTATTCAATAAGCAAAGTTATCAACTGTTAATAGACACATAATGTATACCATAGTTATGATTTTAGTATAGGATTAGTTAGAAATGTTAATTTGTAATCTTTTGGTAGTTTGTTCATACTGTTTTTAGACATTTAGAACTATAGAACCATTGAATGATTGCTAAGAAGTAGTAACTGAAGTGCTTAGCCAGATTAATTCTCTATTTTGGTAACTTAAGACTTTGTGGTCCAATAGGACATTCAACTGCTATATACGAAGATCATGAGTTCAAGTCCTATTTAGAATTTTATTTAATTTTAATAGTGATTACTTGTATAACCTTTTAATGACAAATTAAGAGTATTATCGTTTAGACAGAGAAAGTGATATGTTACAATAATTGATAATGGGATGATTAGATATGATAATCACATTTTTTATATGAAGCCATTTAAGAATGCTAGTGGTTTCTAGTGTCTTTTTGTTGATATGTTTAGAACTATAGAATCGCTGAATGATTAATAAGAAGAGGTAACTAAAGCTCTTAGATGAATTCTCTGCTGTGTTAGCTTAAGTGTCTTGTGACTCAATAGGATTTTTTACTGTTATATATACAGAATGACATGAATTCAAGACCCACATATAACTTAGACTTTTATTTTTATATTGATTATTTTAACAACTTTTTCATGATGAATTAAGAGTAATCTCGTTTAGCTAAAGATAGTGAATGCTATATTAATTGATATTGGGTTGATTAGATGTGTTAATCATTTTCTTTATATACAGTTATTTAAGAATACTATTGGTTTTTAACGCTATTTTGTTGAGATGTTTATAATTATATAACCATAAATTTATACATATATAGTCACTAATGGTGAAGTTTTATATTATTGTGTTATTATACTGACTTATTCTTAAGAGTTTATTGAAGAACTTTATATATCACAGCAGTAGTAGTAATTAGGATCATTTACCAGCTGTGTCAAACACATGTATTTTGATTAGTAACTGGTCAGCATTGGTCAGAGGGCGTTTAAAAAGCAGGCTGACAACACAAGCAATTATCTCTGAAGAAACCCCAGAATATTAGTGGAGAAAAAGTTTTTACTATTTATTGTGATCAAAGGACCTGAATTGGATTGTGCCTACTGGATGCAGTAATAGATCAAGAGACCACAATTACTATCTGGATTCCCCCTTTACTTTCCAATTTCTTCTTCATAAAGTCCTGAGTGGAGTAAGATCACTGCTGTGAGCAAGAAATATTTACTTCAGAAGAGAGACTTGTTCCAGCAGGCGGAGTCATATACCGTTAGCTGGACTCCATTACTCGGATGTTCCATGTAAGATCTATACCTCCTTAATGATGTATGGACTGTAACATTATATGACTGGTCATGCTAGGTAACATTATTATGATCCACACAAGATTGTGACATTGCTATATGGATTATATCTAACACAATCGTATTTTGGAAAGTGTGAAATGATCACTTGATTTTATATAAACAATAATCCAGGATCAAGGCATAAAATACTGCTTTTTGGAGAACACAATTTATATATTTTTCCCTATATGTGCACTAGAGGAGACTTTTATGTACAATATATTTATTAGTTTTTAATTGAAGTTAATACACATACAACTTCACACAAACAAGCAGTATTTTGATCCTTTTCTAAGGGTTTTTAACAGCATTATTAATGGTTTTTGGCAACATATGTTTTTTAAGGTCAGCACTTAGTCCTTTTGCCCAACATTGGATGTAAAAGGTTTTCAATAAATAATATTTATATTTTCATTAATGACATGTAAGAAATGTGTAAGAGACAGGTCAGATAGGCCTATACTTGCCCTTCCTACACGTAAGTATGTATAACACTTACATGATGCAGATTTGGTTGCCCAAAACATGTCTTGACAAATGCAATTGAAAGTCCACATTCTGAGAAATTAAGAAGACAGATTTTGGACCTGACAAAATATACATGTATAGATGTAGATATGATGGATGATGATTTATGTTATGTGATGGGTTAGAGAACCATAAAGTATGGTTATTTACTTTTCGAATTGAATCGGAGAAGGCAAATGCACCGGTAGTAGATTTACAAATCCTCCGTAATAACAACAGTGGACAACTACATATGAATATATCTATCATTTAAATGTCTAGTGGCGTGTGTTAGTCTGTCTGTGTGTGTGTGGAAAAAATAAAACCAAGCTGCAGCGCCACCTGCTGGGCGGAGTTATACACTGACCTACTAAATTCTTAGTGTGTGTGGAAAAAAAAATTCAGAAAGGGCTGAAATTTGGTATACTAATATGTTTTTAATTTGTTAATTTAATTTGTTAATTGTTAAAAGTGTTTATAAAGATTTAAAAAATATATATATATATATTTCTTGAAGGAGAAGTGACAGTTGGGAGTGGTTGGTGGTTGCCGGGGGTGACAGTGGGGAGTGGTTGGTGGTTGAGGCCTGGGCTATGGCCCAAATGCATGACAAGAACCTTTTTAACACCTTAAGTAGCTTGATTTGACCAGAATGCATGAGTATCATGCACGGGTTAACTTGTATATATATATATATATATATATATATATATATATATATATATATATATGTATAATATATATATATATATATATATATATATATATATGTATAATATATATATATATATATGCATAATATATATATATATATATATATATATATATATATATATATATATATACAAGTTAACCCGTGGCAAGAGTAATTTTAATCCGTCTTTCCATAATCTTTCATTATGGACATTTACCAGACTGGTTAAGCAAGATTCTAACCTCGCATTTTGTGAACTATAAGCCTTAAAATGTCTTAAAAAAAAATCCACAAATTATTGATTGCCCCACTGATAAGGTTGAGTGTGTTGTTTTGCCAAATCATAACAATTATTTAAATAAACTTCAGTCAATTGACGGATTTTTATTGTTATGAACTCTTGAAATTTGGTCCCACTATCATAAAAGGATATTGACAATATGATTAACTTTGTTTGACCAAATGCATGGATGCAGTAATTTCTTATGCAGAAATATTCTAGTATACCAACAATTTATGTGCTTCCGAAATTCAGAAATCACTGGTCAAACTATTGAACAGGCCCAATATTTTAACCCTTGTGTCTTTATGTCAGCCTCTCTTTCAATATTTTTTTTTCTTACATATAGTTGTTCAACATATGTCATCATTTGTCCATGATACAATTTATATTATTAATTGTTTATCTCATTTTTCACCCGTTTTTCCAGTCATATTTAATTGTTATGCTGGATGTCTCTAATTTGTATACTAGCATACTAGCATATGAGGGGTTTGTTCTGTTAAGGATTCTATCATCTACAGCTCATACTATTCTTGTCCTCCAATTTTTTGATGTTTTTAATTGAGGTCACCGGCCCACCTGTGTTGGGCTGATGATCAGTGAAGCATAATTTATGACACTGGCCTGGCCGATTCTAGCCTAATAATACTAATAGCTATTGGGTTTTTTCTCTGACCAATTAGCACAGCTGTAGCTAGTTATATTCATACCAAATATAAAATATGCTAGCATTCAGTTTAAGGTGAAACATTTTTGGGTTTGGGATGTTTGGGATTTCCTGTTCTTAGTGGGTTTCTCACACAAAGTTTTGGGAAATGCACAGTTAAACTACAGAAGACTTTCCTATAGTCTTCAAACTTTCAAGCTCTCTCTGAAAATCCACCTCTTCAGGCAAGTTTATAAAATTCATCAACCACCTTCTTAACCTCTATAGGTTATTCTATTACTATCTCTTTACACATGTTATGTCCGTCTCTATCATCACCAATAAATAGTGTCCGATGTGATCAATGTGGTTCCAAAACACAAAAGGGATTTAATAATAAGCAGCAAATTACTATAAGAATGTTACAAAGTACAACTGATACATACTCTGCGCACTCTGGATCCAGGGACAGTCGTCAAAGCTGATGTTTATTTGCAAAGAGACCGTTCCTGTACCAGAGGTTAGATTGTAAGCTTGCGGTCACGGCATTCTTACCTCTCTGCCTGTCTATATTGCCGATTATTGTTTTATTACTGTGTTGCTCCCAATTGTACTGTGCTACAGAATTTGCTGGTGCAATATAAATAAATGTTGATGATGATGAAGCTTCTTCATTAAATAATTTGTTTGAACACCTCTTTTATTACAAATGCAGGACACTGTTGTGGGATCAAATATTTTCTCCTCACATGTGAACCTTTTAATGCATCAATATGAATGTGAACATAATTTTGACATCCATTTTTATGCTTTATTCCATTGTATGTGTTATATATCAATGACCTGTGGTATTGACTGGAGATAAATAGCAATTAGAATCCCTTGTCAACAAATTCAATTATATCATTTATACTATTTGTTTCATTCTATCCTTCAGTCCACCAGTCATCAACTTTCTTGATGTCAATGTGACCTATACTGCTTAAGGTTTTCCTATGGCTGTTTATAAACAACCTGGCTGGGAGCTTTCACCCTAAATCCTTTAAAAAGGGTTCCTTCTATCTTAACTTGTAAGAGTTGTACAGATCACAAATGACAAAATCACTATGAGATGCAAGATAGAAATGAGTATTCCAAAAATTGCTAATTGCACTCAGTGTTGTTTGAAAATTAATTGTGAAAAAATAATGATTTCTAAGAAAAGGGCTGCTACTTCAACCAGGATTAATTTCATCTGAACGTTCTATATTGATTCAAGGATCATTATGGTTTCAATTCTAAATATTGGTATATAATTGGGATGACCCTATTCATGGCAGGGAATGGACTGAGCCACCAGAATTCTGCCATTGACGCAGCCATAATTTCAAAGATAATTTTTTGAGGAGGTTGACTTTGAAAATGAGGGTTTATTGATGCCTAGGCTAAGTGACTTGTTGACTTTTAATCACAGTGTACATCCTACAACCAATAACAAATACAGGGCATCACACTAATGATCTATGAAATTGACTTTGTCATGTATGTTATTGTCTGTCCATGCAAAAAATATGATGCAGGGAAATCATCAAAGATGTTGATTGAATGTATTGCACTCCATCGATCATCTATTAAGATATTAAGTAAGCTTTTACTAACACTAATGCTGTTACTGATAATAATATATCACCTGTTGCTAGACATCTTGTTCAAGTTGGACACCAATTGTTGGATTTCCACTATATGCTGATTGAACAGGTTCCACAATTATGAACAGGTGGCAACATGACAAAATGTTATTACAAATAAAGGCAACATGGATTTATCAGCTCAGTGTTAAAAACACACTGAAAACACCTAGGTACTAAACTAACTGGGATTTCAATAATTATTTATTAATATTATTATTATTATTATTATTATTATTATTTGTGGCTCCCTAATAAGGAGGGTGTGCACCTCCCTTGATACATTATAAAACAATAGACAACAGGGGGTGCCAAAATGTTAATTTATAGAATAAATATTATTTATGTAGAATATGGCAGAATCAATCCCTTGAGCACCTTGGTTGCAAAAACAGATAGTATAATTTCTTTAAAACATATCTCCATATATTCCAGCTGCACATCATCGCTTTCCTGTGTCCTGCTACTAGGGGCTGCCAAACACCCCAGGACTTGATTCATTACAGCTGCAGTTTATCGCATCCTCGTGTTGCTGCTAGTAGGTTCCTCTTGTTCTGCCTACCTGCTCGTCACCTTCATTGCCCCAGTTGGTTCCTCTTGCAATCTCACTTGTTGCCTCCTGAGAGGTCCGCGACCTGCAGTTAGGGAGCCAATAAGCCCAAACCTCCTTGTGGGGGTCTCTGGCGAAAACCTCCCTCTCTGTTAGACACCAAACCTCCTAGGGGGTAGTACCTATTCAAGTAAATTGTTCGGGCTCATTTCCAGACCACCCAGACGTGACAATAGTAATCACCAGACGGTGAAAAAAGTAGACACTTTAGGGAATCCTTTTCTCCTTTGGAATACACACAGCCCAATGTAGCTTGTATTCACTGATAGCCGTCTTGACTAAAAGTACGCTTCCCCAGAATTAAGCAGAGTGGTTGCAAACAGTTTATCCTCTAAGTTTAGATCCAATGAGTAAATGCAAGAGCAATGTCGCCCATGGGATTCTATTTTGATCCTACAGACAAACTTGTGCTGATCTCATATGCATGAAGTACAAAATAACTGACACTTTTAGTTACTAACTAGTGTCTTTCTCAAAGATATTGTGTGAAAAAAACATCCGTTTTTTTATCTGGTCTCTCCAAGTGGAATTTAACAAATCATGGATCTCGTATTGCAAAAACCTGCAGCTGACTGTATAATTCCTAATGAATCATTTTAAGGTTTTCTTTAACTGGAAAAACATTAAAATACTATTGAATACATTCATAATGTGCAACACACAGAGGCTCAAGAGTACATGTAGTAACTGTAATAATTTAAAACAAATGCTATAAAAAATTAGTTACTCTAATTGACCACAGTAATGTAGATTCCCATCATCTCAAAATTAGGGTTGTTATTCACCAGATTTATTTTACTGGCTTGTATATTAAACATAAACTGTATTCCGATTATACATTTTATTTCTGATAAACATATGTGATGGGCATAATATATTGTTATTATGGGCAGATAAAAAACATGTTCTACCACGGGTACGGACCCTAGCCTCTTTGTTCCTAAACTGTGTTTAAATGACTGAGCCACACAAATGTTAAGAACAAGTAGAAGAATTAATAGTATATCATTCTGTATCCAATAATCAACAGTTCTCAAAGCTACAGAATCCTCTAGCTTAAAACTGTATAAAAGGACTCCACAGATTCTAAATAAAGTAATGATAACTCTGGATGAGAATATTTAACATATAAATAAATATCACAAATGTTTTAATTGTATTAAATAATGTAAATTATTGAAAAGTAAATTCTAGATTTTCATTTAACCCTTCTGGGTGAAGGGTCATTAATTTAAAAATCCCAAAAAATTATCTTTCAGACAAAATGCATGCATAATTTTTATAATTTAAATTTTAATTATCATCTCAATGCCATATGACTGGAAGGGGTAAATAAAGACTTCTATGTCCCTGTCAATGTATGGAGTCATGATCTGCGATCAAGATATACTGTATATTTTGTTTATTAAGAAACATGAAAATACATTTTATTTTCCAAACTTTTGACATTGTGTCTAATGTATGAAGTAATGATGTATACATTTTAATCTTCATATAATTTTCAGGTACTGACTCAATGATAATGAGGCTTAATGAGTTTCTTAATTTTATCAATTTAACTCTATGCTCTGTGTCTAATGTATGGAAATATGATGTATGGAATATAATTTTATGTCATGGTCTAAGCTTCCCTGTTTTTGATGATGTTATTATTCATTAATTATTTATTCAGGTTTTTGATATCAGGAATATTGGAAGTACTCATTGTTTTACATATCTAGATAGGGACAATTAATTGTTTATTTCATATTGACCCTTTTTTTAAATTCTATTTTTTTGAGTATTATGTTTTCATGTGTTATACCTGCATTTGTGTTTCTCCTATTTCATTGTGTAATATTGTCTACCATTTCATTGTATGCTGCATTGCTTGTTATCATTTTATTTGGTCCCATTAGTGACATTTGTCTACATGATGGAGACTCTAAGTTTTTTTATTTATTCGGGACAGCATTTTCTAAATACTTATTTGGTGGCCACCTGGCCACAATGCCTTGATGAGCGACCAGAATACTTTGTGACTGCTTGCATTGTCGCAAGGTTATGGAGGTCACATAATTTAACACATCCAGTAACATAAATTTGGTACAATTGCATTTATTTATCTCAAATATCTAATTCTAAGCAATTGTTTGAGGCAGCTCTTAATAAACCTCATCTCAGTTCACCGAAAAGTTTATACAGTATTATGTTTTGCAACCTGGATTTGTATTACTGATGATATAATAAAGTTTTAGATTTTACTCCTACAAGTTGTGCGCTGGCTTACTCATTTCCAGAATGGCTTGAATATATGTATATGGATCTAACTAGAGTTTTAGCTTACTATACAACACATGCTTTTGTATAGCTGAAGATGTAACAGTTCTTTTCTAGCATTTCAATTGTTAAACTCTATGGGCCTGAGTCATTAAGGAGAGCAAAGCAAAAAAAAGGAGTACGTTTGATCCTGGACAAACCAAGTTACAATGCAAGGGGTGCTCATTAGTTTATTATTTTGCACATAAGCTAAATACTGGCTGTTTTTTCATGTAGCACAGAAATACTTGATAGCTTTATTTTTCCACTGACATATAAAGTTCATCTAGGACATGCCCTACCCCAACTATAAATCTGTCCCCACTTTTTAAATTTACCCCTCTCTCCAATGCAACATGGTTTTGCCCATTTGCAACGTTGCCCCTTTTTATTACTTTGCTCTCCTTAATGACTCAGGCCCTATGTGGACATTACTAATAGTCTATCCACATTTACTGATTATGTTGAACATAAGTCTAAGAAGTCATCAGACAGCACATATAGTGCAAACACCAAAGCATTTATGGCGACAATTATCTAATATTTAAGTGACCACCACAATGAATCCTACACTGGTGTGCAATAAATGTATGTTATTTCTTAATCATGATCATTTGGATCATATTTAAGTCATTTCAGTTGTCTAAATGACAATTGGTGATTAATATGGCCTAATGTTATTATTATTTTATGCTGTGCAGTGGCAACTACTTTTTGTATTACTCCTCTGTTTGCCATTTGTTCCATTTGAAGGTGTATATCTTATCCAATATGCTTATGTAGCTTTTACTTTATACTTTTCTCTCCACATGGCTTTGCATGATGGCATTTGCACTTCCATGTCTTTTTTTCATATTTTTTCAGTAATGTATGAGACTAGATGATCTATGCAAATTTCATAAAATGTATTCCTTTTTTTACTTTCACTGCACTATTCTCCATGCTCCAGCCAAGCCTAAAACAAACCCAAGTCATCCAATAACATCTAACAAAATAACCATTTTGTTTAATATATAAACCATTATGGTATAAAAATCGACTTTTGCATAACTAATATTGCTCCAAGACAATATCTAAAACACTTACACAAATATGGACTTTCTACACCTCTTCCATTAGAATATTTAAAATCCTATAGACTGCAATGAATACTTTATTCTTCCAATGTGTAGACTAAGTAGCCACATGTTGGGGCCCTAATCACCCCCCACATGAAGTGGTAGAACTTAGATGTAAATAGTTAGCCCCCAGCCCAACCCGATCCCTGGAAAGTTAAACTGACCCTAACTCACCACCGTAGTGTAATGGAGCAGATAGTAATCTTTGGAAACAAACAAATCATATTAAATAAACACATAGATCTTATAAGGCACCTATCTATGGCCATTTATGAGATCCATACACTGAACCTCACTTTGTCGGAAGTAATCCACAGCGTATCTTGATTAAAACCCTTGATCCATCCTCAACCTATTAATAACCTTTTTTTAACTATCTTTATAATAGGATCTGCAACTAATCTCTGACATTTTTTCCATCATTCTTTAATTGTTTAAATCTTTCATCCAAACCATAGCTAAGAGCATAGTCTACACAAAAGGCTCAACTATAAGAATATAACAGTGTATGTCATCACTGCATTCTGAACACTTTTTTTTCCCTTTAATTGTTTTTTCAAAGTCAGACAAAGGATAGGAGTCTACTCCTGTTGATGAAAGTACTGAAACCGATCACCTTAGAGGGACGCATCTGCTAGTCTAATTAGAAGATTCAATGGAAAAGCAGAAACACAGGAGCCAATGGTCTCAGAATAAACCCATAAAATTTATAAATATATTATATATGTATCTTTTTACTAACCTTATTTAAATTGTGCCAACATATTATGTAGCTCTTACAGAGAATATTTAATCAGTTGCTATGCAATGAAGCTTACAGTGAATTACTTGTCGCACAAACACACACACAACAGGGCTATTTTATGATAAAAAAAAATTACCTACCAGTGTTTTTTGGACTGTGGGGAGAAATTAGAGCACCTGAAGACAATCCATAAAATCATGACGTGACCATGCAAACTCCAGAAATGTTCGGGACCTGGTTGGCATGCCTCAGTGTTGTGAGATAGCACTGCTAACTGGTGTGCTAACATGCTTCTTTTCTTTTACTTTCTTTTTTCTTACAGTAGCATTACCATTTGAGGGAGCTGAATCTTGCATATTAACGCATCAAGCTGAGAGTGTTGCATGCAAATAAATGCAGAGCAAACAAATTTGGGACCATTTAAAATTGAACATTTTGCATTTTGCCATTTGTAGAAATGGTTACAAGACAATTTTTTGGTTTTTAATTGTAGATGTTTGTAAGGTGTGCCTTTAGGTAGGTGCTTTTTGTTAAATGTATTTTTTTTCTACAATTGTGTAAAAACTATCCCATTTTAAAATATAAGAAATGTTAAAACTTTGTGCCTGTTATCTAGCTATTTGATGTGTGCATTATAGCTGGTTTAAAAGTGAGGCATAATAAAGCTAATATTCCTCCACTTATTGCACACACCTAATAGGCATCTTGTTCACTGTCCACAACCCATATCCATCCTATTCACTCCTCATCCTTAAAACCCAGTCTGTATAGATGTGAGATGTGGTAAGAGAATTGTCATACATTTGTATTGTACATGCCCACAAAAAAACCTACATACATATGTAGATATGGTATATGCTCCTCCTTAGATTTGGAGAGGTGGAGGAGGGGAGGGAAGTGGCCTGCAAACAAAGACCAAGTACAGGCGCTTCAGTAGCCATAGAAAGTACGAGTGCCTAGGAACTAGGAACTGGTGCAAATACAAGCTAATGATGATGACAGTCAAATTTGATTGGCTGATGGAAAATTGACCTCTGGTCATTGATTGTGCATCTATCAATTGACATTGTGGACATTTGAGGAACACATATATATATATATATATATATTTTGTAACAAAGGGAGGCATTTATATGACAAGAAGCAGAGAAAACATACAAGCAGAGTAAGACATTGGCGCAGTTATGCACCTAGATTCAGGTTAAACCAAGTAAAGACTTATGTATAGTTTAAAGTTTTGTTAACTTACATGATCTCCTCTCAGCAAACAGACAGGGTGTGTCTGTTAGTGCAAACAGAGCCAGTGATGGGCGTTTTCTCTTAAAGAGAAGATGGGTGTGTCACCTGCCCATCAAGCTAGGGCTGGGAGAGGAGTATCATGCATAAAAGCTTGTTTGTGTCATTTGTGCACTGAGACCAACACTGGGGAAGCTGGCTGGTCTTGAGAGAGATTGTCTATGTCTAGCTAGCGTTTAGGGTCTCCATATCTGCTGTGAAATTCATGTGGTGTCAAATACATATTAAACCATCCTGACAATAAAGCTGCATAAAAAGAAGAAATTGTTGGCGCGTGCTTCAGCAGTAGCGGGCTCTTGCCACAAGTGGTGTCAGGAGTGGGATACTCCGGGAATCAAGTTTCCACTAACCAACCCGTGCAGACGTCAACATGGAGAAAGTACTGAGAACCCTCGTGAATGTGGCCACTGTGCAGCAACAGCAGCAAGCTTAGATGCTACGAGTTGCCGAGGCACAGGTGGAAAACACAAGGCTCTTAAGGGAAGAGTTAAGCCAGGTGAGGCATGACAGAAATGAACCACTTGGTCCTGTGCTCCAGAAAATGTCGCCAGGTGATGACATAGAAGCATATCTGGTGTCTTTTGAGAGACTTGCAAACAGGGCAAAATGGCCTCCTAAAGATTGGGCTGAGAGACTAGCAAGATATCTGACTGGGGAAACTCAGCGAGCTTATATGGATCTAGATGAGGAACGGGCCTCTGATTATTTGTGCCTAAAGTCTGAGATATTGGCCCGCATTGGAGTTTCCGGGCCAGGCCGAGACCAGCGCTATCACCAATGGCGCAATGATAAAGAAAAAACGGTCAGAGTGCAAGTGGCTGAGCTTTCTAAAATTTTAAAGAAATGGCTGCAGCCTGAGGAGAATTCGCCTTCTCGGATTATTAAAGTTCTAGCGATAGATCACTGCATCCGGGGGCTGAACCGCGATTTGCAAAGGTGGGTGCTGCAATCAGACCCACAAACTTATGAAGAGCTTGCCACCGTGGTAGAAAGGTTTTGTGCGCTACAGTAAATTACTAAAGAACCTGCATTCATGCCAAAGCCGCTGCCACGCCAAAAGCCAGGTTTGACAATCCTTGCTACAGGACCCAATGGCAAAACTGCTATAGACAGAGGGCCAGGTGCAAAGCTGTCTAATCTGAAGTGTTTTGAATGTGGTGAGCCAGGCCACTTTAAGGCAGAGTGTCCTAAACTACAGGAACCCATGGACTGTTCCGTGGCACATATTGGGCCTGCATTACCAAGCTGTTTTACCATGGGTCCCACATCAGGAAGTCCTTGTTTGTTTCGGGTGACTGTGCTAATCAACCAAAACCTATTTCTGGTCTTGGTTGACTCGGGAAGTGAACTCTCATTGGTTTCCAGCTCTGCCTTACCCGAAACCATAACTTCTCGGTTGCCCAAGGTGAAGGTTCTTTGCGTACAGGGCATGACAGAGGAGTATGAAAGAATAATACTGCCAGTCACACTCAAAGACAAAACTGTTATGGTGGTAGCTACCATAGCATCTAAACTCCCATATCCACTCATTTTGGGGCGAGACTTCCCACTGTTTAATGATGTACTCGGTGAGCCAATCCGGCCGGACATGCCGGCAACTGATGCAGCGGTCGGAAGCCCGGTCTTAAAGAAACCGCCTAAGAATCCAAAACATCTGGACATCGATCTTTGGGAACCGCCAAACCGGAATGCCATCCTGGGAGTCACAGCAGGAGTTCCACGAAGCATCCACCTGCGGGGAAACATGGACAGTCCAAACTAGCATTGGTCGGTGATGTTGCAGATGAGCCTACCCCGCCTGTCAGTGAGGATACGGACTGGTCCACAATACCAATTTTGTTTCCTCTGCAGGACGTTGCTCGAGACCAACTTAATGATGCCACTTTGGAACATGCCTTTAAAAGTGTGACTGAGGTAAATGGGGTAGCGAAAGCCGCCCAGCCTGCAGAAGGTATACCATATTTTATTGTTAAAAATAATTTCCTGTATAGAGTTGCTAATGTACAAGGGGAAAAAGTAGAACAATTAATGGTTCCTCAGGTCCATGTACCCCTAGTGTTAAAAGCAGCACACACACATGTCTGTGGGGGACACCTAGGGGAGGATAAAACACGGGAACGAGTTCTGCTTAGGTTTTACTGGCCCGGTGTACACATGGCAGTGAAAAAGTATTGCCGGTCCTGTCCCATTTGTCAGAGAACCTGTCCCAAACCCATGTACAGGGCACCTCTCATTCCTATACCAATAGTACAAGTTCCCTTTGAACGGATAGCCATGGACCTTGTGGGGCCACTGGGAAAATATGCACGTGGGCACCAATATATACTAGTGGTGCTTGACTATGCAACCAGATATCCAAAGGCAATTCCCCTACGAAACATAAAGTCCAGCACCATAGTTAGAGAACTTGTATTGATGTTTACACGCTTGGGAATACCCAAAGAAATTCTCACAGATCAGGGTACTCCATTCATGTCTAAACTGATGAAGGACATGTGCCAGTTGCTAGGGGTTACGGCGCTTCACACCTCTGTATACCATCCACAAACAGATGGCTTGGTGGAACGCTTTAACCGCACATTAAAGCACATGCACATGAAAGCAGTGGCTCAAGAGAAAAAAGATTGGGACACTCTTATTCACTATTTGATGTTTGCCATCCGTTAGGTACCTCAAGCTTCAACAGGGTTTAGTCCCTTTGAGCTATTGTTTGGGAGACAGCCTAGGGGTATCTTGGATATGTTAAAAGAAGGGTGGGAGCAGCAAGGTCCCAGGGAGCCAAATCTGGTACAATTTGTGTCCCAAATGTATGAGAGGCTAGGAAAGAGGGCCCATTGTGCAGCAACATGGAAAAGAGGCTCAGGAACGACAGAGAAAAAGTTATGATAAAAGTGCTGTTGTTCGATCTTTCAAGCCTGGGGATAAGGTCCTAGTCCTGGTTCCCACACAGGAAAGCAAACTTTTTGCCCATTGGCAGGGTCCATATGAAATTCTAGAGGCTGTTGGTCCTGTCAATTACAGAGTCTGCCAGTTAGGTAGGAGAAGGGAGAAGCAAATATATCATGTTAACCTCCTTAAACCTTGGCATGATGAGGAAACCTCTCCTCAGGTAGTGAGTACTGCCATTGAAAAGTCTGAAGTGCCCATAGAGCCAGCTTTGTCCATTCAGCAGAGACAACAGACTGAAGAAATGATTCGCTGGAACAGGGATGTCTTCTCTTCCATTCCTGGGCGCACTACCTTAATCGTACAAAGCATTGTCACTGAGCCAGGAGTCATTTAAAGCAGAAGCCGTATCGTATTCCAGAAGCCAGACGGGTGGACGTGAGAAAGGAGGTCGAGAAGATGCTCCAGTTATATGTGATTGAAGAGTCCACTAGTGAGTGGAATAGTCCCATTGTGCTTGTCCTGAAACCCAATGGGACAATTAGGTTCTGCAATGACTTTAGGCGCCTAAACAGTATGTCGCAGTTTGATGCCTATCCAATGCCATGTGTGGATGAACTAGTGGAAAATCTTGCTGGTAGCAATTATTTGACAGCCCTTGATCTAACAAAGGGTTATTGGCAAGTTCCCCTGACTTCCACGGCCAAGCCAAAGACTGCATTTTCCACCCCTGATGGTCTCTATCAATATAAAGTCCTACACTTTGGATTGCATTGGGCACCTGCCACCTTCCAAAGGGCCATGAATAAATTGCTAAAACCTCACACAGCTTATGCAGCCGCTTACTTGGACGATATAGTGATTTATACCCCAGACTGGGGATCATATTTAGCCAAAGTTGAAGCGGTCTTAGCTTCATTAAGGTCAGCAGGGTTAACAGCTAATCCAGAGAAATGTGCCACACCATGAGAGAAACCAAATATTTGGGGTACGTGGTTGGTCGAGGGCATGTCAAACCCCAGCTAGACAAAGTGGAGGCAGTCAAAAATTGGGCAAGTATAGAGAAAAAGTCACAGTTAAGAACCTTTTAAGTCTTAGTAGGTTACTACAGGCGGTTTGTAAGCCACTTCGCCACTAGAGCTGCTCCACTTACGGACATGTTAAAAAAAAGTTGTCCAGATAGATTCACCTGGTCTGATTCTGCAGAAACCGCCTGGTCTGATCTTCGGTTAGCTCTTTGTTCCTCCCCAGTTCTACAAGCACCGGATTTTACCCGGAGGTTCTTCCTCCAAACTGATGCTTCTGGTTTTAGCTTAGGTGCAGTCTGTCACACTTTATGCAGGAAATATCACTGACTGGTATTAACGCAACTAACCTGAGAGGCGCGGAGTCTAACACACCACCGGTGTTCACCAGGGACCCCCGCAAGGAGGTTTGGGCTTCACTGCGTGCGATGTGCAGGTCGCGGTTCTCTAGAGAAGTCACCAGTGCAGCGATTAGAGGGTAGTCAGACAGGCCGAGTCGAAACCAATGAAGCGAGGTACCACAAGGAAAAGGCAAGAGAGTAGTCAGGAACGGTCCAAAGTTCAATACCAGTGCAGGCAACGAAGTACAGGGGATATCCGGAAGAGAGGTCAAACAAGCCAAGGAGTCAAATACACAGGAGGTCAGGAACTGTAAACAAACTAATAGCTGGAGCAGGTAGAACCAATACTCTGGCACTCAAATGGTGCCAGAGTGGAGTTTAAATAGTGGCTGGCAGGAAGTCCTCATGATGAAGTTCCGGTGATCAGTCTCAGCTGATCGCCGGAGAAGCGTCTGGGTTTCCAGGCAACCGAATCGGCGCATCGCGCATGCGCGAGCTCCGCGGTCACGTGATTGCGGGACGTTCCTTCCGGGCATAAGGTGTCCGTCTCCGGCACCCAGCGGAGGTGCGGAGGCGGCACCTGACACAGTCTTGTCACAGGAGAAGAATGGAGTAGAAAATCCTGTCCTGTACCTAAGTCATAAGTTGCTTCCAAGGGAACAAAAATATGCCACTGTGGAGAAAGAATGTCTCGCCATAAAATGGGCTACAGAAGCTCTGCACTATTATCTCCAAGACAGAGAGTTCACCTTAATAACAGACCATGCACCATTGAGATGGATGCAGAACAACCGGGAGGTAAATGCCAAGGTAACCCGCTGGTTCTTGGCACTGCAACCTTTCAAGTTCTCAGTAGAACATAGACCTGGGATTCTGCACAAGAATGCAGATGCATTGTCACGAAAATATGCGCTCCTTGCGAAGACCCCCTACTTGGAGACGCTAGGGGGAGGGATATGTAACAAAGGGAGGCATTTATCTGACAAGATGCAGAGAAAACATACAAGCAGAGTAAGACATTGGCGCAGTTATGCACCTAGATTCAGGTTAAACCAAGTAAAGACTTATGTATAGTTTAAAGTTTTGTTAACTTACATGATCTCCTCTCAGCAAACAGACAGGGTGTGTCTGTTAGTGCAAACAGAGCCAGTGATGGGCGTTTTCTCTTAAAGAGAAGATGGGTGTGTCACCTGCCCATCAAGCTAGGGCTGGGGGAGGAGTATCATGCATAAAAGCTTGTTTGTGTCATTTGTGCACTGAGACCAACACTGGGGAAGCTGGCTGGTCTTGAGAGAGATTGTCTATGTCTAGCTAGCGTTTAGGGTCTCCATATCTGCTGTGAAATTCATGTGGTGTCAAATACATGTTAAACCATCCTGACAACAAAGCTGCATAAAAAGAAGAAATTGTTGGCGTGTGCTTCAGCAGTAGCGGGCTCTTGCCACAATGTATATATATATATATATATATATATATATATTTATTTATAATGTGTGTACATATACATACACACACACACACACATTCAGAGACCTGCACTCATGTCATGTGTTCATATGGGCTGTTGCAAGTAATCCTGGGCTATTGTAATGGTATCATTGTTTGTACATGTTTGCAGGTTGTATGTCTGAGAGCTGTGTCCGTAATCAAGGGGACACATCTTCTGCTCATTTAGACCTGGTTGCATCGTAAACTCTAAATAAACATGCACTTGTGTGCGACTTTTTCAATCACAGATTTTTGCTCCATTGACTACTGTTAATAAATCTAGTAAATTAGTAAACTAATTGAGAGTGGACAAAAAACAGGGTGCTGATTGACTATGAGCAGTACACCCTTCAAAAAAAATAATTTCTGTCTTTCAAAATTCAAGTGTTTGAATCTGAAGGCAATTGTGTGAGGGGCAGTGTAAGGTAACGGTCTTCATTATCTCAACCGGATGATACCTGGTATAAATCCAACAAGATCTTTTTAATTGTTAATGGTACTCTTGTCATGTGCTGTTACTGCTCTCTTCCCGAACGCAGGGACAGACGCCTTCCTTCCCCAGCTATTGTGCACCCATTGCTAGGCAATTCTTAGAGGTAATAAAGAGAACTTTGGCAGCACTCTAGTGCCAAAGTATTAGCTCACAACCTGGTTCCCTGTTATCTGTGTGTTGCCTGCTCCATTGATCATGTTTACTATTACCTTCAGCTACCATACTAGTAACTGGCACTGAGGGCTGCAATGTTCACGTCCCACACAGCCAATTCCATACCTCCTTGCAGGGGTACCTTTTGAACATTGGGGGTGTGTTAGACGCCACACATCTTTGCCCAGTAGTGTCAACTCACTAGCAGGTAATAGTCCACTTCCTCTGTGGTTTGTGACAACTCTTAACAGTCGGAAACATCAACAGAACACACAAGAGTAAAATACAATCACAAAGTGGGTAACAGAGTTTGGCAAATGGCAGGGTACTTTGACTGTCAAAAAGTTTCAATAACACACAAATCAAGTAGAGCCCTGACCAAAGCCTCACCTATTAGGTCAGTCTTTCTCAAAAGGAGCACACATATGGCCCCTCGGGTCTGCTTTTAATGCCTCACTCTGGATGTCCATGGAAACTGACAGTCCCCCTGCCATGAGGTATCCTCAAATAGGATAAAAAATATCCCTGGCCAAAATTTCTTATGACCACCAGGTGATATGGGCTAGGTACCCCCAAAACACACACACTGTTAGGGCTCCTGGAAGTCTGTTGAGTGACAGGGTAAGACAATGGGAACACTGGTGATGAAGCACTGTTTCATGAATTCCACATGATTACCACCAGCTTTGCTTAACAGTAACCCGTGAAGTGCTTTCACTGTTTTTGTTTTTTTTGTAACAAACCAGCTATATTCATTTGAATGATATTGTGGAGCAGTGTCTGAATTGCAAAGTAACATTCCCTCCTTTCCCTTTCTCATTGTCACCTGTACGTGGTGTATTATATTATACATTACAATATTATGCTGTGTTTGCTTTTGCTGCATTATCCCTACCTGTGTTTTTTTACAGTATATATATATATATATATATATATATATGTTTTACAAAAGCAGTTACATGTGAGAAAAGCAGTCACATTTAGTTACTATAGAAATGAAGTCATTTCAGCATTTAGAAAATGAATCAGCTATATTTTGATTAATTAGAAATTATAATATTCAGATCTTACCAGAAAAGTGTTGCTACATAACATGAGGTATATAAAAAAAAAGCCCCATCTATTTTAGCCTTCAGCACTCTACCTAATCCAGCAGTATCAAAATTCTTAGTATCACTCTTACTCCAACTGTAAACAAGTGGGTATTTCATTTTCCAGCTAATGGCCAGATTCAAAAAATGTAGCAATAGTTATAAGGATTTCATTGTAAAACAGTTGCAACTGAAGTTGCAAAGCAACATATGCATCATGGTCAGAAAGTATTTAGTACAGATATTTTGTTACCCTCAGCTCAGTATACATATACAGTATGTCATCCCACAACAACAATGTGGAAGGGGATTACAGTGGAGGTGGCATTACATATCTACTACACAATTGATTATAGAATGTACTTGACTTGCACCAAGGTGACTGGGTTAATCATTTTTGCAAGGTTGGGGACTATTCATTAGTACCCATGTATCACACCCTTTTGATGTGACTGGGAAGAAAATCCTATACAAGCAGGAGGGCTATTTTTACATTATTTACACTTGTGTATCAAACTATTGTCCCATTGATTGTAAGGGCTTTGCGAGTCTTGCAAGAAGGACCCTATTACCTCTCTGTATGTATGTATTACCCACTATTGTTTTTACTGTTTGTTCCCAACTGTAACATGCTATGGAATCTGCTGACACTATATAAATAAATGTTGATGATGATGATGATGATGATATTATTTATCATTAACACAGATTCAAACATACACTATATAATGGGCACCTTAATCTCCATTGCATGTAAAGCAAATAAGACAATTTCTAAGACACTTAACTACTTGTATTATGCAGAAAGAATATATGAAAAGTAGAAACTTGCATTATACACATTTTTAATCTGTTTATAGGGTAAATATCAAAATGCCCTTAAAATGTATGCTGTACTGTATCTCATGATCAAGGGACAATTCAAAGACAGATAAAAAATATGACTAACTATTTTTAAAATCATCTTGCCCCTGAAGATATGCACCTCAAACATACATAATACTTGGAGAGAGAATCTTTTCTTCCTAAACCACGACCTGTCTAAGAACCAACTCCCTTAACATTTGCTATGACTTTCTTTTGCTTGAAGCAGTCTTTTGAAAGTCATTGGCACCATTTCAAGGCAACTTCAATCTGGATGAGAAAGTGTTGAGCAGTAAAACATTTTTAGAAAGGCTAATCCAAAGTTTTTTAAGAACCACAGCTCATATGCTGGAAGGATATGCTCATGGGAAAACTTTTAACTGGTCAGTGTAAACAGGCACATTCCTGGGGGAGGTTCTGTTGGCCAGAAACTCACCAGTCCGACCCTGTGTATTTGATTCAAGTTAATTTCTTGTAGAACTGAACTTAAATATCTACTACAAAGTTTGTTCAATTGCTGATAATGCAGTTGTGCTCAATAAGGACTATGACTGCCATTTTCGTGTAATCTTATAGATGCAAAATTAGACTTTAGAATCTGCAGATGGAAAAAAAACATAAAAACACAAATTAAACATGACATTATATTAGTTGTATCGCTAATCCTGATTTGGACAGACCAGCACACATAAGGTGAATGTTGTTTTCACTATAAAGTGAGATAGTGACTTATAGCCCTGTAGAGGCAGATAAAATTTGATTTGCAGGCACAAATAATGTATTAGTTTGTGGCTAAACGTACTGGAAAAATAGATAATATGTTAAGAGCATGATATGTTAAGTAAAATATCGCAGAATAGGCAGACTATTTTCAATTTTTTTATACTTGTGTCTCCAATTTCTTCATCTTTGCACAGATATATCTAAGTACAGCTGCATACTTAGGGGGTTATTTAAATATTATAGGATTAAAAACCCTAACCTAGCAGGCGGGGATTCGATAACCCTGATCCCTTGGCATTTACTTACTGCAGTAGCACAATTCTGTATTTTAGCTTCCTCATGTGAAAGCAGGTGTGTGGCAAGATTTGTTTTGCCTTGTTCAAAAATCAATTATTTGAAACTCCCCCTCTAGAAATCTTGCAAATATCATATAAGGAGGCAACAGTTGTTACTTCACACCAAATATGATAGATAGGAAACCTATGTGTCCTAGCTTTTTGTTATGTCACACTGAAAATATTTTGCTTGGAATCCTTGTTAATGGACCAGATCCAATTTCATATTGTTTGGTGTTGAGTGTGAACTTTATACCCAGTGCACATGAAGATTCAATATATCATTCACTTTTATGTTAATAGATTATGGCATAGAGTACATGTTAGTACATTAAACCCATAATAAAATGACCTACATTCTTTGCCAGCACATCTGTCATTATATTAAACGGTTGAACAATTGCAATTCACAAAACAGTAAAGATTTAAGCAGGGTAGTTTGTTTATGTTAAGGAATATTTTACGTGTCTATGTTAGCAGCTAAAAGTGTCTTTTAAAATTATTCAGTAAATGTCACACTTTGAAATGTAGTGATATATGTCTTATATTATTGCAAAGACTTTGGGTGGGTAATATCTATATGCTACTATATTGACTTTTCATGTATATGATTTGTGCTCTGGATATCTCTTTACTGAAGTTAAGAACACTGTGACCTCATTAATATAGTGTATTTGGCATGAGATTGGGGTGATGTGAGAACAGATTTATGAGCCCTAGAAGGGTTCTGGAATATCATAAACTTAAAAAAAAGATTGAAAATAATTAATAAATATAAATTAGTTAATATTCTACATTCGCATATTATGCAGAGCACACACAAGTGAGCTAAGCAGACCTGTTTATTCCATGAGGCGAGGTGAAAACCTTGTTTCATATGGTACCATCTTAGAGGGGGCAGAGACAAGGTTCTCACCTTATCTTCTGGCCCTCAATCTGCTCTTGATCCCCCTCTTAAGTCACCCTGTTCCATCATTACAGGAGGGAGGGCAGTGTGACACTAATTAGTCATTGCTTTTGCACAGTCATAATTAGGATCACAAGTGGAAACTCTACTTTTGGGGCCAGCCACCACTCTGCTTTCATGTTTACTACAAGAGGAAATGCAGGCGATTGATGTCCTATTGCTCTCTCTCCTAAAATCAAAATTATAGGAGGGATGAAGGTTTTTTTTTATAATCCTGAAACCTTCTTAATCACCACTAAATAAGTAAACAAAGACAATACAGTGATCAGAGTGGGTCGGTATATGATGATGTGTCACTTGTCCTTCTGCTTTGATTGCAAAACTATTACATTTTATTTACTTAAATTTTCCATACCGCTACTTCTAAATTTCAATACCACTACTTCTAAATTGCTCCTTTGATCTCTGTATATTTATCAAACAAAACAAACAGTAATGCCATAACATAATGAAAAAATGTAAATGTATCAAATAAAGAAAAGTAAACTCTGGAGTAACACTGTGATGTTATTTACAATATAACCATACAGTTCCAACACAAACAAAGCTGGTTGTTATGATTAGTAACCACCTTCTACTCAAGTTAAAGTGGATTTTCCACATCAGGAGACTATATTGGCTTCATCAGGCTATTGTTTATTTTTGTTGCTTTTATACTAGATAAATTTAGTCACTGGGTACAATTTTATCCAATGCAGAGATCATAGCAGAAATGTGATATATCCTCAGATACTAAATAAGCACATATATAATGGGATCAGAAAAGGAAGGGATGTCTGAGCATTTCATTGATTAAATATACTGTACATATGTAATGCTTAGCAATTAAAAAATTAAAAACAACCTAAATAAAAGCTCAATTTAAATACATATTAAAAATATGCAACAATCACAAAAGTGTCTATAACACATTAATATAAAATATCAATCTAAAAGAAACATAAACAATTCAATGATAGAAATAAAAATATCAATCTTAAAGTAGATATCATAGAAAAATTCACTATAGATTAAATAATGGATTAAATAAGGAAATGAAAGCAAGAGAATCTCAATTGAGAATATAACCCCACTTTATAATTCAACAAATGCTGAAAACGATTATATATAATGTATATATTGTAAGTTGTATATTGATATCATGAATATTACATACATTAGCTTAATCAATACTGGTATTCAATTCATAACTTGAAATATATATCTTGTTGTAAACAATAGATACATGAAATTGTTTCAAAGTGACTGTGGAACCAGTTGCAAAATTAAAAACTTCCGCTAAATCCTCAACCTCTAAGTAAAATAAAATATATAGCTAAATTCAAGCAAGGAAAGCAGGTTTTACCATGTTCACCTGAGATGAATGTGTTTGCACTTAAATGGCTGCAATGTACAGTTTCTCTAACATTTTTCCATGTGAAATGCAAAAGCAAACCTTCAAATGGTCACAACCAATTTGAACACAGTAATGGCCATTGTTTAAATTTTAAATAAGTTAAATATACTATAAAATGTAGCCACTTAAGAAAAACTATAAAATGTTGCTTTTTTCATTTTAATTGCAAACTTCAAATTCAAGTTAACAGTTTAGCAGTTGTAAAATACACACTAGTATAAACCAAAACTGAATTTCATTATTTTTAAGATTGGTTTGGCCAAAAGTTTCATGCCATTAGTCTGGGTAGATTTGATCAAAGTTCAAAATGGCTTGAATAGTATGTGACTCTCTAATAAACAAAACACTATATGGATAAATTCAGTATATCATGCAATATTCCGAAAAGTGTAAAGGAAAAGTTATGAATGTTTACCAATGTTCATGCTTCAAAATACTTTGCATCTACATTTGTGGTATTCATCCTATGTTTATTGTATCATATTGCCCTATTATTTGCACTCATTAATATTTTTTTACTTTTCAGCAATCAGACAGGAGCAATTTAATGAATGGGTTAAATACAGACATAAAGCCAATATGCCGAGGTAAGTTAATATATTCAGCAAGCTCATTTTGGAAATCACATTTTTGTTAATGAAAACAAAGCAATACAAAAGTATATTTTGAAAGTCATTTTAAATCAATGTGCAGATATAGAAATAAACATTATATGTTGAGAACTAACGTTTAAAAAATCATGCCTGAAGATCCATTGGTGGGTGCAGCTGTCAGTCACTTAATAAATAATTATCACTTTATGTAAACATGGAGTGACTGAACTAAAGCACTAGACTATAATGGAGAATAGCATATGTAATTTATCAAGGGAATGAACTTGCAAGAGAGGTATATAGTAAGTAAAATAATGGTTATTTTGTGGTTGTATATCCAAGACATAACATTGACTACAACATGGAACATTTTAAAGACAAATAAACCAAAATCGAAGCTCAATAACACCTTATTTTAAGCACAATAAAAAGATAGTGGGCCCGAGTCATTAAGGAGAATAAGGCAAAAACAAACAGTAAATGTTCTCCAGGACAAACCATGTTACAATGCAAGGAGTGCAAATTATTTTGCACATAAGTTAAATACTGGCTGTTTTTTTTCATCTAAAACACATATACTTGTTAGTTCTATTTTTACACTGAAATTTAAAGTTGATCTACTCCAACTATAAATCAATCCCCATATTTTAAATTTACCTCCCCCTCCAATGCAACATGGTTTTGCCCAGTTGCAAAGTTACTAATTTGTAATGCTTTGCTCTCCTTCATGACTCAGGCCCAGTATGCTTTGTTCCACATGTATTGGTTTACTTTTCACTTATGCAACAAAATAGTGTATAGATCTGGCATGGAAAGCTGTTAAATATTGCTTAAAGTTTTCTGGTTTTCAGTCACCTCTCTCCATTGCCTATCTTAGTGTGCCTACTTGCTGAGCAAATCAGCTTTGAAAAGGATCAAGAGTTTGGACAAAGTACAGGTGGTTCACCTTTTGGAGGGAAATATATAGCTCTGCATGCTAACATGCATGTTGGCGACTTTGCTATCTATCATCTATACGGTGACCCAGAAGCAGCCTCAGCAAAAATATGATGTGAGACCATGAAGTTGCCAATCACTTGAGTCCCAGAACTCTTTTTATGCTCTCAAAAGTTTCCTCTCCTGAGTAGGATTTGCTTATATGTATTTTGTCCTTAGGAATTCACTTAGAAATCTCATTGTTTCGGCAAGGCTGTCTCTGTAACACTTCAAATGTTGACCAGAAAGTCCTGGGTGAAACAGTTTTTCAGTAGATAGAAATTCTGTGTCAGCACCAGTCTGTGACATGCTCCAGTGGGCACAGAATTGACTTAAAAGGCTGTCATGTAAATGTCATTTCCCAGTTTTAGTACCAGCACAATTTAGGACCAGTACAAATCATGTGACGTTTGGTCCTATAGTTGTATGTCTTTAGGTCTGTTCTGAATTTAAATCTTTAAATGTTACCTGTTCGTATTACTGTAAAGTACACATTTAACTCTGTTCTGTACACTGCTATCCCTTTTGGTAGATATGAGTTTTTTTCCAAGCTGCATGCTCAAATACATTCTGGTAAAAGTTGCTGTCCTGTTTTTAGTCACTGATTTGTAAAACTAAATGCCAGCTTTTCAATCAGCAATATCTTTCCTAGCATCCATTTGCATCCACTATTACATTAATACAATGTAAATAGCAGCAGAGTGGTTTATAGAGTAGTCTTATTAAACAAAATGCAATGTTACAAGATTTTGAAGTAAAGCATTACACAAAAGACAATTTTAAAATGAAATAAACTTTGAGTTTTCATTGTGATTAGATGTTTAGAATTGACATTAAATAAAAAGTAATACCTTTCCCACATATTGTGGCTCAGATCCCATGTATTCTTCCAGCACAAAGAATTGATTCCATACCCAACCACGCTTAACTCTCTGTGTTGCTGATCTCCTTCCCAACATTGTGATGATAACATTTTCTTTTTGCTTGAAAGCTGAAATTTGTGGGGGGTGCTGTGAATGCAGTGGTGTTAAGAGACCTCCATCAAAAAGGAACCAAAGAAGCAGCGATAAGCAGTTCCTTGTAAGCATTGGAAAAGACGTCCCTACAGCTGGTAGTTAAAATGCCAACACTGTAGGATCCAGTTTGAAGGTTATTTTCTTTTTACCATACAATTCCTACTGTTGCACAATATGCATCAAAAATATTTCTTCAGCTGACAAGATTGTCATCACATTTCCCAATGGATTCCTGTAATTATACAGACAAAATAAATACTATACTGTATTCCTAAAAATCTTATAAAATATATACAGTAGCAAGTCAGATTTATTTTCAAATTATATACGTTATAATGGCTTCAAATAAGCAACATAATAAGACATCATAAAATACAAAAATCAGCAAGCGTAAAATAAACCGTTGAAAGTAATATTGTTGATTTCAGGATGTGGGAGAGATCCCATGTGGACTAAACACTAATATTGCCGCAAAATAAACTTAATATTTATGAAAATGTCCATTTGGGAATTTGGCTCTTGAAATGATAATAACCATATTAAGAGAGTAACAGCAAGCAGTGCATTTTTTAAATAACTTAAATTCCTATAATACATTTTATAAATATGGCACAGGATTTCCCTAGTGATGATCCAAACAAATAATACATATGAATTATTTAAAATCAACAGTGTGCCTAACTAAAAATGCGGGCTTAAAGTAATGAGTGGATAATGTTCATTAACACAATTATCCTGATTTAGCATACTATTGCTAACATCAATAAAGTATTGGTATTGCCATTTGAACATTAGGTGATTGGAGTATTAGTAATGTAAATGTATTTACATGACTACAATCTTTACATTTCTAGCCGTAATATTTCTGTCTATGAGAACAGCGCATAACATTTTCTGCTATAACTATTACATTTAAAAAAAAAATGATTTAAGATTAACAAGATCAGTGGTTCTTAAGCTGAGTGCACCTCTGTCAAGCAACAGTTTAAATACCTCTCCTGTGCCACACATCGAATTTCGCTTAATAATTAATTGCTCATGTGTTAGAGACAGTTCTATTGGGTTACTATATTTGAAATAATTTTTTAGGTGAGTGATAACATTATATATTTAAAAGTGTGTAACTAAATCGATATATGTAACATTCTGCTATAAGAAAATATCTTTCAATTTCCATCACCTTTGCAAAGTCAAAGAAACACTTATCTAAATTCAACATGTTTTAAAATTTAATTTTAATAGACATGTGTGTATCAGTATTTTCAATAAATTGATGTTGTCCTGATTATAAAAATATAAACATATTTTTCAAGGGGGTGCAAGAACATATTTTGAGAATCAAAGGGGTAATGACCACCAAACAAATTAAGAACCACTGAATTAAATGCAAAAAAAGTAAAGTGGGCATTTAACAGGAAGTATAAACATGTTTGGATTATAATCTCATATAACCTCAATTATAATTATTATCTCCTTGCTTAGAAGGCATCAGTCTTTACCATACATACCTGCTGTTTAGAAAAAAATCATGGTATTTTACCAAAAATTATTCTCTATGCTGCCACATATTCACTCAGCAAAGGGGCATATACATATAAAATAAGAAATATAATTAAAAAAATAGTTTAACTGCAAACTGCTGACATGAACTGAAGGAGAAGATGCTCTTGGCCCATGCAATATGTCATGCAACAGATCTGGTCTTAACTAGAATTTCTTGCTTCACAGTGATTACTTGAAGCAATATGTAAACCCCCAAGAATAATGGTGAATTTAAAACAACCCCTATTGGAATAGGATTTATCCTGTGAATGGATTAAATAACAAAGGGTTTAAAGAGGAGGAGACTGCTTATATTGACAGAGTTTAACACACATAGGGGTAAATGTATCAAGCTGAGAGTTTTCTGGCGGGTTTGAAAAGTGGAGATGTTGCCTATAGCAACCAATCAGATTCTAGCTGTCATTTTGTAGAATGTACTAAATAAATGATAGCTAGAATCTGATTGGTTTTTCAAACCCGCCGGAAAACTCTCAGCTTGATACATTTACCCAGTAATCTCTTATTTGCTGTGTTGAAATTCTAAAAGAATATACTACCCTGTTTGTTACTTACAGAATTTATGTCTAACAATATGATTTACTGCAGTTGTGGGATACTGTTATTTTAATTGCATTTAATTTTTCCTGATTTTTACTAATGCTATATCAAGATGATTATTTTTTATGAAATGCTCTTTATTGTTGTGTTGCTGTCAGGAGGGCATCTGGACTATACACAGAAAAATTAGAACAACTGTACACTTAAAATCAACGCAGGAATACCCCCACCTCTGTCTGCCAGTCAGAAGCACCTATTTCATATCAATACTATCTGTCATTCAGAAGCACCTAAAACAGTTTAACACTAGTTTAAATTTATTTACTCTATTCTATACATTCTATAAAATATTGCAGTGGGAATTCATTACTTTGAAGGCAGCAATGACGTACCCACAAACCCCCACTAAAAGGAAGTGCAGCCCTCCAATTTCTAAATGTGTAACTGGAAGTAATATGTACTTAGGAATAATACATGCAAATTAATTTTAATATTATTTGTCTTTATCTGAAGTTTGGTCACATTTGCTGCTAATAACCAGTTTATAAGTTGATATGGCATTTGACAACTAGACAAGCTGAATTTGCCAAAAGTTCTTGCATTTTTGTGATTCATAACTTGGATTTTATTTTATCCTTGTGAAAACATGGACTTGAAGATGGATCAGTGGCTGGAGAGAATACAGTTTCCATATATCAATAGCCAGGCGTACCAGTTATTGCCCTGTGGACTAATTTGTAAGATGCACACTGATGAATGAAACTTGACATTGTGAATGATCACCTTATTACGCTAAATCTCAACATTCATATCTCTTATCATACACATTACATGTCAACTCTCATAGTAATTCATCACATCATGCTCACAAATTTATATTCTGCCCTAAGCCACTGTAATGTGGCAACAAATTAGATTTATTTCTGTAACATTTTGTTATTTGGCACATTTTGTAATGGTTGGGTTAAAATTTAACTGTCTCATGAAGTAGAGGGCCCAGTTCCTTCAGTCAAAGCACATGTGGTATGTATGTTAATTTGTAAACTAAGGGTTCCCAGAACTAGGCATAGTGACGAAGAAACCGACAGCTGCCCTGAATTATAGACCACTGGTCAAAGAATATAAATACAGCACACCAGGCCTCAACCATGCACCTATATATATATAATCTGCAAATATATATCCACCACTGAGGAGTAGCAGTAACAGAGAATATGGTGACTTATAATATAATTTTACCTCTCTACCATGTCTGCTCGGGTGGGGTACGCGACAGCACTGAATTTTTTTTTTACAAAAGTGAGTGTGACAAAATACTTCCGATTGCAGTTTTTTACAAAGGGTTTGGCATTATAGAGCTGGCGGTTCTCACATTGCCCCCTTAATACTAGCAATGTAACAGTCGCCATTTAAAGTAACGTTAATCTGAGTGCCAGCATGTTGTACAGTCGGTGTTCAGAGCACGGTTTCTGGAATTGTTCTCTTTCACTTTTTCTGTAAGTCGCTATTTCAAAAGTGCCTACAATCGGAATTATTTTGTCCGCTCACTTTTGTTGGAAATGTAGTCATCGCATTAATGACTACCACCGGTCTGCTCATGCAACCTTTGGCAACAGAGTATTTTATTTATTCGGAAGATGAAAGCATTTAGTTGGTGCACTGATGTTCTGCTCTGTATCAGAGCAAAAACTATCTGTAATGTTGGTGACCTTGTTCTGCTCTGTGATTTATCCTGTTTAACACATTTGTCTAACAAAGACAAAGAGTACAATTTCGGCCTAATTCATTAAGGAAAGTAAGGCAAACCATGTTACAATGCAAGGGGTGCAAATTAGTTTTTTTATTTTGCACATAAGAACAACACTGGCTATTTTTCATATGGTTTTGTCAAGGTGCAAAGTTACTCCTTTTTTTTAAATTTACTTTCCTTAATGAATCAGGCCCTTTGTGTATATGTAGTTTTTGGTATAGTGTGAGTAGGTTAGGCCTTTTGTACATGTTTATACAATTTTAAAAGTAAATGAGAGGCATACCAGTATATATATTGAAAACATTTTTGTTTTGCTAGTTTGGTGTCCGATGGAAGGCTGTTGTTTCTCTTGAGAGTGGTGGCTTTTTAACCTTCCAGTGAAGCAGGAACCATTAGTTATACCACAAAGTTCCCGGATGGCAGAATTAGGATGGAACACCTCGTATGAACGTATTGCTAATACAGTGAGCGAAGGAGAAGTTTTACAAAGGTGACATCCGCGATACCTCACACAGCCGCAGACTTTACTTCTATCCCCTCCGGAGGGTTTGATTTTGCTTTTACTGGTAGGAAGTTTATTTTCTTTTTCCTGTTGGGGATCAGGATGTGGACTTATATTCTGCCTTGGTAAGCCTTCATACTGAAAAAGCTTATTCCTTGGAGGATTTGCAGTCGGAGTCCCACTTTCTTAATTTGTGGGGATCGTTTCTCCTTATATATGATACCATCTGAGGATTTCTGGATTCTCTAATTATTTCTATGGAGGACCATGAAAGAGGCCTTATTGGACTCTAGATTTATTGTACTACATGATTTGTGCTCCTGAGTTAGGAAGCCTTTTATAGTAGTCATACTATTAGAATATTGTTTTTACATATTTTATGTGTTTATTTTATAGTGTTATGAATTACATTATTAATTTGTGATTGAACCAATCTCTTTCACCTTTTGTTTTATTATTATTTATTATTTATTATTTATTATACACCTCTATATGTATGTGATTGGCTACTTTCCTCAGTGCCATTTTTTTCAGGTGTTCTTATATTACTTAGGGTTCCAATAGGCCCTTGATGAGCTGCAGTGGGAATTGGCTTATCGTAAGATATTGATTTACACAGCTGCCTTTGAATTATATTCATCTGCCTTCTTCTGTGAGCGCCAGACTCAACCCTCTGGTGGATCATTGGTTGCAAAATAGTTATAAATGGCTAGCATGAGCTGATTAAAGACTTAGATTGCTATTTGAAAATAACTGCTGTAATATGCAGTCAACTGCCACTAATATTAGAAACTGTTTTTGCCTGCATATGGGATATTTGGTTGGTCTATTAGACAGCCAAATATAGCCCATTGGGGAAATAAAGAATATATAATATTGCATACAGGGTCACTTCTTCCCAGAAAGCTGGAAAAGTTACACATGACCATTGACAGAAGAGGTCTACATCAATTGTTGCACATTTTCAGCCTTTTGGGCAGTCTGAGGAATGGCCGATCGGGTATTTCATTTTTGATGACATATAAACTTGGTTGGGGGTTTTGTAAGCCATATCTTGGTAGTTGCGCGGTGGGTACAATTTTAATATAAGATGAATGTTGTTTATTATACCCAGCACCTACATTGCTGAAAAGTGTTGTGTCCATGTTTAAGATTCCTGAGTTAACACACTAAGGGCTAGATTTACTAAGCTGCAGGTTTGAAAAAGTGGGGATGTTGCCTATAGCAACCAATCAGATTCTAGCTATCATTTTGTAGAAGGTACTAAATAAATTAAAGCTAGAATCTGATTGGTTGCTATAGGCAACATCCCCACTTTTTCTGACTGAAATTCAAATGTGAGCCATTTTTGCCTGATAATTGAACATAAGGTGTTAACTATTTCATATTGTTTCACATATTTGAGGATTATCTGAAAACAGTGTACTGCTTTAATGAATGAAATGTCCCTGAAGAATAAAATATATATTACACCTTATTTTGTGAGTGTGGCTTATGAAAAGCATCTAAAGGTGTTTCAAGCTGGTCAGTTCCAGATAAGCTCATTAAGTCATGTTACAGGATCTTAGTATATGAAAATGATTAGACTTTGTAATATTGGACAAATGTGTTCTAATTTCATAAGACATGTGAAGTGTGGCCATGCAATTTTATTAAATAATTTTTATTCATCAAGCTTGACTATGACATCCTCAACTTTGGTTGAATTTGTGGATATGAGAGCTTCTATTGATGTCTGATACCCATTACTATATATCTGTGTTTAACAAAAAATAATTTTGTGGGCAAAATAAGACATGGTAGATGGGATTGAAATTGCATTGACCATAATTTAGGCGACAGATTTAAAATCTTTGTTGAGAAGTATAGCCCTATAACAACTTGTGAGAGGTAGAATCCTCTCTAGTTTTAGAATGACTATGATTCTGTATAGTTTCTGACCTTAAGTAAAGATATTGTTAGAGTGAGGTGAAGGTTAGGGTTACCTCTTCTTTTAGGGTTTTATAATATCCTGCATTAAAGCTATCTGGTCTGGGAGATTTAATTATGGCTAATGATTTAATAGTGGGAAAGGCTTTTTTGTGACTGACCTCTCCACTACTGAGAGTTTGAGTTGCTCAGTTTTCTGTAGTAATGTTAGTCCTTCCATTTTCTTATCTTGTTTGGCTGAATTAAGATTTTTATAATATTTCACAAATATCACATATTGTGGCAGGGTCTGTGGTTTGATATTGTCTTAATTGACATTTTTTTCTGGGAACCTTTGGTCAAGTGTACAAGTAGTTTGCTATCTATGAAAACTGTTTGTTAAATACTTGTGCTGTCAGTACACCTCTGTGAGTTTTACTGTGGTTTGAGACGTTGCTGTTTAATTATACTATGTATATAGGATATGAGAAGTTCTGTCAGCACAGTGTAGGAGGTACTTAAAAAAGAGTGGTATTGTCTGTGTGTTCTATATTATCATCAACAAAATTGTGCCATGTGAATTAAAGCAGTGGAAAGAAGGTCTCTGATCGGCTCTGATAGCCAGGAAATCTCCAGTTACTTGTGAATTTTCTAATCATATCTAATTGTAGAGTTATAGATATGGTGACATGGTCATAAATAATAAAATCATGCAGGCTTTTTCAATTTTTTTGAAGAGGCATCACATACTGGTAATTACCATGACCAGAACATTAATGGAAAAGATTTTAAAGGATTAGACTCAAAAGGGACAGACAAGTCCAACAATAGCAAAATAGAAGGGACAATATTACAGCATAACACATTTTTTTGTTTTTCTGCCATGCGCAAATATTTTAGCGGACTTTTCAGCTAGGTGATACCATTTTGGATAGTTTGCAAATAGATGCAAGTAACAACAGTATAGAATGTGTCAGTATATATTTGATGTAATATATAGCGTTGGAACAAGAGCAATAAGGTGATATTTTAGTTTTGCGTACTGTCTGCCTAATTCAACTTTTCCCTATATGCAAAATGCCAGACAACAAATAGAAGGAGGTACCTGACAGCTGAGCTTCTGGTCAATTGTAGGGATTTCAACAGGAACACTTTCTGACTCTAAAGTCTTACTCTCACAATTATCAGATGATATTTTATAAACATAATCTGCGCACCATTTCACCTTATAACAATGCACACTATATATATATGTTTCCTCTTTGTTCCACAGAATATTCACCCCATTATGCATTTGGGTCTGCATTTTCCACATATATCTGTAAAAATTTGATTGTAAATGTTCCACCCATAATTCAATATTAGTACCCAGCCAAAGTCAAAGATTGTGTTGCTAACAATTCCTACCTCTGTACAATGTCCACTATAACGTTTTATTTCGGCAAATTTCCATCTCAACGTAGCTCATCTCAACAATTTATGCACGATTCACATCAACTGTGAAACATATACATGTATAGTTTAACAATGCCAATTTTCCTTTTTATGAACCCATAATTTAACCTGAAATAGAGACTTAGAACTACTTAAGAATGTGCAGAGGTTGATAGTGCAAAACAAGTGAGAACTGCAGGATGCACTGTAAAATTGTTTTATTATATATGAAATAAAACAATATAGCATTTAAAAATGTGCAACATGGAAAACAAAACCATAAAGTTTTATGAACCAAATCATAACAACTCAATAATAAGATCCCAATTACAAAAAAATGAATGCCATAAAAACAGAATAATATGGTATTAATGTTTATTCCAAAGTAATACTTTGTCAGCAGCATGCTAGTCTGAAAATATTTTGCAAAGTGAGATTAAGCTAAGTGCATAAGAAAACATTTTCCTGCAGTTGCATCATTACTTTTTGGACATATAATTCAGTAGAAGTATATTTACTACAAGTACAAGCCTTGCTGGATGATTTTGCCTCTAAAAGCATTTACAAAGGCCTGTACATTCTTCTTGTAGTACGCCAAGAGACCAATATACATCAACATGTAGAAACCAATCATGATTAAAGTTTTTGGAGCATAAAATATTGGTCATCGCTTACCATTTTTGAGCACATTTTACTATAATAAATGGATGACGATATGTCCCTAAGTCAGACTTGTTACAGGCTAAATGGCTTTCTACAATATCATTGAAAAGAGCAAGTCTATTTAAAACTATTAAAGCCAATCAATTTCTGAAAAATACATATAAAAAAAAATCAGTATAACTAGAATTTTTGGAGCACAAGACCAGAAGGTCCCTGATGCAAGCTTTTAGACCATGTCAAAGCAATAGCAACTTATAAACTAAATTTTAGAAAAGTGGGAAGAGATGACCAGGAATTATTGATCAACTATTTATAATGTAACAATGCCCTCCACCCAAATGCAGTGGGGGAGGGTGCAGAAGATATATCCAGTTCCTTAGGCTTCTATCCCAATCTTAGTTGCATTCACAATTTAGCAGGCATCTTTTTAGATGGCCACATTTTACATTTGGGTACAATTCATAATGAATGGAAATTAATATGTGCACATTATTTATTTTTAAAATAGGGCACACACTAAATTCCCTTTGTCATGGCATATAACAAATATAAATGTGTGGCAAAATATCTGTATTTTTAAAAAGAAACGGAACAGCTCAACTTAATTGATGATAATACAAATGTACAAATTGGTAGTTCTGTGAGACAATGTTTTATCTTTTCTATGTGTTTCAGTCACAGACAAAAAATCCTCAAAATAGTTTACAAATAAAATGCAGAATTGCATGTGAACCTAATATATATTTATATGTATTCTGGACTAAAATAGGCATCTGTGAACTGACTTGTGTTTTTCCAGCATCTGTATTTTCCACCAATTGGTAATTGTCTATTATTGAAGGTTGGTTTTCTCATTCCAAAAAACTAAAACAAACTGTAGTCTAAAATGTTACTCATATATCCTGAAAACAGCGAGACATCATATTGACCCAGTTTAAGACACCTTAAGATGAATGCCTTCCTGAACAACCATTGGACACTTTAAATTTATACGTATATATATTTTCGATAATTTGTTATATATGAATGCATGTCATCTAGACAAAATTGTCACAAAGAGGGTGATCTCTTAAAAGTATTTTCAAATAATGCCACAAGCAAAGGATTTCCTACACTGCCCATTAGTTTTGAATAATTAATTCAGCAGGTGTCCTCAATATTCAAAAAACACACATAAAAAGTGCATTATGCATAGCCTGCTCTGTGATCATTATGAATATGGGACAGTTCCTATAGTGATCAATAACCCATTTTAAGGAGTATCTAAACCAAACCAGGGTTGCAAGAAAGTGCTTGTGTCTATATAGTCAAACAATATTGTAAACTCTTCACCCTCACCTACAAAGCTTTTTAGCAAATCATCCCCCTACATTTCCAAACTCTTTTCTGCCCACTCCATCTGCTCTTCCAATGGCCACTGCCTCACTACTATACTTATTAATTCTTCCCACTCCCAAATCCAGGGGGTTAATGTATCAAGCTGAAAGTTTTCCGGCGGGTTTGAAAAACCAATCAGAATCTAGCTATCATTCTATAAAATGACAGCTAGAATCTGATTGGTTGCTATATGCAACATCTCCACTTTTCAAACCCGCCAGAAAACTCTCAGCTTGATACATTTACCCCCAGGACTTCGTCCGGGCTGCTCTAAACCTGTGGAACATTCTCTCACACCCTTTCAGATTAGCCGCTACTTTCTAAGGCTTCATAAAACTCATTTATTTATTCAAGCCTATCAGCCCTCCTCCTGACTCCTTTGCATCTGCTGTCACTGTCACCCTATAAATGTTTCCCCTTCAATTTAGGATGTAAACTCTCACTAGCAGGGCCCTCTTTTCCCATTTTGTCCTACTATTGCAACACCCTCTGTAACTCTAGACCTTCTACCCTAGTGTTATTTTTGTGAGTTCAAGCCTCCTTGGCATTGAAGCTTACCATTAATCTTCCTCACTGTCCCATAAGTTACTTGATCTCATTATCAAGTAATTTGTGTGTAGTTTGTTAATTAGTAAATGCCTGGTCTTTTTATATTTAACTTTGGTTTACTAAATTATAAAGGATTGTTGCTAAAGAACTTTTGTGGCACCTAAGAAGTAAAAATAATAATGATGATGATAATAATAATAATAATAATAATAATAATAATAATGTTTTGTTTGTATATGTAATCCTTACTATAATTTGAATACACTGATACATATTTTAAACAAAAATTCTCTTTGTTAATGCATAATTGTTGTTCAGTTTAACTACATAATTCCAAAAATGTTTGATGCTCTTTTGAATCAACCCTAGGAAGTATCATGCTTCTCCACACCAAGAACTAATGTGTATGCTGATAAAAGAGAAATAGATTGTGCTAATTAATCTATCTATCATATCTATTAGATAAGCTGCAGCTGTTCCACTACGGTTGAGCTACAGCTGTGCTAGTCCCTAGGAACATCACCTAGTGTTGCACGTACAGTATGTAGGAAGTGAACTCCTAAAGAAAATATTTGTAGAGTGTCTGTTAATGTATTACTATACTAAGTATAAGTTGTTTTGCAAAATATATCAATGTGTATCTGTCACAAAGGAGTTTGAACAGATGGATGATCTATGCAGCTCTATGGAACATAATAACCTGTATGTATTCAAGTAACTAGGACTCACGTTAAAGCTCTGTAATAATGTCATACTAAGGGGCAGATTCAATTCTAAAAGAAAATCGCTGCATAGTTTCCCAGAACGGCCGCGAGACACTACACTGCAATTTTTTTTAGTGAAAGTACTGCTCACTTTTGCTCTCACCCCATAGAGGTACGAGCAAAAGTAACCGTTACTTTTTAGCCTATAAATGGTAATAAAGCGCGGCTGCAATGTTCTCAGGAACATTGCGGCCGATTAAATCTGTCCCTTAGGGTCTAAATGGTGCATGTTTTTCTGTTCAGTACTTTGTACCATTGGTTGCAACTTAATAACAGTTGCACAGCAACAAGTTACTGTACTACCACTTCATTGTATCATTCAAAAATAGCAACTATTATATAACACTAAACACTATTTGGACCTAGGTTTAGATCTCTTAGTAATATGACTTATTAAGTGAAAGCTATTTTAACATATGCCTAATATTGCACCAATTATCCTATCTCAGAGAACAAATGTATTTGCTAATAGTGAGGGTGAGGAACTAATTTAAAGATATATTTAAATACCACATTATGTCCTGGGGAAACATAAATAGTTCTGTATTTTTTACTTTCATTTTTTTTACAGATTTAATGAACAAGAGTGTTAGTTATCACTTCACAGATGGAATTAACACCTAATTAATTTGAACAATCATTGTTACGTAATTATAAAAAACAAGATTTGACACCTACAAAAAACTCATGGAAAGTACTATACAAGGAAATAGCCATATTATTTTATAAAATAGAGGCAAATGTTCTGCCAAATGAGATACTCAAACTACTATTGATAGACATCTAAAGAGACTATCATTTCTAATGGCATATAGCATGCATTTATAACATATAAGCTGTCATCACTGAAACCCCAAAGCTAAAGTTTTTGCGCAGAGTTGTTATGCATTTAGTTATTATCTCTAAAAAACATGCATTGAAAAATATTACAGGGAGAGTTGGAGGATCACATGTGTCTGAAACCAACACCATGCCCAAAACAAATTCAAAAGGAAAGCTGACTACACTGACAAGCCTTACCCAGACATCCTCGTCGGGAAGCAGCCGTCTGGACTGAAGATGTCTGGGTAAGTCTTGTCGGTGTAGTCAGCATCGACATGCTGACAACCACCGAAAACTACCAGGTAAAAGCTAAAGACCCAGAGGGACGCTTATCATTTCAGCTCTGGAGTGCTCCCAAAGGAATTGCATGAGATCATAATTTTTTTTTCTATTCTTTATTACATATATGTGTATATCTATATCCACGTAGCTATGCTTATATATAGAACCTATTATTATGACTGAGCGAAGATAATTTGAATTTTAGGGTTTTAATATATTGGAGTATGAATAAATGTTATTTGCTTTTATATGCTGGCCTCTGTTCAACTTCATATTTAGCACAGCTATTCCTTTCCTTATTTTTTCTTTATACTTTATCTCCTATTTGTCCATGATATTGAGGCATTCCACAATGTTTTGTTTGCTGCTCATGTCTTGCATTTCCGCTTTGTTCACTCATTTACAGTTCGCTCTCCAAACGTACACCTAAAGATTTTGTCACATAAAATTCTCATTTTTGTGTGTATGTTGAGTCACATATATCTCAAGATACATCCATTTCCAAAACAACAGCATTTCTGTTTCAGTGATACAAATGCATATATTTCCACCAATGATAATGCAAAGACACTGTAGTGTTCATAGTAAAAGTCACATTATCGTATTTACAGTAAAATATACTGATATATACAAATATATAGTAGACAAGAGAGAAAAGTGTTTTAACAGTGTTACAATTAAATGCAAAAGTTCCCATATAAAGTGTAATGAAATACACATTTACATCCATTGGTTACCACTTGAAATGGAAATCTTTTTTCCTGCTTTATACCAAATGGAAATTGTAATTAATTAATGTGAATGCTTAATACAGATGCGCTGCTAATGACTGAAGTACTACGGGCTGGAGAGGTCAATATACAAACAGCCAATCAGAAGCCACTATAGAGTGACTTATTATGATGATCATCAGCATCATGTATCTTTGCACCAGCTCTCCAGAACCCGCAACAGGCCCATCTGGAAATGCATTCATGTCTAATTATGCTGCATCTCCAGGGGTATGTTATACTTGAACATGCCCATACTGTACTCAACTTGTTATTGGCCGCGCCTGTTCTGCCTCTCCAGGTGTCAGGTATGCAAGTCTATGATTCACACAAATGTAGATATGGACACATTTTGATACACACGCTCAGTAAGTATATGTGAATATTCATGCAACTAAAATGTACATATGCTGAAATCTAACTGAGGCCCTTAAAGGACATAGAAACCTGAAATTTAAAATATGACTGACAGAATGCTGCTTTATACCTTCTGTTTGCAGTTAATGATAGTAGGCGCTCACTAGTCAAAAGGGCCTGCAACCTACAAATGTACACAGAAGACACAATCACTGCACTAAAACTCCAAAGAGTTGCTTTAGTCAACCACATTAAAGCTTATGTAAACCAGGCAGAAAATATTTTTGGGAGATTTTAAAGATCCGTAAATCTGAATTTTGTGACCTTTAATGTCATTACTAAAATATATAAATCATTGCTGGATCCAGTGGTGAAACCACTGCTGGAGCAGCATGCTATGAAGCTGTTATGGGGACCGGCAGTGAATGAATCCTAACAATTCTGGTCCATCAGCTACAGAGGACCATACTCTGTTCTTCCGAGCATTCCCAAATGTGCACACAGAAATAATTTTCTAGTATGCTCACCCCTCAGACACTCTTTTTCATGACCATGGGAGCAGCACATTAAAAAAGCGTATTTTATTTCTGTAGGAAATCAGGAACAAAATGTATTGTAATAACATACTGGGATGTCACTATGAAACAAAATAACAAAGTCATTACCTTCAACTTTATTTTGAACTGTCACTCTACTCTTAGAACAGTGGAGACCTCTTCTGAGCAATGGTCCAAGCATGCTCAGAAGAGACCTCTTACCCTGCTCTATTGTGGGTCTGGGAGGCGAGAATGGCATTGCTGCACCCCTACTCAAATTTTTCTATGGGGCTATGTACTGCTCACCCCTGTCTGCTGTAGATATCCTGAAAAACCAGGCTGGTGTATCTATAAGCTAGTCTAATTTTATATATATATATATATATATATATATATATATATATATATATCTTGGGATAACTAATGCAATACATGATAGCTAAAAGGAAATTTTAGTAATACAGTTTAGGGAAAAGCCAATATTGTGAGAATTACAGTTAAAGTAGGGGGAATTGCTCTAATATTTTAAAACAAGCATTATTTAGGTAGGAAAATCTAGTAGAGATGTTTTATTGCACAAATCTAAGTGTGAATTAAATAGGCTGTAAATGTCAATGCAAAAGAGAACAAATGATAGATTTATTGCCACTCACAATGTCACAGAAGAAAGTTTATAGTATTCTTCAAATGATAATATTATAGCTAAATATTTAGCTAGGAAACTATAGGGCTTCAAAGTGACATAGATCCAACCTACTGTTACAAGCCGCTGCGACTCCCCTACCTCCGTCCCGGCCGTCGCTATGACGACCGGGACGTCACTTCCGGGGGCTCGGTCCGGCCGTTGCCTAGGCAACGGTCGGGAAGCTGTGTGTAAGAGCGCCGCGTCCCAGCAAGGGGAACTGCTGGGTGCGTGCGCACATAGATAACCTGTGGGCTAATTAAATATGGGCAGTATTCTGGCAGAGCTAGGCTCTGATTGGTTGGGGTTAGTATTTAAGGCAATGAGGTCTGCTACCTTATTGCCGGTTATAGCTTCTGTGCTCCAGTCTGCTGACCTGCTTGTTCCTGCTCTAGTCTTCTGAGACCACTTCTGATTTACCGTGTATGACCTTTGGCTTTGAACTGACTCCGCTTGTGTATCCTGTGACCCTGATCCTTGGCCTGTTTACCATTTCTGCTATCCGCCTGTGACCCCTGACTTCAGCTTGTTTACTGATACCGCTGTCTGCTGCCGGCCCTTGACCTCTGCGTGGACCTTACTCCGCTTGCCTGGGTTCTCCCCAGCCGGTACACACTTCACGACCCTCTGTCAGTCTGCAGCCCAGTCTGTCCCCACCATCAGGGGCTCCATTGAACACCTGACTGGCAGAGTAGATTCCGGGTTGTGTTGTGCCGGCTGGAGGGGTTCCTAACACCTAAAAATAGTAAATATGGGTTACAAAGCAAACTGTTTACTATTACAGAGTACTGCAACTGATTTACAGTATATTAATATACATATATACACGAATGAAGAATACAGATAATCACCACTTTTGTATGTTTGCAACTGTTATATGCTTCAAAGTGGATTCTATACATGTGAAAAGAAGAAGAGTGGTACAAAAGAAAAGAGACATGCAGGGAGTGCAAATTGGCCACTGTACAGTAGAAAAGTGGTAGCTTTTATTTTCTTCTTATCTACTGTCTTTCATCACTATATAAACATTAATTTCTCACCCACCAGCCAGGTCACAAAATATCATACTTGCCAACACTCCCAGAATGTCCGGGAGACTCACGAAATTCAGGTCGGTCTCACGGACTCCCGGGAGAGAAGGCAAGTCTCCCGCATCCCACAACTGTCTTCCCAAAATGACGCAATTTGCAGTGAATCGGGTCATTGTGGCCCCTCCCCCTGCAACAAAACGGCATTTTCATCGCGGAGGCCGGGCCAAAATGACGCGTTTGGTCGCGCCCCTTCCCCTCCAGCCCTCCAGTCACGCCCCTCTCCCAAATATAACTTGCCGAAAGTAGGCAAGTATGCAAAATATATCAATTATGTGTATGAATTTCAATCTCCTTCATTCTTTCACAAGTCATTCATTACCATCATCTTCTCACTCCCCTGAAGCATTATAACACAACTATCTTTACTCCTCACCCTAGACCACACAGAGATTCTCTTAGAGGTGCACTAATCAGACCTTAAATAGAGTAAACATCTCTGTATGTGCATTCATCCAAACCCTTATGAACCATTATGGATGCGCACACATCCATTCAAACTTCACCGAACAAAACAGAAATGCACATCCTGCTGAGTCAGGTGACATAATTACTCAGCATCACTTGACCTTCACCGGACAAAACAGTGATTCACATCCTGCTGAGTCAGGTGACATAATTGCTCAGCACCACTTGACCCACTACCTAAAACCCTAGCTTAGCTGCTCACAAACATAGCAGCGAGTCAGGTGATGTGGCCACACTGCATCTTTTGTCAAAAACAGGGGAGACAGGTATTTCCAGAACCCAACACCACCAGTGTACTGTACAATATAAGGTGCACCAGCACAACAGGCTCTGGTGCACACACATCATCCATTCATCATATACTTTTACCCAGAGGTCTAAGTGGGAACTTAGAAGTGCTGGTATGGAAATGTGATAAGAATGTCCAGGAGTCTGGGGGCAGACTAGGCTTTAGGGATTTTGATAGTGTGAAATTAATTTTAAATGTTTTTTAAAATGATATAGTATAACATAAAACATATTAAATAATATAAGGCTTTCCCTCCCTGTGTCCCCCACCTCGATTCTGTTTCTCCATCACTCCTTATGTCTACTGTTACCTTACCTTTCGTTATTATTTGCCATCTTCCTACATCTCTGCAAAGTCTCCTGTGTTTTCTCACCTCTTCCTTATGTCTTTTCCATCTGTCACTATCCACACTCTCATTTGTGCCAAAGCACCTGAGTCTTCCCCTGCCTTATCCAGCCCTTTTGTCTCTCACTTCTTCCCACCCTTGCTACTTGATCCTGTCTAACTATAATTTGCATCTTTGGGAGTTGGGCAATAAAAGTCAAACCCAATCCAATCCTAAGAAACCTAAGGTTAGCATTCTCCATTACAGTGTTAAAAACAAATATAGATTTTTTTTTATGTTTAATTGTCCTCAATCCGCAGACCCCTTGGTCTAGCAATGAGGATCAACGTTTGACATTACTTCAATACAATGAAAAATGTCAGGTGCATAACTTAGAACCTATATACAAAAATCAGTTGTTGGTAATTATAAAAGAAAATAGGCACTTACAGCATATCTTTGGTGTAAAAGGGAAGAGCTTTTGGAAAAGTCATGTGAGGTTTTAAGCATCAGCCTGAGACTCTCAGATATGCCTGTATAGCAGAACATCTTTCATTGGTCACACAAGATAAAAACAGGGTGACAGGAACGACCAAGAGGCTCACACATGGTCAGTCAGACAGGGGATAAAGACACCTTGTTCCCAAATCAGTGATGGCAGAGTTGACCCCAAGTTCCAACACCTGTACAAGGATCTGGGTTACAATGCCCATTTTACCTGGAAATGAGATTTCTGCACCTTACAGTAGGCTCTGAGACCCACTTCTCCTGCCTGGTATCCTGCAACCTGCACTCTATACCTCCCTCTCAATGCTCTTAGAGGCTGGGTTAAGCAGAGTGTGCAGGCTTAGGTCTCTGTGTATAATGCTCCATCAGCCAGTGACAAACTCGCTCAAGCTGACAGGTGTGGTGCCTAACATGTAGCTATTTTCAATTACATGTTGCCTCTTGTTGTGCTCAGTCTCTGAGCCTAGCACCAAGATCAGTCAACCCACTAATCTCAGTCCTTACACTTCAGCTTGCTGCTACGCCAGGAATACTGTTCCTTTCCTTCCTGCATCATGGATCATGAAGTAACAAATGGCCAATGGGAGAACTTGCCTGCTGTAACATAGGTCCACGACTCCCTGATCATTTATCTGCTGCTCTTTACTCTTATGCTCAATATGGAGAAGAAATGTTGGTATGTCATACTGACACATACCGCCCCACTCCGAGCACTGCCTATACCACACCACCACCGCCAGGAGCCAATTAAAAAATTTAGATTCTTGCACCAAAGACACCCCAGTTTATAAAAATTTGCTTTATTATTCCACCATTCATTTTTGATAAAGAACCCACCGAGGAAGCTACTTATGGTGAAATATGTTTTAATCAACCCTTTCATGCACGACTGCACAGTTTGCATATATTTTCCTTAAGCCTATAATTACTAACACTACCTGCATAACCTTCATTTCATTTTAGCATTAATTTTAATTGTATTAACCAGTATACTTTAACAAAAACTTGTTTGGTTAATATTTTTTTCTTTCCATTTATTTTCTTATGCTACAACTGCTATATGCCTAGTATCACCCTATAATACTTACTTTCTACCCTACCCTCCACACTCCCCTGCCTTTCTGGCTTTTCAATCCCTTTTTCCATCATTACATTTCTACAATGCTTCTTCCTCTTTTCACTTAAATACTAAATAATATTAGAAATTCATTATTTTTATTTATATCTTTATTTTTCCCTTTTCACCTATATTTCCTTCTGCGATCATTTGTCCTCTTTTCTTGTTAATCTGCATTTTACAGTTAGCTATACTAGTTTAATTCATTTAAATTAATTAACACTATCTTGCTTTTAGTCGCACCCATTTTCCCATCTAGATTCACAGGATATCAAGGGACTACAATATTCCATGGTAACAAATGGATAAGTAATATAATACATATGTTTAGTAGGTGGAGGACACTGTGTTTTTGGAGTGCATAAACATTTCATTTCTCACTACAGCTAAGTGCATTAGTCTATCTGTATTTGCAAGTCCATAACAGGTTCCCTAGAAGAAAATTGTTTTCACATTATCTGACCAGTCCGATACAATATTGCTAAGCATGTGCATTCAATACCATCATAGCTTATGCCTTACTGGTTTCAGCTAGAAAGGTGAGGTTAGATTTTGGTAGACATACAAGCTTTAAGGCAAGAAAAGTTACAACTAAAGTTTAAGCTCTGTGCAATGCTACATAATGATTCATATTACCTAAAAACCTTGATCTTCCCCATGGTACATTGCTAATTATACTTACAATCTGAAATTAAATTAATATTAAAATTATTAGTTATTTTCCCATTGTATAAAATTTATATTTATTTTTTAATAGGTTATGCATATTTTTTATGTCATTTAAAACTCCTGTCTACTTTAAAAGTGTGCAATGCTATTGCTTTGCAAATATAAAAATCCAATACAATATGTCCACGTAGTGGCTATGTACGGGATAATTTTTTATCTTGTGCATGACACCAATAAACAATGCACAGTACAGCTATTAGCTTCTAGAAGCTATTGCTCCTTTACTAGAGTCACATTTATTCTAGAGATGCTTAGGTTTAGTTCCCCATGAAACGAACACACCCGAACTTAGCAGATCCGAGTACAGAGCCGAGCTGAGCCGGTACTTTCAAGTGCCCTCGGAATTGAAATGAGGCAAAACTTTATTGTTACGTCGTCGAATCTCGGATCTCACGAGCTTTGGATTTTATAAGTACCGCCCTCCACGGCGATCCAGCGCCATTTCACAGAGTGACACAGAAGGGGTAGCAGTGTTCTTCAAAGTCTCCAGGGACATTCAGGAGAGCTGCATTGCTCCATTGCTAATTGTCATTGCTGAAATACAAATAATAGGTCTGGCAGGCTTGGCTTTCTAAATCTGCATTCACATTGTACTGAGTTCCATTGCTAATTGTACCACTTTTCTTTACTGACACTGCTGCGTGGCAATGTTTCCTAGATGTGCCGTGTGTTTGAGTCATTGCTCTGTCGCTTAGCATCCAGCCAGGTCGCTGCAGTCTTTATTGAAAGTGTATGAAAAAATATATTGTGACCTATGAGGTGGTCAAAATTGACTACAAGTGACTTGAAATTAGTGTTACTGAGGTTAATAGTAATGTAGGGGGGAATAAAAGCAAAAATATGTGATTTTAGCAAAAAAAAAAAAAAAAGGGACTTTAGAACAAAATTGGGATCCAAAACCAAAACACGCAAGGGCGATTTTGTCAAAATCAAAACCAAAACCAAAACACGAAGCTAATCCAGATTCAAAACAAAAACCAAAACGAGAATACGGGGGTCAGTGAACATCTCTAATTTATTCTATCGAGTGGGGATGGTCAAGTTACATCACAGAGAGTGATAATCAATTGATCTTCGGTTTCTTCCTACATTGTGGAGATGATCTGCTGCTCTGTTTTCAAAAGGGTATATAAAAACACACATCTTTAAAAGGAGAGCATTTCAGGAAAGGAAATACATGTTACGTGCATACCTTATGAGCAAACAGATAGTATTCAGCTGGGAGTATCGTGTTTAGAGTTCATTTTCTGCTAACAGAGAAAAATGGATCTCAAGTACAAAATAGCTTTGTGTTGTATGACACATTGTCAAGGATCATATTTCATTAAGCTTACTTAAAATAATGGGAAATTAGATTATTTTGTGAATAAGGAAAGGCTTGATATATTGTTATATTAGCATCTTGCCTATGTAAACAGTATTTTCTCAGTTAATAAGGTGCAAGGCTGTAACTCTTGGAGCCAAATTGTTGCTCTTAGTTAGAATGCTTATAAATAACAATGAGTGTATGAAAAGTGGTTATTTATATTACTACATAAAAAAAAACATTTATTTATCTAATACTCATATTATCAATAACCTAATATGCTATCCTGTGCCCAGTACTTTTAAAGATCAGTAATATATAAATGATTCAAAAGGGTCACAAAAAATGCTATGATGCATTGTGCATGCACCAAAAATTGCATCCATCTTTAGAGTTCCATCCATATTTGATCAGGGATGTTCACATATTAGTTCAGTACAGTAAGTGCTATTAAGCCCAATACTGGTTGTCTGTAGGAAAGAGGGGCATTTGCTTGCTTTTTGTAACTCATACCTAGGGGTAAATGTATCAAGGTCCGATTTTGCAAATCCAGCGATTTTATCGGGAGAGTTGAAACTCGCAGATGTATGAAGCTGAGTTTTCATGTAAAATCGCCAGAGTTGTGCATCAGTCAAAATTGCTATTTGCAAAATCGCTAGAGATCAAACTCCCGACTGTTTGCCACTCTAGATATACAAGTCTCAAATGTATGAAGTTGCGATTAAGCAAACTCAGGAGAGTTTGCTTTAAAACACGCCAGATAAACACATTACTGTGACACTACCCTGTCATACTGCCGGAGCAACGGCAGCTGTCAAAATTGTAAAGAATAGATAAAAGTTAAAACAAAAAAAAGCGTGGGGTCCCCCCTTTATTCAGTCTTAATCCTTGTGCTACCGGCTGACTGCTGGTTCCATGAGAATAGGGGAAAAGTTTTGTGTGGGGTCCCCCCTATTTTCACAGAACCAGCTCTAGGCAAACCAGCCGGGGTTAGTGGCACTTTAGCAGGGGGACACGTGGCAAGGGTCCTCCTGCCATAATGATAAACCAACCCCAGGCTGTTCAGCGCTGGGCCGGATTCCCTAGGGAGTGGGGTCCGCCGAAAAACATGAGCAGCCCCCCCCCTCCCCCAGGGAAACCCAGACCAGTGCTGATAGCACTAGGGCTCTTCCTACACCCCTGGGCGATGGGTGTAGGGTAATAACGGTGAATAATGTATAAAAAAACAAATACTTTGTTGACATTACAAGCATGGAGTTTGGGAATTACAAATTCATTTGGGACTTGTACAAGCCGGACTTTGGATGCAAATTTATTTTGGACTTTGGTGACAGTCATTTTTGGATTGAAAGCTGCTGACAACAGAAAAAAACTTCAGTGGTGAGTATATTGGAGATTTATTATTTTTAATAAAAATATATGGTGTACATGAGGGTGTTTACTGTCTTTATTGTGGGTTTATTATTTTTAATAAATGTTAGTGGTTTTAATAAGGGAGTTGTGCTTTGTTAACATTTTGGTTTGTGGAACTACAGGTCCCAGTAAGCCGTGGGTGTCAGGGCATGATGGCACTTGTGGTTCTCCAAGTGCCAACATGCCCTGGCTGCCATGGGTATGCTGGTGCTTGTAGTTATACAAGTAGCAGCATGCCCACATTATTTATGGCACCCGGGCTTGCTGGGACTTGTAGTTCCACAAAACAAAACAGCTTCCGTTTCCTTTTTTTATACATTATTCACCGTTATTACCCTACACCCACCACCCAGGGGTGTAGAAATAGCCCTAGTGCTATCAGCACTGGGCTGGGTGTTCTTAGGGGGGGGCTTGCTCATTTTTTTCGGTGGACCCTACTCCCTAGGGAATCCAGCCCAGCGCTGAACAGCCTGGGGTTGGTTTGTCATTATATCAAGGGGACCCCTGACGCGTGTCCCCCTGCTATAGGGCCACCAACCCCGGCTGGTTTGCCTAGTGCTGGTTCCATAAAAACAGGGGGACCCCACGTAAAAATTTTCCCCGATCTTCCCGGAACCAGCAGTAGGCTGGCAGCACTAGGGTTAAGACTGAATAGAGGGGGGACCCCCCACTTTTTTTTTTTTACACTTTGATCTATTTTTAACACTTTTTACAGCTGCCGGGACCTCCAGCTGTATTGCAGAACAGTGTAACAGTGATGGGTTTATATAACTCCCTGCTACAACACAGGAGAGTTAGCTAACACAGGAGTGTTTTACATCGCAGCAAAGCACCAGAGATAACCAACGATTTTGAAGATCAGGGTAAAAATTGCAGCTTGATACATTTGATGAGTTTGGGACTAAAATCGTGGGTTAACACCCCCGATTTTCCACAATTTAAACAAGCTGCAAAATCGGACCTTGATACATTTACCCCCTAGTGTATCCAATCCCATGCTGTATAAGCTGGGACTAGTTTCCACTATGACCATAGGATCTTGCACTGTAGGCTTACATTTTACAGTATAGCGGATTCAGCCTCTTCTAGCTTGATGCTGCTTAGAAGTTTATGAGGGATCCCCTACTGGTTGTTCCTTTTGGTTAAGTAGAAACCAGCCAAGACTTTTTAGTAGTAGGGCTGGTTAAAGATTTTAGGGGGAGGGAATATTCCTTATTTGTAAGACTGCAGACATATATCAGTCATCATTATGATGAGAATTGGAGTGCCTTTGCTACTGCCATATTTTTTCATCCATTTTCTGTATGTATTTTTGTGTCAAAATTTAAATCAGGCTCAGACTGTCTAAATGTTTATATCTCCATTACTGTAGTAAAAAATAGATCACATTTTCTGATAATTATGTAATAAGCAACCAAAAGGTGTAATAAGCTCCCAAATAGCAATTAGTCAATAAAAAAGGAAATGCTATATAAGGCTAAACAATATGTATTAGTTTCTACATATCAGAGTGAATACAGATGAGCATCATCTTGGTGGTGGCAACTTTTTTTCAAGCTGCGTTATATTGTGAACTTTAAATAGTTTTTGCAAATTAATTATCAGGGGCATTGGATTGATTGTATTCCTGTGGATAATACTTTTCAACAGCAATGCTTATAACAGGGTAGAAAGTTTTAATTATTATTGTTATTATATGCTACATTAATGAATAAGGGTTGTGGTTTATGTGGTTTGTAATGTGTACTGTGGTTTATGTGGTTTATGTTGTTTATATGGTCTGGGTGCACTCATCAGCTCCTTCGGCCTCAAGTACCACCTTTATGCCGATGACACCCAACTCTACCTTTCTTCTCCTGATCTCTCTCCCTCCCTTCTCTCCAGGGTATCTGCATGCCTCTCTGCCATCTCCTCCTGGATGTCCTCTAGATTTCTTAAACTCAATCTTGCTAAAACTGAACTAATTTTCTTTCCTCCCTCTCGTACCTCCTTCCCCTCTGATCTCTCTATCACTGTTGACAACTCCTCTATCTCCCCTGTTCCCCAACTCCGCTGCCTAGGTGTCATCCTCGACTCCTCTCTCTCCTTTGCCCCTCATATTCACTCTCTCGCCAAATCCTGCCGTTTCCAGCTTCGCAACATTGCCCGCATTCGGCCCTTCCTCTCCCAGGATGCCACCAAATCTCTCGTCCACTCTATGATTATCTCCCGCTTGGACTACTGCAACCTTCTCCTTATAGGCCTCCCCCTCTCTCATCTCGCTCCTCTTAGATCTGTACTTAATGCCGCTGCTAGGCTTATTTTCCTCTCTTGCCGTTCCACCTCTGTCTCCCAACTCTACCAAGCACTTCACTGGCTCCCCTTCTCCTACAGAATCCTTTTCAAGCTCCTTTCTCTCACTTACAAGGCCCTCGCCAACTCCACTGCTCCCTACATCTCTAACCTTATCTCTATTCACACTCCCTCCCGCCCTCTGCGATCGTCCAACGATCGTCGCCTCTCTTCCCCCCTGATTACCTCCTCTCACGCACGTATTGAAAACTTCTCCCGCGCCGCTCCCCTCCATTGGAACAAGCTCCCCCGCTCCATCAGAACTTCCCCTAATCTGTCCTCTTTCAAACGAACATTAAAAACCCACCTTTTCCTAAAAGCCTTCCAGTGTCATGCCTAAACTCCCACTGGTTGGCTTCCTCTCTTTCTCATCCCTTCTTCCCTTCTCCCCTTCCTCGACTCCGTCTCCGTCTCTCCCGTCTCATCCATGTGCCTGTCTGTCTTCCCCTCCCTTTAGATTGTATGCTCCTTTGAGCAGGGCTCTCCTACCTCCTGTTTCCATCACTTTTAACTGCGCTCTCCAGCTACTCAGTTCACCTCCTCTCCAACCCTATGTCCTCTGTCTCCTCTCGCTTCTCTCTGCTCCCCTCAGTAACTCTTTACCTGTTATCCGTGTCCACCCTCTTGGGCCATAGTTACCTGCCTGTACTCACTTTTCCCCTCCCTCTCTTTCTTGCTGTGACTGAGCCCCCAGAGTTATAGTGCTTACTGTTACTTGTACTGTGCTGTTTCACCTTGTACTGTGCCATTGTTTGTCCTTGTACGGCACTAAGGATACTTTGTGGCGCCCTACAAATAAAAATTAATAATAATAATAATAATAATAATAATAATAATAATGTGTATAAAGTGTATTGGTGGTCAACAGATGGACTGCTGGCCACCTGTGGCCTGGCGAGTTTTCACCTGCTACCCCCAGCCATCTGCTCCTGATCTGACTTATTCTGTGCTTTGTTATAAAGCAGAGAAAAAGACTGACAAGGAGCAGTTGACTTCTGCATTGCTTGACCACCTTTACTCAATGCAGGGAAGTCACACAGCATACCAAAGGAGGAGAAGGGAGCTCTCTCTCCTTCCTCTGTCATATCCAGCTGTAACAGTAAGTAAAAGTGGGAGAAGTATGAGAGGCAAGTTGGGGAGGTGTGAGAAGTGTGTTGGGAAGGTCTGATGGACATGTGGGGGAGGCATGTTGGCATGTGGGAGAGAACTGATGAGCACGTGGGGGAAGTCTGATGGGCATGTGGGGGAGGCGTGATGGCATTTGGGAGAGAACTGATGAGCACGTGAGGGAGGTCTGTTGGGCATGTGACGGAGGTGTGAGAGGCATGTGAGGTAAGTGTGAGAGGCAAGTGAGGAAGGTAGAGGAGGTGTGATGGGCATGGTGGAAAGTCTGATGGGTGATATCTGATGGGCAGGCACATGAACAGAGTGCAAATTTCATGAGTTATAAAAAAATTATGAAGCACAAATGTACTTGATCCAGTAGGTTCATTAAACTAAGATTTACAATTAGGAGCAAATCCAGCTATTGGGTGCAAAACTTGCATGTGGAGAAACTATTTTTGTACTGCAGGGGTATATAGGGGGATTTTAAAATGCACAACCTGATTTAAAATTGTGAGTGTGCATGGCCTAACCTAACTGTAAAATGCAGATTAGAAATAGTGCAGTGTGTATGTGTATAGAATGCAAGAGCATGCATTATTTGTCCTGCATGAATTTTTTTTTCATTTACAACCCCTTCTATTGTAACATGGTTTGCTTGTATGCAAATTCTTCACCCAGACAAAATTTGTACCTAGCTGTAAATCAGCCCCTAGGACACAAATTTAAGTGCAATAACAGCAAACAAGATACACAACTCTGTACGATGTTACTCGTTGTTAAATAACCTGCACTGGGTATTCCATTCCTAAATAATTCAAAAATAACTTTTTTTTTATCAGGGGTATTTCTGCAGATTTGATGGTGTTATGTGTGTAGGATCTGTCTACTGTATCTTGCATTATTTCTATGCCTCACATTTTGTTTTCCTTCACTGTTTCTTTGTGTAGTTAATTTGTTTAGAATCACCTTTTATTTATGTTAGTCATAAAGATCAAGTGATAGAAAATAAGCTTTCCCAAATGTAGTTTCCTTTTTTCTTACATGTTTAGATATTAAATGTACGTTTCATAAAAAGAAACATAATTTACAGTAACCAATGTTATCTGCTGCACACAGCACTGCATAATAGAGACTATAAAGACATTTAGTTCTAATACAATGAAACCGTTTTAATTTTGTTTACGTTATATCATTTTAACATATGCATTAAAAAAAACAAGTGAAGTAATTATTTCTCTAGAAAATGTGTAGCATCAGCTGGGTCATTGAAAACTGTGCACAGATGGATTTTTATGGGTATATTGTAAGCATTACACATAATAAAAAGACTTTAGAACCATAACAAGTTGTCATTTTTGCTTATAAAAGTAATTTTTTTCCACTCTTCTCACCTGTTCTGTATTAGAAAGTTCCTTTCCACATAGAGAATAGATTTATCTACTAACACAAAGATTCTGAGAGACCCATCATAGCTGACAGTTCCAATGAGACCAAGGTCCGTCCCTGGAAACGTTTATAGTTTCATATATTCCTCATCAGATGCTGCATTTCACAGTTCCATATCTATCTGACACACAGATTTCAAGAAGAAAGGCATCATTTTCAAGCACCAGTTTTCTGGCCCATTTTAAATGGAACTGAATATATATGACCTGTAAAAGACAAAGAACGAAATACAACTATATTAAAAATATATATAAAGATAGCGAAGAGTGCCAAAATATACATCATTACTACTGAAATTATGTCAAGAAATATAGTTAATTTCAAAAAGATATTATTTATAATTTAATGGTCCAAGGTGATTCCTTCTAGTATCCTTTAATACAGCGTTTCTCTAATTCGTTTCTCAGGGACAACTAACAATGCATCTGTTTTCCAGATCTTCTAGCTAGAGCACAGGTTTATTAATTACTGATTGATGCATTTTAAAATATCCACAAGTTGGACTAATTATTTGACATTCTGAGGGGTAGACCTGCAAAACATATAGTGTTAGCGCTCCCTGACGATCTGATTTAAGAAACACTGCTTTAGTGCAGGTAAGATATGGCTTGTAACTGAAAAACACTCCAAGGAACTGCAACTTTTATATGAAGTGTCTCTATTTCTGAGAATTTTCTGAAACTTTAGCAAATATACTGGTGACAGTTATTAGCATATTTTAAATGTAAAGAAATTTGCATTGCAGACTTAGTGGTCACCAAAAAGTAGTAGAAGACTAAGGCTGGGATTTACTAAAGTACAGTTTCACCAAACCGCAGGTTTCCATGTTTTTTATGTGTGGTATGTGAATAGTGTGATTTACTAAAGACAAAACCTAAATGGAAAAGCAGCATACAAAACCACACAGACTCAAACCACATTTGCAGTTTGCAGACCTTGCTGGGCTACGAACTGGCCCATTTATCAAAGGGAGAAAAATTATATAGTAGTGGCAGAGGAGATTGCTCAAACATGCTGTTGCCACTTGACTGATATAGAGCAATAAAAACTATCCTCCCTTCTAATAAGCAAACAAGCACAGAGCTATGTAGTCTTTATTGTTTGCCCCCAATCAGAGGGCTAAAAAGCAAGGGATTTTCTCTGGTATTGGCCATCGGCAAACAAGCTACATTGACTTGGTAGTTATAACACTAGTAACAGGGAGACAGTCTGCTTGTGTCTTACTGTCATAGCATTAAAGAGACCAGCCTGTTTAGCATCAAGCTTGATCCTTTAGGGGGATGGAAGAAAAAATTAGCGGGCCAACTCACATAGATTATTGATTCAATACTGAATAGCAATGTTGCCTATCTGGTACACCTGGCTGGTGGGTACCAGCAGGGCTGCCATCAGAAACTGTGGGGCCCAGTACTAATTAATCTGATGGGGCCACCCTCCACATACATGTGCACCCCTCCATCTTCGCCATAAATGCGCCCCCTATTCCTCATCACAGTACATTGCCCCCCACTCCCTTATCACAGTAAATGTTTCCCTCCCCTAAAGTAAATGTCCCTCTCTCCCTTCCCCACAATCACAGTTAATGTCCCCCTCTCCCCCCCACAGTTTAAGTCCCACCCAATCACTGTTAATGTCCCCTTCTCCCCCCCAATCACAGTTAAGGTCCCCTTCTCCTTCTCCCCCCTCCACAATTAAGGTCCCACTCTCCCTCCCCACTCCACAGTTAAGGTTCCCCTACCTCCACAGATCAGGTCCCCCTCTTCCCCCCTCCCTCACTCCACAGATAAGGTCCCCCTCTTCCTCCCTCCCTCCCTCCACAGATCAGGTCCCCCTCTTCCCCCCTCCCTCCCTCCATAGATCAGGTCCCCCTCTTCCCCCCTCCCTCCCTCCACAGATCAAGGCACAATTACTGATGCACAATTCAAGGGAATGGTTCACAGCTCCTTGCGGTGCATAGAGTAGCAAATTAAATTCATAGGTATGCAACAGGGTATAGGGTGTCTACAGATTCCCAGCAGGGAAAGCACATACTAAACTACAGGCAGGTATCACAGGATATAATAGCCCAAAATGTGCAGAAAGGGTACCATGTTGATGCCAGCAAAGGGATCCATGCATATAGCAGTCGATAGACCTATATTCCACACAGCAAATGGGCAGAGACTGGAGCTCTATAACTTGCACTAACTAGTGAGTAGCGGAGGTGAGATGTAATACCGTGTCTAGGGGTGGGAAAAAAAGCACTCACCACCCGACCATCAAGCAAGCACAAGGACAAGCGGTGTCTCCAATGCTCTCCCTGTCCCCCCCTTAAACAATTATGGTCCCCCAGGCTCTCCTGCTCACCCCCTCAAAAAAATAGCATCTCATTAACTTACCTGCTCCTCCTCGATGCTGCAGCTCTGCCTCCCGGTCACTGATACACTGGGAGTGTGACACGCGGTGATGACATCACCTCGCCGGCCGCACTCCCAGCCTATCAGAGTCTGGGAGGCAGAGCTGCAGCATCGCGGAGAAGGTAAGAAAAAAAAGGGGAGGCATGTTCAGTGACTGCGGGGCCCGGAGAGTCCAGGGAGTCCGGACAGACAGAGAGGTCTGTCCGGGCCCCCTAGTCTGTCTGGGTCCCTCACAGCAGTACTGGCCATACCCCCCTGATGGCGGCCCTGGGTACCAGGGTAAACTGAATAAAAATAAAGTGACAAACTGCTATAGCACTACAAGTGCAAACATGCATTAACAGTCCTTGACTGTTATTGCATTCTGGTGCTTCTAGCACATTAAATGCTACTCTGTTTATAGTGTGTCCAAGCCAAAAGGGGATATACAGTAATGCTGAGCATCCCATGAGGTTTTCCAATTAAAAAAATAAATAATTAAAATTTCTATTGGCCAACTGGACTGCTTCTTAGGAGCACAAGTAAACTAAATAGCTGGGCAGTCAATCACAAGCTGGTTCTCATGTCACTCAGTCAATCACAGAGCAGCCATCTGGCCTCTTAAGCTGGACAGACCAGACATTACATATGAAAAAAGCGCTAAGTAAAGCCTGATAATTCACATCTAATTTTACCATGCTACTTAGTGGTTTAGAAGCCACTACAACTCAGATGTGGCTTAAATTACAGCTTTCAAATCACAGATTGCTAAATCCTTTGGATTGGGTCTGAAAACCACTTCTAAGGTTCGGAGGTTTGCAAACCACAATCAAAAGTGGCACTTAGTAAATGCTGGCCTAAAACGGTGAAGGATGTGGAGTGAGTGGTGAATATTCATGACTCAGGTGAAAAAGGAGCTAATAAAAACTAACAAGTCTATCTAAAAAAGTAGTTTTTCTTTTTTAAAACATATCTTATAAACTAGTGGTATATAAACAGTCCACATACCAACTGGTGTTTTACAAGCATTTATACAAGTATTTCAGATCGAGGCTTCATGAGCGGACAGTCAAAGCTGTAAAGGGAACCTTCCCAGAGACGTTAGATTACAGTCTAACCATGAAGAAGGTGTGAAGGTGGAGTCACATGTTCCCTGCATCAATAGAGGAATGGAAACTTAATGTGGATAATTTGCTTTACAGCTTTGACTGTCCACTCATGAACTCTAATTTGTTCATTTATATAAAGACTTTGTTTCAGTTGTTCTCTTATATCATTGCCACGTCCAACTGCAATTTCCATTTTAAGCCCGCTGGCCTGTAGTGTTTTATATACATACACTTGTTGGTGGTTACATCTAATAATTTGGAAAAAGCCCAATCGCTGTCTATCTTTGTCAAACCAAATCTATTTAAGTGAGGTGCTGCCCTTAGGGGTCTGAAAGTTCTCTCAAACATTCACAGTATTCTGAAGCAAAGGATGTTATCCCTGGCGCTCCATCACTTAAAAATATGATAATAATGCCACAAACTTGTGCATAACTTGGTATTGTATTTATTAAAAATGCTAAAACATATATATTTTCTGGCCAGAGTAAAGATGAACATCCAGACGTAGGTTCTATAATCTATTACTGCAGGATGAATAAAACATGGATCTGATGAAAGGCTGAAACATCAAAATGTTCTCCACAATATATAGAATACTTCAGCCATTAAAAATTATTATCAGTACAAAGTTCTAAGTTTCTAACTGAAGTTTCTTTTCAATATCTTGCAAAAGTCTTTAAACTTACAGTTTAGGAGATAGAAAGTCAGAAACCAGATAATCCTTTTAAGGTTCATTTTTGCATCCACAGCGAGCACTCTAGCTGCGATGTCCCATATGTTTGAACTCCGTTCTGTGCATGTGTGTCCTGCTTCCTCAGGGATAATTTTGTTCACAAAATTATCCCTGAGGAAGCCTCAGTATATGAGGGGAATCGCATTGGATATTACACTATTAACATAAGCACTTACAACTACTGCATCGTTGGGTAAATATTGTTTGGAGAATTGAAAGATCTACTGGCGTTGTATGGCTAGGAACAGACCTCACTCAGCACCAAAGCGGAACTAAAAATCTAAGCACAAGTTTCCTGTTGGACCAAAGAAGGCAGGACACATAATAAGCTCAAAAGCAACACAAGTTCTACAAAATTTTTAAGTGCACTGGTTTATACACACTATGAGAATCATATCTCAAAAGCCAAAGTTTCGAGATGTTGGACTGTTAAGGACAGAGTAGTGTGAGGTCAACTGCAAGAACCACTTCACTAGATGTTCACCTTTAGTAGCCCCCTTTTTGAGGAACTTTTATGTTCCAGAGTACTCGTTTGCCCCCAGGACTTAGGCCCGGGTAGTAGCAGTCATTGATCTAGCACCTGCCTGGTGGAAAGGACAGAATACAGTAGGAGGTAATGAGCAACAAGGATATATAAGCAGAACTCTGAGACAGACAGGTAAGGGTTAATATGGAGTAGTCAGACACTTGTCTGATGAAGTGGACAGCACACAGCAGCAGGTAGTGAGCAACCAACTGTAAATAGCAGAAGTCTGGGCCAGACAAGCATGGATCAAGAGTAGAGAAGACAGCGGAAACCTTTAAGCAAACCAGGGGTCAGGGCAGGTAGAGATAGGAGAGCAAACCTGTTTAACAAAGCCTAGAGTCAGGAGTCAAGAAGACAGCAATTCTTATAAACAATCTGAGTCAAACACTGATAGCAGAACAGGTCAGAATACAAGGCACACTAGGTCAAGGAGAAACTATCACCAGCATTGGTATGCTGCCAGGAAGTGGTTTATAAAGGCAGCAGCACCAATCAGAACTGCAGGATGATTAGCTGCATGAGTGTGGTAGGTGACTGCATACCTAAGGGATGCAAAACTGAGAATTTAATGAAGCTTGTAAATATTTGCTAGCAACCAGCTGAATCATTGAGGCAGGAATGCTCCTACACATATTAGTAGCAGTAATTGCACAGATGATATATGAAAGAAACAGGGGAGCGCCTATTTCTTAACAGGGACAAAGAAATCGCAGTTCCTTGTTTACCAGTCTAAAATTACATCTGCCGGTGTGGAAAGAGGATATATTTTCCTGAGACATAGAAGACATTTAATATGCCTTCCACCTCAAGGATTCTGTTATGAGTTTCTGCCATTTCCAATTGGAGATTAGAGCTAACAATTGATTGTTTATATGTTTGATGCACTTTTATATCACTGTGGTTTGTGAGTGTATTTTAATTATTTTTATTATCTTAAGTAAAGCGTATAATGCAAGATTACTTTAATCGTACATCTAGCGCTCACTCTGTCGCACATCAGGATATGGATAACACATCTAATGGTATTGTTTCTCAGAACCAAAGATAATGACATATAAGAAGATTTTTTTCTGAGAACCAATACCGTTATAGTTGTTATTCATAGCCTGATGTGCGACAGTGTGAGCGCTAGATGTACGTTAAAATTTGTTTTCTCTGTTATATTGTGTTAGAGGAAAGTGGATTCTCTTTAAATGTACTAGGCAGCACACTCTTAGGAGTGCCATACTGACCAGTCTCTTTATAAGAATATTTATGCAAGATTTCTTGTTTTTCCCTTGTTACATGAATCTCTGACCCTAATTGGTAGCTGATCCTTTGAGCTGCATTGGGGGATTCCTAAAAACAACAATCTGAGAAGATCTCATTTACATTTCTTAAAGTTGTCTAAACAGTGTCACAACATGAGGGCAATTATATGGGGTTGGTATGAAGTAGGTTGTCACATACCCACCCAATTATCGTGTTTTTCAGTGGAAGCTGTATACATTCAAAGTGGTGTTTACTTGTGTAGCATTAATATCTAGATATATAAGCTTGTATATCCCACCATCTCAATCTAGATATTCTAACCCATGTATCATAGAAGGTCGTAAAAACACTTCACTATAATCCCTTTTTTCTTCCCACTTGCTATATATTCTGAACTTGGAAGAAAAAGAGGTGTTAGTTAAAGAAGGGTCATGAGAGAAATAGAGACTTTTTACAATGCAAATGTTTTTTGATATTTCATTCTCATTTACAGTATATATACGCCAGTGCCTGCATTTGTCCTTAAAAAATTGGTATACATTGCAAGCACTGTTTATGTTTTTAATAATTGATTACCTTTTTATAATAAATTGTTGATTATTTAATTGATCCACAGATATGATTTATATGTTGTAAGAAGTTGTGTATTATGAATATTTGGTGCTGCTCACCTCTTTTTTATTCTTTTGGAATGTTTTATAGGATTAGCAGGTCCTGTTGACAGCTGACAATATTTGGATACTCTACTCATTATTGTTTCAGCGTTCATGGAATTTGTATTGATCTTTGCTTGTATAGATAAGTATTGGAGGATCAAAGTGTGTCAGGGAAAATTAAAATCCAATACCTTTGCAATTATTACCTTATTTCTCTCTTCCCCATTGCCTACAAACTACATGAGTGACTTGTTTAAAACTGCCTATCTCACTTTCACTCCACTCACTCTGTACTTGACTTTACAATGCTTCTGCCACAAAACATTTTACAGAGACTGTCATCACAAATGTGGTCAATGATCTTCTTACAACAAAATCAAAGGGTCATTTCTCTTTACTCATTGACCTGAACCTCTCAGCTGCTTTCAACATCTTTAATCATTCTTTTCTCCTACAGACTTAATCCATTGGCCTTTGTGACACAGTTTTTTGATGGTTCCCTTTCAACCTATACAACCATCCCTTAATTGTTTGTGGAATATCTCAAAAACATTATCATTTACACTCCCACTATCTTTTGTGGTCCCACAAGGATTTGTATTTGGCCCTCTGCTATTGCCTCTGTCCTGTGCCTCGCTTCTTCTCTGATAACCACTTATCACTCCTGACTACAAGACTTCTCCTATGCTGCTCTCCACCTATAGAATTTCCAACCATACTCAATCAGTCTCTCTCTCCCAGTCTTCAAATCTTGAAATTTCTATATACACACACTTCTTTAATAGAGCCCCTGCCACTTAAACTGGACACACTGGTATACCATCACTATTATTCGAACTTTTACCCTGAGCCACACTCACTCTTCTTGTCTCAGCTCAGGCCTTTTCCCACTAGATTGTAATCTCTCTTATAATCAGGGCCATTGTTACCCTTAATTTTCATATATGCATTTTTTTTGCCTACCTTATGTGTCTCTGTTTTACATATGCTCTGTTTTTCCCATTGAATGAAGCTGTGGACTACTGTGGTGTCAATTGTTCTAGTGTCCAAATGAACAGCCCAGATGCCTTAAAATGTATAATAATAGCTAACTTGCACAATTGGGTAGAATACCATTCATCATCATCATCTCTTTATTTATATAGCACCACTAATTCCGTAGCGCTGTACAGAGAACTCATTCACATCAGTCCCTGCCCCATTGGAGATTGCAGTCTAAATTCCCTAACATACAAACACACAGAGAGAGACTAAGAGCAAATTTATAGCAGCCAATTAACCTACCAGTATGTTTTTGGAGTGTGAGAGGAAATCGGACCACCCGAAGGAAACCCACGCAAACACGGGGAGACCATACAAACTCCACACCATTTCCTTGGCGACTGCACACTTGCAATATATGTTGAAGCATATGGTTACGGGCTGCATGGGAATTTTTCAGATTTGTAACTGCAAGAAAATCCCTCATGCATTAAGCTCAAGGCTAAGAATGAATTTACAACTTTACCTTGAGCGATAATGCAATTTTAAATTAAATATCTCACATTAAGAGCTGTAAGTTTTTAATTTATGTCTTGATAGCTTATTAAAAGATCATTATTAAAAAAACTGATACTGTAGGGAAAATAATTCAAATACATATCTGCAGCACTAGCCACATATTTTTAAAACTTGTGACAGTGGAAATTTTGTGCTCCTGTGTGCAGTTTGCAAATTATTTGAAAACCAAATGTTACAGTGCTTCAAATTTATGAGACTGCAGTAGACTACCAAATGTTGCAGCAGAGAGAATACATAACGTTGGAGAAAGCTAAGTCTATAAAATATCACAGTTACTGTCTTATATTTTATCTAAAATTTTTATTGTTAAATTCATTACAGAGAAAATACAATCATGCAACTGTACTATATTACACGGGACCACAATCTCAGCAACAGTTATAGCCACAATTTTCTTTCATTTTCAATTTCATCAGGAATGCAGTGCAATTAAAAAAGGAATAAATAATATTAAGAAAAGATCTGCATATAATCCTCTTTGTTTCAGAATTTCTTTTCATAGCTGTATTTTATGCTCAATGTATAATAGATTGATTTTAATGTTTCATATTTTTTGCAGTAAAAGCTGCAAATCTGTATGTTTATGACTCTATTTTGCCAAAATAATAGCAAACTTTTCAACCATTGGTTACAAAATTAAAGCACTTTATTATTATTTTATAGTTTGACTTCAGTTGCATCCACAAGTGAATATTAATGTATTTTTAAAATGTCTAGACGTTAGTTATGTCTTATTTAAAACATAGAATTGAAAACAAAGTGAAACTCTTGTATTAAGTATTTTAGATCATTAGTCACCAAAGATTTCAGGGATAGTAGGGGCATTAGGATTTACAGGCAAAAAAATCATGGAGTGTAACTGTTTGCTGGCTGGTACTGGAAATTATATTTAGTACTGAGTTGCCCCAAATCGTCTCATAAAATAAATTAACTTACAGTTTGCATCTTAAAGTTAAATCCAAGTCCTAAAATAGTCTAATGCATAGTCAGGTATTAGGTCAAAGAATAAATCTACTAAAATTGTACTAAAAATATTTTGCATTCCTATAATGACATCATTTGTAGTAGACCAGAATTAATATATACTTGCAGAAAATGTATTTACTACCTCTTTTATTGAATACATGATCTCTTAAAAATGATTTGTCTTCCAGCTACGTGTTGAAGTAAATGAGAGTGACATAATGGCTTGCTTATTAACATGCATTTTATTTTGTTTTACATTAGAAATAAAGACATTTTTGGAGATGGTACTATTTTTTAAATAAGTTGTGTATGATGATACATATTCATACAATATTCATATAAAGCTAAATTATCACGGAGAGTTTTGTGAGATTATAATTCAGAAGAAATTAATTAGCTGTTCTAAAAAAATGGAATGTGTCCCTAAAGGTGTCTGCAATCATAATAATACATGTTTTATTGTACAGAACATACTATGTAAGTGAAACATTTCTAGATACAGTATATTGTACTTTTTATTCTCTATTGTCTGAGCCATCTTAATGAACATTTACACTGTTAACTAGATCACAAATTAAATGTATCTTATAATGGAGAACTGATTCCATAATCACAAATTAAGACATTATTTTGAATGTCAAGGTATTATACTGATGGTGTTAGTATAACTGATCTGCAAGTACATTTCAAGCATATGGACAACTTTCAGAGAAACTGTTCAGCCAATTTTGAGAGAAAGAAATTTAATGACAGAACTTTTTCCCATTGGATCTCTAGCCATATAAAACTAAAGCCTAACAGAAATGTTATTAATGAATCTTATCGTGAGTGAAGCAGTGTTCTTTTCTTTACAGTAAGTTTTTAACATTTACCAATTTTGGAATATTTAAGACTAAACATTACTATGGGTTGCGGAATTCACACATGTAAACTGTCAGCAAGGACACAACATTAAACAGATCTCCGAGCACCACAGTGTCCTCACAACCAATGTAAAAATACATTTTAAACTGAGTGGGGTACTGATAATGGCCTTGACCCCTTCTGTTTGCAAAGCTACAGTGTACAGTGTTATTTATTGCTGTTACAGGCACCTCAGCACTCTCAATAGTAAAATAAATGAATACATTTGCTGCCCCCTTGTATTGTAACAGGCAGTAATAAAATTGACTAGCACTGTGGGCTCTACCTTGACCCACCTGATGCAGTGTTAATAAAATAAAATGAACCCTGCCCTCATGTGGGTTCTACCTAGCCCCTTGTGCTGTTTTGATGGGAGGAAAATTATAAATCAATAAAGAGTGTAATTTTCCAGCCTCATCTGGTGTGGTGTTGGGCTTGGGCAATATGAATGTCCATTATGAATGTCCATAGAGTGTCTTCCTGACCCCTTGATCTGGTAGAAAAATCAATGAATGCTACCTTCAGGGTTCTACCAGCCTGGTGTATTACACAGCATATGGTGATTTAAGCCCTTGATTGTCTCTTGATGCACAATAATCCAATCAGAGGAAAAATATCCAAAGGAAAACAACATCACTACCCCCTCTCCCAAAATAAGATAAAAAATCCTCTTTCTTGAGTTATAATAAAAACAACATGTTAATACTTCTATCCATTCTTAACTGTTGCACCAGTATTTATTTATCATATTTCTTCTTCTTCTTCTTCTTCTTCTTCTTCTTCTTCTTCTTCTTCTTCTTCTTCTTCTTCTTCTTCTTCTTCTTATTATTATTATTATTATTATTATTTAATACTGTTTAATTATATAGTACGGTTATATTACACAGCCAGTATGACACTGACTTAAAAGGTTCACAGTTGAGAGTCTCTAATACTGTATAGACTCTCCTTCTGAGTTCTGGTTGGATAAAAGCTAGGCCAATCAAATTGTGATTATGAAAATTGCAATATTTTTCCCACCAATTCTCATGTAACTGGTTGAGACAGTACTGAAGAGAGGTGCAATTGAGCAGAAGACAGAAGAAAGAAGATGACAAAAAAGCAGAAGGTGATGCAAGAAGAGGATTAGAAGAAAGGAAGAGTAATGAAAAAAATATAGATTTTTTAAACCAGCAGTATAAGGAGTATATTTTTTTTTTGTATGGCTATTTGTGTTTTCAGAAGGGGCCTTATCAACAGCCCATTGTCTTTTTACAGTGGACAGATGTGGGTTTTAACCCTACGCATTGTTGTTTCTATGGCTATCGGAATATGCAGCCATACCTATAGATGGCAATTGGTGCTTCAAGAGTGACGGTCAGCAACTTATAAGAATGGTTGCTGATGGATGGATGATTTCAGAATTCATTAGTATGGTGTGATATGTATAGAGGATGAAATACAAATGTATGTGTAGTGCCTTCAAGGTCTATTCTGATGTACTGAGGGATAGTCTAAAAATTAAAAAAATAAAAATTAAAGTTAAAAATGTAGTAAAAATGAAAAGTTATCATTTAAAAAAATACATACACACTTATTTCTAGCCCAAAGTAAATAGGAGAAATAGGAGAACTAATGGCACATTGTAGATGCACACTAAATGCTTAAAATAATCAAGAATATAGTTATGGAAAAGTGTTATGTTTCACTATGTCTCATTTCTCTTTAATCTCGAAAACAAGACTATATATTTAAAACACGACCAAAAGAAAGTCCTATCTGTTACACTAACATAAACATTATTGCTATTTAACCAGTAGATACGAAAAAATGTACTATGCATCTGCTGACAGAGCTACAAATTACCCATATCATTAAGGGGCTATGAACACCTTGTCCAATACACTGGATCCTAGAGGTGACATAGAGCTGATCTGGCTCTCCCATGTGGTTCTCCATTTATAGATTACTATTAATGGTGAGGATATCACTATCATAAGAGATCTATTACTACAAAGATTCTAGGGGCTTGGATCAGGCATCCATGTCCTATCATGGCCCCTGAAAATATAAGTGTTAAAAAATAAAAAATAAATAAAATACACTATAAAAAGTCCTTTTCAACAGTCTAATATGATGTCACTATTTTTTTTTTACATTGACACAGCTTTTTTTTGTGTGTGTCACACTCTCATGTAACAAGCATGATGCAGAATGTATTAGATCTTCAACCTATAAAACCATCACCCCAGTTTTTGTCTGAACAGTCTTGTCCCTTTCCCTACTTCGTTCAAATCACTTAGCAATATATCACCAAAATAAAATGAACATGTCTATCTTTGATTTTGAGCCCTATAGTTCCATCAAATGTGATAAAAGGACACATATGTGATATTTGGGAACCTACGAAGACCTATCATATTTATCCAAAAGTAATTTTAAGAATAATTAGAAGTGTTATTTCTTATTTAGCCTATTTTTTCCTATCAAAAGTCTCACAAATTCAAAAGAAATTTATTCTAATGTATCAACAAAAACTTATTTCTCCAGAAAAAGTTTTATTCCCAGGGAAACTATTGAAAAAACATACAAATTGATCTAGTCATACAGGCGCGAAAACCCCTCCGGTCATTCATTATTTAAACGTGCCAAAATATTTTGATATGTTGTGAAAAGCAATCCTACATTGAAGTCACTGACTTGGATCACTAGACTACTTTCTAAGACTTTTTTTTTCTTATTTCCTTTACTGGTGTACATTTAAAATGCACAATATGTAAAGCCTTCAGAGATGAATTACACCAATGTGACAGGAATGGAACACTCCCCTTTCACTTCACCCTGTCACCATGGTAGAGATTAAGTCCTTATTAACAATGTGCTCCTCAAGCTGAAAAAGTGCAGCATTCAAATGCTTCCATGTGACACCAACCTAAGACATTAGCATAGAAGCTCATATTCAGCAAATGCTGATGTAAGTCTCAAAACCCATTTATCCCCTTCACATGCATAGGATTTGTTTTAAAATAAGTGTTTATCTATCTTGATTAATATGTTTAATTTCACATTAACAGAGTAAGCGCTATGCTAGCTGCGAAAATATTGAACTAAAAATGGTATTTGATAAAACTAATGAATAAAATAAAAACGTTTGGAATATATATGATGTAAAGCCAAAAAACATTAACCTGATGTAACAAAAGCTAACTGGTTAATGCTCACAATCTTTTCTGAAGCTTTCATGTCTAAAATTGTTCTAATGTGCATTAAATTGAAAGAGCTTAATACATAAATGCATACTGTTATAACCTAAATATTTAAACTCCTTTCATTGGGAAATTTTGCTTATGTACACTAAGGATTTAATTCACCATGGATTCATGCATGAACCATGGTAACATATTTTAATGAAAAATACAGCACATTAGCAAAGTGATGAAATCAATATGCGGCATACCATATAGCTATGACTATGGGCCATAATCCATTACAAATATGTCCATTAGAAAATAAGTATCAACAGCTCTATTTATCATTTAAATACAGATGTATAGCTGTCTCTATAGATAAAGTAACCAATTGGGCTAATGACTGCTAAGTACAGTAAAACATACAATTCCGTGTGGGTAGAAATACTTTTAAATGAGACTGAAATACTATATTTGTTATGTTTGTGCTGATAATAGCAGATTCTAGTTAGATTAGATTGCAATTACACTTTTCCCAAAAAACACATTACTTTAAAATGAACATTGAAGCAATTTGCAGCTCTTTCAGCAGTATAGATGGACTTGTGCAATCTGGCACTAGATATAGGATGCAATGAGCGAAAAAGTAAAATATTGGCCCAGATCTATTTACAAATATCTGATAGCAATTTACTCCATAAGTTATAGATGGCTAATATATTATGGTCTACTAGAAAACATTAGAGAACAGATGGGTTCAGCGTTATTACATCTGTTGCTATTGTAGCATGCCAAGTTTGCAGAATTCTCTGCACATGCCACTAAGATTTCCTTTAATAATATAGAATTAGTGTTGTGCAGGATCTGGCTGCTATGCCTCGTACTAATTTTAAACCTGTTACAAAAAAATATTGTGTACCCTTTCTTTAATAACACAGACTTGAAGTTTTTATGCTTATAGAATGAACAGAACACTCTGGTGGCAGGTGCTGGCTGGCAAATTTAGTTTGGAGGTCTGCTCTGCACTGCAACCTATTAAGAACTTTTTAAAGGAAAAAAAATCATGTAGCCCAGTGACCAGCCCATGGTAGCCCACTGTGGGAATAGATGCCCCCTTGGACCCCAGCTCAATCAGCCCCTGGTTGGCATGACTGTTGATATAAGTTTCTCATTTCTAACACTGCAATTCAGTACAAAATTTGAACAAAACCACAACTAGTCAGTAATTAGCATTTGTGTCTATTTGCTCTAAATTTCTTTGACAATGTTGCTATTCAGACTTACAATGTAGTTACTTTTGGTAGAATGGTTGAAGAATTTGTCTGTAACCTTTGAAAAGTGTGTCTACCATAGCCAAACTTAACCAAAAATTGTATACCTTGAGCAACAGAGCAAGCAAATTATTAGCTCGCAAACTTCGGGGGAAAAATGCTATCAATCGGATAAAAGTATTACACACCGATTGGGGTGATTGTATTTCCAACCCTTTAGCCATTGCAAATCAGTTTGCTACTTATTATGGATGGCTCTATAATCTCAAGGACGATCATTCTCTGATTCACTCCACGGTGAAGACCATCAGAGATTTTCTGGACCTAATTGATCTCCCCTCTCTGTCCTCTGATGTAGCTTCTACTCTGTGCTCGGACTGGACGGAGGATGAGGTCAGAGCTGCCATTATATCTATGAAGTGCAGTAAGGCCCCAGGCCCTGATGGTTTTACTCATGACTTCTATGCCTCCTTCCAGTCTGCCTTGTTGCCCGACCTCCTAACTTTATTAAATAATGCTACTCGAGATGCCTTCCTACCTGAGGAGATGCTTCAGGCACAATTGATCACAATATCCAAACCAGGCAAGAACCCCTCTCACTGCCACAATTACCGGCCTATTGCGCTCCTTAATTCAGACTTCAAAATATTTGCCAGGCTCATCGCAAATAGGCTGAATCCCATCTTGCCGCTTCTGATTAATCTAGATCAGGTGGGTTTTGTGCCTGGTAGACAGGCTCCAGACAACACAAGACAAGTTATCAATATCTTGGAGACCCAAGCAGCCGAATCTGTACCCCTGCTGCATCTCTCATTGGACACTGAAAAAGCATTTGATATGATCAGTTGGAGTATTTGGGCATACTCACCCCCTCGGACCCTTTACAAGTTGTTGAATGTAATTATCAACCATTACTGACAGTTTGATTCCCTTACCAAATCCTGGGCGAATTATGAGATTTCCTGGTTAGGACGGGTGGCTTCTCTTAAGATGATGCTGCTCCCAAAGATCCTGTACCTATTCCGCTCTATCCCTTATATTGTTCCCATGTCAATATTAACATATTTTACTCTATCGCCTTCAGCTTTGTCTGGGGTAGGAAACGACCCAGGCTGTCTAGGGACCAAATGTGTCGCTCCAAGCTTAGAGGTGGTGTTGCTGCCCAAAATTGGAAGCTTACCAGCAAGCTGCCCTACTCGATCAACCTAAAGTGTGGCAAGACTGGCCTCGCAAACCCTGGGTCCTTATAGAATCACATAGCTCCCCTCTGTATTCCCTGGAGGACTTATTATGGCTGGACAAAGATAGTAACTTTTCATAGTGTCTCTGACTCCCTTAGAGTTTGGGATAAAATGATAGCTTCAACCCAGGATTCATGCATCCCTTCTTCTCATCTCTCCATAATGGCAATTTCCTTCTTAATTCCAAACCTTTGCCTTGATTTCTGGCATAGTCAGGGTGCGACTCGGTTGCAGGATCTTCGACAGAATAATGCAATTATGTCCTTCTCCCAACTACAGGATAGGTACAATCTCCCACACTGAGACTTTTACAAGTATCTCCAGGTTAGACACTGGATGCAATCATATTCTCCCCCCTGCTATCATTAAAATATGTTCCCCAACCTATAAAATTGCTCTTCTTATCTTCCTCTCACTTGGGCGGTATCTCCTCTTGGTACCAGATTTTGATGGTTTCTGGGGAATCTTGTACCTTGCCGATTCAGGTCCGCTGGGAGGATGATCTGGAGATCCCATTGACGAAGGGAGATTGGGAGAAAATATACCAGAATATTTATAAAATGTCAAACTGTATAAATCATTCAGAGATGTTGGTAGTCCACAGATTGTACCTTACCCTGGATAAACTTCATAGGATCTGGTCTGATGTGTCCAAATATTGCTGGCGAGATTGTGGTGAAATTGGCTCCTTTATGCAAGTCTTTTGGTCATGTGTGAGGTTATGTTCAGTGTGGGAGGCGGTGTTTGGTCTGATATATGAGGTTACAAAGGTGAGGGTTCTGGTGTGCCCTGTTCTGGCTCTACTACCTCATTATCCCCTACAAATCCAACACCACAACTGTTACTGGACACAGACTTATTGCCACTAGTGCAGCAATTACTCAGAAGTGGAAGTCCCCAGGTGTTCCACTTCTTCATAAAATTGTTGCCAAAATCCAGCGCAGCTATGTGTTGGAGACCATAGGTTTCGAATAATCTGCCTCAGCATTTTCTCCCTGGATTAAATGGTTTCCCTGATACGAGTATTATACGAACTACCCGACTCCACCTGAATCACTTAAGTCAGCTGTCTGCCCCTAAGTTCCATTAGACACATGGCTCTGAGTTTCAGCTTCTGTTTAAATACTTGACTACTGAAGATGGTTCTTCCTGCTACATTCTTCTCTATCCCTCTGCTCCTTCCCACTCACTTTTCCCCTCTATTTTCTTCTCTATCGTTTTCTGGTTAATGTATGTATAATATTTTGTATTGTATTATGGTTTTTATAAACTACTGATAATACTGTTATTGATGTAAACCATTGTATTTTGTTTTATTTTGTGTTATAAAATCTCAATAAAAATATATTTGGAAAACTGTGTCCAGAAGGAACCAATGATTTTTTTTCCAAATATATTCATGCTTTATTTAGTGAAATACCGTATTTTTCGCTCCATAAGACGCACCTGACCATAAGACGCACCTAGTTTTTAGAGGAGTAAAACAGGAAAAAAATATTCTGAAACAAATCTCATACAGTGCTGTCTAGTAAAGTAAGTAAAAACGGATATGTACAGATAGGCCACACAATAGAGGAAAGGGGAGATGTTGATTAATATAAAAGGATATAGTCCAAATAAAAAAAACGATGTTATATACAATCCCACAGCGCTAAGAGACCAGGTTAAACCAGAATCCAAACGAACAATCAAGCAAGTGAACGTGTACTTCACATGCTATTGCAGCATTACTCTCATAAAAACATATAGGAGCCAATATATATAAGCTGCAATCTTACAACCTCTCTAAACACGCTGATCATTGCAGTGTATAATACAGTGTTTACGCGTGTGAGAGCTTAAATCATTGACGCTCCAAATGAACTGTCAGTGGGTAAAAGAACAATGTTACTCTTCAATATGTTAAATTGCCGATCTCCGATGGAAGATACAGAAAGTACCGTGATGTGACTCCCGATGATGGTCGATGCACGATGTCCGCTATCGTCACCTTCGTCCTAACTTCTGATGCATCTGGGAAATATAGATTGTACAAATGGTAGTTGAAACGATGGATATGGCCCCAAAAGAACTGTAATGATCCTTGTGGTAATGTTACCAATAGGTAACACTGTGTGCTACGTTAGTCTCCACAGACTTCCTCCGGCCGTCAGGGAAACCGAAAATGAAGTCGAATGATGTAATTAGTTGGACTCCTCTATCACTTCCTCTATTTTGGAACGCAGGCATGCGTGTCAATAGCCGAACTTCCGGTTTAGATGGCTAAGACACGCAGCTGCGCACTGATACGGTAAACGAAGAATACTCAGGTGGTGTGCAATGTAGTATTCGCTCCATAAGACGCACACACTTTTTTCCCCACTTTTTTTGGGGGAAAAAGTGCGTCTTATGAAGCGAAAAATACGGTATATGAAACAAAGCAAAAAATATATACTTAGGGGCATATTCAATTCTTTTTTTTCCGCAATGCGGAAAAACTATTACCATTAATAAGGTAATAGATAGCTGGATTTCAGCTCGCGGCTCAGGGAGCTGCGAGCTGAAATCCAGCGAGTAAATTACTGTATTAACGGTTTTTCCAGGTACGATTACCGTAATAACGGTAGTCGTGCGCGGACCGCAAGATTTTCGGCGTTTCTGCCGAGAATTGAATATGCCCCTTAGAGAAAAACATTTTTGCATGGATAATATATTATTATATAAAACAATACTTATTAACTAATGTACATTAATAGGTTTGTTGAATCATGTTATCAGTGATCTTAAGGACTGGGTAGCAAAGACATCATATAGCCATGTGTACAGTATTTTGTTCAACTTGGTCAAAGTACTTTGGTTGAAGGCTACCAAATATTGGCAAACATTTTTATTATGTGCTTGTTTTGTTGTACACTATGTGTGAGGGAGCAGACATCTCTTACAATATTGTTCCATGCATCTTCATGTAATTCAGTCTTCTCATTTTGAACAGCTTTGGAGGGGGAATGATTGTGAGGACTTGTCTACAGTATTTTAAATGGAGAAGATTTTGCCTTATCTGTAAGTCAAACAATTAAACACCCAAATCTGTGTGACTTAGCGAGAGAACCTTGCCCAATGGGTTCCAAAGTTGTGGCCAAGAGGGAATTTATTTTTATTTTATTTTTATTATTCATTCTGAATGTTTGCTTTTTCTGGGTAGTTCAAAAAATAAAGACAGAGAGGTATATTTACTAAACAACTTGCATACAGTAACCAATCAGTTTCTAGCTGTCATTTTGTAGAATGTACTAAATTAATGACAGCTAGAATCTGATCATCAACATCTCCACTTTTTCAAACCCGCAGTTTAGTAAATATAGCACAAAGACTTACTCATACCACATATATATATAGGTATATAAGTTATTAGAGAAGACAAGACAGAGAGTGAGTCTTGATGAGAAAGAAAAGGTGATAGCAGATCATCTTAATAATTATTTTTGCTCCGTGTTCACTACAGAGTGTGGAAGAGGCCACAGTTAAATTGCAAGTATAATTATAAAAATAAGGTAGATACAAGTACATTTACAGAGGAAAAGGTCCGAACCAAACTCTCAAACCTAGAACTAGATAAATCAATGGGGCCAGATGGGATACGTCCAAATATACTAAAAGAGCTTAAAGGGGTGCAGGTAACAACATTAACAGAATTATTCAACCAGTCACTAGATACAGGAGTAATTCCAGAGGACTGGAAAAGAGCAATGCAGTCCCACTGCACAAAAGTGGAAGCAAGGAAGAGGAAAGTAACTACTGACCAGTGATCCTTACATCAGTAGTAGGAAATTTAACGGAAACACATTTTTAAAAGAAAGAGTTGTGGAATATCTCAAATCCAGTAATTTATAATATCCCAAATAGCATGAATTTACTGGGGTGAGATCATGTCAAAGAAAATGTATTGACTTTTTTGACTGGTTGACTAAAGTAATAGGTCAAGGGGGAGGGTGGTGTAGATGTAGCTTATCTAGATGTCAGTAAGGCCTTTGACACTGTCCCACATCATGTTAAATAAAACTGAAAGCATAGGATTGGATTCCAAGATGGTTGAATGGATAATATCTTGGTTGCAGGATAGAAAACAGAGAGTTTTCGTCACAAGACACGGCGGTACGCCGCATCCTGGCGTGAGGTACCGGCCGAGCACGTGCATTAGCTACATGCACTGTTATCTTTATGGCATAGAGTAGGAGGGTTTAGGGACATCCTCCAACTCTAGGGGGATCTCTCGCATGATTCTAATCTGTCATTTATATTTTCATACATGTTCCTCGTTTGTGATATGACCTATGCTAGTTCTAAGCTAGTAATTAATTAGCAGCCTCTTGAGACTGATTGCCATCCCTGTCCTCCTCCTTTTTGATTTGTCCATCAAAGTATTTAAGGCAGTGAGGGCTGGGCCTCACTGCCGGTTATAGTCCCTGCTCCCAAGCATACTTCTCCTGCTGTTGGGTTCCTGCTGTTTTCTGTATCACCGTTGCTGACCCTTGGCCTGGATTTTGACATTTGCCTGTGACCCTGATCGCTCGCTTGAATTCTAACACCGCTAAATTGCCTGTGACCCTGAAACCTTTGCCTGGCTACTTGACACTGTTATTTCATCAGTTACCCAGGTCCTTTGCCTGGATTCAGACACAGATCTCCCATGTGTTCAGTCCATCAAGCCTGGGCTTTGTAGTGCTGCGAGACTGTATACTACTTTTCACCAGAAGTTCCTCTTCTTTGTAATCACCTGCACTACGATCTCAGGTTATCAGCTCCTACTACTAGAGAACATGACCTGGGGGCATCCGAGTACCTGTGAGCAAGTTAAGCTATACGGGAAAGGCAGCTGCTATAGGCAAAGACCTCTGAAGCGGTTCTAGGAGTTGATACCTGGAATGTGAGCCATAACAGTTTTGTAGTAAATGGAATGCATTCAAGGGAGTGAAATGTTACCAGTAGAGTACCCCAGGAATCTGTACTTTTTATTTTAATATATTTATTTGTGCCATGCAAATGGTATTAAAGGGAAATGATGCCTTTTTTGCAGATGATCCAAAGATATGCAACAGGGTAGACACACCAGGAGGGTAGGTAGACTAGAGGAATGGTCAAGAGTGGGACAGTTTAATGCTAAAAAATGCAAAATCATGCACTTTCGCCTCAAAAACAAAAGGCTAAATATAGTATTAACGGTACTATAATAGAAACTACCGAGGAGGAAAGGGATCTAGGAGTCACTATGTCAGGTGACTTAAACACAGGTAAACAGTGTAACAAAGCAATGAGAAAGGCATTTCAAATGTTTGGTTGCATAGAGAGAGAAATCAATAGCAGAAAGAAGGAAGTAATAATGCCACTGTATAGGTCATTGTTACAGTTTCATCTAGAATACTGTACTCAGTTCTGGCGGCCATATCTTCAGAAGGATATGAATACTTTAGAGACTGTACAAAGAAGAGCAATTAAAATGGTGCATGGCCTACAGCACAAAACTTACCCAGAAAGACAAAAGGATCTTAATATGTAAGGTTTGGCGCAAAGAAGGGAAATGGGGGACATGATAGAAACTTTCAAATAAAGGAGAGAAAAATTCTTCAAAGGAAGAATAGTATTAGAATGCGAGGACATGTACTGAAACTGGAAGGAAGTAGGTTCAGAGGAAATTTTAGGAAAAATTACTTCACCAGAAAGCGTAGTGGATAAATGGAATAGCCTCCAATCAGAGGTGGTAGAGGCGAATACAGTAGAGCAATTTAAACATGCTTGGGATAGACATAAGGATATCCTTACAAAGAACTAAAGATATACAAAATGGGGGAAGGGGGGATAGGGAGTGGTCACACCAATTGTTAAGGAGCAATATTACCCTTCTCAAACAGATATCTTAAATAATAATATCATTTTAGTCTAATATGAAGTGGTGCATCAAACCTATTATAATGTACAAGAGAAAAGGGAAGAGAAAGAAAAAAATGGTTGATGAGATGCACTAAACACTCCACTAGGTTAATAGTTAAAGTATATAAGGGATTGTTCTGAAGTTGGGTATTAAAACTTAACTTTTATTGAAATAATTCACATCAAAATCTTATAAAACAGCGAAATATTCTACAGAATAAAAAAGTGATTATTGAAGTTATGAATAAAAAGCTGGTCACATCTAATCAGTCTCAAGAACATAAATCATATGGGGCAATAGATCAGTATAGTCTATATTGTAATGACTATTTATGATATTCCCTCTCGATTTTATAAAATATTGGTCAGACTCAATTCTTAGAATGTGGACCTGTAATTATCCTCTAATAAAGAGTTTAATGTCCCCTCAATATAAGTCCTATAACGCTGCTTTCATAGTTTAAATATTGACAGAAGCAAGGTATATAAATTGCTATGAGTGCAAAGTAATAGATTAAATGTTTGTCAAATAGCACTCTTAGAATGCTGTTACTATAAGGTGAATTGTAACAGATTTGTATCTTATGAGTTGTAAGGATCGTGTGGGGAGGAAAAAAATAATAATGATACGGGCAGATTATAGAATCTGTAGTCTAGGGTTTGTACAGCCCTATACTGATGTTAGGATATATCTAATCAAGAAACTATCTGTGGAGAGTGGTATATAGCAGGTATAAAGCCTAGAATTTCTATTTAATATAAATCCAGAATCGGGTGTAGCGGGGAGTGTCACGCTTGAAGTTTAAAGGAAAATATATGTTATTCAGCACATTTGAAAAGATCATACTGTATTGATATTGGACTTTATATAGTAGTGTGTTAACCTTATTTGTAGTAAATGTATATATTTCTCATATTGCGACACACTTGTTATATTCTTCGTTTTTTCTGTATTGGGAAAGTTGAAATTAAATTTATTGCATATCTCATATATGAGTTTTTAATCGGTATTCCCCATACAGTCACTCAAATGACTAGATAATTATAAGATGGAAACTTGTATAGATTCTATATTGCGTGGCACATAATTATATAATCCTTATCTTGCTGGAGAGTTGCTTTAAAACTACCCGTTCAAGGTACTGTGTGGAATTCAACCACAATTATTGAAAATAGTCTCTGCTATATTCATTCCCCTCCTGGATAGAACCCGCTTGTTAACCCCAAAGGAACACCCTGATACTAAGCGCTTATAAATTAATAGCGCATACGGCAGACATTTAACTTGCCGATCGTATTGAATTTATAGGAGAGTAATGTAGGTCTATCTGATCTTATGATTGGGTATTGAGGACTGCATAAATAATAACGGACAATTAGTAGGTAGGATGTGACCAGCGAAACCGACACGCGTTTCGCTGATAGTGTGTTTGCTCACGGCAAACCCGTTATTCTGGTGAGCGGGGTTTTTAAACTATCTATGACCAATCAGCACGAGATTTACTCGATTCACTTAATAAATTATCATTTCAAAGTTTTTTCATTAGTGTTTTATCTGAATAATCTTATGTGCATTGCAATGTTTTGTTTAAATAATTTTATGTGCAATACATGCAGCTTAGCGTGCTGAAAAGCATGGATTCTGTTATGTTATTACATATGTATACAGATATTTGTAGTGTAAAATAAATATATATATTTCTTAAAAGCATGCTGCACCCACCAAAACGTGATTTAAGCAACAGCGCTCATAGCAAGAGCTGGCTATTGCTAATACGGTTTGACAAACATCATTGGGTCACACTGCAAAAGCTATAATCGGGTACAGGCTATGGCAGGCTAGGTTAGTCACACTATATAGGGAAAAACTGCAGCATTGTGTCACCCTGTAATAGTTTCACACAGGTGGCTTGGCAACCAAGATGGACGGACAGACTTTCCAACGGCTCCTGCCAAAGTAAATCAAAAAGGACACATATTCTGTTTTGATGTGGTTGCCCCAGCTGAAACACACCTGACTGGACTGCTGGCATGCTGAGCTTCTTTTTGGTACCTGTCTTGGGCGCCACGTCGGTTCCAATGCCTGTATCCAGCCCAATACCAATTTTGGCGCACACCATGCAACACACGCTGTGTTCTCTGTAGCCCTTAGCTACACCCTGCTTCACCTCAGGCTGGTCTACAAGATAGACATCAGGAGGGCAACGTTCCGATACGGACACCAAGTTATCTGCCCCTCGCCTGGGATTGCAAACAACAGCACCCGCATGGAGCTCTCCCTCTTCCTCCGTGCTCACCACCTGCGGACACCACATGATTGGTTCCATTCCAAAGACCGCATCCAGGCTGCCATTTTAGTGTGGTGATCTATACCTGACACCCTAACTGAAGACAAGAATCTGCCGTACCCACCTTCACACACACACACAGCCTGCATTCAAGACCCCAGTCACTCATGGCGGTCAGACTCCAAACAGCAGACTTAACTCCAACAACCTGGCCCTCCTCAGATAAACTGTGCCCCCCATACTCTGTAGAGGGGTCACAGGTTATAGAGGTACTGCCCGGCGGACTGGGAGACTACAGGCATCAGAGGGTCAAACACTGGTTATCCCTGACCCTGCCATCGTCTTAACCCTCTTTCAGGGACCCTGCCAGCAAAACACAGACAGGAGAAATAATAATGGTTGGCTGACTGTATCCCCAGCTTTGCATCTCCGTATCAGTGCCTTGATTGCCTAATCCAGCTGCACTCACCTGGCAAAAAAGCACTCAATTTATTTTCCTGGGTGCACGAGATCTGCCAGTTCTCAGTCTGGACACAGAACGGAGCAGACCTGTAATTCATTTGCCTAACTCTAGTGTGTCTCTGCTGCCACTAGTGATCACTTGCTGATACTACATGCTGGGTGAATTTCTGGGGAAAAAAAAGAAAACTATTCCCATAGAATAGCAGAAAAAAGTGGCCCAAAAACCTTATTTACCGCAATAGGAAACCTGTTATACAAATGTAATCATAGCCATTCCTTGACTATTATGGCTGCCTAAGGTCACAGATGGGGGGAAGTGACCAGTAACAATTCATTTGTTCTTATAAGTGCTGCAACTGAAAACTGGCATTCTGCAAAGTGCTACGTGTATTATCTGAGAACTCAGATGTGCAGGGACAAGAAAGGAACCACTAAGAGAGGCTCTAGAAAGTCAACAAGCACACCTCAACATTCAGATTTACGTGGATTTCTGAAATCATCAACAGACTCTTCTCATCTACCCACACCAGAGCCTGTGCCAGTGAAAGCACAGAATGCAGAGCCTTCACCATCCAAGGACCAGCCAGATTTATCGCAGATCATTTAACTGCTCCGTACATTACCAATCAAAAAAGAAGTACCCCCCAAAAAAGACTTTGAAACAGTGGAGGCCAAGCTACAGGAAGTGGTCTGTCAAGAAGTTGCTACACTTCAAACAGATCTTGCACATCTAGGTCATAGGCTGGTAGCCTTGGAGGATAGCAAGGAAGCTATGTTGCATTGCAATGCACAGTGACCGCGCAAGTAAAAGCCCTATAGCGGTTTCATTGCAAGCTAGATGACAAGGACAATCGGGGTCACAGGAATAATCTGAGAGCCTACTGGAGGATATACCCACCCAAAACCTAGTGGATGCTCCCACGAAAGTGTTTAATGAAATCCTGGAACAACCACCGGACAATGTGATTACTTTCGATAGTGCCTATAGGGCTCTGCGGCCATGAGGAGCTCCTTCGGAACACCCCAGAGATGTCATCTGCCACTTACATTACTTTGCGCAAAAGGAAATACTGTGAAAATTACAGCAACTGGATGGTCTCAATTTCAATGGCCAAGCGATTCAGGTGTGTCAAGACCTTTCATGGCACACACTCCAACAAAGGTGAATGCTTAGACCCCTTACAGAGGAATTGCATAAGAAAAATATCAAGTACCACTGGGGCTTCCCATTCCAATTGCAGGTCACCCCGAAGGAATATCAGCGACTCTAAGGTACCACCAGAACTTTCTGCCTTTTCTGGAAATTCAACATATTCTGCTTCCAGAATGGCTAGAGTCAACCACACGCATGACTCTGATGGCTCCTCCACAGACTGAGGAAAGGTTCCAACAATTGTGTTAACAAAGGAAAATTCCCCAAAAACACCAAAACCTGCCAACACAGGAAGATACCTGAGTCTTTTCAAGGAATCACATGCAACCATCTATTATTTGGACACAATCTTTGAAATGCATATATCTATTGTTCTTTAAGGAAAGACTTTTTGTATACCAAATGTTGGGCTGTCCTCTCAGCAAGTTATATGTTGTCTGTTCTATTTTAATATTTGTCTTTACAGGTATTAAGTTTTCCCCCTCACGGGTGACATTTCAGATATTCGCTAGAGAGATTTCTACACGGTCTCCTAGGCAGATTTTTTGGTCTACTTCAAGTTTGTTTCAGATAAGCACAAGATGCCCTTGTTATTTGTTACCCGTTTTAAGTACCACAGTTTCTAGGAGGCGGCCAAGAAGGGCATAGTCTTTTATACACGTATTCTGTCCATTTATGTAGCACAATTTCTCAATTCTAAATTTTTCTAAGTTCAGTTCTTATAATTACCGTTATAGTTGTTGTATGAGGTATGCCCATGTTGCAGTACACACAAAAATCTTTATTGTTCAAATGTCACTGTCACTAACTCACCCAGTATCCCCAGACTGCACAGGTTCTTTCTGGAGCATGACTGGACTATGGCTCCTCGTGTTTCTCTGGAGTAGTCTATTTCACATGTTCATAATCTATAGATATCTTATTCAGTTGTTGTTATTAGCATTTGCATATATTTACTCCTCAACCCTCCTTCCAACCCTCTTCTCCTCTTCCTGCCCTTTCCCATCTCCACCCACTTGGACTGTTTACCACGGGATATGCCATGTACACTCATAGCCTCAAGTGCATGACTTTTAACATCAAGGGTCTAAATATCCCGGAAAAGAGATCCCGGTTGTTTAGTGACCTAATAGCCACAAAGATAGATGTGGCCTTCATACAAGAGATGCATTTTAAGCTAGGACCCGATCCCCGTATGCGTAATCACCATTACCCTCATTTATTTAAGTTGAGGTACTAAAGTGTAAAATGTGAAGTCAGAAAGTCTGTTGTATTTGTATTTGATGGCTATGCACATTCCAGTGTGAGAAGATAGCAGTGTCACCTATGGCAGCTTCAAAGAGCCCCTGCTGTGAGCTATATCCTAACACAAGTTAGTTTTTGGACACCGGAATAGACTTTTAGGAACCGCTCAGCAGGGTGTCTGGCTCAAAGAGACCATGTGCTGACTTGGCCATAGTTTTATATAGACAAAAGAAGTCAGTTTTAAAATATGCCACTTAAAATCAATAAAAGTAGTGATCAACCACATATTCCTTAACAGCATGATGATGGGAAGCTCATATGCCAAATTAAGCATTCTGCCACACAGAGAAGTTAAGGAAATGAGAGTAAGCTCTACCAAGACACTGTATCTAGGCCTGTTTAGTATGATAAGATGGAGAAATACATAAGGGATTTATTATTGGGTCTGTGTGACGCTCCACAGAAAAGTTAGGTCCCATAGCAGAATTGGGTAGTAAATCTGGCTGCATGCAAATGGTGACAGAAACAATTATCACAGACCACAACCCAAGGAAGGTGGGAAAGGTGTAAATGTGTCTTTAAAAAGCTGAGACCAGTTACAACAAATTGTTAGTCTTTTGGGAAAATCAATTCACAGTGATTAACTGTCCATCTTCCTAGCCAATTTCCCATGGCACAGATTATACAACTCATGTAAGTGACACTCTGAATGTAACCCTTTTAATTTTAAACTGTTTTGCTTGTGTATACTATGTCAATTGTTTATAAATTTTATATATATATATATATATATATATATCTGAATGCCCTGTACATTTGTATATTAAATCTATAAATTTAGTAAGTTGCGTCCTTGATACTCTAAGGAATCCATTAGCCTGTTAAGAAGAGTATAGCTTGACCAAGTTAACCCTTTGAATGCCGGCGTGTGATTTGTTGATACATTTGATTAAAAAGCTTGGTGTGTGCTTGCATTTAAATTTGTGTAACATTCTGGAGGCATGAAGAGTTAACCCTTTGTTTGCTGGTGTGGGCCTTGCTAGCCTGAGGGTAACCAGAAGCCTTGTGTACCAGTGTGTGCCAGTATATTGGGGTCCTATTGCCCGTATTCAATAGGTGGTGGCAAAACCTAAAGTGTGTGGGGGTGTTTAGTAGGTCTATAACTTGTGTGATAGATAGAGAGATACCGCAGGCTGGAATCATGTGTAAACTCACACAGCAAACACCCAAAGTATTGCCTAAAGAAGGGAAAAGACCCAGCATTATGCCCTAGCTACAGACCCATATCATTGCTAAATATGGATTTAAAATTATATGCCAAACTTATAGCCAATAGGCTGAAGTCACTCTTACCCCAGATAATTCACTCAGAAAAGTAGGTTTTGTTCCGGGCCGTGAGGCACGAGACAACACCACAAAAATAATAGACCTAATTCAGGGTGCAACATCCACCAATACCACAACTGTTCCGTTATCCACTGACATGGAAAAAGCATCGATTGTGTAGACTAGGATTTCATGATGGGCATACTCAATCATTTGGGCAAGGGTTCCTTGAGCCTGGCACGGATCTAAACGTTATACTCCTACCCAACAGCCAGGGTGCAGGTTAATGGAGATTTGTCAGAACCTGTTAACATTACCAACAGAGCCAGGCAGGGCAGTCCTCTGTCTCCAACGATCAGTCAGTATTTAACTTATGTGCAAAACAGAAAACTAATTTGAACCCCTTGCATTGTAACATGGTTTTGTCCAGGAGACTTAAAAAGGAAACTTCTTAATTTAAGAGCCTTAATGAATCAGGCCCCTGTTATTGAAACCTGATGTTAAATGCAACCTAATGAACCATTTTACAGGCACTGTTTAATATCTATATGTTGTTAATTAGCAGATGGATATAAATATAACACTCAACTGTATTTATACTGCAGTTCGCATATGTATACGCTGTACCATTTTCAATAAAAATAGAATTAAAAAAAAAATAGTGCGAAACAGTCCCTGCATGTTCAGCTAGGAAAATTGGGTCCACAGAAAAATGCTGCCCACTCATAGGAGACAACTGCCTCATAGTACTGGGGTTCTTCCCAACAACCCTGTGTGGTGGGATAATAGTGTTTAAAAGAAAAAAATTGCACTGCTGCAGGTGGCACTACTGGTCTCAGCAAAGCTCTTGCAGTCATAAACTGCTTGGGTATACTGATGCTTGTAGCACTATACATTTCAGCATACCCATGGTTGCCAGAGCATAAAGGCACTTGTGGAACTACAAGTCCTATAATATCCTGGAATACAAGGACCTTGAGGGGCCCAACATGAATGCCAGGCCAGGAGGTCTGTCTGCAACTTACCAATTACATTTTAGCAATTAACCTCATTGATACACTAAAGTTAATTAAGACCCTATGTGGGGATTAAACTCAGATAGCCAATCAGAGGGGCATTCTCATGCTCTAAATAATCATAGCAAAACTGCTCTTTCTTTTATTTATTTATTTTATTTTAATACCTTAAAATGCCAATCATCATCATAAATGTTGCGTTGGTGAATTGCATCTCAAGTATGCCGTTGCATCATGAGATTCTTAAAGCGTATCGCTGAAGTGCTTTAAACATGGCTTTAGATAGACACATGTAACATATTATTTTGAGTTGCATGTATCTTAAGATATGTGCATTTCAAAATAAACATGTAAATAATCCATTTTGCATGGAACACATTTTACTTGTATATTTTGGACGCATCCAACTCAACATGACCTCAATGAGTCTGGAGTTGTTCAATATGTCTAGAGAATATGTGCGAGGTTTGAAGTAACTGTAAAACCAGCATTCAGGACAAATTATATTCTTTTGATGCAATGTGTCCTACTTACTATTTTAGTTAGTCCATGAGGATTTAGATGCTCTGGCTTTATATGACCCTATGGGAGGTGTAGAAGTTTACTTAGCTAGGGAGATGGAGATAGTATATTAATTATAGTCAGGGGTAGGCTGGGCTGGGTGGCAAGGAGGCATCTTCCCCCCAGGCCTGTCCCATAGTGGACTATCTTCAGCTGGGTCACTGGGCCACCTGCATTTTTTGTCCTTTAAAATAGACTGCTGAGTTGAATCTTTTTCCCCGGGCTGAACTTTGCCAGCCCTTCCCCCCTGATTATAGTGTAGTATTTAAGTTGTTCATTTTGTTAATACTTATATGTGATTTTTAGGGTTTTTTTTATTGTGGTTTGTAGGTTCAATGTAATGTTTTTGTCTTATTCATGAATAAGTCTACTGAGTTGTGCATAAGATGACATACAGACACAGGCAGATAGACTTCACTAGATCATGGTCTGAGGTAATGTGGTCGGATTATAGAGAGGTGGCATTACAATGTGTCAGAGATAGCTTGCTATTGCAAATTAAACAAATCGTGGGATATAGGAATCGGTGGTAATGTTAAGTATGTCTGCTTCCAAGACAATTTAGTTGACTGATTTTGTCAATGTAATGGTGGAGGACATCAAAGGGTCTCAGGTCTTTGGTAGATGCAGTGGGATAACGTTTAATGTCCTGAAAGGCTAAAATGGGTCAACATAAAAGTTAACAATGATGTTTTTAAATTTACTTTTTATTAGCTTTAGCTAAATTCTCAAGTAATGAAATGCATAGAAAGAAAAAACTTATGTCACATGAATATTTCTATAACTACTATTAATATTAATTTATATAGCCTCAACATATTATTCAATATATTATTCATCCCTGCCCAAGTGGATCATATATGAGCTATATACAACACAAACACAGACAAGCTAGGGTTAATTTAGTCAAAAGCTTAGTAACCTTCCAGTATGTTTTTTGAGTGCGGGAGGAAACTGGAACATCATGAATAAAGCCACGCAAACATGGGGCAATCAAGCAAACGCAACACTGAAAGTGCCTTGATCAAAATAGGCCCCCTGTGACCAGGGCCATCTTAACAACATTATGGGCCCCCGGGCAAAGCAGTGCACCGGGGTCCCTATATATATATATATATATATATATATATATACACAAGTTAACCCGTGCATGATACTCATGCATTATAGTCAAATCAAGCTACTTAAGGTCTTAAAAAGGTTCTTGTCATGCATTTGGACCTAGCCCAGGCCTCCTCAGGGGAAGAGCGTTAGTTCCCGACGCAAGCGGCCTTTTTAATGTGTATTCATAAGGTAAAATTACCTTACGAAAATGAGTTTGACCCCTCAATTGGTAAATTTAGCCTTTACTACCCCTCCCACGTGGGAAGGAGGGATGATGGAAGTTAACTGACTTGACTATTCTAATTTTTTTGTCAAATAATGTCAGTATACCAAATTTCAGGTCAATTGGATGAGCCCTTTCTGAGAAAATAGTTTTTTCCACACACACACACACACACACACACACTAACGCACGCCTCTACACATGTGTGTTCATGAGGTAAAATTACCTCACGAAAATGAGTTTGAGTCCTACCAAATTTCAGCCCTTTTTGAAATTTTTTTCCCACACACACTAAGAATTTAGTAGGTCAGTGTATAACTCTGCCCAGCAGGTGGCGCTGCAACTTGTTTTGTTTTTTTCCACACACAGACGCCACTAAGCATTTATATATTATGTATATATATATATATATATATATATATATATATTATAGAGATAGCGATAGATAGACGTACTTGCTCAGTGACCCTTGAAGGTTTTTTTTGCAGGTTTTTTCTTTTGCAGGATTGTTTATTCTAATTAAGAACCCTGCCTATGGGGCCCCCTTGCCCATGGGGCCCCCGGGCACCTGCCCATCATGCCTAATGGAAAAGATGGCCCTGCCTGTGACCAGTATTGTGAGGTAGAAATGCCGAACCATTGTGCAACCATGCAGTCCATTTTCTTCCTCCTTATTATTATGTCTCAGCATAAAATGTTCTTAGGACTAACAGAATATACCCAGTATAAAAACAAAGTGTAAATTTTAACTTGTTTCACAGATAGCTCATTGTTGAATGTCATATGTTAATAATAGCATCAAGTGAAACTGGTCTCCAAAGTTGCCATTGTTTATTTTTTATAGAGGAACCTAGATAAATAAGTGGCAGAAAACTTGAGAAACATTTTTAAATAGGAAATGTATTTGTTTTACCAAATGTTTGGTTACTCCATTATGTTAATGATTACCTTTTATGTCATACAGCACACTAATATAATTGTTTATAGTAATTTGTGTGAGAGAAGAAATAACTTCCAGATGGTTAAAATTTGTTGTTCACAATAGAGGTTTTAAAGGACAATTGTGGTCAAAAATACCATTTTAACTCTTTGAGAGTTACTGCCAGTTTCTAACAATTTAAATAAAAAGTAAATAATAATGTAACAATTGATAAATTAAAAAAATAAGTAAATCTCCCAGCAAAAATCTTTAATAGAAAGGGAGCATGTGTTTGTGAAACCACAACTGAGTAGCTGTTACACTACACATTGATTACCCCTCTAATTACCCCCATGCTCTGTTGTGTCCTCTGTAGTTTGGGAGATGCTATAACTGTATTAGGGAAAACAGAAAGTACTCCATCTTTAACACATATGTGTTGTTAGAAATTGCAGAATAAAATTAGGAATGTATTTAATGTTCTGAGTTAATTGTGCTTATTTTCCCTACATGATGTCCATAAATTAAAAATAAATATTTGACAATGGTACCAAAAGTAGCCATACCTGTGCCAGAAAAAAGGTACTTGTTAGTTAAAAGATCCCCACTGCTGCAACCTGCTGTTCTGTTGTTTAGTTATCCTGATTAACTGTGAAAGCGGTTGCTTTCATATTTGTTGCTGTTTAATTTATTCACTTACTTGAGGCAAAGAATGATATAAAATAGAGGGATATCATTTTGCATCACTGGTATGTTACAATGCAGGGACGAGCTGTCTGAGAGAATTTCTTATGGCTTCAATTTTTTTATTTTTCCATTGATGGTGTTGATGGCTGAAGAATAGGAGTGTGACAGCAGTTGACAAATTCCTGATCTTTGTTTACAGAAGTCCACTTTCCTTTACAGATAAAGGTGCTGTCACTCACCGGACTGTGAGTGCCGCTTCTCGTGTGTTTAGGAACCGTAGCCGTCCACCATCCTGAGGGTCTGGGCATGTGCAGCCCTTTCAAACCTTCAGTACCTGTTGCTTTTAGTTAATTGGCTGATCAGGCAACACTCCCTATTTAAAGCACCTGTGGTCAATACCTCGTTGCCTGATCTTGGAGTCTCATTCCCCATGAGCCTCTGAAGGTGTTCCTGTGTTTCCTCGTGTATTCAGCTCCTGCTGATTCCTGTTGTTCGTTTGTGGTTTCCAGACCACTTCAACTCTCCTGTGTTCATCGTGACTGCACCAGCTGATTCCTATCCGCTGCCTCCGTGCTTCTACAGTATCCTGTTCACTTCAACTCTCCTGTGTTCATCGTGACTGCTCCAGCTGATTCCTATCCGCTGCCTCCGTGCTTCTACAGTATCCTGTTCACTTCAACTCTCCTGTGTTCATCGTGACTGCACCAGCTGATTCCTATCCGCTGCCTCCGTGCTTCTACAGTATCCTGTTCACTTCAACTCTCCTGTGTTCATCGTGACTGCTCCAGCTGATTCCTATCCGCTGTCTCCGTGCTTCTACAGTGTTCCTGCTCATTTCAACTCGCCTGTCTTCATCGGGTCAGCGCTCCACTGCTTTCATCTCAGCTACTGGTTATCAGACCGCCTCAACTCTCCCGTGTTCTCCAGGTGTCCAGTTCCATATACTACTGCTTCCTGAGTATTGCCTTGTTCTTGCTGGTCTACCTACCGTGCACTGCACTAACTTGGTTATCGCTTCCATCTTCCAGTGGTCTCTCCTCCTGCCGGCCTTCAGCCGCTCAGGTATCCCTGCACGTCTCTCTGACAGCCTGCTCTCCTGAACCGCGGTATGCATACTTCTCATTGACTGTGCTTGTGTATTGCATATCTAGCTGGACTGAGTTTGTTCTCCTCCGGAGTTCCTATCTACTGAGACTATTGCTATCATTTGACTGTGTTTCCTATTTGCCTGGATAGTTATTGTGACTCTGTATATTTGTGCAGTGCTGCTCAGTTATTATTATATTGTGCATATCATCGTGGGATAAAGTTCTGTGTGCCCGTGTATACTCTGCATTGCATTCATCTCCTCGTGCTCCTCCTCACATATATATTGCAGTGGTACAACTTGCTAGATGCAGACCACTGTCTCCTGTGCCCTGTGACACCAGTTTCAAGTATCCTCTCACATAGCAGTGGTACAACTTGCTAACGCAGACCACTGACTCCCCTGATACCTTCACCTGGATTCCATTCCTTCACCTAGACAGCGGTAGAACTTGCTATACGCAGACCGCTGACTCTCACCACCTCCTCGTTACTCCTGGACATTCCTCCTCACTATAGCAGTGGTACAACTTGCTATCCGCAGACCACTGACTACCTTCACGTTTACTTGTCCATCTAGTTCCTCGTGTACAGTTATCTACCTATTACCAGTGCTGCTAGTCATAGACTTTTCTCGAGCATTCTCTTACCATCTGCTGTCTCCTGTACCGTGGTCACCCCGCTACCAGAGTACCATATTACCAACTATACTGCTCTGGTAAGTCCATCATCTGGTGATCCCTGGGTAAAGACTCCTAGTGCCCGTGACCGGTGCTCACTATTACTTGGTTGTTCCTAGGTCTTAGGCATATGGCAGGAGAGACTTATCTCAGAACTGACTCTGGCACTAGAAATAGTAGAATATAGAGACCAATCAATGATACTGGAAAGAGAACAAGCAAAGGCAGGTATTCACACAGGCCGGAATAGATGGAATGGTCGCTTGTCTTTGCTGTATTCTAGACAGACAGAACCCAGAAAATAGCCTGCATTCATAAAATGGGTCAGATTAGACAGACTCCAGGGAAGAGTCTCAGTTGCAGAAGTCAGAGCAGGCAGTGATACAGAGAGTAAGAGCCCAAATGTAGATGTCAGAACGAGAATCGGAACCAGTAGGAGTTCCAAAGACACAGTGTTACAGTACCTTTAATAGGCACAGATGCAAGGTGCTTCTTGCACTATTTATAATGCAGGAAGCCAATCAGAAAGCTCCTAGTGAACTAGGCCTCTTGTTATTTTTTCCACAGTGTGGTCGCATGATCTCTTAGGCATCCATAGCAGTCAAGCAGCTGGTGAGGGCAGAGGAACATTGTGGTGGAGCACATCTGTGCCCACCAATCCTTACAAGTAGTCAACCACATTTCCCCACATGAGCTCCGTACCTTTAATGGATGGTTAATCCAAGTGCTTAACAACTCCTAGAGCCAAGAAAGTATGCACACAGCTCTACAGTATTTGTTGCTAGGAAACACTGCATCACTTTCTCTTTGAAATGAGTTCTCATCTGTTTAAAATATCCATGTGTTTCATAACATTGTGTGATGATACTTGTGAGCATTACACATTAGTTGTTAGGAAAGGGAAATATGCCTCAGTGGTTGTAACATGTCAAACATGGGGAAATATTCTTAGCTTGATAAAATATACATCCCTGATATATAATAGGATATGCACTGTTTTGGGTTTTTGGGGAGACATGAAAGGGTTGCTATGAGAACCGTGCATCCTGGTGAGCTCTTTGAAAATCACCCAGGCGAATCATGGCAACCAAAGTGTAGTTTTTTCAGCAGATGGCAAAAAAAAACGAGTCGATGTACAGATACAAGGCAAAAGGATTCCTTACAAGCACACCATATTCATGTGACGAAATCGCAGTTCATAGTCACCACAAACAGAAGATCTATCGTCAAAGCCCAAGGGTACAGGTTATATAACGCTTATAATTCACCTGGTGATGGAGCTAATGTGGGGCATATTAGGGAGGTAGCTAGCTTGTGATAGGTAGTAAGATGGTGGGACTAATCCAGGAGTGTCCTCTCCCTGCTGGCTGGAGACCGTTGGTTCCCTGGGGAGTGGGTGTCTAGAAGTCTGGGCCAGGTTACTATTATGCAATGACCTTGTTGGCCAGATGACAAAGTGGATAATATGGAGTTTGTATACTCTCATTGATTAGCCTGGACCTCTTGTTCATCTTATCCCTGAGTTCCTATTCCACCTTTAAGAACACATCTGTCTAACATATAACCAATAGCTTAAAATACGTATGGAATATAACAGCGTATGTTAGCAAATGCATTTGAACACAAATTACAATAAACTAACAGCAAGTTGAGAACAGTTCATAATGAGGAAAGAAGCAATGAAATGCAAATGTTCTTGTGTCTTATTCACTTGAGTCCAAACTCACAGCTTGGTTTCCACAGTAGCCTTTACCACATTTTTCAGACAGTTTGTCTCAACACAGTTCATCCTCCTTTTCATATACATATGTCTGAGAAATTTTCTTATTGCAAATGCACATCTCTGTGACCCTGACACAGGTTATATCCTGTGAATAAAATATTATTATCATTACCAATTTGCTTGTTCAAAGTCATTTACATTTTTCAATCTGCTCATCTGTAATTAGAGGGAAAATAAATATTATTGGTTCCCCTTTAAGTGAACTAATATTACATTATTAAGTCTTTTTTTAATATTGTCTAGTTTATTATGTTCTTTGTCAGATTGGTTTAACTTTTTGAAACTGAAAATTCAATTACACTATTGCAGTATGTAAATCGAATAAAATAACATGTCTTTTCTCTCCAGTACTTCTAGCAGATTCCTGACATTTTGAACATTTTCAACAATTGAATATTGATGCCATTATGAAAAAATTACTGACATTATCATTCTTTTTAGGTTATTCAGAGAGGGAGGTTTGGTCCAACTTTAGGACTATTGCATCCATATTACAATTACTGGGACAATTGCTTCTACAGCTGCCAACTCTGATATTTTAGTCAAAGCAATTTTATTTCAATAGTATATAAATTGAGAATGAGACACTATATACAGCAAGCTATGTTACCATTATTTTGCCAGCGATTAAACCACCTCCTGTCAATTAAGGTTTTATCTTTCCTATCTTTCCAATCCATGTCCTTTGACATGTCAAGACTTGCAATTTGCCTCAATGTTTTCTTCCTTCACTCTTCAATATTTCATGCAGCAAATGGATAAGATAGATATAATATTTAATCTGAAAAGTGAAAAGAATGAAAAGTACAGCATGTGTTATTTATTCTGTAGCCATCTATAATATATGATGCTGATGTGAAAGTATTTATAGAACGTATGCACACTTAAATTGCAAAAAGAAAATTCCATTTGTTATGTAAAAACGATATTAATAATCTACACCTACTTGTTACCAACATATATACCCAAACACAAATATATATAAACAGTGGTCTCACTGTCGCAAGTCTAGGACATTTGACTCCATTTTTAGTGTTATTAGGCTTGGATTAAAACACAAATGTTGAAAAAAAAAATTATGTTTAAATGTGTATAGTGTATGTACATCACCCTACACCTAACTCATAAGTATGCATATTATGCTTCTGAAGTGTAACCCTATTGTGATGTAATTAAATAGTCCACTTCTTATGTAACAAGAGAGATGTCCTCCATGGCAACGAAGAGTGTCTCGGAAGGAGAAAAATTCCTTTAACAACTAAATATTGTTGCAAAAGCTTTACTCAAATAAGTTAGGGGACGAAGCTTCTAGAATATAATATCTTAAATGGCGTTCCATTCCTATGTGTGATATTTCCTGGTAAAAGTATCACATATGTGTCATAACATGCCTTTGTGATGTGATATCAGTATCTATGCTTATATGATTATATGATTGTAATGTAAAAATGTATAGCAAAATCTGTGTGCAAGTGAGAAGAAAGAAACTGTGGGTATGATTCATTAAGGCATACAAGACTGACATAAACTGCGTCTTATTTAAAATACACGGAAATCGGGCATATACACGTCCGCGTATTAAAGGAGCGGATCTAAACAAACTTGTTAAATATGGGTCTAGGTATGCTCTGCTCTGACAGACACACTGCAGGATACATCCAATACATATGTGGAATGTAAAGTCCATTAGAATGCACAGAAAAAAAAATAATGTCACCTATTAATAATATAGTCATTAATGACAAAACATAAAACAAAATCATATTTTTCTTTTTCCATAAAATACATTTATTGGGATGTTATTAATGTCTACTGTTCATAAAATGAATTTTTACAGTTGTTGCTGATTGCAAACACATGTTCTAGCATGTTCAACATAACTATCATCCCTAGCACGCATCCTTAGACCTGACCTGTAGCTGATATGACAGAAAAACATGTACCTTTGAAATGTCCAAAGTTTGAATCAGATGCTGCTGTGTGCGCTCAAGCTTGGCATGCCCTTACTGTTCATTGCCTACAAGCATACGCCCAGTATCTTCCCTGCACCCCTGTTGAAATAGTAGGCTGAGTAAGGGCCCATTGCGCTTGAAGATTAATTGGATTTTGCAGGGACGCATTGTTTTTGGGACAGGGAGAGGTATAAACTGAAATAATTTTTAATATATAAGAGAAAAGTTGTTCTCCAAAGTAGACAGAAAATGTGACATAAAAATGTAGTAAGGATCTAATGTTGAGAACTTCTCATCATAAAGGCTGAAGACATTGAGCCATCCTTGGTCAGGCACTTGAGTATAAGTTAGTAGGACTCGAGAGAAAAGGATAGGCGCATTTGTGACAGCTCCCTGCCTCTACTCCTTCATATCTTCATGCCTCAACCCTTAGAAGGCCTTGGTCTAGGAAATTCCTGGGGGTAATGCTGTCGATTCACATGCTGTCAGTTGGATTGTAGACCCCTTGTCAGGATTTCTCAGGTATGACCACGGAGAGGAGATAAGTGATTATAATGAGTTTATTAATAAACAGAGATGACAAGGTAACTCATGAGACAGTTCAAAGTGCAGATGAGAAACAGGTAACTGCAATAGTAGATTTCAACAGGCAGCATAGAACTACAAGTACCAGGTATAATGGTTAAAGATGCAGGAGTCCAGGACACAGGTAACAGCAAATAGTGGATTTCAACAGGCAGCGTAGAACTACAAGTACCAGGTATAATGGTTGAAGATGCAGGAGTCCAGGACACAGGTAACAGCAAATAGTGGATTTCAACAGGCAGCGTAGAACTACAAGTACCAGGTATAATGGTTGAAGATGCAGGAGTCCAGGACACAGGTAACAGCAAATAGTAGATTTCAACGAAGAAATATGCAGGAGTCCAGGACACAGGTAACAGCAAATAGTGGATTACAACAGGCAGTGTAGAACTACAAGTACCAGGTATAATGGTTGAAGATGCAGGAGTCCAGGACACAGGTAACAGCAAATAGTGGATTTCAACAGGCAGCGTAGAACTACAAGTACCAGGTATAATGGTTGAAGATGCAGGAGTCCAGGACAGCAGATAGAAGCTGAGCACAGGGAATGCTCCTCAGAATGACCTGATGATCTGGCCCAGACTGTTTGAAGCAGGCAGGTATAAATAGGCCTCATGCAGCTGAAACCACTCCCAGTGATCAAGGAGAATAATCAAGTAGCACAGTGGCCCCTTTGGTAGGCAGTGGTACTACAAGTGGAAAGCATACCAAATCCAATAGAGTCACTGCAGACAGCAGCTGCAGAGTGCAAATCGTGACAGTACCCCCTCCTTAAAGGGCGGATTCCAGACGCCCAAATACTAGAAATGGTCAGAAAAGTCAGAGTCATAGTCCAGAATTGGGCATGTATTTGAGAAGTCTTCATGCAAGGACGGGAAGGGTATAGAAACCACACCACAGGGGAGTTGAGATCCAGGAGAATCTTTCTTCTTCTTCTTCCTCTTCACTTTCTTTTTATGGTTTTTAGAGGGTTGCTGGAAATGGAGTGAAGAAAACGATAATCTCAAAGTGGGAGTAGCTGGAGATAGAACATGTGGCATAGATGAAGCACTGGGAGTGAGAATAGCAGGTGCTGGTGTAAATTCTTTGATCACGGCCTCAGTAAAAAGCTGTAAATCAGACAGAATGGGATCTTGGGTTTCAATTAAGGGCTCTGCCCATTCCAGAGCTTCCCCTGTAAAGTTGGCCAACATGTAAAACACCTGCTTTCGTTGGGTATCAAGGAGGTCAAATACAAAGGGAAAATAGGATAAACAAAACTTAATGAGGGCATGAAATTGCTGAATATCCCCATTGAACGTAGGTGGTAGCTCCGACTTGGCAGCAGGCCCGGACTGGGTGGCAGGCTTGGCAGGGACAGCACTGAGAGAAGCCTCGGGGCAGACAACACTGTGAGAAGCCTGAGGGCAGACAGCACTTTGAGAAGCCTGAGGGCAGACAGCACTTTGAGAAGCCTGAGGGCAGACAGCACTTTGAGAAGCCTGAGGGCAGACAGCACCAAGTGGCAACTCGGGCTGGACCGCATGGACTGGCAACTCGGGCTGGACCGCATGGACTGGCAACTCGGGCTGGACCGCATGGACTGGCAACTCGGGCTGGACCGCATGGACTGGCAACTCGGGCTGGACCGCATGGACTGGCAACTCGGGCTGGACCGCATGGACTGGCAACTCGGGCTGGACCGCATGGACTGGCAACTCGGGCTGGACCGCATGGACTGGCAACTCTTCTGGAGCAAACTGGAGGGACAGGACCCCCTCTGGAGAAGACTTTAAGGGCAGCGCCCCCTCTGGAGCAGACTGGAAAGGCAGCGCCCCCTCTGGAGCAGACTGGAAGGGCAGCGCCCCCTCTGGAGCAGACTGGAAGGGCAGCGCCCCCTCTGGAGCAGACTGGAAGGGCAGCGCCCCCTCTGGAGAAGACTGGAAGGGCAGCGCCCCCTCTGGAGAAGACTGGAAGGGCAGCGCCCCCTCTGGAGAAGACTGGAAGGGCAGCGCCCCCTCTGGAGCAGACTGGAAAGGCAGCGCCCCCTCTGGAGAAGTCTTTAAGGGCAGCGCCCCCTCTGGAGAAGTCTTTAAAGGCAGCGCCCCCTCTGGAGAAGTCTTTAAGGGCAGCGCCCCCTCTGGAGCAGACGGTAAGGGCAGCACCCCCTCTGGAGAAGTCTTTAAGGGCAGCGCCCCCTCTGGAGCAGACTTTAAGGGCAGCGCCCCCTCTGGAGCAGACTTTAAGGGCAGCGCCCCCTCTGGAGCAGACTTTAAGGGCAGCGCCCCCTCTGGAGCAGACTTTAAGGGCAGCGCCCCCTCTGGAGCAGACTTTAAGGGCAGCGCCCCCTCTGGAGCAGACTTTAAGGGCAGCGCCCCCTCTGGAGCAGACTTTAAGGGCAGCGCCCCCTCTGGAGCAGACTCTAAGGGCAGCGCCCCCTCTGGAGCAGACTTTAAGGGCAGCGCCCCCTCTGGAGCAGACTTTAAGGGCAGCGCCCCCTCTGGAGCAGACTTTAAGGGCAGCTCCCCCTCTGGGTTGAACTGGGGAACCTGGGTTCTCATGGGAGCAGATAACATGTCTGGAATGAAGACAGAAGCTTGTAATTTAGAGCTGGAGATAGAGGTTGAAGATGGTCGGAGTCTACGGAGCGGGCAATCCTGTAAAAAATGTACATCACTGGCACAGTAAAGACATAGTTTGTAGGTCATCCTGCGCCATCGCTCCTCTTCGGTCAGGTGAGGGCGTGGAGCACCTGAAAACCTGGAATTTGTTACAGGAATATTGGGAGGTACTGCTTGCAGAGAGTCAAAGGCAGACAAATTTGGTAGTGAAATGTTAGCAGCATAGTTAGACTCCTTACAGCAGGATGTATTAGGGGTGGAAACTGGAAGTTGCTTAAGCACTTGGTTCAGCAAGGAAGATACTTGCGCTATTTGAGTGCGAAGTTGAAGAATGTCCACTTGGAGCAACTGGAACAGGGAATTTTCTGAGGAAATAGCAGCCATGGTCTTAATGTTGAAAATGGGGTAGGTCACTTCCCTGGAAATCCTTTCCAAAAGAGATGAAAGCCGTGCAGCAGCAGGCTTGGTTTTATGGCCAGATCATACTGTCAGGATTTCTCAGGTATGACCACGGAGAGGAGATAAGTGATTATAATGAGTTTATTAATAAACAGAGATGACAAGGTAACTCATGAGACAGTTCAAAGTGCAGATGAGAAACAGGTAACTGCAATAGTAGATTTCAACAGGCAGCATAGAACTACAAGTACCAGGTATAATGGTTAAAGATGCAGGAGTCCAGGACACAGGTAACAGCAAATAGTGGATTTCAACAGGCAGCGTAGAACTACAAGTACCAGGTATAATGGTTGAAGATGCAGGAGTCCAGGACACAGGTAACAGCAAATAGTGGATTTCAACAGGCAGCGTAGAACTACAAGTACCAGGTATAATGGTTGAAGATGCAGGAGTCCAGGACACAGGTAACAGCAAATAGTAGATTTCAACGAAGAAATATGCAGGAGTCCAGGACACAGGTAACAGCAAATAGTGGATTACAACAGGCAGTGTAGAACTACAAGTACCAGGTATAATGGTTGAAGATGCAGGAGTCCAGGACACAGGTAACAGCAAATAGTGGATTTCAACAGGCAGCGTAGAACTACAAGTACCAGGTATAATGGTTGAAGATGCAGGAGTCCAGGACAGCAGATAGAAGCTGAGCACAGGGAATGCTCCTCAGAATGACCTGATGATCTGGCCCAGACTGTTTGAAGCAGGCAGGTATAAATAGGCCTCATGCAGCTGAAACCACTCCCAGTGATCAAGGAGAATAATCAAGTAGCACAGTGGCCCCTTTGGTAGGCAGTGGTACTACAAGTGGAAAGCATACCAAATCCAATAGAGTCACTGCAGACAGCAGCTGCAGAGTGCAAATCGTGACACCCCTTTAAATGTGAAATTGCTGTTGAAACAGAAAAGCCTCAAGGGTTGGCAGAGGCACTTCTTGAGCTTTGATGCAATAATGAAGCACATATTGCATTTGAAAACAAAGCAGATCTGTCATTTTTTTGGATGTCAACAGCTGCAAAGGCATTCAAAATTGCACATGAGGAGGCAGTCAAAAAGTTGCTGCCTTTTGCAACAACCTACCTTTGCAAATAAGGATTTTCCACTCTAATGAACATAAAAACATAGCAGAGAAATCGATTGGATGCTGAAGTCTGTATCCAAGTTGCTCTGACATCAAAATGCCCCAATATTGATGCTCTCGTATTAAAAATGAAGCAACATCATTTCTCCAAAACCTGAAGTTTTGAAGTTGAAGCTTTCAAAGAAATTTTGAATAGATTCAATAGAATTTTGAATTCCAATAATTAATAATATATGATTTTCTTCCTTTCAAATCAAGGGGGTAACGTTGACGTATCTAAATATATTTGGGGGTAAAAGGTAAAAAAGTTTCCTGACCCCTGGTCTAGGATATCTGCTATGGTGTGTCTGAATACTGTATAATGAGACGTATATTTACTGCAAACATTTATGGCTAAAAGAATTAACATTTACATAAGAAGTGTAAGGAAAGAACACTTAAGGGCCTATTTAAGAAATGGATAAAAGCCCTTCCTCCATTAAAAACAATTGTTTTCACCAGAGTTAAGGCATCTCCCTATTTATCAAAGGGTTGCTGCACTGTAGAAAACATTCACTGTTTTTTCAGGCAGCAAATGTGTATGGCAATAGCAGAAGATTTTAACAGCTGTGCAGTAAAGAGCAGCTCAGTGTACTAAATAAGCCCAGTTTGTGCGGTCCAGCTGGATAATGTGGATGGGATGGGTAGGGGGTGAGGAGAGCATATCTGTAAACCCTCTTTTTTTCTGCCACACTGTTTCTAAAAAGCTTTAAATATTGTTGATTGAACCAGTGCATTAACAGCCAGGACAGGACACAGAACAACCGTGCTGAGTGACAGCCAACCACAGGACATAGACACACAGAGGGCTGAAAGAGACTGGAATCTAAGCAATGACCTTACATCTAACAGCAATATTAATCCTGCCTCACAGCACTTACAAGCATTGTGGTTGCTATCAATTCTTTCCCTGTGCATGTGTGCATCGACAAACTTCTGAGAGTAATTTAATGGTATTATATATTAACGTAGCTGTCAAACTGTACTGTATTATGTATTATGTCTGTAAGGATATATGCAGTGCACCGATTTACTGATACATATGTATATGATATGTAAGTTTATCACAGAAAACAATGCATTGCTGTGGCTAAACAAGGACTGTATCCCATGATTTTTCATGTTTAAAAATACCTCTTATTTTTAGAAATGTTAAAGGAAACCTTTAATGAAAAGACATGTTGGGGCATTTTCAAATAGGTCCCGGGATCGCGTTAACATGCCGCCCCGGAATGAGGCGCAAAGGTAATCTGTGGCACTGCTTATTTACCTTTGTACCCCATAGGCATGTTATTGCGGACTCGTATTACCTCCGTGCTTTACCGCGATCACAAACCTAAAATTAATATATCCCTTTCAGTTAGAGATGTTCACTGTCTCCTGTGTTTTGGTTTTGGATCTGTACTAACTTCGTGTTTTGATTTTGTTTTTGGTTTTGGCAAAACCACCCTCACATGTTTTGGTTTTGGTTTTGGTTTTGGATCTGTACTTTTCCAAAATGTACTAAAATCACAAAATTTGGCTGTTTTTTTGTTCCTACATTATTATTATTAACCTCAATAACACTAATCACATGTAGGAAACATTGCCACACAGCAGTGGCAGAAAAAGAAAAGTGGTGCAAGATGGAATTGTTCTTGGGTTCTCCGACCACCCTTATGTCGGAGTGACATAATATGACATAATATGAATGATGGGCAGCAGACTAGACAAGGTTATAAAGTCGACAATATAATGACAGCGACAGTATTATTAGGACAACTATTGAAATATAGCAAGTATTTATTAGGTTGACAATTCAAATGTAGAAATAATTATCTCTAACTCTAAACCTGTCCCTGTCCCTAATCCTGTCCCTGTAGCTGTACCTATCCCTGTCCCTATCCTTGCTCCTAGACCTGTCCATATCCCTATCATTAGACCTAGATCAAGACCTGTTCCTAAGTCTGTCTTTAACCATATCCCTAGCCCTACAATAATACTCTCCACATTTGAATAGTCTACATAATCATACTGTCCTCCATGTGAATTGCCGACCTAATAATACTGTTGACACTTGAATTGTCGACTGTTACACAAGCTGATAGACCAAGGCCTAATTGCAAACAGTGCAAGATGGAATTGACTTTGCAAATATGTTAAAATGGACATGTACAGGTTAACAAACCAAGCACTTCAGTGACAAGTGCTGCCACTTTTGTGGTGGCTGAAGTGTTTGGTCACCAAGTTGATTGTGTGATCAAAACAGGGAATGTGATGGAATTCACCCAGCTGTAATGCTCTCACAATATTCGTGGCGTTATCAGAAATCACACATTCTGAGAAGAGTCCAAGAGGAATAAGCCATGTTGCAATGACATCCCTAACTTTTTCTAACAGGTTGTCAGCAATATGCCTTTTAGTTAAGCCAGTGATACACAGGGTAGCCTGCCTCTGAAAAATCTGACGTTGGTTAGTAGATGCTGCTGCTGTTCCTGCTGCTGAAGGAGATTCACCAACCCAGTGGGCTGTCACAGTCATATAACCTTTAGTTTACCCACTTCCGCTTGTCCACATATCTGTGGTTAAGTGTACAGTGGGTAGAATGCCATTTTGTAGCCCAATATTTAAATTGTTTATAACCTTCTGGTACAGATGAGGAATTGCTTGTTTAGTAATATGGTGTTAAGATGGAATTTGGAAACAGAGACTCAATTAACTGTATAAAACCAACTGCATTAATTGTGGATATAGGACGCATATCTAATATTAGCAAAGTCGCTATGGTGCCTGTGATCCGCTGTGCCACTGGTTGATAGCTATCATACTTGCTTCCCTTTGCAATGGATTGTTTAACAGTCAGTTGTTGTAAACTACGAGTAGTCTCCTTCTTGGTCTGCTTCTGGGATGAAGATCCACCCTCAGGAGCAGCAGCATCAGTTGGCCTAATGCTCAAGAATTCTTCAGAGGAATCCTATATAAAGGAGGGGTCATCTAGCCTTAGCAAATTGGATGCAGGACTAACTCCGATCACTAGTGAGGACACTGATGAGGAAGGTGTTGTCGGTGTGGATTGCAGGTGCTGGAATCTAGCTGTGAGAAGAGAGCTAGCTGATGCTGGGCTGCTTGTTGTTATTTCTTTAGCATAAGTTTCGGATTTTCCCAAAACCTTCCCCCGTGAACTTTCTTCAAATTGCGCAACATGTATGAGGTTCATAGATGGTTAAGGTGTCTACCTCTACTGACTGTGGCTTTATAAACGCTACAAATGGCTAGACAATTGTTGTCAGCATGTGGATAAAAATAATTACACACATAAGAGGTGGATTTTTTGGTCTTAAGACCAGGCATTACAGTGGTCGTCTTCTTATCACTGGCAAGAACTGCTTCTACTGGTGCAGGACTTACACAAACAACATCATCGTCATCAACATCCTCATTAGTGCCGTCGTCAGGTACACAAAAATCCCCCTTATCCTGTTGCATATCCAAATTGGCATCCTCAGTTTCTATATCAAGCTACACTTGCGCTACTCATCCAAACATTTGCAAAAATGGTGAAAGGAGGCTTCTTTATGAGTACATTATCAGAAAGGGCAGGCTTAGACATAGCACTCGTGGATAGACTCTCCTCAGGGAATTGTTTCATTTTCGAACATATAGTTTCTTCTACTACCTTACTGTTTTTTTTCAGATGGCTTTTACACATGACATTTTTCTGTGTGAGCAATGGCACTCAGCCATGTCACTGGAGACTGGAGAGTGACAAGTACACTGCTACCCCTTCTTTTTCTGTGTGAGCAATGGCACTCAGTAATGACACTGGAGACTGAAGAGTGATAAGAATACTGTTACCCTTTCTATTTCTGTGTGAGCAATGGCACTCAGAAATAGCACTGGAGAATAGAGGGTCACAAAAACACTGCTACCCCTTCTGTTTCTGTGTGAGCAATGGCACTCAGCCATGTCACTGGAGACTGAAGAGTAACAGGAACACTGCTACCCCTTCTGTTTCTGTGTGAGCAATGGCACTGGAGACTGGAGAGCGACAAGATGTCAGGATCTGCCTGCAGACCTCTGCATCGCATGCTGCTTATTGGCAGCTCCTGCCTCCAGAACCTAGGATTTGTTTTATTATGTTATCTGGCAGTATCTCTGTTCACCAGAGGTGTTGTTATTGTGTCTTTTCCTTTGCCATTACTAGGGATTAACCTGTTTCACTAATTATCTCTTGCCTCTCTTCCTCTCCTGTTGCAGGTCATTGTTGTTGCTGTTCCAGGTTGCTGTGCTGTGTTGTGCTGTTTCCTGTTGTTACCTGCTGTGCTCCTGGTTCACCCATTCCCTGGGATTTCTTCATATTACCTGCTTACCTTCATCAGCCATGTCCCTGGTATTTGCTTTCTACATCTCCCTGCCATCCTCATTCCTACACCATCCGGTTTGTAACTTCAAGCAATAAACATTGTGTGTTTCACCATATTCCGAGCTTCTTAGCTGTAATTTCTGCATTTAAGTGTGACAGTATGACCAGCCAAAATAGATTCTACTTTAGATTTTTCTCTGGGACTCTTTCTATAATTGTTTTTCATTTGTCTCCTCTTGCAACATGTCTGCCTTACAAATCTCTGAGCTACCTCAGATACAGACTCTACAAGTAGATATAATTTTGTTATGCTCTCAGATGGCTCAGTTTTCTGCCTTAGTTATAGACCCATTCAGGAGTGTCATATTTTGTTTCTCATAATTCTAATACTGTTGATTTACCTCAACCAACGCATCTGCTGTTGAATCAGTGCAAACATCATCTTTTAATATTGCTGCTACAAATTTACTGTCTATCAAGAACTATGGTTTAACAAACTCCAGGTGGTCCACGCCCCCATATGACCAAAGAGCAGCGGCGGCGCAGAAGAACTAATAAATTATGTCTCTACTGTGCCAGTGATATACACTATTTACAAGACTGTCCTCTCCGCAGACCAGGACAGCTGACAGAACCGTCTTCTGTTTAATCCCCTCCTCATTCTGGATTTGTTTGCTCTTCACTTCCTGTTCCCACATTACAGTCTGTTCTGCTCCCCGGGATGAGGCCTAGCCTGTCAGTTCCAGCCGCCTGTCCTGAAATGCCAGTTTCAGCTGCCTGTCCTGAGGCGCCGGTTCCAGCCGCCTGTCCTGAGGCGCCAGTTCCAGTGACTTGTCCTGAGGAGCCAGTTCCAGCCGCCTGTACTAACGCGCTAGTTTGGCCGCCAGTCCAGAGGTTCTAGTCCCAGCTGCCTGTCTCGTGATGCCAGTTCCACTCGCCAGTCCAGAGTTGCCAGTTCCAGCCACCTGCCCTAAGGCACTAGTTTCGTCTGTCAGTCCAGAGGTGCTAGTCCCAGCTGCCTCTCTTGAGATGCCAGTTCCGGCCGGCCAGTCCAGAGGTGCCAGTTCCAGTCGCTTGTCTTGAGGTGCCAGTTTCGGCTGCAAGTCCCAAGATGCCAGTTCCAGCTGTCTTTCTCGACATGCCAGCCTCTGCCGCCAGTCCAGAGGTGCCAGTTCCAGCTGCTTGTCTCAAGATGCCAGTTTCAGCCACCAGTCCAGAGTTGCCAGTTCCAGCCCCTTGTCTTGAGGTGTCAGTTTCAGCCACCAGTCCAGAGGTGCCAGTTCCAGCTGTATGTCTCGAGATACCAGTTTCGACCACCAGTCCAGAGGGTGCCTGTTTCAGCTGCTTGTCCCAAGCTGCCAACTCCTGTCCAGAGATGCCAGTCTCTGTCTTAAACTCCAAAGTACCAGTCTCTGCCCCTTGTTCCGAGGTGCCATGCAGTTCCAAAGTGCCAGCCTCTGTCTCCAGTTCCAAGTCTCTAGGCTCTGCCCCCAGTTTCGAGGTGCCATCCAGTTCTGAGGTGCCAGCCAGAGCAATATCACTAGAGACTGTATAGTACACTGCCACACCTCCTGTTTCTGTGTGAACAATGGTGCCTAGCAATGGCACTGGAGACTGCCAAGAACGCTGCTACCCTTCCTGTGTCTGTCTGAGAAATGGTACTTATGGAACCTAAAACCTGGGAGATCCGATGATGCGACAATGACGTTTTGCCTTGATTTCACTTCCGAGATCTGGGAAAGTACCAAGCTGGCTCGGCTCAGTACTCGGATTTGCGATGTTCGGGGGTTCTCAGTTTTTGGAAAACCGAGTTTGAGCATCCCTACTTTCAGTCTGTGGATAGAAAGCTACAATAGAATTACCAACGAATTGTTTTTAACAATGTTATGATTTAAGCTGTCCTGACACCCATACAAATTTATGATATTACCTTTGAGTGTAAATGGCTATCTGCTGCACATGCCTGCTAAAACCTATACATGGTTTCAGTAAGCTGACCATCCAACAGTAGTGAAGGATACAACTAGGGAAAATATGTACACACACAGGAGGGTTCAACTGTAATTAAGAAAAGTGACTCCCTGGGACATGGTTGAGACCCTAAGGCATATCACAAAATATCTCCTTACTAATGGGAAACAACACTTCATGAAAACATACATTCTTCTTGAAATTGTCTGAAACACTTAAACATCTATATGCCAAAACCATTAACACATATTATAGGAATTGGAAGAGGATTAATTTATAACAATGTTCATACCCAGGTAGTAGGATACTGAACACAGTGTTCAAAAGAGGAATCTGACAGGTTACACATTTATCAATGATTGCTGAGTACACAGAATATGTTGAAGTGTAATTGGATTGTTAGCACTTTTGCAGCTATGAAAATTTATTTTCTAATCTATAGGTGACAAACTTCATTAGAATAGTTTAGCCTCAATCTACAAATCAAATACACAATAGATAAGCAACACCAATTGCCTTTGCAATCTGACTGGAAAGATTTCTACTGAGACAAAAATTACACATTCAAATGAGAAAAAAACACAATGAAATAAAAAAAAAGCTTCTAGATTTTTCTACAATGGCTATCAATTGAAAAAATGTCAACCTACACAAACACCTGTGACCATGAAAAGTTGAATGCTGGGAGCAGCAGCAGGAGGGATTAAGAGATTACTTTAATATTAGATCATCTATAAAAGTGCTACTCAACAAAATAGATTGAAAGAAAGATATATAAAAGACATACTTCAGAATAGAAAATACCTACAGGTTTGACATTGAAACACTAAGGATTGACCTCGTTGAGGAGACATCAGAAAATTTGTTTGCAAAGTTGATGACACTACTGCAGAGTCTTTTTAGCAGATTATGTTTCATATTGTACAACTTTCCCACATACGTGAGAGACCAATTTGGGCATTTATTTGAAAGGTTAGGGCAAATAGAGCCCATCACCCAGAAGTATATAACCCTTTTGTCCCTGAAATGTGATATGCTGAATTTGTTAAACCACATTACTGAAAGACATTACGAGAAAATATCAGAGGAATGCTCTGAGGAAGATTTTTGACAGTTCAAAACTGTTCTTTTGTCTTACCCTTCCAACATGTATTCTGATTCAGCAAGCTGTACTTAAAGGAAATAGAAACTGCCTCTGTATTGTAATATTCATTGCAATTGGCTTGGGGACATAACAGCGAGGCATATCTGACTAAATCCTAGAATTGGGTATGAGTGCCACATTATTTAACTTATAAACTTTGCTGAGATACCCTCTCTTATCAGATACCACCTGCTTCTGACAAATGATCCATCCAAGTATGATAATACTAGAGATGTCCATAATCTTTAAACCACAGTTAGAAATACAACACTTAGGGGGAATCGATTCCAGGTGAAGTCTCATTGCAACCTTGCATGAGACTCTGCAGGATATTCAGTAACTAAAACAATGCAGAATATTTTTTGCACCTCATCGGACTTTTGCTTGCACAAGTGGCAGTATATCAATGGCTGATAGGGCTTGCTGGGACTCCACAATTGTATTTAATCTTATATAATTATTTATTTTAGCTATTTGCACTGTCCATTCACCTCATTGGTTTTCAGGTAATCTCAATTGTCTTAGATCAGTGAGATTATGTCTGGAGATTTCTGAGTTTTCGCAAATTCTTATATAGTGGATACCCCTGTATCAATGACTTCTGTGTTTGTGAGGTGATGTAGGGCAATTAGATTTATTATTTGGAGATTTACATGGCAATAATAATTTAGGTGAAATGCAAATCACCATATAAATTAGATAAGCTAGGTACAACTGAAGAATTTTCCTACCATGGTGTTATCTCAAACAATTGTACCTACGACTGAAAGTCCGATCAGTCTGACAATTCTTCATGCATACACACTGACAAGATTTATCTTCAGATCTGTGCTCTTCATCTAGTCCTTCATCTAGTCCTCTAGTCTTCAGAGAATGACAGCACAATATTCATTCATTCATTATCGTCACATTGTCACACTGATTAAAACTGCCTTGTTATAGCTATACACATGTCCTAACAAAATCCGTTAGCTTCTGTGACTCTGAAACAAAACATTCTGTCTCAGAGCAAACAAATTTATTATCCCTTCTATAGCACTCTCTACATTTGTTCACCGAGACATTCATTGCTAGCATCGGCTGAAAGGAATGCAACTCTGTAAACTCCATGGAGATCGTGAGCATGAGTGTATAGCCACTACATGATTGGTCAGTGGTTGTTTGGAAAATATTAAACAGTACGACCAACCAAATGAAACGATGATCAGCACTTTGGGATGACTTTAGATCATCATGTCATTATACACACTCACACGATATCTGACCGAACGGTCGGATTTCGGCTGATTGGAGGTTTTTCGTGCAATTATCGAGCCAGTGTGTACCTAGCCTTAAAAATAGGAGATTTGATCTAAATTATTTGTTAGTAGATTTCCCCATTAGGAAAGGTACTTCATCAAATTATTCTAATAGAGGGAGACTCAGTTTGAGCATTGATGTACAGTGCTAATTTAATGTTGCACATAATTTCACCTTACATATCCTTCCCATCAAAGAATTTGAATTTGAAAATATGACTTCATAGAACATAGGACAGTTGCAAGTCTCTTTTTCCTTACAAGAGGCAAATTAACTCAAGAAAAAATTAATTTGTATTTGGCAATAAGATTCCATTAAATACTAAGGTATTTTAATTTATAGATCTTAAGCTCTCTCTAAACTAGAGGCATTAAACTTCATCTTTTTCGTAAAACATTTTTTTGTACCAATGCATGGCCAGCAGTTACAAACAATAGAGCATAGCACTGTGCTTGCTTTATTGCTGCATAGGTAATGCACCAATCCTTAATTTGCTATGTGTGCACAGTGTATATGTGATTTATTAATATTTGCCATTTTAATAGCCGAAGACATAATTCAAAGTGAACCTATAAGCCTAATTTTGTGCAATGTAAGAATTAGACATATTTTTGTGCTTTTGGCCTCTTGAACCTTTGCTCCAGATGCATCTATATGCTATATTTTAAGTTAAGTCTTAATATACATACAGCTCAAAATACAGATGGAAAAATGCAAGTGTAAAGATGCATTTTTGCTTATATGTTCCATTCATATTTTTGTATTTGCAACTGTAATGTGATAGCGATAACTTCATATGGAGTCAGTGTCTGGAAAGCTGGGAAACCAAATCATTTCATCACTGAAATTTCTTCACTTATGGAGACAAATTATAGGTGTGTAAGGAAGGTTCTGATCAAATCTCCCTTACAATTAATACCATTAGATCGACAGCAACTTAAATCTTATAGTAGCTAATATATAAGCTGCTATTAGATACTAATAACACTGACAATAATAGTATTAGTGTGCTGGTGAGATCCATTAGAGCTTACCCTTTTTAAGGTTATTTCAAAGATTTAGCGCCTGATTCATTAAGGAACTTAAATTAAGAAGTTTCTTATTTAAGTCTCCTGGACAAAACCATGTTACAATGCAAATGGGAAAAATTAGTTTTCTGTTTTGCACATAAGTTAAATACTGACTGTTTTTTCATGTAGCACACAGATATCAATTTTAAATGTCAGTGTACAAATAAGCTATCAAGTATTTGTGTGCTACATGAAAAAACAGACAGCATTTAACTTATGTGCATTATAGAAAACTAATTTTCATCCCTTCCATTGTAACATGGTTTTGTCCAGGAGACTTAAATAAGAAACTTCTTAATTTAAGTTCCTTAATGAAGCAGGCCCTTGGTTTTTAAAGGCTTAAAAATAAAAATATGCCTTCTATAGTGCCTGGTCTATTGCGGTTATTCGGTATGTGGGGGATCTACTATATCAAGGTGCTTTTATCTCCTGGGGCAACTTGTGTTCTAAGTATCCAAATCTCCATCCTAAATTCTATGAGTATTTTCAGTTGCGGCAATTTGTGAGCTCTCTCCTCGGGGGTGCTCCTTCCCCCTCCCTTGCTTCCCCCTTTGAAACCTTATGTCTCTCCTCACCTTTGTGTAGGGGCATGATTTCTTATATCTACAGTTTAATTCTGGATGTACTTCTGCCTCCCGGCAGTAGACATGAGAGGGGGGGGGGGGCATAAGAGAATGAATCTCTTAAAAATGGTTAATGGTTAATGAAACCATTTTACTTTTGAATTATAGAAAGTGTAACGAGGAGGGGATTAGGCATATGCACATAGTCAATGTACAGTAAGGTTGTACCAACCTTAAATACACACAGAATCATCCGATTCAAGATTTGGGCATCCCAAACGTACATGATTATCAGTCATATCCTTTGCACAAGCTACAGGTCTGGTGCAAGTGCCAATCACTAGTGATGTCAGCTGTGTATGCATGCTAGAACATGTGTTTGCAATCAGGAGCAACTGATAAAATGTATTTTATGTACAGTAGACATTAATAACATCCTAATAATTGTATTTCATGGGGAAAAAATTAAGAGAAAAACACGTTTTTATTTTTTAATATTTTGTTATTAATGACTATATTATTAACAGGTGAAAGAGCCACTCAGTGTTGAATACGGATGTGCATCAGTTTTTTAAAATATGCACCCTATGTTTGTTTTGCATTCCTGGATGAATGAGGCCACAATACTTTAGAGACTAATACATTTATGCAGTGGTACTGCAAAATTATTAAGCCGTAAGCATAACAAATTAAAAACAGTTAATATATAAATTCAAACCTACAGGAAAAAATAAAATAAAACGCTATCACAAATGTTATTTGATTTAAGCTATGTAAGAAAGCTTTGGTAACAACAAATACATGCTTAGCAGATGTCATTTTATTACAGTTTTATAAAATTTCTGCACAGCATTTATAAACTGGCACAAACTCACAATAATAGATATTGTGAGTAATAATTATAGATATTGTAGATATGTAATTCTACATATTCAATGGGCAAGCACAGGTAAAAAGGAAAAACATTTGGACACACTTCACTAAGTCTTTTAGCCAGGTCAAGGGCCTCATAAGTGAAGCAGAAAATATTTTATAGGTCCTGTTATAAACTTGACAAATGTATACATATATATTAGCCTGGGGCACACATGATTTTGAGTACTGATGGTCATAACAAAAGTAAAAGCATTGGTGCACTCACGTGTATTAACATTTTCTGAAGTACAATAAAATTAAAAAATTTTATATTTCTTACTATAACTTTGCAAATTTAATTTTTTATTTCTCAGGACACAAATGTAGCATACTGGAACATAGAAATTGTTAACTCACATCTACCAGTTCTAACAGGTGGGCAAATATTACATATACATAATGTTTTGTGCAGATAAATACTAATAATTCAAAATGATTGCAACCATAATAATATATATATATGTATATATATATATATATATATATATATATATATATATATATATATATAGCTGAAGAATCGATGGTGTGTAGTAATGAATAATTAACATACTTAATCATTAAATTTCATACAATAAACATAACATCCATAGGCTTAAAACTCAAACAAGTCCAAAACTGGGATCCAGCAACGCAAGCTAGATGGTTATGAAAAAAACAAGTCCCTCCAAAGTTCGAGCAAAAAGTTAATAAACCAGTGCAGATAAGGCATCCAAAAATCAAGTTGAAAAATATAATGTGTTAGCTGTGTTACAATCAAGTGTATTTATCTTGTTGAGGTATTGTATACACTTGCTTCACATCTTAAATAGTTGAGAAACAAGTGTGATATAATTCACCTTGTCACAAATCATTGATCTCTTAATGAAATTCCTTTGTGTAGATAAATCCAGCACTCAGAGTGTAAAAAGCTTTCTCAATGCAAAGTTTCCCATAAGTGTTAATCATAGTATAGTAACTTTCTTAAAAGCAGATAGAGTGCATAAGTTAGACTTACAACTTCAGATGTAATTCCATAAGGTCTTGATAACATGAGGTTGGGGATGAGATTGGACAAAACCTCTATATGGTTGCCTCTCACTCCCACAATACACTTCCAGGACCTATTAAATTCGGTCTAAAACCATTTATGCTTATAGCTTCTTCAGAAGTAAGCAATGTGTTGATCCAGGTGTGCATTGTCAGCGTTGGAGGCAGATATGAACAAAGAGCCAAGTAGAGACTTTGGGATTCCTCTTATACTGAAAGTTATGGAATTAATGTAACCTCAAAATATGTACCCTAAAATGTTAGCAGGTTATACTGATGTATATGAATATTAAATATATGTAGAATTATATGCACAAGTTTTGATATACTAGATCAATTTGCATGTTTCACTGAATCTTTAAGATGCTAGCATAACTTTTGCAGGGTACAAGCTTAAATGCAGGGGAGGGCTGGCAAATTTTAGCCTGGGGGCAAGGCTCAACTCAGCAGCCTATTAGGAACATTTTAAAGGAAAAAATGCAGGTGGCCCAGTGACCCCCTCAGGTAGCCCACTAATGGGCCGGGACGGGGGGCAAGTGCCCCCCCATGCTCCCCAGCCCTCCCTGCCTCTGCTTAAATGTGACATATCTCTGCACTGTTCAATGTACATTTACTATTTATTTGCTTTATTTGTTAAATACAAATCCACCATATAAGAGCCATGATGTAGACTGATAATCAAATTATTTGCTTTGATTGAATTGATAGCTATAAGTCCATACTTTTCTGCCAGAATTTAACTATCTAAAAGTAATCTGAAGAAATTGGATGTATGATATTTGATTGATATAGAGGTATGTATGACAATACAATAACTGTTATACCCATTTGACAACCTCACATCACTCTTCTGTGCTGTTGTTAGCATTTAGATGTTCAGATTGGCAGCATGTTGCCCTATCCCCTGCTACTTCTAACATGTTTGCATATTGACACACAGTAGCCTACTGAGCTGGTACACACAGTGTCATCAATATTTGATTAACAATTATCAGTGGCTATGGCACTCAGGCAGTCCTGCAACTTCTTCCCCAGGGAGTTAAAAATTTAAACTGACTATAGAAGGTAGAGCTTATCACAACAAGTCAATACTGTTTCTATAAACCTAACCTTATCGGTGAGTGTAATTTACTTGAAAAATCCTTTAGAGAACCTCAGGGGTGTTAATGGTGGAGATCTGATTTAGTCAGATACAACGGCCTCAAAACAATTGGGGTTCACTACAAATGCGCTGGTCCCACATATACTCAAATTAATTCCCCGTGACTGGTGACTGGTCCAACAAACTCCTGTCTGCATTCACCACTGCATTCACCACTCTATTTAAACTGCACTAAAACCTGTGTTTTAAAATCTGAGCTCATGTTAGACTATGCTCCTCCCTTGATTTAACTCTCAGTCAGTGACATCCTGCTTGCCGCTATCCCCTCCCATATCAAGGCACTTGGATTTATTTATTAACATTTACTTTTAAAAAAAAAAATACACTGAACAAAAGCAACTAATTAGACATCTGCTTTCATATCTAAGTTGCAATGGACAATTAAAAGGTAATTGCTAATTGATTGCTTTAGATCAAAGCAAATTGTGCAACCAAATGCAATGTTAATTAGTATTACTGCCCCTGACACACTTAGCCTTGCTTTCATTTACTCGATAACATGAGTTTATGAGATTCACATTGTTTCAACTTTTATTTGCATACAGTTTACCAAATCCTCAACCAGCCCCAGTGCTAGACAACCTCTTTTGGTTTCCAACAAAATGAACACCATGGGGTAAATTTATCAAGCTGCGGGTTTGAAAAAGTGGAGATGTTGCCTATAGCAACCAATCAGATTCTAGCTGTCATTTAGTTGAATGCACTAAATAAATGATATCTAGAATCTGGTTGGTTGCCATAGGCAACATCTACACTTTTTCAAACCCGCAGCTTGATAAATTTACCCATATGAGTGTGGGTAATGAAAAGAACCCTGGAAATTGCATTTAATACTACCTCTGGGGTTCATAAGTCCACTTCACAAATGACATCACAAGGGATTCAGGTAGTACTTGGACTTGAGTCTGAGACTCTTCCTCACCCGCCCTATTGGCACTAGAAGGAGATAAATAGGGTCCCACTCAGTAAGCTAGTGGATACAAATTAAGCCACATGAGGCCTCTAGAATTAGGCTTGGGGCCATCAAATTGCCCTGTGCCCAAGATAACAACCCCGAGGGCATATTGCACGTTATGTCCCACACCACATGAGGTGGAACCAGGTAGTGTTCTCAGCAGTAGGCTGACAGCTATTTTACTATGTCATCTCTTTCTGCTCACCTTCACCCCCCTCCCCCCAGGACATATGGCAAGCTGCACATTGATTAGAGGAAGATAGTGCAGGGTGACAGAAATTACCTGCTATATTTCCTGGAGTTACTGTATTGTGCATCAGCAACTGACAGAGTGAAAGAAGTGTGGTCAGAATTGGTAGAATACTTGCTCTTCCTCTTCTGTGCATTCTTACTATCAGCTACTGCATTATAGGTGAAAAAACAGAATTCATCTGTTCTTCTTTAAGTTGGAATTTGATTAAAATAATAGTGTCACTGAACTGTTTTTCTAATGATCTAATTTGTTGATAAGTGCCATTAGTCAGTTTAATATATTTTTTAAACATGTTCATTTATGCGCAATAATGATGCCGTGACAATGGAAGATAAGAAACATAACCTATTTGTTCACACAACTTTATCATTTGATGTTTGCTTTCACTGACACTGTTGAATGAACACCTGTACTTTTGCTTTATAAATGCAATGTATCATAATTATTTTACATCAGACAACATATCGGAGTTCAACCAGGGTCAATATGAATTACATTTTTTGGCAAGTCATAAGAATGACTTCATAAAAATTCTAGAAATACCAACAAATAATGATAGATGAGTAAAGGCAGACTTTTGTTAATGTTGGATACTCTGACTCTATACAAATGATTGTAATTGCTGCTTGTAAGTAACTGATGATTTTATTCCTGTCCTGGGCTGTTGGAACAGCTGTGGTAACATTTGCAAGATGACTCATATCATACAATTACATTTCCTGGCTATTGGTTATTTCATATTGTACAATATTGCTTACATTCACTCTAGTAAACTTTTTAAATTGCCAGAGTCTAAAATGTGCTAATATCAGCATCCGTTTTCAACTACCAAGTTACTGAAATATTCATAATGATATTTAAGATAAGATTTGCATTGTGCATACAAATGGTGTGATGTGTGATTTTGTCTTGAGAAGAGACTTAAATTTTGCAGCTAAATTAATTGTACTTAGTCTTGTAAAAAAAAATATTGCAAAACTAACAACATCTTCATCATAATATAGGAACTATTAATAACTATGCTAAGTCATTAAGTGTGCAAAAACAGTGGTAATACTGTTCCAAGCGAGTTAAATATCCGTTGTTATTATTATTTATTGTTCTTCTTCTTCTTCTTCTTATTATTATTATTATTACTATCAACAACTAATCCCAAGTTTATTTTGGTGTAACATAAATGCATATAATGGATAATCATTTAGTTGGAATTTTAAGTGTTTTTAGTACTATGTTTTTCCAAAAATAAAGATAGTTTATACCAAGTTTTCCACAATATACACCTTGTTATTTATGTTTTTGCACATTGTAATGTAGACCTAGATTGGATAAAGTATCCTATTCTGTTATAAACATTACTTTGTCTCATATCCAATCTGTACATAATTCAATTGTGTGTCATATAATAAAAAGGAGGAATTTGCCAGTATATCTGATTCAAGGCACATTTGTGGTATGAGGTGAAAACATTATTGTTTGGTGCAGTCAACATAGTTTCCCTATTCACATGAAAATTACTATCAGGCAGAATGCATTTTGTTTGAAAGTGGAGCTAATATTTTGCCTTGTACCCAAGTTTTGTCACATTCACTTTGCCAGAACTATATACATTATGCTAAAGGTGATCAATTGTTCAAACCAAAATTTACATTTTTAAGTTGAAATATACAATGTATTGCACAGGGAAGCATTTTCTATTGGTGTGCCGGCTAAAATCTAGTCAAGCACCCAATTCATAGTATGCCACATAGTTGTGTCCCCAATACATGGAGGTAGCATGGTGAATTAGTAGTTAGCCCTTCTGTCTCACAGCACTAGGGTCATGAGATTGATTCCCGACCATGGTCCAGCTGTATGGCGTTTGCATGTTCTCCCTGTGTTTGCGTGGGTTTCCTCAAGGTCATCCAGTTTCCTCCCACACTCCAAAAACATAATGCTAGGCTAATTGGCTGCTGTCAAATTGAACCTAGTGTGTGTGTGTGTGTGTGTGTGTGTGTGTGTGTGTTTGTGTGTGTGTGTGTGTGTGTGTGTATGTATGTATGTATGTTAAGGAATTTAGACTGTAAGCTCCAATGGGGCAGAGACTGATGTGAATGTCTTCTCTGTACAACTCTGTGGAATTAGTGGCACTATATAAATAGCTGCTAATAATGATGGTGCTGCCATATAGTTTTGCCCCCAGCACATTATATGCCACATAGTTGTGCCCCCAATACATAGTATGCCACATAGTTGTACCTCCAATACATAGTAGTCCCCCCCCATTCATAGTGTGCCTCATACTTACCTTTGGAGTCATCACACACTTCTTCAGTTCCACAGCAAAACCTAGGAGCTGCTTCACTAAAGCCACCAGTTATGGACGAAACTGAGCTGCTGCACATGCAAAGCAGCTCCTTTTTTGTCCATCTTTGTCTGGCACACATGCCGGTGGTTGCTGACCCCTGCTATAAAGCCACAGCTTACAAATATTATTAACATTATTAAAGTATTCCCTGACTTTTTTTGACAAAAATACTTAAAACATTGAATTGATGTGGAAGTGTTTGACAATTACAAATGCATTTAGCAAAAGACATATGTTTGGAATTTAATGGCCATTTTCATTTCTAACTAACAACTGCTTTGGGTCTTTTTCTGGTAATTAATTGGCTAACCTAATCACTCATTTAATCATTGCATATGATATGTGAAAGAATAGAAATACACAGCTATTAACTCTGGTAAATGTTATATAGAAACACCATAAGTGCTTTTGACCTCCTACTCTCTTGTGCCTACATCAAACCCCTGGGATCACCGGGCAAATTATATATATAGAGATAAACAAAAAAAATTCTCAAGTACTGAGTATTCTACAGGTGCTGAAAAGTTTTACTTGGTGTACCAATACTGATTGGAAACTTGAAAACGAATATATTCTGATAGAGCACTACAATTACAGTTGGACTAAAATGAGGAATTCTATTGAAATCTTCACTAGTCTCAATAACATATACACAGGAGTTCCTTTTTCATGTACATTCCTAATCTAACAATGTGCAGAACTACAGAAGTAGAGTTAGGTGACAAGGAGAAGCTATTGATAGATTACCCCTACTATAATGAACATTGTACAATATAATTGAATGTGTTACCTATTAATATTGATCATATTATTAGAATTAGATTTGTACTATATAATAATAATAAAACACCACAGCATCATAAGCATATTACCCATAACTTTCAACATAGTAGGGATACAAATATCCATGATCTGCCAAAACTACACACGTTTATACAAACCACACCCATATGTATCAATGCCAAATTGTTCAGCCATTATGTATTTAGATTAAAACAAACAGGCTGTCCAATGAAAATCAGGACTGATGGGGGTATTTTTTTATTATTATGGATTTTGCTTCTTTGCCATCTACTGTCACAGAAAAAGAAGTTGACTTTAATTTTATAAGATTTACTAGAAAGAACACAGCTCTAACCTTATTGATTACTATCAGTTACGGCACATCTGTGTACCATATTATTAAATAAGCCTCAGTGTACTTAAATGAAAAATAGTAGCTTATGTTTCCACATAACTTTAGGTGCATCTTTGAAAGTTGATGTCCATTTATAGAAGTAATCCCTGCTTAAACCAAATGTCACAATAGCAGGTGTCTGATGCCCAGGACTAATGCTGTGAGATACCCACCTGGCAGATGTCTAACACTGACCAATCAGGGAAATGGACACTTCACAAGCTGCAATCTATAAAATGAAAGTGAATTTTCAAAATTTTCAAAATCTCCTGCCATTGGTAGCACTTGAACCACCTGAATAATGGCCAATATAGGGAGAATTTAATGTCTAGGACCCCTTTCTCTCAGTATTAGTAAAGACCAATATTGATATATATGTACTGCAAAACTACCTTTTCATTTTGTGTGCACGGTGATGAACAAATGGCAAAATCATATGTAATGACTAATATAATCACGTGCTGCATTGCAAACCACACACCACACTCCTAATGTGCTGTCCTGAATCTACAACTGAATAGATTGAGTAGGTTATGACCTACTGTTCACTACACTAATTTTCAGCAGTGCTCCTGAGAGCTGAATTAAGAACTGTGAAGGCATTACAGTTTCCTGCTGAACCTTTAAAGTCTCGTCAATACTAATTGTTATTGTAATGGAGCTAGACCTACAGGATAGCTGAAGTTTTGAATCATGTATGCTGCTAGCTTTATTTAAAGGGGATAACAATTTCTAATTGCTTTTATTTTAGATAGCAAGGACATCCACTTGGTTCTTAAAGAGGGTTTACAAATTTCTATTTCCATATAATAAAAAAACAGTGGGCTAAAAAGGCTTTAAGTGTATCTCAATAAGTGGTATATATAATAATATAGTCAATTGAAGCAATGTATATGTAATGTGGTATAGAATGCTAAAAAGAATAAAAATATGTATAGTTGATAAGAAAAATAAATTAATATAAACTCTATAAGAATTTTTTTAACATATGCTCTATGTGCATTTAAAATAGTAAAGATGCACTGCTGGTAATTAGAATTGAGGGATGAAATTAGCCCGAGGGAAATTAAAAGCTGAGGTTTCTGTGCAATACTAGTCTGGACCTCACTAAAGGTTAACAAAACAAGGGAAAGTTTGAGTGTGCTGTTGAAGTTAGATAATTGGATGAAGAGGGCAATCTGTGTACAATAATATCGGTTGTGGTACGATTAACACGCAACCAAACAACAATAATCTTAGCAAATAACAACATGCAAATAAGTTTAATCTATTTCTATCATGTAATATAAAACATAATGTGAAAAAGCTAATTAATGTTTTCAACATATTAATTGCACTGAGTTTTGTCTCATTCTGTTTGCTTTCGCATGAGAACTTTTCCGGTGATATTTATGTAGCGTTCGCATTGAATGCTAATTATAGCTAATATTACTTGTATACAGCAAATAGCAACTCCAGAGATGTCATAGAAGAAACAGTTTATACGGGTCTAGAGGTGGGAGCCTGAGGAAGAACACATGGCCACACAAGGAAAGATGACCCACTCCTCAAGGAACAATGACAAGAGGAATCAACCAATGGGAAGTTGAGTTCTTGGGAGGTCATGACCCATCAACCTATGAATGTGGACCTTAATACTGTAACTGTGTATCTTTGTGATGTCTCTGCTTTTTATGACTGTACAGTGTATAAAATGTTCAACTCTGGCTTTGGCAACCAGAGCATTCTGATAGAAGCTTGCTATTGGTGCCAACCACTCAAACATATGCATGCAATACTTTATCCTTTAATCTATTTTGTGAATAAAACTATTGTGCTTTGGAACCACAGCGATCGCATCGGGGAATCTTTGATTTCATACAATGTGATGGACGTAGCAACACCCAATGTGAGTGCCATGAGGGGGCAGGCTTAAGGGGAAGGCTATAAAATGCTGAGGAGTCATCTAGCTCTCTTGGATCCAGGAAAACTTGCCCTCTCTCCAATTCCCACTTTCTGGATATGGAGTTCACTGCTGGATCCGGAGTTTACATTCCTTCTTGTATTGACTGCGGTAGAAGAGTAGCTCCCCCAGCTCAAGGTCGGGTTCTAGTGCAGACCTGATGGTGTGAAGCTTCATGTTGCATGAGCTCTGTTCTCTAGGTTGGATTCTGGTGCAGACCCAATGGTGTATGAAGCTTTGTGGTGCATGCCTGATTGGCACTGGACCCTTGCCTCTGCTTACAGTGTGGTATAATTTTTTTTATATGATAGTGTTAAGGATAAGAGTAAGGGTTTATAGTTATGTCATCAGACGTTAAGAATTTTAATAAATACGTATTTTATTCATATATTGAATCATATAGTATTTGTTAAAAAAAGAAAACATTAATAGATCAAATACACAATTGCCATTTGATCTATCATTAGTTTGTTTTTCACTTATACCAGAACTATCAATTTATGAATAAAATACTTATTTGCCAGCAGTGCATCTTTAAACATAGAACTTATGCTAAATGTATTATAGAGTTCATTTATTTTAACATATTTTTCTTTAACAACTCACCCTCACCCCCAATCAGCCTCTCCCATCTGCACAGCAGTCCTCAGCAGCTCCATTTAGGAAATTTTAGATTCAGTACTGCAACCGCGGCACTGGTGGAGAGTTACTACAACTCAAATAGTAGACATTCGAGCAGCCGGCCAGCACACAGGCTGGGATTGGGGTTTCCAGGCAATTGGAAACCATTGCAAAGTGGGCACATAGATGAGACACATAAAATGTATTTATTCTAAAAAAAAAAATTATTACTTTGCATATTTGCATTTATTAATATGATAGTTGTGATGTCTTAAACTCATACAGCAAAAAAACTGACATCTAAATGCCATATTATCATGAATTTATGGTAAACTTTAAAATAAGCAATAGTCAAATGTTGAGAGACTTATATGCGTTTCTGGCATAATATGCATTTTTCATCTTGGCAAACACTAGTTTTGAAAATAGTGGTGTGTGCGCATGCCCAGATGTAAAAAAAGCATATTATATGTCAGAGACTTAATTTGTGTTCAACTTAACATGAACTCTTATATGACTAACTTCATCACATACTTAGCTTTCATATGATAATCAGTAACCAGTGAAAAGCTATTTTACGCAAACGAAATTTAAAAAAAGGACAGAAAAAATTTAAATTTGGCATAAAATTTTAATAAAGATGGTATTAAGTTAATTTCTACCAGTGTAAAGTATGACTAAAATGGAAGTATAACACAAACTAAAATAAGAGGCTAATTAAAATACTGAAAATCTCCACTAACAGCAATTTTTAAGTTAGATTATAGGGGCCAACATTTAGCTAAATCTTGTGAGAGGCAGGGACCTATCTAGTGACATGGACAGTGCCATAAGGTAAAGACAGGAATGGAGGTAAACCGTAAGCCCCAGGCAGAAAGTTAGGTAGTGAAAGATGCAGGGTTTCCTAACCAGGGGCGGATCTAGAATTTTTTTCTACCCCGGGCGATATAGGGGGGGGGGGGGATTTAAGCCCCGCCCCCTTTCTAACTTCTAAGGCTGCCGGCGGCTGCACACTATGTGCAGGTCCGTTCGGCAGTGATAATGTGCTGTCCCGCTGCTCTGATTGTGTTTAAAACACAATCAGAGCAGCCGGGCAGCACATTATCACTGCCTAACGGACCTGCACAGTGTGCAGCCGCCGGCAGCAAGCCCCTGCTAGGCGATCGCCCATGGCCCCCCCCCCCTGGATCCGCCACTGTTCCTAACAGCATAGACCATTAATGTAACATCTTGTCTAACTGTTGTGGTTTCAAGTACAGCTCTATATGAAATACAGAGACAGTGAAGGAGAGGTGTCAAATTCACTCTATGATAATATTTTTATTCACAGTGTTATAAATAAGCAGAATAGTGAAAAAATACATTTGGTATAGAAATAAAAAACATGTTAAATATACCAAGGGTATATTTACTAAAAGATAATGGAATATAAAATATAACCTTACCATCTTAACTAACATAAATTTGTCTTCTTATATTCTCATACCATATTTTACTCTAATCGAGACATGTATACATGTATAATACTTCTTTGTTACACATTTATATCTCTACTAGGATCATTCTGTTGCATTGAACAATTACTACTGTAAATGTGTTTGTTTTTTTCTTTTCTGTGGCTTCCCCAGGGATAGAATTATATGAATTGCCATTACTTTCAATTGCCAGGGAAATGCTAATAATATCATGGAGGAGAATATTCTCATGATATTTCATCAAACAGAATTTGCATAAAGTAATATGCAAACTAACTCTTGGGAATCTGTTGTACGTTTTTTATTCAGTGAGAAACTTACTGCGCTACATCTTGTCCATATCAAATATTCTGATATATTGGAAGTTTTCTTTAAGCTTTACATATAAATTTGGTGATAGAAAAGGGAAGGAAAAATTCTATTTTTGCTGCTACACTTGGTGTCTAACAGTGATAGTTTATCATTGACACAAAGGCTGAATTCCCACTGCAAGACTGTATTTCATTTGAGATATTGACAAGCTTTGCTTGAACTGAGGTAGTATTTTTCTATTTGCTTTTAAACTAACAATTGTATAATGTATAACAATATTACTATGGGGGATTTGACAATATGAATATAGAAGATTGTTTTAGTCTCAAAATCCAAGGGCATAAGCTGACTCAGGAAGTGACCTTTTAGAAACATTATTATTTGTTAGACTTATAAGGTCAAAAATATTCTTTTTGCACGTACTAGTTCCAGTCAGTTTTATGTTTTCAGCATGTAGTACACAGTAGAAAATGCTTAAACACGAATAACAAGTTCAATATGACTTAACATTACAATAAATCGTGTATTTTTCATTGTTTCATCAATCAGATACTACTTATTTTAATGAGCAAACTGATTAGCTGTCTCAGTAGTTAAAATAATTGAAAACATCCACCCAACTCTACATCATGATGACTGCATGATGACAGTCCAGGGATACAACCGACTCTTAAGCTGTAAGGACATTGTATTTGAGGATCATTAAAATAAATAGAAACATTTCCAACTGATTTTGTCCAGTTTATCTGTTTATTAATGGTTTGTGATGTTATTTACTATATAACCATGGGGTATAATGAAAGCCATGGCAAAAAGCAGAATTGCAATAGAAAAGACCTGGTGATTATGTGGAGGTGCACAATATGAATCCTGGCAGGGACAGTTCTACAAAACCACCTTTTTAAAAATCAATAATTCAAAATAGTTCTTTAAAATATAAGCAGCTTTCATCTTGAACTGACAGTCTAACCAAGTGATGGCCAACAAACATCTCTAGGGCCACCTGAGGACCTCCAAGCCTCACCTGCAGCCTAGCTCCTTCTTGCTTTATTCTCAGATTTGTTTGTTATAGCTTGTAACACTTGTTTAAGATGTCTCTTGATATGTTACAGATAGGTGTCTCTTTTTGATTAAAGGTATTATTTTCTAATTATTATTGAGATTAAAGGTAATGTGTAATGTCCTTTTTAAAGAGTCGGGCATGCGGTCCGTGAAGTGTATCAGATTTAACCAATGACTGAGCATCAATTGACTCCCTAAAATGCAAAGCCCTTGGTTCTCATTTAAGCTGGCAAAATAAATTCAACCAATGTGTGAATTTGGCTGAATTTCAGCCATTCACAAATAGAACAGTCTATTATTGGAACATCATTATTCTACAATATCTCCCATGACAGCTGGCCACATGGAGATAACAGGACAAACCCCTGACACATAACTCAGTGCTGGTACTGGTATCACAAAACAAGCATTGTTTATTGCAAAATACATAATTAAATAATATATAAACAAGCACCATGTCCCCCCCTTTAAATACTCATCCAGTCCCAGTGTGAGAAAGCCTGGGCTGGTTTCTACTGCAAAAAGGGTATGAGTGTGGGGACCCTTTGCCATAGGGAAAAACAGTCCAAGGTTGGTAAGCACAGGATTGGGATACTTGGAGTGGCAACATTTCCACTTCAGTGATCAAAGTATAATAGTCAGCTTCCCTAAGAACCAATAGTTTAAAAAAACACAAACACAATTCTAAAATACATTTTATTTGAATAAAATACTCACCAAACCCTCATTCATATTCTTTCTTTATCCTATGTAGTCCAAAAATTTCAATGAAAGGCTCCTGCACACTAGCAACGAGCAACACTAAATGATAAAAGCCACTGCAACTGGTTCACCAGTCAGACAATCACAAGTGTTTTGCCATGGTGATCTGTGAAGGAACTTTTATCATTTAGCTTGAGTCAGTGCTATTTTTAAATTCACTTTTTTTCCATTTGGACTACATTGGATCAAAAAAGAAAAAAATATATAACAAAGTTATAAACAAGAGATTAAAGTATTTTATTCAAATAAGATTTATTTTACTTTGAATTAACTTAAAATATCTTGCCTAATATTGCATATCATTTCAATCAAATAAAGTATTTGAAGATATGAATATTATTCATGCATTTTAAATAACTTCCTTGGTCTCACGCTGACTGACTCTGATTTTTGTTTTAAGACTTGTGTATGCTCCACACAGATGTAAAAGGTATTACACCTGAACACAAGAATATACTGAATATGCCAACATACTATAAAATCAGGGGAGGGCTGTAAAATTTTCGCCCCAGTGGGCAAGGCTCGACTCAGCAGTCTATTGGGAACATATTAAAGGAAAATAAATGCAGGTGGCCCAGTGACCCAGCCCAAGGTAGCCCACTATGTGATGTGGTCTTCACTGCTAATCTGTAGGATTTATTATCCTGCAGTTTGGAAGATGTAAGCTGCATCCGATGGGTAGTGCTTTGAAAACCCCTAAATTACATATATTTTATGTAAAACTACAAAGCCACATTGTAAAAATGGATGTAACATAGTTGATGAGGTTGAAAAAAGACACCAGTCCATCAAGTTCAACCTATTTTGGATCTCCTGCGATCCTGCACTTATATTTGAAATTAATCCAGAGTAGGCAACCGCCCATCTGTTTCAATTTTGTAAATCCCCCCAGACTCAATATTGCAATCCAATTTTTACCCTATATCCACTACTATCCTTTATTTTAAATTAACAGTCGTATCCCTGGATACACCTTTCCGCTAAAAATTTGTCTAACCCTTTCTTAAACATATCTATTGAATCTGCCATCACAACCTTCCCTGGCAATGAATTCCATATCTTGACTGCCCTTACTGTAAAGAACCCCTTCCTTTGCTGGTTGTGAAATTTCCTCTCCTCTAACCTTAGGGGATGACCACGTGTCCTGTGTATGGTCCTTGGGGTAAAAAGTTCCCATAAAAGCTCTCTGTATTGACCCCTAATGTATTTGTACATAGTATTCATATCTCCCCTTAGACGCCTCTTTTCTAAAGTAAACATGCCTAAACTGGCTAACCTTTCCTCATAACTTAATGACTTCATACCCTTTATCAATTTTGTCGCCCTTCTCTGAACCCTTTCTAGTTCCAAATTATCTTTTTTATAGAGTGGTGCCCAGAACTGTACTGCATATTCAAGATGAGGTCTTACCAACGATTTATACAGTGGCAAAATTACACTGTCTTCCCTTGCATCTATGCCCCTTTTTATGCATGCCAATACTTTGTTTGCCCTTGCAGCTGCTGCTTGACATTGAGCACTATTGCTAAGTCTACTGTCTACGAGCGCTCCCAAATCCTTTTCCATTATAGATTCTCCCAAATTAATTCCATTTAATTTATAGATTGCAATCTTGTTTTTGATCCCTGAATGCATAACCTTACATTTATCTGTGTTAAACCTCATATTCCATTTAGTCGCCCAATCCTCCAGTTTATTTAAGTCCCTCTGTAGAGAAGCTACATCTTGCTCTGATTTTATTACCTTACAGAGTTTAGTGTCATCTGCAAAAATAGAAACTTTACTCTCTAAACCATCACCAAGGTCATTAAAAAATATATTAAAAAGGAGTGGTCCCAGCACGGAACCTTGAGGTACTCCACTTAAGACTTTTGACCAATTAGAAAATGTTCCATTTATCACAACTCTCTGTTTCCTATTCTCTAACCAGTTTTCGATCCAAGTACAAATTTTGATTTCTAGACCCTGTTCCCTTATTTTGTAAACCAACCTCTTGTGTGGCACTGTATCAAAGGCCTTTGCAAAATCTAAGTAGACCACATCTACTGTCCTGCCCTGGTCTAAGTTCCCACTAACTTCCTCGTAGAAACTAATTAGATTAGTTTGACATGATCTATCCCTCACAAATCCATGTTGATTCCCACTAATAATTTTATTGCGTACCAAGTAATCCTGAATACTGTCCCTTAAAATACATTCCAGTAGTTTCCCCACTATTGATGTCAGGCTTACAGGTCTATAATTCTCTGGTTGTGGTTTGCCTATGTGGGTTGCAGTTTGTAGTGTGCCCAGCTTGACAGGCAAGGTGGGTTTCACCCTGCGAGGCTCACTTGTTTTAGTACATTTAAATAAAGATATGATAACTCCCGAAAAACAGAAGCATGCAATAATACTAATAGGGAGTGATTGAAGTAGGGCTTTCCATCTACTGTTGTTAGGGGCAAACACAGGATTTATAGAGGGGGGTTTCCATGTCACACCGCAGAGTGTATGCAAGGGACGCAGCTATCATTTAAGACAATGCTAGGCTGGTCTCCAACTCTTCCCATTACCTTCAAATACATGGGCAATGGTAGCCAACTGTCCTCCTTCTGGTGGGGCAGTCCAAATTTGGGGTGACTTTCCTCACTGCAAGGATAGTTGGATTAAATGTCCCGCTTCACACTGTACTGCTTATTAAGAGCAAGCTGCTTGCATCCAACAGTAGTACACACAGCTGGCCCTTAAGGAGCAGTACAGTGTGAAGCAGGACATACATCCCAAATATCCTTGCTGTCTGGACAAAGTCCTGACTGAGGGGGACAATCACACAGAAATGGAACCACCCTACCAGAATCTACTGCTTTAAAGATAAGTTAGAACGTGCACATTTCCTACCTTAGATTGAGTTTGTTTATAATAACAGTCCCCATCCATCTACTGGGACAAAATTCTTGTTTGTTGATGGCAGGATCTTCTATTTTTATTCTACAGCAAATGCACTTGAAACAAATTTTATTTAAGTGAAATAAAAAAGTATTCTTTCTGAAAAAAATGTTAATAAATCTTGAAATTTGGCTCCTGTATCTCAAATTTGGAATAGAGTTTATTCATCTACCAAAAATGTTAATCTTTGAATACCTTCTGCTAAATTGCTAAAACTCCTTGAAATCACTAATCTAGTCACATTATTACTACAACTTCCCTACTCATTCAGATTTCCAAAGTCTTTTATGCCTCTCTTCTAAACTAGAGATGCTCACTGACCCCCGTGTTTTGGTTTTGGTTTTGGTTTTGGATCTGGATTACCGTCGTGTTTTGGTTTTGGTTTTGCCAAACCGCCCTTGCGTGTTTTGGTTTTGTTTGGTTTTGTTTTGCAATTTTATTTAAAAAGCAATGTTTTTGGGCATAAAATAACCTAATTTACTTCACCTGTTTCTTGGATAAGTAAGATAATTCTAAAGCTAATAAATTAGCCGTCCTTGATTCTGCACACAAACCTGATTGTCTTCCTCTTCATCTTAGCCTATTGGCAATGCAGCCATTTTCTTCAGGTATATATTACACCCTACACTTATAGTTAAATATATAAAGAAATGGACAAAGGCAGTTTGGTTTCTGTCTCTCTAGGCCCCCCTCCACTTGTAGAAAATACTAAAAAATTCAGCCGTTATAGACTGTACAATATAAATCGAAATGGACAAAGGCAGTTTGATATCAGTCTTTATAGACCCCCCCTCCACTTCTGGTTGAATAGAAAAAAAGCAGCCTGCATAGACTGTAGAATTAGAATATAAAAAGAAACGGACCAAGGTAATTTGGTGGCTGTCTATGACCCCCCCCCGCCCTCCACTTGTAGTTGAATAGAAAAAAAGCAGCCTGCATAGACTGCAGAATTAGATTATAAAAATTAATGGACAAAGGCAGTTTGGTATCTGTCTGCATCAGACCCCTCTCCACTAGGAGTAAAATAGAAAACTATTCAGCCGTTATAGAGTCTAGAATATAAATTGAAATTGAGAAAGGCAATTTGGTATCTGTGTGCATCATAATCATCAACATCATCATTAGTGCCCTCGTCGCCTACACAGATCTCCCCCTCATCCTCTTCTAATTCCAAAGTGGCATCCTCAATTGGTGTATCACCGCCTACACTCGGGCTGTTAAGGCACACATCAGCAGAACTGTTGAAAGGACCCTTCTTAACGGGTACACTGTCACTAACAGAATGCTCACGATTAGACATACCACTGTTGGATGGACTCTCCACAGGGATTGTTATCATTTCTGTTTCAGAGCATACTTTATCCTCTAATGCTTTACTGTTTTTTTGCAGCTCGGCTTTGATGCGTAACAGTAGTTGTGCACCACTTTTAGACTCCAAATTACTTGGTCTTGCTTGGTCACGAGTGACCGTACAAGAAGAAGGCTCGGTAAAATTTTTGGATCTGTCACTAATAGAGGAAGGCGAAGGCCTCATTCTCTCTTTGCCACTGCGTGTGTAGAATGACATGTTGCCAATTTTTTTTTTATTGGCACTTCACTTTTCCTCAGTTACACTTTTTTTTCGCTTCAACACAGTAAATTTTTTGGGTGTGTGTTTTTTTGCCTGATTTCAAAAGACTATGTAGTTTGACATCACCTTTCCCAGATGACATACTGGGAACACTACCATCAGGACTGGAGACAGAACCGGGTTGCTGATTCTGCTCATATGTGGACTGCTTTGAATCCATTATAATGAGGCCAAAGCACTTGTAGTGGTACAAATTGTTTTAGATACTGCTGACAAATATGTCTTTTGACAGCCAGAAAAATTACAGTAAAACACTGGGGAATATGGGACACCCCAAAAGCACTTGGAGTGCTAAATATTATTTTTTTAGACTGCTGACAAATAGGACTTTTGACAGCCAGAAAAATTAATGCAAAATAATGGGGAAGACCCCAAAAGCACTTGGAGTGCCAGAAACTGAACAAAAACCCTCCTCTATCCTCCTCTTACTGCTGTAACAACTGGTATTAAGATTAGAATGGTATTGAATAGAAACAATAATGTGTACAATTACTGCTCTGTCCCTTCGCTGATATAGCCAGTGTGACCTAACCCTGCTTTCTCCCTCTGTCAAATGGCGATGGATTACTGTGGGCTGGTATTTATGCTTTTGAAATCTCGCGAGAACCGAGCTCAGAAATACGAATACATCCCAGTGACGTTTTGCCTTGATTTCGAATCCGAATGGGCGGGAGAGTACTGAGTCTGCTCGGCTCGGTACTCGGATAGGCTACATTCGGATGAATTCGGATCTCTGGGAACCGAGCCCGCTCATCTCTATTCTAAACCCAGGCAAAATTGTTTGTCTTTTTGCTAAAGACTCAAGGCTGCAATCCATTCTAGTAAATCTACAGCCAGAATATGATTCTTGCTTATATCAATGGTCATTGAAAATATTGGTCAGCATGTTGGCACATTGATATATATTGCTGTGTCTGTAACTGGAGCCATGGGTTCAATTCCACCATCTATCTGCTGTGTGAGCTGTGTGATTTCGTGGTGTTTGCATGGCTTTCCTCCGTTCGCTCTGGTTTCCTCATACTGGTAGGTTAATGTTGGTGTATGTGTGTGCATAATGTGGTAGATCATTTAGACTGTAAGTGCCTCTAGGTCAGAGACTAATCATTCACTTTTAAGAGCTGTGTAATATGTTGGTGCTATATAAATTAAGGTTAATATTAATAATAATAATAATGATAATAATAATAATAATAATATAATAATATTTGGTCTACTAGAAGAAACATGATACATTATTGGATACCTGTTCAGAATCTGAATGCTTGTCATATTTTGAAAATAATTATTATGTCAATCACTTGCTGGGTTCTGGGCTCGGCAGCTTATGTGCCTGAATGGTCCTCCAGCAGTGATTGGCAGGTACGAATATAGCAGATCTGGTTGACCTGATAAATAATGGATAGGCATTATGTGCCTACATAAGTCAAGGGCACATATGAAGTGATTCTATTTGGTTTCCTAGCTCATATGTAGTTCTATGGTGTTTTGAGCTTACCTGACTCAAGAGTGTCTGTTATCTGTGGATACTGATTTGGTGGCTGACTGTTGCTGAACATGTAGTGACATTTACCTTCTGAGTCTCTGAATGAGATTGTGTGTTATCTCTGTGGTTCTTTAGTTGTGGTAAACTGTATCTCTTGCCACTGATCACAGCTCACTGTGCAGTTCTGGGAGCGAGTGAGTACCGGTAAACACAACTCGTTTTAAGGGACATGGGACAGCTGTAAGTAAAAATAATGCTAGCCTTCACTGGAGTCAGTCAACAGGGCATAAGCCCAGATATGACAACAATTTGGTTGTTAGTGAATCAGTATGCAGACCAAATATTAGTATAATATTAATGGTTAAATTGCATACCAAGGGACAGTATTCAACGCTTTTTGACCAAGGCTATATTACTGAATATTAACAATATTGGTTGGGTTATTCTGGTAGCCTTACTGTATGACTGAAATATTGCCTCATATTTAAAAAAATAATGTGCGTACTAATGTATTTACCAATATATTTTTTTTAGACTGGATAAAAGCAATGCATTATTCTGCTGTGCACAAGTTTTGCTTGTTATAATTAAATATAACAAATTTTCTTTTCTTTATCAAAGACAAGCTTAGTTGTATTATTTAATTAAACATTAAGCAAAGACACTTGCAAATATATTTGCTTGGATTCTTGAATTCCAGGCATCATCTGCATTGTTCCACTTTGGATGCCATATGGCTAGCGCTGCATGGATGCAAACTTCAACTTCCACCTGCAGGGAATGATTATGGGCATATGACTTGTGCTCACTGAATATTCTCCCATCCAAACCCTATCATACATTCATTTAGTCAGAGAGAAGCAGGTGGCAATTGCTTTTGTGCAGGATTGTTAGTACATTAATCAAAACTGACATTGAAAAATGAGCTGGGGCCAAAGTTGTCATTATATAGATATTGTGTAGAATTTATATGTATAGTTGAACATGTAACATTTTATACACATGTAAGCTTGAAATGCTAGAAAATAAAAAACATATTGAGAGCGACATTTCCAAAATATATTTTATCTGTATATTTACTTGAAGCGATGTGTGAAATTTTCATAATCCATAGCTGTCACTCCTTTAATGTGACAGTACCTCATATAATTACCCAAATTCACTTGTTATTTTCTTCCAGATTGTCTCTGTTTGAAGGCCTACTATCTAGATCTGTGTACATATGTATAGATAAGCTTCTGCACTTGCATCTAGAACTCTCCTAACTTAAAAATGATACCCACTCTGTATATTATTAGTTAGTTTGCTTCATGTTTGTATGCATACGTTATATACAGATAGATGTGGCCATGGAATAAATTGGTCTCATATGATTATTAGGAGGTGTGTATTGCCCTTTTGAGCTTGTCCTGTAAATTGACACAGTACAGGGACAATATAATTTTTATTATAACCTCTGCTTGTTCACTAAGTGCTATGAGAATCACTATCTTGTCTAGTGATGCAGAGAAAAATGAGTAAATTGTTATGGTAAAGAACAAAGAGATAAAGAAATATAAATATAAAATAGAATAGATAATGAAGCATACTGTGGAAAGAACAATCTACATAGAAAGTTATAAACAAGATGTAACATCAGAAAAGAACAGATAAAAAATACTAAAACTAGATATAGATATGAAGCTCTCTCAGCTCCCACCCACTACAAGGCAGCCTCACAGTTGTCATAAGTAATGCGCAGTAACATATAATTTAGACACGGGGAAGTGCGGTAATTTTAACAGATACTTCATGGTTTATTAAAGTAGTTTTGGTACCAGAAGCTTAATGAGTAATTGATTCTGGAATATGGAAAAGGAGCATATAGATTACTTCTGTAACAAATGGAAAACATTTCTTAGTTAGGCCTAGGCAAGCATACAATATGAAGATTCAACTATATTTAATGAATATCTACTATATAAATGCCTAGTGGCGTGTGTGGAAACAAAAAAACCAAGCTGCAGCGCCACCTGCTGGGCAGAGTTATACACTGACCTATATATTTCTTGAAGGAGAAGTGACAGTTGGGAGTGGTTGGTGGTTGCCGAAGGTGACAGTGGGGAGTTTTTAACACCTTAAGTAGCTTGATGAAGGATGTGGCGATGAAGATGAAGGCTGAGGTGATGGAGAAAAATGATGAGGTGGTGACATGTGGACAAAACCACGTTAAAAAAGGGCGCTTGCATCGGGAAGTAACGCTCCTCCCCTGAGGAGGCCCGGGCTAGGCCCAAATGCATGACAAGAACCTTTTTAACACCTTAAGTAGCTTGATTTGACTAGAATGCATGAGTATCATGCACGGGTTAACTTGTGTATAGTATATGTGTATCTATCTATCTAATCTATCTATCCATATATATATATATATATATATATATATATGTAAAATGAAGCTTACTGTATGCACAATTATCTGTGATAATTGCCCACTAGCTCCTTCCATTCTGGAATTTCTGAACCCCTAGTCTACAATCCACAGACTTTTTCACCAGAATAAATTCCTCCATGGACCATCCTGCAATCAGGTATTGGTTTGTAGTGAGTACACCCCTTTCCTTTGACCTCAGGTCAAGTAATTAAGAAATGTGTTAGTGGTTCTGATTACACATAATTAGAGACTTCAACGCATTACAAAACCTTTGCACTTTTAATAAGGAACCCTTAAAAGAATATGTTAAGAAATAAATAGGTGGGGTATTTGTATAAACAGAACCAAGGCTGTCACGAGCTTCGCTTTTTTACATTTAAAGAATGCAATGAACTCTTGTATAACTGCAAAATCCAATAACAGGAACATTATGTGAGTGAAGTATCATATCATATTGAAATTGATTGTTCCTATCCATTATTTGCTCAAACCTATGGCTTTCTTGTAGGTGATATTTGGATTCTTACAGTAAAGCCTTTTTGCATAACAGATATTGAGTGTGGTTCTTCCTGCATTGTTTGAAATATTCTGGGAGACGTTTTTGGAACACCAGTGAGCATTGAAGGGGCTGAGCTGCTTCCTAACTCTGTTTTATTATGTGTATGTCATTATCACTTTGCAGCACCTATTATTTACATTTTCTCTTCTGTTTTTGAAATTTTCTAGATAATATATTCTGAATATCCAGAAACAAATCTTTGTATGTATTAAAACAAGAAACCTCTTCTGTCATATAGTCATTTTCTATTGGAAAAGATAAGCATTGCTTCAATTGGTTAGCACTGTAGCACTGTACAATCCTAGTCTTTGTTTCAGGACAGTTCTCTGGTTTTAGCCTTTTCTGGCTTCAACAAATTAGTGAGTGCTTTTGAGCAGCTTCACAGCAGATGTTTCCTAGTAGATTGATCAGAATGAGAATGAGAATACGCGCAGGTCATCACTTTTCATGATGGTTCTTCTAGAGACATTATATTAGCATTCGCCTCTGCACATCAGTGGATATTGCCCAGTCCCACAACCCCCATTATGGAAATGATTAGATATTCAAATGTATGTGAATATGTCAAATGATTGAACTGAGTGTAAACACACCATCATCACTACTGCCAATTCCTCTCCTCACTGCCCCAAAACCTGGTACATACTCAAATTAAATTGTCCCACTTGATAATACTGTCTCTTCACCTCCCCCCTTTAGAATGTAAGCTCTTACTGGCGGGGTCCTCTCTTCCTTCCATCACTTGTTTGTCCATCTACCTTGTTTGTCACTTGATAGTTCTGATGCTGAATTTTCTGTATACCTGAAAAGTTTTCTGTTATTGCATTCATGCATGTAATATTTATCCCAATTGTGCCCATGTCTGAAGCTGAATTTTCCTGTATGCCTGCAATTCTGTTAATTTCATCCATGTATTTTTATTCTGCTCTTTGTACGCATGTACCTTATTATTATTTTCTTACTGTTTTCATGTATGTCTTTTAAGTCAACTTTGCTATGGAATGTGTAATACATGATGATGATAATGCAAACTTATATTGTGCTGGCCCAGAAAAGTGATTAAAAACATTTTAAATTTACTTTAAATGAGAGTAAAAAATCCCTTTGCGACTAAAAAAAACGGCTACCAGATGTCACCCGTAATTAGCATAAATAACTATTTATTGTGGTGTACACTGTATGTTAAAAAATGTTAAAGCCTACAGCTATATACTTTGCATTTGAAGTGACCACCTGTGTGAAGCTTCTGCACAAGAGCAGAGCAATGGGGCAAAGGATAAATAACAGTAGAAACATTTCACATTGTATTTTTAATGTTGATTACAGAGGAGATACAATACTGCTTAGCAGCCGGGAAAGTAATTACATGTATTTGCATCATAATTTCCCCCTATGGTCCAGAAAATCCTCAAACACTGTGTTTACAATGTATCTCATGCATACAAAAGATTTACTGGAACAGTTTTCCCAAAACTATTAATATCGCAAGCAGAATGTATTCTGAACCATAGCAAGGCCTTTTCACTTATCGAATCACAAAATATAAGGCACACAGAGATCTTCACATTATTTTTATTTTTATGAGTTTAAAATATAGAACAGGTATACATATATCTGTATATATATATATATATATATATATATATAAACAGAAACAGACATAGATCCTCTGCACTCACCATGTACAGACTGGGGTGCAAGAGGGGGTTGCCCACATTGTATAGACAAAAAAACAGGGATACTCTGCACTCTCCAAACACATAATTAATGCTGTACTAAATACTGTTCTATATTAAAAACAGGGAATGTTAGTTCCACATATTGCAATATATATATATATATATATATATATATATATATATATATATATATATATATATATATACACATATATACAACTCTCTCTCTCTTTCTCTCTCTCTCCCTGTATATATATATATATATATATATATATATATATATATATATATATATATATATATATACACACACACTCTCTATTCCAGGAAGGCTTTCCACAATATGTTGGAGTGTGCCTGTGGGAATTTGTGCCCATTCATTCTGTAGAGCATTTATGAGGTCAGGCACTACTATAGGATGAGGGGGCCTGGTTTGCAATCTCCGTTCCAGTTCATCCCAAAGGTGTTCGATGGGGTTGAAAGCCAGTCAAGTTCTTCAACACCAAACTCATCAAACCATGTCTTTGTAGTCCTTGCTTTGTGCACTGGGGCACAGTCATGTTGGAATAGAAAAGAGCCTCCAACTAAACTATTGCCACAAAGTTGGAAGCATAGCATTGTCCAAAATTACTTGGTATGCTGAAGCATTAGGATTATCCTTCACTGGATATAAGGGGCCTAGCCCAAACCTTGAACAGCCCAATACTATTATACTCACTCTGTATATTATTAGTTATTTTGCTTCGTGTTTATATGCATAAATTATATACAGATAGAAGTGGCCATGGAAGAAAATGGTCTCATGATTATTAAGAGGTGTGTATTGCCCTTGTGAGCTTGTCCTGTAAATTGACACAGTACAGGGACAATATACTTTCTACTATAACCTCTGCTTGTCCACTAAGTTCTATGAGAATCACTATCTTGTCTAGTGATGCAGAGAAAAATGAGAAAATTGTTATGGTTAAAGAACAAAAAGATATAGAAATAGAAATATAAAACAGAATAGATAATGAAGCATACTGTGGAAAGAACAATCTACATAGACAGTTATAGACAAGATGTAACATCAGAAAAGGACAGATAAAAAATACTAAAACTAGATACAGATATGAAGCTCTCTCAGCTCCCACCCACTACAAGGCAGCCTCACAGTTGTCACAAGTAATGTGCAGTAACATATAATTTAGACTAAGGGAAGTGCAGTAATTTTAACAGATACGTCATGGTTTATTAAAGTAGTTTTGGTAAAGTAGCTCTATTTCTCTCTCACTCTCTCTCTCTCTCTGTCTCTCTCTCTCTCTCTCTTTAAATATATATATATATATATATATATATATATACATACATACACACACACACACACACACACACACACACACACACACACACACACACACACACTCTATTCCAGGAAGGCTTTCCACAAGATATTGGAGTGTTTCTATGGGAATTTGTGCCCATTCATTCTGTAGAGCATTTATGAGGTCAGGCACCACTATAGGACGAGGAGGCCTGGTTTGCCATCTCCATTCCAGTTCATCCCAAAGGTGTTCGATGGGGTTGAAAGCCAGTCAAGTTCTTCAACACCAAACTCATCAAACTATATCTTTGTAGTCCTTGCTTTCTGCACTGGGGCACAGTCATGTTGGAATAGAAAAGGGCCTTCCCCAAACTATTGCCACAAAGTTGGAAGCATAACATTGTCCAAAATTACTTGTTATGCTAAAACATTAGGATTATCCTTCACTAGCCCAAACCTTGAACAACCCAATACCATTATCCCTCCTCCACCAAACACAGTTTGCCTAATGCAGTCAGGCAGGTAACGTTTTTCCGACATCCGCCAAACCCAGACTCGCCCATCTGACTGCCAATCAGAGAAGCGTGACTCATCACTCCACAGAACACGCTTCCACTTCTCCACAGTCCAGTGTCGGTGTGCTTTATACCACTCCATCTGATGCTTAGCATTGGTCTTTGTGACTTGAGGCTTGCATGCAGCTACTCAGCCATGGACACCCACTCCACCAAGCTCCCGCCAAACAGTTTTTGTGCTTACATTAATGCCAGTGGAAGTTCGGAACTCTTCAGCTTTAGAATCAGCAGAGAATTGGTGACTTTTACACACCATGCGCCTTAGCAGTCGTTGATCCCGCTATGTGATTTACGTGGTCACTGAGCTCTTCAGAACACCCATTATGTATCATGTATCACACGGTTCCAACACATACAAAGTGGTCGAAGTGGGGGTGTTAACATTTTTATGACATACAGCCACTTATCCTACTGCCTTCATTCACTTACATTCCCATTAGTTTTTTCATACTGCCACTTCTAAATTTCCACTTCAACCACCGTTTATAGGCATTTGAAAATTGTACTGTTGCTGTCATTCATTCATATTAATATAGAGTCGGGAAAAACTGCAAAACAGTTCAGAGAATTTGACAAAAATGAAATCCCATATGTAGGACTTTGAGTGTTTTGATTATACAATTATGGGATATTTTATTTAAAAGTCATTTACAACCCACAAAATAAACAGAGGTCCTTCTTACTTCCACTTTAGGATTACTTCCTTATTAATTCCAGCCTTTCAGCTTTGCACTCAAATAGTTTTCTGATTACCCTTATCTACATCCTTAATGAATCATGAGAGGAAGGGCATCAGAATTGTCTACATATAAAAAAAAGAGTCAGTATCAGCAGTCTTAGACATCATTGGCCTGTATCCAACACAGCCGTTCCAATTAGAATCCTTAACATAACCCAGCAGGGCTCAGACTCAGGCTACAGATACCATTACACATCTCTCAAGTGTTACCACTAAGCTCCAATACTAAAGACACATGCGGGGAATCACCAATCAATTGGCCACTATAAGTATCAATTATGTCATACATCTAAACTTTCGCTTCAGCACTATATTAGGAAATATAGCAGCTATTAGTGTTTCTTTAACTATCACCGACAACAGCATACCCACACCCGCATTTTATGCAGAGTCCTCATATTAGCTAAGTACTCTACTGCTTTCACGGAGGGAACCAACTACACTGGGCCATGACCTGAGTCCTCACTGAGCGAAGAACATATCCTCTTGCAGAGATAACAGGTGAAGTTTGGGGGTTGTCTTAATCTTCACGGCAGTGTATTTGGTTGTGCCAATCCCGCCTGCTAACTATTGTCATCTGTGTGTGTGTACTCTATTACACTTGTTGTCTATCTCTGTTCTACAGGGTCACTGCAATGTACTCCATTGAATCCATTTGTTCACTGCCTTAATAGTGCCAACACCTCTGTGTACCTCATTATACGTTATGCACTGTTCATCCAGTGCCAACACCTCCGTGCATCTTATTGCTCACTATGTGCTGTCAAACCAGTCCCAAAACCTTTGCTCCCCAGGCAGTGCAAGTGTATTCCGGTGGGACAACCTCTTTTTATATCACATCCATACATCTTCTGGTGTGTTCTCCCATAGAAACGAAATCTCAAGTTCTTACACAGGGCGCATTACATGAATGGCTGCATAAACCGCAAGGTGTCCCTTTAGTGCTAAGAATGAGTGAGACTTGTCCTTACCACACATGGGCTTCAAATAAGTTAACTGTCCCCCATAGCTATTTCCTGTTGGTGGTCGAAGGGGAAGGGAACATGGCTGAATGAATGCACTTTGTTAGAATCATTAAACCATGCCTCCTCATGCACTGCCTACAGAAAAAAAATGAAAAAGAGGGCACAGATTGTCATTTAAAAAAATCAGGTATATCTCTATTTGGAAGATGCAAGCCCTTTTTAATTAATGATATGACCCCTTTTTTATATATATTTTCTTCTTTTTATTTTTTTTACGTTTATATTCCAGCTCTTACATTGTCTAACAACAGTTGTAAGGTGGTATTTGAAGGAGTTACTTAATTTCAGAACAGAAGATAAGGATCATCTCTATGATTGTGTGTGAGAACTTGATGTACTGTGCATATAATTTTTTTGCCATTATTCTTGTGTATTGAGGACTTTCTATTATAGGTACTAGGCTGCACACATTAGGAACGCCATACTGTTTCCTTATTATATCAAAGAAATAAATACACATTTGTGTTAAGTTCGCTTTCTTGCCATTTCAATTACAAAGAACACTTTTTTGCCAATTTTGGGGTAATTTTGTTTGCAATGACAGGAGGTATAAGCAAACTAATAATATTTTCTGATATTTAAAAGTCTTCTGAAAAAGCAAGGCATAATTTATGTGCGTATCGCACAAACAAATTACTGATATTGATGTTGGAATGTGACCAACCCAAACAGTGGCCAAAAATCTTGCAAATGCATAGATTGAAATTTGATTTCCATCACCTCCGTGTGTGTGTAAAAATCAGTAAAAAAGTTATTTGGCGTTCCACTTGAAAATTGCCCTGAATGTTCATCTGCCACCACTGATATCTCATTTAAATAATTCACATTATGCAAAATTAAATGCTGTTTGTGCATTTGGGTACAAAACTGGGCTTGTTTATGCACTCAACCAGCACTCAGGATAAATGCTCTGATCCACCCACATCAAAGATGTAAAATTCTACACCCCAATAGACATCAACATTTTCATGTTTAAAATCCAAGTTACATAGAAACATAGAATTTAACGGCAGATAAGAACCGCTTGGCCCATCCAGTCTGTCCATTGTTTTATTAACCTATGGTAACCTTAAACCTTATTTGATCCCTTATTATTTATAAGGATATTCTTGTGTCTATCCCAAGCATGTTTAAACTGCTCTACTGTATTAGCCTCTACCACCTCTGATGGAAGGCTATTCCACTTATCCAATACCCTTTCTGTGAAGCCGTTTTTTCCTCAAATTTCCTCTGAACCTACTTCCCTCCAGTGTCAGTGCATGTGCTCGTGTTCTAGTACTTCTCTTCCTTTGAAGAATGTATCCCTCATGTACCTTGTTCAAACCCATGATATATTTGAAAGTTTATATCATGCCCCCCTTTCCCTTCTCTGCTCCAAAGTATACATATGAAGTTATTTTAGTCTTTCCGGGTAAGTTTTGTGCTGTAAGTCATGCACCATTTTAGTTTCCTTTCTTTGTACAGTTTCTAATGTACTTATATCCTTCTGGAGATATGGCCTCCACTATTGAACACAGTATTCTAGATGAGGCCGTAGCAATGACTATACAGTGACGTTATTACTTCTTTCTTTCTGCTACTGATTCCTCTCCCTGTGCAACCAAGCATCTGAATTGCCTTTCTCATTGCTCTGTTGCATTGCTTACCTGCCTTTAAATCACCTGAAATAGTGACTCCTAGATCTGTTTCCTCCTCAGTACTTTCCATTATAGTGCCATTAATACCATATTTAGCCTAAAGGCTTTTGAGACCCAAGTGATTGATTTTGCATTTCTTTACATTAAACTGTACTTGCCACTCTCTTGACCATTCCTCTAGTCTACCTAGATAATCAATCATTTGTTTTACCCTCCTGATCTGTCTACCATGTTGCATATCTTTGTGTCATCTGCAAAAAGGCATACTTGCCCTTCAATACCATTTGCAATGTCTCCAATAAATATATTAAAAAGCACTGATGCAAGTACAGATCCTTGGAATAACTGGTAACCTTTCCCTCCGGTGAATGCAACCAAGATCTTATTCATTCCACCATCTTTGAATCCAATCCCAAGCTTTCAAGTTTATTTAACAGTCTGCAATGTGGGACAGTGTCAAAAGCCTTACTAAAATCTAGATATCTACAGCCCCACCTTGATCTATTACTTTAGTCACCCAGTCAAAAAGTCAATAAGATTTGTTTGACATGATCTCCCCCCAGTAAACCCATGCTGTTTGGGATCCTGCAAGTTACTGGATTTGAGATATCCTACAACTCTTTCTTTTAAGAGTGTTTCCATCAATTTTCCTTCTACTGATGTAAGGCTCACTGGTCTGTAGTTGCTCACCTCTTCCTTGCTTCCACTTTTCTGTAGTGGGACTACATTCGCTCTTTTCCAGTCCTCTGGAATTAATCATGTAGCTAGTGACTGATTAAATAATTCTGTTGATGGTGTTACTAACACCTCTTTAAGCTCTTTTAGTATCGTTGGATGTATCCCATCTTGCCTCATTGATTTATCCACTTTCAGTTTTGAGAGCTCTGTTAGGCCCTTATCCACTGTAAATGTACTTGTATCTACCTCATTTTTATGAGTATACTTGCAACTTCACTGTGTTCCCTTCCCCGCTCTTTCTCTAGTGAGTAAAAATAATTATTAAAATGATCTGCTATTACCTTGTCTCCCTCAACAAGACTCTCAATCTCTGTCTTTAGTTTTATTATTCCTCCTTTTGTTTTTCTCATTTCACTTATATACTGAAAAAAAAGTTTTTCCCCCTTTATCTAATGACTGGGCCATATTCTCTTCAGCTTGTGCCTTTGCACATCTGATTACCGTCTTGGCCTCCTTCTGGCTAGCAAGATACATAATTCTGAGTCTGCTTATATTTCCTAAAGGTCATCTTTTTTGCTTTCACAATACTTGCCACTTCTTTTGCAAACCACACTGGCTTCCTTTTCCTTGTACTTTTCTTAACCCTTGTCTTTTGCAAAGGTCTTTTGCTTTAAGTATTGCACTTTTTCATTTTTCCAACCTCTCCTGCATTCCTTTCAAGTCCTTCCACTCTGCCAAAGAGTCACTTACACATTTTTCCATCTCTACAAAGTTATCCTTCCTAAAATCTAACAACTTTGGTTTTGTGTGGTATGACTCGGTCTCTGCCTTTATACTAAACCATACTGCTTGATGGTCGCTGGATCCCAGGTATGTTTGTTCCATAAAATCAAGAGTGGTGGCACAAAAACAGACGTAAGTGGCATTTGCTTTGCTGATGGAGATTTTACACTTTTAGAAATGGTCCTCATCATAAAGAGCACTTCTAAACTATTTATTGAGGATGGCAATATGAAGGACAGTTTGGGAAAAGACAGTAATCATTTTCAAATGTTGCATAAGATATTCTAAGCATGTTACTCTAAACTATACAAACCCCTTTATATGAAAATACAAAATCCCATACATTTTGAATAATGTATTTTATACCTTTAGAAAAAAACATATAAAAGATAACACTTATTAGAGATGGGTAGGCATCTCTAGTAATGTGGATTCAGTTAGTGATATTGGCTATACTAAGTTCAACTAATTGATTCATGATAATCTTATTCCAGGTTCAAACAGGAGAGAATACTTAAAAGATGTATTAAGATTATAAAAAGTTGTTAAGTGAAAGCCTTTTCTTTTTTTACATGTGACTCATGACTTTTTGCCAACATTTGTTTCTCTGCCAACGATACTTCAAAGTAAATTAAGTTCTCTGAATTATTTATCAAAGAATTGTACGGTATTCTATAAAGACATTGGGAAATATAATAGGAATCATTATTCTTTTCACAAAATACAAGAGACTTACACATTAGTTAGTCAACCAGCCTTTACACATTTTGCTTTGAAAAAGTTAGCTTCACTAAAATTATTGCATTATTTATGTTTAAAGTAACTAAACATAAAAAAATCTAAATTCTATCAAACTTAATATAGAAGCATTTATTCATACCTTAGAACTCATACATACGAGTGTTGAAATCAGGGGGTAAATGTATCAAGTTTTGAATGTCCAGCGGATTTGAAAAGTGGAGATGTTGCCTATAACAACTAATCAGATTCTAGCTATAATTGTGTTGAATGTATTAAACAAATTATAACTACAATCTGGTTTGGTTACCTTAGGCAACATCTCTACTTTTCAAACCCGCTGGAAACTCTCAGCTTGATACATTTACCCCCAATTGTTTAACATAAGATCTTAAATCCACTAAATGCCCTTTAGCGCTTATAGGGCACTGAAAACCGCAGAGATGTATATTTATGCATTGCTGAAAGGCACCATGCCGGGACTACTCTGGGAGCCCTGGCGAAGTGACCCTGTGTTGCAAAGCATTTTTTCTGTTTACCGGCAGCCTAGCACTGTCGATTAAAGGAGGAACTGCTGTACGCATGTACACAGCACTTCTTCAGTAACGAATGCGGCAAGGCCAGGGAGGCTACAGCAGAATTCTATAGGAAAGGTAATATCATCCTGAGATGGTGTTATCTTTCTGCGCAAAGCAAAGCTTTTCAAAGCTTCAACCATTGCAGAATTTTGCAGTCCCCTGATTAATCTATGGAGACTGCAATAACAAACTTAAAGTGAGTTATGGTAAGATCCTGCAATGAGCCCTTGATGCATTCAGCGATGGCCATTTAACGGAGAAAACGGTTGTATTCTCGGTTTTCATGGCTCATCGTAGTTTGATGCATAGTCCAAAAATAATGTAAAAAAAAGCTTTATGACAAATTACCACTTTGCCTTGTGTTAATCTTATCACACTGTGCTACAGGGAAGCTTTGGAAACATACTTTGAATGCTCTGTAAAAAGTGAAGACAAAGTTTTTTTATATTAACTTTTAACAGGTATTGTTTTTTAACAGAGAATGAGTTTTTTTTATTAACAACAGTGCAAATATTTACTAAAGCCACTAATTAAATTCAAACTTTAGCTTTTATTGCTTTACCTGCACAAGGTGGAGGTTTGAGCAATGTTAGTAAATATCCCTTAATATGCACTAACTTGTATCAGCTATAAAACGTATAGCTACTAAAGGTTTTAACAGTAAACAAAGGTGAACTGACATTCAAGAACACAATGTAATCTGTAATAGAGAAATGGTCCGCTTGGCGCCAAGGGGACCATTTACTCTATTCACTCCCACTTATTCAAGGGTTGGAACTTCCCGTTTGCCTATCTGTCCACCCAGGCAGCATTCTTTGCACCACACCTAATATTAAGGGAGCACGGACCCTCACCCCTCTTTTTTACTGTACTATGTAATAGATCAGACATTAATTCAAGGCTTAAATCATCTATTTTTTTTTTAAAGGTTTGGTTTAAAAAAGCATTCAGTATTATTTAAACATAATCACTTTTAAATAGATGTGACAGAGACAGAACTAAATGCTAACATTTATTTAGTGATATTGCAGGCTGAGGTTTATTAGGTTGCTCAAACAATATAAATCTTATGTTTTCCAGTAAGATGTATAGAAAGGTTCAGTAAAACTGATCATGAGAAATATCGGATGACTCTCATGCATTTAAGTACAGGGATTGCTAAAAATGACAATCATTCTTTCTATACAGAGATTATGAACTTGAATCAAGCTTAATTGTAAAGCTACTGATATGTTGCATGGAGATACAATTAAATATTTTATATGCCCTTCTTTTGATAGCAAATCTGTGTTATATATATAGCAGAATCACCATTATTGTACACCCCCCCCACTATTTTGCACTAGAAGTTCAACTCCAACTAAGTAAGTAGCACAGTCATTTGATTTTATAGAGGGCAGAGAATGATGATTAGGAGCTTGCCTTTATCTTTTTTAACTTTCGAGGGTGTTTTTAAAATAACTAAAAAATGACAGCAGAAAATAACTTGCAATGATTTGGGTAACTATATATATATATATATATATATATATATATATATATATATATATATAACTGTATATAACTGTATACAACTGTATATATAATATATATATATATATATATATATATATATATATATATATATATATATATATATACACAGAGCCTCTATTTCTATTAAATATAAATATGTATATATAAATATAGTAGAAATAGAGGCTCTGTGATATGGGCATATAAAAGCAGAAGGTATGTACATGAAAGTAAAAAAGTGGAGGTTGATTGTTGTTTAAAACTGCATACCAATCATAAGAGTACCAAAAGGGGTGTCAGATCTGATACATGAATCTCTTCAGAAACACACATTTACACATAATTGCTCACGCTCCTGGAATATCCGGGACACACTGAAATTACTGGGAGACCTCTTGGACACCCAAAAGAAAAGACAATGATTTGAACACTGAGTGGGCAGTGGTGTGATGACACACATATGCCTTGCTCCATCTACTTTATGATATGAACATGCATTATGCTACTCCTACTTCTTCTTTTCATCCCCTATGCAACTTCCGCGGAGCAGATATGTAAAGCAGACAATTATTCTTTCATATATAGCAGGTTCCCCCAGTCTTAATTATGTCATTTCAGATATTAGGAGACCAAACAGATTATAGGATTAGGAATTACCAGAATGCAATATAAAATTAAAAGCAATAGAATGGTCAGAAACTAAAATATCTCATTAAGGCACCAAAAATAATTACAGCAGAAGGCTGTGACTTCACATGACAAATAAGAGACTACATTTTGGAGAAAAACATATGTAACATATTTATATATTTATTGCTTTTTGCAGATTCATGCAGTAAGGTGAAGGAGATCAGCAATGTGACGCAGTTGTCAGCATTGCTGACCAGAGATGGATTAAGATTTCATAGGCCCTAAGCTACATAATGTTTTAGGCCCCTGTCGCTTTCTCTCTGTAAAAAAAACAAACAAACCATGGTTATGGTAACCTATGTGACTTAGGCAGGAGCATAGGTCGCCTAATGGATGATCCGATTGGCTCTTGTCTCACAGCACTGGGATCATGGGTTAAATTCCGACCAGAGCCCTATCTGTGTGGAGTTTGCATGTTCTCCCAGTGTTTGTCTGCTTACCTCCCACACTCCAAATACATACTGGTAATTTCATTCGCTCCTGACAAAATGAACCCTAATGTGTAGGGATTATAGAGTGTAATCTACACTGGGAAAGGGAGTGATACGACTCTTAGTTGGGAGTAGTGGATGTGTCTTTTGTTATTCTTTGTACAGGTTATTTTATTAGATGTGATTTGCTACAACTCTTTGATTTTTTAGATGCCAGGTGGAGGGCACACACAATTCTACCTTACTACTTTAACAGAATTGACCATGTGCACACCGGGGTTAAATTTAGAGAGTGAAGTAACAAGACCTCTGACGCCAGGGCCGGACTGGCCATCTGGCACTTCTGGCAAATGCCAGAAGGGCCGGTCCGCATGTCCGCCGAGCAGCAGCACCCTGCGCGCTGCTCGGCGGACGGAGAGTCAGTGACTGGCGACTATGTGAGTAATCACATGGGACGGCACCACGCCACAGGCGCCGTCCCATGTGATTACTGCATAGTCGGCAGTCATTGATTCTCCGTTGGCTGACCAGCGCGCAGGGTGCTGCTGCTGGATGTAAAAAGGTAAGTGTCTGTGTGTGTAAGTAAGTAATAGTGTGGCAAACAGTGGGGCTGGCAAACTGGGGCAAACAAACAAACAGTGGAGGAAAAACAGTGGGGCTAACAAACAAACAAACAGTGGGGCTAACAAACAAACAAACAGTGGGGCTAACAAACAAACAAACAGTGGGGCTAACAAACAAACAAACATTGGGGCTAACAAACAAACAGTGGGGCTAACAAACAAGCAGTGGAGGAAAAACAGTGGGGCTAACAAACATACAGTGGGGCTAACAAACAAACAAACAGTGGGGCTAGCAAACAAACAGTGGGGCTAACAAACAAACAAACAGTGGGGCTAACAAACAAACAAACAGTGGGGCTAACAAACAAACAAACAGTGGGGCTAACAAACAAACAAACTGGGGCTAACAAACAAACAGTGGGGCTAACAAACAAACAAACAGTGGGGCTAACAAACAAGCAGTGGAGGAAAAACAGTGGGGCTAACAAACAAACAGTGGGGCTAACAAACAAACAGTGGGGCTAACAAACAAACAAACAGTGGGGCTAACAAACAAACAGTGGGGCTAACAAACAAACAAACAGTGGGGCTAACAAACAAACAAACATTGGGGCTAACAAACAAACAGTGGGGCTAACAAACAAGCAGTGGAGGAAAAACAGTGGGGCTAACAAACATACAGTGGGGCTAACAAACAAACAAACAGTGGGGCTAGCAAACAAACAGTGGGGCTAACAAACAAACAAACAGTGGGGCTAACAAACAAACAAACAGTGGGGCTAACAAACAAACAAACAGTGGGGCTAACAAACAAACAAACTGGGGCTAACAAACAGTGGGGCTAACAAACAAACAAACAGTGGGGCTAACAAACAAGCAGTGGAGGAAAAACAGTGGGGCTAACAAACAAACAGTGGGGCTAACAAACAAACAGTGGGGCTAACAAACAAACAAACAGTGGGGCTAACAAACAAACAGTGGGGCTAACAAACAAACAAACAGTGGGGCTAACAAACAAACAAACATTGGGGCTAACAAACAAACAGTGGGGCTAACAAACAAGCAGTGGAGGAAAAACAGTGGGGCTAACAAACAAACAGTGGGGCTAACAAACAAACAAACAGTGGGGCTAGCAAACAAACAGTGGGGCTAACAAACAAACAAACAGTGGGGCTAACAAACAAACAAACAGTGGGGCTAACAAACAAACAAACAGTGGGGCTAACAAACAAACAAACAGTGGGGCTAACAAACAAACAGTGGGGCTAACAAACAAACAAACAGTGGGGCTAACAAACAAGCAGTGGAGGAAAAACAGTGGGGCTAACAAACAAACAGTGGGGCTAACAAACAAACAGTGGGGCTAACAAACAAACAAACAGTGGGGCTAACAAACAAACAGTGGGGCTAACAAACAAACAAACAGTGGGGCTAACAAACAAACAGTGGGGCTAACAAACAAACAAACAGTGGGGCTAACAAACAAGCAGTGGAGGAAAAACAGTGGGGCTAACAAACAAACAGTGGAGGAAAAACAGTGGGGCTAACAAACAAACAGTGGGGCTAACAAACAAACAGTGGGGCTAACAAACAGTGGTGCTAACAAATAAACAGTGGGGCTAACAAACAGTGGAGGAAAAACAGTGGGGCTAACAACCAGACAGTGGGGCTAACAACCAGACAGTGGGGCTAACAACCAGTGGGGCTAACAGTGTGGCTGTGGGGCTAATTTTGTGCATGTGTGGCCCCATGTTGCTATAGTGTACGTGCGTGTTTGGCCATGTTAATATAGTGTACGCGAGCGCAGTATTTTAAATATAGCATGTGTGTGCGTGCGCGCAGTATTTTAATATAATATGTGAGAGAAGGGAGGATCTTAATATAGTGTGGAAGGTAGGCTATTTAATGGTGGAGTGTAGGTGGGGGCTAATTATTTAAGGTGAGGTGAAAGAACCTTTAATTTAATGCTGGGGTGGTTTAGGGCTATCAATTGAATATGGGGCTGATTTTGGGGAGAAGGGCTATTTATTGAATGTGAATATAAATTATTTATTGTCGGGATTGGTTGTGGAAAATGGCTATATTTATTACATTTTAATGCTATTTAATTTATTGCTGGGACTGTTTGGAGGGAGGGAAATATGTCTTGAGTAAATTGGTATACTGTTAATTTTATGTTGGGGCTGGTTGGAGGGAAATTGGTCTACTTAATTAATGTGAATATTATTATTGTGGGGACTGGAGGGAGGCCTAATTATAAAACGTGAGTGCTATTGTTTTAACATTGGGGCTGGTTGGAGTTTTCTAAATCTCATGTACCCATTTTTTTTTTCAAAATAGGGCATCCAATATTCCAGGTTCGAGACAAGAATGAACTGAGCTAAAGAAACCATCTGCTACAAGTGGTGAAAGTGACCAAGACAGGTAGGAGAGAGCAGGACAGTCTGCCAACTGTCCTGAATCTGGTAGGGCAGTCCTGAATTTGGATGACTGTCTCCCTTAGTCAGGATTTGGTCCGACTGCAAGGACAGTTGGGAGGTATGTCCCGCTTCACAACGTACTGTTTGTGAAGGCAACGCTGTGTGCTTCTAACAGTAGGGCCTGTGTATTTGTCTAAAATGCTAAATGTAATGTATTATTATAATGTATGTATCAATGCCCCATGTTGGCCACACCCACAACACAATGAGGTCACGCTGTGTTCAGCGCCACCGCTACGCGGCAGCACATATTTTCATTCCTGCTGGAACTAAGGTGGGCCTGTGTACCTTAAATGCCAGGGCTAATTTTTAGTCCCAGTCCGGCCCTGTCTGACGCTATCAGTCTATGTTAATGTGAATTTTCTGAAACAGCAATTTGCAGACAAGGTTAAAGTACAAGGGGCTACAACTACGGACAGTTTCAGATAAACATAAGTCGCATAGTGGTTGATTTACACTTAACTTTTACCTGAGTGCACTTGTAAAGAGTTATCTTACCTAATAAATAAAGACACATGATATTTGTTTGGTTATTGAAAGGTCACAAATTTTATTGAAAATAAATTAAAGTGGTGGCAATTAGAAAGCAGGACCAATCAGCTATCAAAAGCTCCAAAAGCCAGAGTTATGGCAACCCAATGTATTCGGACACTTCTAGGCGGTGGAGCCCAACTCTACCCTGTTTTAGCTCAATAGCTGGGGTCTACACGGATAGGTGGTGTTCCATAACTCCCCAAATGCTTGGGCACTCTCCTTTTAAATCACCACCCGAATGTATCATTATGGCTGCTGATTGTTATGCTTTGCCACCACTAGTAACTTTCAGGAAGAATAATGCAGAGCAGACAGCAACGCAATCAACACTATGAAATCAGACCCAGGTCAGGCAGGCAATTTTCCATTGGCAAGAGAATGAAGCTAGATTAATCCTATCCCAGACCTCATTACTGATTGGCTGTTAAATCATAACAATAAACTCTCCAGCCATGCTCAATTTTTCTTTTATAACCTGATAACACACTTAAAATTGTAGTGAATGTCTGACTACAATTTCCTATAAAAAAATCTAAATGTTGCCCATCAGATGATAACTAGGATCAGTGATCATTTCTGAATTATCTAATTGGCCATCAAAATCACAGGCTGCATGGGTAGTTTAATAGTATGACATACAGACTTTGCAAGTAACCTCAAGCAATGGGTAACACAATCTCACCTCACTAGGCAATACAACGGGGCATTTATAGAGTGATATATTACAGAGACTTTCACTGCTGCAATCTGGAGGCAATACAATAGGGACATTCATAGAGTGATATATCACAGAGACTTGCTTTGCCGCAAACTGGATTACTGATAATAAACAGAAAAGCCAACAGCACTGTAGTGCCAAGTTAAATAGACTATAATATACAAGCCAGAAGAAAGTTTATTCTCAAAGTGAACCGACAATACCATTCAATTGAATTAAGTCATTTGTGAGTAAGTCAGCTTAGAAAGGGTTAGACTGATCAGTATACTCTAGTGAGACTCATTACTTCTTTTATGCAAACTGTGTTTTATGCAGCATTGATTCTGAGCCAGTGCATATTGCACTAACCATTTCTTTATCAGAGCAGACAGCAGGACATTCCAGTATAACAAAATAGAAATTGTTTGTTCTTTATGTGTGCGTTTCTGGGATCTATTGGGTGTCACCAGGGAACATAAATAAGGAAACACATTTAATATGAATCTTGACCTCACAGTGTGTTACAGAATCAGCATGATGTAATAATAAATATAATCAAAATAAAATATATTTTACCCAATGAAAAAAACAGTCACTTTCAAAGTTTTATTATATTCACAGCAAGACACAAAACCCCCAACACACTACATTTTGTTTACAATTCCTTAACTCCTACAATACTGAGAGCTCTACGATTTTTGTCGGGGATAGGGCTTCTCCCTATCTATCAGAGGCTATCCAAGTGCAATAGAGATTCACTGTGTTTCTCCTATTTAACAAGGATTGTGGCGGCGCAAGTACTGCTACAATCCATCTCATGATGACAGGAGGAGATATTCATTTAGTTTGAATAGCAGTAAAATATTTTTTAAATAATTTGTATACATTTTAAAAAAAGACAAAAGAAAACATTTTTTATACAAGTGGAACTGAAAGTCCAAGTCAGGGCTTCCAGTTAGACTGCGCATTACTGAACCAACAAGCTGGGTGACATATGTATAGATTCACCAAGACTGGCCCAGTGAAGCAAAAAAACTATTACTGCTGTCAGCCAGTGTCACCACTTTGATATTCTCTTGTTAAATCATGGTGATGAGAGGTTTTCAATCTCTGCAATGATAGAAAGCCAGTCCCATCACCACTTTTTTAATAAAAAGACCCCTGTAAGAGAATGTATAAATAAATTGTGAGTTTTAATTAACCAGCCAAATATGCTGGTCAGATGTGGGAATTGTTTTTGCAGGGCTAGTAGATATGTATTTAGCAATGATAGCTTTAAGTATTATCTGCCTAAAATGTATACTTGCCAACTCTCCTGAAATTCAGGTCAGTCTCACAGACTCCCGGGAGAGCTGGCATATCTCCCGCATCCCGCAATTGCGGGGCTAAAATTATGCAATTCGTGGTGAATCACGTCATTTTGGCCCCACCCCCGCGTCAAATTGGCATATTTGTCACGGGGCCAAAATGACGCATTTGGCCGCGCCCCACCCCCTACCGCCCTCTAGATATGCCCCTCTCCCAAATACAACTTGCCAAAAGTAGGCAAGTATGCTAAAATGCATGTGTTTCACTAGTTCTGTGTGGGGAGCAATGTACATTCCTTCCACAGTCCCAATTCCCTAAGCATCACTACTACTCATGTAAGTATGTCAGGGTGTGTCTGCATAGCAGCCCAATAAAAATGAAAACTTACCTGCAGCATGTCTTAGAATTCTATTCACAGCAGGATCAGACCACTATAGCGTGAAGAGAATGCTGGGTAATACCATAGCTGAGTTTGATTTTTGTCCAGGTTACTGTACAGACATGACTTTATTGTAACCACAACATCTGTCACCACAGTGAAGAGGATCCTGGATGCTGTAGGCCAGAGGAGCATGAAGGCTAAATGCATTTTTTAAACAAAGCTCTCCCCACAATCTATAGTAAAATAGGCATTGTGGCTGGATCACTCCTTTAATAGAAACTTATATGAAAATTGTGCACATTTAAGCAATGATAGTTGTTACAGAACTAAAGTGTCTTATACAATAACTGCAAGATTTCATATGTAGTGTATATTCTACATCAATACACTTTACTATGAGTGGTTTTGCATATGACATATTTTTACTCCTATCCTTTCAAATAATATGGAAAAAACAGACAAAAATGCTAATTTTCCAATTCACTGATTTTGACAGTGGGCTGGGGTGAAGAATCAGCCACACTGAGTTGTTGTCTGATAATGTACTTTTTAGAAGCTGTTTTAATGGCAATGACAAAAAATAAGAAACGGCTATTTTATCATTGCTGAAATACTGTGGATGGTATCCACTGTGAGCCGGGAAGGTAATGTAGCAGAGATGTTGGTTATCTACAGCAGGATACAAGCGAGATAATGCTAATAGAAAAAAAAGGTCAATGTGTGAAGCCACTTGAAATAAGAACTGGCGAGCAATTTACAAAATGTGTGTTTGCATAAAGCAGAAATAAACAGTTCTTTTGCTATGTATTTTCTCTGCAAACCCTTATGTCAATAATAGATCTTTTTTCTTAGTGAATATTTCAAGCTAATGCCATATGCAGTTCTGTGCCAGCATTGCACGTGCCACCACCAATAGAGGGTAGTAACTCAAAGAAGCAGATGAGGAGAAATGAGACAGCTATTGATATTAAGATAAGTAGAGGAACACACTAGGAAGTCTAGAGAGAGCAATAGTGAATGTGCGCAGAATGTAAATGACCATAAAGAAAAGATACACTGGGGAAGATGCATAAGACAAATTACATTCAGACAGTAAAACCTTGCTGGATCAGAGACTGAGCCACTAAGACTCTATAAGAAAATGACTGTTCGGAAGAAAACATAATGTCCTCAAACTTATGAATTATGAAACACAAAATATGAAAACATGCAATGGATTTCTGAAGGCTTACAATTGAACTGGAGTGCATTCAATGAAATGTTATTGTTTGAGAAACCATAAGGAAACATGATAGTTTTAATACTAGTTGTGTTAATTCAAAATAGAAGGGAGTACTTTGATATAGAGGATAAAAGGCTCAGATAGTTTTCTTTTTTTAGAAATTACATTACTGGCCATTACATTTAGCAGATAATATACTCCCTCCTCCAGTGGATTGCAAGCACGATTGTGCATGTTTAGCTAAAGGAAAAGATGGGAATATAGTATTGTCCTCTAATGTTACTATATCAATAAATACATTTTGCCACATAGTTGATCCATATGCATTTATCAAATAAAATACTTTATTTGTGCAAGATAAATATATGATGTTGAACCTTACAGTGGACCTATTGGATTGAATTGCAGGCCTTACATATCTCATTCTGAAAGTGTTGCAGCATATTCTTCTTTTAATCTGCTCCTTTGATAATTTAAAGCAAAACTGTCACAGGGTTCTGTGTGTTCTTTTTAGCTGTTTAATACTTAGTGCCTTCTACACTATACAATAAAAAAAATCCCCCCATACACCTGTGCATTCAGGAGATAGCATGCATGAGTTCACAGCTGATAACTCATCTTGACTTCTGGGTCGAGCTCTCAGCATACCCTATAATCTCTTCCATGCTGGATTTTTCTATATGCCATAACTCTCCTGCTGTGAGGTATCAAGGAAACCGACCTGGGAGAGAGCTTGCCACATATAGACTACTCTATTTTAAATGCTTTCTCCTGGGTGAATGGGGTCACGAACGAACACAATTTATTTTATTGCATAGTGTCTTGGTTCTACATAATAAATAAAGAGACCATGTAAAATCTGGTTACGGGATTTCTTTAAGCAATATTACAGGTCATACCCAAGGTGTGGTTGTTATTATGATATGCTAGATGTTAAAATTAGGTGTTCCTAACACCCAATTAAATTGTGCGTAAACTGATTAAATTGCACATTCCACACACTTGGTGATGTCATGCTGCAATCATGGAAAGCTTGTTTATTGAGAACTATAGACAAGCTGTTTAAAGGTTAGGATAATGACTATCCTGGTCCCTTTAAACAATATCAACGTTATTTACAAAGCCAAGGTTCAGGACAGAATCAGCTTTGGTTCCACTGTGTTGCTCAGTTTGCAGAAGTACACCAAGATTCACCCCAAATTACATAAGTTTTAGGAGCAAGATAGTGGTATTTGTGGAGGCCAATACTTTTATTGGGATCCATTTTGTGCCTTAATAAAGCACATTTCTAGGCGTACTTTAAGCAATGTAATAAAAAGCTTCACATGCAAAAAAAAAAGTATCCTTTTACTCTCAGGGGCAGTTTAAGTAATTATTGAGGCTAAGCCAATTAGCATTTTAGAAGAAAAGTTTTATTGTAATGAACGTGATGGTGGTAAGGTGGTAAGTGTTTGGACTTGATGTCACATTTACACACAGTGCATCTCTTCAGATTTTGCCACCTAGGTGCACTATTTTTTAGTGGCATTGTCTCCTGAGAGTGAAGAGTTGGCATGATATTAATGTCTGCTGGGCAGTACATACAGAAGCATCGGAACAAAACCAAGGTGTATTGCAGTGTGCTTCGTAAATGAGGCCTTAGGGGAACACCTATGTGCTAAACCAGTGCTTCCCAAACTGGGTGTCGTGGCTCCCTGGGGGTGCCGCGGCGACCTCCCTGGGGTGCCATCGACAGCGCTGGTGGTAAGCAAGGTGGGTGACTACTTGGTAATTATTTTGACTTAGGGGTGCCTTGAAAAAATTATGGAAACCCTAAGGGTGCCTCGAACTAAGAACATTTGGGATCCACTGTGCTAAACTATTTCTAGGCTTCTACATTATAATTAACAATTGCCATTTTTTGCCCCTTTATTAAATTGACCCCATGAAAAATGAAAGCATGACCTTTAGTAATATTGACATTTTCATTGTCAGTATGCACACCAATTCACTAGTATAATCACACATGGTGGGAAAAAGGTATTATCCCAAATTTCAAAGATACTTTTACACGGCTGACACTAAGTTAAGGGTAAAAGAATGATGCCCTTTACTGAACTAAGCTCTAATGAGAAACCAAAATAATCCCTCAACAAGATGTATAAGAATGTAGTATGCCTGAAGTGCTTCTTAACTTTATAAAGGCAAATCAAATAATGTACACTGCCAATAGGCACTAGTTAGGTTGAATAATGTTTTATAAGTTTTACAATGAAAATGTTAGCACTAACACACAGTCATATTAGTAAATTAAATATGTATACAAAATGTTTAAATGTGCAGCTGTGTTTTCTGTACAACAAACTGAATAAACAAAACAGGAAAATGTGTCATTTGTATTGCCTCTTATTTGTTGCATAAGCTATCCTTTAGTTCACACACAACCTAACCATTACCCACTTTCCTAACACCAAAACAGTTCAGGTTGAATACTAGATATTCTACATCTGTACAAATTATATATTAATATAAGCATTTGATCAAAATGATCTTGCACACTACATAACATTAACATTACATAACATTACAAAAATCACAAATAATTCTAACTGAATGCAAATACTTTAAAGTAGCACACATCAGATATAATGCAGAATTGAAGTAGCAATCCCATATTGAATTTTTTTCTTCTTGAAATAGCAAGTTACATATCTGTTAAGCATGCATCTGGTAGTTATTTTTCTTAGTTGTAAAATCATCATCTCCTTTTCAAAGTCTCTCTCTGGATGTTGCTAAAAATAAATCTGCCAGTTATACAGACATAGGCTCACAGTTATCAGCATGTTATATGATGGGCAGTACGGTGGCTTAGTGTTTAGCACTTCTACCTCACAGCACTGGGGTCATGAGTTTGATTCCCAACCATGGCCTTAGCTGTGTGGAGTTTGTATGTTCTCCCTGTGTTTGTGTGGATTTCCTCCGGGTGCTCCGGTTTTCTGTGAAACCATATTAGTAGGTTAAATGGCTGCTATCAAATGCTCTCTCTGTCTGTGTGTGTATATATTAGGGAATTTAGACTGTAAGCTCCAGTGGTGCAGGTACAGATGTGAGTGTGTTCTCTGCACGGCGCTACGGAATTAGTGGCGATATATAAATAAATGATGATGATGATGATGATGATGAGGGAGAAGGAGGATGAAAGGGATGATTTTACAGTGCACAGATCAGACAGAACTCAGGGAGTTGTTCCAAAGTCTCTCTTCTCACTACATCATGTGACATGTGACTGTGGTTGCAACGGTAGCCTATGACTGTGCACAGGGCCTGATTAACGGTTCTGCCCGCCCCATTTTAATACACCTGTCCCTCCCTCATTAAAGGAAAATTCAGGAGTATTATCCAGCAAACAAATTTACACAGATTCTCTTACCTGTTGTTTCTTGCTTGTTCTTGCAGCCTTGTTGTTATTTAGCAGTCTTCTGAAAAGTTGGGGTTCTGTTTTGAAAATAAGCAACTATTATAAATCCTCAATGACTAGGCCCTTTAGAAAACATCCTCATTAACGCCACACAATACAGAGATCATACCCCCCAGCAGACATTTCATCACACCCCATTGGCCAATTCATGATGCCCTTGGGAATTTCATCACCTGCTTCCCAAGTTAATTCATCACCTACCCCGCAGCCAATTCATCATCCACCTTAGCTCCCCCCACATACCTTCCACTTCCAATTTATAACATTAGTGAAAAGGATGTATGCATAAATGTCTTTTAACCCCCCAGTGACCAATTCATGATCCTCTTCCCCCTGCTATCAAATCAATGTGCCCCTTATCACATTGCCCTCTCAATACGCTGTGCCCTTTATCACACTCTGCCCTCCTCCATCACAATCTGCCCCCCTCCCATCACACTCTGCCCCTCAGCACACACTATCCCCCATGCTGCACACACTGCCCGCCACTGCAGCACACACTGCCCCAACTGCAGCACACACTGTCCCTTAACACACTGTCCCCCTTTCAGCACACTCTGCCCATCAGCACACCATCCCCCTTGCAGCACATCACTGCTGAGAGGAGAAGAGGGGAGTAGGGGAGATAAGGGGAGGGGAGTGGAGGGGGAGCAACAGTGTTGGAGGAGGGGAGAGAGGCAGCGCCGGTTGCAAAATATCAATAGTAAAAAAAAAAAAATCTTATATGCTGCTGGCGCTGCACCCACCAAGTCCCAGCACCCCTGTTGGTTGATCAGGCCCTGACTGTGCAGAATTATAAATCACAGTCTAAAGAAAAACCCAAGGAAAAATGGTAAACGCCAACAATCTTCTTATCTTAATCCCATAGTGATATTTTCATGGGATTGCTACTTTAAGTGAAATATAATATAACAAATTAAACAACATTGTAGATTTATCAGCACTTCCCTATTTATTTATTTATTTATTTATTCTTGTGTTTTATGCATGTGGGAATTTCAGCAGATTGCCTAGTGGGAGCGGCAGGTAAATAACCTTTTTTTCCCGAAGATTAAACAATGTGGTAGATTTATCAGCGCTTTCCTATTTATTTATTTAAATATAATATAAATATATACAAAGGCCATGTGGGTATTTAATTCAAATAAGTGTATTGATAATAATAACACAAAAATGTAATCATAGAATCTTGCTGTCTCATCATATACAATCTGCAATGGCAAGGTATAAATTTCATTTCGAAAAAAAATAGTGATCATCATCATCATCACCATTTATTTATATAGCGCCACTGATTCCGCAAGATGTGATATATGTCCTCTGTTCGTACTCCACTATAACTGAGTACTTGTGCCTAGTCAGCATCAGATGCTAATATATAACAAATTAATTTATACTACATATTATTTATTATATATGTCTTTTTTATGTAGTTTTTTTGCTGGTAGAGATATCTACATCTACTACGGTTTGGCTTTACTCCAGTGCTATGGCTTTGAACTGTACGCACAGCCACCAATTGAAATCACTTTAGCCAGATTGCCATACTTAACATAATATTTTTAGGGTGATCGTGAATATCTGATAACTTGGAACATTTACATAAAAATGGCAATCAGCAACAAATTTCAAGCTTAATAGCTATTCTTTTGCGAAATGATCTGATGCAGACAGAGCAGTCTTTTATTTTTTTCATCCATTGGGGAATGCTGATTCATATATTATATGCAGAAGAACAGATATGGCACATGCACTGAATTGTGCACATAGCATTTGGTCAGGTGTATTGTAGGAACAAAGGTTGCTAACAATCCTGCACTGCTGAGTGCCAATCAAATCAACTGAGATTGTTCATAGCTGGGATTTTTCAGCACTGACCTGTGTGTCCTGCTCTGAATAAGAAAATATAAAAAGTAGTTGTTTATTTTCATAATGTCACTGGAAAGTATCCTAAAACAAGCCATAATCCTTTTCACTGTTTCAGAAAATGCAGAAGGTAAAGTTGATAAGATAATGTATAAATCATAAAAAGTTAAAACTATAAAATTAAAGTAGAATAGAAAAATAAATAGAATAGAAAGACGCTGGGCTGTTTTCTGCTTGGTAGGAGGACCCACATATATTTTGTGAGTTTGATTCCTCCAGAGCATTTAACCACATGTTAGACAGGCTAGGGTTGCTGGACATAACGGCATGGTGATCCCATGGTTAGGTTTCCCTGCTATAGTGTCCCAGGCCAGCCTGTCACAGCTTAGTGCTTATTACATGCTTGCCAACTTTTAAAACCTGTCCCCTGGGAGATCCTGTGGCAAGTGTAGGGGGACGTGGTGATGCCGTTGCGTCACCATAGCCATGCCCGCAAATATTTTAAAACCCAAACTTTGTGGAATTGAATAGTGATAGGAAGGGCTTAATGCTTAATGACAAGAGTCATTAAGTCCCGTCTCCATAAATGCCCGTGAGGTTGCCTACTCTTACGGGAGTCCAGGAATACTCCCCAAATTCCGGGAGCCTCCTGGAAATTCCTGGAGAGTAGGCATGTATGGCTTATTATAGAGGAGTATGCTATTTTTACTTATGATCAGCAGCACAGATACTTGCAATAGGCCTCAGGGGTGTAGTACCATTTAACGATACTAACTACCCCGACAGTGACTACAACAACATGGCGATTCCGAAGAGTACTACCCGACATGAAAAAAAAGATGATTTACCATGACACAGATGAAGTGATGTAACAACCCGATGTGTTGCTCACTGAGGAAAATGACGTCATGACAAAACGTGACTCCTCTGAAAGCACTGATAAACGGACCTGGCTTGTAAAGGTAAGGTTAACACTAACCCTAACACAAACTCCTAACTCCAATCTCTAACCTTAAGTCCTAACCCTAACCCTAACGCCTAACCCTAACCGGGTCCGCCAATCAGCACTTTAAAAGGATTCGTTTTGGCGTGATGTAATTTTCCTTAGTCAGCAACATATCGGGTCGTCACATCACTTCATCTGTGTCATGGTAAATCGTTTTTTTTTTGATGTCGGGGTAGTAGTCTTCGGAATGGCCATGTCGTTGTAGTCGCTGTTGGGGTAGTCAGTATCGTATGTACAGGAAAACAATCCATTCTTTCCTGTACTAACTCTCCAGGCATAATGAGTCATAACTGGAAATTTCAGAGAGCCACTCTGCATTCCTAAATATGCATGTGTCCTGAGAGCAAATTTATCTCATTTACACCATGCAAAGTTGCATAGTACTCATTGTACATAGGCCCATTGTTTAGTATTTGGCCGTATTTCCCAGACAAGGCTGGTGGGGCCACACTCCTGCCATGCTTACTGGTCTTAGCGTGTTCCACCAGTCCTGAAGGAGAATAAAAAGTTCAGCTACTTTATATGTATTGGTTTGCCAGTAATATAGAGCATTTTATATATATTAATTACAAATAGTGGCTTTACTTTAGTTTAAACTGGTGTGGTGTCCTAATTTTCATATGATGTTGTGAATCATTGACTGTGTTACAAAAGGTATAACAACTCATTAAACAATATACTTTGAACATAATGTGCCTTGTTGCTACCATCAAATAATTTAATTTAAATACATTTAAAGGAAGAAAAATTGTGCAAATTATAATTAAATTGTACACATTTCCAACAGAACTACTAAGTGCACATTAAGCAAAAATACTTTTAAAGGCCTTTTCTATCACATGTATAATTTAATTCACTTACTGAATCTATTAAAAATGTTACAGTTCATTCAAGAAATACTTTTTCCTGCAAATTCTCCTACACAAAGAAGCTTAAGGAAGAGCTCTGGGGACACCTAAGCAAATAATAATAATAATTTCTGACTTTAAAAATCAGAACTCAGAGATAAAAAGTCAGACTTTTGACTTTAAAGTGTTTGGAAAGCTTTAATCTACAGTACAGTGGATCACCTTGAGAAACTTGTGAGTTTCATTGCCCTAGATTGGTGTGCTGGGGGCACAACAGTTGTCCCAGCATTAAAAGTCATTTGATAACCATAGAAAATATGCAAATACAAAGCAATTTTAATTTTACGCAAATGCTCTTGTTTGACTGTCTTCTGCAGACATAGGGGCACATCCACAGTATAGTAGCTTAGAAAAACAACACCTTCAAGACAGAACTCTTAGGGGCAAATTCACTTCCTGCACTGTTCTTTAGAACAATACGGGCCGAGCATTATTACCGCTACTACGGTAATTTTACCGCAGACTTTTTCTCGCAGCTCGCAGAGCTGCAAGCAAAAATCAGCGTTGAAAGTACTATAGTAACAATAATAATGCACATCTATTACTGTAGTAATGGTGCGTGTCAAAATGCTGAGCTGAAAAAGGGCAGATTCAATTCCCCGCATTGTGTTTTTATCTCAGTATTATGATTTTGAAAGTGATAATTCTGACATTTGAAGCCAAAATTAAGTAATTTTTGGCACAAAGGCTCTTCCATAGAAGATAAAAATATCATAGTATAAAAATGTATAATGGATCATTTATTGAAAAAATACAGAAACAAGAAGCTAACATGTTACATATTACATGATAAGTTAGGTAGAGAAGTAATAAAATATGTGTTTTGGAAAACTATGCATCAATTTCATGCTGACAAAATTTTTAGCAGAAAGGTGATTATGGAACACAATCCAGCTAGGTGGTCATATTGCAAATTCTAAGTAAAAAGTACAAACATTTAAAATTTTCTTACAAGTCCGTTTTTATATACTGACCTTAGTGGTGTTTACCCAAAGGCTAATATTTGACCAGTGCCTCAGTTGCGTGGCTTCATACTATGGCTCAATAAAAACAAATGTGATATAACCAATAGCAACCACTCAGATGATATGGTTAATTTTCAAACCCAGTGATTGACAACTTGATATACTTCAGGACCAGCTTGAGTGGCGGTTTAACCTTCAAAAGGGACTCACCTTCTCCTTAATAATAATTTAAAGCAGTACAGTGGTTAGCACTTCTGCCTCACAGCACTGGGGTCATGAGTTTGATTCCCAACCATGGCCTTAGCTGTGAGGAGTTTGTATGTTCTCCCTGTGTTTGCATGGATTTCCTCCGGGTGCTCTGGTTTCCTCCCACACTCCAAAAACATACTAGTAGGTTAATTGACTGCTATCAAATTGACCCTAGTCTCTCTCTCTCTGTCTGTCTGTGTGTGTGTATGTTAGGGAATTTAGACTGTAAGCTTCAATGGGGCAGGGACTGATGTGAGCGAGTTCTCTGTACAGCGCTGTGGAATTATTAGCGCTATATAAGTAGCTGATGATGACGATACTGTATCTGTAATAACATATCAACAGGCATTTTAAACAAGTGTTACAAGCTATAACAAACAAATCTTACAATAAAGCAGGAAGGAGCCAGGGGCCGCTGATGAAGCCTTGAAGAACTACTTGTTGACCATCACTGTTTTAGCTTCTGTTACAAAAAAATGGTGGCTAAGTGTTACATCGCATTTATATATTCTGCATTCCAAGTCCCAGAACATGCTCATGGTAGAAACATCTATAAACTCCGAGTTCGCATTTTGCATCTCTTATTTGATGTTCCATGTTTGCATTGAGGTTCACCACTCATGGTCAAGGTTCATGTTAAAATGATTGTTTTTAAATATTTTATTTTAAAACTAAATATTTTTTACAATAATTTAACAGTAGTTCATAACTTTTCTAAATGCAACCTGAAAACACTATAGTGCTCTCAGTTCAAAGTTTACTGCTCATGTTTGAGGTTTGCCTTTCACTATCTATCAAAGTGGAACTGTAAAAATGTAGCAATTTAAACTAGAACATTTTCGAGTTGAAATGCCCATGCGCTAACAGGCCCAATCATGTATGAACCAGCTCAATCATGTGCAAACTGGCTCAATCATATGCAATGCGGCTCCACCATGGTTGACTATGATTGTACTGGTTTGAACATGTTCCAACCTGTATGGCTCAATTTCTTTTAAATCTACTAAAAATTGTTTAATGGATTTCTCAAACCAGTTTGAGAATAGATCTACAGCCGATGCAAGCATCTCTAATGTTGAGTGAAGGTGAGTACTCTGCCTTTTACTGCATTTTAAGAAGGGAACCAGACTGCACCTAATGTGAAGCAGTACGTCATCTCTCATCAAGTTCATGTTCACTACTTTTATTAAAAAGCTGGAAAGCAGCTGCACTTCACCAGCTGTGATTTCCAAATGTTGTACATTGCTTAGCAATGTCTGTATGCTGCATAAACACTCTATACATCTGTAGGGAGAGACTAGTTAGGATGCTGCATTGGCATCCAATCAGTGAAAGTGAAGAACTGGCCTTTAGGTTTTTATTATATTTGTACACAGCATAGTTACAGTCCAATTACAGTATAACTTTGATGTTGTTTGTTACTATGTTGATTTTGGTATTATTTAAAGCTATCATCCTACTACTGTGAGCTTTCCAATGAGCAGTTATACTAGATGGGTTGTGCAGGCTGAGATATAAGAAACCATTGTCCAGTCTATCATACTGAAGGTAGTAGGTAGGTAGTCAAGTAGTAAAAACAAAAATGTCACTAAATATAAAACACTAACAGGTTTATTTTTTTAAAGGGGGAAAAGCCCCATCTCCAGCAACAAAAATATGGTGATAACAGAAGAGAATGAATGAATGATTAAAGTTTTTATTTTTTTAATAATATTTGATTATTTTTTTTGTTTACAATTTATTTGTTATTTATTTATTTTTTCATTTTTGAAACTGAAAGTCCAAGATTGGGCTTTCAGTTCCACTGTGTATGCGTGACCAAGTGAGCCTGATCACCCATGTGCATATCCCCTGACCTTGTAGAAAGGTAAGTTAACCCTTACCACTCCAGACCAATATCGCTCAGCTGCCTCTGCAAATTTTATAAATAGATAATAGATAATAGATAAATAGACCCCAAAATGATATGATATAAAGGTACATGTTCTGACCTTAACAGGTGCACACTTCTTTATACTATACCAAGAGCTAAGTTCTTTGACATTGTATTTAACCTTGCAATCCGTCAAACTGCAAGCCATTTGCCTACGTAAGTCATTTTAGGCTTCAAACTGCTCCCTGGAGAGTTCTTCAATAGATTTACTTACAGAAAGCCTGGTGTGAAAGGGAAAGCCAGTAATTCACCACTGCTTAGAGGTGCACACTGCAGTATTCCACATGTTTTAAACTAGCTGCTGATTATTGTGCATTGCATGACCACCAGCTGTTTAGTAAACTACCCCTGTGATGATGGGAAACCAACTGTGAGGTACGATAGTGGTTCCTACCATTCTTTAGTAACAAAATCAAACAATATTACTACAGAAACATTCATGGCTTTGTGTGTCAAGATGTCATCAATTGTGGGGGTGCAACATTTTCGAAATGTAATACACAAAATATAGTTCTTTGTGTTATGAGTAATAGGTATTTGTACTTCCTGGAATATTGGCTTTTCTGTCACTAGTTAATAAATTATATATAAGTAGTTTGCACTTCAGCCTTTGTGGTCTTATGTACATAATATGATATCATTATTCACAACATAACTGGTCTACTTTGAAACTAATATCTAAAATAAAATAAACACAAAATGTAATAAAAAGAGTAATATTGAGTGAATATATTATAATATTAAAACCCAAAGAAAAGTAGCAAAACAAATACCAATATTATAAATATAATCTGCACTTTTATAGCAAAACTGTACATATCCCCCATACCCTGGATAATGAAAGGTCACACATAGCTTTTCTCAATCTCCCTCTGGCAAGTTTCAAAAGCAATACACAGCCAAAATATGGTCTATATCAGCGCCAGCACATACAACTATTTAATGCAATGAGAAGAGATAAATACACTGCCTAGCATTGCTATAATTTAACTGTCAGCTTTTTCTGAAATGAGTTCCTTCATGCTGTATTCCTGATTACTTTTGTTGCCTTACAATCAAGGGATAATTTTCACAGTTGTCCTTGTTTGCGTTCCATAATTAAGAACCAGTTGGTAGATACTTTTTTGGTCATAGCTATTCTCAGTTGGGATAAATATAAATTCCTTATCAAACAATCCTGAAACAGATTGAGAGGGTTATCTGTCAGATATTAACTGGATCAATAGTTAGCAGAGTGTGAAGTGTGTCTGTGCTCTTCGTGGTCATGGGTAACAAGATTAAAATGTATCTGTACGCTGAATTCAGAAATTGTGAGAAAATAGAATGATTGTGTTCTAGTGCTTTAGAATTAGGAACTGAGAACACCTTCCGGCATGCACACACTTTTGAATGTATTCTTTATTGTCAAAATGTTCATATTTTGCAATTATAAAGCATCAACACATACTTTCTAATGCTTTATCTTTCTAATACAAAGAATGTCACGCATGCAAAGCTTTTAAACATTACAACAAATAACCACTGCTTTTATAGACCATTTATTTTCAGCTGTGTAGTATATGATAGTATTGTGGTTTACATGTGCATGCATAAGAAATTTCAGTTGTGAATGCTAGTTTGGCAAAAGAAGATAAGCATATCCGAGAACGAATACATAAGAACTATCCAACTTTGGAGACCAAACTGCCATGCAACTTTAATTTATATTGTTCACTGGCTGTTCAGAAGATATAATGCTTACTTCACCATAGAATTATGATAAATAAATACTGTTTGCTGTGAGATCAGTATTGTATTGGGGCAGCACGGTGGCTGTGGCAGTGCTGTAAGGCATTTCAGCCTTACAGCACTGAGGTCATGAGTTCAATTCCCGACCATGGCCTTATCTGTGAGGAGTTTGTATGTTCTCCCTGTGTTTGCATGTGTTTCCTATGGGTGCTCCGGTTTCCTCCCACACTCCAAAAACATACTGGTAGGTTAATTGGCTGCTAACAAATTGACCCTAGGCTGTGTCTGTCTGTGGTTATGTGTTAGGGAATTTAGACTGTAAGCCCCAATGGGGCAGGGACTGATGTGAGTGAGTTCTCTGTACAGTGCTGCGGAATTAGTGGCGCTATATAAATAAATGGTGATGATGATGATGTTAGTAGCAATGGAAGGGTATTCACTTTTGTGATGCTGCAGTCCAGAGTACTAAACATTTGATTATTTTGGCTACAAGTGAGACTTCTGATATTACAGGACCTACAGTTTCAATAACTAATGATCTTCAAGTATCATATTGGCACCAATTATTTAATAGATGACTTTTCAAATCAACAAATTAGTAAAATAACCTTAATTATCTGTACTTAAAACATTTAATAATTATTTAACTTAGTAATAGAAGTTTTATCGACTTATAGAGTTTGATTATTCCCTAATACTGTATTATACCGACAATCTTATGGGTATGTGAATGTACAACAAAATAGCCCCTTCCCGTGTAATGCTTTTCCTTGTATCACAAAGCACAGTATGTATCTAGTTTAATAAAAATTCATAACCCAACTAGAACAGTGACAGGCAGGACACTGTACTAACCAGATACCTCTGGTGGGGACTTTGTGTTAGGTTCTGGCTTTTGATGCTTGATTAGTTTAACCAAGAATAACCAGCATGGAATTTCATGTTGACTTGATACTGGAACATATTGTTTTATTCTGCAGGCATAATAGAGTATTAGTCTGTAAGTGGCTGAAGTAATTGTAGTTTTTTCATGTCTTTCCAGCCAGACTCTGCTTTTTATCATTGCATAAAAAACAATTTCTGCTTGAATATTTAGTACAATTCTCTTAAGATTATAGAGTTAGGTATGATATATGAGAGCAGGAGTCCAGGCTGAGGTGCTGTGTGTTGAAGTTTAGGCTTTTGCTAGACTGAGCAAACTGTTATCTCTGAAAGACTGAGTTCTGTTGTTTGATGAGTCTGCTATAGCAGGGAGACCTTGTTATTGACTCCTACCTCACGGATAATGGGGAGATTATCGGGACCAAGGAACAGAAAAACTAAGGTGACTGCAGTCCATAGGCTAGTGGGGTAAGGGGTAATGAGTGTGGCAAACTGGCATTTAATTGTGTATTTTCTAGCATTTGTGTTTTTGCAAATTACAAGTACCATTGTACTTTCTAACTATTGTTAAAAGGAAGCATGTACCATAACGCCACAAATAAGGTACCTCCTAGTGGCCAGCCAACTATAATTGTGCGCAAGTGGGACAAGACTCCCAAGTTTGGCACACACCAATTAGCATTTTCACAATATGAAAGGTCTTTATTTCAGTTTTCAAGATGAGCATAGCAGTCATTAGTGCACTAAAATATTGAAATATTTTAAAATGTTCTAATTCTAAGATTTTAAATAAAACAGTCCAAAATAAGTCCAGTGTACTGTATAGCATATGTAAAGGTTACATTTAACGCTTTCCTCTGAATTCCATTCATATCAGTACTGTGACTAACATTGGCTTGGCTCCAATAATCAAAAGCTATGCCCTTCTAGTTAAAGACATCAATAAAAGTTTCATATAAGTTCTAATCAATGTATGCTTTGACTACTTCAATCTCAATCTAAGTTGATCTCCCAGAAATTCCACCTGTTAAATTTTAGTTAAAACACTCTTATGGTTCCACATCATTCACTGCATTGCCTATAAAGTCATCGGGCCTGATTCATTAAGGGACGTAAACAGAGATTTTGTACGTGCAATCAGCAAAAATCACTCTGCGCATGCCCAGACTTGGACAATATGCCACAAAATGCAGCCACTTCAATTCAGCTTCAAGCGCAAGGGACTCTTACTACAGCCTATGATTTCAGTGTGGGAACATTGTGGGGATCGGGCGTTTTCCATTATTCAATGTACCATAAGGGTATACATATCTTGAGCGCATGCAGCAGCATTCAATTCAAGCTCTGGGCATCTCTAAGGTACTTGTTTTCAGCTGTATCTATTGCTCCAGCTACAGATCTAATGTATCTGTTCTTTACTAGTGATAATGACTATGTTCTATATTTAGTGTTTTGCATTTCATTATTAAGTTTCATCCATTCTCTGGGAAGCTGTGCATTTAATGAGTATTAATGAGAGTATGAACAACCCATCTACAGTAAGGACAATGCTTAGTATTCTCCTGAGAAAAATGTTTTGACATCATCAAACTACTTGATTTCAGTATGTTGTCTCTGATTGTTCACATGAGCTCAGTGTCACAGAAACTTCTGTCCTATCAGAAGAACTAATTTATAAAATACTTTATACACAAAGAGGGAGGAACAGAGTTTTATAGCTGATTTTTTGTGAGTTAATAACTTGTTATATTGTTATTAGGCTCTTGCATAGGCTGTACATTTAGGGGTATATTTACTAAACTGTGAGTTTGAAAAAATGGACATGTTGCAACCAATCAGATCATAGCTGTCAATTTGTAGAATGTACTAAATAAATGAAAACTAGAATCTGATTGGTTGCTGTAGGCAACATCTCTACCTTTTCGAACCTGCAGTTTAGTAAATATACCCCTTAATGTTATATGTAACACCCCCTTTCAGGAGCAGAGTAAGGCAATATTTTTGGGATATATTGTGGCAAAAAGTGGTTTTCTTTCTGCGGTAATAATAAAAACATCCTTCTCACCACAGATTGATAAGTAGCCGCTTCGTCTGTATAACTGTTTGTAGAACTACTGTACCCAGATAGCTAAGAACTGCTGGGAGCCTGGGATGCAGTGTAAGTAGAGGTACAATTTTGCTTAATGATATCTGTATGCTATATGTGCAACTGGGCACTACCTAAATGCTGTGCAGAAGGAGTGAGAAGCAAGGACTTTATCTTTTATTTTGTACTTATACTCTAAGTCATTGTGCAGAGAAGAAGTGACAATGCTTATTCCTGCAAACATGTTTTACTTCTGTTTGCACTGCATCCCCCCACTACTACACATGCGTCCATTGACTAGTTTTATCTGTTTTCAGACCTGTATGTGCGGACTACCCAGCATTCCTCCCAACTACCTTATGAAAGGGTGTTTTTAGGGGAGGGGAATGGGGATGAGGGCATACCAGCATTAATACAGAAGAGCTGGGCACATACATGGGAGATGTGGCAGACCCTGTTGTGAATTGATCTATTCCACCTTCACAATTTATTTTAACTCTTTTTGCTACAATTCTGTGTGAGTAACTCTTCACCAACCTAATTATATTTGAAGAGGTCTATGTACTAACGCATTTCCACTTTTCCATATTTGCCTCCTCTAGCTTTGTTGCGCAGCCACCTCCAACCAGGGGGCCTGACCTGGAGTAATTGAGGCAGAGCTGGGGCACGCATGCATGGTAATGAGTTATTAGTATGTTGTTATTATGAGTTATTAGTGTTGTGCCACTCTCTCTCCTCCATAGAGCAAAACCATTCACCATCTATGAGGTGGTGAAGGTCTATTATGCTCCCATTTTTGAGCAGAGCTCTGTTGTATGTAATAAACATGAAGTGGAATAGGAGGCAACATATTTTAATCTGGGCCAGATTACAGTTCTTTCTATTCCTCCTTCAGTCACTTAAATTCTGGGCCCTGCCTTCTGTCAATTTAGGTATAATTTGCATAGCGAGGCCTATTGTCTGAGAAATCTTAGTACAAAGTAGGGATGAGCGCACTCGGATTTATGAAATCCGAGCCCACCCGAACGTTGCGGATCCGAGTCGGATCCGAGACAGATCCGGGTATTGGCGCCAAATTCAAAAGTGAAACTGAGGCTCTAACTCATAATCCCGTTGTCGGATCTCGCGATACTCGGATCCTATAAATTCCCCGCTAGTCGCCGCCATCTTCACTCGGGCATTGATCAGGGTAGAGGGAGGGTGTGTTAGGTGGTCCTCTGTGCTGTTTAGTTCTGTGCTGTTTAGTTCTGTGCTGTTTAGTTCTGTGCTGTTTAGTTCTGTGCTGTTTAGTTCTGTGCTGTGCAGTGCTGTGCTGTGCAGTGCTGTGCTGTGCTGTGCTGTGCTGTGCTGTGCTGTGTTCTGCAGTATCAGTCCAGTGGTGCTGTGTGCTGTGCTCTGTCCTTCTGAGGTCAGTGGTGCTGCTGGGTCCTGTGCTGTGTCCTGTTCAGTCCAGTGGTGCTGTGTCCTGTGCTCTGTGCTTCTAAGGGCATAGTTATTTCCCCATTATTCCCAAGTTTTTAAAAAATAAAAAAAAAGTAAAAAAAAATAAAAAATTAGAAATTAAAAAAAATATATATAATTATAACCAAATGTGCAAAACCAATCCAGCAGTATAAGTCCATTGGTACTGCAATATTACCAAGTTCACACATTCTGCAGTATCAGTCCAGTGGTGCTGTGTCCTGTGCTCTGTCCTGCTGAGTTCCGTAGTGCTGCTGGGTCCTGTGCCGTGTCCTGTTCAGTCCAGTGGTGCTGTGTCCTGTGCTCTGTGCTTCTAAGGGCATAGTTATTTCCCCATTATTCCCAAGTTTTTAAAAAATAAAAAAAAAGTAAAAAAAAATAAAAAATTTAAAAAAAAAAAAATATATAATAATTATAACCAAATTTGCAAAACCAATCCAGCAGTATAAGTCCATTGGTACTGCAATATTACCAAGTTCACACATTCTGCAGTATCAGTCCAGTGGTGCTGTGTCCTGTGCTCTGTCCTGCTGAGTTCCGTAGTGCTGCTGGGTCCTGTGCCGTGTCCTGTTCAGTCCAGTGGTGCTGTGTCCTGTGCTCTGTGCTTCTAAGGGCATAGTTTTTTCCCCACTATTCCCAAGTTTTTTAAAAATTAAAAAAAAGTAAAAAAAAATAAAAAATTTAAAAAAAAAAAAAAATATATAATAATTATAACCAAATTTGCAAAACCAATACAGCAGTATAAGTCCATTGGTACTGCAATATTACCAAGTTCACACATTCTGCAGTATCTTGTGCTACATATAATGGAGACCAAAAATTTGGAGGATAAAGTAGGGAAAGATCAAGACCCACTTCCTTCTAATGCTGAAGCTGCGGCCATTAGTCATGACATAGACGATGAAATGCCATCAACGTCGTCTTCCAAGCCCGATGCCCAATCTCGTAGTACCGGGCATGTAAAATCCAAAAAGCCCAAGTTAAGAAAAAGTAGCAAAAAGAGAAACTTTAAATCATCTGAGGAGAAACGTAAAGTTGCCAATATGCCATTTACGACACGGAGTGGCAAGGAACGGCTTAGGCCCTGGCCCGTGTTCATGACTAGTGGTTCAGCTTCACCCACGGATCTTAGCCCTCCTCCTCCTCCCCCCCCCTACAAAAAATTGAAGAGAGTTATGCTGTCAGCAACAAAACAGCAAACAACTCTGCCTTCTAAAGAGAAATTATCACAAATCCCCAAGGCGAGTCCAAGGGTGTTGGTGGTTGTCAAGCCTGACCTTCCCATCACTGTACGGGAAGAGGTGGCTCGGGAGGAGGCTATTGATGATGTAGCTGGCGCTGTGGAGAAACTTGATGATGAGGATGGTGATGTGGTTATTGTAAATGAGGCACCAGGGGGGGAAAAAGCTGATGTCCATGGGATGAAAAAGCCCATCGTCATGCCTGGTCAGAAGACCAAAAAATGCACCTCTTCGGTCTGGAGTTATTTTTATCCAAATCCAGACAACCAATGTATGGCCATATGTAGCTTATGTAAAGCTCAAATAAGCAGGGGTAAGGATCTTGCCCACCTAGGAACATCCTCCCTTATACGTCACCTGAATAACCTTCATAGTTCAGTGGTTAGTTCAGGAACTGGGGCTAGGACCCTCATCGGTACAGGGACACCTAAATCCCGTGGTCCAGTTGGATACACACCAGCAACACCCTCCTCGTCAACTTCCTCCACAATCTCCATCAGATTCAGTCCTGCAGCCCAAGTCAGCAGCCAGACTGAGTCCTCCTCAATACGGGATTCATCCGAGGAATCCTGCAGCGGTACGCCTACTACTGCCACTGCTGCTGTTGCTGCTGTTAGTCGGTCATCTTCCCAGAGGGGAAGTCGTAAGACCGCTAAGTCTTTCACAAAACAATTGACCGTCCAACAGTCGTTTGCCATGACCACAAAATACGATAGTAGTCACCCTATTGCAAAGCGTATAACTGCGGCTGTAACTGCAATGTTGGTGTTAGACGTGCGCCCGGTGTCCGCCATCAGTGGAGTGGGATTTAGAGGGTTGATGGAGGTATTGTGTCCCCGGTACCAAATCCCCTCGAGATTCCACTTCACTAGGCAGGCGATACCAAAAATGTACAGAGAAGTACGATCAAGTGTCCTCAGTGCTCTTAAAAATGCGGTTGTACCCACTGTCCACTTAACCACGGACATGTGGACAAGTGGTTCTGGGCAAACGAAGGACTATATGACTGTGACAGCCCACTGGGTAGATGCATCCCCTTCCGCAGCAACAGCAACAGCTGTATCAGTAGCAGCATCTACAAAATGGCTGCTCATGCAAAGGCAGGCAACATTGTGCATTACAGGCTTTAATAAGAGGCACAACGCTGACAACATATTAGAGAAAATGAGGGAAATTATCTCCCAGTGGCTTACCCCACTTAGACTCTCATGGGGATTTGTGGTGTCAGACAATGCCAGTAACATTGTGCGGGCATTAAATATGGGCAATTTCCAGCACGTCCCATGTTTTGCCCACACCATTAATTTGGTGGTGCAGCATTACCTCAAGAGTGACAGGGGTGTGCAGGAGATGCTTGCGGTGGCGCGCAAAATTGCTGGACACTTTCGGCATTCAGCCAGTGCCTACCGCAGACTAGAGGCACATCAAAAAAGCATGAACCTGCCCTGCCATCACCTCAAACAAGAGGTTGTGACGCGCTGGAACTCCACCCTCTATATGCTGCAGAGGATGGAGGAGCAGCAAAAGGCCATTCAGGCCTACACAGCCACCTACGACATAGGCAAAGGAGTGGGGATGCGCCTCAGTCAAGCGCAGTGGAGACTGATTTCCGTGTTGTGCAAGGTTCTGCAGCCATTTGAACTTGCCACACGAGAAGTCAGTTCCGACACTGCCAGCTTGAGTCAGGTCATTCCCCTAATCAGGCTGTTGCAGAAGCAGCTGGAGAAAGTGAGGGAGGAGCTGGTAAGCCATTGCGATTACACCAAGCATGTAGCTCTTGTGGATGTAGCCCTTCGTACGCTTTGCCAGGATCCGAGGGTGGTCACTCTTTTAAAGTCAGAGGAATACATTCTGGCCACCGTGCTCGATCCTCGGTTTAAAGCGTATGTTGTGTCTCTGTTTCCGGCGGACACAAGTCTACAGCGGTGCAAAGACCTGCTGGTCAGGAGATTGTCCTCTGAAGAGGACCGTGACATGCCAACAGCTCCACCCTCATTTTCTTCCACATCTATGGCTGCGAGGAAAAAGCTCAGTTTTCCCAAAAGAGGCACTGGCGGGGATGCTGATAACATCTGGTCCGGACTGAAGGACCTGCCAACCATTGCAGACATGTCTACTCTCGCTGCATTGGATGCTGTCACAATAGAAAAAATTGTGGATGATTACTTTGCTGACACCATCCAAGTAGACATGTCAGACAGTCCATATTGTTACTGGCAGGAAAAAAAGGCAGTTTGGAAGCCCCTGTACAAACTGGCTCTATTTTACCTGAGTTGTCCCCCCTCCAGTGTGTACTCGGAAAGAGTTTTTAGTGCAGCGGGGAACCTGGTCAGTGAGCGGCGAAGGAGGTTGCTTCCTCACAACGTTGAAAAAATGATGTTTATAAAAATGAATAATCAATTCCTCAATGAAGTACAGCACTGCCCTCCAGATACTACAGAGGGACCTGTGGTTGTGGAGTCCAGCGGGGACGAATTGATAATGTGTGATGAGGAGGAAGTACACACTGTAGGGGGAGAGGAATCAGAGGTTGAGGATGAGGACGACATCTTGCCTCAGTAGAGCCTGTTTAGTCTGTACAGGGAGAGATGAATAGCTTTTTTGGTGTGGGGGCCCAAACAAACCAATCATTTTAGCCAAAGTTGTTTGGTAGGCCCTGTCGCTGAAATGATTGGTTTGTTAAAGTGTGCATGTCCTATTTAAACAACATAAGGGTGGGTGTGAGGGCCCAAGGACAATTCCATCTTGGACCTTTTTTTTTTGCATTATATGACCAATCAACAGTCGTTTGCCATGTTCAAAAAGTAAAACCAAATTTAAAAAAATACAAGAAATTAAACCAAAAGTAAAATGCCGTGTCATAATTTAAAACAAGAGGTATTGACGTGCTCTAAAACTACTGTATTGTTGTTTATATTTTATAAACACTACACTTGAAAGTTTGAGTCTTTCAATAAAAAAGTAACTGTCCATTGCACGAATATTTGCAACAGGGACAATTTTAGGGTTAAGAAAGTCAACTAATAACACTTCGACGCTGTCTGTCTTTATAAACACTACACTTGGAAGTTGGAGGAGGTATTGTGGCCCCGGCACCAAATTTACTACCGGGGCCACTCCACTGTGCAGTCCATATTTAGGTGTATCAGATATTAAACAACGGTGACAGTTGATGCCCAATTTTTTAATTATATTGTGGCCTCGGTACCAAATTGTGTACCGGGGCCACCACACTACGCAGTCCAGATACTTGTTTGGTGAAATTCAGACCAGTTGAGGGTTTTATTATTATATTGTGTGGACCACTCTATCTATACCACACTACAACTCTATACCACTCTATTTCATACTTTAATTCTATTTCATACTTTAATTCTATTTCATACTTTAATTCTATTTCATACTTTAATTCTATTTCATACTTTAATTCTATTACTAATTACCATAAAGAGGAACAAAATAAACCAATTTTACCAAAAGTATAATATGACTTAGACTTACAAACACTACACTTGAAAGATCGTGCCTTTAAATGAAAAAGTCAGTCTTCATTGCACGACTATGTGCAACAGGGACAGTTTTTTGGGTTTACAAAGTCAAACAATAACACTTTGACCCTGTCTGTCTGGGATCTCAATGACGAATTGTCTGTACCATGTTTGGAGGAGGTATTGTGGCCCCGGTATCAAATTGGGTACCGGGGCCACCCCACTATGCAGTCCAGATACTTGTTTGGTGGAATTCTGACACGTGGAGGGTTTTTTAATTATATTGTGGCCTCGGTACCAAATTGTGTACCGGGGCCACCACACTACGCAGTCAAGATAGATAGATGCGTATTGCGTATCATAGATAAAGTACATTCAGTGGTGTGGGGCAAATTGAAAAATATTCAAAATGCACTGACATTATCAAAAACAAGAGGTTGTCACACGCTAAAACTCCAACATGTATATGATGGAGAGGATGGAGGAGCAGCCGTATGTGTAGTGTAATGCAGATCTGTTGAAGGTTTTTTATATATTTTATTGTGGTGCCCAGTGCCCACTCCTTTACGCAGTCCAGGTACATTTATTGGTGCGAATCATAAAAGTTCAGGGTTTTTAATATATATTGTGGTGACCCACTCCTCTACGCAGTCCAGGTACAATTATTGGTGCGAATCATAAAAGTTCAGGGTTTTTAATATATTGTGGTGACCCACTCCTCTACGCAGTCCAGGTACAATTATTGGTGCGAATCATAAAAGTTCAGGGTTTTTAATATATTGTGGTGACCCACTCCTCTACGCAGTCCAGGTACAATTATTGGTGCGAATCATAAAAGTTCAGGGTTTTTAATATATTGTGGTGACCCACTCCTCTACGCAGTCCAGGTACAATTATTGGTGCGAATCATAAAAGTTCAGGGTTTTTAATATATATTGTGGTGACCCACTCCTCTACGCAGTCCAGGTACATTTATTGGTGCGATTCATAAAAGTTCAGGGTTTTTAATATATTGTGGTGACCCACTCCTCTACGCAGTCCAGGTACATTTATTGGTGCGAATCATAAAAGTTCAGGGTTTTTAAGATATTGTGGTGACCCACTCCTCTACGCAGTCCAGGTACATTTATTGGTGCGAATCATAAAAGCTCAGGGTTTTTAATATATTGTGGTGACCCACTCCTCTACGCAGTCCAGGTACAAATATTGGTGCGAATCATAAAAGTTCAGGGTTTTTAGTATATTGTGGTGACCCACTCCTCTACGCAGTCCAGGTACAATTATTGGTGCGAATCATAAAAGTTCAGGGTTTTTAATATATTGTGGTGACCCACTCCTCTACGCAGTCCAGGTACAATTATTGGTGCGAATCATAAAAGTTCAGGGTTTTTAAGATATTGTGGTGACCCACTCCTCTACGCAGTCCAGGTACATTTATTGGTGCGAATCATAAAAGTTCAGGGTTTTTAATATATTGTGGTGACCCACTCCTCTACGCAGTCCAGGTACAATTATTGGTGCGAATCATAAAAGTTCAGGGTTTTTAATATATTGTGGTGACCCACTCCTCTACGCAGTCCAGGTACAATTATTGGTGCGAATCATAAAAGTTCAGGGTTTTTAATATATTGTGGTGACCCACTCCTCTACGCAGTCCAGGTACAATTATTGGTGCGAATCATAAAAGTTCAGGGTTTTTAATATATATTGTGGTGACCCACTCCTCTACGCAGTCCAGGTACATTTATTGGTGCGATTCATAAAAGTTCAGGGTTTTTAATATATTGTGGTGACCCACTCCTCTACGCAGTCCAGGTACATTTATTGGTGCGAATCATAAAAGTTCAGGGTTTTTAAGATATTGTGGTGACCCACTCCTCTACGCAGTCCAGGTACATTTATTGGTGCGAATCATAAAAGTTCAGGGTTTTTAATATATTGTGGTGACCCACTCCTCTACGCAGTCCAGGTACAATTATTGGTGCGAATCATAAAAGTTCAGGGTTTTTAATATATTGTGGTGACCCACTCCTCTACGCAGTCCAGGTACAATTATTGGTGCGAATCATAAAAGTTCAGGGTTTTTAATATATTGTGGTGACCCACTCCTCTACGCAGTCCAGGTACATTTATTGGTGCGAATCATAAAAGTTCAGGGTTTTTAATATATTGTGGTGACCCACTCCTCTACGCAGTCCAGGTACAATTATTGGTGCGAATCATAAAAGTTCAGGGTTTTTAAGATATTGTGGTGACCCACTCCTCTACGCAGTCCAGGTACAATTATTGGTGCGAATCATAAAAGTTCAGGGTTTTTAATATATTGTGGTGACCCACTCCTCTACGCAGTCCAGGTACAATTATTGGTGCGAATCATAAAAGTTCAGGGTTTTTAATATATTGTGGTGACCCACTCCTCTACGCAGTCCAGGTACAATTATTGGTGCGAATCATAAAAGTTCAGGGTTTTTAATATATTGTGGTGACCCACTCCTCTACGCAGTCCAGGTACAATTATTGGTGCGAATCATAAAAGTTCAGGGTTTTTAATATATTGTGGTGACCCACTCCTCTACGCAGTCCAGGTACAATTATTGGTGCGAATCATAAAAGTTCAGGGTTTTTAATATATTGTGGTGACCCACTCCTCTACGCAGTCCAGGTACATTTATTGGTGCGAATCATAAAAGTTCAGGGTTTTTAAGATATTGTGGTGACCCACTCCTCTACGCAGTCCAGGTACATTTATTGGTGCGAATCATAAAAGTTCAGGGTTTTTAATATATTGTGGTGACCCACTCCTCTACGCAGTCCAGGTACAATTATTGGTGCGAATCATAAAAGTTCAGGGTTTTTAATATATATTGTGGTGACCCACTCCTCTACGCAGTCCAGGTACATTTATTGGTGCGAATCATAAAAGTTCAGGGTTTTTAATATATATTGTGGTGACCCACTCCTCTACGCAGTCCAGAAAGATACCTTGTTGCAACGTTTTGGACTAATAACTATATTGTGAGGTGTTCAGAATACACTGTAAATTAGTGGAAATGCTTGTTATTGAATGTTATTGAGGTTAATAATAGCCTAGGAGTGAAAATAAGCCCAAAAACTTGATTTTTAAACTTTTTATGTTTTTTTCAAAAAAAATCCCAATCCAAAACCTTAAATCCGAACCGAGACCTTTCGTCAAGTGTTTTGCGAGACAAATCCGAACCTCAAAAATAACGAAAATCCGGATCCAAAACACAAAACACGAGACCTCAAAAGTCGCCGGTGCACATCCCTAGTACAAAGCAGCCTAAAGCTGGAAACACACAACAGAATTTTCCACCAACTGTTTATGCTGATCAATTTTAAATCCGATCGATGGTCCGATCGCTCGGTCCATGGACTGCATACACACTAGCCTTGTTTCAGACTATAAAGGGAAGAGCGGCTATCCCGTTAGCGACTTTTTACAGCCATGTTGTCGTGAGCAATGATTTTAATTTCGTACACACTGAAGCAACATTTGCGGGGCATATAACGATATACCAAAGACATTAGCATAAAGGGGCAGAGTTTTAAATATAGTTAACACCCAAACATCGCATAAAAAGAGAAGGCAACACTATCTCTTCATTCATTCATTCATATTTTTAAATCTAAAATTGAGGCATTAAAATAAGAAAAAGCAACTGCACTTTTTCATGTATGCACCTGTATACCGTATATGTGAATGAATATACAGCTAAAAACGATCGTACAATCGTATTTGTACTGTACGGGTTAAAGTTATAGCAAAAAATCTCCATACAAGAGGTTATTATACACAAATAGGCATCACCCACAATGCTCCATTCTCTGCGGGCATCATCGCTGATTGGTCCACAGCAGAAACAAACGCCCATGTCTGAGTGTATAAAATGACAGAGGAGCCTGTCTTGTGCCGAGGAACGTGAGAAGATGGCGGGTGGGGAAAAGGTGTCAGTGGGGGTTGCAGCTATGGAGATGGAGACAGAGTCAGAGATGATGCTGGTGCTGGAAGGGCCAAAAAAGTTGAAAAAGTTAAGGTGGGGGATAGAGATGCTCCAGAAGAGCAAAGCCAATGAGCCCAAGAGAGGTGGAAATGATGGTCTAAGTACTGGACCAGTACAACTACGTCATTAAAAAAAGTGAGTAGCACGTGTAGTGTACCTGTTCGAAGGACTTTATGTATTTCATTCTAGTTTCACAAGAAGCAATGCAAATGCCTGATTTGTAACATAGATTTTTTTTTGTCAGAACAAAGAATTAACGGTGAAAAGGCCTGTTTAGATGCCACTGATACCACTAATGTAACACCTGTTATCAAACAAGAAAAAATTGAAGTTGAATGCCAAGATATGAAAGAAGTTATACACAAAGGTATTTCAGTGAACATGTATAAACAACTAAATGCTATGGGCGTATACCTGTACCGCTAAAATAACCAAAATGGCGCCTGTTTTCCAGAATATATGGAGGTTAGGCCCGCTATTAATGTGATTGTGCCAGAGGGACCACAACATAAACTGATCTCGAGCAATGCGCAAGGTGAGAAAAGAGAGTATTATTGGTGTTGGATATAGATTACAGATATAGAAGTTTAATAGTAAACATTTTTTATTTCCTTGTTTTGTAGGTAAAGAAATCAAAGGGAATATAACCCTAAGCGACATCAAGAAATAAATTAAAAATCTTGAGAAAAATTTTGTTGAAAAGTGTATGCTGTTTGGAACTGTTCTGCCACAAACCAGTAGCACCTTTAAAGTGTTATACTATTTTTTTCACTTGTCATATTCTGCAATAAAAATTTTTGTACTTTTTCCTGCAATAAAACTGTTGCATTCCCAATATATATGCAAAGGGTAATAACACACATGCTTTACACAAGTGTAATGGTCTGCAACCAGACAGGTGCAATTCACATGTATACAAATTACAAGTCAGTGATGTGCAGATACCAATTTACATACACACGCCCCCCAGGTCGCGGAAGTACCGGAGGATTGTCGTGGATCAGTCGGAAGCTTATACACACTACACAAAGCAAGGAGATTGGAATGAAAATATTGAATGGTATGACCAACCAAATGAGGCAACAATCGTCCATTTGGGCAGACTTTCGACCATCGTGTCACTACACACACTGACCTGACTTTCGAACAAGCGGTCGTATGTTGGCTGGTTGAGCTGATTATTGGACAAAAACCCTGTAGTGTGTATCCAGCTTAAGCATGCTTGTAAAGTCTACCACCTGCTTATTGTATTGTGTTAAGGGTAGGAGAACTAAATGCTCTTTTCCAAAGCTAAAATATGTTTTACTTTCACTCCTTCTTTTCTTTATAATCAGAATGATTACAGTCAAACAGCATCAGCCTTTAGCCATCCCTTATGGACTCACTGCCCCTCACAGTGCCCACTCTAATATTATCTGTCAGTCTTATACTATATATACACATGAGTGATGTTGTCAGTAAGATGGGGATAAAACTGCAAAGATGACATGATAAGGAGGAGATCAAATGGTTAAATCTGTTTGAATTAACAGAACTGAGGCCTTGCAGGACTTTTGAGGACAATAGTTTAGAGCACACAGGCTGTCAGTATTGAATCTGTAACTGACCTAGTGAGACTAATTACAGTCCTTCTTTGCAATTTTGCTCATTTTTTAAACATTGCACATTCTCTATACTTGCTCATAGACTGTGAGGCAGTAGAAGTGAGAGAAATAAAAGATTGAAAATCAAATAATGGCAAATTATGCATATTTCTAAGTTTTGATTCATTTATCTTTTAGGTGTATTTTTCTGTGTGTTTTTTCCAAAAGTAACAATATATAAATGCAAAACTTTTAGCAGTTTACTACATTTGAAATGTACATCAGACACTAAGACCAAAACATTGTAATTAACCTTTATAACTCTTGAGGGTGTATGTCAGCAAGGCATATCGGTGTACTACAATCGGGGCCTCATTTAAAGTTGGACGCAATATGCGTCTAAGACTTACATGAAAGAGCAGGAGTGGGAGTGTGCCGCAGCTTGGTAGGGTATCACGAGTGGCATGCAACCGCAGTTGCGTCCCACTCGTAATACCCTACCATACTGTGACCAGTTCTCACAGCTAGCTAACTACCTGCGTCACCTAATTCCTGCCGCACTTTTTGTGGCTTTTTTGACATGTTGTTATGGCCTGATGCTTTTATGCACCAAGTCCCTACAGGTGCAGTTCTGCGTTTTCCCCACTAGTGGCTGCTATGTGGATTGTGTGTCCTCACTCAGTTGTTCAGTGTTATGCTGATTACCAGACCATAAAGACTGACCCGTGGCAATCATTCCTTGCTGGTTCATTGTTTGTGTTACAGCTCTGGATCTCTGTTTATGTTGCAGCTCTGGATTTTGCTGTTTCTGCTTACCTGGCTTTTGGACTCACTCTGCATCTCTGGAACCTAGCAAGTTTAAAAGACTTTGTTTTGAATATTATTCTGGACATTTTGTTTCATGCCTTGCCTGGCCCTTCAGCCACTGAGATCCAACCCTGCCTGTATTTACAATAAATATTTAAGTTTACTATCATCAATGTTTCTGTGCAATAATATTGTGGAATATACCGAGCCGCCTGCTTCTTGTTCCGACTAGGGTAGTTTTTGCGGGTAGACGCCCATAGTATCTAAATAGTTCATGGTCACGCCTACATAACTCCGTGTTCAACCCTTTCCCCCATACTGAGACACAAGCTGTCGCAAGTGTACACTGTGTCTGAAAAGCAGACAGAACTGCAGGGAACTGTTGCTTACTGCGCATGCCCGACTTTGTGTCTGATTTTAAATGAGGCCCTTGCTGTTCAACTATTGATACATTTGCTTCATCTGTGTGTGTGTGTGTGTGTATGTATATATATATATATATATATATATATATATATATACACACACACAAGTTAACCCGTGCATGATACTCATGCATTCTAGTCAAATCAAGCTACTTAAGGTGTAAAAAAGGTTCTTGTCATGCATTTGGGCCATAGCTTAGGCCTTAACCACCAACCACTCCCCACTGTCACCCCCGGCAACCACCAACCACTCCCAACTGTCACTTCTCCTTCAAGAAATATATATATATTTTTTTTAAAATCTTTATAAACATTTTTAACAATTAACAAATTAAATTAACAAATTAAAAACATCTTAGTATACCAAATTTCAGCCCTTTCTGAATTTTTTTTCCCACACACACTAAGAATTTAGTAGGTCAGTGTATAACTCCGCCCAGCAGGTGGCGCTGCAGCTTGGTTTTATTTTTTCCACACACACACACACAGACAGACAGACTAACACACGCCACTAGACATTTATATTATAGATATAGATATATATATATATATATATATATACACACACACACACACACATGTATCTCAATTGAGGAATTTGTGGGCTATATGAAATCTCTCCACAAATGCAGTGTAACTTTTTTGACATATATTGTAACCAGAAATTAATTTTCAATTGTCTTCAGAGTTGCTGAAACATTGAAGACTGATTTATCTTCTTTTGTATATCATGTTTTGCGTCTCTATATGGGATGTAGTTGAAAAGTTGACAGTGAAAATGTCTACACCAAAGGTTTTTATGTGTTTTTTTTTATTGCCATTTTAAATCTAGTGATTTATGACAACATTTTGACTGTCAACTTTACAACCATGTACACATTTTACATGTCAACATTTTAACTGTGTCGACCTTTTGACTGTAGACATTTTGGTGGAGACATTTTCACTATCAACTTTTTAAACCCAACTCTTCTCTTTTACAGGACCTCATTTAGAGTCGGACGCAAAGTCCGATTTAGACGCATCTAACCAAAAAACACTACCACGCATGTGCAGAAAGCTCTAAATCCGCCTGCATCTTAGACGCAATTAACACTGGCGACAGCTTGCGACTCACTATGAGAGAATGGGAGGAACGCGGAATTGTGAAGGCGTGACCATGTAAATGCATCCTAGTCACAGTGAGGCGCAGACGCAACACACGTGAAAACAGGGCTAAAGCTGTGCGGCAGGAATTAGGTGGCGCAAGCGTTAGCTTGATGCAGGAACTGCTCGCAGCTCGATAGGGTATTACGAGTGGGACGCAACTGGGGTTTGCTTGCAACTCGTAATACCCTACCAAGCTGCGGCACACATTCACTTCTACACTCCTTACACAGACTTTGCGTCCAACTCTAAATGAGGTCCTAAATGTTTGTTCTCCGCTATTGGGGTTGTCTACATTAGCAGAGAACAAACATTTAGGACCTCATTTAGAGTCCACCTTTTATTTCTCTTTTGACAGCACCAATACTTTCTTTCATTGCATTGTTAATATATTTTTCAGCATTCCTCATCAGTAATTGGATGTCTATATGCATAAATATTTAGAACTGCAAATGACAGTGACCTAGCTTAAAAAAGTGAAAGCTTTTGCCATGCAGTGGTTAACGAACACTTGTAATTGTGTGTACAAATGCGAGTGGGTATAGTGACACTTTATTAAATCTGTTCCAACATTACAATCATTTACAGTACGTGTCTTCTATTAACATTAAAGACCATAGTAAATGCATATATTTTGACACAATTGGAAATTAGACCTTTGTGTGCACCTGGGTACACCTAATCAAGTTTTACTACCAAACAGTTTACACAATTCATTATATCGTGATATTCAGTAAACCCAAATGTTTCTGTGAAAAGAGATGTTTATTTCAATGAGAAATTATTTGTCAGCTAAATATGATATGACTTTACAATACTCTTACGTGTCCCAATCTTTAAAATAATTTACATATTTTTACAGAATGAATGTTTGATTTGTGATACATTCTATCATTTAGGGGCATATTCAATTATCCGTGGTTTCTGCCGATGAAAAACTATTACCGGTATTACGGTAATAGTAAGCCGGATTTCAGCTTGCAGATCCCTTAGCCGCGAGCTGAAATCAAGCCAGAAAAGTACCGTAATACCGGTATTTACACGCACTATTACCATAATGACGGTAATTGTGTGTGGGGCGCGCTAATTTTGGCTGTAACACCAACAATTGAATATGCCCCATAGTGTGTATGTTGTTGTTTAACTCTATAATTACACATTTTAACCTCATCAACCATTTTGGTTTCCCATCACCCAATTAATCTAGGTCTCTCTGATAAGATGACACATCTTATATGGACTCTCGTCCTCTATAGAATTTTGTCTCATATTCCCACACAGTAGTGATGTAATGTTTATGTGCTTTATACATACATTTAATAAAATTGTTCATGAAATAGAAGCTCGGGTAAATGTACTTAGAACGTATAACTGCAATCTAATTAAAGTATGAACTATTGCTGTGGCTATTATTATTATTATTATTATTATTATTATTATTACTGTTATTTATATAAAGTACCCATATTTTGTCTAGCACTATACATTAAGTAGATCATATTACAACACAGTTACAATCAATATCAGAAACAAAAGGTAAAGGTAGCCCTGCTCAAATAAACTTGCAATCTAAGAGGTGACCATTGACAACCACCCTCTGGACAACATCTTTCAGACAGTTTATAAATAATGTACATTCTAGTCAAAATAAAAGAAACAGATAATGTGCCTAATTCATTAAGGATCGTAAATGTTGATAAGTATCATATTTTGCGTAAAACAATTCTGCGCATGCCCAAAACCGGACCAAACACCAATGAATGCAACAACATCCAATTCATCTCCAAGGGCCAAGGACCATTACTACAGCCTACAATATCAGGCACGGGGAGGGGAATGGGCGTATGCATGTAGTCAATGTATATTAAGGACATGCCAAGATTGAGCACACATAGCAACGTCCAATTCAAGCTTTGGGCATCGGAAAGGTACGTGTTTATCTGTTGTACCATTTGCCAGCTATAGGTCAGGTGTTAGTGCCCTAGCATACATACAGTCGTGTATGCATGCTAGAACATGTGTGTGCATTACACACATGTACAGTAGACATTAATAACATCATGATAAATGTATTGCATGGGAAAATACTTTCCTTTGTTTTTTCATTAATGACTATTTTAGAAACAGGTGACAATCTTTGAATACGTTGCTTTTTCACATACGTATTTTCCGTATCCTGCAGTGTATTGCGTCTGTCAGAGCAGAGCGTACCTAGACCTGTATTCAACGAGACATTTCTTCAGATCTGCTTGTGGTTCAATATGAATGCGTGTATATCTGAATTACGTAAGATTTTAAAAAAAATGAAAATTACATTTGTTTTCTGTGTCTTAATGAATCAGGTCCAATGTGTTTTAATAAGGCCACAATGAGCAACTAGATTAACTTTAAGCCACATTGGTATAGATTTTCAAACTTTTTGGAACTCTGTTGAATGGATGTGAGATTCTACAATAAACTCCAAGGGATGTTGCTTTGTTGAAAATCATTTTAGTTTTAAAAATGTTATAGTTTTTATTATAAGATCCTATGTTAACGATCATTAAAATCTATTCTAATAGAGCATGCAGGGGCTGGCTGGGCCAGGGGGCATCTGCCCCCTGGCCCACTTAGTCTAACCGCTGTTGGGAGGGCCACCCCCCCTTCCCCCCACCATGGATGCAAGCAGTGCCGTCCGAATATACTGAATATTAGTAGCGGCGCACAGGCGGCCGCATCACATGACATGCGATGCATCGAGTGTCATGTTATGCGGCCGCCTATGCGCCCCCAGGGCTAAAATTTGCCAGCCCGCCCTTGAGAGCATGTTATAACGTGCTTTAAAACTAGATGCACTTGGGGGAGAGATGATCAGGGGCTATCACTTCTGTAATTGTGATGCCCTTGGATTTCAATTTGGTGTGAATGTGCAATGCTAGCCCTACTTACGCAGGATTCTATAATGGAATGCTTTGTCTTGTGTTATAATGATGGGGAACCACTACTGATGCTTTCTGGAAGATGCACAGGACTCATGGACTCACTCTCACTGACAGTCAGACTGTATTTATATATTCTGTGGGTGCCTGTAGGTAACTCAACAGAATGAACAGTATATCATTACATGTGTGGGAGGGAAGGAGCGACTGGGAGAGATACACAGTGAGACACAAAATCCAATATGAGATTAAGCATTATAATGGTTAATGTAGAAGAGTGAGAAAAAGGCAGTGGGAGTTAGTAAAGATGAGTGAGGAATATCAGTTAAGGAAGAATGCTTTCAATATTACCATCCCATTTCAATGCACTACTGCTTTTCAATATGCTGCTTTTCATTGCCGTATATGTGTCTATTGCTACAGTTTCCCTTGTTCTACTAAGCTCTCTTCCATCAGCGTGCTTCTTGCCATCTATCAAACATAACTTCATTTCTACCTCACTGCTGAACCCTAAATAATAGTATACCATGCTTCATGCTGACCTATTCACTGAAGGGTTCAGGAGCTTGTTTAACAGGAATGTAATGTCTAATAGTGTAACTTGCCTAGGCAGCTTTTAGCATTTAAAATATCCATGCCTATTTGCTAAAAAAAAACATTTTTCTCTATAAAATTTTTATTCGTTCTCTCCATGCTGAAAACCAATGCTATGCTAGCTCTTTTTCAATCAATCATCAGACGCTCAACTATGGATCGACAAAATAAAATTAGTCAACAAGCTGCTTTTAACACAGAAAGGTTATTTGCAAATTTTCAAAATGTGGAAATGGTGTAAATTCTATTTATTCTTTTGTGTTACCAGAGGTGTGTTTCTATGCAACTGTGCTAAATTGTATTTGTATGTTTATAGACAAGCACATTTAGGCTCCTTACCTTTGGTCCTTCTGATTCGAGGAACTGACTGGACGTGAACTGATCACAGTGTTTCATCAAAAAACGACTATGCTCCTAATTCTGTGCCAAATTAATAATTATTTATTTTCGGAGATAAGATGGCCTTAGAAACTTCAGGGGGTGTAGACTGTACATATTGAAGGCTGAATTAAGCAAGAATGATAATAAAATCTGTAGGCTGTGCCTCCAGGCTTTAGTTAGTACTCGGGTCAAAAGTTTAACTTGGGGGAGTACACCCATCTGTTGTCACAGAGGAGGGGAGATCATTATAAATAGGATGGGTGGAGAGAAAATCACTCTCTGGAGTCCTCGGTGTTGGCTGAGTATCATTGCTCTCCTTGTCTGTCTCTTGTGCATTTATCTTTTGTGCCTTGCTACTTTTCTTTCTGTACATTTCCTTTTTCCTATACTTTCTATAATTTTCCTTTACTTTATTTTACCTCATAAAACGTTAAATTCAATAAAATAAAGTTTTTTTCCCTATGCCCCCCTTAGTCCTCTCCCCTTGCCCTTCGTTATAAGCGCCAGACACCCACCTTTTACTTCCATTTCCCCCTTTCGCTTCGCTTTCCATTACCTTTGTCTTATTCCCCATCTGTTTTCCTCCACTATGGTTCCTCAATATGTCTCCCCTCCCTCAGCTTCAGCCTGCAGCAGTAGCCGCCTTCATGCCCAATACAGCTCCCCAGTTCCGGTCCACACAGCCCCCCACTCGCCCACTAGGAGGGTGAGTTGTTTGTGGTCCCCTCCCGCTGCACGGCTTGCGGAGAAGGGTTATCCAGCTGCCTGGGGCCCGTGCCATTTGACGGCCATCACTTCCGGTCCCTTACTGCTGATGTCGGCATGTCCCCAAGAACCACGCAGACACGGGGTGTGCTGGATCCACACAGTCGCAGTCACGCCAAAGGCATTACAGGTGGGACAGTTGGGGGGGTGTCTCCCACCACCGCAACTTGGTCCCACAGGCACCGTTATGCTGAGGAGGTAGTAGGGCCCCCTAGCAAGGTTATGAGGCGGTAGTGGCAGCTTCCCCTGCCTGAATTAGACCCCCCAGACAGTGTCAGAACTGTGTATCTGAGGGATTAGGCACCCCTCAGCAGGTAGAAACAGGCAGGACACATATTAGGACTCCCGTTGGTCAGAGAGCTACAAAGTTAAGGCAACAGATGGCAAGGACACCAGATGGGCAGTTACACCTCAAAGTTTTAGAGCGGCACAGAGAATTGGCTCCCCAGTGCGGTCGGCTAGCCACTGGGGGTACCCAGAGTAGGGGCATGGCACTGGGTCTGTAACTCAGTCCCGGTCATGGAGCAGGTTCAACCATGGCGGCCATATAGGGGGCAACGGAGTGGGGAGCAACCGTATGGTTTTGCTCTGAGTTTGCAACAGGTGGGTGACGGCATAAGGAGGACTGTATTTCATGTTTCGAGCTGTTCAATGTTTCTGTCAGTAACGTGTCTCTCCCAGCAGGTGATGGTGCGGTTGTAGATGATCGATATGCACGATTGGCGAGTCATAGTAGTTATACCTCAATGCACTCAGGTGTAAACGGTCAGGTGGTTGGCTCCGAGGGCGATTCTGTTTGGTCAGGTGAGTTTGACATGTTTGATTTACCAGATAAACGTCCTATTTTTTTCTGAATGCTCAGAAAAAATAGGACGCTGGCATGCTGCGAGTATTTGGTAGTATGGACTAGCTCTAGTATGGACTTTAATGGAATGCATTGTGGACTGCGCCTCCACAGTCCACTAGAGAGTTGGAGCTATATACAGATGCATCAGGGACAGTAGGATTTGGGGCCTATTTTGCCAGGGATTGGTGCGCTGCACTGTGGCCTGGCAATTGGATGTGTTCCGGCTGGACTGCTAACCTTGTACTTTTGGAACTTTTCCCAATTGTTGTAGCAGTTAAGTTGTGGGCTTCCAATTTTGCAGGAAAACAAATTGTTTTCTGGTGTGATAACCTGGGAGTGGTGCAGGCCATTAATCGGCAGCGTGAACACCAGTGATTCCTCTGCTGAGGAGACTAATATTGTGGTGCTTGCCCTGTGATATTTGCTTTCGGGCACGTCATGTTTCTAGCATTAATAATGTGCTGGCGGACGCGCTATCGCAGGGGCAGTGGGATAGGTTTTGGGTTTTGGTGCCCGGGGCTTCCCTAACGAGTTCCCCTTGCCCTGCTTATGTTTGGCAGATAGTCCAGCTGTCAAAATACAGATACCCTGGCACTGAATGATTGTCACACTAGGAACGAAATGAACCCTGCAGCTATCAAGGGGTGGTGCTGACACCCCCACAGTATTGAGTATAAAAACAAAGATATAGACAGCGCTGGGAGAATTTCAAACCAAGACAAACATCATTGGTGAGATGTCAATCAATAATGTAATCTCCAAGTATTGATAGAGAGAAGAAACTATGGAGATTATATTCCAATGATTTAATCACATCCACAATAGAGAATATATACACATCTCAGTTTTCAATATAAAAATTGCATCACAAAAATGCACAACAACAAATAGAATATTCACCAATAGGTATACCATCGATGGTTTGCCTCAATAGCGCTATATTAAAAATGGATACAGATAATCATAATCATTGATAATCCTAAATATATGGACTCTAAATCCAATGAATAAACCTGCACAAGGTGGACCGTCAACAGAAATTCCAATGATAAGATGGAAAATGAATGTCTGCAGAATAAAGACTAAATAAGTAGTTAAGATGTGTGGGACAAAATCTTACTGGTTTCCCGTGGAGTCCTCCGATAATGTAGGTGGAATGGGGTATGTCCAGGTTACTCCTCAATCGGACGGTCAATCTGGGAGCTTGGTACCTCCAGAGTTCTCATATAATGCAACACTTGCCTTAAATGTTGAAGGGGTCCCGATTGCAGCTCCTTAGTGGTAATACTCGCAGCATGCCAGCTTGCTAGCTCCGCTGTAGAGAGATTGGTAGAAACAGGTGCGCACCTGATGTGTGTCCGTAGGAAACAGAATTACCGCCAGAGTGTTCCTGATGTGTCCTTATTCAGTGTACTTGCATCAATAGATAGGACTAGGTCACTACTCGGCTGGTCAAGATGTAGATAATCATAAATAGCTTACAGCATAGTGCTGACATAGTAACAATGGCAACGCGTTTCGTCCACCATACTGTGGACTTTCTCAAGCCTTAATGACAGTTATCAAAATCAATGGTCTTTTATATTTAAGTATGTCCAAGGCAGATGTCCAGCTGGCATAGAGGGTCTGGTCGAATCATCCCTAGCACTGGAGACACAGAGAACATTTTGCATAGCATAGCAGGAATAGGGAAGCTCTGGTTACGTGAAGTAAGTAATTGAGCATTTTATTGTCATTCTTTGTCTCTGGGGACTTTATGGATGTGAGGATACTGGGTTTTCTGGCCCAATTCTACCCATTTCAACTCTGGCTGGCAACCCACGAGTGCCTTCCTAGGCCAGGGAAACCTACTCAGTACCTTCTAAGGTTCTTATTAGTCACTCAGGCAAATGCAGTTAGAAAAGTACAACAGTACATTTATTGTAACAAAAATCAGTAGAATATTATGTACACAGTAAATAAATGCCAGTCAGGTTCACCACATCATCTGTCCTTTACACCACTAGCTTAAGGAGCTACAGCTACCTGGCTGTCCAGACTTGATGACCCATAGATTTGCTGATGTATTTCACTGATCTAGTCACCAGTCACCCTGCAGCTTCCAGCCATCAATTCCCAGAATGAACATCACCTCCATAGTGCTTTCCCCTCCCTGGGTAAACCCCCGGGTCTCTCCCTGTCAAACATTGGTGAGTCCTGGACTAGGGGGTTGGAGAGGGGAGTGGAGATGAGCTGTACTTCAAACAGAAATTCTCTGCCAGATTATAGACCAAATGTCTGGTGTATCCTTGTGAGAACAGTGAATATTAATTAGCCTCCCCCCTCACCAGTATCTTGCACCTAATGCCTACTCTTAACCCACCTGGCTTCACTTGACAATGAATAGCAACCTCACTGCCATATCAACAATATACAATAAACAATATAAATATTTACAATGAGCTACATTGATCTCTTATTCACATGTAATTAGTAGAGATGTTCACTGACCCTCGTGTTTTGGGTTTGGATCTGGATTAACTTTGCGTTTTGGTTTTGGCAAAACCGTCCTTGCGTTTTTTGGTTTTGGATCTGTATTTTTTTAAAAAAATATCTAAAATATGCTAAAATCACATAATTTTTCTCTCTGTTTTGTTCCTCCATTATTATTAACCTCAATAACGCTAATTTCCAGTAATTTCTAGTCAATTTTGACAATCTCACTAGTCACAATATTGTTTTCATCTACTCTCGGACAAAGACTGCAGCGAGCTGGCTGGATGCTATGCTAAGCGAAAGAGCAACGACACAAACACACAGCAGTTTACAACTCATCTAGGAAACATTGCCACACAGCAGTGGAAGAAAAGAAAAGTGGTGCAAGATGGAATTGTCCTTGGGAACTCCAACCCACCCTTATGGAAAATACTGAAAAGGACATTTACAGTTTAACAAACCAAGCACTCCAACGACAAGCAGTATCACTTTTGTGGCTGAAGTGCTTGGTTTGTTTGGACCCCCACAAACAAGCTATCAATAGCTTAGCTGCTTTAAGCCTAACAGTGCTGTCAATGAACGCTACATTATTAAACCATGTCTGCTTGTGCTGCATCTTTAATCTACTTCTTCTCTGTTAATACCTACCTCTCATCCCTAAAGAACTGCCAAACTTATATAGACACAGGAATGGATATTACAACGGGAGTGGCATTAGATCTGCTTCAGACAGACTGTGAAATGGAGCACGTAGGCAGCATGGAATCTGTCATCTTGGAATACGCTGCATTGAACAGAGATGTAAACCAATATATAGACGCAGTTGAGGAGACCGTACTTAAGTTAAAATGTGACCCACCGGATGAGATCCCAAATATAAGAGAGCTTGTATATGAGAGATACACTGGGCTTCAGAGGAGGCCCTGAGGCAGGACAATAAATATGTCCAGTTTAAAGAACAGTTAAAAGACTTCAGAAAACAAATTGGTGTGTCAAAGGCCCCTGCAGACTAAGGGCTAGATTTACTAAGCTGCGGGTTTGAAAAAGTGGGGATGTTGCCTATAGCAACCAATCAGACTCCAGTTACCATTTATTTAGTACCTTCTACAAAATGACAGCTAGAATCTGATTGGTTGCTATAGGCAACATCCACACTTTTTCAATCCCGCAGCTTAGTAAATCTAGCCCTAAGTTTTGGAAGATGAAGATGAGGAGGTCGCTGTCACTCTGAGCACATCAGTTATGGTTCATTTGATCGCTCCACCCATTCCTTGGATAACTGTGGTAATTCGACAGCTAATACATGATGGCAAGCGCTGATCCCACCCGGGATGCGTGCATTTATTAGACCAAGACCAATCCAGGATGCCCCTGAGGGTTGGAGATATTGAACCCAGTGAAAAACAAAGTATGTGGTCACACGTACGAGAGAGAAGCAATTGAAAGGATGATTGACAAACAAACTTCAGAAGAGTAAATCCGCCAGGTGTCCAAAAATTGGCTCTGATCACTCTGACCTTTGACGTAAAGTGCAGATTACAAACACTTTTTGCAATACTGATGAAACAGCAGCAAAATGGAAGGTTTGAGTAATACATGTACATGTCTATTTAGACATTGTAACGAAACTCACTGTTTATGCCTCCATATGATCTCTCTGTGCCTCTCTCAGCACTTCTCTGCAGCCAGGCTCGGATCGCACTGATTGGAAACTCACCTGTCACTCATTCCAGCATCAGTCTGTACTGTTATGATCGGCTGCCGATGCAATCACATGATCAGGTCTCTGAAGTGGGAGTTTCAAACTATTTAAACCTGCACTGACACTTGCTCGGTGTCAGTGCAACTCGTTTGCTGTGCTCATGACTTCCAGCTCTCCTCAGCTGCTACCTATATCTTTGAATCTCCGTGTACTACTAATCGCCTGTTTGACTAAGTCTGTGGAACGTCCTTGTGTACTTCGCTGCCTGAACTGTGTACCAGTTATCGCCTGTCTGACCAAGTCTGTGGAACAACCTTGTGTACTTCGCTACCTGATCTAGATGTACCAGTTCCTGATGTATCTAACGACTCTTGCGCTCATTCCAGTGTACCAGTTCCTGGCGTGTCTTACTACTCTTGGCCTGATTAAAATATACCAGTTCATGGCATGTCTGACTACTCGCTATCTGAACTCTGTGTACCCGTCCCAGCGTGTCTGACTACTCTTGGCCTGATTCCAGTGTACCAGTTCTGACTACTATCTACATGCTCTCTGTGTACCAGCACTCTGCGTGTTTGACTAGGCTGATACCTTCACTGCATCCTTCCAGATATACTGTTCTCTAGTGACTTTCTCCAGTATTCAGATCTAGTTTTTCATTCTGACGCAATCCTGAGGGCCGCAACCTGCAGATTCCAGGCAGCTAAGCCCATCCTGCCTTGCAGCTGTTCTTGGTGAATACCGGGGAATCTGCGCCACTGATCTGCCTGTGCTAATCAGGATTAATACAGGTATCTGAATTGTACAAGACATCCATGCTTACATTACTTTTGCAAGCAACAGTGTTCTTTGTTAATAAAACTGTTGTCTATATACCGTTCAAAAAAATTAATAATAATCCTTCAACATTCTTTGGATGTTGATAGTTGATAGTAGGAGCAGGTGGAGTTACAGCAGAGGTGTCACTAATTTTGGTAAATTCTTTTACACTAGACAGGACCAGATGTCAAAACGTTGGGATGAGTCATCTGCATCATCAATGGTTGTCTATGATCTTTGCAAAGCACACAACAGTATATAGCACATGTAGGCAACATTGGCACACAGCGGTAGCTGAAAGGAAATGTGGTGCAAGATGGAATTGTCCTTGTGCCCTCCACCCACCCTTATGTTGGATAATAAAATGGACATTCACACTTTAACAAACCAAGTACATCAGCGACAAGGAGTGCCACTTTTGGTTTGTTTGGGCCCCCACAAAACAAGCTAACAATGGGCTTAAGGCACCTAAGGTAACAGTGCTGTTAATGAAGTCTGCTGTGGCAAGATGTTGTTGTCATCATCCTCAGCCTCACCCTCATCCTCGTCAATGTGTACATTATCCTCAAACATTATTAATTCACCACCGCTGGAATCCACCATTATAGAAGTCTCTGTAATTTGATGTAATTGGCGGGAAAGGCCTTCCTCGTGGAAATTGAAGTTTATTTTTAAGAACATCATCTTCTCCACATTTTGAGGAAGTAGCCTTCTATACCGATTGCTGACAGGGTTGCAGGCTGTGCTGAAAACTTTTTCTGAGCACACACTGGAGGGTGGGCAGCTTAGGCAGTGCAAAGCGAGTTGGTACATGGGTCTCCAAATTCCCTTATTTTCCTCCCAGTATGTAAAGGGGCAGACCGATGTGTCTATTTCTGTGCTATCTTGAAAATAATCCTCCACCTTGCTTTAGATCTTGATAGTAGGATCAGGTGGCATTACGGCAGAGGTGTCACATTTTTTGGTCAAGACCAGACTAGAAATGTTGTGCTTAGTCATCTGCATCATCCCTGGGTCTCTTGGGAAAGCTAAGTTTTTTTCCTAGCAGCAGTTGATTGAGAAACTGAAGAAGGAGACATCGTCCTGCCACGTAACACTTAAGCTGTCATCTTGCTCACCAGGAGCTCCTTGCATCTCTTCAGATCTGGGTCAATTGGAAACAAAGAGAAGACATAGCTCTTAAAACTAGGATCAAGCACAGTCGCCAAATTGTAGTTATCCGATTTCAAGATTTTGATAACTCTTGGATCCTGGGGAAGCGAATAAAGTACTTGATCTACAAGTCCAGAAAAAAGGGGGGAGAGGGGAATTGTGCTCTACTCCCTGATGTTGCAAGAGCTGCACTTAACCTAGGGTATCCCTCCCTAAACAACAAATAATGATAAAAAAAAAAGGTGCTCAGTGACCCTTGAGGTGGATAGCCAACCTAAAAAAAATTAAGTTGGGATAATCCAACAATCTATGACTGGGGTATGTATGGTAACAACCAGATATATATAGAATAATAGACTGATTTATATAAGCGTACAATCATGTATACAATGCTTCAAATGGCGTAACATGTATGAGGTTCCTAGATGGTTAAGGTCTCTACCTCTACTGACTGTGGCTTTACAAACGCTACAAATGGCTAGACAACTGTTGTCAGGATTTGGGCAGAAATAATTCCACACATAAGAGGTGGATTTTTGGTCTTATGTTCATGCATGACAATGGCCTTCTTCTTATTAAGTGCAAGTACTGCTTTCACTGGTGCAGGAGTTACACAAACAACATTATCTTCAGCAACATCCTCATTAGCTCCCTCATTAGCTACAGAAATTTCTCCTCATCCTGTTGCAATTCCAAACTGGCATCCTCAATTTGTGTATCACGGCTACATTTGGGCTGCTCATGCACACATCTGCAGAAATGCTGAAAGGGCCCATCTTTATGGGTACACTATCAGAAAGGTCAGGCTTACATATAGCACTCGTGGATAGACTCTCCTCAGGAATTTGTGTAATTTTTGAATCTAAACATACATTTCCTTTAATGCCTTACTATTTCTTCCAGCTCGGCTTTACACGTAAAAAAATGTGGATACCACTTTTGGAGTCAGAATGACAAGTTCTTGCTTGGTCATGTCTGACCTTACAAGAAGATGCCTTACTGACAGTTGCAGAACTAGCACTCATAGAGAAAGGCGAAAGCCTCATTCTTTTGTTGCCACTGCGTGTGTAGAATGGCATGTTGAAAATTTTATTTTTTTCTGCAGATAACCTTGCCTGGAATACAGGTTTTTATTTTCTTTACCAAGGGAAAAGGTGTTTTTTACATTTTTGTTTCCCTGACAAACACTATGCACTTTAACATAGGCTTTAGCAGATGACGTAGATGGATTACTATCATCATGACTAGTGCCAGCAGCTGCTTGGTGCTCCTGGTCTTCTGTGTACTGCTGTGAATCCAATTTGATAACACAGTTAAATGTGACTGCAGATTTTGAAGAACACTGCCAGCCCTATTATTTCTATTTCAGCAATGGCAATTAGCAATGGAGCAATAGACCTCTCCTGTTTGTGTGTTAGCTATATAACACAGTACGATGTGACTACAGATTTAGAACAAGACTGCCAGCACTATTATTTCTATTTCAGCAATGGCAATTAGCAATGGAGCAATGGAGCTCTCCTGTTTATGTGTTAGCTATATAACACAGAACGATGTGACTGCAGATTTAGAACAAGACTGCCAGCACTATTATTTCTATTTCAGCAATGACAATTAGCAATGGAGCAATGGAGCTCTCCTGTTTGTGTGTTAGCTATATAACACAGTACAATGTGACTGCAGATTTATAACAAGATTGCCAGCCCTATTATTTCTATTTTAGCAATGACAATTAGCAATGGAGCTCTCCTGTTTCTGTGTGAGCTATACCTCAGTAGAATGTCACTGGAGACTTTGAAGAACATTGCTACCTCTCCTCTTTCTTTTCTAGCTATGACACTGGCCAACTGCACTAGAGACTGCCAAGAACCTTGCTACCCCTTCTATGTCTCTCTGTGAAATGGCAATGGATCGCCGTGGAGGGCGGCACTTATAGAATCCAAAACTCTGAAGATTCGACTACATATCGCTAACGTTTTGCCTCGATTTCAATTCCGAGGGCACGCAAAAGTACCAAGCCTACTCGGATCTGCTAAGTTCGGGTGGACTCCGTTCTCGGAGAACCGATTCTGAGCATCTCTAGTAATTAGACACTGCAGTTGTACTCTGTTGTGCTAGGGTACAAAAGCAATTGCTATGAAAAATACATGCTATAATCCACATTTTGTGAGAAACGAGGGACAGACTGGTTAGGGTGTTATCAAACTCCTTTCATCACAATGGATGTGTAAAAAAAACCTTTATTTCATGTTCTCTGACATGATGGACATCCAGTTCCATACATTTCTTTCAGGATATAACTTAAGACTCTTTCTCTATCCTCCACCAGATAATATCTGCATAAAATAAACTATTGTATTGTATCATTATGTTCCTATATTGTTTAAGCTGGCAGACAAATAAAGGAAAGAAAAACTGTTAAGATGATAAAATACAAGGTGCAGTCTGCCACCTTTGACATCATCCTTCCCTAATCTCAGGCCTAAGTGGTAGCCCTAGAAATATGGGCCTGTGAGCATAAAAATCAATTTAATTAAAACATTTTTGTGACAAATGTAATAAAAACAAGTTAAAACATAAACAGGGCCATAGCAAGCAGTAATACATTTTCTTTTAAAAAAAAGTTATATTTTACTAAGTGGGAGGTCCAAAAGTGACAGTAGACAAGACTGCACAACATTATGCAGGTCAGATCAAAAGTATATTTAATATGTTCCTTTAGAGGACAGGTCACAGCAATTGCACAAAAAGAATGTGGCAAATCTGCATTTTTATGTGACCCATAATAGGGAAATCTAGTACATGGGCCCACTTAATTTTATTTTCTTGAAAGGGATTAATCATAAAAGAGTGCATTTTAAAAAAGCAATCTTTTTTCCTCTTTTATCGATCAGGTAGCCACCAAATTACCTTGGTCCATTTATTTTTACTTTCTAATTCTACAGTCTATGCAGGCTGCTTTTTTTCTATTCAACTACAAGTGGAGGGTGTAATATACACCCAAAGATGATGGCTGCATTGCCAATAGGCTAAGATGAAGAGGAAGACAACTAGGTTTGTGTGCAGAATTAAGGACGGCCTACCAGGGATTAAACTGTTTTTTTCCTAATTTATTAGCTTTAGAATTACCTTACTTATCCAAGAAACAGGTGGAGCACTAAATTAGGTTATTTTATGCCCAAAAACATTGATTTTTAAACAAAATTGCAAAACAAAACCAACCAAAACCAAAACACGCAAGGGTGGTTTGGCAAAACCAAAACACGACGGTAATCCAGATCCAAAACCAAAATCAAAACAAGGGGGGGGTCAGTGAGCATCTCTACGTACAATACATATGTGGAATATGAAATCTCAAAAGAATGCACAGAAAAAAATATATTAATCAGTTAATGTTACCTGTCAATAATATAGTCATTTATTATTAGAAATGAAAACTGTATACAAAAAAAATATATAACTTTTTTTTTCTCCGTTGAAAACCATTTATTAGGCTGTCCTTAATGTCTGCTGTACATAAAATGCATTTTTTTAGAGTTGCTCCTGATTGCAGACACATGTTATAGCATGCATACGATACTGATTCAGGTCTTAGACTAGCCCCTTAGCTGGTGCAAGAAATAAGGCAGAAAAACAAGAAACTTTCACACACCCAGAGCTTCATTCCGATGTGACTGCATTCGCTTGAGTTTGGCACGCCCACATTGTGCATTGAGTATGGGCACACACCCCTTTCCCGCCCCGATCACTCCCCGAAATCGTAGGCCATCGTAGCTGTCATTTGCGTTGGCATACGCAGCGGATTTGCTTTCATTGATGGCCGAGTGTCCTTGTTCTGGGCATGCACAGAAGGGAATTGCGTACGATACGCACAAAAAAACAGAAATACGTCCCTTAAAGACTCAGGCCCATCACGTGTATATTTAAAATTCCCCATGTTAAAATTTTATACGTAACATTTGTTTCTTTCCTTACTTTTTGATCACTTTGATTATGTTCTTTTAATAGTACTTCTAAGGTTCTTCATCTTAAAAGATGTAGCTAAATCATAGTATACAGAAAACACAGTAGTCTTTTGAGAACAGAACATTCAGTAATAACCATTCTCAACCCAGTGGGGAATCCTAATGCTTTTTGAAACACTCTGTCTATAACATATATGGTGTTCATGATCATATTTTTTCAAATTCTTTCCAGTAGATATACAGTACATCTAGTTACAGAATGAAATATGTAAACTTCAGAAAATTACAGCATGGAAAAAACTGTTATCCATTTGCATTATTATACATTAGAGTAACTTTCTGAATTTCCATTTCTTGTGCAAAAGAAACTATAAAAAAAAATGCAGCACAGTGGCATGACACAGTGCCACAGTGGACAGTATGCTGGCACAGTGGTTGGTATTGCTGTCTCACAACACTAGGGTCATGGATTTAATTCCAACACTCCAATTCCAGGACACTATCTGTGTGGAGTTTGCATATTTTTCCAGTGTTAGCATAGGTTTCTTCCCACACGCCAAAGACTTAGTGTTAGGCTAATAATTGGCTTCTATCGAAATTGCATATCCGTGTGGTAGACAATATAGATTGTAAATTCCCCTGGGGTTGGGATTGATGTGATTAAATGTTTTCTGTAAAGCACTACATGATATGTAGGTGTTATATATATATAACTGTTATATAATAGTGGAATGTTCCCTGTATAATGTACTTAATTAAAATTAAAAAGTATATTCATCCCTGCTTCCCTTCCCCAATAAAAAAGGTGAAATTTACCATGATATATCAAAGTAGTCAAAAATGATCTGTTTAATATACAGTATATAGCAATTGTTCTATGGTCATGAAGTATGGTATGCTCTGGTCATGAATGACTTAAAATTTGTAGCATATTAAAATATGAAAGTACAATGTATTTATATATATATATATATATATATATATATATATATATATATATATATATATATATATGATACATCCGTTATGTATTGAATGAAATAAAGATTGTCCAATGCGATCATTGTTGATAATTCTCCAATGCGATTTTTGTCTTGCACAAGAGGGTGTCAGAGGGTGCTGCAAAGGAATTGAACTGATAGCTTTTCGAGGGAAATGATATAATTTCAAGACGGATCTTATCAATCTTAAAATAGGAAGCACTGGTGGTAGTTGGAGGGTTTGAGGTGGAAGGGTTTAGAAGAGATTTAAATGCGTTAAAAAGGCATGTGGGGTTAGAAGTCGGAGCATAGATGAAAGATTGTAAGCATGTTTGTTTTGCAGTGTCCACAGCATTTCAATAGGAGTGGTAGATAACAGTATATGTGATGAAATCATTAGAGGTGCAAGATTTACTCCACTAACGTTCCACTTTACGAGAAAGTTTTTGTAGATTTTGTGTTACTTTAGTGTGCCACAGTTAAGAAAAAAATCTATGTGGCGTCAGGGCCGGATTAACCCTAGGGCTAACTGGGCTACAGCCCAGGGGCCTCGGGCATCCAGGGGGCCCTTGAAAGTGCTTAGCAGAAGTATTGATCGGTCGAGGGCGGGGGTGCCCCCGGAGCGATCAATGCTGCTGAGCACTTTCACTGCGATCCTTCCCTGGCGCACTGTAGTCTCCTTACTGAGGAGATCTCGTGAGTCTCACTCTCACGAGATCTCCTCAGTAAAGAGCGTACATCGCGCCGTGGAAGGACTGCAATGCAAGGAGAAGGAGGTAAGTGCCTTGGAGGCGGCTCGGCTCACCGGGGGAAGGGGGCAGCTCGGATCACGGGGGGAAGGGCCCAGGGGCCTCCATTCCCTTAATTCGGCTATGTGTGGCGTATAAGATTCGCTGGAGTCATTTGATCAAGGGCAGTTGCTATGGTTTGGTGAGAATGAGGAACTGCCAAATCAGGGGAGGCAAATTTAATAATTGGGAAGAGAAGGTGCTGAAGAGAGGTGGAAAACTGTTGTAAATCAACAGAGTTAATATTCCTGCTGGTATGAGGAAGCTTGGAAGTGTTTGATAGCAGGGAGGTTAAAGAACTGGGAGTGAGTGAGTAGCTATATGGTAATGATCCAAAGGGGGAAAGGAGTGTTAAGGAAATCAGTCACTAAGCATAGTCTAGAGTAAACAAGATCAAGACAGTGGCCATCCTGATGAGTAACAAATTCAATCCACTGGGAGAGGTCAAGTGAGGAAGTTAGAGAGAGTAGTTTTGAAGCAGCATTGGATTAGCAATAGGGATGTTGAAATCATCCATGATAATGGTGGGGATGTCAGAAGATAAGAAGTAAGAATTAAGGAAGCCATGCAGAGAAATGCTCAAGAAATTGTTGGTGTGGTCCAGGGGGGCTCTAGATCACAGCAACATGCATAGAGAATGGGTTAAAAATCCTAACAGTATGCACTTTAAAAGATGTGAATGTGAGTGATGGGACATTTGGTAGAACTGTGAATGCACACTATGGGGAGAGAAGTAGTCCAACCCCACCTACTTGTCTGCCTCCAGGTCTGGGGGTGTGGGTGAAATGGAGACCACCATGTGAAAGGACTGCAGGTGAGGCAGTGTCTGATTTTGTGAGCCATAATTCTGTTTTTGCCAGCAGTTTGATGTTGTTTGAGAGAAAGAGGTTGTGTATGGAGGTAAGTTTGTTAGAAACAGAGCGTGCATTCCAAAGGGCACATTCAAAGGACTTTGGAAGAGATGGGAGACTGGTGATGTGTTTAAGGTTTGCTGAATTTTGGTAGTGTTCAGGAATATATGGGTGGGAGAAGTGAGGGGGGCCTGGAATAGGTGATATATCACCTGCTAGTAGAAACAGGGAGGAAGAAATATAGCAAAGATGATTGTAAGATGTGTGTCCTTTAATTTTTTGGTGACAGGGTGAGGCTGTTACAGCTATTGAATTTAAATCGGACAAAAATTCATGAATGTTAACTAGAGGTGAGTGGAGTAATGAAGGGGCTATATGGACAAAAGTGTGTGTTGCAGGAAAGGTGAAGGATGATATAGTCCTTAAGATAATGCCCCGAAAGGAGAGTAAGAAAAAATGTTTGGCAAACATTGCTACCTTCTTCACCATTCCTCTTGTCTACCTAGATCATCAATCATTTGTTTTACCACTCCTGGTATGTCTATCCCGTTGCATATCTTCGTGTCATCTGTATAATGGCATACCTTCCCTTCAATGCCATTTGCAATGTGACCAATAAAGATATTAAAATGCACTGGACAAGTACAGATCCATGGTGTACTTCATTGGTAACCTCACCTTCCTGTGAATGCACTCCATGTACTACAAAACTCACTGTTTTCTATTCTGCATCCAATATTTTATCCATTCAACCCTCTTAGAATCCAATCCCAAGCTTTCAAGTTTATTTTACAGTCTGTGATGTGGGACAGTGTCAAAAGCCTTACTACAGTCTAATTAAGCTACATATAAGCTACTCTTTGATCTATTACTTTAGTCACCCAGTCAAAGTCCCTCCAGTAAATCCATGCTGTTTGGGGTCCTGTAAGCTGCTGGATTTGAAATATTCTACAACTCTTTATTTTAAGAGTGTTTCCATCAATTTCCCTACTACTGATGGAAGGCTCACTGGTCGGTAGTTGCGTGTTTTCTTGCTTGCTTCCACGTTTATGCAGTGGGACTACATTCACTCTTTTCCAGTCCTCTGGAATTACTCCTGTAGCTAGTGACTGGTTGAATAATTCTGTTAATGGTGTTTCCAGAAACCCTTTAAGTATCCTGGCCCGATTGATTTATCCACTTTCAGTTTTGAGAGTTCTGTTAGGACCTTCTTTTCTGAACATGTACTTGTATCTAACTCATTTTTATGAATTTACTTGAAACTTTACGGTAGCGTCTTCCCCTCTCTTTCTGTAGTAAATACCAAGCAAAAATAATTATTAAGATGATCTGCTATTACTTTGTCTCCCTTAGCAAGACTCTCACTCTATGGGCCTGATTCATTAAGGAAAGTTAAGGAAAAAATTGAGTAAGTTTCCCTACTTAAGTTTTCTGGACAAAACCATGATGCATTGCAAGAGGTGCAAATGAGTTAATTATTTTGCACATAAGGAAAATTCTGTCTATTTTTCATGTAGCACACAAATACTTGATAGCTTATTTGTACACTGAAATTTAAAGTTGATCTCGGACATGTCTTACCCCAAAAATAAATCTGCCATCACATTTTAAATTTACCTTCCCCTCCAATGCAACATAGTTTTGCCTTACTTACTTTTGCTTAACTTTCCTTAATGAATCAGGTCCTCAGTCTTTAGTCTTATTATTCTTCCTTTTGTTTTATCCTTTCAATTATATACCTATAATGTATGTACTCCTTTACCTAGTAAATGGGTTATTTTCTCTTATTATTCCTCCTTTTGTTTTTCTCCTTTCACGTATATACCAAAAATAAAAAAATTGCCCCCTTTACCGACTGACAGGAAAATTACTTTCTTATCCTCCTTCTGTCTAACAAGATACACCTCTTTGTCTTTTTTTATTCTAAGTCTGCATATTTTTCCTAAAAGCCATCTTTTTTTGCTTTCACAATACTTGCTACTTCTTTTGTAAACCAAACTGGCTTCCTTTTCCTTGTGCTTTTCTTAACCGTTTTGATACAAAGGTATGCTGCTATTAACATTGCACTTTTTAAATTTTCCCACCTCTTCTGCACTCCTTTCAAGTTCCTCCACTATTCCAAAAAATCAAGGTCAATAATATCAATTTTATATATTTTACGAAGCCCCCAGAAAGATCACAATAAAATTGCCACTTCTGGATTGGGGATACAGCTTTCACATGGATAGCTGCATTTTACAGATCATATAACAATATGGTGAAGCAGTCAGTAGCAGGTAGAGGAAAGAGCCCCCTAGTTTTTAGATCATACTATTGCAACCTGTTGCACTAAGGCTCAGAGTTACAGAACATATATCTATTATATTCACTGACTAAAATGTTAAATACCCTTTTATACAATATAAACTATGCCATGAATTATTCACCTTATTCCATATTTGGCCACAGCATTTTGCATTTGTGTGAGTTTCGACTGTAGGATCTGGCATCAATATTCCCAAGCCATACAACAACCACACCACATATCAGAATTTATTAATCCTCATCACCTTACTTATAGTCATAGGCGATTAAATACACTAAATACAATTTTACAAAACAGGGCTTCATGTAGAGTTGGTCGCAATATTAGTCTAAGGCGTAGATGGAAATTGCATCCCAAAAAAAGACACACCTAACACAGGTATGTTGAGTTGGATGCAGCTGAGCTGACTGTCATCGCTATCAGTTCATAACTTACGTGAATGATTGACCATCCGCAAGTTTGCTGTCTCCTGACAGGTGCAAATGCGTCTGAGTCTTAGTCTACATAAGCCATATTTGCTCTAACAAACCCTTACATGCCCCCAACTTCACCTGTTCCTCTTCATTATTTGTAAATAGCCGTAGGCAGTCGTAGGCACTACTGTAGATGTCTTAGGCTGCATACGTAAGTAGTGCTTTTTGAGCATGCACAGAAGTAAAAAAGCATATTATATGCTTAAAAGGCAGTTTATGTCCAACTTTACATGAGCCCTACAGTGTGGAACTGTTTTCCACAGAATGATAACTCTGGAAAACATCTTGTTACCCTGCAAATCTTGATTTGCAGGGTAACAAGATTAATTAGCTTAAATTTCGCAAACAAACAGAAAATGTTCCCAATAAATCTAATATCTTATTAAAAAGATTGTACACATATAGTTATAATTTAACTAAATTCAAGGATAGTAATATCCATTTTTATTCTTCAAGAGAACACAGAAACAGCATGCACCGTATAAGTAGAGATGGGCATATATTTAATTATATGGGAGACAGTGAGAAAAATAAATGACATGGCGAGGACTTGTTGACGAGAAATGATTTATTTACAGTAGGTCAATGCTTAGAATAATGTTAGAGCTGAAATGTCAACCTAAGTTAATGTAAATAGATCATCCTGTTATAAGGCAGACCTGTGACTGTCATTTTCATCTTTATTCAATACAGATGGCATTTAAAAAAGAAAATTATATTAAGCCTAGGAACTTTTTTATACATATAAAATCTTCATTGAAACCCCACAGCTGTCTGTCTGCTATAGGCATTGTTAGTTCTATTATTTTTTCAGCCCACTCTACCTCCCAACATCATACACAGAGATGTTATTCTCTCCTAGGATATATTTAATGATGGGGGAGAAATGTTTGGCTCATCTAAATGATTTCTGCTCAGCTAACCTAATTCCATTATCCGTTAGTCATGTTTACAGCGTACTGACAGCTAATAACTCAGGCGGAACTCTGTAACCATTTTTAATCTTACTCTTCATCCAAGTCAATGCTCAAAGTGCTTTGCTTCCTTGATTATTAAGGATCATGTGCACGTATCCTGTCAGCTTTCAGTTCATGGAATCTGAATAAGCCACAAGGTCAAATTTTTCAAACCAACTTCGCAGATTGACATATGATAATTACAAGTACCTATCAAAAACGATTTGAATTATCTGAGACGTTGCACCTCAGACATTAACATTTGCTCTTCAAGCTTATAAAGAAAAAAAACATTGAATGACATAATCTTTACTGTTAATGTAATAGCAATCCCTGAATGACAAAATGTTCTTTTCACTTGCTTTAAAGTGGTACAATTTTGATAACTATACTGAGATTGACTTGATGCATTTGCTTTTATGATACATGTATATATATATATATATATATATATATATATATATATATATATATATATATATATATATATATAAAATGAATCTGTTTAAAGTGTATTACACTTGCACATATTGAAGTAACAAAATTTTAAATTTCTGATCTATTTCCTTTGGGAAGGTATTTATTATTCAGGTTGCATTCCTTGATAGATTTGAATTTGATGGTGTTATTAGTTTGTGTCACTGGTGTATGCTATTGTCAGCTTTTATTTCTCTAACATGCACATGACAATAAGAGAAATGCGAATAAGGTTAAGCACAGCTAAGCAATGACATATAACAGATTCATGCTTGATGGTTATCACAGGATACATACACGTATAGCTTAAATAGGGATTCAAAGACTGATAAATAGAGAAACCCCAGTCCGGAGCTTAACATTTGTCCTTCCTGTAGGTCACCTGGGAAAATAATCCCTTAAATTGACCTCAGCATTTTTATATAATGATAAAATGATCATAAACTTAATTTATTGAAACCCTCATTTATTGGTACCAGATACCATAAAATTGCAATGACCACATTACAGAAAGAATGCATTTATAAAGCCTCACAATGATATATTTTGTATATTTGAATATGCTATCTCATTGTTTCAAATTCCATGTTTTAAAATGTACAAAGATATGATATGACATTTATACAAAATGCCTATCTGAAAACAAATTCACATATAACCTAACAATGGGACAATATTTTAGTGCTAAATAATATTTAGCTATGTAGTTTTAATCTAGAATTTTGAATTGTAGCCATTGAATGACAGGCATCCATTGTATAGACCAGGGTTTCCCAAACCCAGTCCTCAGGGCTCCCCAACAGTGCAGGTTTTCTGGATCACATGTGACGTAATTAGGACCACCTGTGGATCTGTTACAATGTGTCAGTCAGTAATGAATACACCTGTGCTCCAGCAAGGAGATATGAAAAACATGCATTGTTGGGGAGCCCTGAGGACTGGGTTTGGGAAACCCTGGTATAGACTATCGGTGATAAGAAGAATTGTTGAGTTCATAATTGTTTGGAGTGATGGATCAAAGTAAATAGTGTCTCAATAAACACTGCACTGCAAAGGCAAGGTAATACAGAACAATGTCATTTTCTTTTGTATTTCAAGTATATAAATGAAAGTTTCTATTTCTATAGGAGAGGCACACACATGTAGTTATTGTAATGGCATATCTAGCAGAAAGTGAAAATAGTAATAAGAAGTAAAACAGATATAGAAATAGACAATAAAATATATAAACTTAATGTGTGAGCCAGTTGTCTTCTGCCATCAAATTCTATCGTTTTTAGAAATTGGATGAGCCTTTTGCATTGTTGCTTCAGTTGATATATGTATGAAATTATTTATTATTACATCATTAAAACTATTATTGATTTTAACAAAGTACCAAAATTTCTCATATCACTGTAAAGTGTAAACCATGCAGGCATACAGGTAAGTATAATAATTATATCATTTTAACATTTACACTATGTTGCGACACAATAGAAATAAGAACTCGGCTCAAAATAGCTTAGGATTTAAAGGAAAATGAAGGGTACAAACAAACTATTGGAAGCTTGAACGCTGACATCCTGCAAATGTGTGTTGTAAAGCCGATCAAAGGACACATTTGTGGGAGAACATGGAAATGAGGGAAGAGCTGAGAGGGTTATGTAGGCTAAAACAGGAATTTTGAGTAGTATGCTTAGCATGATAAGCAGTTAGTGTGGAGGCTGCCAGAAAGGAATATTTACTTGAGGAGCAAGAGGAAAGGTTAATAAGTATGGCTGCAGAATTTCTAACTGATAAGAGTGAAGCCAATTTGTTCATCTGGAGACCACAGAGGAAGATGTTACAATAGGCAGGGGATATAATGAGAGATGTTTTAGTTGTAAAAATATTGAATCTAAAGGAAGTATCGAAGCTGAGGATGACAAATTGTTGTGAGAGCATAGTAGGAGGAGCAAATGAGAGGGCAAGGTTGAAATTATACTTCAAAACATAGAACTTTTGGGAGACGGAAATTGGAATGGTATATACTGTGATTATTATGTCAAGCAGGGAACGGATGTGAAGAAGGGGAAGATTACAAATTTGGTTTTAACCATAGTATGGTAAAATGAAAAACGTGAACATGGGGACAGATCAAAAACATACAGAACTATATCACATGCTAGTAAATGTGAGAGATTAGGAGTGGATAATAGATTTGAGTACCATCAGCATATGAAGGACACTGAAATCCAAAGTCAAGAACAATGCACTTTGGTACACCAACAGATAGGACAATGTGAGCAGGTAGATCAGACAATAGAAGCACTAATAGTCCCATCAGAGAGACATGAGATCAAAGATAAAGGGCCTGATTCATTAAGGATCTTAACTTGAGAAACTTCTTATTTCAGTCTCCTGGACAAAACCATGTTACAATGCAAGGGGTGCAAATTAGTATTCTGTTTTGCACATAAGTTAAATACTGACTGTTTTTTCATGTAGCACACAAATATTAACTTTAAATGTTAGTGTACAAATAAGCTATCAAGTATTTTTGTGCTACATGAAAAAACAGTCAGTACTTAACTTATGTGCAAAACAGAATACTAATTTGCACCCCTTGCATTGTAACATGGTTTTGTCCAGGAGACTGAAATAAGAAGTTTCTCAAGTTAAGATCCTTAATGAATTAGGCCCAAAGAGTCTAAATGAAAACCTTAGACCCACCATCCTGGATTTTCCCTGATAGGACAAAACCACCCTGAGCTACACTAAAAATGGTCAAATGATGCTCAGTCTATATATATATATATATATATATATATATATATATATATATATATATATATATATATATATATATATATATAATGTGTGTGTGTGTGTAGGGACCATGATAAATACAAAGGATCATGGGTATTACAGGGAAGAAACACATATTTAAAATGGAAAGCCCCTCTGAAATGTGTGGAATAAATGAAAAGTATTTGAAAAGTAAGATGGAAGGGATAAAACTAATGAAGGAGTGATATTAACATGATAGGATCAGGTACTTTTACGTTTTTTGCTCTTTTAACAATGCACATTTGACAGTGAGGGATGGAGGAGATCACAGACCAGGGCGATCTTCTATCATTACATGACATCTTCCTCTGAATATCCAGCATTCAGTACAGACTTCTGACAGACCACAGGTGGGGAATATTGTGTTGTCATCAATTTTTTATATGTCTTTTTGTTATCAGGTTTCAAATGTGAGACTAATGGAATGGTTTATGGTACACAAAGCATAGAATATATTATGTCAGCTTTTCCTTTTTCTTTCTCTTTTATGAGCAAAAAAATAATATTTAAAGACACATCACTCTGCGACATTTGGAAGGTTTCCCTGCAGGATTCTAAGACCAGGGGGTAAATTTATCAAGCTGCGGGTGTGAAAAAGTGGAGATGTTGCCTATAGCAACCAATCATATTCTAGCTGTCACTTTGTAGAATGTACTAAATAAATGATAACTAGAATCTGATTGGTATATTATTATTATTATTGGTATATTTACATTATTGGTATATTGATATATTTCTATTGGAAATATATACACTTTTTCAAACCCGAATCTTGATAAATTTACCCCCAGGAGTATTATCAGTGTAAATTATATGAAATGCTTGATAAACTTTGCAACTGGTGGGCGCAATCACAAAGGAGGTGTGCTGTTATGGACTCCTTTGACTTAGAAAATCACTGTTTTAATTTTTAGCACTGTGTGTTTTATTTTTGTTTCTATTATAATAAGATTACACTATTGCACTCTTATTTCTTTGTTTTACATATATCTCATATACATTGACGTGTCATAATTTAATTTTAACTTGGTAAAAAAATCTTCATTGACATCAACAATTATTGCAATTTGGTGTATTTTTCTACCCGGAAATACATACTTTTTATAAGTATCAAATGGGTATTTTAAATATATAATTAATTAAGCTATTTTTCAGAAGATATTTATTCCAGTAACGCTAAAACAATTTCTCTTATTTGATACTGACATGGATAAATTTGTGTATTCATTTAATTAATTCTGCTTCATATCGGCAGCTATAATATGTTTAATATGACCATATGGGATTTTTTACATAGATATGCACAACCAAGGCAGCCTCTAAGTTGTAACACTTGCAAAATACTGGGCTTCTACATTTAATCATGACACCCCTGCTAAAAGTGAACTTGCATACAATTCTTTGAAGTGCCCAGCCAATCACGATGATGAGTCTAATAAAAGTGGATTAAGCACATGCTATCTAGGCCACTTTAGGATCTGACAATACTAATATAAGATGCAAACAAATCAATTCAACAAATTTGCTATTTGACCCCAATTTGCACTGTGTAAATCCATTATCACATTAAACCTTCAAAAAGGTAAAAAAAAAATCATGCACAAATGGGACAGAAAAACAAAAGATCGAGAGACATTAAGTAGGCAAAGTGAAATGTAGGCAGACAATCAATGAGTTAGATTCACAAAGAATTCCTAAGTCACTGGGAGTGCTCATTTCCATCATAGACCATGGATTTGTGAAATGTACCTAGAAATGCACTGTATAGTAATGCTCTAATGACCACAACATGTCATGCATTTTCTACTTGTGGAGTAGCCGCTATAATTTTTGTATTATACATATTTATGTAATGATAAAATATCTTAGGGGACTGCCTAAGGCTGCTCTATTCTTGTTACAGGGAAAATACTGACTGCTTTAATTGAATTGATACATTTTAAAATGCATGTAATCAAATAGGCTGCAATTTCCAATTAAAAAGTCTCCCCCATGGCTGACATAATAAATATATATTTTACAGCAACATCATAAATTCAAATAGAATATGGGAAAAACATTCCACAGCATAGTATTTAACATACAGTACATGAAACAATTACCTGTACTGTGCCATCATCATATTAGTAATATTAGAATATTATTCAGTGCTTTACAATCTAAGAATGTCTATTTATTCACAGTCACTGCCCCAGTGGAAGTTACAAATTCTCATACACTAGGTGCAACTTTTAGTGAGCAGTCAATTCATTTCACTGTTTGTTTTGTGGAGAAACCCATGTGAACATACAAACTCACAAATGCACCTGCTGATATTGAACCCAAAACACTAGTGATAAGAGACAACAATGTTAATCACTGTACCATAATTGCATGCAACAGATAACAATTGTGATTTATTGATATAACTTAACATTGCACCTAATAAAAAAAAAATATTATTGTTCTCACAATTACGATTTTTTACTGAAATATAAACCTACAAATATAACCAATATTCCAAAATACTTTTTGTGTATCTTGAACCTTTAGGGGTATATTCAATTGACGGCGGAATCGCCGAAAACCCAGCGCTCAAAAAATATTACCGTTAATATGGTAATATCTCGCTGGATTTCAGCTCGCAGCTCCCTGAGCTGCGAGCTGAAATCCAGTGAGTAAATTACCGTATTAACGGTATTTACACGGTAATAGTTTTTGAGCACGGGCTTTGCGGCGATTCCGCCGTCAATTGAATACCCCCCTTATAGTGTAATTAATATAGTTCGTAACAAATCATTGAAACTGTATTTTAGCAGGTGTTTTTCAAAGTCATGTACGGGAAAGAGAGGTGAATATGGAGTCCCTATTTTTAGAAAGCTCAAAAAACCAGACAGAAAAGAAAAAAGTTAATAATTACTGCTACTCAATAATAATGTCAAACACATAGACACGATTATCAGATGCTTGCCTCACAACATTCATAATGGAAAAATTGGGAAGAAATTGCCTACTCTCCTGATTCGCCAGCTATTACCTGGATTGACCAACCACACACCCATTTTACCCAGCCGATACTCAATAGGTAAGCAATGCCCTGTGTGGCCACCAATAATTGGGAATATCCCAATAATATCTGGACCAATATGGGGTATGAGACTGCTTCATCCAACAGTCACTGTAAGAGATGTCGCTATAATAACAGGAATTACACCTGGAAGAAAGTCCAGTGTTATTTTTAAAAATATTTTTGGAAATTGAAAGCATGGTACCCCAATGCTGGAAAATACAGGGTAACAAAATATATATGTAACCTCAAGTTTCAGGCACTTTGGATACAAGTCCCTATAGTTGCAATTTTATTTATAAAAAAAAGAAAGAAATACAGACCTGGGTCACTAGTGCTGGTATTGTTCATGCAACTCAAACCGTACATTGATTTTTATACTCATTGCAAACTGTTCCTGCATACACATGAAAATGCTTCTACTGCTGCTGGTACTACTACTACTACTACTACTACAATTACAACTACTACTACTACTACTACTACAGCTACTACTACTACTGCTACAACTACAACTACAACTACCACCCAGGGTGGATTAGGAACTTAAAGGGGGACTGGAAAAATTCTGCAAGTGTCCTCATATAGGTGGGATCAAACAAACTGTGGGTGGGACCAACACAAAAGTAGACGTGGTTAACTCAATTATCCGTAACCACATCGGTCATCAGTAGCAGGCGAGGCTAATGCAACATGCAGCGGTAGGTGGAGTCACAAGTAAACAGACACAAAGAAATGCTATAAAGTATTGTGCTACACCCCAAGTATTTAATGGGAGGAATTAAATTCCCCCCGGAACAACGCAGCGTTAAGCATATTACCATTAATACAGTAAATTTAACCTGGATATCTGACCGTGAGCAAAAACTAGTGTTAAAGATTACCGTACTAATGGTAATTATGCATAGTATTATCGTAATAATGTTAATAGTGCGCAGACCGCTTTACTTTGACAGCAACGTGGCCAATCGAATTCCCTTCAATGAATGTAAAGAACTGAAGACTGGGATGCAAGAGGAGTGTTACTACATTCTGTAAACAAAATTACATTTGACACCGCACAGGCAGGTCATGCCAGCCTCCTATCTCATTCACTTCTGAGATCCCTCTCCCCTTCCTATACTCCCCCATCAAGCATTGAATACTGACTTGAATCTGCTTCTCACGTGTACGAGTATGTGGTAGGTAAAATATATCGTAATCTACACAGGGACTGTATAAATGAATAAAATACTGGTGTTCCACACAGATGTACAACATATTCATAATATACAGTCAAGTCCATAAATATTGGGACATCGACAAAATTCTCATATTTTGGGCTCTATACACCACCACAATGGATTTGAAATGAAACAAACAAGATGAGCTTTAACTGCAGACTTTCAGCTTTAATTTGAGGGTATTTACATTTAAATCAGGTGAACGGTGTAGGAATTACAACGGTTTCTATATGTGCCTCCCAATTTTTAAGGGACCAAAAGTAATGGGATAACTGACTCAAAAGCCATTTCATGGACATGTGTGGGCTCTTCCCTTGTTATTTCATCATCAATTAAGCAGGTAAAAGGTCTGGAGTTGATTCTAGGTGTGACATTTGCATTTGGAATCTGTTGCTGTCGACTCTCAATATGAGATCCAAAGAGCTATCACTATCAGTGAAGCAAGCTATCATTAGGCTGAAAAATCAAAACAAACCCATCAGAGAGATAGCAAAACATTAGGTGTGGTCAAATCAACTGTTTGGAACATTCTTAAAAAGAATGAACGCACCGGAGAGCTCAGCAACACCAAAAGACCCGGAAGACCACAGAAAACAACTGTGGCGGATGACAGAAGAATTTTTTCCCTGGTGAAGAAAAACCCCTTCACAACAGTTGGCCAAATCAAGAACACTCTCCAGGAGGTAGGTGTATATGTGTCAAAGTCAACAATAAAGAGAAGACTTCACAAGAGTGAATATAGAAGGTTCACCACAAGATGTAAACCATTTGTGAGCCACAAAAACAGGAAGACCAGATTAGAGTTTGGCAAACAACATCTAAAAAAGCCATTACAGTTCTGGAACAACATCCTATGGACAGATGAGACAAAAATCAACTTGTTCCAGAGTGATGGGAAGAGAAGAGTATAGAGAAGGAAAGGAACTGCTCATGATCCAAAACATACCACCTCATCAGTGAAGCATGGTGGTGGTAGTGTCATGGCGTGGGCATGTATGGCTGCCAATGGAACTGGTTCCCCTTGTATTTATTGATGATGTGACTGCTGACAAAGCAGTAGGATGAATTCTGAAGTGTTTTGGGCAATATTATCTGCTCATATTCAGTCAAATACTTCAGAACTCATTGGACGGTGCATCACAGTGCAGATGGACAATGACCTGCTTTAAAGTCACCAGGTAGAGAAATTAAGAAAGATGCCAGTGCTAGAATAATGCAAGGACAGCAGCACTGTCAGGTGTAAGAGTACCACTGTTCTGCAGTGGAATCAAATTATAAACATGTAACATGGTGTCATAACAAGAATAAAAACCTTAAATACTACCAAATAATGAGGATGAAATACAATTTTGGATGTTAGAAGACACAGGAAGATGACATGGTAGACTGGCAAGCCGAACGGTTCCACAAGGAAATTCAGTTGCCAATGATTATCTGATATTAGCTCAGTACTCTCTCAGAGTATTCAGATCAGGTCACTTACCCATAGGAGTGGGCAGAACCCTTCATTAGAATGTGCACCCTAGGAAACCAAGTGAGGAATACCCTGTGCCACAGTTCACCACTGCCGGTACGGCATGTATGGCAATGTCTAGGGGGAGAGTGCCGAATAGGGCCCCCATTTCATATAACGCCAATCAATAATGCCTCCAGTTCATTTAACGCTAAACACCAAACAATAGTGCCCCAAAATCAATCACATTGCCCCAAACAAGTGCCCCCAGATCATATTATGCCAAACAACAGTGTACCAAAATCATCTTTTGCCAAACAATAGTGCCCCAGATCAGATTATGCTAAACAATAGTGCCCCAGATCAGATTATGCCAAACAATGGTTCCCCAAATCATATTATGCCAAACAATAGTGCCCCAGATCAGATTATGCGAAACAGTAGTTTCCCCAGATCAGAGTATGCCAAACAATAGTGCTCCAGATCAGATTATGCAAACAATAGTGCCCCAGATCAGATTATGCTAAACAATAGTACCACCAGATCAGATTAGGCCAAATAGTGGCCCCAGATAATATTATGCCACACAGTAGTGCCCCCAGATCATATTATGCCACAGAGTAGTGCCCCCAGAGCATATTATGGTAAACAATAGTGGCCCCAGATAATATTATGCCAAGTAGAGGCCCCAGATAATATTATGCCAAACAATAGTGCCCCAGATCATATTATACCAAAGAGTAGCTTTAGATAATATTATGCCAAGTAGTGGCTCCAGATAATAATATGCCAAACAATAGTGCCCCAGATCATTATATTCGAAATAGTTGCCCCAGATAATATTATTCCAAGTAGTGACCCCAGATAATATGCCAAATAGTGTCCCCAGATGATATGTCACACAGTAGTGCCCCCAGATGATAATATGCCACACATTAGTGCCCCTAGATGAATATATGTCACACAGTATTGCCCCAAAATATTATGCCACACAGTAGTGCCCCAATTCAAATTTTGACACACACTAAAAACACTAACAAAAGCTCAGTAGTCCTATATGTGAGTCAACTCACCTCTCACACTGATGCTGTCCCTGCCCATTGGTTAATGGAAGGGCTGTGAGCACACCTATCTGAGCTCCAGGACCTGCGTTATGTAGGGTATCTCCCTCCTGTGTGTGGTGACCCTGCAAGCTTCAACACACCCAAGTGAAAGGCAGTCTAACAATTTACTTCCAGGACTGCTTCACTGTCGGCCGGCGGGGCGCCCCTTTGGGGTGAGATTAAAGAAAAAAAAATGAAAGAAAAAACGAATGCATGAAAAGATCAAATAGCAGGCCCCTGACTACTAATACTGCTGCTGCTGCTGCTGCTACTGCTACTGGTATTACTGCTACTACTACTACTAAAACTACTACTGGTAATAAAACTACTGCTGGTACTACTAAATATAGTTTTAGACACCCTGGGTATAAGTCCCTATAGTTGCAATTTTATTTATTAAATAACAAAAAGGAATTACAGACCTGAGTCACCAGTGCTGGTACTGTTCATGCCACTCAAACCTTACATTGCTTTTTATACTCATTGCAAACTGGTAACGAGCACACATGAAGATGTTGGTACTGCTGCTGCTTCTGCTGCTACTGGTACAACTACTGGTACTGGTACTATTACTGCTGTTACTGATACCACAACTGATACTCCTGCTACTACAATATTCTTACAATATTACCTTTCACATATGTTACATTAGAGATTAGCAACATTTTTTCATCTGTTCCACAAAATTTTCACCTTGTTCCGCATTTAGAAACAAAATGTGCTTGTTTTAATTGCAAATCTTGGCATTAAGTGTCCCTCATCCTGCCCGAAACACACAGTAAAATGAATTGACCGTCATTGTCCTCAGCTCTATACATAGGCTACAAATAACCTAAAATTTCAATATAGAAATATATAAATACACTGAAGAATAGCCATTCTGCTGAACCACAAATCAAAAGCGGAATTCAAAGATTGCATAAGTGGAATTTCTCACCTCTTCACAGCAGCCCGTTCTCAAGCAAAAGTCAATGTGGGAAATATTTTGCCAGAATTTTGTTCATCTCTGCTCAGTAGCATTTTTACCATAAGTGACTAATCCACTAATTACCCACTAATGATTGCAAGTTGATCACTACCACCAAAATATCTTATATCATATCCACTAATGATTACAAGTTGGCTCCTGACTCCAATTTATCTTATATTGTTAGCAGTTTCACCTTGCAAGTAATTCATCATCAGCTCTTTTATTTATGCTATACTCTGTACTGCTATTGTGTTACTATAACTACTGCAGCTTCCACTGGCGAAAGATCCAAACCTAGCTCTATAGCTTTACAGTTTAAACTCTTTTACAGTTTAAAATCAGCAGTCACAGGTTAGCAGATTTAGTCATGTTCAGCAGTGTAGAGGTTAACTGATTTATTCAGACTTTAGTAGAACAGAGGCTAACATCACTAGTCACATTTTAGCTATACAGAGGTTAGTGGCATTAATCATGCCTCAGCTGTGCAGAGGATATCAAACCTTAGGCAATGGTGTCAAATCATCAACCACATTTAACAGGCCATTTCAGGTCGCAGAATAACAGAGCTAAAAATCTCTTGGAATTTTAGCACATTTAACCACTTAAGTGAGAAAGGTTTGAAAAAGATACCTCACAAATAGGGCCAGTACTTACATCAGTTTAGACATAATTCCTGTGAATACATTTTTGTATGTGCACGCTTCTGTGTATATGTGTAAAGACAAACTCAGCCTTCAATTTATATCTATTGAACATACTTGACAACTCCCGGATTCCGGGAGAGGGGGTGTGCCTGGAGGGCGGGAGGAGGCGGGGCGAGGCAAATCGCGTCATTTTGGCCCCGCCCCCGTGAAACTGTAATTTGCATCGCTGGGGGCGGGACCAAAATGACGCGATTGGCCTCGGCCTGCCCCCTCCTGCCCTCCAAAATGGCGTGATTCACCGAGAATCGCGTGACGCGATTCTCGGTGATATCCGGGATCCGGGAGAAATGCCAGCTCGCCCGGGAGCCCGGGAGATTGACCCGAATTTCAGGAGTCACCCGGACTTTCCGGGAGAGTTGGCAAGTATGCTATTGAATTGAAAACTGTCTGCTGTAAGTAACAAAAAGAGTTCTCAGATTTCTTTGACAAACCTACAAACATGCACATTTGAATGCCTTTGTTTAGTTGCACGCATCTCACAATGTGTCTAGCTATACATCAATAGAATTTGCACCAGGTTTACACCAACAAATGTTTATACTTATGCAGCATGGTAGTGTAGAGAAAGCATAGAGATGTGGCGTTAATAGTAAATGTGAAAGTCACTTTATCCTATTTATACACATTATGATAATGTAATAATGTGTCATCTACACAAGAGAGAATATTGTTATTATTAAATGTTAAAGTCAAAGTAAATTCAATTAAATTAAGTGAAATTAAATATAAGTATCTGTAATTTTTCCCTTTAAAATCAAATGGGAATTTCTTTACTGCCGCAGTCCAAATGGAAATATGAATTAAATAATGTGAATAGACGTCCGTAGCTTCATATAACATAGCAGTCACACTAATGTATTAAGTATTATCAGCTAGAGAGGTCAATCCACAATCAGAAGTGGCTAAATAGAGCTGCTGGTTGTCATCTTCATCATTGCATATCATTGCAGTAGCCCTCCAGCACCTGCAACATATATGGCTCCTGCCAAGTGTATATGCAGGGCCTGATCAACCACTAGGCTGACTAGGCTGCAGCCTGGGGTGCTGGGTCAAGGGGGGCGCGGCGGTGCGGGTATTTTTTCTTCATTCATTTTATTTTTTATTCATTTTTTTCTTCATTAATTTTTTTTTTCGGGGTCAGGGAGGGGGGTGGAGGTGGCGATGATCAAAAGCATTGGTGGTTAGTGGTCAGCAACAGGCAGCCAATCACTAGGCTGCCTGTTGCTGTGCAGCAGACAGGAATCAGGAAGTCTTCACTTCCTGTCTGCTGATGCGAGGAGCGACGCTGGCCAGCACAACTCAACTACAGGTAAGTGAAGGGGGGACTACCATGTATATCTATAGGGATGGAAGGGGGGCTGCAATATATATATCTATAGGGATGGAGGGAGGACTGCCATGTATATCTATAGGGAGGGAAAGGGGGGGACTGCCATGCATATCTATAGGGATGGAAAGGGGGGGACAGCCATGCATATCTAAATGGAGGGAAAGGGGGGGACTGCCATGCATATCTATAGGGAGGGAGAGAGGGGACTGTCATGCATATTTATAGGAAGGGAAAGGGGGGGCTGCCATGCATATCTATAGAGATGGAGGGGGGCGGAACTGCCATGTATATCTATAGGGATGGATGGGGGGGGACTGCCATGTATATCTATAGGGAGGGAGAGGGTTGGACTGCCATGTATATCTATAGGGTTGGAGTGGGGGGACTGCCATGCATATGTATAGGAAGGGAAAGGGGGGGACTGCCATGCATATCTATAGGGAGGGAGAGGGTTGGACTGCCATGCATATGTATAGAGAGGGAGATGGGGGACGATTGCCATACATATCTATAGGGTGGGAGATGGGGGACTGTCATACAAATCTATAGGGTGGGAGGGGGGGGCTGCCATGAAAATCTATAGGGAGAGAGAGAGGTTTATATGTGTGAAGGAGGGCAGAGGAGGGGGGCTGATATATGTGACTGGGGGAGTTTTGATGTGACGGTGGGGGATAGCTACAGAGTAGAGGTAAGGAAAATAGCTGCAAGGGGAATGGATGCAGGGTGGGAGGTAAGGAAAATGGCTGCAGGGGGGGTTAAAGAAAATGGCTGCAGCAGGGGTTAAGGAGAATGGCTGCGGGGGGGGGTGGTTAAGGAAAATTGCTGCAGGTGGTATTTAAAAAATAGAGCAGTTTTGGGGGCATAATCTCATGATTGTGTGGCGGTTATATGGATGCTCTCTGTGATCTCAGCAATCACTAGAATACTAAATATTAGTGAGATGGGGCTGGTAGATTTTTGTATTTGATTGACCACAAATATTCAGATATTGCTTATTTATGCCTGTACAATGGGGTACTTTTAGCTGGCCATAATGGAGTGTTTTGTTTTAACTAAAGGGCCTAATCATTCAGGGTTTGTTAACATTTTGCATTATAACCAATTTTTGCATTTTCAAAACAGGATGTCAACTTTCCAGAAGCCAGCGAGAGGATAACAAAGCTGCAAGAGAGAAGAGCAAGAACAGGTAAGAGACAATGGCAAAATCTGTCTAAATTTGAAAGCTGGAGAATACACCTGAACATTCATATTCTGGAGTGTTCCTATACACTTATATATTCGGGGTGGGTGGGGGGAGCGCGCTGTGGACGTATTAGCCTAGGGCGGGCAGAACCCTTAATCAGGCCCTGTGTATATGCATCTGTATCCATGTCTACATCAGACGCAATTGTGTGAACACACTCTTACTATATTCAACCAACACTCTCCAGTCATGAGGAGTCGTTAGTGTAAAAGGCGACAAAATCTGTTTATGTACATATGAGTACGCAATTGTGGTTTGCATGAGCAGCATGGAAATGCATATTTCATGCAGGTAAAACAGACACAGACATGAGTTCAACTGTTCATGAGCACTTATATGCAGGGCCGCCGTCAGAAATCATGGGGCCCAGTATGCCCCCCCCCGATGAGCGCCCCCCCCCATGAGCAACAGCGCAACACAAACTTACCTGGGGGCCCGCTGTCTTGCAGTTCGCTGGTCTCCGCTACTCTGCGCTGATGTTTTCAGCCTGGCTGACACCGTGACAGCCAGGCACCAGCGGACTGCAAGACAGCGGGCCCCCAGGTAAGTTTGTGTTGCGCTGTTATACCGGGCCCCTTGGTGAGCCCGGGCCCGGTAGAACAGTACCCCCTGTACCCCCCTGATGGCGGTCCTGCTTGTATGGTTAGAGTGCAACACAGTACAGCTCCTAAACATTATGTACATGAGTCATTAAGGAGAGTAAAGCATAAAAATTTAGTAATTTTGTACCTTGGCAAAACCATGTTGCATTGGAGGAGGAGGTCAATTTAAAATGTGGGGACAGATTTATAGTTCAGGTAGGGAATGTCCTAGATAAACTTTACATTTCAGTGTAAAAATAAATTGAGGAAATATTTGTGTGCTACATGAAAAAGCAGCCAGTATTTAACTTATGTGCAAAATAAAATTACTAATTTGCACCCCTTGCATTGTAACATGGTTTTGTCCAGGAGAAAACTTTTTTTTTTTTTGCCTTACTTTCCTTAATGTAACAGGCCCGTAGAGTTTATATGTAAAATCTTCATGAATAAATCCATCATAAGAACAATCTGGCCCAGCATACCGGTGTAAATATGCTATTTTTAAAACTTTATTTGAGTGTAAATTTCCACTCATTCTGTGGATATCTCTGCATCAGGTCCATTATGTGAACTAATGAACAATATTATTATTGCTATTATCTTTTATTTATAAAGTGCTGATATATTACACAGAGGTGTGCATTACTCATGACACAAATTACACACAATAACATAAAACAGAAGGTAAAGATGGTCCTGCCCAAATTAATTCACAATTTAAGAGGTGTGAGGAACTGTTGAAACATCAGGTAGGATGTGAATCAGGCATAATCCAGAGATAAGAGGCATCACTGCATCGGGTCCAGACCGTCTAGAGGCCAAGTGTTCGCTCTACATGGACGATGTCATTGTCTTCTGCATTCGGTAACAGCACTCGTCCACACCTGTGAGAACTTCGACCGAGCTTCAGGGGCAAAGGTCAACTGTGGGAAGTCAGAGGCGATGCTCTTTGGGCAGTGGCACCTGTCATCCCCTGCTGCATTCCCCTTCACAATCAAGTCAGACTTCATAAAAATTCTTGGAGTTTGGTTTGGTGGAGAGGAGGCGGACCTGAAGTGTTGGGTAGAAAGACTGGCAACAGTCAGACAAAATATTGGCCTGTGGAGCCTCAGAGACCTTAACATCAAAAGGAAAGCACTGGTGTTGCACAACGAGATTCTTCCTGTTCTGCAGTACACGGCCCAAGCTTGGCCACCTCTTGCTGCCATCTGCAAGACCATCATGTGGACAGTCTTTCACTTCATCTGGCGCTCCAAAATGGACAGAATGAAGCAGTCGGTTATGTACAAGAAGCCCCTCAAAGGTGGGAAAGGGATCCCGGATATCCCCACCATGCTGTGAGCCTTCTTCTTTTTTAACTGCATCTGCAGAACTCTTTTTGAAAAGAACATTTGCTCTGCTGGGAAGTGCATGTCTTGCTTTTTCCTCCTGCTTCTTTGGAGGACCCTTGGTTGGGACAAGTGGGACAGCTCCTTCCCTTACAACTGGACTACAACTTGGTTCTACCTGGATGTTGGACAATTTGTGAGGGAGCATCATCTGGAGGGATTTAAACCAGACTTGTGGAAGTCAAAATCTATCCACAAGCTCATCAGAGCAAAAAAGACATTATGGAGTGTGTTCCAGGGCTCCCTGTTGCTACAGCAAAACAGGTGTGGGAGCATGTTGGCTCTAAGAGGCTGACTAACAGACATAAAGACATTGCATTGATGGCTATTCAGGTCTGCCTCTCAGGACATTCATGCACTCCTGGAACTTGTGCAGATATGTTCACTGCCCCTTTTGTATTAGCAGAAGGGAAACAGCACAGCATATTTTTTGGGACTGCCCCACTGCACAGGCGCTGTTGGATATCTTTAAACATGAACTTAAGGACAGTGTGCCCAGGACTTGCCTTTCATACAATTCCATATTTTATGGATTGTTTCCTGGAACCCACACCATTGAGGCAATTCAGGAGGGCTGGCGCCTTATGAACTGTTTTAAGGACGCTAAATGGCTTGCCAGTAATCGCCTCATTTTGAAGCGGGAGTAGATGACCATCTAGGACTGTCGCAGGCTGATCCACAGCCTGCTCAGAGACTATAACACCCTTGACAGTCCTGAGGAAGAGGAACATGATTGATTGTTGTCTCCCTCTTCTCCTTCTCCCCCTATGTGTGTTTTTTATCATTAAAACTAGAGATGGGCTGGCTCGGTTCCCCGAGAACCGAACCCACCCGAACTTTGGGTATCCGAGTACCGAGCCGAATCTAAATCGAGGCCGAACGTCATCGTGACGTCGTTAGATCTTGGGGCTCGGTTCTCGTGATACTTGAAGGTTATAAATACACGCCTCCACAGCAATCCATCGCCATTTGACAGAGGGAGAGAGCAGGGTGTAGTCACAGACTGATTAGAGCAGGGACAGAGAATACAATATTCTGATTCCAATTGTGCTAACAAAAATCGCTAGATTAGAGAGGAGGATAGAGGAGGTTGGTTTTTTTCTCGATATTTGGCACTCAAAGTGCTTTTTGGGTGTCCCCCATTATTTTGCCTAAATATTTCTGGCTGTCAAAATTACTATCTGTCAGCAGTATCTACCAAATAATTTTAGCACTCCCCAGTGCTTTTGGGGTGTCCCCAATAATTGTGCATAAATATTTCTGGCTGTCAAAATTACTATCTGTCAGCAGTATCTACCAAATAATTTTTAGCACTACAAGTGCTTTGGGCTTAGAATGGAATCAAAGCATTCCACATATGATCAGAATGAGCAACCAGGTTCTGTCACCAGTCCTGATGTTAGTGTTCCCAGTACGTCATCTGGCCAAGGCGATGTAAAACTAAACAGTGTTTCGAAATCAGTCTAATAAAACAAAAAAAAAAAAATATACTGTGTTGAAGCGAAAAAGAAGTGTTACTGAGCAAAAGATAAGTGCCGATAAAAAAAAAATTGCCAACATGCCATTCTATAAACGCAGTGGCAAAGAGAGAATGAGGCCTTCACCTTTGGCTATTAGCGGCAGATCCCAAAAAGTTACCGAGTCTACAATTGGTGCACAACTACTGTTACTTGTCAAAGCCGAGCTGCCATATAACAGTAAGACATTACAGGATAATGTTTGCTCTGATTCACAAATGACACCAATCCCTGTGGAGAATCCATCCAACAGTGGGATGTCTAATCGTGAGCATTCTGCTGATGTGTGCCTTAATAGCCCGAGTGTAGCCGGTGATACACAAATTGAGGATGCCACTTTGGAATTAGAAGAGGATGAGGGGGAGATTTGTGTAGGCGACAAGGGCGCTAATGAGGATGTTGATGAGGATGAGGTTGTTTGTGTAAGTCCTGCACCAGTGACAGCAGTTCTGGCACGTGACAAGAAAAAGGCCATTGTCATGCCTGGGCATAAAACAAAAAGATCCACTTCTTATGTGTGGAATTATTTCTACCCAAATCCAGACAACAATTGTATAGCCATTTGTGGTGTATGTCAAGCCACAGTCAGTCGAGGGAGGGACCTTACCATCTTGGAACCTCGTCTATGTTACGCCATTTAACGAGAGTTCATGGCAAAGTGTTGGGAAAAGCTGATAGTTCTTCCCAAAAAAATACAAGCACTCCATCATCAGCTAAGACCCTCCGCTCATCGACATCCCGACGGCTACAAAATACACCCACCACACCATCCTCATCAATATCCTCAGTAGCGCTCGGAGTTAGCCCGGCATCCCACTTATTAAGGTTAGATGACTCCTGCACTATTATTGATTCCTCTGAAGAAAGCTTTAGTCCCACTGCTGCTGCTGCTGTTGCTGCTGCTGGGGTTGAATCGTCATACCAGCGGCAGGTCAAGAAAATGAGCAGTCCTACATTTCAGCAACTAACTGTGAAACAATCATTTGCGAGGGGAAGCAAATATGACAGCAGTCACCCAGTCGCCAAGCGAATCACAGACGCCATGGCTGCAATGTTAGTGTTAGATCTGCGTCCAATCTCCACAATAAACGCAGCTGGTTTTTTAATTGAGGTTTTGTGTCCGCGTTACGGAATTCCATCGCGACACCATTCCTCCTGTAAAGCAATTCCACAACTATACCAAAAAGTGTATAAAAATGTAGAGATTGCACTGAAAAATGCCATTCTGCCCACTGTCCACATAACCACAGATGTGTGGACAAGTGGAAGTGGCCAAACCAAAGACTATGACTGTGACAGCCCACTGGGTTGGTCATTCACCTTCACCAGCAGGAACAGAAGCAGCATGTATACCACTACGTAACATTTGTCACAGGCAGGCCACTCTTTGTATCTCCGGCTTCACTAACAGGTATACAGCTGACAATTTGTTACGCAAACTGAGAGATGTGATTGATGCATGGCTTATACCACTTGGACTCTCCCCAGGGTATGTCATTTCTGATAACGCCAACAGTATAGTGTGAGCATTACAGCTGGGTGATTTCCAACACTTTCCCTGTTTTGCTCACACCATCAACTTGGTGGTGCAGAGCTTCCTACGAAATAACCCTGAGGTGCAGGAGATGCTTTCGGTGGCCCCTAAAATTTCAGGCCATTTCTGGCATTCAGCCACAGCATGTAGGAGATTACAGCAGCTCCAAAAGCAGTTTAACTTGCCCTGCCACCAACTTAAGCAAGAGGTGGTAACTAGGTGGAATTCCACCCTGTACATGCTTCAGAGGATGGAGGAACAGCGCAAAGCCATCAAAGCATATTGCACAAGCCATGACATTGGGAAAGGTGGGGGGATGTATTTCACTCTTGCACAGTGGGGAATCCTTTCAGTGCTGTGCAAGTTGCTGAAACCATTTGAAGTTGTGACATGTGAGGTCAGTGCAGACTCTACTATTGGAAAAGCAGCTTGAGAAAATGAAGGAGGATCTGAAAGCAAGCAATTCAGCAAAGTATGTTGGCCTTGTCGATCAAGTACTTCATTCGCTTCACAATGATCCTCGAGTTATTAAGATCTTGAACTCGCATCAGTACGTTTTGGCCACTGTGCTTGATCCAAGGTTTAAGACCTACATTGAGTCTTTACTTGTAAATGAGCGAGATGTGAACTTTTGCAAGGAGCTATTGCTCAGCAAGTTGGCCGCTGAACTGGGCCTCGGCTTGACGACGTGTCCTCCTTCACTTTCTCAAGCTGCTGCTGCTCGTAAAAAATTAAATTTCCCAAAAAGAAGCAGGGAAGACGCAGGGGGCAGACCAGAACAATTTAACATCTGGGCTGGGTTGAAGGATTTTTCAAAAAATTGTGTCACTTTGCCCATAACTCAATCCAATATGAGTATAAACATGCAAAGGATGGTGGAGGATTACTTTCAAGAGGTAGTTGATATGGAAATGTCAGACAGTCCCTTTCCTTACTGGGAAGAAAAGCAGGCCATTTGGAAACCCATGTTCAAACTTGCTTTGCAATACTTAAGCTGCCCACCCTCCAGTGTGTACTCTGAACGAGTGTTCAGCACAGCAGGGAACTTAGTCAGTGATCGCCGTAGAAGGTTACTTCCCAAAAATGTGGAGAAAATTATGTTTATAAAAATTAACTACATCTTCCACGAGGAAGGCCTTCACCATCCAAGCACTGACTGTTCTCTAATGGCGGATTCAATCGGTGATGAATTGATAGTCAGTGATGATGACGTACACACTGATGAGGGTGAGGATGAAGCTGAAGATGATGACGATAACATCTTTTTAAAACTTTTATGTAAGTGTAGGGTGCAATCTACCCCCAAAGAGGAAAGCGATTTGGGGCATTTCCATATCACGTACTGTCTTGAAAGGCTGCAGTTTGGGCAATTTCTCCTTAAGGGTAGGGTGTCATAGACAGAGTGACCCCAAACTGGATTTGTCCATTTCTCTTAATATTTTACAGTCTATAACGGCTGAATTTTTTTGTATTTTTGACAGTGGCGGGGGGCCTATAGAGCCAGAAACCAAACTGGCTTTGTCCATTTCAATTAATATTGTACAGTCTATAACGGCTGAATTTTTTGTTTTTTTCAACAAGTGGAGGGGGGCCTATAGAGACAGAAAGCAAACTGCCTTTTTCCATTTCTTTACATATTTAACTATAAGTGTAGGGTGTAATATACATTAAAAGACGACAGCTGCATTACCAATATGCATAGATGGAGAGAAAGACAATCTGTTTTGTGTGTACAATAAATGAAGGCCTTCCTACCAGGAATTAAACTGTTTTTTTTATAATTTATTAGCTTTACAATTAGATTACTTATCTATGAAACAGGTGGAGCACTAAATTGGGTTATTTTAGGCCCAAAAACATTGATTTTCCAACAAAATAGCAAAACAAAACCAAAGCCAAAACCAAAACACCCAATGGCGGTTTTGCAAAAACAAAAACAAAACCAAAACACGACGGTAATCCAGATCCAAAACTGAATACAAAACCAAAACACAGGGTTCAGTGACCATCTCTAATTAAAACCTTTGGCTTGTGCTTCCCCTCCCTTACCACCTCCAACCCGTTCCCCTTTGACTGCTTGAAGTTTTATTGAATATGTAGCCTTATTTATGCACCCATCCCATATTTGTGTCTGTCCTCAATAAAGCTGCGGGCTTGTGACTTTCCCACCTTACCCCTCTCACCTACCATCCCCTCACATCCATTGTTTTTTAGAAATGTTAGATCGTTTAAGTTTGCATGGTTAGTGCAGTACTCCATGTATAGTGTAGGATGTCATAGCTTGTACTTTATGATTTGTATTGTACTAAATGTATGAATGATTGCACTGTATTGTGTGTTTTTTGTACCTTTATACAAATAAAGCTACTTTTTCAATCAAAAAATAGGAATTGTTGCTGCTGGTTGGGAAAGTGTGTATGACTATTGTAGCAGCATTATCAGCCAGCAATAATAAAATTTTCATTGGTGACTGTTTGCATAAGGAGAGATAGCGTAAGGCAGAGACATGAAACATGAATCAGTCATCATAATACCTTTTAAAACAGTCTTAAAACAGTCATCTGCTCTCAACCATAAATGCAGAGGTGGAATTGTAATGGATGCAAGGAGTGTAACTGTTATGGGGCCTGGTAGAGGAAGGGGCCTGACCGCCTCCTCAGACTTCTGTGGTGCAAATTTTTTTTTACTTGTGAACTGTTTGGCTACCGTTTATGTGCATGTGTGCTGAGAGTGCTGTCCATAATTACACCCATCCAACAGTTTTTCTGCTCCCCGTGTAAGAAATTCATATACATGACAGTGTTTAAGGGTTTGTGATTAGAATGATAGTTGCCCTTATCCCATCTAATTATAAATTTGTCTCTGATAATTAGATTTTCAAGGTATTACAAGTACTGTATTTGTGCTTTGCAACTGAATTGTAAGTACATGTCCTTTTTATCTGTGCTATATTGTTGCTTATGATTGCCATTATATTTTTTTAATCAGTACTACACTTTTTATTTAATTATAGATTTGTCTCTGATAATTAGATTTTAAAGGTATTACAAGTACTGCATTTGTACTTTGAAACTGAATTGGAAGTACATGTCCTTTTTATATGTGCTATATTGTTGCTTATGATTACCATTATATATTTTTTAATCAGTACTACACTTATTATTACATTTTGGCCGGATGCTTTTTATTATTCCTGCTATACATAAGCTAGTGCCAGTGATAAATGTTCTTGTTAACAAAAATTTACATCATACTGGAAAATTGTATAGAGCGAAGATTAATTTTTTTTAAGTTGCGAAACTACACATATCAATAACCAACCTTATAATAAGTGACATGAATAAATATAATTATATACTTTTTCATTCATTTATTGGTAAAAGTTACATTTCTTTGTCAGAAAAAGTATGTGAACCTATGTTTTCAGTAACTGGTGGGACCATTTTGAACAACAATCAACATTGATCAACAATTTTAGTCTATACCTCCTTACAGAACTACTTCAACTCATGAATGTTGGTGTGCTTTTTGCAGGAACACTCCACTTTAGGTCATGCCACAAAATTTTGATTGGATTAAGGTCTGGGCCATTCTAAAATGCAAATTTTTGTCTGCTTCAACCATTTTAGTTCCATCAAGGACAGCAAGCCATTCTGGCCCTGTGGCAGCAAAACAGCCCCAAACCATAATACTGCCACCACCATGTATCACAATTGGAATGAGTTTCTTATGTTGGAAAGCAGTGTTTGTGATTCTACAGACATAGCATTTGTCATTTAAGCCAAAAAGTACTATGCTGGATTCATCCATCCAAAGAACATTTTTCTGTAGCCTTCTTGCTAATTCAGGTGGTCTTAGAAAGCTTTAAATGGGCAGCAATGTACTCCTAGGAGAGTAGTAGATCCCCCTATCCTATCCTTCCATGCACATTATTATTGTTGATTGTTTGCCTGATGGTAGACTCATAAACACTGACATTAGCCAGTGCAAGAGAAGCCTGCAGACACGTTGATCTTATCCTGCGATTCTTTGTGATGTCTTTGAATATTATATGCTTTGTCCTGGGGTGATATTTGCTGGAAAACCACTCCTGCCGAGAGGAACAATGGTGTTAACTTTTCTCTACTGCCTCAGACTTCACCATCCCAGTGTAACAAAGTCTTTGTAAATAATTTGGCAACCTTTTCCATGAATATTGATAACTTTTTCTTAGGTTCTCAGAAATCTCCTTTGATCAAGGCATAGCATGCCTACACAAAGCTGTTAGGAGAAGGCAAGTCTGTGTTAGTGAAGATTCAGGTATATGTTTTTTTATATAGGGCAAGGCCATTCAAATTCACACCTGACTGGTATCTCATTGATTGACACTTTTGGCTCTAATTATCCCCTTAACTGAAATGATAATCCCAGAGGTTCACATACTTTTTCCAACAAAGAAATTTAATGTTGTATTATTTTGATCAGTAAATCTATGAAAAAATATATACTTTCCTTTGTTATTTGATTTATTGAGTTCTCTATCTCTATCTGTGTTCCTGACTTAAGTAAAGATTTGAACACATCTAAGGTCACATTTAAGCAGAAATTCAGAAACTCCTGAATGAAATGACTTTATTTAACATAATATACCAATGCGATGAATATACTCTGCAGCTTAGGGAGGCCTCAGATACAGTACTATGTATGCATCTATCAAGTATAGATTCACTAGTATTAATTATTATGAAATTTTCTTATACCAGAGTTGATCAACGCTTTCTTCACAACCAAAGGAGTGCTACTGCTTTCAGGCTATGCAGCTTGTAGAGGTCCATCTGTTGATAACAAGGCCCCTCCGGTGGCATGTACAATCTTTCAATTTTCTTTGCTATTGTAAACAGGGGTATAACTATGTTACAGTAGTACAGTAGTATAACTATAACCAGTATCATTTGCCTTTTCAACCTCCATACTTTGCAGTTAGTCTTGATGTCCCAAATCTGTCCAGTACGCAGGCAATCTTACCACAATTGAATGACTGGGTTAACACACAAGGGGAATGGTGTGATGCGGGAAGGAACTGATTGAAGTGATGGTGTATATAGCTGTCACATGCCTGGAGCCTATCATGACAGGCTAACTGCTGCCCCATTTGGAGTGATTACGCATTTCAACAGTACAAGTGAAGTCTGTATGTGGATATCTCTGATCCATAACTGTAGGTGTGGCAGTGAAGATACAATAGGAACTAATATGGGAGAAAGAGCAAAGGTGTACAGTGGCAGTGGAAAACTGGAGAATTACTGAAATAATCATGGTAATGATGCCCAGTGTGAAGAAGGGGATCTTACCTGGAAACGGGATTTATGGTTGTCCATGATTTTAAAGCTATAGTAAATTACAAGTAGTAGCATAACGGTGCTTCAGGTTGGAAAGTGGGGAAGCATTAAAGTAATAATAGAAGATATGGTGGGGCCTTAAACATTTTGCCATGGGGCACAGTAATTTCTATATAAAATATGTCCCTGCCAATGTGTATTTGTATTTTCACCCTTGCGCAGTACAAATTACAAAAATTTGCTATATGTTCCATGAATGTCTAACTATGCCCCTTTATAACAGTCAAAAAAAAGACAGATTCAAATTATGTACAGTAGCATAGCAGTGAAGAAAAATAACATGGTTATGAAAAGAATATATTTGGCCCAATGATTTTTCCTGTTAAATAAACAGAGCAGTCACTTCATTTTAATTTCCGTTAAATCTGCTAATGATGTAAATATACTGTACATTAATTTCATAGACTTAATTTAACATTCCTAGTGCAACTTCTAATGTGAGTCTAATAAAACTTGTTAAGTATACCCTCTGTAAAATTTGTATTTATTTTTTTCCTAAATGAGAATACAACATAAGGACTTAGTTTAATGTGTTGAAACTTCATATTTTCCATATTTGCATTAAAAATATCCTCAAAACCAAGGATCATTGCATGCTACTGGATGATTAGTGATCTTTATTTCTCACAATCTCTGGACAATCGTGGGATGACTGAAACCTTTATTTGGATTTTAGAGTAAATATGTGTTTAAGTTTTCCCAGTGATATAAAGATGTGAATTAATCATGTTGCTTCCATCTTGTAATCTTCTATGGACATGGATATTCAGTGGCAGCAAAGAGCCTCATTCGAGAAGCAAATGGCAGTGGAATTGGGATAATTGGAGCTGTACAGCACTGATAGTTGTTTTTCTCCCAACAATAAAAAAGTAACTAATACCTATTAATGTTTGATAAAAGTAGGTAGTTCCTGGCTCTTCACCACCAGCCAATCACATGCCACTAGTGTGGGAATCAAATACTGCCTATCTACACACCTGGGCAACTACTTCTTTTCTCGTGCTCTGGAAGGGATCCAAGTAGGGCGGTTGCATCATCTCTGTCAAGAAACGAGTTGCTACTGTACTGAGAACTTTTTATTTATCACCCGTTTCTCACAGTTTGATGTACTTTTTAATCCTTGGCCCAGTCTAAGTATATACACCGGAGCATCAGTGTATTATGTGTATTATTATTTCATGTTATTAGGTACATTTTGCCCTTGCTATTACCTGTACTTTTTTGTATTTATTAGAAATAGAAAGAATAATGCCATATTGTGTGAAAATAACAGGACAGCAGAAGTCATTTTGGTTGTGTTAGCTAAGTAATTACCATTTGTCTCAAATGTCCATTGTCATGAGGTGTGGCTTAGATCTGGTTTGTAATCAGAACAAATGTCTGAGTGACTTGACATAGCTAGCTGGCAGCCCACATTAATTAGCTAAGTAATCTGAGAGGTAATTAGGTTAGAACTTCTAGATGATATGCAATGTGCCTCCCCGGTAATATACTGGCTGAAATAACATTGAGAAATGTATTAACATGTATCAATATAAATGTTATTGTATCAAAATGTATCACAGACTCAGATTGTGTAATGTGGCAGATACAATGTGTCAAATGTCTTGTCGTTTCATGCAAGCGTGAACTGTCATTCCTTGATGTTAAATAGTAATCCCTTGTTTAGTGTATTCAGCCAAATAGCTAATTGGGTCAAGCCATTCCATTGTATAATCAAAGCAACATAGAAAGTATGTTTATCAGTTAAAGTATCCACTGATAGACACCTGCTGTAAGCAGCGCCGGTGCTAGGGTTCACGTCGCCCTAGGCAAAATTTTGCGCCCCCCCCGCGAACACACTAAAAAAAAAAGGAGAGTTTACTTACCTTTTCTCTAGCTGATCCGCGCCTACTTCATGCAGAGGCGGAGTGATGCATTCTGGGAGGGGAGGGGGGCGCCGGGAAAGAACTTTATTCACACTGTCTGTCTGACAAACAGTGTGATACTTCACAGATGCCCCGCGGACACTGAAAAACAGTGGCGGCGCAACCCTCTCCTGAGCCAGTGACTAGATTAGAAAATCTAGTCAGCGGCGCCCTGCAGGTCCCGGCGCCCTAGGTAACTGCCTAAGGTTGCCTAATGGGAGCGCTGGGCCTGGCTGTAAGGGGGAGGAATGAGACATTTGACCTTATTGTATACAGCCACGAATATAAGGAGAGCAGAATGCCAAGAGTTGTATTCTAGCTTGGAGGATCCTGGTGTACACGACATCAGCGAAAAGGGCTCTGGGCCAGGCATTGTGGTGCCGCTGGTGGAAAACCTACTAGGACAGGGCCTGTGTGAGCCAGTAGCCGAGGCTGGGCGAAACCGTAACTGTCTAGCTAATCAATAGTGGAAATATTGTGGGAAGATAAGCCTTTGAAAGAGACTGAGATTATTATTTTGGAATGCTAACTGCAAGAGGCTGCTGGAGAATACATGCTACTATTTACCCTGTACCTTGTGAACGTCTGGTGGTGTTGTGCTGTCATAATAAAGCCTTATTTTGGATATATTCTGGTCTACTCAAGTGAGTAGACCAGAGGATCCCAGCTAAGGGTGGTATCCTCACAATCTTTTATGTTTCTTTTTTTTGCTTTTATTTCCAGCGAATAAGATGATTTTCCTGTAGCTTAAGATTTTTTCATATGGATTACAAATATGTGACTTTTTATCTTTGGATTACAAGAAGAACACTTTCCATTTGGATTGCAAGTACAGAACTTTCCCTTTGGGCTACAAGAAGAAAATCACCTAGTGATAAATTGGTGAGGATTTATGGATTTTTTTAGTTCAATTAAAAGTTTATAATTATACATTTATCTAAAATCATGTCTTTGTTTATTTATATTTTATAACTTTTCTAATATAATGGAACAGGGTCTTATGGATTCCTTACCATTATATTGGCACCCGCTGAAGGGGCAACATTACCCTGTTCATTATGCTACAAAAGTCTCAATATTCCTCGGTACCCTGGTACCTACACTATAGGGTTCTCCTCAGCACTTCTCAACATGGAGATAGTTGTATTTTGGAGGGGGCCATATTGTGCTATTGCTGTCCCCATAGAGGCTGCAGCCCTTCGCTGACCAGCATGGGCTGGTTTCTCCTATGAAAGGGAACTATACACTACTAATTTCAATTTTAGTAGTGTTAATACTGTTAATAGTGAGAAGCAATTCAGACAGTATAGCCTTGGGCTTGTTTCCACTGTAGCAGGAAGACCCCATACTTATTGGCCACCTGCTTGACTGGTAACGTGCCCAGGCTGTCTAGCATGGAGCTTATTGATAATTTTGCAGGGGGGAGCTACCCACTTTTATTAAATTTGAAGAGATTTATGCAGCAATACATTGTCTATAAAAATGAAGGGGAAAAGCTCTGTGTCACCTGATATCAAGATGCATTCACAAAGCCATGCAAACGCGTCTAACAAATATTAACTGTTGGTATACAGCATGTGTATCTCATATGTGCTAATACATAGTACTTATATGTGCATTTTACAGGCAGCTTACACTTTGCATCTTTTGTCATTGGGTGGCCTAAGGCAGTCTGGATGCAATCAGCACTGTGAATTTGTTTTATACATTGTTTTACATTTCTGGCAGCTGGAATAAAAATAGAAATGTGAGTAATATGTTCTTCCATATATACGAGATGTGCTTGCCTTCATTCTAGATTTTGAAGAAAGTGAGACTTCATTAGACCATTTTGATACAACATATCAGGGGGCAAATTATCGAAACTGTTATTTTTGTCACTGCCTATTTTGCCCTCCGAACCATTGGATTACCTACTTAACAGTTTGGAGGCTAATAAGCCAAATAACCGGCAATGTGCAATGGTGTCTTGTGGTTAAAAATCCCCTAAATCACATGCAGTTTAGGGAAGAATGCAAGTAGCTATGTGTATAATGTAAAATAAATAAATGTTACAAAGAAACCCTCCCTCCCCTTCTGTAACATTCCAATGCTATTCAGCATCAGGTCCTCTCCACTAGTAGCTGCACCTAGAGATGCCCTGCCCAATGTTAAGTAGTATTAGGTCCCAACTTGTACTCCTGCTCAATAGGTACCAGGGGAAGAGTAAAGAATGTTAACATCTCCTAAATAATACATTAAACAAGTCTAGTGCCCCATTACAAAATAAGGCTCTAATTGTGCCCTCATTAAATACTTTAATAACTTCTTAAATAAATATGTAATAGTGGCCTGTATCTTAAATAAATATGTAATGATGGCCCCATAACTTAAATAAATAAATAATGCTCCCATAAAAAATAATAAATAAAAATGATGGCCTTTGTAAACAAAACAAAAAATAATACTATTGCCCCCACACATAAGTAAAATAATTGTCCCTCCAATTTTTACTGTAGTTTAGTCATATTAATATATACTTATTCTGAACCTTTTTTTGCTTGATTCATCGTATTTCATATTGATTAAAAATAAGCACATTGACATCACGGACTGCTCCCGAGGAGCTCAAGGTGCAAAATGGGTTAATGTCTGGTAAGCCTATCTACTTAATAGCCAGCCAACCAATCAAGAGTGGTCTCTAATTTTTCACGCATGCCGTTTAAGCTATCTCACCTCCCACAAGCATCTCATTTTCTGGCAGGATTTTCAGCTATTTTTTCTGCAGTTTAACAAAGCACTACTTGATCAATTTAGAGCTTTGTATTCTTTTCTTTGAACAAATCAGGACGGTAATTTTAATATGGTGCTTCTTCTGTTGTTTTTTCAGAGATTTTCACTTTAGTAAATCTGAGAGATTGAAAACCACCAAAAAACACTGTAAAAATGGCAGTCGTGAGTGTGCACTCTGTTATGTTGTATTGTACCATATTGTGCTTCCACTAAATGATTTTCTGACTTTATAACAGCTATTAATTCACTAATTCAGTTTATACTTACACTACACTGTAGCAATACAGTAACTTGTGCCTTGTAATATTGAGGAAGTAACATCATGGCTCCCTTACAAATATTCCTGAGGCAGATTTGTACATTTATTTAAAATATATTTTACATTAGCTAACCTAAAAGACAATTGTCAGGAATGGTACAGTAACACCTGGAGCATATAGATAAATGGGATCAGCAGCATTGTGGCTCAAAATCATCAGCATTGTGTCAGGAACCTGATAGACAATTACTTTGAATACCATTATCATCATCAACATTTATATAGTGCCAGCAAATTCCTTAGCGCTTTACCAAAGAAAAACACTTTAAAATTTATATTTTCAATGTTAGATTAGCATCTCACATATCTGTGTTATTTTAAAATGATCTTTCCTTTGAACAATGAAACAATAATTATTTATCTGGAATGTATTCCATTTTTATAAGGCAATAGAAGAGATCACAGAAAGACAGCGAACTTGCTAATAGCTAAATGTGTCAGTCAAATTCAAAATGTTCAATTAACACCACACAAATCCATGCAGTAGTCATATTTGTAAACCCACAGTTAATGCCCTGCTGTAAATGAGTTTAGAAGATTAAATTAAGGTGCATTGAATTTAGGTTAAACACTGAATTTAAATTGAAAGAGCAAAGGGAATGAATTGACAGATTGATTAAAAGAGTTTACACATGCAAAATTGCTAAGTGTGCTAAATGCCTGACTTTTATTGCATTATAGCAAGATATCAATTCAACAAATTGCTACAAAACAGTGTGCATATGATTTCTTTGGATTGTGGATGATTATTCTAAAACAGGATATTAAAGAGATTATAATATTGCTCTCTCAATGCTTTTGATCACAGAAAGAAAAAACCTTTCAAAAGCATGTGTTAAAAAATATTTTTGAGTCTGTTGACCATTGTACAGATTGATACCAATGCAAAAGGTGTATTACAAATGTACAAACAGTAGGTGGCATACAATAAGAGGTATGTAGCACATTACAAAGCAATTGCATAAATTAGAGGTTACATAAAGTAGCTAAAAATGCACAAAAAATAAAAGCACATTTTCACTACTTAAAATCTTTACATTAAGAGTGCTTAATTTCCGGCAATTTTGAATAATAAAGCATCTGGATTAGAAGGATTAATGGAAATAAATACCTACAATTATTTTACTTCACATTGAGGTTTTTTTCTATTAAATCTACTAGATTCAAACATACATATTTGCCAATGCAACATTGTAGCAGTAACCTTTATTATTATTATTATTATTATTTATTATTATTATTATTATTAATGTTTATTTACATTTACAATATATAAGACAAAAGGGGTTTGATACATGAGGTTAAGTGAAGAGATATAAATTGCTGTAGATTTGTTGATGGCTTTGCATGTTAGTACAAGTATTTTATATTGGGTTCTGTTATAAACAGGCAAACCATCGTAGAGACTGACATAGCAGATTAGCAGTGGAATAGCAATTTGAAAGGAAAATCAATCTACACTGTGTGCAAAATAGACTATGAGTGAGAGTCTGATTCGGAGAAGGCCAGTAAGGATGATATTGTAATAGTCAATGCAGGAGATGATGAATGCACGATCAGTGTCAAATGCAGCAGATAGATCCAGGAGAATTAGAAGCAAGTAATGGCATTCAGATTTAGCAGTGATCAAATCATTGACACCTTTATTTAATGTATATGTGGAGTTTAGTGAATGAAAGCCTGACTGAAGAGGGTCCAATAGGTTTTGAGAGGAAAAAAAGTGTGTGAGGCAAGTGTAGGTAATTCTCTAAAGAAGCTTGGAGAGGCATGTGAGTTGAGAGATGAGACAGTAATTTATGAGAGAGCTTGGGTCCAAATTTAGTTTTTTCAGAGTAGGAGAGATCACTGCATTCTTGAATAATGACATAAAAATTCCACTAGAGAAGAGAGAATACATATTTTAGTTAAGTTTGGGAAGAGCCAAGGAGACAGGGATCAAATGATTTGTGATATAGGATCAAGAGGGCAGGTAGTGGAGTAGGAAGATAAGAATAGAGAAGATTTCCAATTCAGTTTGTGGGATCAAATGAAGAGAAGGTACCAGAGGGTCTAGAGAAGGAATTGTCCTAGTTGTTTCTGCAGGAAGACGATACCATTTCATGTCAAATCTTTTCAATCTTGTCTCTGAAGTAGGAAGCAAGATCCTGGGCACTGATAGTAGTCAGAAGGTTTGGGGAGAGAGGGTTGAGAAGATAGGTGAATGTATTACAAAGGAGTAAGAAGCCTGAGCAGAAATGAGAGATTGGAAGTATGTTTGTTTGGCAGCATCCAGAGCATGTTGATAGGAGTGAAAGATAGCAGTATATGTGAGGAAACTTACTAGTTTAGAATTTACAGCAATGCCTGGCATCTTATGTAGTCATATTGTTTTATTTGGTTGCTTTACAGAATGCACACTGCTATACTGTCTTGGAACCATTCCCCTTCCACTTCCTTTTTGTGTTACCATATTTGCAATTGGTAGCTTTGTACAATGGGCATTCAAACACTAGCGGATATATCCAGGTATCAGGTTGGGTACTGATAATAGCACAGGGGAGGCACAAATTTCTGAGATCACAGTAATATGAGAACAATACCGGCACAGTTTCAGTTTACTACTTCAAAATATGTGAGTCTATGCCATTTAGAAGAGTTTCAAATCTATCTGCATAATAAAATGTAACTTTTAGTAACAGTACCAGGTCTTCTTAGTGAAAAAAAAATAAATCACTGTTTAGTAGCTAGAGCAATGCTTACAATTTGGAACGAACAGGTGAACATACTTGGCAGGATTTAAAACAATTAATATAGACCTGTTGCTACTGGTCAGGAACATCTGTATCAGTTATTTATAACAGTCTATGCAGTCAGAACACTACACCTTCTCAAAAATGAATATTAGAAATGGACATCAGCTCAACAAAATCTAGGGTCTGAGATGGAAACAACATTATAAATATAAACACAAATCTGAAATTGAATCTAGTAATTATCATAGCAAAATATTTTCCATTTTAGCTACAAATGCTATTTTAGTTCATCATAAGTGACAACTTATTATTTATGTCTTGGTTACTCAGCAGAATAGATGAGCAGCATTTTTAAAACTGTTCTGCAAAATAATCCCCTTGTTACGCATTTGGCAGCAAAATTCTGCATGTTTCACTGGCGTAATTAAACCATGACTTATTATTTTTGTTATTAATTCAGTCCTACCCCAACCATATCAAACAGCAGAATGAATAATTGTTTTGCTGCAATTTTGCATATCTCTAATCAGTAACACTATTGGAACTAACACTGGTACAGTGGGTTTCACCAACAATTACAAAGTGGTTTGTTCTACCATTAGCAGATTCACAAAATAATTAATCATCAGCTCTTATTTAATGCCTGAAACATCTGATTATTCTCTATTATGCTGTACATTCCTTTAAGGTACTCTAAAGATTGTGCTGTTCTGCATATTAGAAGCAAATCAAAATTTAATAATAATAAAAAAAATGTAGTAGTATTAGTAATAGTAGTAGACAAGATATTCCAATTATGACATCCCTGCACTGTGACATGTCTGTGAGAAATGTTTCCTTAGCTGATCGCAATTGCGTTCTTTTAAATAGTTTGTTCGATTTCTACAGTATGCATTTATTTATTTTAAGTAGTCTCTTTCTCACACTTTACAGTATCATCTCCTATCTTACCCCTTTATATGTTGTATAACAAAGGTTACATTCACCGTAGAAGGGAAAACCAACTACTGTATGTGACTTAGGAGAGTTCAGTTCCCGGGATGAGGGTAACACTACAAATTCCATGCACTATTTAACTCTCATATTAAAGATATAACCGAGTATGCTTCCATTTTTCATTTGCTTTACAAATTGACTGGCTGGAAATATATTCTCTAGGAGCAGTTTGGATTCCTCTGTACTATAGTATGGCTGTACTTTATGTAACTAAGTGACATTTTCTCATGAAGTATTTCTTCCAGTTACAGAACTTTTAAATGTTTCTTTTATATAGTATACTTAATATTATGTATTGCCTTAGCAGCTTAATATTTTTGATCTGACATATAAAATTAGTTTGCTAGGAGGTGACAATAACGCAGCCTAAAGAAACTAAGATCCAGGTACAAGCTCAAGCCACTTTTATGAATCCTACAAAATAGCACCAGAAATAGGGGAAAATAAATCTGTATTGGAGGCACTCTCAATCCACACTAGTATTGTTTAAAAACAAAAAAACATTGTTAAAACCATATTTTTATTTTCATTAAAAAGTTTAATATGTGCCAAACTATTATTTCTCCCAAATACAAAATTTAACAATAAGGTGATCTACAGTAATCAAAAATAAATAAAATGTGTGAATGACTTCACCCCTTTGGTCCTCAATACCTAAATAGTGCATTATAATTTTATATTTGGATGACTTAGGTCAGGGTTGTCCAACACGCCTGTAAATGTGGCCCAGAGGGAGTTTTGGTTGTGGCAAGGGGGTAGCACTGTTAATGGTAAAAAAAAATCCTGCAAAAAAAAGAAAAAAAAATACTTACCTTGCGGTCACGCGGTCACGTCAGCTGGTACTCCGGCTCCCTCGCTTGTCTCCTCCTCCGTGCGGTGCTCGCAGTGAATGTCGGGCGTGATGTCATCACGCCCAACATCCATTGCGGAGCGCAGCACAGAGGAGTCACCCGCGCGAGAAGAACAATTAGCAGCACAGAATTGGAGAAAAGAAGAGAAGAGGACAGGAGAACAAGCCGATTAAAAGGTAAATTAAGGGGGATTTTTTTTATTATTTCAAGGGACGCTGACCAGTGAATAAAAGTCACCTGGTCCTGGAGAATCATGGACCTTATCTCCCTGCTACATACTTCTACTTGTAATACTAATGGGGCATTATATATTATTCTCTTTGGCCCATTTTTAGTTGTTATCCCTTAACTAAGATAGTGGTGTAATTAACAAAACAGGTCACAATTTGGGGTCACAGTGATGTATATGTCCGGTACCGCAGGCCTGGTCAGGGCACCCTGATATACAATGCCTGGCTTAAATGCACTTTATTGATATTGCATTGAAACAATACAAAAAGTGATTATAGTATAATAACTAGAGAGGATTTTTTGAACAGGGCGATTGAAAGGTAAGTATAGGGGGATTTGAAAAAAAAAGTGATATATATATATATATATATATATATATATATATATATCACTTTTTTCTCATTAATATATGTTAACTATGTTTTCTATGGTTTTTTGGATGATCAGCTATCGTTATTGTTAGTGTATCTTATGTGCGGCCCAAACCAACTCGTCGTCTTCCAATGTGGCCCAGGGAAGCTAAAAGGTTGGACACACCTGACTTAGGTGGTATAGTATCTCCCACCATTGATCACTTATATTATATTGTTCAATACATATCCTAATTTATATTCCACCTGAGTTTCTCCTATGTTACATAGGAATATATTTAAATATTATAATATTCCCTTGATGATTTGTATGCAGTATTTGCATAGTGTTTGCTTGCAGTATTTAAATAAAAGTAAGTGACTTGATTATTATAGAAATCCATTCATCACTGGTTATGATATTGTTATTTTTCACATATGAAGCTTATAATTTTTTTTACTTCAAAATAGTTGAAAAGTAAAAAGCTAGAATGGGTGGATATATGTCTTATTTTAGCTTACAATATAAAAGGATAAATAAATCTATATAAGTGTCTTTATTTCACTCCTACTTGTTGTGTCCCACCAAGCGGTAAAATAGTAAGTTCTTATTTGTTAATCAAAAACTATTACCACTATTCTTAAAAGTCCTTTGTGCCACTTATGAAACTTTTATAGTCCCTTCATGCTTTGATCCTTGCCAGTTTGACATATTATACTGCTTTGTTTGTGTGCAACGTTAAGCTTACTCTCCTTCCCTCTAATAGAAGTAAAGACCTTTATGGAACTTGTATTTATTTGTATGTTTCATAATCTGTATTACATAATGGAAAAATGTAACACATAGTTAATTTCCACTCCTTCAGGTCCAGCAGACCATCAGATATATTATTTTTGTTCCATAACTTACTACTCTTATAGTGATTTTATAATTGTTGTTGCTATCTGCAATTACCCTGCAATCCCCAGTAATACACTGTTTTATGAGCACATGCAAACGCTATACTTTTTTATTCAGATATATGTCAGATCATATGTTTAAGAGATATTGCACTCCCTCTCATTGAGGTCTGTGATGTGCATATCTTTTCATAATTTTATGTTGTGAATTTATTCATAATAGTTTTATATTGTTATATAAAACAACTATCTGATTTCCAATAGCCAGCTCTCCTGTGTGCATGATATGTGCTTCATTTCACTTTAATTTATATGTATATAGCACCTTTAATTCTCATTTTCATTCAAGTTGCAAATATGCAGGTCTCCTTTCTAATATCTGGGGTATCACTTCTAGCTATTATTCATTTTATAGTGTATGCTGTAGGTTTCCAGTGTAGTTTTATTATTCCCTTTTGTGGTATCTAGGATGTATATTCTCACTACCCTTCATGTCACTTATTTATCTAGCATCTCAGTCAATCATGTTGTGTTTTGTAATTCTCTGTTTAATAATGAATATTAGAAAAGAAAAATGCATTGTAACAATATTCCTTCCAAATGTAAAAAGGATGTGAAGATAAAGAACTAGTTTTGTTAAATAAAATAAAATAATAATAATTATAATAATAACAATAAAAATGTTGTTTCCACATAAAAAATAATTCAAAAAAATAGTTCTGTCAGCAAATTTCTGTGTCAATGTCTCACAGCATGATCACTTAACACATTTAAATAGCATCTTGTCATATTTTCTTTTTCTTCTATTTCATTAGTGACATAACTATGGCAAGAGAAGTTGGACTGTTTTAATAGTATCAATTTTACATCTTTGTACTGAATCTGTCAATTACAGATATTTCAGAAAATAAAAAAACATAGTTATAATCATTGTATTTGTGAAATCAGACAAGGGGTTTCTCAAATTGCAAGATATGTTTCTAAATAAATTAATTCCCATCAAGGGATATACAGATTCGAATGTGAACACCCATTCTTGCCCTATGGCCAATAGAGATGGTGGATCAATTTGACTAAATGTTACTGATTCACTAATCTATTTGTGATTTGGCTCAGACTCAGCCAAAAATTGCAGAATAATTTATACTCACTAGAGAATCAGGCCAATCACAATGATAGAACGCAAAGAAGACAATAAGCAAGGACCGATACATTATAAAGGGCAACAGATATTATCCATATCAATGCCTGTAGCCTTATAAAAGCAACTTCTGGCACTCTTTCCTGGATTGGTCTTCTTAAACATGTCTGTTATTGTGTCTGTGATTGTGACTTGTTATATGAGTGTTATGAATGTCACGGAACATGGATGATTCAATTCTCATCATCCTCAGCCTCATCCTCACCCTCATCAGTGTGTACATCATCCTAACACATTATTAATTCATCACCGCTGGAATCCACCATTACAGAAGTTTCTGTACTTTGATGTAATTGGCGGTAAAGGCTTTCCTTATGGAAATTGTAGTTAAATTTTATGAACATCATCTTTTCCACATTTTGAGGAAGTAGCTGTCTGATGTGTCTATTTCTATGCTGTCGATAAAATAATCCTACACCATCCTTTGGATGTTGATAGTAGGAACAAGTGGAGTTACGGTAGAGAAGTCATGCTTTTTTGGTCTATTCTTTTAGACAAAACCAGATTAAAAAATGTTGTGCTGACTAATCTGCATCATCCCTAGGTCTCTTGTGAAAGCTACGTTTTTTCCTAGCAGCAGTTCACTGAGAAACTGAAGGAGGAAAGGCCATCCTGTCACATAACACTTGAGCTGTAATCTTGCTCACTAGGAGCTCCTTGCATCTCTTCAAATATGGGTCAGTTGGAAACTAGCTCAAACTAGCAGTGTCTGAACTCACTTCACAGGTGACTACTTGGTACGAATGGTTTCAGCACCTTGCACAACACGGAAAGTATTATTTTTTAAAAAGCTCTGCAGCACCGAGTTTATTGTGTGAGAAAAACAGGGAATGTGATGGAATTCACACAGATTTAATGCTCCCACAATATTGGTGGCGTTATCAGAAATGAGTGTTGCTGCTGGTGAAGGCGAATTACCAACACAGTGAGCTGTCACAGTCATATAATCTTTAGTTTACCCAGTTCCGCTTCTCCACATATCTGTGGTTAAGTGTACAGTGGGTAGAATGGCATTTTGTACCCACTTACATTTTACCTTCTGGTTCACAAACCTTCTGGTAGAGGTGAACAGTAGCTTTTCTAGTAAAATGGTGTTGTGATGGAATTTGGTAACGGGGGCACAAGACCTCATTTATCTGTCTAAAACCAGCTCCATTAATGGTAAATATTGGATGCAGATCTAATACTAGCATAATCGGCATGGTGTGTGTGATCTGCTTTGCGACTGAGAGATATATTTCATACTTGCTTTCTCTTGCAAAGGATTGTTTAGCAGTCAATTGTTGTAAACTACTAGTAGTCTTCTTCTTGGTATGCTTCTGGGATGAATATCCAACCCCAGCAGCAGCAGCAGTGGGAGTAACGCTCAAGAATTATTCTGAGGAACCCTGGATAGTGGAGGAGTCATCTAGCCTTAGAAACTTGAATGCAGGACTAACTCTAATCGCTACTTAGGATATTGATCGTGAAGGTGTTGTGGGTGTAGTTTGCAGGTGCCAGGATTTAGCTGAGAGAAGGAACCTAGCTGATGATGGACTGCTTGTTGTTGTTTTTTTAGCATAAGTTTCAGATTTTCCCAACAGCTTGTCATGAACTCGTTTCAAATGGCATAACATGGATGAGTTTCTTAGATGGTTAAGGTCCCTACCTCTACTGACTGTGGCTTTACAAATGCTACAAATGGCTAGACAACTGTTTGCAGGATTTGGGTAAAAATAATTCCACACATAAGAGGTGAATTATTTGGTCTCATGCCCAGGCATGACAATGGCCTTCTTCTTATCACGTGCAAGAACTGCTTTCGCTGGTGCAGGACTTACACAAAGAACATCATCCACATCAACATCTTCATTAGCGCACTCGTTTGCTACACAAATATTCCTCTCATCCTGTTTGCAATTCCAAAGTGGCATCCTCATTTTGTGTATCATTGGCTACACTTAGACTGCTCATCCACACATCTGCAGAAATGCTGAAAGGAGGCTTCTTTATGGGTACAGTATCAGAAAGGTCAGGCTTACACATAGCACTTGTGGATGGACTCTCCTCAGGGTTTTGTGTCATTTCTGAATCTGAAAATACATTTTCATGTAATGCCTTACTGTTTCCTTCCAGCTCGGCTTTTACATATAAAAGTATTTGGGCACCACTTTTCGAGTCAGAATGACAAGGTCTTGAATGGTTATGACCTTACAAGAAGCCTCAGTGCCAGTTGCAGAACTAGCGCTCATAGAGAAAGGCGAAAGCCTGATTATTTCCATGCCACTGCGTGTGTAGAATGGCTTGTTGTCAATTATATTTTCTTCTGCCGTTAACTTTGCCTGGATTACAGGTCTTTTTTCTTTACAAGGTAAAAGGTGTTTTTTTACATTTTTGTTTTTCTGACTTAAAAACACTATGCACATTAACATAAGCTTTAGCAGCTGCTTGGTGCTCCTGGTCTTCTGTGTACTGCTGTAAATTCATTTTGATAACACAGTACAATGTGACTGCAGATTTTGAAAAACACTGACAGCTCTATTATTTCTATTTCACCAATGACAATTAGCAAAGGAGCAATGGCACGTAGACTGTAAACTGGCAACAACACTGGAACCTCTCCTGTTTCTGTGTGAGTTATAACTTAGTAAAATGTCACTGAAGACTTTTAATAAAACTGCCTCCCCTCATCTTTCTGTTTTAAATATGACGCTGCCCAACTGCACTAGAGACTGCCAAGAATCGTGCTACCCCTTCTGTGTCTCTCTGTGAAATGGCGCCGGATCTCAGTGGAGGGTTGTACTTATATAAACCAAAATTTCCGTGATCCAACGATGCAACGATAACTTTTTCACTTCCGAGGGTGCGCGAAAATACCAAGCTAGCTCATCTCACTACTCGGATCGGCGAAGTTTGGGTGAGCTCGGTTCTCAAAGAACAGAGCACGAGCATCTCTGCAAAAAACTCTAGCTTTTAAATGTTGCGCTGCCTGCTGCTCCAAAGATTGAACATCGCTAAGACAAAGTCATCAGGGTTAATCAGAGATGGGACCTAGTGAATCTAGACAATTTGCGATTTGCAAGCAAGATTTAAGAGAATTTAATTTTGCTGCAATTTGTGAACATATCTGGCAATAGCTAAGTTGGGCTAGTTTTCACTATGCCATACACAACTTTTAAATGTAAAGCCCTAGTGGCGTTTTAGTAAATCCTGCACCCCAGTAAATACAGGACGGGTCACTTAGAGGGCAAGTTAGGTGTTTGTGAAAAGTGACACAAGCTGGTTGCAATGGTGATAACCCAGCCCAGGTTTCTAGAGACAGAGTGAGAGGAAGGAGGGGCTGTCAGAAAGGGGGAGAGAGATAAAGAAGAGACAGAGAGATAAGAGATATGATTTAGTAGCTGGAGACCTGGGAGAGTAGGGAGGAAGCTCCCAGGCTCCCCCGACATTGCCCAGCTGTGGGTGAGTGGCAGCTGCTGCCTAGAGACAATCACTTCTGTCCCCTAAGCAAGAGTGGGAGTGTCCATAAGTGGAAGGACCCCAAAAGAGAATTGGGGATTGCTGCATGCAGAAGTGTGGCTGCATATACATAGGGGAGAAATCCCTAATCCCAGTGAGGAGGGAAGAACCACATATCACTAAAGAGAACTGCAAGAGAGAGCAGGACATTTTACATGGAAGAGTCCCTTTAGTGAGGGTAGCTGCAAGAGGCAGAAGTGTCAGAGCCAGGTACTGTGTGTACACAGAGAGAAGTGTCATAGCCCAAAAGGAGAAATCATCCGCGCAGACGAGGGGTGAGTTACAGTTGAGAGTTACACAGCGTGTGTCAGAAGTGCATGCATTGAAGAGAAGCTGCCGCCTGTTAGCATCCATATGAATGCCCCTGCAGAGAAGGGGTGATCTCCAGTGAAGTATGGAGTACTGGAGTGTAAGAGACATGTGAACTATGTCATATAACATCTATAAAACATTAAGAATTGTGCAGGAGGAGTAAGGACATATATTTGCAACCATTTTCATATTGCTCATTAAGAACTTTGCTGGAGAGAGTAAGGAGCTGTATATATATATTTCTTTTTTGCTGCAACCATTATGATTATTGTGCTGGAGGAAGAGGAGTGTAAATATAGAATTCAGTTTGTGATAGAGATGGTCTGGCGCCCAAATTATTGTGACTTTTATTGCGCTTACCATGCCTGCCGCTGTCATGTCAAGGCTATCCGGATCTCACCTGGTCAACTGTAGTAGTCTTGAGCACCAGATCTTCATTTGTAAACAAGTGCCTACGGTTTGTTCTGCTGCATAGGCACAGCCATCTTGGATTCAGTCATGTGATCTTTCCAGCCCAACCAGATTCAGTAGTTGTGATCACATGATCTGTGCAACCAAAAACTATTAGGAACACCCTTATATATGTATTATATGTATTATATATATTTTATCTGATATGTTGTGTTCTTACAATTAGATTTGATTTATTATAGAGATTTGGGGCTAGAATTACTAAGCTGCGGGTTTGAAAAAGTGGGGATGTTGCCTATAGCAGCAAACCAGATTCTAGCTTTCATTTATTTTTCTTATTTTTTACAAAATGATAGCTAGAATCTGATTGGTTGCTATAGGCAACATCCCCGCTTTTTGAAACCAGCAGCTTAGTAAATCTAGCCCTTAGTCTCATAGCAATGAGTTTTATTTCACCTTTGTCTTTTGCAAATCTCACACAGTCTATTCCTTATTGGATTCTAAATGGTTTGTCTAACAGCTGACAGTGATTACTAATGAGCCCTTGGTCCATAAAAAGACCTAGGGAGTTTCTGAGACACTTAGATTTCCCTCTGAAGCAGTTACTTTGTTCTAATGAAACGCGCTAGCGTACTTGACTATCTCAGTGAACCCTATTTGGATTGTTATCTGTAAGCAATTCCACAAGGCAATTGGAATATATTTAACTTTTTGAAAACTACTTCTGATCTGGATTTAATTGTACTGTTCAGGCATCTTCCACCAAGACACCGCCACACCATTGGAGTTACTAATATATGATTCATCTCGTGTTACTGGCCAGTTAGTCTCACCATTCCAAACATACGCATGGATTTTATCAGCGCGGGGAGCATCTTTGCAGTGAGGACGGAGCATGTATCACGCGTCTATCTGTGACTTAAAGGTCTATTTGCATTGGACATCAGCACAATAGGAAACCAAGTTTTCATGTTTTTGTCTGTCCACCCTTTTAAAACCTGCTACTGTGATCTGCTCATTGCCAGAACAAAACACTTGCTCTCCTGATATGGACAACAGTACAAATGGCGCGACCCTAGAAAAGGTCTACAATGCTGCTCAAAGTGGCAGGGGAAGTCCCACCCCTACAAATCACAATATACACAAAAGCCACTGGCGCAAAGTGAGACTTGAATGTTAAAAGTGGTATGATAGAGATGGAATCAAATAAACAATGAAAAAGACAGATATAAAAATATGAAAACTGTATTATAGACAGCTAAAAATTATATACATACAATATCCAGTGCACTGGTACATATCATAGTATATCAAAATGGCCAATCATGAATCAAAAACATATAAATGTTGGTTGACTGATTAAACAGCTACAACCTTGCTGTGGCATGCAATCCTGTTGATTCGGAGTGCATGCAATTCGGTAGCAACACCTTGTATTGTATACATCAAAAGAAAAAAAAAATACATTTATTTGGATAATGAGAAAAAATTCTCTATGGACATAAAGGTAGTCACTCCGTTAATTGATACAAAAACATTCCAAGGAATGGCTTATATAGACCAGATAAAATTAGACATGAACACTTGTTTGCAATGAATAGCACAACAGCGCAGTTGTATCTTGATCGATAATGCTCTGGCTAGCATAAAACAAATGTCATCCAGAAAGATATAAATGTAGGACAGAAATCACTCGTCCACACGATCTGCTGGTAGTATGTTGAACGGGGACAATACCAATAATGTGCCGGCGTTCAGTGGCGGTATCCCGCCTATTGGCTGATTGTTCAGTACAGTGGCGGTGGCGGTATTCCGCCTATTGGCTAAATGCCCAGTACAGTATATCCCCTCTGTCAATAGTATATGAGAAGAAGATCTTACCAGTGGTATGCTGACGTTCGATGTTAATAATCCGCTTTGCTCATACTATCCAGTATGCTGTACACTGTAGACTGGACTTTTTCAGTGGGCGGATGCACGTCACAATCTTCTGTATGGTCGCACATGCGCAGATGATACTTGTTAGAATAGATGTAAATAACGAGCTCGTTCATACAAAATGTATGTGAATAAAAACAAAATGGGTATAGAATAAAAAGTCTAACTTGTAACCAATGCGTTTCACCCATCATGCGGGCTTCCTCAGGGCAATGTAATAGTGTTCACTGTTCAAGTTCCGTTTATAAATCCTCTTAATTTTGGAGGCGTGGTTTGCAGTCTTGTGAATTTAACAGCTGATTTGCGGTGTTTAATAACCATTGATTCTCATTATATAGAGAAACTTGAAAGCTGTTTATAGATGATAAATGATAAATGATGAATGTATCATGCTTGATCTTAGATAAAATAAATAACAATAAAATAGAACAGAATAGAATTGATATAATAAAGTAAAAAATGAAAATAGATATAAAATATATATGAAATAGAAAAAAAGAGGAAAAGATGGTAAAGCTGTGTATCCTTCAGATATGTAAAAAGGAGCCTAGATCTAAATCTAAATTCAAGCCTTTTGGAGTCGGTGTATTCAAATTATATATCCAGCGTGTTTCTTCTTTTGCTATTTCTGCTATGTAATTCCCTCCTCTCCAGGATTTTTCCACCTTTTTATCCCGATAAATTTCAATCCTGTGGGGTTTTTTGCATGCACATTCAGGAAGTGATCTGGTACGCTGTGTGTAGTTAGTCCTTTTTTCACATTTCTGATGTGTTCTGCTATCCTGCATTTTAGATTGCGAATAGTCCTTCTAACGTACTGAGTCCCACAAGGGCATTCAAGTAAATATATCACTCCTTTACTGTTGCACGTAATTTTTTCTTTGATTGTATATACATTGTTATTGTAGTTTGATTTAAATTGTGTTACCGGTTTCGTACATGCAGATTTGGTTAACTTGCATGCTTGACAGTTCATACAATAGTAAAACCCAGGATTATTTTCGCCCATCCAAGTTCCTGTTTTGTTGTCTTTTTCTATTGATTGGAAAGCACTTTTAACTAATTTATTCTTCAAATTGTCTGCTTTTTTAAAAATAATTTTAGGTTTCTTCTTTAAACAGGTTGATAATTTTTCATCTTGTAAGATTTTTGGCTTGACTAGTAAATTTTGTGATGAAAAGTACATCCTTATCTGATATAGCTGGTTCTTTACTTGTGGGGGCCAGCAGTGTTTTTCTGTCCATCTTCTTAATAGTTTCTAATTGGGTATTTACTTCTTGTTCAATGTAATTTCTTTCAACAAATTTTGTTTTCATATTGCTTGCTTGTTCGATATAGTCCTCCACTTTCGAACAGTTTCTTCTGAGGCGCCGGAATTGTCCGCTAGGGATGTTATTAAGCCACAGCGGATGATGATTACTAGTTCTTGGAATAAAAGTATTACTGTCTACTTCTTTAATGTATGTTTTGGATATGACCTGATTATCCTGAATAAGTATCTCTAGATCTAAAAAATTGACTTGTTCCTGACTATAAGTGGCAGTGAACTGTAAATTCAAGTTGTTAGAATTAATGAATACAATGAAATCTTGTAATAACGTTACGTCCGCTGTCCAAATACAGAGGACGTCATCTATGTACCTCCTCCATGTGTGAATATATGGGCGAAAAGGATTATTGTTCCAAATGTTGTGATTTTCCCACTGCGCCACAAACAGGTTCGCGTAACTGGGGGCAAACTTTGTCCCCATGGCAGTACCACAAACCTGTCTGTAGCGGGTGTCCTGAAACCAGAAGTAGTTGTGTTGTAATATAAATAAAATTGCTTCTAATAAAAAGGTTATTTGTTCTGATTTTATATCGGAACTTTTTGATAGTATTGATAGTAGATATTCACACCCATCTTTATGATCTATCACTGAATATAGAGAGGTGATATCACATGTCATTAATATAAAATGTGGTTCCCAGTTAATGTCACTAATGAGTTGTAATACCTGATTTGTATCTTTGAGATAACTTGCTTGAGTAACAACAACTGGTTGCAAAAACTTGTCTATATATTCTGAAAGGTTTGAAGTGAGGCTGTTTATGCCTGAGATAATAGGCCTACCTGGAGGGTTTTTCTGATCCTTGTGTATTTTAGGCAGGAAATAAAATACAGGTAGTCTTGGATTTTTCGTTAGTATATAATCATATTTTTTTTTATTTAAGATGTTCTTCAAGTGTGCCTCTTTTAAAAGGGTTTCCAACTCTTGTGTATACCCATCTAAAGGATCTTTATAAAGAATTTCATAGGTGGTAGTGTCTCCAAGTAATCTGTAGGCTTCCTTTTAGATAGTCAGTGGTGTCCATAAGGACAATACCACCTCCTTTATCCGCAGGTTTAATTATCACATCCTTCAATTTTTGAAGTTGTCCCAATGCTGTTCTTTCTTCACCAGATAGGTTGTGATAATGTGTTTTACCTTGATTTATTTTTTCCAGATCGTTTTCAACCATTTTCTGAAACGCCTCTATGTACGGACCTTTAATATGGTAAGGGAAGAAGGTAGATTTTGGTTTAAGTTCGGTTTGTTTAAAAATAGGTGGAGGTTCTTTCACAATTGGAGTAGTGAATTTTTTCTGAATGAAAAATTTCTTTAAGGTGATTTTTCTTATGCATTTTTGTAGATCAATGTACACTCCAAATTTATCCAAACTATTACTAGGTGCAAATTTGAGACCTTTATTCAGGACCTTGATTTGTGGAATAGTCAGGTTTAAACTACTCAAATTAAATATTCCTGTAGGTTTTATTTTTTTGTTTTTGGTTTTGCTCCTGCTATTTCCCAGTCCTCGTTTTCCACGTCTTCCTCTCTTTGATATTTTCTTTTTAGGTGTGTAAATTGATATGTGTTTTCTTTTTTCTGGGAACTTCCCACTGTGTTGGCCGTATCTGTTTGTGTTCCTAAAAAAAGGGGGGTAGAGTTGTCTTCTTCTTTTTCTGCCAATTGTAAAAATTCAGTCATACATTGTTCAGGATCTGTTTCTAGATCTGTTTCCATAGTTGAACTAGAATATTTGTAGTTCTCAATTTTGTTTAGCAAGATGGATTTAGAGGAAAGGATGTCAGTTTCCACTTGTTTAGCACCTCTATTAAAACTTCTGGTTGCTGTATTGGCATATGAGGAGGGATATTTACTAGAGAAGGTAAAGTTGGTTGGATTAAAAGGTTTATACTGTCTTGTATGTTGATATTTTGGTACTTCTTTTATTAGAGGGATCTTTGATCCTGTTCTCATTTTATTTCCCATGTAGTTGTTATGAGACTTCTGAGTTGGTAATGGAGTTTTGATATTTTGAACATAGGGATTTTTATTGTTGTTATTGAGAACTCTATGTCTTCTAGGTTTGTATTCAGTCCTTTCTTGGAATCATCAATATCTCTTAGAATTTTCCGTTGTTTGATTTCAATAATTTTTTCTTCTATTTTATTTATTTTATCGAAAGTAAGTTGTTCCAAATTTTTATAATCTTCCAAATGTTCAACTGGATGTAATTTGATTTTAATAGATTCAATTTCTGCATCTATACTCGATAAAGATGTTTGCCGTTCTGCAATAATGAGTTCCATTAATTGAAAGGAACAAGTTTCTAAAATAGTGTTCCATTTTTGTAAAAATATTTGATTATCTATTCCAAAAGCAGGGGGTTTGGAAATTCTCAAACCTCTAGGAATTAGTTTATTCTCTAAATATTTAGAAAGGGTGGAACTTTCCCACCATTGTTTTATTTCACTTATTAATAATTTCTCATACCTTAGAAAGTGGGCACAAAAGGTGTCCTCACTGACCAAGGGTTGAATAGGTAGTTGTAAATTGTTTTTATTGAGAAATATATTATCTAGCTTGGTTTGTCTAGAATTTCTTGTGCTATTCATGGTGTACATGCATCTCTATCATACCACTTGCTCTCCTGAGAATAGTTCTTGGCTCCAGGATACAGTTGTTTCCAGCACTGCTCCTGCATTGCCAAGTGATCATCTCTCTGCAAGTACCCTGCATTTCCAAAGTGCATATTTTTCTGCATATACCCTGCATTGCCAAGAGATCATCTTTCTGCATGTACCCTGCATTTCCAATCTGTTCATCTTTCTGCAAGAATTCTGCATTCACCAAGACTTCACTTACCTCAGCAAGAACTGACTGGTGCACACTCTGGTCCTAGACTCCTATCCAGCTAGTGCTATTCAGTGCACTTCAGATGAGCAGAGGGTTAATCAAGGTCTCCAGTTTCTGTTACACTCCTGCTTCAGCAAGACCCAATGGTCCCGAGTCGGTTCAAGTTAAAAAGAACATCCGTGACACTATTCTAACCAGTCTAGTGTTTTTCACTATATAATGGTAGCTCTACATTTGTAGTATCCCTGTTATGAAAATCAGCCCAGATTGTCTAGCCATAGGGCCAGTTTTCACTACAGCAGAGGGACCTCACATTCATGTTCTCTCTGTTATAATGGAAACTAGCCCAGGTTGTCCTTGGGATGGATGAGGATTTGTCTGTTCTTTTAATTTTATTATACAGTTTTGTCTCACAAGAAGTATAGGATAAGACCTGAACGCTACCAGTGCCCCAGCAGAAATTGAGGGGCATTTGCACAAATTGAGGCACATAGCAGATCCAAAGCAACAGAAACTGCTTGGTTTAACCTTCATAAATGATTCTTATTTATTATAATTAATAAAGTAATCCTTTCATAAAATAATAAAAGTACATTAGAAGTCATCACAGTGGTATATATATTCATTATATGTTTTATGTTATAGAATCTCCATATCTTACAAAACAATCCATTTTGCTTATTTGTACAGTTGGGAAAAAAAATCTTACTTTATTTTACAGTCTCGGAATATCACCATCCTATCGTAAAGGATGTTTCCAATTATGCAAAAACTAATTTTTAGATGTTCTTGATATTTTCAGAAATATTGCAGGAAAACAGTAGTTATTACTGTTGATTTTTAGATTTATTAACTGACTTTCCAGTAATTCTGCTTCACAGTTTTCATAATACTTTCAACTTTTGCTATAAAAATATTTTGTGCATATAGGTTTAAACAATTCCATTATTTCTATAGAATATTAATTTTATTGAAACCCTTTAGGAATCAAAGTCATGAATTATAAATGCTGCTAATACTATATGCAACCATAATAGCTATTTAAATCTAGTGTGAAAAATGTAGCATTAATCCCTATAATCTCCACTTCAATCCTCCTCGTCCACTAGAGGTTGTAAAAAACATATGTTCAAGAAAATTACAAACGTTGTAAAGGAAACATATGTAAATAAATGTGGATGCTAATTTCACAAACTAATATTATAAACGTAATAACACCTTCTATCTACATAACCCAGAGCTATTTGTTCCATACTGTGGACATGTACTCACACCTGATGGAAACAGATTCCTCTGCTAAATGAGGTTTAATAAATCTCATTTTGAACTTACGTACCTTTAGAACTTTATTCCATTTCTTTGTATGCTGCAATGTTTTATGATCTTACTAAATATGGCGGCTGCTGCTTCTTCAGACTGATAGACAGTTTCACTGGAGCAGTTACTTTATATTACTTCCTGGTGTCTTCTGGAAAGCTATTAGAACAGTAACAAAAAGAGGAAAGTGTACACCATGAATGTGAAAGTTTGTACTAGGGTGGCAAGAGGAGTGAGTTGCAGGCCATTTCTCATCTACTTGGCTTATCCTGAGCTGAGGCAGAGATAGAATAGAGTCTGCACTGAAGTAACAGTTGTTTAAATTTGATTTTTCATCCAAGACATAATAGGGACAGAGGCAGTGCGAGGTCAAACTACTGGGTGGTATGTGTAAATTTATTAGCACACACATGCTGATTAAAGTGGCAGTCCTTGTTCCAAATGGATAGCGGTATACAAAGTAATGACTTTCCCAAGTAACATTTAGCACATGTTCTGCTTATTTATTATCTGAACTGCAGGAGTTGTTGCATAGATGTGCATACAGAAGCAATAAATCAACAGTGAGCTATATAATTCACCTATAGATCTATGGACTTCATTATCTTAGATGAGTATAGGACTGAGATTAGCAGTAAAAGCTGAGGTAAAGACAATATGCCTTTTGAAAGAGTGATTAAAGGGTGTATTGAGTTCCAATTGTAGATTACATCCCATTCCACTTGCCATTCTGCTCATAATCTTGTTCTCAACCTGGGAAGTGTTTTAATATAACCTGAGTTCAGCATACTAGTGGCATAGAAATATACAACTATAAGCTCACGAAATGGAATGTTATAAACTACAAATTTGATTTGGAGAAATAAATGTATATTATTTTCTGTAAAATACAGTATTATTGCTTTGAAGGTGATGTTGTTGTTGTATCTTATCAAATAATAACAGTGATTATTCCATAGGCGACTATTGCATTAATCCTTGCATTACAACGTTTTTTCAGTCTGGTAAAGATGTTCATTATAATTGTGCATGTTGTCTGTGTGAGATTTCTGGTTAATCCACTTCCATTATCACAGTCACATCTTAGGAGGGATATATGTGTTCAAGAGGTTAAACACAAATATTGCAATACATATGCCATATTTTTCAATACCATTAATATACCCTAGTCTGCAAGTGATAAATATCACTACATAAATTTAAGTGCCTAATGAAGACGATAAAAAAATGCTCTTATATACAGTAATATACTACCAAATGTTCGTCTTTGAAAACATGCCAGTTGTACTATTAGATTTAAGTATTACAATAATTGTATAAGAGTGACTAGAAAATTTAAATCATTTTATTTCATGGACTGCGCTATTGCTTGTAAGTTTATTTATATTTGATTTTTTTGACTGTCCTCAAACTCCAATGTAATAGAAATATTCTCAATACAGATCTCAATGAATAATTTTAAAAAAATAAATTGATCTTCATAAAGATGATTTTATCACTTGACAGATTTTCAAACTAAGTAATATATTGTTTTGCTTAACCTAATAATTGAGTCAGACAACAAGATATATGAAATTAACATATAAGTACTTGTTGCTGAATTGAAAAAAAAATACAAAGAAACACAAAAAGTTAACATTTCCCAGCACTATGTTTGGCACATAAAATGTACTCTGTTAGTTACCATATATTGAAAATTATTATGAATACCAGTCATGAAATGTGGGTATGCATTTTCAGTCTTGGTATAGTAAATTAAACGCTTGAAAAAATATTTTTGAAGATCATATGTCAGGTATGGGATTTCTTACCTGGAAACCCATTATCTGGAAAAAATCTGAAGTAAGGATAGAAAAAAGTATTTATTTTCTGCTGTTTGATGTTAATATCATACACTCAAAAATGATCGGCAAGTTCCTGATCCTACAATCACTGTGAACAATATGGACTGACAGGGTCCAGGTGGGGTAATTTCTAAACGCCATTTAGTATATTTTATTTAATATTTAATATTTTATTTTATATTTCACAATGCTCTAAATTAGAGAAATACCCCATGTCTTGAAAACTCTAAGGCTCAAACATTCCAGTGGGTAAATGTATCAAGCTGTGAGTTTCCAGTAGGGATGTGCACCGGCCACTTTTCGTGTTTTGGGTTTTGGGTTCTGATTACCTTCAGGTTTTGTGTTTTAATGGGTTTTGCCAAAACACCCCCCTCAAGGTTTTGGGTTTTGATTTATTTTTTAAAAAGCAAAAAAACTGCTAAAATCCTGATTTTTTGTTTTTTTTTGTTTTTTTTTAACTCCTACGCTATTATTAACCTCAATAACATTCATTTCCACTCATTTCCAGTCTATTCTGAACACCTCACAATATTGTTTTTAGGCCAAAAGGTTGCACCGAGGTAGCTGGTGACTAAGCTAAGCGACACAAGTGGGGGCAGCACGAACACGTGGCCCATCTAGGAGTGGCACTGCAGTGGCAGACAGGATGGCAGTTTGAAAAGCTAGGCCCCAAAGAGCACATAATGCCAAAAAAAGAGGTGCAAGATGGAATTGTCCTTGGGCCTTCCCACCCACCCTTATGTTGGGGAAATAGGACATGCGCACTTTAACAAACCAATCATTTCAGCGACAGGTCCTACAAAACTGTGGCTGAAATGATTGGTATGTTTGGGCCCCCACGCAAAAAAAGCTATTCATCTCTCCCTGTACAAAGTAAACTGGCTCTACTGAGGCAAGATGTCGTCCTCATCCTCATCCTCTGATTCCTCGCCCCCTTCAGTGTGTACTTCCTCATCCTCACACATTATCAATTCGTCCCCGCTGGACTCCACAATCACAGGCCCCTCTGTAGTCTCTGGAGGCCATTGCTGGTCTTCATTGAAGAATTGATAATTCATTTTGATGAACATTATCTTCTCAACATTTTGCGGAAGCAACCTCCTTCGCCGCTCACTGACCAGGTTCCCCGCTGCTCTAAAAAGTACACACTGGAGGGGGGACAACTCAGGTAAAATAGAGCCAGTTTGTACAGGGGCTTCCAAACTGCCTTTTTATCCTGCCAGTACAAGTAAGGACTGTCTGACATGTCTACTTGGATGCTGTCAGCAAAGTAATCCTCCACCATTTTTTCAATGGTGACAGAATCCAATGCAGCGACAGTAGACATGTCAGCAATCATTGGCAGGTCCTTCAGTCCGGACCAGATGTTCTCTGCATCCCTGCCAGCGGGTCGTTTAGGAAATCTCAGCTGTTTCCTCGCAGCCTCAGGTGTGGAAGAAAATGAAGGAGGAGCTGTTGCCATGCTTCAGATGACAATCTCCTGATCAGCAGATCTTTGCACCGCTGTAGATTTGTGTCCACCGGAAACAGAGACACAACATACGCTTTAAACCGAGGATCAAGCACAGTGGCCAGAATGTATTCCTCTGACTTTAAAAGACTGACCAACCTTTAGATCCTGGCAAAGCGTATGAAGGGCTTCATCCACAAGAGCTACATGCTTTGTGGAATCGCAATGCTTTACCAGCTCCTCCCTCACTTTCTCCAGCTGCTTCTGCAACAGCCTGATCAGGGGAATCACCTGACTCAAGCTGGAAGTGTCGGAACTGACTTCTCGTGTGGCAAGTTCAAACGGCTGGAGAACCTTGCACAACACGGAAATCAGTCTCCACTGCACTTGACTCAGGCGCATACCCACTCCTTTGCCTATGTCATAGGTGGCTGTGTAGGCTTGAATGACCTTTTGCTGCTCCTCCATCCTCTGCAGCATATAGAGGGTGGAGTTCCAGCGCGTCACAACCTCTTGGCAGGGCAGGTTCAGGCTTTTTTGATGGTGCTCCAGTTTTCGGTAGGCAGTGGCAGAATGGCGAAAGTGTCCCGCAATTTTGCGGGCCACCGCAAGCATATCCTGCACACCCCTGTAACTTTTAAGATAATGCTGCACCACCAAATTTATTTTTTGTGGGCAAAACATGGCACGTGCTGGAAATTGCCCATATGTAATGCCCGCACAATGTTACTGGCGTTGTCTGACACCACAAATTCCCAGGAGAGTGTAAGTGGGGTAAGCCACTGCGAGATGATTTCCCTCAGTTTCTCTAAGAGGTTGTCGGCGTTGTGCCTCTTACTGAAACCGGTGATACACAACGTTGCCTGCCTTGGAACGAGCAGGCGTTTCGGAGATGCTGCTACTGATGCTGCTTCTGCTGTTGCTGTGGAAGGCGATGCATCTACCCAGTGGGTTGTCACAGTCATATAGTCCTTAGTTTGCCCTGAACCACTTGTCTACATGTCCGTGGTTACGTGGACAGCGGGTACAACCGCATTTTTCAGAGCACTGAGGACACTTTTTCATACTTCTCTGTAGATCACGGGTATCGCCTGCCTAGTGAAGTGGAATCTAGACGGGATTTGGTACCGGGGACACAATACCTACATCAACCGTCTAAATCCCACCCCACTTATGGCGGACACCGGACGCACGTCTAACACCAACATAGCTGTCAAGGCCGCAGTTATCCGCTTTGCAATAGTATGACTGCTGTCGTACTTCATGCTCATAGCAAACGACTGTTGTACGGTCAATTGCTTAGTGAAAGACGTAGCGGTCTTACGACTTCCCCTCTGGGAAGATGACCGACTCCCAGCAGCAACAGCAGCCGTGGCAGTAGTAGGCGTAGCGCTGCAGGATCCTCCAGAAGAATCCCGGATTGAAGAGGACTCAGTCATGCCGGTGACATGGCCTGCAGGACTATCTCCGATCCAGATTGAGGAGGAAATTGACTAGGAGGGTGTTGCTGGTGTGGATACAACAGGACCAAGAGATTAAGGTGTCCCTGGACTGCTGACGGTCCTAGCCACAGTTCCTGAACTAAACACTGAATTATGATGGTTCTTCAGGTGACATATAAGGGAGAATGTCCCTTGGTGGCCAAGATCCTTACCCCTGCTTATTGAAGCTTTACATAAGGTACATATGGCAATACATTTGTTGTCCGGATTGGGATAGAAATAATTCCAGACCGAAGAGGTGGATTTATTGGTCTTATGGCCAGGCATGACGATGGGCTTTTTCATCCCATGGACAACAACTGTTTCCCGCCCCCCCTGGTGCCTCATTTAAGAAAACCACATCAGCATTCTCCTCGTCAAGTTCCTCCTCAGCGCCAGCTACATCAATATCCTCCTCCTGGTGTACAACATTGAAACCTTCATTATCCAAATCTGTAACTGCACTGTGGGTGATCCTTCCAGTATAGGCAGAGGGCTTGCTGCAAATGGTGAAAGGAGCCACCTCTTCCCGTACAGTGATGGGAAGGTCAGGCTTCGCAACCACCAACACCCTTGGACTCTCCTTGGGGATTGGTGATGCCATGTCTTTAGAAGGCAGAGTTGTTTGCTGTGTTTTTGATGACAGCTTAACTCTCTTAAATTTTTTAGAGGGGGGGGGAGGAGGGCTTAGATCCTTGTGTGAAGCTGAACCACTAGTCATGAACACGGGCTAGGCCTAAGCCGTTCCTTGCCACTCCGTGTCGTAAATGGCATATTGGCAAGTTTACGTTTCTCCTCAAATGATTTTAATTTCTTTTTTTTGATAATTTTGGTGAACTTTGGCTTTTTGGATTTTACATGCCCTCTACTATCACATTGGGCATCGGCCTTGGCAGACGACGTTGAAGCTATTTCATCATCTAGGTCATGACTAGTGGCAGCAGCTTCAGCATTAGGAGGAAGTGGTTCTTGATCTTTCCCTACTTTATCCTCCAAATTTTTGTACTCCATTATATGCAGCACAACAGAGCGTGCCCCTAAACCAAACACACCCGGCAAAGGCTTTAAAAATGATATGCGGCACAGGACAGTACCACTGGACTGGAGTTATACAGCAGTACCACTGGACTTATACTGCAGGATCAGTGAACTTTGTTATATAGCAGTACCAATGGACTTATACTGCAGGATCAGTGAACTTTGTTATATAGCAGTACCAATGGACTTATACTGCAGGATCAGTGAACTTTGTTATATAGCAGTACCAATGGACTTATACTGCAGGATCAGTGAACTTTGTTATATAGCAGTACCACTGGACTTATACTGCAGGATCAGTGGACTTAAAACATAACTTTTATTGTCCAACTGTTGTCCGAGTAGATAACGTCAGCTTGAGATAATATTGAGCCGCAAAATCTGATTGAGCAATATAAAAGTATCATCAGGCTATATTGATCTAAAGCGGAGGTAGCGAAAATTGGAGGAAACTGAGTAACAAGAATCGCTGGGCTTATGTGACATACCCTACCTAGTAAAAACTGGGGAGTGATTCTTGATTGAAATAAGAGGCAATGAGGATAGGTGAAACAAAACGCCAACGCTTCTTGGCTTTTTCAAGGCAAAAGTCTGAAAGCTGTTTTCAATCCAAGCTCCAATGCCCGAGTGAAGATGGCGACGGGCAGCGGGGAATATTATTAATCCGGATCTCACGAGATCCGACGGCGGGATGATGACGTTTTGTCTCGTTCTGAGTTTTGCGTCGGGCGGGAATCCCCGAACAGTGCTCGGATCCGGGCTCGGATCGGCACTGTTCAGGGGTGTTCGGGTTTCGGGAATCCGAGCCCGCTCAACCCTAGTTTCCCGCGGGTTTGAAAAGTAGAGATGTTGCCTATTGCAACCAGTCAGATTCTAGTTATCATTTATTTAGCACATCTACAAAATTAAAGCTAGAATCTGATTGGCTACTATACGCAACATCTCCACTCTGCCGGAAACTCACAGCTTAATAAATTTATCACAGATGTTATCTTATATTTGCATTTATGTGTTCTACATAGGTCTTATGTATGTAAAGTTGTATTCTCACAAAAACATTTTTGAAACTGTTTCACTCACAATCTAACGATAAATAAAAAATGTAAAAATAAATTGATACAAACTTTTTAAATTAATGGAGCAGTTGAAAAAAATGCCTTATTTAAACAATATAGCAATTTTTCTTTATTCCAGAAGCTGCAGTAGCCCTGGATGTGAGGTGGATGATACGGGTAGGGACGTTAGGAATATTTCTTGTATTTATTGCTATATATAGCTTGTACCCTCCTCTACCACCATCCTGGGATGGCATTAGAAAAAAGAGGATTTTTGCGCTATCTGTACTGCTGCAATTCTTGTTACATAGGCTTTTCCGCACTTCTCTATAGTTAATAAATGGACCTATTAAACTCATTCCCAACATCTGACAGTCTTTGAAAACATTTCAAATAAGAAATTCTATTTGTAGATTATATAATGAGAATACAATATGTTGATATAGACTCACATTCATACAAGTTTTAGTTAATATTTAAATTGCATACAATACAAAAAAATATCCTAACCTTCAAATAATTGTCTTGACAGATTAGTTGTTGCTGTCTTTGTGAGTTCATAATAACAGGCAACCAATTATAAACCAAGTATACTGTATGTCAAATGAGTAACCATTGGGCTAAGTGTACAAATGTGGCACAATTTAGTAATCACATTTAATTAAATGTCCAACTTCTGCACTTCAGTTTGTGCAGACAAGTTTCAGGGGTGTCCCCACATGGATAAAAATCGCTCAGGCGAAAGATTAGGTACAAATATAAACCTGCGATTTATTTGTGTACATACACACGGAACAGCATAAGAATAATAGCAATACAATAAAATTAGTAAATAAAAGCCATATTATTACTAGCTAACTAAGCCCTGCTTGATAGACTCCCTGTGTGGGGTTTAGTCTCCAGCCTGAGACTCTTCGCTGCTTATATTGAGTTGCGAAAGTATGCAGTCCTATTGCAAGTTAATGCCAGCAGAAATTCTGTATCTACCGACCTGTGATGCTGGCTCAAACAGTGCCCAATGCCAAGGACTCTCCTCACAGACTAATCCCCATTTCCTGCTCAATGTTTGTGATACAGATGTCCCTCTCTCTCTCAGCCACCCTCCCTTATACTTTATACCCTAGTCATACTATTGACCACATAGTAGGTGTCAAAGTATGATAAGGGGTGGAGACAAGATTTCTACTTCCTTGTACACAATAGGCCTGACTCATTAAGGAAAGTTAAGCAAAAAATTGAGTAAGTTTTCTTACTTAAGTTTTCTGGACAAAACCTTTTTTCATTGCAAGGGGTGCAAATCAGTTTATTATTCTACACATAAGGAAAATACTGGCTGTTTTTTCATGTAGCACACTAATACTTGATAGCTTTATTTTATACGCTGAAATTTAAAGTTGATCTAGGACATGCCCTACCCCAACTATAAATCTGCCATCGCATTTTAAATTTACCTCCCCATCCAATGCAACATTGTTTTGCCTTAGGCTATGTACACACTGGAGCATTTTCGCCCAAAAATTGGGCAAATCAACAGACATCTGATCGTTTGGTCAGATATCGTGTGATTGTGCATAGCTACACGATGATCTAAAGTCGTCCGAAAGTGATAATCATTGTTTCATTTGGTGGGTCCTACTGTTTAATATTTTCCGATGAATGACTTTCCAATCACCTTTCCGATCCTGCAGTGTGTATGAATTCACAAGACTGTCGGCCAACAGTGAATCTCAGAGTGACAGGTCTCATTCACCTTGTCTGCCTGCTGCTGATCTTGTCCCACTGTCTTTATCAGGCTCCACATTAACTGTCTGCGGCTATCCGTGTCAGCGAAGGCCCAGTGGTGCGGACTGTGCCCCCCTCTCTCCCCAGCCAAAGACACTGCTGTTAATGATGTGGGCTGCGCCCCTCTCTCTCTCCTTCTCTTCCCGGCCAAAGAGACTGATATTAATCTTCCCAGCCGTCGCATGTCCACTAAACCCTCTGTGTGCTTCCCAATCTCGGGGATGGGTGAGTAAAAACTTGAATGCACTGCAAAGTACAGTCCTCTGGAGAGCATTAGTGAGGTCACACGAGGGTAACTATTGAGAGGTTATGCAGGCAGATCCCAGGTAGCTTGCAATAATCAAGCAAATCAGCCGAGATACAACCGTTTGGTCAGAATTCGGGTTAATGTGTATAGTGACACAATAGTCAAAAGTCTTCCCAAAGTGCCGATCATCGTTTAATTTGGTTGGTCGTACTGTTTAATATTTTCCGACCAATCACCTAACAATCATGTAGTGTGTATGCACTCATGCTCACGATTTCCATAGAGTTTACAAAGTTGTGTTCTTTTTAGCCGATGCTAGTAATGAATGTCCCGGTGAATAAATGTAGAGAGTGCTGCAGAAGGAATAATTACTGTGTTTGTTCTGAGACAGAATGTTTGGTTTCAGAGTCACAGAAGCTAACGAAATTTGTTAGGACATGTGGATAGCTATTACAAGGCAGTTTTAATCAGTGTGACAATGTGATAAGAATGAATGAATGAATATTGTGCTGTCATTCTCTGAAGACTAGAGGACCAGATGAAAAGTACAGATCTGAAGGTCAATCATGTCAGTGTGTATGGATGAATCTCCAGACTGATTGGACCTTCAGTGGTAGGTACAATCGTTTATGATAACACGCGGGTCGTAAAAAATTCTTCAGTGTGCACTCAGCTTAACTTTTTCTTAACTTACTTTAATGAATCAGCCCCAATGTGTTGTGTGTGATCAGATTAACAGCAGCTCTCGCAGGTTTCCTAATTATGGCAGCAGACACATTGAATTTGCATGTTTGCATACACACACAAAGGACATCTTAGACACAATGGTCCCTGACACAAAATACAGTTAATGACAACATAGTAGTATAAAGTGATACAGGGAATACAGTTGCTGAAATGCACATTTTAAACATTTAAAATTTTTCTAGTTTAGTGGGAAAAAATGTTGTATTTAGATTTCTGCTATGATTAATTAGCGCTTAAAACATTTTGCTTATTTGACAAAAGATGTTGTTTTCTTAAAATATACCAATACCTGAAGGTATTATCTTAATGCATTCACCAATTAGCATACATATCTGTGAACAATGGACACATTACAATTTAATACTAATTACTCTCATATTTATCACATCAGCAAGTGGTCAATTAGGAATCACACATTGGCAATTAGGTAAATTAATCAAATCTGCAGCTGCAAAAGCTAAATGAAATAAATAGAAAAGATACATTCTGCATGACTAAAGCTACGTGCACACACTCATGATTATGATGCATTTTTACTGTACAGTAGATCTGCATTAATTTTATGCATGTATTTAATTTGCATTTATATGTCTTTCATAATCATTTAGATGCATTTACAAGTGCTTTTTTAAAAATGCATCTGTGGTAAAGCAGGACGTTGTTGTCTTCTTCAAGTCAAATGCTTGGAAATGCTTCTAAATTGGATCTGTACAAGGTGTTTGTTTCTCTTGAGAAAAATGCAACTTTTTTACGACATACTTCAAACAAGCTGGGATGGTACAAATCGAAGATCGATGCAATTTAAACATAGACAAAAAAGGTAATACCGTATATGGTTTTGTTTGATAAAATTATTTTTATTCACTTCAGTTTATATGAATTATAAAATATAGGAGTACATTTATCAAGCTGCAGGTTTGAAAAAGTGGAGATGTTGCCTATAGCATCCAATCAGATTCTAGTTATCATTTATTTAGTACATTTGTTAGAATGACAGCTAGAATCTGATTGGTTGCTATAGGCAACATCTCCACTTTTTCAAATGCGCAGCTTGATAAATTTACTCCATAGACTTAATGGAGAGAATCATACAAGTCAGCATTACTACCTACCTTCTCAATAAATTTAAATGACATGAACCTGTAGTTTATTATTGTTAGTTTTCAGTTGTGTATTCCCAGTAACATTTTTATGTTGCATAGATAATAATTTCGATAGTATTATCGTGTAGTTTGCTCTCATACTAGCGTATATAAAGTGTTCCAAGCATCACCACAATCCCAATTAAACATAAAAAAAATAAAATAAAGCATCTGATATCAAAAAGACATACAAAATATGTGTGCAACATGAATCCGATGCCTGGATTTGTGTTTTTTTTGTGTTTTTATACCATAAGCATCAACTGCCCATATTCAGAATTCAAGGACCACTAAACCTAAAATCTAAGTTGTCTTAACTAAGATAGCTACTAATAAAATGCACACACATATACCTGCCTACATGCATGTGAAACACAATAAAGCAGCAATCCCACATACAAGTTGTTTTATTTTTCTTTAAATAACATGTTAAATATTTTTTTCCATTATCTCTCTGATTGGTAAACAAAAAAGTCTGCCAGACACAGTCAATCTGCTACACAGACATAGGCTCACAGGTCTCAACGGGGCTGAGTTATTAAGGAGAGCAAAGAATAAAAAAGGAGTAACTTTGTACCTTGGCAAAACCATGTTGCATTGGAGGGTGAGGTAAATTTAAAATGTGGGGAAAAATGTATAATTGGGGTAAGGCATGTCCTAGATCAACATTAAATTTCAGTGTTAAACTAGGGCTATCAAGAATTTGTGTGCTACATGAAAAAACAGCCAATATTTAACTTATGTGCATAATAATAAGCTAATTTGCACCCCTTGCATTGTAACATGGTTTGTCCCAGAGAACATTTACTCCTTTTTTGCCTTTCTTTAATGACTCAGGATCAACATGTCATGTGATGGCATAAGGAAGAGAAGGAGGATGTCACAGTGCAGACAGAGCTCAGACGGGTTTTCCAATGCATCTCTGCTCATTACATCATCTGAACTTTTCATGAGATTGCTTCTTAAACACTGAAAAAAACTGAGCTGTATTTGACATTGCATTTCAATTTATTTTTTATTTGTATGACAGCTATTGCTCTTTTATTAGTAATTTTGTACAAATTGGGCTAAAAGAGGCTGGCTGCAAAAGCTCATGATTACAACCTTATCTAAAATATGTTTTACTTATAAGTTCCTTGAACTTATATAGTACATTTTTATTTATATATGTTAATGTCTTGGTGATCTTTAATATAAACAAATTTGTATTTTAGGTTTATATGCCATTTTATTTTTATGCAAACAGTTTTCAGAGTGCAGGGTGGGGTTGTTTAAATGCCACCATTTCTACTGGAGACTATATATTTTCAGACATTTTATATTGGGTGAGCATAGGAAACAGTATTTCTATCAACTTTTGATGACAACCAATTGTGTTTACTGTACTTCTGCAAGATTTCTGTGTATAGACTTCAGCTTTGGCACAGGAAATTATTTGAACTTGAAATATTTATTTTCCCACAAGGTATCTTTTGAAAGTAATTTATGAAGACTGCAATGTTACTTATCGGAAAACAGGTAAAGCAAATATTTCCTAATTTTCATGACAATGTTTTACACAAAGACATTTTTTTAGGTATATGGATCATTACATGTTTATATGTTGGCAAAACTAGCTGTCTGGTAACTTTCTTGTGCTTTTTGGCAATTTGTATAACATAAACCTGTTTGTTTTGAATTCAAGAAAGGCAAAGGAAAGGTAATATACATGCTTGGCATTGAAATGCATTTTCCACTTTCTAAAGATTTTTTTAACTAATACTCTCCCCTCCTTTGCAGTTAATTATGACCTCTGCTGCCCAACCTCCATTACGATCGCTCAGTATCAGATGAACTGTGTCCCAGTTAAAATTGGCAAATGCCTATTAAAGGGAAGGCCATGTCACATTTCCAATCATGGGCCATCAGCTATTTCTAGATATAAGTGATATCTCTCCTTTCTCCGGTTCTCAGAGATCATTATAGAAGCTTCCATCTAAGGTACCGGGTCCATACTCAATATAACTACCAGGCAGGGCAGGTGCTACCATTAAGCAGCATTAGGCGGCCTCTGGGGGGCGGCACTGAGGTCGGGGACCCAATACTAATTGCTAAATGAATGGGATTGCCCACAATAATGCTGCTACAGTGCAGCACAGCATTTTAAAATCTGTCCGGCTCCTGGTTTCTGGCAGTGTTGTGACGTCACAACGTCACGACACTGCCTGTGTAGAGGAGCTGACAGAGACAGAAGAAAGAAACTAGAGGCGGGCAAGAAGAGAAAGGAAGGAAAATGAAGAAGCTATGGTGAGTACAGGAAAGAGGAGGCTACAGAAAACGGGGGGGACAGATGCTATGCAAAGTGGGAGAATGGAGGCAGCAGAAAGGGGGAGAGAATGGAGGTTACAGAAAGGGGGAGAGAACGGAGGCTACATAAAGGGGGGAGAATGGAGGCTACAGAAAGCAGGGAGAATGGAGGCTACAGAAAGGAGGGAGAATGGTTGCTATGGAAAGGGGGGGGTGGATGCTATAGAAAGGGGGCAGAGAGAAAGGATGCCACAGAAAAGTTAGAGACTATGGTGTCTATGTGCTATAATAGTGCGGTGACAAATTGCAGCAATGCATAATGAAGCACCGCTCTTATTCACCAAGCCGGGGCTACTCTAGGATAGTTGAGGAACAATTTATGTTTTTTACTATTTGCCCGCTATTTGGCTCTCCTTTGTTGCTTTCTATTAGTATAATTCATTTTACATCTACAGAATACATTAACAAATGCAAATAATTATAGAACGGTCTTAATTATCTATATCATTTACATTACCTTTCTTTATTTGCATGTGTTAGTATATTTAATAATACATCTACAGAATACATTAATAGACAGCAACAGAGGAGAGCCAAGTATTGCGCAAACACTAAAAAAATAAATGGTTGCTCAACCATTAAGCATTAAGATATTTATTAAATATTTGTAGAGAAGAGGGTTTGTGGAAAAAATCTGGCTGGCAAGGGGGTATTTGAGAGGAAAGCATTTGGCAAAGGAACATGTTTGGGAAAAGCAGGTGGACAAGGAGGGCATTTTAAAGAAAAGCTGGTGGGCAAAAAGCTGGCTAGGGCTCTTAGCACAGTGGTGTATGTGAGAGGTAAGCTGGTGGGTAGGGGGGCATGTGAGTGAAGCTGGTGTTATGTGGGTAGTAACAAAATCTGATGGGCAAGGGGTGGCATATGCGAGAATAGCTAGTGGGCAGATGGGCATGTGTGAAAAAAGTTGTGGGGCAACCAGGGACATGTCAGTGTGTGACAGGTGAGTGATGTCAAGTTTTTTTGTTTTGTTCTGAAATCTGACATTTGGAGCCTCCCCTCTAGATATCCTATGTTTGCTCCTGGGCAGCAGTGAAGTCTGGATAGCGTTCTGCATCAAACATCACTGCATCTGGACCACTGGAGGAGGTAAGGCTTACCTTTATTTTTAAACACAAAAGCACAAAGTCAAGCATGTGATGGTCTGGGAAGTGGGTATTTGGTGTGTTCGTGGTGGGGGGGTGTATTTTGAAATTTTGCATAGGGCGCCGAGAACCCTAGCACAGGCCCTGCTACCAGGACTCTGCTGGGTTGAGCAAATGATGTAGGTTTCTCAGTGTAGCAATATCTAAGACAGCTAATCCCAGTCCCAGCATTGTTGATCTCTAGATGGATCAAGTCATTACAAAACAATAAAAGTACAAAAACAATTTTGATATGTACTGTATTTCTTTTTCGTCCAACAATTATTTACTCTCAAGTTAATGTTTTTTGTTTTTGCTTTTTTAAAGACATTGATGTAATAATGTAATTGACACAATTCGCTAGTGTGATGAACGTTCGTTTTGGAATATAAGTGGCCTTGCATTTTTTTGATAATACACTCTGTTTTGTATTTCTGAGCAGAGTTTGGTAGGTGAATTTGTTTTTATCAATAAAAAATCCTCCTATTTAAGGTAACTATTCTCAGCATTCTGGCCTGAGTAAGATATTAGTACTGAGAATCAGCTGTGATAAAGAGAGATCTAAGGGCAGTGGTTTAATAATACTTCAGGAATGTACAAATCCTATTAAATATTTAGTAAATATGGTTAGCCCCTATTGACTGAGCAAAGTTCATGCCTAAGGCTAGGTACACACTGAAGAATTTTCCGACCAGCGTGTTATCTCAAACGATTGTACCTACAACTGAAAGTCCGATCAGTTTGACGATTCATGCATACACACTGACACAATTTACCTTTAGACCTGTGCTTTTCATCTGGTCCTTCATTTAGTCTTCAGGATGACAGCACAATATTCATTCATTTATTATTGTCACATTTTAACACTGCTTAAATCCGCCTTGTTATAGCTATCCAAATGTCCTAACGAATTTCGTTAGCTTCTGTGACTCTAAAATTAAACATTCTGTCTCAGAACAAACAAATGAATTATTCCTTCTACAGCACTTTCTACATTTTTATCCTGGGACATTCATTGCTAGCAATGGCTGAAAATAACACGACTCTGTCAACTCTATGGAGAACATGAGCATGAGTGCATACATACTACATGATCGGTCGGTGATTGGTGGGAAAATATTAAACAGTACAACCAACCAAATGAGCCGACAATCGACACTTTGGAACGACTTTCGACCATCGTGTCACTATACACACTAGCCCAACTTGGACCGAATAGTCGTATGTTGGCTGATTTGTCCGATTATTGGATGAAAACGCTCCAGTGTGTACCTAGCCTAATGGTTGTCCTGCTTTTCTGGTTTCAAACTTCAGGAGACCTAGTAAAACTGAAAAAAGAAACACTTGGTTTTGTGGTTCATTTATATAGACTAGTACCGTAATCCAAAAGTAAAAAAAGTAAAAAAAAAAATTTCAAAACTACCATTTCACCAGCTATGACCTTAAAATGCCTTTCATTGTTGATCACTGAGTATTTATAGCTGTACATTATGTTGAAGCAAACTTTCAACTAGTGGTTGCAATAATTGGCTTTTATAGAAATGTCACAACAAATTTCACACTTACTTTGTACTTTTTCATCGTGCATAATGCAAATACTTTGTTAGTTCAATACAAACAGTATGACTCTCAATGAACATGAGATATTAAGCAATAACCTCACGTTATGACAATATTCAAAACTGAAACCAATACAAATATAGAATTGATGAAAAAATGGTTATTTCTTAAAAATATATTTAACCATAATTTTATTAAATCATCATCCTATGGTTATTGAGCCATTATCACTAATGGAAAGACATACAGTTCAAGTATCAGATACACATCAATCCACAGAGAATAAAGACATGTAATTGAACAGTGTTTTGATTAGATAAACTTTCACAGTGATGACATTTTGTAGAGAAAATATGTTTTCTTGTAGATAACCATATATTTATATTTAATGTCATGAGCAATATTCCTGAAAGATGACAATACATTTTATGGTATCTATACAATATTCTAAATATTTTGTTTGTAATGGTCCTATTATTGAACATGAGCCTGAGTTTCTGGGCAAAAATAGATAAAGTTTTTAAATTTGAATGCAATTAATTTACTGTTAGGGCTGGTTGCAGTAAGTTATTTTTTAAGCATGGGTGCTACTGATTTAATATTGAGACTGCTTGGACAAGGGAGGTCTAAAGAGTTCACTCATTGCTGGACTTTACATATTTCATGTACCTATCCTTTTCTCCAAACAGGGCACCAACATTTCAGGATCCTGACAAGCAGCTACTGAGCTAAAGACACCAGCAGCAGTAGGTAGTGAACGCTGTAAAAACAGGTAGGGGAGATGGGGCAGTCTGACAGCTGTGCTGCTTCTGGTGGGGCAGTCACAATTTTGGGTGGCTGTCCCTCTCAGTCAGGATTTTGTCCATACTGTACGGACATTTGGGAGGTATGTCCCAATTCACTCTGCACTGCTCATGCAGGTGTAGCTACATATACCCAGTGCCGGATTAAGGGAATGGAGGCCCCTGGGCTAAGGGGGCCTCCATTCCCCCGTGAGGCCCCCCCCTTGATCCGAGATCAATAACCCTTGGGTCTGTGACATGTGCATTCTTCTGGAACATCTCTCTCACCTTGTCCCTTCCTTGTTTCACACTGATGTCCAATTGAAAAACATGCACTGTATTAGGCACCTCCCGGTACCATGCTCTGTATAAATCTCCCACCCTCCGTTTGGCTTCTCCTAGGTCTTGGTTAAGAAGTGGTTTCACAGTGCCGACTGTCCTCCCCCCTCCCCGTGATCCGAGCTGCCCGTCCCGGCACTTACCTCTTTCTCTGGCGCGCTGTACGCTCTTTACTGAGGAGATCTCGTGAGAGTGAGACTCACGAGATCTCCTCAGTAAGGAGATTACAGCGCACCGGGGAAGTACTGCAGTGAAAGTGCTCAGCAGCACTGATCGCACCGGGGGCGCCCCGCCCTCGACCGATCAATACTGCTGCTGAGCACTTTCAAGGGCCCCCTGGATGCCATAGGCCCCTGGGCTGTAGCCCAGTTAGCCCTATGGCTAATCCGGCCCTGCATATACCAAACAGTAGTGTGTTCATCAATGCTCGTGTATTTGAAGCAGATGAGAAGCGTTTGGAGAGAGGGCTCACTCTGGATAAAGTGATAGCCACTCCTCTTGCATGATGGTCATGCCCACTCTAGTGGAGTGGCATGGAAACCCATCTCTAGAAATCCTGTGTTGGCTTCTGCCCTACCCCAACCCCACAACTCAATGCAACCCATGCAGTATGTTGGATGGAAAGAATAATCACTGCCCCAATCACCTTACTGATTCTTTTTGCCTTCTGACACTGTGCCAGAAGGACAGAAGAATCATTAAGGTAAAATTACTGGGCCAATTATTCTTTTTTCTTTCTGCCCTCTCTAACAACTGGCCACACACCCTCCTGCGACTAGTAATGCCCCTTCAGCAGACACTATTTCAAAGGCTCTTACTCTTGCAATCCCCTTGTGGGCCCTTTATTCCCGATTTCAAAACTGCAAATCTCTCTACCCTCTACCCAAAATACTTTGGTTATTAAGAAATGTCAAACTTTATGGTAAGCAACCTTACAATGCATGTTTAAATTGCAATAAAATCATATTTTTTGCGAATATATACAACCATTTAAATTAACAAAAAGTTGTAAATTAGCAAAAGTAATTGAAACCCCAAAATTCTAGGACTTACTAAATAATGGAGAATAAATTTGGTGTAGGCAGTTCATACAAGTTGCAAGCAGGCCTGAAGTTATATAGGACAGTGATCAAGAGTCTGATCTGAGATGAAGTCATACACTTTTAAGCTCTTCAGTTAAATATAATTTACTACTATTTCTGCTGAGATATTTTTCACCTTGTACTGAGCCTTTTTTGACACTTTTGTTGCTTTTCAAAGTCAAACTTCAATTCCTGTGTATTTTTGTAATAAAACAAGGCAAGTGATATACTGTCTATGTTAGAAGACCTTGAACTTTCCAAACGTGTCATTGGTTTTTGGTTGCTGTCATAAATACACAGGAGAATTAATAAAGGAACCTAAAACAAGATGCAGTTTAACTAAAATTGGCAAAGTTTAATATGACAGGTGATTCAGAGTGACTACTACTCTAGTTTGCCTAGGTTATCTTATATAAGCTACTCATGCCCATAAAAGTGGTCGCACACATATGTGCTTATGCAGATTTTCCTGATTCTGGGACCTACACCTGCTTACATCTGTCGAGGCCGTACGTCGGAGGGATGTGGCATTCAGTTGTGATTGAGACACAGATGTATGTTTGCCTATCTAAGCTGTATTATTTACAGGTAGTTAAGGGCAAGTTCAAATAGCAATAGAGTACCACTTGTGATTGGATGTTTGCAAATGCTTACAAATGCTCCACTTATGCTGATAGGTGCACGTGCATATATTATGCTTTTGTGCACGATTTTAAGGTATTTTTTGTCACATACTCGAGACTGAGAGTTGTTTCTCCTGTATTGGAGAGGTTTTTGACGTTTGATTGATGTCTACTAGCAAATAACTATTTCACAGACAAAATAAAAGTTTATAAATATGAGCAGAAGTGTATTTAATATATACCTGGGTAAAATAGGCGCATACGTTACTGGTGCAGACTTTCATGTATCTAGCAAAAGTTACAGATTTGTACATGCCCGCATTTGTGGCTTTTTTAGTGAACACAATTTGAGTCTGAGATTTGGGGCCCATTTATGGCCAACTCTGCATCAGGCCCTAAAGCTGTATATACATATGGGGATCATATATGTGAAAGATCAGAATACATAGATCCAGTAACTTGGCAGACATGCTGATCATAAAATGGGAATGTGTGTTCCCTAGGTTAAATTAAAAAAAATGTAAAATGATTAAATTTATTTAATTTAATGAGGCTTTTTCTATAGCTCTTTACATAGTGACCAGAACAACCTGCTCTGCATTGCTAAGCAGATTTGTTTTTAGGTTGATATTCTTTGTTAGCATACGCTGTTGTTCTGCTTTCAAAGCCCAGAGGATGGAGCAACTAACTGAAGAGCTAGTATGTATATTGCTTAACCTAAAATTCACGAGAGAGAAAATTGGAGAACATTATACGCTGTCAGACTAATAAAATGTTTATCAAATCAACATCAATGAGACCCCAATAAAGAGACACTGTAAAGGAAAATGTTTTGAATAAAGAATATGATGTAAGATAAAAGTGAAAGCATGCATAGATAATTTTGTGGATGATTTATTATACACATTATTATAATGAAGGACACATAAATATGAGATTATTGCATGAACAATAAACACTTTCACTTCAATTCTATTAACTTATAGAAACTTGTTTCACTATATAGAAATTCTGAACCGTAACCACCACCCTGACCAATTACAACATTTAAAAGCTAACTTTGACTTTAAATGGCAACCTCAAAAACTGAAGTATCTGGGAATTTATCTTACAAGAACCTATAAAGATCTCTACACTGCAAATTTCCCCCTTTACTAGAAGCTATTAAATCAGACCTAGCTAAGTGGGATAAGTTGACATTATCTTGAATAGGCAGGGTTGCATTTGTAAAGCTGAATATTCAGCCCCCCTTTTATATCTTTTTTCAGATCCTTCCCCTTAAAGTACCTGCAAACATATTTATAAAGCTCCAACAAACAGCCACTAAACGAATTTGTTCGACTAGAGATCCTAGAATCCATATGGACATAAGCTTCAATAAGCCTATTTAGGAGAGATTACTAGGTGTTCCTAACTTTATCACATGTGTGGTTAGACATAGAAGCCAGTGCCACCAACTCCTGTTGTCCATCAAGTTTACTATGGCTCATACTACAACACAGACTCCCCAACCTAGTCTACCACCTATCTTAGTATTCTCATTAGCAAAATGGATTTGCACAATTATCTCTTATTATCTTGTGCTAACTCATGAGCAACCCACAATTTCCTCTGGGCCTTACCCCAACAGGTTTTTTTGAATGGACATCATCATCAGATTCCTCAATGATCTGGCTCCCACATACGTTTTCTCAACATACACAATTCCATATCCCTACCTACATGCTTTTATCAATAGTTACAGCTCGGGCACCTCTAAACACTATTCATCACGCTGACCCCAACATACATCAATCCACCTCACTAGTGTCTTTCATCTCACAAAGGCCCTCTGACTCATGCCTGTTTTCCACATTTTACCACCAAATATTAAAATACAATCATTCCCCTAAAGACCCACATGAACTCAAATAGGAGGAGCATATGGGGGCAACTCTCGACCCTGAGGACTGGGATAGAATTAATGTCTCTAAATCACTATATGCGTTAAGATCAGTGAGAATGCCCACAAGATTTACTATTGTTGATATCTTGTTTAGACTATACATTATATAACCAAATTTCTCATCATTTTGTTGGTGGCTAAGGCATTCTGTCCTATATTTGGTGGCATTGTCTGAAAATAGCTCCTCTCTGAAAAGAAATACACCACTTAATTGCAAATATCACTGATATAGCTATGTCAGAGTCTTTATCTTATTCACTATTGCCCCTCAGATATCTGTAATGACACCCAAAGATTAATAGCTCACATATTAAATGCTACAAAGATATATATCCAGAACCACCTTCCATCCTTTCCATAGAACCTGGCATGTTTAGCATAGCATGGAATTTATCTCCAGTATTAAACATATTACTATAAATACATTTTCTTGCACCTGGAATCATTGCACTGAATACAACAAGGCCATTTCTCCATTATAAGATTTAACTTTTATTTCATTACTTTGATTTATAAAAATCCTGTTATTTATTTATATAGATTTAATTTTTGCTTCTCCTTCCCTTCCCCTTTTCTTTCTTCTGTAGCCCTATGTTTAAATGTTTAGAAAATTATTGAAAAACAACTTAAAAAAATATAAAAAAAGAAATCTGACTATTACTTTAAATCTGTAGTTCGCCACAACAAACTAACACTGTGTGATGTTAAGCAGTAACATTTTATTTCCACCTGGCCATGACATTTTTTGGTGTTAAAAGTAGCTAATGAAGTACATCAATAAAAATTTAGTAGATCACCTTAGATGCCCAGATAGATCTTGGAACAGTTTCATGCATTGTTCCAGTTCCCTGGTCAAAGTACAGAGTTGTTCCAGTTCCCTGGTCAAAGTACAGAGTCCTGGGTGTAAGATAATTTCGCTGGTGATCTGCTGTTGATCACAGTAGATCTCTCCCTGTAGCTGGTAGGCTTCAGTCCTTTGTCTCTACTCTGACTTTTGCCTCTTGTCACTCTCAATAACTTCCAGGCTTTTCCTATTAATCAGTTTCTTTTAGCTAAATTTTCTTTCTTCCAATTCCACTTTTGGCTTAATTTGCTTATCTATCAATAAGTTTTCATTTATCTATTTCTGCTCTTTTTAACTCTTTTTTTGACACTACTCTTTTTGGATACTACTCTTCACTTATTATTAGCTCACCCCCTTCTTTAACTGTTTTATCTCCTATCTCTCTCTCTCTGCTTTTTCTTTCCTAAGCTGTCTCTCACTGGTATGTCAACTGTCTTTATTTTATCTGCATATCCATTCACTATCTCTAGCCTTGCTTTCTAGTTTTTCTCACTCTCCTCTATTTATTTATCTTTTCTCTGTTCCTTGAATATCTCTCCTATTATACATCTATTTCTTTCCCATGAGAGCCTTTTATTTTCCCAATTGCTATTCTTATATTCTGCTCATTACTCCTATATTTCACTTGTTTCTTCCATATCCTACAAAACGCTTTTTATTTTTCAAAGAATAAACATTATATATAATATAACATCATGTTGACAAAAACTATTCTTTTTTGTCACAAAGTCACACAGCATAGATCAGCGGTGGGCATCAGGCGGTCCACCGTGCCTTCACCTGCGGCTCTCCCAGCAGGCTGTTCCCGTTCTTATAAGAACATGTCAGGTGACCTTCTGAGTGCAGGGTTGTCACAAGAAGTACCCGAAGAAGGAGGGAGTGCACTGTGCTCTGATTCCTTCCTCTGTGTGGCCCCCTTGAAGGCTGGAGGGCTGCATGCACACCCTATCACTGGCATAGATGATTCAAGTTTTGATTGTCAATGTTTTTTTATATGAGAATGAACAGTAAGGCCTATTATTATATTTGCAGTTTGGGATAGCAATGAAAACACTTTACTGCTCTTTTATTAGCAATAAATGTAAAGAATTAAAGAACTAATAGAATGATAGGAAACTAACAACTAAGTTTGCAAATGTTTAATTTTAAGGTAAAGCAAAAATTGAATGATTAAAATGCAATTATATTGTGTGGAATCTCAGTATTTCTACTTTTTTGGAAATTTAATCTTATAGCATCATTTCAAAATTGTAATGTTGTATTACCTAAGAAATGTTTATTGTGTAATCCTAAAAATTTTAATTCACTTATCATGCAAGTGCTTAAAGCTAATCAAACGCAGTAATTATTGTTACTTGATTTGCATACAAAAAAAATGTTTTAACACCAGTTAAACATCCTCATACCACTTTGGGGTGCCAAACAATGGTCCTAGAGCAATAACGACCAGGCTTTGAATGTGAAGGCATGAAGCAGCATTGGACTCATATAGTGACCTATTGGAGCGTGCTTCAAATTGGGCAAACCTTTGTTGTGGTTCAGTTTCTGCAGTGACACACAGATAGTCATGGTAGAGGGTTAGAGAGGAGGTACCCTCACAGCCCAAAACAACGGGTGCAAGGAAGTGAGGTTATCTTTTTATATTTTCGCAGCCAAAAGTGGCATGTTTTCTCTATATTAAATATTGACGTTGTGTTCCAATTGTAAAACACTTACAAGTTAAAACAAAATCTTATTTGCTTAACTACACTCCAATGCATAAAACAAATATAAAGTTTTGTAGTTACAAAGTGTTGTACATGACTAGGGAAGTTAAAGGTTGAGTCAATTTTTTTTTATACAACATAATTTCTGATGGTCTAGGTTACCCTTATAACAGAATGGAGAGTAAAGTGTAAAAATTGCAGGTAGAAATTATATATTGTAGATAGCAATAACAATAGGTTTTGGTTTATAGAGGATGAGGGGGGCTGTAGATAAAAAATGGAATTTTCATGGAAATCATTGTGGACCTTTGGAGATAAAGACATTGATAGAAAACTTGGTAACTGTAGATTCACTTTATTTTTTTATAAATTGAAATAACACTTACCTAATCTTGCTACAACATGTAAACATCTGAAGAAAAGACGTGTGGAGCCTGAAAATAGCAACAGAATAAAACATTGTTTTATTTAAAACAATAATCTAATGACAAAATTGTACAATAATCACTTTATTTGAAAGAAGTTGCATAGTAATTCTAGTCTGTGATAAACATATGATAATACATTTGAAATAAAAATAAAACAGTTGCATTGCTGACAAATATAAGTAATAGTTACTAATGAGTTAAGGCGATCCCTTCAAAATATATTAGTTCAATGTAATTAAATGTTTTAAATTATTTAATTAGAAAATAATATTGCTGTATGAATCCTCAGAAATTCTCTTGGCTGTGATTCAGTTTTACATCGATTAAAAAATTGCAAACAATTTCAGCATTTTTTTAAAACATTTAATTTGCAAGTCACAATTTGCTTTCATTGCTCTGTCAATTATTATCAACCATCTACAATCTCTGTGGAACTAATAGGCAAATCAATACAGGTAGGGAGCGTGGGTGCTTAAATGGTAAAATGTGCATTTTTTTCCAACATATAAAGTGTGTACAGCTTTGTTTGAAAAATAAAAGCAACTAGGTGCTTGCCATCAATTCCCAAAAAGATGCAGATTCAACAAACCTGAACTACATAAATTCAAAAGCTACCATTTTTGCTAACTAGATTTAGGGAGCGTACCCTAGCATGTGTCCTGTTGTACTTTTTTCCTTTCTCTATTACTACCAACAGAGATAGTTGGTGGTCAAAATTGTGAGTTATTTGATGTTTACTCCAAATATTCAATTAAAATGTTCATCAACATCCCCTCATGATCCTTAGCAAAACCACTATGGGATAAATTTATCAAACTGCGGTTTTGAAAAAGTGGAGATGTTGCTAATAGCAACCAATCAGATTCTAGTCCATTTATGTTGGATCAGTGTCAACGTTAGGGGCTGCGGTGACCTCAACTGACCTTCTGTGCACATACTAGATAATGACTATTATTAGGTTATCCACTGACAATTTTAAGCTTGCATGGCTTTTATTTTTTGAATTGGGAATTTTTTGGTTGTTGTCAATAAGCTATTCGGTGCTGAAGGACTAGCAGCCATGTCAATGTCTTGTATTGTGCTATTGGCCTCACTTAGTCGATGATAAATGACATTTTATTTTATTATAATGTTTTTTGCAGGGGGATGGGATGGGGGAGCTGTGCTTTTCAAATGCTTTTGGTGGAGTAGTCAATTTTTTATGCTTATCATGTGCCTGCTGAATGACAACTGTATATATCTGCATGGCATGTTTCCTCTTCTTCATCATTGCTTGCTATAACTTTCAAGTACTTTCTGAAAATAGATTGTCTAATGTCATTTAATTTTGTGTCACCACAATCTGAAAATACAGATTGCTTCTGCATTGCACACAACAGACATATTTTTGCACTGATTATATTTTTTATTTTAAAACAGCTGATTAAGGATATTAACAGCACTACATTTCGTTGCTTTTTTTCTACTGACATTATCAATACTTATTTTAATGTAAACTGTATCCAGTAATGTGAGGTTGTCTGAGTACATTTGACCTTTTCTGCCCATGCCAGATGTGGGCTTATCTCTTTGCTGTAAACTTTACAACTTTTAGCATGTAGTAAGAGTAAATGGTAATTAACATCATCCCTCTGAGTATGACTATAACAGTACTACTGTCTCACCATGATCATTCTCAAACTGCTGCAATTAGTAATCACCACCTAATTGTAGTTTCAGATGTACTATGTTTTAACTACTATTGGGATCTGACATATTGCCCTCAATGTCCACACTAAATAAAAAGTCTGTGTCACAGCTTCACAAAGAGGATAATAGAGATTTATACGTTTCATAATTTTGTGGGTTTTTTTTACTCATACTACAAAATCACCTCTTTAGCTTAGGGTGTTCTTTCCTTTTTCAATCTCTATAAATGTATCAGTCAATAAAATAAACATAACATTGGGGCATTTCAATAATGACTTCAATTAGAGCAAATGGGCAAATGGACTAGAGATATTGTAAAGAAAGATACACCAGTTGATATGACAATTTATTGTCTGAGTATTTGTAAATCTAGATAGTTAACAGCAGCAAACACAAGTGGTGAAATAAAGTTATTTTGTGTCTGTCAATGCATTGGAAGGAATACTCCATTTGAAGTGACAATTTATTATCTGGGTATATGTACACTTCACTGGCTAGTGGTTCTAGTGACAAGTGAAGAAATTGATTTGGTTATTGCTAGCCAGTGTATTGTAAAAAAATGCACTATTTGAGATATTAGGCAAGGTTTTGTATGGGAATTTAAATGTCTATATGGGGATTGATATGTTTAGACACAATGGGCCTGAGTCATTAAGGAAAGGCAAAAAAAAGGAGTAAATGTCCTCAGGAACAAATCATGTTACAATACAAGGGGTCAAAATTAGTTTATTATTTTGCACATAAGTTGAATACTGGCTGTTTTTTCATCTAGCACACAAATGCTTGATAGCTTTATTTTTACACTGAAATTTAAAGTTCATCTAGGACATGCCCGACCCCAATTATAAATCTGTCTGCATGTTTAAATTAACCTCCCCCTCCAAGGCAACATGGTTTTGCCCAGGTGCAAAGTTACTCCTTTTTTATGCTTTGCTCTCATTAATGACTCAGGCCCAATGACTTTAGGATTTATTACAGTGCTGACCGAACTAAATAGGGGAATGTGTAGGAAAATGTGTACTATTGGGAAAAAACTATACAAATGTGGTACTCCAATAGATTGTTAGTAACTATAGGTCTAATTATGTAGTATGTAAAATAAATAGTAGATAAATAAGACACTGCTGCTATGTAGAAGGAGTGCACAGGACAGAAGTGAAAATAACGATTATAATAGTCAGAAGACTGATACGTCACAGCTCATATCACAAGTCACAATTAAAAATAGTAGCATTCACCAGGCGCGCACTTAGGGGGGTTTCTAGTTCCAGAACCATCCCCTCCCTCCACTTATGGCCCGAGACTTAGCCTGAAAGCCCACTCACTGAATTTCAGTTCCTTTTGCGCTATTTAAGAGTCAGTATTGTGGCCGCGGTACTGACTCTTCATTTGAGAAGTGCTATGGCTGCTTCTGATAGGCTGTTCTGATTGATGTCTGGTTCTCGGACAGTCGATCATGTGACCACGCAGGAAGAGATACCCATGGGAGGGAAGTGTACTGCAGTGAAGCAGAGGGAAATGTGGTCTCCTAGCAGAGACATCCTCACACATTAAGTGCCTCAGTGTGAGATAGTGAACATTGTGGAAGGCAGGACTAGCCCAGTCAGATGCACCTCTTACATTTAAAATAATATACTAAACCAGATATTTATTAATCTACATAAAGCATCTAATTTCACAAATATATTTTGCAGAAATAAATTCAAAAGTGTGACGTGGTGAAAGTTATTGTTGTAAGTGGGCAAGTCGCAATAAGCATTATATGTTCAAAATCTAAAGTAAAAATAAAAAATATACATGTAAAATTAAATGTATTAAATAAAAGCCGCAACAAGGACACAGTCCTGAGTCTAAAATGGTCAATATAGAGCCAGTGCGCATGTCCAGCGGCAGCAACTCCTCTCCTCACATTTAATTAGTGCTTTGCGGATCTGAGAGGGTTGTGTGCAGACTCGAGCGGTGAATCTTACTGTGAAATGTTATACCTGACAAGTTGTACATGTATATGAAGAAATATGTGTAAAAAATTATGTATAGAGTATACATATATAAATAAAATACATTTTACATCCCACCATTTCATTTAGGATGTGTGTGTGTATATATATATATATATATATATATATATATATATATATATATATACAGAGAGAGAGAGAGAGAGAGGGGGAAACGTATTACGGTGGAGTTGGAAGTTTTATGGCTTAGTCCCTTTGTCCTGACAGCAGATACAGTTGGGGGGAAGGTCCACCATTGTGCAGCTCTGAAATGCAGGGAAGAACCAAGTGCAAGCCACATGCAGTAAAACGGGGGCTGTGTGCAGCATTACAAGGGGAAAAGTGTGGACTGGACGAGTACTGGCACCTTCCAAGTGCTAGCCACGCGTCATCTGCATTCAAACATTTGGAACCCCCCTTTTGAAATCCTGCATTTGCCTCTGTTCTCAGACATGTTCCACTACAACATTTCAGCAGAAAGAGTGTGAGAAGGGCTGAATGCTCCGGTTACTAGGCTGTAGACAAGTGGCATTTGTTGATTCATGGTAATTGGCTTCTTTATGTTTATCAGCATAATTCAGTAATTTATTTTATCCTGCAGATGTCAATATTGTCATTACTGTCTAGAGAACATTTAGCCCATTGCTACACCGCTCTTATACAACTGTATATACATTGATACCTGCAGATTATAAACATAACAAGTAACACATTTGATGAATACAGGTGTTAAGCTTGATATATGTTGCCTAGCAACACCTGTAATGTCACTTCTGGTTCGGAGAGACAGACTGAGCCGAAGACAGGACAGATCCTACCATTATCACACTGTATGGGGGACAGCAGCACTGGTCTTTATGTGCTCAATGTCTTATCACTGGCTTCTCTGGGTACATTTTGCTGTGTGAGTAGATTATCTGCTTGATATTGTTTCAATTAAACAAGATTTATGGAAAACCTCTATTTCCTTATTCTAACATCTTTCCAAAATAAGCAGCATTGTACTTAATTAGTGAAAGTGCAGTTTGTGCTAATTACAGCTTTGGACTTTCTAAAATGCTAAATTCTATTATATGTTTCTGTCATTTTGTTATTTAATACTGTGTTTTTTTTAATATATGCCTATATTACACCTACGGATAATTGTATCTTTTTGTATCCTTAGCATTTTGTTGGTACTTTTGAGGATTTTGTGCTTATAACAATAACAGTTATTTTCCATACTCTGCCAAATTCAAAGCTTTATTTGTTTTGTGGATCCATGTTTGAGCGCAAGGATTTGGGGTGTGTTACCATTTGAGATATCACATAATCATAATATCATAAAAAAAAAGAGGTTGGAGGTTCAGTTGGAGACAGTTATGTCTACCAACAGCTGACTGTTTTATGATTTCTACATTTCTGATTCATAACTTCACTTCACACTGTCTCTCCTCCTTCCAACTGCACCTCACAACTGACAGCTGCACAGAAATGCCAGTCACCAACTGGTTTATTATTATTGGCAGATGATAGTGCTGCTTCCTTACAATAACCATGCTCGCCTTCCCCATCAGCAATTGTTATTCTGTTACCTCACACCTCAACTACAATATATATATATATATATATATATATATATATATATATATATATATATATATATATATGTATATATATATATATATATATATATATATTTATATATATATTAAATTAATACATGTTTTGCCCACTTTCAAAACAGTACTAAAACCAATTTTAAATCCTGGAATAAAATTTGATTCCAAGCCTGAAAATAAGCTTTAATAAGAACTCCTTCTATATTACAGACTTGCCTAATGCTTATTCTAAAAGTAAAATCAACACGAGAACAGATAGATCATTGGCATTTGTCTCTTAACATAATTCAAATGCAAAAAAAATATAAAAAATATCATTGATAAAGACTTTTCATTGTTAAAATTTGATGAGGTCTTCAAACCATTTCTTGTAGACCAAGCCCAGGTGGCTTTTAATAATCTCAGAAAAATGTTAGCTACTAACTTGTTTAAGTAGAAAAAAACAAAAGTAAGCATAGTAATAGAAATGTGTATACAGAGAGCTAAAGCAGAAGGAAAACCTCCATAGATCAAGTGTGTTCTCAATCTTGTGATCACACGATAAAAATGTACTTACAGGATCACATGTAGCATGTAGTGCGCTAACCCTTGAAGGGTGAACATTCCACCCCCATTTTAAGTTATATAAATATGGAAAACACAGGTGTCCCAAACAAGATAATTGGCATCAATATGATACACAGAATTTAAGGTTACATGTACCAAACCATATACATACAAATTCAAGTTTCTAAAAATACATTCAAATCAAACCTATCATTAAAATCATGGGGAATCTGGGTATGAATCTAATCTTCAAATTTTGATTGTGCATCAGGAACTGTGCATCTCTGTTCTCTACACAAGCAGAACTCAGCCGATGCTGTAATAAATGAATGACTGTGAGTCAGTTTCAATCAGAGATTAAGTTTACTATACTGTCAATCTGTTACAACACTAAATATTGAACAGGTTTTGTGTTCTGGATACTATATTATGTTGGTAACTACTGTAGCAAAATTGTCTCCATATCTATGTTGGTGGATTTGAATACAACTACAGAGCCCCAAGAGAGTCTAATAACAGGTTCCTGCCATTAAGAAGCAATGGGCCTAATGTTTGCCAAGGAAATATTCCCTGTATTACACCAAAAACCACCAGCCTGCATTGGCACAAGGCAGGATGGATCAATGGATTTATGTTGTTTATGCCAAATGCTGACAATACGTTCTTGCAGCAGAAATTGAGATTTGTCAGACCAGGCAATGTTTTTTAAATCTCCACCTCTCCAGTTTTGGTGAGCCTTTGCCCACTGTAGCCTGGGTTTCCTGTTGTTAGCTGACAGGAGTGAAACTCATTGTTTTCTCTGCTGCTGTAGCCCTTACAAATTAAGGTTCGACGTGTTGTGCATTCCGAGATGCTCTTCTGCATACCACTGTTGCAATGCCTGGCTATTTACCTTTCTGTCAGCTTGAACCAGTCTGGCCATTCTCCTCCAATCTCCTTCTTTAATGAAGCATTTTTGCCCACAGAAATGACACTCACTTGATGTTTTTTGTTTGACATATAATACTTTGTTGTTGGCTCTGCAGTTTTCCATTAAATGATACATCCATTCACCCTAAGCCAAAAAGTTTAGATACAATTTTGCTCAACTCTATGGCATCATATTGATTGACAGTCCCAGCACTATAAAAAGAAAATGTGCTGGGACTGCTAATCAGTCTGATGTTATCAAAAACTATAGCAGTAAGGTAGGTGATTACCATCACAAAAATGGCTCTTAGGTTATGTTAGAACTGTTATGTATTATAGGAAGGTACAAATGCCTTTAACTCAGCTAGATTTTTGAACAATGAGTTAAACTCATGTGCATTTTCTAGTTCAACAATTCCTAAAAGTAATTTAGGGGATTGTGCCGACTATTAAAAGTTGATATTGCCTTGTCAACCCTTAATGTGACAATCATGTTGACAGAACAGCAATTTTACATACTGAATGAATGCTAAACTATTTCTCACTTTTTGTACTTACATAATCTTTCTTATGCCACCTCTATCATTATTTTATATGAAAATGTGACACATTTCTTCTTTGCAGGTATGCCATTAAAATGCAAAAGATGATGGACTGAGCTGTTGTAATTGTATGCTTTGCATAAGTGCCAGTCATTCACTAGCTTTCAGATGACAGATAAGTAACTTTACCTTTGAAAGGTGCCTGCATTGAAAACTCAGTAGCAGTTATTGTTAATGGCAGGGATTATTCATTAAGCATCAATGCAGTAGGTCACTGTCCAATGGTTATTAATATCAAGTGACTTTTAGCAATTAAAGAAGTGAATGTTAATATCATTACATTTACTATATTTTAGTACCATAAGAAGAAAAAATTGCAGCCGCCAAACTATGTCCCAAACCTGAACCAGAGAGAATGGTTTAAACTAATAACAGATATTAATTTAACTAAAATAATGTACAATGCAATTTTCAATAAAAAAGTTGCAACCTTTACATGTAAAAGTGTAGAAACACTATATTTAAGTTGCCACTAGGACACATATGATATAAAAACCATAACATTATACAACACAAGCATTGATTTAAAAATATACTGAGCCCTTGGAAATGAATCACGATCTTGAAGTAAGCAGAGCATTTCTAAGATGGAGATGTGAGACAGATCCCAATCTAGCCAGACCAGAATGGCTGCACATAGGACTAATAAGAGTTTAAATCAAATCTTACCACACAACAGCATGGAGGAGGTGGAGGAATACTGTTACCATAGCTCAAGACAATTCAGATTTACTTTATATCAGCTACAACTCATCCACTCTTGTTAATCAGCCAGACAAGCATTTTATCTTCCTATCACAGCTCTTTTAGTCATGCCTGTGAATTTTATCATCTACCAAACTACTATAGTTTTCTATAGGGTATTCTTACCTTGCATCACAGACATTAGAAGTATAGGTACTTTTACTTTTTGGAGTTCAAAGAATTGTGTCCTATTTGGGATCCGCTGTTGGCCTTCCTTGCTAGGGGGCAGTCCTGTTAACGGAGAGCAACAGGCAGCATATTGCCATGCTGCCTGTTACTGAGTGGGTTGGGTATTTCGGAGGCCACCAAAAGGCTTCAATCTGCAGGGATGAAATTCACTGAGACTGATGTCAGTGGCTTCATGAAATCAGGGTCAAGTCAAGGTAAGAACAACAGACAACAGAATAATGTGCTAATGTAAAGAGTAAATATAAAATACATAAATTGCACTGTTGAAGTCTTTTTTTTTTATGAAAAATTTCCACCACAGAGGCTTCCAACCTACTAATTACATACTTGCCAACTTTCAATATCACCTCTCCGGGAGGCCTCCAATGCTGACCGTGTCTTGGGACGTTGCCACGCTAATCATGTCATTAGGCCACGCCCCTCCTATATAATACCAATTTCAGCCTATTATAGCTGGGGGCAGGGGCAGGATTACGTGATTAGCCCAGTCCCCACTCACTTCACCAAAGAAGCGGGTAGGATTTGGGAGGTTGCCCTGCTCTCCTGGGAGTCCCAAAAATTCGGGCATCTCCCAGACATTTCGGGAGAGTAAGCAACTATGACTAATTATAGAAAAAAAAGACACATACACAAATTTAAAATTAAATTTCTCATTTAATCCTGAAAGCCATTGTCTACAGATTTTTGTTTGTTTACTTTTCGGATACTTTCTGAAACTAAAAGAAAGACAAGGGCTAGTTTTCTTAAGTAATTTGACTAAGGGTGTTTTATTATATCTCCTATATAAAGAGTACAGGTGAAGATCTTGTAGCAGTTGTTACCACTGGAGTACAGGAAGCATCTGTCTTTGAGGCAGCTACAATATGGTAAATACTGGGAAGTAGCTGTTTTGGAGTATAATATAGTCTTATGTGGATTAAAATATCATCTTCTGGGTGAATTAGGATTTGCAGCACTGTATACTTCAAATTATTCAATTTATTGTGTGAAATACAATTTTTTCAGTGTACCCAGATGTCTTCTAAACTCAATCTACTCTGTGGGTTACACATTTTTCCTCCACCTAGTGACTGTGCTCTTCTATTGGGTTGTTTTCACTACAGATTATTGACAGTGAGTCTGTAACTGTTACTGACAAACACATCTGTGAACTGTGCTAGATTTTGCAAATAATTTGCAGTAAAATATCTATTTATTGTGTGATATATCTGTTAATAAAATGAACGTTACCATTAATAAAAGTGTGGACTTCATTAATTGGACAAAAATGGTAATTAATAGCAACATGTAAATAAGTTTTCTCTATTTGTTTTAGTTAATAAAAAAAAAATGTGGTGAAGAAGCAAATTAATTTTTCCAACATATGAATTACATCTGTTTGCAATCACATGAGATTGTCTCCTGCATAGTTTCTGTAGCGACCGCAATGGGGTGTCCAGTTCATGGGAGGTCATGTACCTTTATATTGTAACTGTGTGTCTATGTGATGTAACTGTTTTGTATGTCTGTACAGTGTATAATTTGTTAATCTCTGGCTTTGGAAACTAGAGCAATTCGCTTGTTGTTGGTGCCGACCTCGCAGACATATGCATGTGATACTTTGCCCTGTAATATATTTTGCAAATAAAACTGTTGTCCTTTGGAACCACAGTGATTGCATTAGAGAATCTTTATTTCATATGATACATATAAAGGTGTAAGCTGTGGTCTTATGAGCAAACTCTACACTACTATAGGACTCGCAGGCCTACGGATTTGGTTTGTCAGCAAAGGGTGAAAGATGCGTCAAAGAAGGTAAGAAAGCATATTGTTCTACACTTTTAATTTATATCTTGGGGTATATTTACTAAACTGCGAGTATCAAAAAATGGAGATGTTCATCATCATCATCATCATCATCACCATTTATTTATATAGCGCCACTGATTCCGCAGCGCTGTACAGAGAACTCATTTACATCAGTCCCTGCCCCATTGGAGCTTACAGTCTAAATTCCCTAACATACACACACAGACACGCAGACAGAAAATAGGTTGAACTTGATAGACTGGTGTCTTTTTTCAACCTCATCAATCATCATCATCATCATTTATTTATATAGCGCCACTGATTCTGCAGCGCTGTACAGAGAACTCATTCACATCAGTCCCTGCCCCATTGGAGCTTACAGTCTAAATTCCCTAACACACGCAGGCAGACAGAGAGAGACTATGGTCAATTTTGATAGCAGCCAATTAACCTACAAGTATGTTTTTGGAGTATGGGAGAAAACCGGAGCACCCGGAGGAAACTCACGCAAACACAGGGAGAACATAAAAACTCCACACAGATAAGGCCATGGTCAGGAATTAAACTCATGACCCCAGCACTGTGAGGCAGAAGTGCTAACCACTGAGCCACCATGCTGCTCCTGATGTTGCCTATAGCCCCTGGGTGAGACAGTGCCCAAAGTATTTGACCTTTGTCAGGCATGGCTGTAATTTATCCTTTGTAACATTGTGTCTTGTTTATGAGTAATGAAGCAACACAAACAATAACAATAAACAGGATTAAGAATATACAATACAGGACACTGTCACAAAACCAGCAACAGATTCATACTTTCTTTTGTGGATACTATAGATCCTGGATACCAGGTTTATCTATATTGGCTGTACCATTGCAGGTGTCAGGACTCCCAATAAAAACCACAGAGGGAGCCTAGTGAAATGAAGTGGTTTTTATTAACACCGGTTACACAGGTTTCAGTCTGCAGTACGGTAGGGTGTGGCAGAAATAGCTAAAGAACACAGTGGATAACAGATGCAGAATGCGATGGTGCGTAGGACTTTACCACGAAGTAGAGGAGATGGCACACAAGGTGCGATGGTCTGCGAAGCAAGGCACTGAAAATTCAGAGAACAGGTAGCAATAATATGAAGAGCGTTACCACAGGATAGTGGAATAGACATAGTGGCTGTGATGATCTGCGGGCAGATGTGCTAGAGATTCAGAGAACAGGTAGCAATAATATGCAGAGCATTAACACAGGATAGTGGAGTAGACACAGTAGCTATGATGAACTGCGGATAGATGTGCTGGAAACTCAGAGAACAGGTAGCAATAATCTGCAGAGCGTTACCACAGGATACTGGAGTAGACACAGTGGCTGAGATGATCTGCGGATAAATGTGCTGAAATCTCAGAGAACAGGCAGCAAACAGGAGCCAGGGAACAGGCACAGCAATACAGGTAATTGCAACAGATGATCTGGAAAAGGTTGCTTGGGACAGGCAGGCTTGTATAGGACAAAGGCAGGTGTTTAAGCTTTCAGCAATAACGAGGCAGGTGGTACTACAAGCAGAATACAAATATATACAAAAGTCCAACAAAGTACCTGGCAGACAGGATCTGCAAGATGCAGATCGTGACAACAGGAGTTAGACTCATCTTCTAAACCCGAGCTTGTCGCACATGCTGAGTATTCAGAGTAAACATTCCTCACCATTAAAGAAAGGCTGACTAAATCACCTGCTCTGACGATACTTTTAGATTAAAATGTTTTTGAGCTATGCTGTACTGAAGCTGATGGTTGTGCTTCTTGGAGTCTTGCCATAAAAACACGGTAATGCTAACAGACCGGTTGCACACTACAGTGCACAATTGGACACTATAGCATGATCTCTTGCTACGTGTTTAAGAAGTGTAGCAGCAACTGCTTTTCTGGTAAGTAAGAGCGAGGACGTAGTACTGGGACATGATTCAACTGTCTATATACCACATGCATTATTTGCCCTCTTAAATTCTGCCCAAACTAGGCATGTCTCCTCAGTAAGATTTACAAAATGGGAGCTAGCACTAATGGCACCTAAAACCATCCCAATTAAGAGGTGTATGCTAAATCCAACTACATACCTACCAAATGTGCCTTCAGATGCACAAAAGGTGAATGTAGAGGACACTTTAGCTAAATTTAAATTTGGCAGCTATATAGATGCGCATAATTGTATGGAATATTTGAATCAGTCCTTTACTGCATGACCTGACATACGTGACATCTCCTTACAAAATGTAGATTTTATATGGATGGAAGTTGTCATAGACAGATGGACACTGGAGTATTATGTGCCAGTTATGCTGTTTTAGATGACGAAGGTGTTATAGAAGCTGAACCCCATGACCAACCTCACTCAGCAAGTAGCTAAACTTGTGGCATTGAGAAGAGCATGTGAGAGTAAATCAGTTAATATATACACTGACTCTAGGTACGCCTTTGGTGTAGTTCTTGGCTATGGTAGTTCTATGGCGTCTTAGGATGAATTTTATGACAAGTGGTAGGCACAGCAGCAGCATATTCACAGCACATAAAAGGATTTCTGACAGCGATATAAGTATCGAAAGAATTAGCTGTTATCAAGTGTATAGCACATACATACGACAGGGACATATCACTTAGTAACAAAAAAGCAGATGAGGCTGCTAAGAGGGCAGAAGGCTCACTCATAGAACAAATGTAACCAAATTAATGACTTTTGAAGTTCTCAGTGTACAGAAATGAATAGAAAATGCAGGATTTGTGTTCCTTACAGGAGAAGTGTGTCTGGAAATCGAAGGTCAAGAGTCCTCTGGACTCTATTAAGATGGACAAGGTAGGCCATTAGCTTCCAAGGCATATCTTCCAAGCTAAGCAGAGGCGGCACATGGCTTGACTCACCTGTGTAAGGAGTGTATGCACAAATTGGGAAGAGCATATTGTTGTGCGCCGGGCTTCTTGTCAGATGCTAGTAAGAAAGCAATATCTTCTCTTACTCATCTGAGAAAGAATACGGAAAGAGCGATACCAACAGAGCCATGCCACGTTCCTCTTACATATGGCCCTTTCCGGGTCATAAAAATTAATTTCATCTAATTACCACTCTGCAGAAATGTAATGTATGTATGTATGAGTATGTATCAATATTTTCTCTAATTGGGTACAGGCTTATCCAGCTGATTTAATACTGCTGTCTTCACTACTAAGATAATTGTTCAGAAATTCCATTGTAGGTTTGGTATCCCCAAAATCATTAAAAGTGATCAGAGTATACATTTCACTGGGGATGTCTTTCAGCTTATATGCAAGCTTATGAAAGCCAGTGGAAAATTAGAAAGGGTAAATGACAATATCAAGATCAAATTGAGTAAAATGATGACTGTAACTGGATTAGTGTGGCTGGAAGCATTGCCACTAGTTCTTCACAGCATCAGAACCACTCCTAGATCACCTCTTAACCTATCACCCTTTGAAATACTTTTTGCCAGACAACCTCACTTGATGGTAGATCTCTAAGATGATTTCAAATACAACAATGAAGTGACAGTTCAATATCTTATTTAAGATGAGCAAACAGCTAAGACAGCAATAAAAGAACCTCAAAATACTGTTTCCTAATATGTCAGACACTAACTGTCATGGTGTTTGACCTGGGGAATATGTTATGATCTGCAATTTCTTTTTTCGTTTACCAGACAGGTAAGCAAAGTGTTGATGACCAGCACCACACCAAAGTAGCAGAAAGAGACAATTGGATCTATTCCACCCACTGCAGAAAACTCAACAAGTCGGAGAAGATTCAAGGAAAGGCTGAGGTTCTTGAATTATAGAGGGGGAGACCAGGATGGTATAATATTACAAGATGCCCTAGTTTGACACAATACTCCGTAGACAGGTCTCTGCTTGTCTGAATTTTATGCATGCAAACAAACTTGAGTATTGAGAAGCTGAACAGAAAGATCAGACAATTGCCCACTCCAAAAGTGTTGATGAAAGACCCATTGATATTGTTAAAGTAGAGTTAAACAAAAAGGCTAATAAATATCATAAACGAGGTTATGTTAACAGACATAAGAATGTGTTGGTTGGAAAAGTGCCTTTGTGTTATTATATAAATGTTATCCACGCTCAGGGCCGGATTAAGGGAATGGAGGCCCCTGGGCTAAGGGCGCCTCCATTCCCCCGTGAGGCCCCCAATGTGAGCCACCCGCCGCCCCCCCCCCAAGCGCTTACCTGTCAGTTCAGTCCTCCATCCCCGGTGCGCTGTAAGCTCCTTACTGAGGAAATCTCGCGAGAGTTCACTCGCGAGATCTCCTCAGTAAACAGATTACTGAGCGCCGGGGAAGGAGGACTGAACTGACTGTGCTCAGCAGCATTGATCGGGCTGGGGGCGCTCCCGCCCCCGGACCGATAAATAATGCTGCTGAAAACTTTGAAGAGCCCCCTGGATGCCCGAGGCCCCTGGGCTATAGCCCAGTTAGACCTCGGGTTAATCCAGCCCTGTCCACGCTGAGACTTGCCTTAAACAGATGGAAATGCTAGGCATAAGTAATTTTACCAACACATTGTTTAACACTATCATGGGCCATTTTGTGCCTTATATCCTTCCAGATTATGTATAATACACTTCTGGGCGAAGAGCTTGCAAATGGTTAACTCCAAGCTCCAAAGGAATATGTTTTCTAGGAAAAATAATTACTGAAAGAATGACTATTCCCACGATAAAATAACTGACATTCACAGAACAATCTCATCTCTTTACATTTACACACAGTATAAAAAGTCAAAAGAAAACTTTTAGCTGCTAATTTAATTACAGTATCCACAGGGTTTCAGACCATGATTGCATTGGATCCCACTAAAATTATTTTGGGAACCCTAAATTATAAATTCATACACGATCTGGCTTAAATAATTCATAATATTACCGAGATGCATGGTGATAAATTCAGATATATACGTGTAAGGAGTTTCAAGCTTATAATAAGGAATTAGTACAACATAGATTGCTACTAAATTATCTCACTGCAATTCCTGGTGGATATTGTGTGACGCTAGCCACCCAGTTTGGTGTTTTGCACTTACATCACTATTAATACAGATGATCCTAAATAAGTGACTGTAAAATGGATGGGATTCTACAGTTAAAATGGGAAATTTGCAAAGCCCACAATTTCTCATTATATGAAATAGGGGAAAAAGTAGTGAGATGGATCTCATGGTTGAATGCTGTTAAATCGTTTTCAGGCTTAAGGGAATTGCCACAAGACCTGATAACTGGTATAGGTAAGCTCTTTATCCTTATAGTTGGTGTATTCATAGTAATTGGATTATGTTTCAGCTGTGTTCCTGCTGTGCTGAAGTGTGGCAAAAATCAACGGAGGGAACCCCTGAAAATGACAATATGATGGTACCAAGGGGGACAGGTTCCACTGAAAATTAATTGTTATATTATAATCCTGCAATAGAATCTTGAAAGAGTGAGAGTGTTGGACAATCAGTCATGATGAGATTAATGCACAACCAAATCATAATCTTAGCAACATGTAGAGAAGTTTAATCTATTTTTTTTAGTTAATATAAAATACAATGTGTCGAAGAAACTTTAAAAATGAATGTTTCCAAAATATTAATTACATAGAGCTTAGTCTCATTTGTTCACAATGGTTGGGAACAATTCCGTTATTATTTTTGTAGCGTTTGCACATTGCAAATGTGGACCTTAATACTGTAACTGTGTTTCTATGTGATGTCACTGATTTTTATGAGTAAAAAGTGTATAAATTGTTCATCTCTGGCTTTGGAAGCCATAGCGTTGTGATAGAAACTTGTTGTTGGTGCAGACTGAGCAAGCATATGCATACGATACTTTGTCTGGTAATATATTTTGCAAATAAAACTCTTGTGCTTTGGAACCACAGCAATCGCATCAGAGAATCTTTATTTCATATGATACATACGAATGTATAAATATATATATCAAAAAACAAAAAAACAGCGCTGGAACTAGAATCACTAAACACTTACTTATAAATCCGTGAGATAGATATTGTGACGATAATTGTTTAATAAATATTCACATAACAAAACATAATTAAAAGAGACCACATATAACAATCACTGGCCAGTGTGTACAGAAAATAAACTATAACACACTATTAAAACACAATGGTTGCAATCTCAAAAGGATCAGAATAATATCAAATAATCTAATTGATACTGCAATAATCACATATCAAATAAAAAGTAGCACTTCTTGAATCGATGTATCAAACTCAGTCAAAAACACAATCCAGATACAATACGGTGTGGCCACACCAAACGAATCCGGAAATGTCAAATATCCTAGTTGCAGAGGGGCACATTTATCAATATTCACATAAAGTGAAAAGTAGTTTTCAATCCTTATCGCAATGATAAGGATTGAACTACTTCTCACATTTATGTACAGCCCTGCACAGAAACAGCAGTTCCGAAAAACTGCTGTTTCAGTGATAAAAAAAAATCATACTTACCCCCCTCTTCGGAAGCGCTGTCTTCGGGTCTTCTCTTCACTCTTCAATTGCGCATGTCCAGTTCCAAGAACTGGACATGCGCACACAGATACCCTCTCTGTCTCTGCAACGATAGTTGCAGAGAGAGCGCGCTGAGTGACAGGGAGGGATCATGTGATCTGCTGCGATGCCCCCTTAATAAATTTGCGGAGGACACTGTGGGACCTTAATGACCCGTTAAAAGCACTATCGTGCTTTATTAAATATGCCCCAGAGACTGGTATTAATTTGATGTAATGTAGTTGGCTAAATAATTCCACAAAGCTGTAGGCAAAAAATCGGTGCACATAAATACTGTCATAAACGGTCTCTCTCAGTTAGTGATACATATTCCCACTCAGTTTAAAATGATCTCCACAGTACAGATCTGTTTAAAAATCACTCCCGTACAGCACATGGACTCACTTCATGACAATAACACTGACCTCCTGCTCCGTGCTCTCCGATCCACCTAATACTGCATAAATGATCCGTGGGTCCGGATAAGATGGATATGAGCACTTTCAAATGTTAAGGTATTACCACTGTAATGCCGGATGCTCCTATTTCGTACTCTCCGTTACCCCAACGTTATATCAGTGGGTGGAATGCTCCGAGTAGGTAGAGGGTAGTGCACTCTCATAGATCAGAGTATTACCACGATGATGCAGAGTGACACTTGCTCCGTGTTTCTGCGTTCTGCCCAACAATAAATGTAAAGTCCGTAACTCCGGACAGATAGAATCAGAGCAGTCAGGTACTTCAGAAAAACACCTTGGCTGCAAAGACTCACTGAGTATAGGTCTCCGAGGACAAGTGTCCGTGAATCCAAATCGCTTTGGTAACTAAGTACTGTGGAGAAAAGTGGAACATCTGAATTTCAAAAAGCTCCCACTGAGATAAGCGCAGTAAACAGCACAGTGATGTCAGGGTCTCCTCGTAAACTGACGTGTTTCACCACCTGAAGGTGATTCAGCAGAGGTAGTAGCTGCTCTTAGCCAATCTAACTACTCACAGTGTTCTGTGTTGTCAGATGCAGAAAGCAAACACAATGAAAAAAATTACATATCTTTGGGGGGTGGAGATGTGCAAACATATTTAATTGACCTTATTAATTTTTTTATAAATATGTTACAAATGCTTTGAGCCCTGCCCTTAGATAACATCTGAATTAGCATCTGAGTGTTTTTTATTTGACATATCTGTACATGGGCACCTATTCTTTTGTGATTAAGCAGTTCGTTATATTGCTGTCACTAAAAAATCTCCTGTTGTCACAATTTACAAACAAAAAAAAGACGCCTGTCAGCTAAGCAATATTCAGCTGCCCCATATATACTGCCGGGAATGGTAAGCGTTTAACTTACTGCTATGCTGAGCCAGTCAGATATGCATGAGCCAGCAACCTGACTTACACATGCTCAATGGAACTGAATAATGAATAACCAGATGTGTGCTTTCAGTTCCACTAAAATCATTTAAAAAAAGATAAAATAGATAAAAGGTATTTAATATATATATATATATATATATATATATATATATATATATATTTAAAAATTTAAATCCACTATTAATCCTTCACGTATTAGAAATGTGGTTTATTCACCAGCAGTGAGTATTTTCACCCATTGATGATTCAGCCCCTAAATATTAACGACTGTGGTCTGAAAGGGACTGCTAGATGTCAGGTAAGGCAGTGGCCACACAAAGGGGGTAATTTATTAACATTGCATTTACGTGCAGCATTTGTACTAAGCCATAGCAACCAATTAGACAGCTGTTTTCATTGTCTAACTTGCACTAGATAGATAAAAGCTAATTGCTGATCAGCTACTGTGCAATGTTAGTAATGAGTCTTAACCATACTTGCCTACTGTTCAGTAATGTCTGGAATTTTATGAAGTTCACCTGGGCAGACATGTTATGAAGCAATTCATTGTCCCGCTGGAGGTGTAAAAGGTATAGAAAGTAGACATATATGGCCCTAATGAGTGTGTTCGGTAATTGCTCACCTGAATTACTCACAGATTCTGTCCATTCTGTCTGGTAACTGAACAGCCATATCTGTCCAGCATATCTGAGTGAATATATTTGAAATAAATCCATCCTTATTTCAATATTTTAAACTTTCCTTATTGATGCCTTTTTTAATCACAGATTCTTCATCCTTTTCTTCTTCTTCTTCTTTTTTATTTATACTTATTTTGGCTCTTTTGCCACCAGCTAGTACCTCAGCATCTCACTAAGACAAATAAAACACTTTAAGCATTTGATCCCAGAGCTCAAGTCTGTGTATGAAACAAAACACTGGGGATGACCAAAGTTCTCCCTAGTCAATAAGTCCTATTTAAAGTAACTGTTGAAAGGGAGGAAGTTCCTTGTGCAATCATATGATACAACAAACGATGAAACCTTTCTACAGAGACCATCCATCACAAATACAGCTTCATCTGTTTCCCCACTGACAATAATAACAAGTATTTTTCTCTTGCATGTATTCCTTGTGGTATTTTGATTGTACACAGTAATGTTAAAAGCTACTTGAATTTCAACTATTCAACTGACTATTTACTGACGTTGATCAAACTCAGTCTTAACTTTATCTGGCACTGCAGAAAAACTAAACCAAAAATATTAAAATAATGTGCAGGCAAAGGTAATCTCACAGCTAAATGGCATCTTACTTATCCATGACATGATCTAAGAAGTAATTATATAATTTTTAGTTTTACAGAAGACACAATTTTAGTTTAAGGCAGCAAGAACACATACATTTTGTAAACTTATTTCCATCATTGTATTGCCCCCCATATCTCTCTCAGACAGCTGCTTAACTTACCTTACTGTACAGATGTCTGTGCAGTGTTTGTTTAGTCTGATACACTCATTAATTAAAAAGCTATTAGTGCATCTTCACACTATATTTGCTTACTTTCCAGGAATGTCTGGGAGACTCCTGACTTATTTCAATAAAGGAAAAGGGCCTGAGTCATTAAGGAGAGCAAGGCAAAAAATGGAGTAGGTTTGATCCTGGACAAACCATGTTACAATGCAAGGGGTGCAAATTAGTTTTTTTAGTTTACATGTAAGGAAAATACTGGTGTTTTTTTCATGTAACACACAAATACTTGATAGCTTTATTTTTACACTGAAATTTAAAGTTGATCTAGGACATGCCCTATCCCAACTATAAATCTGTCCCCACATTTTAAATTTACCTCTCCCTCCAATGCAACATGGTTTTGCCAAGGTGCAAAGTTACTCCTTTATTTGCTTTGCTCTCCTTAATGACTCAGACCCAAAGTGTTTAAACCAACCCCCCTCTCCCCAAAACATATGGATCACAAAACAACTGCTACTTACAGGATCTATGCCAAAGGATTGGTCAGAACATGGGAAAACCCCACTGTGTTGGTTGGCAGTGTTGAGACCCCACATGAGAGGGTGTTTACTATAACATTTTAGGAATAACTAGATTTGCTGGGACCTATAGTTCAACATCAAATTTGTATCTATTTCTTTACACTTTTATTACCCCACATCCTCCACACCTGGGCTGTAGGTAGAGCCCACTCCTCAGTGTGGGGCAGCTTTGTCCTAGGGGGAGGGCTGCATATGTTTGCCCATCCCCCTGCTACCTTTATGATGAACTAAAATTAAGTGAAACAATATGGGTATAAAGCATAATTGGATTGAAGTAAGGAATGTGGCAATGAAATTTAACCAGGCCACTGTTAGTCAAGTGGGCATTAGTTTGAAAATTGCAACTGAGATATATGCTTATCTATCTATCATCATCAGTTATTTATATAGCGCCACTCATTCCGCAGTGCTGTACAGAGAACTCATTCACATCAGCCCCTGCCCCATTGGAGCTTACAGTCTAAATTCCCTAACATACACATACACATACACATACACATACACATATACACACACACACACACACACACACACACACACACACGTACATCAATTTTTATAGCAGCCAATTAACCCATTAGTATGTACCTTAACCCATAATATCCACCTCACTGGATATGAAAGTACATTGAAATACAATTTGAAAAATGAAATCATCCTGCTTTTCCTTCAGTTTCCTCCCATTTGATTGTGCCAGACATTGGTCATTAGCATGATACACATCACTTGTTATCCACTCTGCATTCTAAAGATATGGAAAGGAAGGATGCTTTTTTTAGTCAGTGTTTATTCTTCATCAGACAGATGATAGATTCATAAATGGTTGCTTACCAGACCCAAATAGGTAATTTTAGCAAAATGTCTATAATTGTATAATTTATAATGACACATTATAGCATTGATACAAGAAAAATAGGGCTGCTATAGTTCTATTTCCAGAAATATTAATGTTATTTATATTTTACAGATATAACTCCTAACATGTATTATTACAAATTTGGAACAACTGCAGATGTAGGTTTGGCTATGTTTAGTGTTAAATGATCATAGCTTAAAGTGCTCATGTATAGACAAATACGGTTGCCCAATTTAATAGTCTTTTGTTAATTTTGCCTTAAATTGGAACATGTGTAGGGCATTTTTTACATTTAAAATGCAGTCCATGTGGTCTTAATTTGATTGGAGAGAAGGCAACATCTGTTTGTTTTTTTTCAATGACCCTAAATCAGTGAATGTGATATCACTAAGCAAGTACTGGCAACACTAAAGTCTGAATGACAGGATTTGAAACCTGAATGTTTGTGATCAAAGATTCAACTATGTGCCAAGAACCATGGCAGCGAATTTAATTCTATTGCACAATAACAGATATGCACATTTTTACAGGAAATTGTGATATAACAGTTCTTCTCAGAATGACACACTACTACATAATGAGAATGTTTTATAAACATTGCTTGATCAGTAAGCCACTTAATTATGTTAAAGGAATATGATTTCCTCTGTATACAAAGCCTTGTCTGCTGTCAGTTTCCCATTGAGTAATTCACTCATGATTTATTTAATATTGCTCAGGTGAATTCATCTATTTGACAGAGGCAGTAGTTATCCCAATTTTTGCCAAAGGGCAAAAATCATTAAAATATGATACTTGAAGACTGGAGTTGAGAATCAATATTGTAGGAGAGTAATTTTTCTGCCTTACATTTTCTTGCATGTCAAAACACTCTTATTTTAAAAATTAAAGTTAAGTTAATTAAGTTTTATTGTTTTTTTGTTTTGTTTTATGTTATTTTCTCTGAGAAACAAACATACACCTAAACTAAACCCATGCAGGGGCAATTAACATGTGTCATATAAACAAACAATGTATAGAGCACTGCAGATGAAGCATGTGTCTCCTACAAAATCAAAGCATATGTACATCCTGAGGGCAGCGAGGAAAACCAACAGTGTAGAATACTTTGTGCATACAATAGTATACAGCACAATGAGAAATGCAAATATTTGATACACACAAAAGGAAAACACTTCTATATTAATAGAAAATGATTCCACTGATTGGCCACTTGCCTTTCTTATACTGTACAATAACATAATATTCCAAACACACCAAAACATTCAGAGAGCCTCATTAGACACATTTTGAGTGCAGCTAATTGTTTGATCAAAAACAGCAATTGTACATTGATTCTGTAATATTTTGGGACCACTTGTACGCCCATATCTCAGACATTATCAATATTCTAAATATTCTAAATATTCTCAATATTACCTCCCTCATCCCTGTCCCCCTTATCCTATACTAACACCCCCCCCCCCAACAACAACATACAGCAGTTTATTCTTTAGTTTCTCATATATATATATATATATCAAATATAAAATATTTGTTATCTTTAATATTTAAACTCATCTTTAACAATTAAACTTAGGGTTTTATTTACATATTGTTTTTGACTGGTCCCATTTTTACTTTGCATAGTTTGCATGTGATTTTATGCAATTCAGTCCCTTGTTCAATCCCCTCCATATGTTTCTTTTCTGTAATCACCCTCTCCTCCAGTCCCATCTGTTCCTTGTTATATAATCAATAACATCTTACTAATAAAAAAAGAATAGAAAATGACTCACAAATGCCTACTTCACACAATCATAAAATGTTTTCATAAAAATTTGTAGCTCACCTCGAAACACTTATATCTATGTATGCACAATGATAATTACTTTTATTCAGGGGCTGGGCTGGTGGGCAAGGGGGCATCTGCCTCATGGGCAAGGACACATAGGGGCATATTCAATTAGCTTTTGGATTCGCGGTAACGCGCGTTGCCGCGAAAAGTGCGCGTTCTTGCGGGTATTATGGTACCGCATTAACGCGGATTTTCGTTCGCAGCCCATAGCCCACGTTATTGCGGTACCGTGTATTACGTTTCGCGGCTGTTCCGGCGCGTTACGGCGAATCCAAAAGCTAATTGAATATGCCCCATAGTGTCTACCTTGGGCTAGGTTACTGGACCACCTGCTTTTTTTTTTCTTTTATAATATTCCTAATAGGCTGCTGAGTCAAGCCCTCCCCTGCTTTTAAGGTCAGTGGATAAATATGTTCAACCCCACTTTGGTCATTCTCTGTATCAGATGGATACTATCAATTTGATTTGGAATTTGGGAGTCCATAGAGCAGGTCTTGCACCACTGAATATATAACCACTAAGTATGCCTTAGTATCATATTTGGCCCACCCATTAGACATTTGAACTTTTCTAATTTTAATGCAGCTTCAGTTTTTATTTGTCTCCTGAATATAATGGGACATGAATGTTGCATTTATCTGAAGTGGTAAATATTTGTATTTCCTTTTCAAAATACATTGGTTTTGTGTGCATATCTATGTTGCAGAATATTATTTTGCATGGTGGAAAGGACTTCAAGTTGGTGGGAGTTTCTTACCAATGTGGCTTAAAGTCCCAGTGGAACCACATGATACCATTAAACATGCCCAAAATCAAGGTCATTTAAACATCACTTTCTATAAAAAAAAACTAATGTTTTGCAAATTTTGCTCATAGCTAAGATACATCATTGATCTATCTCCCAGTGCTTAATAAAACTATTAACCTGCTATATATTGTCTTAAGTGCAATTTAGTTTTTCTTAAGTGTTTCAAGCACATCCATTTATGACATTACCCTTCTGGAAAATATTGTTTAAACTGCAGCAGGTGGGGAGTTCATTGGACATAGTAAGAGGGCATTATTGAGGATGCAGACTGCCATGAGTTTCACATGAAGGTGTTCAGCTGGTAGTTACTGACCCAGTGTTCTATCCAGTCCAGGGTTCTAAATTGTTTGAAAATAGAAAAAAATTATTTTTGTTCTTCAGTTAAGATCTTGCCACTGCTGTGATAACATATATAACATTTGTTGTTAATACAATCAAGATATATTTTTCCACCATGATCAGCTGAGTGATTAAAAAACCAACATATCTTCACACCTAAAACAGCAATATATATTGAGGTAGACTTTTTCCAATTTTCTACTGTTTACTTATCACACTTAAAAACAGTGAAACTTGTAATGACCAAAATACAATTTACAATTACATTCATTGACATATGAAGCAAGCCTTGGGCATTTATATGGCTGCCCTACAATTATATCGTTGTCTGGTGTGCAAAATGCTTTTATTTCAAAACATTTGTTTTGTCTTTAGTAAAAGTCAATCATTTTGAGTCATCATAACATCCCACAGTGAGCAGCCAGATTAGATTATGTAATTGATGTATGTAAATATGAAATAACAGGAATAATTTATATGATTCACACATATGAAAATAGATGGATATTTAATATGTGTTAATTTTGTGCATTTAGTTGCTGTCAGAATATCAATGTGTTGGAGCTGAGGCTTGTTGAAGTCGTATAATTGGATGAACGAAAGTATATTGGTTTAATATTGGTTTGCCGTGCGTATTGCGAAGCGTACGCCACGTGTTACGTGGCGTGGTGCGTTCGCACGGTAAAATACCTACGCACACACTCTCATTACAACATTTAGTTATTTATATAATTTCATATTGGTTCTGTTACACTGTAATTCAGGAGCAGATAGTATTCGGTTTATTATTAGTCTATATATATATATATATATATATATATATATATATATATATATATATATAGTGATTATATGTACATTGTAGTGTTATTAAAGGTTTAGGTTATAGGAAAGGTGTCATGCCTGATATCATATTGAAGCCCTAATCATCAGCAGCTGTCCGGTGCAGTCAGCGAAGAGATCACACATTGCATACTTTAGTTATTGATACTAGAGAGTAAACCTTTGTATGATACTGGCTATGAAAGGAGCAGACCCCCTGGAGAGAAGACCCCCTCCTTTGGATTCCTTAGACTGAATCAGCCTATGAACTGTTTACCCTGAAGCCACCCTGTGTCTGGACCTATAGAAACAATCTACGTCATATCTATTGATCAAGTGTAACACTGTACTGTATATAATCATAGCTGCACACACCCTGGCCCTCAGTCAACTCTGACACAGTATTCTAAACAGATATACTGTCCACCGGGTCCCGTGGGTGCGCAGCGTGCGCAAGTGATTGCATTGGTATGTACTTACATTTTTGGTATTGGCTGTGCTGTACTGTACTGTATTATAATATGTTAATGTATTAAATTGTTGACTATTTACATCTGCTAAAATAAACCACCATGTGCTTTGGACACACATACAATTGATTGAGCAATGCTTATTTTAAAACGATACAATTACTTTAATAGGCTCACTGGGTAAAACTGGCACCTTAGGGTTCTAGGACAACACAGGCAAGAAGACAGGAAGATACAAGATTTTTTTTATTTACAGAATGTAACATACAACAATACCTAAAAAGAAATAAATGGAACAATTAAATAACTCCCAGAACAGTTACCAACATCTGCAGAGTCATGACATCACCCCAGAATCAATATAACCTAAACTGCTATTACTTTCACTGATAAAGTGATAATGGTTTGAGGTTGTATTTTCCTACGGCCAAGCAGTATTTTCCTCAGGCCAAGCTAAAGATATGTAAAGTGGTTTTGATGCAGTAACAGTGTCCCAGCCAAGTTGTAGACATGTGGTTTATGGCCCAATATAGTCACTTCACTACGCCTCTCTTTAGTCTGTGGGGATTCAACCTGGCCAAGTTAAAGAAACTTGCTCTGGGCCAAATTGTAATTTCATCAAGTGATGCTAATGCAGTTGATATGGTAATTCCAATGATGGTACTCAAGCACGCAGATAGTACCCCGAACTTTGGCATGCTGTTGTTCAAATTCCCTTAATGTTAACACAAAGTCTCGGACCAATACACCAAGTGCAATAGAAAAATAATAGTAGTAATGTTCAGCCTAGCTGTATAAACAAGCGGAGTGGTCCTGATGCAGTTGCCTCAGTTCAATATTTGAATACTGTTATGAGCATTTTGTTGCTATCCAATAACGATTGTTGAATCTCGATTTGTGTTTTCAGCACACAAAGATTTATTCTCAAAAAGTAGCAGAATATATTCAAGCGAAATAATAATAAGTACAGCCGTTACTTATTGCAGGCGCTCTGAATCCAGTGTACAGTCATTCAGGTCTGAAGTCTGTGGTCAAGGTGACTGAACACTAACTGAACAATATCCCTAATTCCCTAACACTAATAACTTGCGTATGCACTCTGCGATCCCTTCGCAGAGTGAACCGGACAGTCGCAAATGTAAAGGGGATTAATATGATACCACACATGACATGATTCCTTCAATCTGTACCATATGTTTTACTGATATGCATATAACTTATAATATTACACATAAACACTACTATATTTCGACATAAATAACTATGTGTTGCAACTACCATTAATGTGTACTATTTTACAAATGTGTGTGTTGGTGCGAATGTATGTAAAAGCGTAAAAACTGTTGTTGCCACGTGTTGCGGCTGCATATGCCCTTCCACGCCGTAGCGTGCCATACGCATCTTTTCAGACAAAGACAACCAAGTTTGCTGGATTTTAATTGAAATGACTTTATCCAATTTGCTGACTTCGACAATACACTCACAGTATAGGTTCCTGGCCAAGCTGTAGATCTAGTACCAAACTCTTGATGATCCTGGCCACTTGGTCAAGTCCTTTATATCAGTATCGTAGGGATCCAAACCCTTATCTCACTACTACTGTAAGCCCACTAAATGAACAAACCTTTAGAGCAATTCCTGATGAAGTGATGAATTGCTGAGTCAGAGCTTTCATTGCAGAATGCTATTTATATGCAGGATTTGGAGCAGACACCACAAACAAGTCTGAACTCCAACACCAAGCTCATATAAACCTTGAACACTCCTGAATCCCTCAGCAAGGCTCTTTAAGCAGCTCAAAATTCCTATGGATAAGATTCCACCCTGCAAGGTTATACTAAATTAATCCAGAATGCCATTGGCTAGAAAAGGAGGTGGAGAACACTTATCCCCTCATGGTTTTTTCCCATATAGTTTTGGTGCACAGGAGTTTGGCAAATTCCCAGTGAGAACAATAGAAGATCCCAATGGTTACAGCAAGGTTTAATCCTAGATGATGAATAGTAACTCTCTATTTTAACCCTTTCCATGTATTTATGATTTGGAAGGGGTTCTAGCTGCTCCAGATTTCCTGTCCTCATTGTGGATGAGCCACAAAGGTACTTGAACAAGACACAAGACAGGGAGCATTTTGCAGTCCGAAGGTGACATATGCAGCCCACCTGGCTATTTTTTGGAACCTGGAGTGTTAGTCCATATTATCCATATAATGGATCCAATAGCATCTTTATAGGTATCAGTGTTATTAGTTTCCATTAAAGTACTTTAATATTCTGACATTGTCTTTTGACCCAGATAACAGATGGGAGGATGTTCACTCGGGATCCATCTTGTCACAGTTACATTTAAATATAATTCATGCAATCTCTATACTCTGATTTTGGGTCACACAGTCAATAAATTAATTAAAACACATGCCTCTCAAGAAAACCATTGCAAGAAGTCATATTATGCAGAAATAAGCAATGTTCAATGGATAAAAAAAAAATCATCCCAAATTTGAATAGCTTTGGAAGACTTGGCTGGAACTCCACTTAGAAAGACTAAACATCTTATGTAGAATTAGCATTTATCACTACACTGCTTTACACTTTAGCACATTGATGCTTTGTAAACTTAATATAGACTGAATGTATAATTTGCTCCTTTTATATTCAATTGACTGTCAAACCTATAAAAAGTTACAAGTAAAATAATTTTAAAAAGGATTATTTGCATATGTGCGTATCTTTATGTTTTTAACTTTGACTTTAATTATTCTTCTATATTTGTTAAAATGCTTCAACATAATTCTTCGACCATCATATTATAGTATATGAAATATGTGCAGATGCACAGAACAAGATAAACAACCAAAAGAAAGACAAAGCATGAGACACGGAAAAGCAGAATAACAAAACCAGAGTCTGAGTGAGTATACAATTGTATAATTAAATAAAAACAAGCTAACACATGTGAATTGTCTTGGATGAACAAATAAATACCCATTCTCTGTCTAGAAAAATGTAATTGTGCTTCTTAAAAAAAGTTTGATTCTAAATTGTTTCTTTGCTTCAAAACAATTGATCTAGATTAACTCATTTTCAGCCATCAATAGTTCCCAACCCATTGCTACAATTGTTTTGCCACAGTACACAGAGGACAAATCTGAGCAGGAGTTCACTGTATGCAGCTGTTATTAAGCATTTTGAATTCATCTGTAATTCAGCGGGGGTTGCAAAGAAATTGTAATTTACATTAGTTTACTAAGTACAAAAATAGATATTTATTTTCTGCTATGAGAAATAAATAGAAAAGTTAAGGTTCTGTACATGCTTTAACTTATCTATTATTATAGATTATTTTTCCTTTAATGTATTTTGGAATGTTATTAACATTTTAGATTTGTATTTAAATTTAAGTATTGCAAGAAAATATTCTCAAAATATTACATACAAATATATATGATATTATGGAATTTGTACTTATAACTTTCATGGGAAATGACACACAAAACAAAAAGTATATTTACATGTAAGTTTTGCGTCTACAAAAACTATAGCATTTGTGCCAGGTACAATAGTGTAGATATAGTGTAGAGTTATTCCTTGACAGAGTAAGTAGTTGAAGCTAAATTTGCATTACCCTATTTGTACATAATATAATAATGTAAGGAAGTGTCCTATACACAAGAAGAAAGAATATTTTCATGACAGTTATCAATAAACACTATGGGTAGGAAGAAGACATTTAACATTTGGATAACATTCACAGTACATTATAGTTGGCTTAGAATAAAAAAAATGAATGCACCCTAATCTCCACTAAAATAGTTTGGCTAATTAAATAGAAATTTAACTGTTAGCAAAGATTGAAATAACAGACCATTAGAATTCAATTATTTAAAGCAAAATTTAAAATTATCTTTGTGGTATAGTAAAATAGAATGTGGTCAATCTCATTGATGGGAATACTGTAATATGATGGTGATTAGTACTGTAAACTAAATTGCAAATGTATTTAATTTAGGACAATTAGGAAAAATTCCTAAAACTAACACTGTTTGAAAGTGGAAGTGGCAAGACAACTAAACCTCTAAACTTCTAATTGGCAGTGATAATGAAAAGCAGACTGTGATCTTCTGATCTGGAATCACACAGAAGTATATCAAACAGAACGATTCAGCAATAGGCACATGGCATTTCCTCAAACAGTATAATCCTACATTAACATGATTGCAGAGTGCACGTGTAGCAGAAAAATAAAACCTACTCCAGAACCAGAGGAGGAAGGACATTCAGTTCAGATAAATGCTGTAAGACAGTCATGATTGCCAACAGATGGCTATCTTAAAATTTCTCTAATGTCTATCTTATATTTAATCTCTCCACCTTCTAGTGTCCCTCCTCATTCCAACCATCGCTCATCAGTAGCTCATCAGTAGCTGCACAATGTCTGTTATAATAATGGGAGTTGATAGTGCTTCTGCCTAACAGTAGCCACACACAGTTTCCCCATTAACAACTACACATATTATTCCGCCACCTTATATATCAATTGTTTCCCACACTTCTTAGATTGTAATCTCATTTGGGCAGGGTCCTTCTGTTTCATATCAGTGTTATTTATTTATGTCAAGATTCCCTCACTGTACAGCGCTGTGTAAAATGTTGGCATTTTATAAAGAAAGGATAACAAGCTGGGAGTCAAAACAGAGAAATATACAAATTAAAAATTGAGCTTAAATGGATGACCACCTTGCAGAATTTTGTAATAATGTAACTCTCTAAACACAGTAGATGAGTAGGGTTGTGGATTTGCAATTAACAAGATCCAACAGCTCCACAATGGCTTATAGGCAGATATCTGTGTAGAATAAAGTACAGTGGGAAAGTAGCCTACTTTAATAGAAATCGATTCGGGTGGACTTCCCGTTTCAAATTTACCAAGGACTTATCACAAAGTAGTTACTCTTTGGAGTCAATGGTGGATTACAAATCGTATGCAAGTCATTGTCAGAAAAAGCTTACACCTTTGTCATTCATGTTTCCCATTTACTTTTTGCTATTTATTTTTTAACATATGTCTTTACCCTCTAATGTGTTGATACTTCCTTCTGAATTCCAAAGGCATTGTATGAAAAAATATAAGAGGTACATTTAACACGCTTTCTACTACAATAAAAATAAAATAGGGTCCCTTGCATTATGATTTGGGGAGTGGAATACAATTTTACCATAATTTATAAACTCTAAGTTCTTGCTTAAAGTCTTGAAGAACTATATGTGCAGTATGTTGATGTATTGTAATGTTGATGTTGATGTTTAAATGAAAAAAAAAAAGCTTTTTCATTAATTTTGTTTCCAATTTTAAGTTTCCAAAATATCTAGCAGAAGTTCCAACTTTCTTAGGCCCTTTTATTTAAAAGAAGCTCACGAAAAAGGAAAAATATGACACTCACTGGTTTATATAAAAAGAAACATATGACTATGGGCCTCATAAAGAGTTAGGAGTAAATTGGGCAAGAAGGTGCAAGTTTGTACCATGATAAAAACATGTTGCGCTATCGAGTTGGGTGGGAAAGGGATTTAAAATGTGAAGATAGACTTAGGGGTATATTTACTAAACTGCGATTTGAAAAAGTGGAGATGTTACCTATAACAACCAATCCAATTCTAGTTATCATTTATTTAGTACATAGGCAACATCTACACTTTTTCAAACCCACAGCTAAGTAAATATACCCTTGAAATTTAGAAGGGTGGACGGTCCTAATTCAACTCGAAATTGCAGTGTTAAAATTTGTCTGCCCAGTATATGTGTGCAATACAGAAAAGCAGGCAGTTATTCTCCTTGCATACACTAAGACCGTTGCATCAAAACATGATTCGTCCATGTGCAAATCTGATGCCTTTGGCTGGATATGCATCAAACTCACAATGTTTTCATCCACATCCAACAATGCAACAAACTGTATACAGTGGGGAAATGGGTTTGCACTGATGAAGTATTTATAATTATAATACAACACCACACTAATGCTCTATATATCCTTTGCTTTGTCAGAAGTATATACAGAAAGTTAACTTTTACTTTTTCTACAAACCAAAGAGTCCTCTCTCTTTTTTTTTTTTATTTAATTTATTTTCATAGGATATATCAACAAATATTAAGTGGTGCTGCCAAGAATTTTCCTGTACAGACATAAAAGCTATAAATCTGACCTTTATATCTTTGAAGTCCCCTGTGAGCAAAAACGTAGTATGCACTATTCAGATTTATTTTTTGCTTGCATTTACCATTATTGTCTTTACTATATCACAAAACAGAATTCATAAATATTGATTTTGTATCTAAATTAGATTGGAATTTAAGCATTTTAAAATACAAATATTGTAGTATTTATTTGTAGTGCTCTCAGAAAAAAACTACTTTGCAACTTTGGCATTCAAATAATTGTCTTTTTCTCATCTACTCTTTTTATTTCAAATACATCAATTATGTAGTTTACACACTGTGAAGGTTTAACTATGGGTTGATGTGAATCATACCTGTGTAAAAATGAAGATGAATTACATCTTTAACATTATCATATATTGCCATCTGCTCATAATTAGCGTTTGGGAAAACAAGATTTTGTATTTTAATCTTAATCAATACATTTATCAATCATAATTCCTTTGCAAATTAGATTGAATCCTTTACGTGTTAATTATATCTTTATATTTTAATATAGTGTACTAGCAAATATTATTTCATTTGCTACCTAAATACAACAAAGGTTCCTTTACTCATGAAGATTGTTATGGTCTTGAAATGTTCTCTGTAAAGTATAAAATATGATGTATAATACAAGCAATAAATGCTAACATTATTTAAAAAAAGAAACATACAAACATAATAATAATAATAATAATAATAATAATAATAATAATAATAATAATAAACAAAACAAAAACAAATGTAAATAAATTCATAGTAAAGCAGCATGATGACACCTAACACAATTAGACATTTAATACTGAAGTAATTGTGCAAAAATATGTGTTTTTGGCTTAACTTTTGTGCACATTATGTAAATATCTATTGATCTATTGATATTATAATTTAAATAACCTAACAAGTACAGCCCACCAATGTTCTAACCCAATATGAGTTAATAAAAAAACATAAATCTTCTTGACGCTCTCACGCTAATCCCACGCTCTCCCTCGCCTCATCTGACTCCCCTTGTGCCTGTTCTGTTTTCCCTCCCTTAGGATGTAAGCTCACATGAGCAGGGCCCTCTTTCCTCCTGTCTCCCTACCTTTTCTTCTGCTCCATGTTTATTGCTTTACCTGCCTGGAGTTTCTGAAGTACTGGTATTTTGTTTATTGTTTTATACTGTTTCACCCTGTATAGTGTACTGTTTGTATGGTGTACGGCGCTGCGGAAATCTTGTGGTGCCTAACAAATAAAGGATAATAATAATAATAATATCTATAAAATGAATAAATTTGAAGGCATTTTTGGTCATCTGAAATGGCAATGGAAAATCTTTTCAAGTCCAATGTGTGTGTTGTCCATGTAATCTACGTCAACAATCGTAAACACGGACCAACTATTGTCTTAAAGCCACATTTTTAGGCACATCCTTCTCTTTAATGTAAGTTTAAAAAAAGTATAGTTTTAGAACTACTCATGGCATTTATAATATAGTGTTTTTTCCAATAGATTATGCAGATTGTGTTGTTTCTCTACAGTTGGACCCTTGCACTTAAAATTGTATCCTGCATCTCATTCATCTATAACAATAATGCATGTTGTTTTTCTCCTCTTTGTGTAGGACTCCATGTGTTCTGATTTCCCCCGAACATAGCCCCTATATTCCACTTACAATCTCTAACTCGCAATAGTGTATATGGAAAATGTATGCAACTGAGAATTCTGTTTTTTTATTATTATGTAGCAACCTTATTCTGTTATCAATGCTGGCTAGCAGTTGAGTGCAATTGACTGCACTAAATACCTCTGTAGGCAGGAGGTTTGATGAAGTGTCATAGGGGTTCTTTACATCTAGCTGGCCTCAATGATGCAATAGATTTGAACTGTTTTTTTTTTTTTAAATGGGTTGTACACTCTATTTAGTTGATGAAGCTAATGCAGAGTTGGTTGCGAAATGGGAGTAAACTACTCTAAAAATAAAGAGCACAGAAAATAGAATATTTCCACTCATATGCATGGTCATTCACAGCTCGAGATGCATCCGTCTCTGTATCAATGGCATATTCACTTGGTTTAAGATGAGTCACCATCATCTACACCTTATGTACCTGCCTATAGTAAGTGTGAATGATATTCCTCCTAATAGGCATATGCATGTTTCAGCAAGTCTACATGAGCCACAGTTGTGTAATCACACATTAACTGTACTCGGCCAACGTTTGATGCCCCTTCCTTCCCCGTCCCTCTTCTCCAAGCACAGGTTGGTGTATGTGCCAGAGATGTGCAAGTCTAAATAGGCAACTGATCCGACATGCTTCAGTGATCACCATATTTCTTATCAGCAAAGAGCAAGGTACCCTACGTAAACTTGTCCGCGCTCCACTTTACATCAGCCCCAAGGTGTTTATATTCAGTCAAGAAGATTTATGTTTTTTTTATTAACTCATATTGGGTTAGAACATTGGTGGGCTGTACTTGTTAGGTTATCTAAATTATAATATAAATAATATCGACATCTGCAACGGACATTTTTTTCACAAGATAAAGGTTTTTTTACACTGATATTTTTATATACGATAAGTGGTCTTTCTATTCATCCAAAGTCATTAGGGGTTATTTTATGTGGTTTATATTCAGTTACTCTATAATATTTGAGCCACTAAATTGTGATTAGATAATATTAAACATATGATACATTAAGGGGCATATTCAATTAGGGTTCCGGTTCGCGGGATCGCACAGGAACGGGCCGCAAACTTAATCCACGTTACCGCAATAACGTGGATTTTTGTTCACAGCCCATAGGGTTGCGTACGAAAATAATCATTATTGCGGTACCGTAATACCGGCAAGAACGTGCATTTTTTCGCGGTAACGCGCGTTACCGCAAACCGGAACCCTAATTGAATATGCCCCTAAATTTTTAAATCACTAACTGTAAGCAATAGATGAATAATGGTATGATAAACTAATTAGTCATTTAGTTCCTCTGGTCTGATAAACATTTACTTATTGTTAATTTAAATTTCGTTTTTAGCAATTGACGTGTTTCATGCTGCAAGGCTTAATGTATGGTATTTATTTATCTTAGCTTATGTTTAATGAATTATGAGTTATTAAGAATTCAAATAAAGTTCATTTATCTATATATGTGTTCTGTGATAGTAAGCCAGGTTGATCGATATGACTTTGGCTGCAGCTGATCATATTTATTATGCATTAACCCCAGCCCCCATTTTCCTTTGGAGTATATCCATCTGTATTCTTAATTATGTGTCTTGTCTTGTAAATGGAACATTCAGATAATAATAGCAGTTGTTTCACTAACTCAGCTACTATGAAATGGGTGGAGCACAATTCTCTGAACAAAGAATAATGTGTTCTGAGAATCTAGTGATCTAATTGGGTGCACTTCTCCATGTTTACATCTGATTAGTATTTTGCAATCCTTACATAGATATGTAATTTTAACACATTACTAAGAACTACATGCTTTAAATTATGTTGTATGTATAATTTTGATTTTGATTTCGATTATATTGCAATTACTCTATACTGTTGCAGAATGCGGCAAGTGTCAGACGGTCATCCATTGTCTCCATGGAGAGTTGTGCTTTACATAGTTTAAATTACTACATATGCAATTCCTTGTATTACATACGATAGAATGTAGATGTGATAAATCTCTATGGAAGAGGACCCCATAATATTTTCTTCTGAGTAAAATATGATCAACATATCATGTTGGTTCTATATATTTAGTGATTATTAAAGTATTGCTGTCTTCTTGTCTGCATTAAGATATATATTTTTTATCATTTTTTTTTTTCACTTTGCAGCGTTTATCAGTTGAATTAGCTACACAGTTGTAGGCTGGTGTGCTTATAAGTGCTATATGGAGCAATGTAATGCTGCAGGTCTCTATGACAAAACGCGTAAGAGTTTTATGGTACATCACAATCCTCTGACTCTAATGACCCATATATCTCATGTGGGACTGGACATTTGTCCCTAAATATTCTACACTTCTACAACATCAGCTGCTAATTATTGGACAATGAGTGCTTCTAACCGAGTTCATGGAGGCAAATTAAATTGGGCAAGTTCTTATTTGCTAAAGTGCTCCCTAGTTTCAAATTACAATATATGCAGAGACATATCAATTCTGGGTTATATAGTTGTTCCTTAATAATCTCTGCAGTATACATGTTATAGTTGTGCTTATATTTTTTACCGACTTAAAGATGAATATTAACATTATTGATGTTAATGTTTATGATTTATGGATGCAGCTCTTTAGATAATTTTTATAAGATCAAATTCTAGTTTTTGGAAGTAAAGTTTGCTCTCTCTAAAGAACAAGCCTATTAGTGTTGTCAATTCTGGTTTGGTGAAGAAGAAGGTCTCTAAAAAATAAGGATTTAATAGACATATAGACATAAATGTCATACATTTAGTGCGCAAAACATGCAATTAAAATAAATAATATAATGATGTTAGGAGCAGGGCATATATATGATAGGATGAAATAGAATACTAACTGTCAGGGCCCAAATAAAATATTACATTGAGACATAGAAGTGAACATAATTTTCTCCTCAGATAATAGTTCGTTCCCTTTTTAAAACATTTGGTCAATTAGCCCAGTAGGAGATAATTAGGTTGAGCAGACCCTTTGTGAGGAGACTGACTTAAGATATGCAGATCCTAGACATCCATTGTTTTGATCCTCTATTCCCCTTCCTAATTGACTTCCCTTCAATATGTAGTGTAAACACAAAAGAACCACTAGGTGTAAAATAGAGAGAGCCATATGCATAGGTGAGAATCTTACAGACAAGGACAGCATTTGAAGGCTGCCTATACAGGTATATAGAAATATGAACTTCAAAGTAGATGTCCTCAAATTTCATATTTTGGGAAATCTGAGGAGCAGAGATCAGACCAGGGTTGTGAATTACAGGTACTAGCGGTATCAGGGAAAAGCTATAATCACATGTTTTTGGGAAAGGTATGTCACATTGTTATAATTCCATCATCATCATCACCATTTATTTATATAGCGCCACTGATTCCACATCACTGTACATAGAACTCATTCACATCAGTGCCTGCCCCATTGGAGCTTACAGTCTAAATTCCCTAACATACACACACAGACAGACAGAGAGAGAGAGACTAGGGTCAATTTGGATAGCAGCCAATTAACCTACTAGTATGTTTTTGGAGCATGGGACTAAACCGGAGCACCCGGAGGAAACCCGCGCAAATACGGGGAAAACATATAAACTCCACACAGATAAGGCCATGGTCGGGAACTGAACTCATGACCCTAGCACTGTGAGGCAGAAGGGCTATCCACTTAGCCACCGTGCTGCCCATCATGTTTAGTCTTTAAATGTGCGGGAGATTATGACCGGTTTATTGAAGGGGTAGTCATGTCTCTGAGATATATCTATGGAGAGTTACCAAAGGTCAAAACTTTTGGAATATTTGTGAGCAAACTATAGTGATACCCAGGGGATATCCTTGCCCCCTTATTAGCATTAACAGTCCCCCTGTGAAGGCCTTCACATTTTATTTTGCTTAAAAAACCCGTGTTGGGAAGGGGCAAATCGTTAGCTTCTTGGGGATCAATCTAATAGAAGGACAGTTCTTCTTTTCTGCCTGTCCCCAGGCATATAGTTTATTATACGTAAGTGATGCTCTGTACATTCATCCCATTTGTTTTTATAACTGTTTGCTTGTGTTTGTTATGTCAATTGTTTATTAACTGTTTTTCTTATTAACCTATAAGTATTGTACTTTTTGTATATTAAATCTAAACATTTAATAGTTCATGTCCTTATTGCTCTAAACAAATCCATTGCCTGTTTCGAAGATAAAGATTGCTTGGCTGGATTAACTCTTTAGAAACCAGTGTGAAGGATTAACTGTTTAGCTACCAGAGCACAAAGTGTGCGCAATTGGGTGATTAAGTCATAGGTTTGCTACGGGCCTGCGTCTGTTGGGAAAGGGACCAGCAAAATCTGGAGCCTGAAAGCGAGGTGAGTGTGAGGTTTAGGCTGGAAATCTCTGTGTTCCCTTACAGTAAGCTTCCAAGTCCCAAGTGTGCAGAGGGCAGTTTGTAACAGATAAAGGTGTTCAGGAGCCATTTCCTGACAAAATAGAGGTGATATATGATATGAATGTTGGAATATATAATAAGATACTAAATCAGGGAGTAGCTAGAGTGGCGTATCCCTGACAAATGACAAAAAGGCTTCAGATAAAATCCAGCAATCCCACAGAAACTGAATCCTTAAGACCTTGGGGCAAATGCAATCTCCTAAGAAATCCCAGTAGCACTCTTATTAGGGATAATTATGTAACCCACTTTGGTTATTATTGTGCGCTCCAACACGGATTCCGCTAAATGAATTGATGCAGAAACAGTCCTTGATATCAGATATTCCAGGTCAAATAAGACTATTTGATAAAGTCTTGTTTACCCAGGAAAAAAAATGCGTCAGCAGTAGGCTTCAGGATGCTTTATTTCCAGCTTTTTGTTATGAGCATTACTAAACAGACAGAACTATCCTTGTCCTCGTTTCCTATCCACACAGGTTAAGGAGTTACACCCACCAGTGGTTACCACGGAGACGCTTTGAATGAGCCGCTCATGTGTGCATGCATGCTGTAAAAGTTTATCACTCTGGAGAGACAGTTCTTTCATGGACACTGTTAAGACGTTTACTTGTCCTATACTGGGATAGCGTTTTTAACCAAGATTGGAACAAGATTGGAAGATTGGAACAAGAGCACACATTATTTCACCTGGACTATTTCATATCAAGGACTATGTTTCTCCATAAATTCATACAGCAGGATCCGTGCTGGAGCACACAATAGCAACCAAAGGGTACATAATTATCCCTAATGCAAGTGCTACTGGAGATTGCATTTGTCCCAAGGTCTTATGGACTGAGTTGGTTTCTGTGGGTAAGCTGGATTTATTCTAAAGCCTTTTTGTCATTATATTATTTATTTTAATCACATGTTTTGCACACTAAATGTATGACATTTATGTCAATTTATGTCTGTTAAATCATTATTATTTAGAGACCCTCTTCTTCACTTTGGCTATATATTGGTAGTCAGACAATATTGTATGTGAAGTGTCCTTTTCCCATAGCAGAGTTCATTCTTCTCATTTTGTATATAGATTTCTATTGAGGTTAGCAATAAGCCCCTAAACTTGCTGCAGTGGGACTCTTCATTTTACATATTCACTATTTTATCATTTGGTATTTTGATATATACAAATTATTTTTATTGGTTATCCATATTTTCTGTGCCTTTTAATTTTCTGGTTTGGTACCTTCTTTCCATTTGCAGTGAGCACCATTTGTTACTTAGAAATTGATTAAGCAACTTGCTTTTTGTGTGCAAAACAAATAACACTCAGAGGAGAGTAAAGGTGCCCATACTCTGCCAACAAAAAAAGGTTGGGTCTGACTATTTAGTCTTCAGGACATGTGACATGCTTTGATAGGTTGCTATTAGCACAGTCAGAGGATAACTTCATATAGGGTCAGCTGAATTTACAGTCTATACTGATCTGCGCATACATCCTGATCAGATGTTAATGGAGATTTAATGTAATTTAGGGCCCATATGTAATGTAATGTGCAGTCATTTAAGCCTATAACAGCATAATCGGATGCCAATGTGTATTAGCACTTTAGCACACAAACATTCTGCTCTGACTGCATGTTTTCAAACAATCAATTGGACCTGGAAAGATGAAAATATGTTTAAACCTGGTCCTTCTTGCCATGCCTCAAATTCATTGGACTTTTCAATTAATCAATAAGACCTCCAAAAGTTCATGGAAACTGCATTATAAATGGATGACAACTGTTCATATGCTTCAACTGACTCAATGTGAAACCAGTTGCATGTATAAACTTTATTTTATACAAAGATACATTTGATACTACAGGACCCCTACATCAGTGTAAGAGAAACCTCACATCACTATTCTGTGCTATTGGGGATTCATCTCCTTCCACTAACTAACTCTCTAAGGCTCAGTGTAGCACAGCTCGTTTGCTGCTGTACACATTTTAATAACATGAATGGTTAATAAATAGGGTACTCACGAAATCCATAATAAAAACAAAAATAGATGTCAATGTTAGAAAAGGGCAACATGTTGCACATTAGAGAGACAGTGGATGTACAGGAAAACTAATGTGCAATTAAAAAATAAACTCAACTGACATCCATGCACTGTCACTCAAGAATACATCTTGGTGCACATATAGCAGCCCTTAATCATTATGTGTATATATATATATATATATATATATATATATATATATATATATATATATGAAGCAAAATAGGAAGTAATGACACAAAAAGTGATTTTTATTGTAACAGTAACACTAAGCTATTCTCCTATGCTTAAGAATGACAAAGCAATCTCCCACTAGAAAAGTTTCTAAATGTTTTGTTCTCCATCCAATGCATGAACATAAAGGAGAGTACATTAAAATGTGCTGTTAATAATATTGATGATGGATTCTATCTCAGCCATTTACATGTCTTTGAGCCAAATGCTTTTAGGTTTGCCATAAACATGTCTGTTATTAATTATTCCCTTAAGTCAATTATTGATCTATTGAAATTTGCTTTTAAATATCTCTAACAGATAAAGAGCATAGCAAAAGACTGTAAGATGGTTACTTACATTTGTGTATTTATACTACAGTTCAAAACTCTTTATCAATACAGCTAAATGCAATTGTAGGGTAGTGATACAGTCTTTAAAGAATCAGAACTTATTTGTCAAGATCTGAATTGTATCATTATGTTGTCTCAATAATTTTTTATTCAAGTGCAGCACATGATGATATTCTTTTATACATGAAGGGTGGACCTGAACGGAACTCTGTGTAATGGATAATTTGCCAAACAACAAAAGATACATTTATATATTATCATAATATTGAGCCTCTTTCATCAATCACTGTGTTCGTTCCCAATTGTAAAGCATTGCAGATTATGCTGCCATTATAATAAATACATTATATTTGTGTGCAGCACCATTTGGTAAAATGTTGTACCTAAGAGACAGCTTAGAGTGAACTATAATATGTGTAAACTATTAACATATGTTCATCACATCCCTTTTCTCTGCTGCTAGGTTTCCCCTTAATAATGGCAGCCAGCTTAGACAGTAAGAGAGTGTTAGAGATTACCAAAATGCTGTATGCAGTAATGCAGCATATATATATATATATATATATATATATATATATATAAATAATGTGTGTATATATATATCTATATATATAAATATATATATATATATATATATATATATGTGTGTGTGTGTGTGTATATATATATATATACTGCGTAAAGCATTTTGGTACTCTCTACTACTCTCTTACTATACATATATACATAGCCAGAGGGCGCTCCTGGAAGTGATGTGGCTGAAAGCGATATGGCCCCCACAGAGTCCTGATTTCAACATCATCGAGTCTTTCTGTCTTACATGAAGAGACAAAAGGATTTGTGTAAGTCTACATACACAGAAGATCTGAGCTTAGTTCTCCAAGATATTTGGAAAAACCTCCCTGCCGAGTTTCTTCAAAAACTGTGTGCAAGTGTAACTAGAAGAATTGATGTATTGAGGCTGTTTTGAAGGCAAAGGGTGGTCACACCAAGTTTTGTTTTGATTTAGATTTCTCTTCTGTTCATTCGTTTTGCATTTTGTTAGTTGATACAAATAAACTATTAACACTCCTATTTTTGAAAGCATTACTAACTTTGTAGCATTGTTTTTCCACACCAGCCTAAAACTGTTGCACAGTATTGTATATAAAAACACAAATAGAGCCAGAGAGCGCTCATAGTGCAGTCATTTCTCAACATCAATAAATTGTGTATATTTATAATATAAACTGCGTACAAAAAAGAAAATCATATAAAGCTTATCTGTAATCCTCCTGAAATGATCCCAAAAAAAGGTCCAGCTTCAGAAGTAAGATACTGAATACACAATCTCTTTGCCCATAATAAATTAATTACATTAGATACATTAGTTATGGACACAAGAATCAAAGGTATAAACCTAAGGGTTCAAATTATCTAGATTTTTTGTATGCAATTACTGATATTGTAATCACAGATTTAGGAAGCATAATTTGAATATGTAATCCTTCCATTTTAAAACATAGTATACTTGTATTATAGCTTAAAATACAAATGAAATTTTCAGTTAATAGGCCAACTCTTTCATGCCTACTCTTCAGAAGTTTATCATCTGTGATAAGTGCAATACTGGGTGTCCTATGAGGACTAGGCTACATGGGTGATGTTTATTATGCAGTCTCTTGAGATTAATCTCATGACAGAAATCAATAGTTTTCCAACTCATTGTTTCCTATTTGACTTTTAATTGCTTGTAGTGCAATGTACTTCTTCAATCATGCCCTGCTGCAATTTAATTCCCTCTCATGAACTTCAGGATATTAATCTCCTCCATAGCGTTTAATAGAAAAAGCAATGAATCACTTATGCAGGAGATCTTAGACGATTCTGGGTAGGAAGTGCTCATTGTTATAGAAAGCACAGGAAGCATTGTTTTCCTCTGGCTGATTTATCTCATCAGGTTATTTTTTAAATATGTTTTTAAAAGTTTCAGGAATTTTTAAAACTAAAGTCACGAGAGGAAACCATGTCCAAACTTTTTCCTTGGGAATTTCAAACACCTCCTAAATATAGTTCTTCAGATTTGGAATTCCAAAGACCTTTTCAATTCTATAACTTACATTAAGAAGATGTTGCGGTTTTTTGCTTTTCAGGCTATGTCTTCCCTAAATCCCTTGAATCTCCCTACCCCATAATTGTTTTCAGTTTCCCAAGCCTTCCTATTTTATATCATTTTATAAATTTCATAAATCTGGTTAATATAGAAGCAATGCAAACCTGTTTATACTGTTTGAAAATGTTCTTTATTTTGTATGTTGTTCATATTCTACATACTGATCATGTTCTTGTTTCTATTATCTTGAAATTCAAGCAATAAATTGTTGGCAGCCATTTTGAATCTACAGAAATTTCATGTCCATAAGTGTTTCACTACCTAATGACCAGACCAAATTATGCAATTTATCCATTATGTAGGAATAATATTATTGCTTATTTCATCACACAGTGTACGCTGCTTTCTTTAGACTACTCTAATATTGTTCAGCTTTTTTTTAAATTTATAGGAATATTGCACTTTGTTATCTTCCTGTTGTTTGTGCTATCCTACAAATATACAGCTAACTTGCTTGCTCTACACACACAAGCACTTTACTATAAAAAAAACTAGAGATGCCTGGCATTTTCTATTTTCTAGGTCTAAATTATTTATCATCTTCTTATTTTATTAAGGATTCCAATAACTTATCAGTACTTTACAGTATTCATACAAAAATACAAATCTACATTAAAAACATATCAATTAATTAGCAATTTGCTTTAAATAGTCTACCACAAATCTGACAACTAGGACCTCCTTTAGCATTAGGAACAAATCCAGCTACAATGTGCAATTTTGTACTTTGGCAAAGTCATGTTGCTCTGTATGTGTGTGTGTGATTTAAAACATGTACAAAAGGAGGCAGTATTTCCCCCCACCCAGCAAAAAAAACAAAACCTGTAGCAGCCCCACCATCACGACAGGTGCATTTGTTCAACCTTTAGCTGCATTTGCTCCAAACACTAAATAAGGCCCTACAACTCACATTAAAACTGCAAAACCTGCAGAATTTGCACAATTGTGTTTACAAGCGCAATTTCAATGTACATGTCCACATCACAGTCTATGGACACACTCCCACAAAATCAATCTGCACCTTCTTGGATATAGAAAGTCTACACACCCTTATTGAAATTGCAGGTGTTTATGATGTCAAGGCCTGAAAACTAAATAAATCATGTTAGACATGTCAAGGCATTACATGTAGCATGGAACACTGAATATTGCCATTGTATGTGGAGAAAATGTAGCACAACATGGATTTTTTCAAAATCAGGATGTCCCTCCGAAGTTGATGACAGGACAAGGAGAAAACTCATCAAAGAGCATACCTAGAGGTCGATGACAACATTAAACAAGCTGCAGAACTTCTGCCAGAAACTCCTTGAATTTTGCAAAAGATACATTCAATCAACACTAACCATGTGGTAAAATGTTGTAATGGACTGATAAGAACAAGGTTGAACTATTTGGCTAAAAGAATATGTTTTTCACAAAGACAAAAACATGTGGTAAAATGTTTTAATGGACTCTTAAGACCGAGGTTAAACTTTTTGGCCTAAAAGTTATGTTTGTCATAAAGACAACACAACTCATCAATCAAAGAACACTATCCCAATTGTGAAGCATGGTGGTGACAGCATCATGCTTTAGGGCTGCTTCTCTTTAGCTGGCTAAAGGACTATATTCAGGACAAAGGGCATAATGAATAGCTCCAAATATCAACATATTTGATACAAAACTTGCTAGCCTCTGGTAGAAAGCTAAAGATGAAGAAGAATGTCAACTTTCAACATGATAATGTTCTAAAGCACACATCCAAGGCAACCCAGGATTGGCTACAGAGGAAGAAGATCAACGTCTTGGAATGGGCCAGTCAGAGCTGATACCTCAATCCCATTGAAAACCTGTGGAATGACCTTGCAAATTGATGGACCTTGAACATTTTTTCAGGGAAGAGTAAAATAGAATTGCAAAGTCCATGGGATAAATTTATTAATCTGTGCTTTTAGCAATTCACGGATATTCAGCGAGTTCGCCAAGCAAATTTAAAACAGCAATGTGTTTAAAGGCTAGTTTTGTCTGTTAACCTGTTAATGTAAACTTCAATCAATTAATAAATCATTTTACTTGTGAATGGATTGTCCAAACATTCACAATTTAATGAACTGAAAACAGTTTCATTCATCTCTGACATAAGGTAAGTGTAAGTGTACATTTCTGAAATATTTAGAAAGATATAGTAGTATTGGGGTGCTCCTTTTGTCCTACATGTGTTCCATTGGAACACTCCCTACCTATAGATGGATGGCTATCTCAGTGCTGCCATCTAAAACTATGTGGAGACAGCATATATATTCTCCTTCAGACACGTAATGAGTTGCCATCAATTACTTGCTTGTAATCACCAACTGCCAGGAGCCAGAAACTTGCATAGTGCATGTAATAACCAACTGCTTTTACTCAAGAACCAGCATATTGTCTGTAATTACCAATTGCCCCAAACCAGGTACTAGTACAGTGCTGTTACTGATCAACTGTCTGAAACCAGAACCTAACACAGTGGCAGTAATCACCAACTATCCAAAACCAGGAACTAGCACAGTACCTTTAATCATCAACTGCCTAGAGCAAGGAACTAGCATAGAGATAGCTCATTTTAAGGGGGTGAGGTGTCAGTGACAGGAAGTGTATTACTTACAAAGTGTAGGAACAGCACAGTTAAACAGCACAGTTCAGTCATCTTCCCTGCATTTGGACCTAACCAATGTTCTTCTCTTTCATTCCCAGGTTAGTAAATGCAATAATTTCTACTGTTATCCTCTCCAGTTGGCACCTTATTTCATTGCAACTTTTTTAGTGTATGTAAAAGCAACTACTTCCACTGGTATTCTTTCCTGTGTTTGAGCCATAATTAATTGCAACTTGTTTAGTTTATGTAAAATCATCTTGTTAGCAGATGATTGATATTATCTTTGTCATATTGCTGATCAGTGAAGCATAATTTATTACACCATTCTGGCCTGTTTTTTTTATCCAGGCTAACACAGAGCAATGCTTTGATCAGCTGACCAATTGGCTCAGATGTAGCCTTGTCTAAAGTATCTTTTCTGACTCTATTTCAATATTCTAAATGCCGTTATTAAAACCTACACTGTTTAACACATTGCATCTATCAGCCTGTGATGGTCCCCACAACAACCTTGACATTCTAAACTGATCCATTATCTTCACTGCTGAGTAACTCAAGAGGAAATAGTGCTCCCATGCGGATTTTCGCCATTTAAAGTTCATTCCCTTTTCATACAATTATGCATTATCTCTCTAAAGAGTCCTATTTCAAGTCTCTAAATACCTCCCAGTCCTCCAACCTCATCACTTTTAAGACAACTACTTCCTTCAGGCTCCTCTTTTCAAACTCCACTTCCATCTCCTTCCTTCCTTTTTGGATTAACCAATTTGTCCTCCTTCCCCCTGTGTTTATGGATGAAGTTCATGCAATCCTCTACCTGTCGTCTCGACCCTTATTACCTCTCGCCTCCTGCATTCCATATGTCCTGTTCCTTGCTCACACATTACTCCGCTCTCATCTGGTACCTTCCCCTCCTAATTCAAACATGCCCTGATTGCCCTATACAGAAAAAACCCTCTCACAACCCTGCTTCTCGCTCTAACTACTGCTCCATCTTCATCTTCCCTTTTGCCTCCATCCTTCTTGAGCAGGTTGTTCATAACCACCTCACCACCGATCTCCATGACATGTTTCAATCTGGCCTTTGAATCCTCCATTCCAATGAAACTGCACTCACAAAGGTCATTAATGGCCTCTTCACTGCCAAATCTATGGGTCATTTTCAAGGAATCACCCTTCTAGACCTCTCCGCGACATTCAACACAGTTAACCACGCTCTCTCTTGCAAACCCTCCACTCCATTCGTATCCACAATAATGTCCTTACGTGGGCAACATTCTACCTCACCAACTGTTCCTGTCTCTATCCACGCCTTCACCTCCTTTCATCTGCACCTACACATTGCCCACCTCAGGGGTCCGTTCTTGGCTTCCTACTCTTATCCCTCTATGAGTCTTCCCTCAGTGATCTCATCAGCTCTTTTGCTCTCCAATTTCGACTCTATGGTAATGACACACAAATCTACCTCTTCTCCCCGGATCTCTCCCATTCCATTCACTCTCACGTCTAAAGTTGTCTCCAGTCATCTCTTCTTGGATGTTCCAGCACTTTCTTAAGCTGAACATCTGTAATCATCAATTGCCTGTAGCCAGAACTAGCACAGTGCTTATATCAATAAGCATGTATAACCAACAACTATGATTATTCTCCTGCTACCTTTTGTATCAAGTGTACCCCACACATTTTAGATTGTAATCTCATCTTTACCATTTGCTTTATGTCATTTTATGTCATTTGTTGCATTATGATCCCCTTAATGTATAGTATTATAGTATTACATAATATGTTGATGCTTTGTAAATAAAGGATAATAATAACAAAAGTGAAAAGACAATGGCGCTTAGTGCAATCAAAAAGCTCAAGTAAACAAAAATGTGCTCAAGAATATGTAATAATCACATACAGTAGGCTGCTTCACTTCAGTAACATCCAATTGCAGATGTAAGGCCTAAATATACATAACAAAGAAGAAAAAAGTGCCAAACATAGTGTGATATCATCAAAGCATAAGAAATAAAATAATAAATGTCCAAACTGGCCTCGTACCAGATGGATATAATATAATAGCTTTTCTGGTGGAAAATGTCACTGACATCCAGATCTTCTCCCTGAATGGATCTCGCCTCCAATTCCATACAATTAGTACTGTGACTCAGAAACAAGAAGAAATAATATAGTGCAGTGCGTTCATAGCAAGAGGTACTTCACACAAAATTAGATAAAAATCAGACTTGATTGTATCCATAAAGAGCAAACAAATGCCCGTACATGAAAATAGAAGTACAGAAGGTTTATCTGTTTGGTGAATCCCTCAAACGTCCTGTTAGAAGGCTTACTGGCCACAAAGAAACAATCTCCACAAACGACTGGGATGATACAAAGACAGTGGCTCCCTTAAAGTGTTTTGTCAGGATATGACTTTATCAAAAGGGTTTAGTGCCATAGTGTAATGTCCTGTGTTAAATAGTCCTCTGTTAAATTGTCCCCATATGGCACTAAAAGGCAGTCATTACTATCTTACAAGTTAGCAATAGAGAGCTGACTAAAAAAATATAAGTAAGTATAAGCACTCTTACCTATCTGTTTGTATGTATTACCCATTATTGTTTTATTACTGTTTGTTCACAATTGTAAAACTCTACAGAATTTGCTGTTGCTATATAAATAAATGTTGATGATGATAAGGTGTATTATGGAGCGCAGTCTGGTGTATGATGGGAAAAATAAGAGGTCATAGAATGGTGTGTGATGAGGTCACAGACCAGTGTGTGATGAGCTCAAAAGCCAATGTTTGATTATGAAACAACCTGGTGTAATGATGGCAAAAGCTCTGTGGGAGGGAGTAATAGGCTGGTGTATAAAGGTGGCACAGATGGTTGTGTCATTAAGGCACATGCTTGTGCTTAACAATGACACGGACTGTTGTGTAATGAAATCTAGGTTGGTGTAAAGGGGGCACAGGCCAGGCTGTGATGACACACAGACTAGTGTGTGATGGGCTACTGGCTGGTGTGTGATAAGGCCATAGGCTGGTGTGTAAATATGGCACAAGCTGGTGTGTAATAGAGACCCAGACTGGTGCATGATAGGGAAATAGTTAGTAGCAGTTGAGGCTCTTTAGAATTTTGCTGTTGGGTCTATTCATTTCTTGTTAACACTCTTGTGAGTATTCCTGGTAAAAAGGCAAATGTTCTTTAGAAAGAAAGAGGGGGAAAACAACACATATATACAAGTAAAAAGCTATTTTTCTTTGTAAACAGAACTGCATTTTAGGCACCGATTACATTTAAATATGAATTTTGATTTATTTTTTTCATTGAGAATGTAACTAATCATTGGTGATATTCTCAATAAAACCCTTTGAAAATCTATATTTGGTTGAATATCACTGGTAGTACAGTGGTTACAGGACAGGTCAGAAAAACACTGTAGAAAGAGAATGCCAGCTTTCAGTCTATGCCTACTAAATCTTATCCTGGAACTAGGAGACAAGGAAGAATATGTTGAAAATAAAAGTGATTTGTTTTAAGCTGGGTACACATTGGTGCTCTGTCAGTAGTCCAGTAGATCTTGGAAGTCAAAAAGTGGCTTAGCCAAGCTATGATTTGTGGTGATATAGGACTAATTGCCCCTATGAGTAAGTCCACATAGCATTATTGTAATGGTCACAAGAAAATACTCCAGCACAGAGGAAAAAATACCCTTCACATTCCTCAGAGATAAACTGCTGTCAGTTAAACATATATTGAACATACTGGTTCATGAATACTGAGAAGCACCCTTGGGTAACAAGCTTTAAAGCATAGATATGTTATCAGATACATAATTAGGAAAATTACAGTCATACACCTAAACAAAGGTTGTAAAGCATTAAGAACATCAGCAGAATAGTATATTGAAAAAAGTATAATATATTCTAAACATATTAGTGTAAAAAATTACATCTTGTCATTGAGTATTTATCAGATCACGTAGGGCAGAAGCATAAAGATTGGAGGACCAAGGTTTTCAGATGTAAAGGAATTTAGTCAGTGAGCAATGATCAATGGCAGCAAGAAACACATATTGTTAATGTGATTAATAATCATAGGCCAGGCAACGACAGGAAATCTCCAGTGCACCCCTATTCCAATACAGATACAGTAATATAAATGGTTGGAATCAGTATTTAAACCTCTCATATCAAGTAATCAATAAGTATAACATAAAAAATAATGTCTTCACACATGCTTGCAACTATTTTAACCAAATTTTGCAAGATATTTCTGCTTATTGTTTCTTCTAGTTGTCATGTCCCAAGCTCTGTTTTGCAAGTCTGCAGGTCCTGCTCCAAGTATCTCAGCTACTGACACAAATTAAGCATTCAGTTAACAGCCTATTTTCTCCTCCAGAGATGGACATAACCTTCAAGGAACAGATATTTTATTAAGAGAAAATCAGCAATATGTGACACCTATACCACTTCTAATTTTCACTAGATTAAAAACTATGGAGATTTGACTTGTTTTTTTTTTTTTTAAAACAAATAAAACAAAACAGAGAGAAGCAACACATATAGCCCAAAACTATACACTGAGAGCACCAACGTACATAAATGGATAGATAGAACCAGCTCTGTAAATTATTATACTGTCTAATTACTACATCACCTGACGCATGTTATGGTTTATTTCCTGTAACATTTTGTTTTGTGGTGTATGCCCACTTCCCTATTACAAAAACAGGAGTTAACCTTCATTGATCTGCTTTACCAAACACAAAAATACATTAACTCTGTGTTCTTACATTTCCTGGAACACTGTCATATACAATCTACACCACATAAACCTAGAAATGTTGACCTTGAACGAAAAGAAAAGACAATAAACAGCAGACCAGGCTGAGATCTAGGCTCTGTCAAAATGATTTCTTAGTCTATTTTATTTAAGCATTGCCAAGCTTTATCACTTCTGTGTTCAACTCGTACAGTGGCGGCAGCCCACTTGAATTGGTAAATTGCTTAGTTAAAGCATACATATGCTCTCCGTTTTGTCACCATGATTTAGATGATGTTTGTACTAAAAGTAAATGATCATAATCATTTGTATTAAAACAAACATCTACTGAGATGTCCTTTGACTGCTCTAGTGGAAGTAGTAAAGAAAGTGGAATATCTATTCAGCATTTTAAGTTATATACAGTGATTGCTGTGACATGGCGTCACTCACGTTATTGTTAGTCTAGTTGCCACTTTCCATAATGAAAGTTCAACATTTTTTCTAATTTCCCCACTTCTAAAATTGTGCTAACTTGATTTTCAAAGGTGTCACTCATTTTAATTGTATGCAGCAAGCTTATTTTCTGTGTTACATATTTAAATACACGGGAGACATGTTGGAAAATTGGCCCAAAGGATAAGGATGATGGAAATAAAAATAAACAAAGATGTAGTTTTTTTACAGTTTAGAAAACGAAAAGCAAGGTCTGGTTAGCTCCTTTGGGTTGCAACATTTCTTCCTGTACACCAGTTTTTTTTAATGTGCACCAGTTAAGAATGTTGCATGGAAGGATTCATGAACATTTTATAGCAAAATAATTAAGCCAGCTCAGGCCCCTATTCTTGTATATGACATGCATTTGATAACTGTTTTAGTTCTGGCTGCAGTGCGGTACAGTAATACATGACAAAGGTAACAGCAGAAATGTATTATGAAGGTTAACGTATACATGCTAGCACTATTTTCTTTGTGAAGAAAATAGATAAATTAAGCAAGTGCAGTTAAGCTGAGTGAAGCAAGTGAAGCAAATTGATAAGTTATTTTGGCTCTCTTTTTAGGGAGAGGCAGATCAATAGAATAAACCAGTAAAACATAGTTTATATGTTAGTGAAAAAGATACCAATCCGGTTTTTATATTGTTATTGAAGTGCAAATGCCACCACGATCTCAGTGCTATACTAGCACATGCATTAATATTTAACTAAACTATTAACCAAACGCAAAAAGCAGATAGAACAATTGGAGCAATATTCAAATATCAATAAAAAAAATGCCATATCCAAGGGAAATAGTAGACAAAGGGGTTAATGAAACACCAGTAACTTAATTATCTGTTACTAAATATAAAATGATATACTAAATAAAATTGCGTATTATATCACACAAGTGTTGCCTGAAATTAGGATTCTATAGATATTTTAATATTATGAAAGAAAATGTATCAAGGAAGTCACTGAACTAGCAGCACAAACTGGACAGATGCTAGAAAATAATGGGCCTGATTGATTAAGAACCTTGGCATAACCATGTTGAGGTAAATTTAAAATGTGAGGACAGATTTATAGTTGGGATAGATTAAAAACTTTAAATTTCAGTGTACAAATAAGCTATCAAGTATTTGTGTGCTACATGAAAAAACATCCAGTATATAACTTATGCGCAAAATAATAAACTTATTTGCACCCCTTGCATTGTAACATGGCTTTGTCCAGGAGAAAACTTACTCATTTTTTGCCTTACTTTCCTTAATGAATCAGGTCCAATCTGGCTAATTTTCTAGTATTGCACTAAGCTGCAAATTTAGTACTAAATCATATTAACCAATTAGATTTTTTTATTGTATACAATATAAATATTTTAACTGTTGATTGGTTACAATTAAAATGTAATTTGTTGTGATTGGCACTCACTAATAGACACGACTGAGACCCGAGGGGCTTACAGCATTATGATGGGAAGGTATGTAATCTTTTAAGTGCTGTATATTCATTGCACCTGTGCACTATAAAAATACATCATTTGAGAGTAAAACAAATTAAGTGGCTTACAAGAAATATCAATACAATTATAAGCAAGGGCAAAAGTGTATGCCTTAATGCTTGATCAATATAATTCTATCCCAAACTGCAACATGCCCTTCTTTGTTCTCTTTTCTTAATTGATTACCATTAACAAAGCCTTATATATTGCAATTCCATGAGAATGATGTACAAAAGGTCAGTCACACTTACAACACTACAAAAAAAAGTATATGTACACTTTGGAAACACGTCTATCATTTCCCTTTATTTTGCCTTATTACTCTTTGGAATAAGCAAATATACACAAGTTTAAGAGTCTTGCATTTTACATCATCATCATTTTCAAAATTAATCATTAAAAGTTAAAACAGGTATTTTGTAACAAAATATGGATTGTGATGCTTGACTTTGTAGTTTGTGTTTTCATTACCTTTTTGATGGGAAAACAGCATATACATGAAGTGAATTCCTTGTTTCAGTTTTAGTTTTTAGTACATATGGAGGTTCTGACATAGAAGATGATGTCAGAGCCATTTAGACCACATATTTAACTAAATGTTTCAAAACTCCACTCCTCTGAAGCAAATAAGATGAAAATAACTGGCAGCTGTAAAAGCGCTTATAATCAATCGTAATGTCATAAACTGAATGTTCACAGCAGGTGTCGGACTATACTGCACCTAGTGATAACAAATAATGTAGACGTAATATCACATATTCAAGTAAGGGAGCACATGGGAAATAGTGATCATAATAAGGTCTCATTTCAAATTAGTTTCCAGAAGCAACAATATAAGGGATCAACTAGGACGTTAAACTTTAGAAAGGCAAATTTTAATATGCTGAAGGGGTCTATAAATTGCACAGACTGGGATAAAGCTTTTAAAGGAAAAAAGGTTGCTTAATCTAGATCAATTTCAAATATAAGTGAGGGATGTAAAATAGGTTGAACTTGATAGACTGGTGTCTTTTTTCAACCTCATCAATCATCATCATCATCATCATCATCATTTATTTATATAGCGCCACTGATTCTGCAGCGCTGTACAGAGAACTCATTCACATCAGTCCCTGCCCCATTGGAGCTTACAGTCTAAATTCCCTAACACACGCAGGCAGACAGAGAGAGACTAGGGTCAATTTTGATAGCAGCCAATTAACCTACTAGTATGTTTTTGGAGTGTGGGAGGAAACCGGAGCACCCGGAGGAAACCCACGCAAACACGAGGAGAACATACAAACTCCACACAGATAAGGCCATGGTCGGGAATTGAACTCAGGACCCCAGCGCTGTGAGGCAGAAGTGGTAACCACTTAGTCACTATGTTACTATGTGGCCAAAAAATATGTCAAATAATATTCTGAGGAAATAAATGTGCTCTCACTGATATTAACATATGCGTTCGTCTGCGATCGAGCCTATTAGGATCAGGGTATGTAGAGTCTGTGTCTGGGGTTCATCACACTGCCAGCTGCAGGCAGTAAATAAATCTCCCCTCCAACTCATGTCTTCCTTGTGGTAGGGCTCGATTCAGTGGGCTTATCCTCTATTGGTATGTCACCGCTCCTAGACTCGGGTCTTTCAGTTTATAAATCCAAATATTTGCCAGCAAAACAGAGTGCAGACCTGTAGCAACATATAACCACCCTGGCTTGTGCATGTCTCCACATCTGTGGTTTCTTCAGTGACATCATGTGGCTGCAATCAGGCTTAATTTTAAATGTATATCAGCCAGTCAAAATAAGAAAATTCATTAAACCAAGCATTTTAAAACTGCATATAAATATATATATATATTTTAATAAATGTTTATAAACTTATATGTATATCATATATAATACTATATATGGTGTCAACACATCAATTCATAATTCATCAAAATTACCATTCAATAACACTAGAAGAGCATTGAAAGCAGCCCCTGCTGGAAAATGCAGCCCATGCTGGAAGAGCTGCCATCAGAAGAGGTGCATAGGGTAGACTGATAGGGGAGTAGGTATTTGGATAGTTGAAGGTGGCTTTGCAGGTTACAAACTTATCTATGTCCCGGCAAAACAGAGAAAATTATTTCTTCAGATTGTCTCCAGCATTCTAATGGCCATTTTGTTAGATATAAACCTTTATTAAACTCTATTAACTCAAACATAATGGGTACTGTAATTGGGACTTCGTTTTCAAGTCCCTCCTTTATATACAGTACATCACACCATGGACCAAATGGATGTTGAGATAGTTAGCTATGGAGTTAGATTATTATTGTTAGTTCAGTTTAGAGAGAGAGAAATACTATAGTCAGATTAGTAGTAAGAAAGCTGCAAGCCATGTAATAAACACTACAGAAGAGGGGTAATCACTAATCCCAAGATGATGAATATTATTCCTGTAAATTAATTAATTGATAAATGTCAAACTTTGAAAAAATAGTTTTGTTTAAAGAATCACAGAAAGTTATATTAACTTTCTTGGACATTATATTTCATTATAGGTTATATTTGAAATGGGTTGGGTACTGTAAATCAATGCTGACTAGCCCAATAACACTTACCCCGACATTTTGAGGGCAATCCTCTCCTTCCCAACGTACTTACAATCACGACTGCTGGGAAATGTGACCTCAAAGAACTCAGATAAAAGAAGAAGCCTGCAGTACATAATGATGTCATTGTGAAACGTGACAGTATTATTGCTGCTGTTAAGGGGATAATGCAAGTATGCGGCGATATAGAATGTAGAAGCCTTTGTAAAGCACATTGTACATCACCGCATACTTGCATTATCCCCTTAACAGCAGCAATCATACCGTCACGTTTGAAAGTGACGTAATTAAGTGCTGTCAGCTTCTTCTTTCATGGGAATTGTTTGAAGTCACTACCACGGTTTGAAATGGTTTTCAGAAATTTAGGAAACATTTGTTTGAATAATATTCAATTATTTTTATGACTAGGGTGTTTTGGAGGTTGGGGCCATAGTAAGAATTTGGGTTAAATTTAAATGAGTTATTTGTGTTTTTCATTTGTTTCAGCAAATCTTACTGGAATTTGGAGTTTATCTTAATTTGACTGATTATAGTGTAGGATGTGCTAGGTTTCTGACATGGCAAGTATACATCATTTGCATAATGGTTTAAACAGATTGCCTATTTAACACACATTATATTATGGTTTTGTTCTAAATCCCTCTTACTATACTTGGTTAGTTTTGAAAGACCATAGACAGCAGCACATAGTAATTGATAAAATGTATTTATTTTGATAACGTACTGATGTCAACATTGGCAATTTTCCTTAAGGGTAAATCCTATGAGTTTTGAAACGTTTTGTACAATGCATTGAATCACATACAATTTCATGTGTTTGCACTCATTTATTTACTCAATGCTTCCAAACACAATTAACTACATGTACATACAAACACACTGATTATTATTTTTATCAGGTTTCATTGCTTTGGTGTGTATAAATCTTTATACTGTGACTATACATCACAGTTTTTGACTGTATGGGGCCCCATGAATTGTGATATTATCCCTGTCTGATAGGCACATTACAATGCAGTCTAATCTAATCAGTATATATTGTGACCTCAATAATCATACATACTCTAGCCTATTATCCCCCTACAGTGTTATTTGACCTGTAATTTAAAATGTTTCTATGGCCACTAGGCATTTCACTATAATATTATTATTATTATTATTATTATTATTATTATTATTATTATTATTAATAATAACCTTTATTTATATAGTGCCAATATATTATACAATTCTGTCTAAAGTCAGTTAACTTATCAGTTTATTTTTATTTATTGGTAATGAATTGGCATGCGGTGTTGTAATGTCTGCCTTTTTCTGTGAGGAATATGGTATTGAATGCATATAAGTGCATACCAGCATGCCTGCTTTGTGAACCCAACAGAAACCCATTGCCATACTCTGCAGGAAATTGTAACCCTGGTGCTTCATGAGTTCAGCTTATAAAATCACATTTCCAATGCTGGATACTTGTATAAAACAATTGTATTTGTACTTAAAAAAAATGATACTGATGCTCATTTTTGTCTTTATGCTTACTGCATTCTACTGATGAACTGAATGTCCATATAACTGCATGCTTTAGTTGTATGTAATTTCACAAAACTAATAAATGTGGCCTACAATAAGTATAATTATACACCTTTTATTTACACAATTTCAATCCTAATAACCTATTTATGAGACCCCCAAATCGATATTGTTAGAAGGGAACCCTATATTAATACATTGGCCTGGGTCTACCATTGGCACCCATTTGCCGAATTTAGACCTGGCACTTAGATATAGCCAGGACCACTTTTCAATCACTTTTGGCTTTGCTCATCTCTCTCCATAACAGTCCCTTTGCAGGGAACAACATATAGGTGGCTCCCTGGCCTAAAAAATAGATAAAGTAACCCTAAATGCATCTTTTCTACCTGTTCAAATTCATTAAAATAATCAAAATTGTGTTTTTTTTTCATGTAGGTGCCAAGCTATGTGCTTACTGTGGTTAGTAAAATACATGTATAAAAGTGTGTTCATCTGTAAAAACAGGACATAATCAAGTATTGCTTTAAATTGTCTGAAAAGGAGACATATTAGCAAAAATTTGCAGGTGAGTCTTAAATAAGTTGGAGGCACATTAAAATTAATTAAAATCCAGCTATGACCATTAGTACACTTTTGTGTCAAAGTGTGCCAGAGATAAAGGAAATCCTCAAATACTGGAGGCGATTGGTGTTTAATGTGGAAGAAGCCTAGGATCTTTTTACTCCTGGAGAAGTTAACAGGTGTTTCTAAGATTCACTGATATTGGTGGATAACCATACTTTCCTATATACAGCCAAAATAAGGCTTCACACATAATTGATGGCCATCTTTGAACAACCACTGTTGCTGAGTGTTATATGAACTGGGTCTGTATGCTACCTCTGTATCCTGGTTACCTGACAATTTAACAGTTGCAGAACAGAAGTACTACATTTATGGCTAGTTGCTGGTTATCACTTCAACTTCTTCAGATTTCATAAATTTGTGCCAATCATCCTTTTGCTGCTGCAATATAATTTCCTTATATTTCAATACTGATCTGTTTAATTTGAAATATTAAAAATAAACTTGAGTCAACATTTATTTTGCCTAGGTACTTCTTCAGCAACTATTTTAACCTGACTTACTGACAAGAATTCTCTTTCTTCAAGCATTTTGCTCAAATATTAAAAAATATATTTCATAAAAGCAATAAAAAAAGTTCAAATTCACAATAAATACAAATATTTACAAACATCCATAGATAAAATTTACAAAATAAGCAAATACTGTGCAGGAAAAGAGAAAAAACGTGTTAGACATATGAACTTCATTTCGTATAGATGTGCATTTGACAGCAGCTGTCCTGAATGATTTTCATAGGAGTCTCATATGACTGCATTGTCACTGCTATCTAACTCTCGCTCTGCGGCATCTTTCTTGTTTTCATTTCAGCTCCTTAAATCATGATACTATTGCATGCAATCCTGCCCTCACTAGCGTAATCACAAAATGGGCAGGTCATTGTCTCTGACAACACTGATGCTGTGGACATTTTAATAAACTACAAGTTGATTTGTCCCAGCCCACTTAAGAATTGAGGACATCTCAGAAGAGCAGGAGATAGAAATTGATTACAGTAAGGTGCTCAGACCTTAATGCACCTTAAATATAAATCATGAAACCAAAAAATAAACTTCTGTGAGCACCGAACAATCATTATGCCATACATCTGTTTCCAGTGGGGGAATTACTACTGTTGCCTCTCCGGTAGCTATGAGGCTCTGAGCAATTAGGGTGGCACAAACATATTGAAGCTCTGCTTTGGCATTCAATTCCAACCCCCACACATGATCACAAGAGCAGAACGAGGCTGCTAGAGAATGGACAAACTTTACCCTGGTGCCCAGTGATAGAATGTTGCTTGCATGCCAGTTTCTATCACAGTTCAGATCAAACTATATTTCTCATATTCCCAAAAGTTTGGGTGCCCACCTACTTCTCTGTCTCTGACGGATGAAAGACTATTCCTAATTGGCTTCCTGACTGCTAAGGAGACGTGCACCCGGACTTTAAGCCGTTTCATTGTAGGATCTGCTCATGAGCAGTCCAAATCACTTGTAACTGTTTTTTTTTTATAAGGAATACGTTGTATCAAAAAATAAAAAACAATGCAGGTATTTATTTAGACAGAACCCAGCCCTACATAAATACTTAGGGTACAATTTAAATAATAACATTTATTGGTCATATTATTTTATAAAGAATCAAAGGGGACACTAGGGACACTATATTGTTATAAAGCAGCAAGGTGGCACATTTATGTTATAAGGCATTAAAGGTGGCACCATCGTTTTAGAAGATCTCAAAGGGGGCACTATTATTTATTATGTGCAGAACAGGGCCACTCTTATTTATGACAACTATGGGACAGTTTGTTATTCTAATTACTAACGAGGCACACAATTTAGTTTATTACCCTTGTAACCACTGGCCAAGGGAATGAAGAGGGGCCAAATGCTGCTTACTTAATTTGAGTCCCTAACTAGAAGGCTAGGACTGATGATAAGTAGCACAGGCCGTTACTGAAGAGGAGGAAAAGGAGTTTTTTATACATGTGACATGCAAGATAGCTCACACCACCCGAGGTTTGAGCTATATCACCTCTCAAACTCAACTCTTTTTTTTCTCTTTCTGGGTGGTTTTACAGCAGTTTATAAAACCACAGATGAATAACTCTTCATTTGTATTTTATACATGTTGAAGATCGAAACGGCAATGAAACCACCAAATAAAATCCAACAAAACAATGGTTTCACAAAACCGTTCTTTAATAAGTCTCTCCATGACTGTATACAAATTCACTACCTTAAATATATGTTTTGTTTTTATATTTGATCACACTTACTATTCAGTGATCATGCACAGATTTATGGGACTGCATTACATAAAAAGCCTAGATTTTAGATTTTTTAACCTCTCTTTGTGATTTTTCACATCATTTTATTCTAGTTGCTAACATTTTTAATAATTTCCAGGGACACTTTCCAGCTAAGTCAGGGTATCTGGCTACATCTTGCATAGTACTGTATCAGCGGACCTTGAAGCTCTACAATCCTTTGTATATTATGTTATGTATACTGAATTTAATATTAATGTAGTTTTTTGCATTTTAAATACTCAAATAATGTTGACTTACAAAACCTAGATTTAGAATAAGTCAGAAAATATTGAATGTTAATGTGAAGCTGGTCAACACAGAATATTGTGGCATTGTTAGAGAGAAATCTTTATAACATGGAAATTAGGGTCAATGGGGAGAATAGATGAAATACTACTTAAAAGAGAAATGCTGCATACAAAATGAAAAAAAGCTGCAATCTCTACAGTCATGTCAGAAGTCCAACATGCACTACCAGTCACATGGTCCACTAATATTTTTGTCCCCAAATGTCAATGTTGTCTGCGTCTTTGCTCAATACTTCATCATATTCATTGCTTAGCTTATTTGCTTCAATAAATAGCATTACATCCTTTAATTTCTCTTGCAACTCTTTAGTTTAGATCATATAGAATTTTCATTTATATTTTATTTTTGCTTTCATCACTGAGCTTATTACATGCATGAGCAAATAAGATTTCACTCCAGCTCACAGGCAGACACATTGTTTGCCTTCCACTGTCCTTTATAAATGACCTTAATGTGAGATACAATTTGTCATTAAATAGTCACTAAACCTGCAACACAAATTTATTTAAATGTAAGTGCAATCAATATTCACAAAACATACTTGTGTGAGGGCTCTAAATAGTGAAAAAGACAATGGTTAAACTAAATAATGAGGGGGACTACAAAATGTTAGCATTGGCCCATTTTAAAAAATACAGGCCTTTAAAAAATTAGGAAATTGTCAGATGAGCCTTGAAAATGTATTTTCCCCTACTCTTTTTTAAACAACAAAGAATCTCACTGCCTGAATATTACATTTTTAAGAAATTAATATTTTTGAGTCCCACAATCATCTTCACAGTGAAATCCCCTCAAAAAAGAAAGATATTAATGGACTATAAAGTTATAATATAAAAATAAGGACTATCATTATTGAATAAGTACCCATCCCCCTTTCTCAAGGGAGGATGATTCACCTCTGAAAGCTGTTGCTAGCTGTTGTCTTTTTGGATCAGTCTCTAATAATGTTGAAACCCTGAGGTTGGGCAATATTTTAGATTGCTCCTTGCAAAATTGCTCAATCTTGGTCGGGTTAGTTGAGCAGCTACTGGCAGCAAATGTCATGACAAGACTCACCTGGGCATGGGTGATATGTGGGTTTAAATGGCTTAATCAAAACAAAACAACCTGGTCTGTCTAAAAATGACTACAATTCTTCACACTTATATCTCACATTCACTATAAAATGCCCAGTTTTACCACCACTAATATTTACTTTAAAAGATGACACTCAAGGAAGTCTTTATATACTCCCTGACTGATCTGCGACTGGAATTACAATATAGTTTGATCAGAGTTACTGAAAACCAAATAATTCCCTGCATAAATGTAGTCTTTTAAAAACCAAGCCTATCTTACACATCCATACTTTAAGAACAGAAAGACAGGATGGTTTTAAACAAAGTTTAGTATGTAAAGTCACAATGCTTATTGATTACAAATGATGCCAATTGACATGCAGATATTATTAATGCAAAACAGTTTTTTTTAAATAAACAGGGATTCAACTCTGTTGCCAGGGGAAGGTTAGGAGGTATGGACAATTCATCAGTTGAAAGACTGAACTCCAAGAACTGACAGTTTCTAAAAACATTTCAGCACTTTTCTTATTTTCTCAAACCATCCCTTTTAATGCTAAATGAAATCAGGAAGTGTTAATCTATTCTGTTTTAACTAGCTTCAAAAACAGCAGAAGTTTGATACTAAGCGCTAGATTTACTAAGCTGCGGGTTTGAAAAAGTGGGGATGTTGCCTATAGCAACCAATCAGATTCTAGCTTTCATTTTGTAGAAGGTACTAAATAAATAAAAGCTAGAATCTGATTGGTTGCTATAGGCAACATCCCCACTTTTTCAAACCCGCAGCTTAGTAAATATACCCCTAAGTCTACTAAACAGAATAATATTTTCTACACATTATGCATAGGAATCATATTATATGGATTCCTAAGGGAAATATAATATCTCCATAGCTTCCTTATTGGGCTGAAATCTACTGATGATACCTGTCTTGTGGCTGGGTACACTTGTTACAAATTCATACAGTGGTGTTTTAAACATGAATTATGGAAGGTAGTGCTTTGCTGTATTAATGTTTTGTATGAATATATAAGGCAATTGATTTGACCCCAAATGGTCATTTCTATTCTAAGGAATTTCCCAATCATTTAGCATCTGTTGGAATCTCAGCATAACTACTCAAACTGGATAACTCAAAGAAGGCCTCTGAAGAATACATCAACATATATTAGCCTCTTGCATGCTAACACACATTGGTTTGCTGCAAACAATGTTATTGAAACTCACTCATATCTTTGGAAGGGATCCTGATAATATTAATGTTTTATTTTCAAGTATCCTGATTAAGACAAATCATAAAAAGATTGATGCATTGTCACAGATATTAAATGGGATTAAGGTCAGGGCTTGTGCTGTGTGAGTGTGAGCTTTTTGGCAGAAGGTACTATCATTCCTAATATAATTTACAGTCCCTGCCGCTAAAAAACAACCCCATAACTACCATTACCATATCTCATGGTTGGGATGGAAATACCAGAATACCTCTTTGCATTCAGACCAGCCTTGTTAGGCCATATGACTTTCTGACACATCTTGCCATATCTTATAGATGATGTTTTTCAAGCACTTTGTGGACAATGATTTGTTTTGACTTCTTGTCTATAACTCTTTTATAAAGATCATTTTAGTGAAATGATTGCTGCCTCATGCACATTATCTTTTACTGCAGCCACTGACTTCTGTATATCATTTAATGTCACATTTGACTTAATAGTAGTTTCTCTGATAAGTGGCCTGCAACTATATTTAGGGGATGGCATTATCTAGGCAGTGGGACGGTAGTTTCATACTTCTTCCACTTCTGTACAGTGCACCATACTAGTGTCTGAGAGATGTTCAATACTTTTGTAATGGTCTTGTGCCCTTCCCTAGTTGTGTGCCACTCTATAATCATATCTCTAACTTTTTCAGAATGCTCTTTCATCTACATTATTATGACATACTATGCTGAAGGACCTCACAGAAAGAGGGTTTTTATTTCGAATTGGCCAAAGTGATCCACTAATGTGTTAATCAGGTGGAGTCAATGAACAAACTGTATGATTTTTGACATAATGTGCTGAACTTGCAATGACCAGGTATATAAATGTTTTCTTTATTCATTTTTTTATTTATCTATCTACTTTTAGATTACAAGTTAGGTATTCTGGACATGATGCTGAGTTGGATGCATGTTTGATGTAATTTACGCTCAAACTGCCAATAAAAATAGCGTATGTAAATCCATATGCTGAGTGGTGTGTTTTGTAAGATGTGTTTAGCTCTGCACCTGTAGCATATTCACCAGGCATGTACCCTAAAACGAAATACAACCAGGTCACAAGCACAAGAAAATGTTAGCATTTGTTTTGATACACAATGGTTATGAGGCTTGCTATAATATTCCTTCTCACATATAAATGAAAGTAACGGAAACATTATTTTATAATCCGTCCACAAAATCCTAAAATATATACACTATTAATCCAACATACATTTATCAGCTTCAGAGGTGAAATCTCATTCAACCAATCAGAAGTGGCTACCTAATGCTGTTGACCATTATCATCATCATCATCAGGTACGGCTCCTGACTGGTGTACATGCATCTGCGTGCTAGTGTGCCTCAGCCACATTTGTGTGAAAATGCACTTATTGTACTCAGGGAAATGCAACTGTCAGATTCATATAACTCTGCATACAAGCATATGCATGTGCTCCCTTTGTCCTCATGTCCAGTACAAAATTTTGTCATTTACGCTATGCAAACTCAGCATAAAGTTCTGTATTTGTATTGTACAAATGTAATTTACAAGTGTATATTGATGTGACTACCAGTGTAAAGACAAAATAATAAAGAAGTGATATGTGAGTAGAAAACACTGGAAGAACCATAATATTGATATATATTAATATATTGAATTTATATGAAAAAAAGTTGCTGTACAACTTATGAAGGTTGCAGACCTGTCAATCACTTCACTGTACCACAGCGAATGGAAACCTTTCGATGAACTTGAAGTCGAGATGCAGAATTTTAATTGACTGTTTTGCCTTCCAGTCATGCATCAGTGCTAGCCTTTTGTTCTGTGAGTTATTTTGGCTTTTCAGACATGTGTGAACAGTGCATATATATATATATATATATATATACAATATCTCTCTCTATCTCTCTCTCTCTCTCTCTCTCTATATATATATATATATATATATATATATATATATATATATTCATATATATATATATATATATATATATATATATATATGTTTGACAAAATTGATATATATTGTGACGAGATCTAGTATATATAATGACTGATTGTTATTTTCTGTTGAATTTATGTATAACACTGTGAATATTATATGTAACCTTTCAAAGTGCATTTTCTTAACTGACCTGAGTGTGACCTAGGCAAGTGTTTATCTTGAAAGTAGCCAGGCCCAGAGACAGATAAGATCTCTAAGTAGTTTGTGTATGCAGGGGAGTTAGACTTTAGCCATGCCAAATGAGCAGAGGTGAAGAACTCAGATGTTGGGAAAATGCCAGGTTTCAGGACATCCATAATTTCCTTCAAAAGCCCTTTGTCATTTTGGGCATCCATCTAACTTAGGTGAAAATAAAATTCCTAATGTGGGGGGTGAAGAACCAACAAGAAATGGTTTAAAAATCCCTTGTATCAGTAGTACAGTGTTCATTTATTTGAGAGAGTCTAGCTAGACTGAAATGTCCCATACTTCTCAGTTGTGTTCCCTCACACATCAGGGGCCTGATTTATTAAGGATCTTAACTTCTTATTTCAGTCTCCTGGACAAAACCATGTTACAATGCAAGGGTTGCAAATTAGTATTCTGTTTTGCACATAAGTTAAATACTGCCCAAATATCAACTTTAAATTTCATTGTACAAATACGCTATCAAGTATTTCTGTGCTACATGAAAAAACAGGCAGTATTTAACTTATGTGCAAAACAGAATACTAATTTGCACCCCTTACATTGTAACATGGTTTTATCCAGGAGACTGCAATAAGAAGTTTCTCAAGTTACGATCTTTAATGAATCAGGCCCCAGGTCTTCACTAGTAAGTAGTAACTCTGATTTTATTTCCTATTTTATTTTCTGAAGCTCATTTGTGTAACATATTGTATGACTTTGTTATTAATTTTTGCAAATAAGCCTTGGAAACACTTTTCAGATTAAATAAATTTAATCTAGTGTACTCTACGTGATTCTTTGTGAATTTACGAAGCCCAACGAGGCTCATGCTACATGTGTATGTGATTTAAGTGTGAAACATTAATAAGTGGTGTTGGTGAACGTAAGGACGCCAGAGTAAATCGTTTGTGGTGGCAGAAAAGGTATATTCACTGTTAAGTAACTAAGGTGATGCCAGTCATGACCAGCTGTTCAGATTGCTGTATCTGAGCTTGCGTGCTCATTTCAAACTCGTTGGAAGCTTGGTGGGATTGATAATATTTTTCTTTTTATCATAAGGACTTGGTGAATTAGTGGTGTGTGATTTTAGAGAGAGTCGGCATCCTAATTGTCCTGAGATTACACTCAAGGCTTACAAAATTTTAAAAGACATACTGCAAATATAGTTTCTGCCCCGCCCCCCCCCGCCCTTTTTATCTTGTTTTCTGTTATATTTGTTATTAGGTGGAATTATGAGTTCCAGGATGGCCACTGACTATAAGCAGATGAAAAAGGACGAGTTCTTGGCTTTGTGTCAAAAGAGGAATTGCTGTCATCCCCATCGGGAACCAAGAGCAACTGATTCAAGTGCTTGTGGAGGCTGATCAGAAGCTAAATGTTGGAGAAGGCAGTGGAGAAAATCCCTCTGCTTCAGGAGAGCAGTCGGCACTGGACATTACCACAAATAATACCTGTGTTCAATCAAGTGAGGAATTTATCCTGGACAGTTACCTTCACACTGCTCTGAAGGATGCTGACCCTGAAACATCGCTGCAGCTGATCCAGCAAATCCAAGAGGCTGCTGAACGCCAAGCCGCTGCAGACAGGGAGTCTGCTGAACGTTGCACAGACAGGGAAGCTGCTGAACGCTGCGGTGCTGCAGACAGGGAGGCTGCCGCTGCTGAACATGAATACCGGTTAGAACTAGCCAGACTCAACGGCCAGACAGCGGACCGAGGTCCGGGAAGGAAAAAACACAAGCACGACCAATTTCCTATGTTGGAAAAAGACGGCATCCTACGTGCGTTCTTGAGGGATTTGAAAGGACTTGCCGACAGTTTGCGCTGGACCCCAGTGAGTGGGCCAGCTATTTAACCCCTGGACTGAGAGGGAAAACTTTGGAAGCATTTGCAGACCTTCCCCAGAAACTGGATGCCCATTATGTCGCAATTAAGAAAGCCTTGCTACTTAGTTTCAACATAACTCCTGAGGCTTACCGGGACTCAAAGCGCAGTACCTGTGATACCTATGCCGGACTGTTAACACAATTATCATCCATGATGCATCAATGGATTGAGGGATTGCAGGTACTGGGCTATGATAAGCTAAAGGTTCTTATTCTCCAGGAGCACTTCCTCACACTGTGCCCAGCTGAGGTGAGGAAATGGGTTGTGGATCGAGACCCTAAGGCAGCGCAAGCGGATGCTAGCCTGGCCGACAAGTACACAGTTACCAGGGATCCTGTAATGAAGAAGAGTTGAGGAGCGCCAGGGTAAACTACATGGAAAGAGAGGCAATCTGGAGGATCACCCCTGAGTTCCCCGCCAACCAAACCAGATGTTGCTACACCTTTTGGGGGGGCGGGGGGAAACATGTTTTGGCAACTGGCCACAAGTTTTACATGTGATGAAGTGGGGCACATCAGTGTCAATTGCCCCAAAAAGAAGAAAACAACTCCTTCTCCTGTGGGGGGCCCGGCAGGAAAGCCAGTGCCGGTCATCCTGTGTGCAGGAGGACCCCAAGAACGCTCCAGAGACAATCTGCAAGTGGTTAAGGTAGGACACCAAGTCGCACTTTGGTTGTTAGACTCTGGCGCAGACCTGACTCTTGTACATCCACCTCTACTGAGCCCAGAGAAAATTATTCCTGGGAACACTATTGCTGTGCTAGGATTGGGGGGGGGCTACATTCTGCAGTACCTCTAGCCAGAGTGTATCTAGATTGGGGATCTGGCAGAGGAATTCGAAACGTTGGGGTACTAGATAATCTGCCTGCCATGGTATTGTTGGGGACTGATTTGGAAAGGATGAACACTGCTTATATAAATGAAAGTAATGTCATTACTGATGCACTGATGCAAACTAACCTTAATCTTTCCCAGGTGAACTCTGCTGACTAGCGTAAAATAAGTGCAAAAATATGTAATGAAATTTCATGTGCTGCTGAGAGAATACTGCAGATTTGCAGGTACCTGTGATGCAGAGGAAGGGTATGTGTCAATGTGTTTGATGATAATGCTCTTGTTGGAGAGACTAACCCTTTAAATCCCATAGGTTGTTAATTTGATCAGTGCAAAATGTGTGAGACTGTGAATAAATGTCAATTTACATGTACCCAATTCTGAAGGTGTCACACAGCATTGAAATGAATCAAATGTATTAGCAGCAGTGACCCGGAGAGCAGCCCAGAGGAGCTGTGCCTGAGCCCCAGAAAGAGTGGTGGGAAGTTCACTAGAAACTATCCCCCTTCCACCCATCTTCTTCACTGTAGGAGCTGCAGATTCAGGCAGTGATTTAAATGAGCTACCTCCTGCTGTATACAACACTGAGTTCAGAAGTGACACTTTCAAATTGGAACAAAACACTGATCCCAGTTTATCAACAGTAAGGGGGAGGGTCAGTCAAGACTGTTTGGGAAGTATGGAAGATAGAATTTTTGGGGAAAATGGCCTTGTACAGAGACAAATATGTCACACGTATGCATCCAGGTGTAATTTCTGACAGGCAGTTAGTTGTACCTCAAACCTATAGGGAAGGGTTGCTGAAAGTAGCCCATGAGATACCCCTAGCAGGACACTTGCATGTTGCCAGAACTAAATCTCATTTGGTACATAATTTTACTGACCTGCCATGCTGACTGCCATAGTCAAGTACTGTCGCTGATCCCACGTGTGCCAGGTCGTCAAGAAGTCTGGTGATGTGGGGAGGGCTCATCTCATTCCCCTGCCCGTCATATCAGAACCCTTTAAGCGGGTTGCTGTGGATATTGTGGGTCCCCTAGCCATTCCCTGTAGCTCAAGGAAAGAATACATTCTCACTGCAGTTGAAACCGCTACTTGGTACCCAGAAGCAGATGCTCTTATAACTATTTTATCCAGGATGGTGTTCCCAAAAGAAATGGTAACTGATCAAGGTACCCAGTTCATGTCTAACCTTATGCATAGTCTGTGTAAAAGATGCAGGTGAATCATTTATTTACTTCCCTAAATCAAATGCTTCGGACTTTTGTGGAGTCACAGGGAAGAGACTGGGAGAGGATCCTGCCATACCTCCTCTTTGCATACCACGAGGTACAGCAGGAATCCACTGGCTTCTCACAATTTGAACTCCTGTACGGGCGCTGGGTGCACGGCCCATTAGATTTAATTAGGGAAGTGTGGGAAGGGAAAATGATCACTTCAGAATCATCAGTGGTACACTATGTAGTGCAGTTCAGGAAAAGATTGCAGTTCCTAATGGGGATGGCACAGAGCAACCTGAAAACCTGCACAAGCAAAGCAGAAGCTGTGGTATGAACACAATGCAAGAGAATGCATATTTGAGGTCGGGCAAAAGATTCTGGTTCTGTCTGGGAGAGCCCCTACACCATAGTACAGCGCATTAATGATGTCAATTATGTAGTGGCAAAAGATGAGGGCCAAAAGAGGCAGAAGGTATATCACATCAACATGCTCAAAGCTTATCATGACCGGGAAGCTTGTGTATTAGCTGTGTGTAGATTGCCTGAAAGTGATCAGGAGTCTGACCCCTTGGTGGATTTAGCAGATGTTGTTAGAAGATGCTCACTGCAGTGTAGAGCTGTCTGACGATCAATTAGAGCAGCTCGCTGACACACTAAGGCCTTATCAGTCTCATTTCACAGGGAAACCTGGAAAAACACACATAGTTATACATCATTTAGACACAGGCATCCAGATCCCCCTCAGCCAGCATACTTTCCTAGAAGTGTTTCAAGCCATTAAAAGGGATATAGATGAGATGTTGCAGCTAGGGGTAATTCAAAAGTCTCACAGTTCTTGGGCTGTCCTGTTGGTACTGGTCCCAAAGAAATGTGGAGGCACCCGGTTCTGTGTAGACTATAGGAGGCTGAATGATGCCACAGTGTTTGATGCTTATCTTATGCCTAGGATCGATGAACTACTATATCAGCTTGCACAGGCACGCTACATCACTATCATGAATCTCAGTAGAGGGTATTGGAAGATCCCATTGTCACCCGAGGCACGTGAGAGGTCCAAATTTATCCCCCCATTTGGGCTGTTTGATACTTTGGTGATGCCCTTTGGAATGAAAAATGCCCCTGGGTCCTTCCAGCGCCTGGTCAATGTCTGGCTGAGAGGAATCAGGTGACCAGACCCAAGGTGGCAGCACCCAGGAACTGATTTTGGAGGGACCCTAGAGTGGAGACTGCTATCCCCTGATTGGATGCTGCAGTCAGCTGAGCTAAAGCAGTACTCTTACTGGCTGAGGAAGAACAGATGACTGAATGCAAGATAGCAATGCCCATGTACTGGTTTTGGAGGATTCTCTGGAGTGGAGACAAACTGGACAGCATTCTGTAGAGAGATCTGAAACCAGCAGAGCCTGCAGACTGCAGGAACAGCTTAGAAAGACAGCGAAGGGTAAGTAACAGGACCTGAGAGTCTGGTACGTGATACATTGATTTACTAGGTATACCTTCCAATACATAATCCAGAAATTGTAACTTTTTTCTGTATTTCAAAATCGTTATTGTTAAGAAAATTATAAACGTCTAAACAATCTTAATGTGCACTCCACCATACTACAAGTAAATAGTCTATATACATCTTTAGGGCCTGAGTCATTAAGGAATGTATCTGACAGTTTTGTGCACATTGTTTGCAAAAATCACACTGCACAGGCTCAAGTACACAACACAACGCAGCCACGTACAAGTCAGCTTCAATTGCAAATTACAGTTACTGGAATGAGAGGAAACCGGTAGTCAACACCCCAAAAATCTTTAGATCCATTCCTTGTTGACTTTGGGAGTATGGAGAGCAGATTTACGTGCAGTTTAAAATAAACGTACAATGCACTCAGTATGCGTGCCTTGATGACTCAGGCCCATAAAGTTTAATTAGACAAGAAAATTTAGAATTTTGATACAAAAATCTGTGTTCAATTCCCGACCATGGACTTATCTGTAAGGAATTTGTATGTTCTCCCCGTGTTTCCTCCGGGTTCTCCGGATTCCTCCCACACTCCAAAAACATACTAGTAGGTTAATTAGCTGCTAACAAATTGACCCTAGACTGTGTGTGTGTGTGTGTGTGTGTGTGTGTGTGTGTGTGTGTGTGTGTGTGTGTGTTGGAGAATTTATACTGTAAGCCCTAATGGAGCAGGTTCTGATGTGAGTGAGTTCTCTGTACAGTGCTGCAGAATTTTTGGCACTATATAAATAAATGGTGATGATGAAGATGATGATGATGATGTATTCCCAACTACCCATTAAATTATTTGCAAAGCTGTGCGCAAACACTCTGCCTATGGACATACCGCAAATTTGCAGATAAAAAAATTCTGTCTAAAATTTTTCTAGGACTAATGCTCTAATATAAACATTATGGGCCTGATTCATTAAGTCCCGTTGTGTGCCTTTCGTGAAATTGCTCTGCATATGTTCAGAACAGGACTTTACACCAGTGAATGCATGTGCATGCAATTCATCTATGAACTCAAATGATACTTCTGACAGCATATAATTTGAAGGCAGAATGGGGGAGGTAAAGAAGGTAACAATGTAGGTAATGTAAAGTAAGGTGGTGCCAAGGTCGAGCGCAAGCACATTAATCTGAATCAAGCTCTGGGCATCTCTGAGGTATGTGATTTTTAGCCATATCACATGCACCAACTACAGGATGAGAATAAGTGCTGGTTGATAGTGATGATGGTTTCATATGCATGCCAGAACTTGTGTTTGCAATGAAGAACAATGGTAAAATGCATTTTATCGACAGTAGGCATTAACAGCACCCTGCAAAATGTATGTAATGCTAAAAAATTGATAAAAAATTAAAAACATTTCTAAATGTGTTTTCATTCATAATATAGTATTAACAGGTGCTAATGTATTTAATATTTTTTTCTTTACGTTATGATGACACTTTACATTACACATAAGCATTATGCGTATCCTGCAAGGACTGGTACAAGGAGTGTGTTGTGTCTACATACGGCAAGTACCATCTATAATTACAACATACTAATACCTGTATTCAAATGGAAACATTTCTTCAGATGCTCTTGTACTTGAATACGGGCATATGTGCGTCCAATTTCCATCAGATTTTTAAAAACGCTATTTGCGTTTACTTTTTGTTCCTTGATTAATCAGGCCCTATAAGTTTATAAATGAAGGGTTTATGAGGACTTGTTAAATCTGTATCTCTATGAAGATATTCTCTTTATGCCTCCAGTACTTTGCTATGCTTTATAGAGTCACTGTATGTCTATAGTGGCCCAAAAAAAATCACTCTGACCATTAAACATGATCCAAAATCTGTAAGGTTTGTACATATTTTTTTAAAAATACATCCACATAATTTGATTAATGGGATGTTAGTGAGTTAATTCCTGCTATCCTTGGGGAGATAATAAAAGGTGAGTATGGTGGGATGTGTCTGAAAGATATAAGTAAACTCATTTTAATCAATTAACCTCTATTTTTAAAACATAGTTCGATATTGATTTTAGAGTGTTGGTAAATTTGCCTTAGAGTTTCTTTCACATCTTCATTTCACATTTTTGTCCAAATAAGATGATACCCACCCCCCGCTCCCTTGTTTTCTGGTTTTATTATTAGTTTTTTTTCATCATATTCATAAAGCTAATTCTTCTTCTTTATTAAGATTATTACTACTTTATATTTGATCAATATTCACTTCAAAAAGATTACTTTTGAATTTTTCATTGAAAACATCAATATAACTACTTTTATGATTGAAGAGTTAAAACTTGGAGGAACAGGGTCCAGACCAGATTTTGATTTCATGGAATAAGTAAAATTTTTCCTTACCAAAGGGCCATCTTTAACAAAGTGTCTTTTCAGGGTCAATTTGCAAACACATTTGGAGGATAGAGGACATGCCCCTGGGCACCGGTAGATACGGCAATGGATGGGGCTAGATATGTCCTTTTGTCAGAGCAGGGAACAATCCCTGCTGCTGGTGTCTAGGTTTTCCTTGCTCAATCTCCCTGAAATGATTTTTCAAAACTAGGCAAGTATGATATACAAGTTAATCCGTGCATAATACTCATGCATTCTAGTCAAATCAAGCTACTTAAGGTGTTAAAAAGGTTCTTGTCATGCATTTGGGCCTAGCCCAGGCCTCCTCAGGGGAAGAGAGTTACTTCCCGACGTAAGCGCCCTTTTTTAACGTGGTTTTGTCCACATGTCACCACCTCATCATTCTTCTCCATCACCTCATCCTTCATTTTCATCGCCACATCTATCCAGATGTCTATCCAGACACAGGGATCTCTCTCAGTGGTCCTGAGTATAACACTCCTCTCGCTTTGTCACCCCCGGCAACCACCAACCACTCCCCACTGTCACCCCCGGCAACCACCAACCACTCCCAACTGTCACTTCTCCTTCAAGAAATATATATATATTTTTTTTAAATCTTTATAAACACTTTTGACAATGAACAAATTAAATTAACAAATTAAAAACATCTTAGTATACCAAATTTCAGCCCTTTCTGAATTTTTTTTTCCACACACACTAAGAATTTAGTAGGTCAGTGTATAACTCCGCCCAGCAGGTGGCGCTGCAGCTTGATTTTATTTTTTTCACACACACAGACTAACACACGCCACTAAGCATTTATATTATAGATAATGTGGAAAAAAGCTGCTAGCACAGCACACTAAGGTACACTACCCATACTACAATGCTGTTTAGACAATTCCATATAATCATACTAATAAAAATGCAATAGTTTGTTATTAGGCTGTACAGGAGGCCTTTGTAATCATCTGAAAAAAAATGCTGAGTGTTTACTGACGCAGAATGGAATCCTAGGGCAGGATTATCTCAAATGGACAGGATAGTCAGTTATGCTAAGATGGCTTATGACATCAGGCAGACCAGTATCAGAGGTCTGGGGATGATAACAAGAATCACTAAATATATATACCGGATACAAAGATATAAAAAGTCATCAGACATGACTAAGGCTGGAATAACACAAGAATGGGGAAGGGAAAGGACCTTTACTGGAGAACCAAGTTGTCAGTCCCAGCTTACTTTTGGTCCTATAGCAGTCACCTATCCCCTTGCTTCTGTCCCCAGGACTTGGCTTGCATGTGGAATTTCAGAACTAAAGAAGGGCTAGCTGCTAGTGACAAGACCATGATAGAGAGACAAACATGACTGAACAATGCAGATATGAACTAAATAATGATGGACGAAAACATGATTCCCAAGACACTGAATAATTTAAAAACAGAAGGTTCAAGGCCACACACACAACTAAGACAAGAATTCTCCAAGCACAAATCAAAGATACAAAGTAGGGATGGACACATGGACAGGCCACAAAGTGCTCCAGGAACCTCAAGTGTGCTAACAGGCCATATATATATATATCAGCAGGTTGATGGAAACTCCTTGAAACTTGGCTTGTTAGGGCAGTGAGGAAAACACAGGATGGAGAGATGATGCAGACAAGAGTGCACCCATTGACTCCAGGGTGTAAGAGATCCTCTTTAATGTAAATCACCTTGGCTACCAATTGAGCATCATCAAGTAGCCTTTTGCTTAGGTCTCTGATTTGTTGGCGATGTAATAAGGTGAACATAGCCATTGAAGCCCTCACTGACTGCTGAAACACCTGCTGGTCCCCACCAACACCAGCAGAGCAGGCTGTCATTTACCACTTACCATTCAGCCATGGAATTACTGTTTGCTTGGAAAGTATCTGCTTGGCTGTATTTACTTTGACTCATCGCTAAGAACGTTCTTGTCAGCCCTTAGTCTCACCTTTCCTATGTAATACTGCAATCTCTCCACTCTATTTCAAACTACTGCTGCCTGCATTTGTCATGTCATCACTTCGCTTAGGCAAGTGTCCTAATGAAGAGTTTGCAATCTTAGATGTTAGTTTTTTACCGTCTTTTTTCGAATACTACCTATTTTTATAAAGCACAGCGACAAACTCATGATACTACTTGGCAGTTCCCAGATTGACTCAATCCTTTCCAATCAAAGAAATATTTTCTATAGGACATATGCACCAACCTAGAAAAAGTTACATCTTTAATAAATCAGCACGAGAAGGAAAAAAGCAATAGCTGCAACTCTAATAAACTAGTAAACAAAATAGTATTTACACATCTAAAATATATCAATTGTTGCGTGAAAATTGATTTTTTTTTTTATTGTACAATATTTACTTTAGGAGGAATGGGCAGATAGCCCCGCAAGATCAAGTCAGATTGGTTTTCTAAATGTACAGTACAAGTGTGAGAAAATTGCTATTTGTATTTACCAGTCCATATTACTATTGCATACAATGTGAATTAGGACAGGCAAAAACACGCACGTTCTTTAAGGTTGTATTTTCAGGCATATCCATATTCTAACACGCTTGAATAGCTTTGTGTTGCACCTAAAAGCACCAAACATCTTGCATATTAAATTATCTATATACTGAAGCAGAAGAGTGGTAAAAGTGGAAGCTCAAATTCATTCAACATAATTGTTTTCTGTCATGATATATAATTTATCAAAGCACTAGAGGGTTATATACACACACCTGTTTGCACTGCTATACATGTGTGCATTGTCATGTAGCTACTTAAGTGAAGTTATGACTTTGCAGCTGGGATTCTGACATTTTTCATAGCTTTGGTACTTGGCAACAGATGCCTAGGGGTTTTGCACAGATGCTTCACAAAACGCTGGTACAGTGAAGTCATCTAATTGGTCAGACTCAAATATGATTAAAAGTAAGAGTAATGGCTAAATTATTGTAATTACCTTCATAATCATTTAGTAATGTTTCTAGATTTTTTTCAGCGGACTTGAAAATATTCAAAAATATTTATTATTATATAAATAATATGTTACAATAAAAAAAATACGGGGCCTTGATTCACGTTAGAACACAGAATGTGTGTATTTTCCGTGTCTAAAAAGAGTACACAAATTTGCGCAGTTCTGCCCATATTCAAATCTAAACATTTCTTAATATATGTTACGATGTGAATAAGGGTGTAAATACAGTCTGTATAAACAGTGCATACTTTTCATAAGCAAGGACACACATACAGATAGAAGTAGTTTTTTTTGGAGCAATTGCTCCATCTTTACTACATTCATATTTATAATGAATTCACATCAGATACACATAACTTTTATAAATTAAAATAACTGGTAGCAATATAACAAACCATCTAAACACAAAACAAAAATACATTTAACTATATAATTTTTTTCAATGCAATCCATATATTTGAGATTTTTTTTAAACATTTAATCTATTATTTTAAAGTAACTAAATATATAACTTCAATGTGTACAGTGCATATTGAAAATAAATCTTCAATGTGTACAGATTTTCTGTGCTAGCTATTGAGACGATGGTGTGAAAGGTAGTAAACAAAGACAAACATTTTACATGCTTCCTAAACAGCAAATAAACAGCGTTGCATCATCCAATCAGAAGCGGAGAGGTAATGTCGTGTTTGTCATCACTATTATCCAGCATTTACAACTGACCTGTAGCAAGTTCAAAAGATGCAGAGGCTGAAAACATCAGTACTTACACTAACAAAGTATCTGAATTAGCACACATCTGCATGAATACACTGTTATTGTACATGGCATATGTTAGTTCGCACCTTACCTTCTCCATTCTGCCCCTCAAGTCGTAAGGGGTCATAAGTGTCAGAGGCATGCTGAAAAGGATTCCATGTAATTATGTAACTTTGGTTTTTTGGGGATATGTAGTGAAAAAGAATGCAAAATATGCTAGGCAAACAGGCATATGTACTCAGTGTCGGACTGGGGCATGAAGGGCCCACCGGGGGACTGCAACGCTGGGGCCCACCAGAGGGGGTGTGGCCAGCCATCATAGAGGCGAGACCAGACACTAGAGGGGGAGTGGTCAGCCCACGAAGGATAGCTAGCACCATAGTGTAATATATAAAGAATGTAGTGTGCTCATCCTTCTCTTTTAAAATGACAGGCTGACTGCGCACTTAGTTACTAACCTGCTCATGCTCCTCTGGGCGGTTGGATATCCGGAACTCCTACTCTCATCTGCCCTGCTCAAAGTGAAAAACACACTACCGCGCAGGTTCAGAGAGCCCAGACGCGACTCTCTGCACCTGTGTGGTAGTGTGTTTAACGGGAGTGTTTGGCAAAAACGGGGGGGGGGGGAGGAGTTGCGCTCTACCCCTACTGTGGCAAGAGCAGCATTAACACAGGTTATCCCTCTCTACGAACTAATAATATACTGAAAGTTAAGCGCTCATTGACTTATGTATTATTACAAGTGTAATGCTAATAATAAAATTTGTATTCTTTTATCTTGAATACAATTCATATTTTTCTATATCTTGTATTGGTCTGTGAGCAAGAGGCTCGGTTCAGTTAGTGGGATAACATTTAATGTTAGTTTTATCACAATTTATTGAATCCTGGTTAAAATACAGAAAAATACATTAATATAGACAAATAAAATACTCCAATTAAACCACAGTATTTATATTATGAGGCATTGATTTCTATATACATACATATGGAATGGCATCAATTGAACATACATAAAAAATCAGACAAACCTAGGTATATAGACCTGGTCTAGTCTAGCTACTGGGAGGCAAATGGCAGTGGGTATAAATGCTGCATTGATCCAGATATAACACAGTCACTGATATCTCAATAAAATAATGTTCATAGCATACAAGTACAGTAGATGGGAATTGGTATTTCTTTAAGTCTCTGCTAGTGCAATATACATATTCAGATTACTGTCCACATATATATCACATGGTTATTGCTGCGATGCTTTCAAATTTAACTTTGCTTACTTGCAGTTTCGATGTATATAGAGATGGTGGCTGGGTACCCAGTGTGCTGAAATCAGAGGATGTTTCTCGTGGTCCGTGCTTGTTACTGTTGGAGAGGAAGGTGCCTGCGTTCCACTGTGGAATGCATCTGTCCCTTCCTGTTCTCGCGTATGTCCAAAAGATGAATTGTATGCAAGTCGGGAGTCAGCTGTTTACTTAGCAACTCCCTAACAATGGAGGGGGCGTGGCATAATGTGGCGGGGCCTACCGGTGGATAGTCCTGCTGTCCTGCAGGCCAGTCCGAGCCTGTATGTACTGTCTTAAATCAGGTCCAGTTTAACAGTTTATGTATTAAAGTATGTGGACTATAAGGTGCACTTTTAAAACACAAAAGTATGTCTTAAATGTCACTATGTCTCATGGTACAAATATGACTTCTACACTACATGGGGGTAAATTTATCAAGCCGCAGTTTTGAAAAAGTGAAGATGCTGCCTATAGCAACCAATCAGATTCTAGCTATCATTCATTTATTACATTCTACAAAATGACAGCTAGAATCTGATTGGTTGCTATAGGCAACATTTCCACTTTTTCAAACCTGCATCTTAGTAAATATACCCCATGGAGAGCATTCACAGTTATTAATCTAAACATGTTATAGAAACAGTGAAACAAAATTTGATGGCAGAAAACAACCTACAAATCTAAATTGTCTACCATTTTTTATTATTTATGTAGTCTAACAATAGCCATATGTTTGTTCCATATGTTATTGAATTCTGGTGCTGCGGTACATGAAACAATTCATGTACCTATCACATTTCTGAAAAAAATAAATCGTCTTTGTTACCTTTCAGTCTCCCTCCCTCCAATTTGAAAGTATCTTCTAGAAACCACTTAATTTCTAAAACAATGTATTGCCTTCTTGAACTCTATTAGTACATTTAATATATTTGAATTAGAGATGGGCAGGCTTGGTTTCCTGAAAACCGAACCCACCTGAACTTCAGGGATCCGAGTACCGAGCACTTTTCCACTTTTTCGGATTCGAAAACGAGGCAAAACGTCATCGTAACGTCGTCAGATCTCGGATCTCACGAGTTTGGAATCGAATCTCGCGAGTTTTGGAATACCGCCCACCACAGCGATCTAGCCCCATTTGAGAGAGGGACACAGAAGCGGTAGCATAGAGTGTATAGCAGTTGGGCAGGCAAATAGATAGAATTGAAAGAGGAGGGGATAGCAGTGTTAAAGAAAGTAATCAGTGACATTCAGCAGAGCTCCATTGCTCCAGTGTTGAATCTCATTGCAGAAAAATACAAATAATAGTGCTTACAGGGTTCATGTAATTCTGCAGTCCAATTCTAGAGTGTTATATAGGTAACACACAGAAAGGAGAGCTCCCTGGGTAATTATCGTTGCTGAAATACAACTACTAGTCCTTGCAGGCTTTTCTTCTAAATTTGCACAAAAAAGTGTATGATGTTATATACACCTAAAGAGAAGAGCTCCATTGCTCCATTGCTAATTGTCATTGCTAAAATACAAATACTAGGCCTTGCAAGTTTTTCTTCTGACTTTTCTGGTCGAAGTGGAAGATTAGAAGTGGCGGTATGAAAAATGTAATGAGAATGTAAACAAGTGAATGGAATTTTATTATTTTACAATGAAGACAGTATGAGAAGTAGCGGTATGGCCTACTACCATATACACCCCACTTCCACCACTGCTTACCTTTCAATTCACAGAAATTGTACTTTATCTTTAACTAAACTTAGGTATTAATCATAATTAACATGTCAAGAAACTGTAGTTCAGGGTTAGTAAGCCCAGTAATAAAAAAAACAGCAGTCTCCTCTCACTACCACGTCACAGACTGTCCGCCACAACAGATACTGACTACAGCCCTCTACCTACAGAAACATGAAAAAGTGCTGGAATGTAATAATCATGTTAATATGTCAGTCTTCTGTATGAATCCCATAGTGCAACATTTAAAACAGTCAGACCTCCTCATAATATAAATCCCACCAGATTCAGAATAGTTGGCAGACTGCCATTATCTCCCACCTGTTCTCGTCACTTTCACGGCTTGTGGCTGCTGATGTCTTTAGATCAGCTGCTGCTTGTCTGGATCCTGGAATGTTGGAGGCCCTATTTGGAAAAAAATATGGGTACACAAAATTTAGTAAACTCCAACCAGCACCAGTGTTAAATCAATATAGCACTCACATTTTATAAATACACCTCCCTCCAACCAAAACATTAAATTAATAGCATACACATTTAATAAATAGACCTATTTCCCTCCAACCAGCTCCAACATTAAATTAATAGTGTTACCATTTAAAAAATAAACCTATTTCCCTCCCACAAACAGCCCTTCATACACACACATAATATAAATACACTGGCCCCTCACACACACATAATATACATACATTGGCCCCTCACACACACATATTATATTAATATAAAGGGTGCCTCTTTTCATTTTGAGGCAAGAGAGGTGTCAGGATTGAGGCAGCGGGTCATGTGAGGGAATAGATAATGAGCACGTGTCATGGGGAATATCAAAGAAAAGCTGGTGAGTGTTGTAAGGGTATTGTTGGCTGAGGAGGGGCCATGTGGGGAACAGACTTCTAACTCACATGCCCCCCCCTATGCCCAGCACCTTCACACATGCCCCCTCTCTGCCTAGCACCATTAGCCATACATGCCCCCCTTGTGCCCTGCAGCTTCCATCACACATCCCCCTTGTGCCAGAGCAACTTCCATCACACATGCCCCCCATGTGCCCTGCAGCTTCCATCACACATGCCCCCGTGCCAGAGCAGCTTCCATCACACATGCCCCCCATGTGTCTGAGCATCTTCCATCACACATGCCCCTCCTGTGCCAGAGCAGCTTCCATCACACATGCCCCCCTGTGCCAGAGCAACTTCCATCACACATGCCCCCCCTGTGCCAGAGAAGTTTACATCACACATGCCCTCCTTGTGCACTGCAGCTTCCATCACATATCCCCCCTTGTGCCAGAGCAACTTCCATCACACATGCCCCCCTTGTGCCCTGGAGCTTCCATCACACATGCCCCCCGTGCCAGAGCAACTTCAATCACACATGCCCCCCCCTTTGCCAGAGCAGTTTCCATCACCCATGCCCCCCTTTTGTCCTACAGCTTCCATCACACATCCCCCTTGTGCCAGAGCAACTTCCATCCCACACCCCCCCCCCTGTGCCAGAGCAGCTTCCATCACACGTGCCTCCCGTGCCAGAGCAGCTTCCATCACACATGCCCCCCCTGTGCCAGAGCAGCTTCCATCACACATTCCCCCCCCCTGTGCCAGAGCAACTTCCAGCATACATGCCCCCCTGTGCCAGAGCAACTTCCATCATACATGCCCCCCGGTGCCAGAGCAACTTCCATCATACATGCCCCCCTGGTCCAGAGCAACTTCCATCACACATGCCCCCCCTGTGCCAGACCAACTTCCATCACACATGCCCCCCCTGTGCCCTGCAGCTTCCAACACACACACACACACACACACATAATCTCCCCTTCTTGTTCTTACCTTTATTTAAAGGAACTGAAAGAAATGATGGAAGTTCCTGCACGACTGCCATTGACTTCAAGCAGCCTGCCTAACACAGTGTACCATGTGACCGCTGCGATCACATGACCCTGTCATGTCATATTGACGTGCCAAGGTACCTAGGCTGAAGGGGATTTAGCCACTATAGCCTCTACCCCTAGCTCTAACACCAGCCCCTCCCAGTGAATCAGGGGAGAGCCGAAATTGTTTTTATTTTTATTTTTTTCCTCCCTTGTCCCCCCCATTTGGGCCCCCATAGAGCCGCTAGGCCCTAGGCAGGTGCCTAGGTTGCCTAGCGGTAAATCCGGTCCTGCTACTACCAATACATCTTTCACCCCAATGAAGCAACGGTTTTTGCTCCCTCCTTTTACTAGGTCATGTACCCTAGCTGTTGCATTGCGAGATATTTATCACACATAATGTTGGCAAGAATGTTTTGAATGGAGAATATGGGATTAAAGGACAGACACAAAAACAAAGACGCCATAGGTTATACTGTGCAAGCAAAGCTAGTAACATTTTTTATTGAAACAAGATTAAGTCCTTCAACGGGAATATTACTATAAATTAATTTCCTGCTTTTAGAACTATTTATCTCCTAGGGATTGATGAGTGAATCTGGTGTTAGCGTTAGAATTTAAAGTTTAGTCAAAAATGTGTCCAGTCCTCTATGACTATGGAAATTAACATTCTGTCCAGTGTGTCATTGGTATAAATGGTACAAAAGAGAAACAAGAAATTATTTTCATTTTGAATTGTGCTAACAATTGAAAATAAATATGCACCATCTGTAAGTGTGGAATCTGCTAAGAATAAAGTTAAGAGCTGGGACTGCTTGATTTTTTTTAAATTGCTATAATCTTACCTGTCTACAACTGGAGCACAGTTATGTCTCCTGGATAAAAGATTAGTCAGCAGAATTAGATGAAGCCAGTGTAAAACATGTTAGCACATATATTTTCATGTTAGCATTTAATTAATCATGTCCAGCAACATTGGCTGGTTACAAAAATGAACACACCATATAAAAAGTATCAAGATTATTACATTGTTTGATGTTAAGTTAATAAAAAGATGCAAAGCACAGGCATGTTACTGTACAATTCTTTACATTTTCAGACTGGTTACATCAATATATTTAGCCATATTTAGCCATTACAAATATCCCATTGGTACAGAAATAGCATCTATGGTTAGAGGTTGTTTGATGTGATTGGTCAGAAGCAGACACGGAGACAAATTTAAGTGTGTTCTTACTTTAAGAATAGTTTGAGCCTGTGAGCGTGGAACTGAAATAAAACTGAACGCGACATTATACAGACTGATAAATAAAAAATAAAATTCATATTGGTCCAGTATTAATATTTGCAAAGCCTGGGTAACTTCTACAAGCAATGATCATTACCACAGCTATATTGATTCACGTTTAGCACCACTTTAATGCATTTTACAAGACGTATGAAACTGACACACTAGCACTGACCATAGGGTTTACAGTTATTGTGTTTATAATATTTTACAATGTTACAGTATTTATTAAGTTTTACAATGTGTATTTTGCTTAAATATGTATGAATGAAACTTCTTGGACTCGGACTATTTCAAATTAGAGTTTTGATTTATGGAATATTTATCTTTAGTGAAAACCATGTGGACTGTTAACATTAACACTATTTGCTGCAAGTTATGATGACTTTACTTAGCATTGCTTCACATATGCTAGTGACATTCAAATTTTGAGTAACATGAAAGTAATAAAGATTTTATATTAAATTAATAGGAATCTAACATAAAACATATTCCTCCAAGATCTCATGATCTCTTTGAATGTTATTAATACAATGGAGGTAGCTAATGAGGATACATAATCTTCAGCAATCCTGCATGCCCTCATCATGTTATATATTGTAGTAAATAACCTGGTCACCTGTAAGACACACTCCATAGAACTGATTAACTGGTTATATATACAGTGGATTTAATAAGTTTACACACTCTTGCTGAATACGGGAGATTCATGTCACATGCAGGGAGTGACCAGTTCCTGTCAGAAATTCCAGAAACTCCTTTAATCCATCAGGGAGGCCTCTTGATATTCTCTCTGATAAGTTTTCTCCTTGTCCTCATTAACTTTTGATGGACATCCTGTTCTTGGCCATAACCCTGTTGCGCCACATTTTGTTCACTTATCGAGACTTAACAGTGGTTCATGATACATAAAATGCCTTTGAACTTTTTTTTATACCTCTCCCCTGAATGATACCTTTCAACAATGAGATCTTGTAAATGTTTTGAAAGTTTTTCGCTGACCATAGCTATTGAAGTAGAATGTAGTCATAAAATCCTGCAAGGAAATCCTAAAGAATTACCAGTTACACCTAGCTGCCCCCTGTGCTCTGCAATTTCAGCTATTGTGCTCCCCTTAGTGACCGTTAGTTTGATTCTGTGCACTTCTGTTTTTTCCCCTGGATGTCAGTGTATGATGGCACTTATAGTTTTAAAAGTACCAGCATATACAAACAGTTTATGGCTGCCAGGATTTGCCTTAGTCTGCTTGGATACTTATTTAATACATTTAACTCTTTATTACCCCCCACATGCACTGGCAGGGGGTTTGGGAAGAGCGCTACTGCTTTTAGCACAGGACATTCTTTTTCCTGGAGACAGGTCCCTGTAGTGTTTTATTTGCAGGTCCGATTTCCCTATGAAATAGGCTGGGTCTGTGTCCATCATTTATTTATATAGCGCCACTAATTCCGCAGCGCTGTACAGAGAACTCATTCACATCAGTCCTTGCCCCATTGGAGCTTACAGTCTAAATACCCTAATATACACACACACACAGACACAGACACAGACAGAGAGAGAAAGAGAGAGAGAGATACAGACAGACAGAGACTAGGGTCAGTTTTGATAGCGGCCAATGAACCTACCAGTATGTTTTTTGAGTGTGGGAGGAAACCAGAGCACCTGGAGGAAACCCACGCAAACACAGGGAGAACATACAAACTCCACACAGATAAGGCCATGGTTGGGAATTGAACTCATGACCCCAGTGCTGTGAGGCAGAAGTGCTAACCACTAGGCCACTGTGCTGCCCCAGTGCTTTCTCTGGTATAGAGTGACCAGCCCAGCTTATCAAAGTCTAGTGCTGTTTGCTGCTTTTTGGGAGTACCCACTCTGTTTGCCACCTTCCACAATTGCAGCAACTAGCCCAGGCCATGAGCCCTAGTTTGCATTACTACTTTTCTTGGGAGGCCATGGTGTTTTTGTTTATTTTTTCAAATGTTTTTCTTTCTTTCAACACACTGCAAGGGTCCATGCTGATGATCATCATTGTCAGCATAGATCTTTGCTCCAGGTATAGAGCACACCTAACAGATAGAATTCCTGACAGGCACTAACTAAAGGTGTAATTAGGTTCAAGTCAGAGAGAAAGAAAAATGTAATATGAATGCAGGAATATGCATTTTTTGTGCCCATTTCACAGTACTAAAAAGCGTATTTTAAACTAAAACAGTGCTTGAGTACAACTAAAATGAAACCTCAAAAAATGCAAATATGCAAAAATGTGTATATCAAACAACTGTAAAAGAGATGTTATAGTAATCATAACACTTTAATTCCTCCCTAATACATAATGCATTAAAGTATAACGCTGCACAAAATTAAAAATTCAGTTTTGGGTGAAATTAGGTGTTTTCATGTTTGTAACGGTCCAGCAACACTATATGTCTCAATTCTGCCACTTGTTTTCAAATAGAAAAGGTGTTGTCAGTGCATCTAATCAATGAACCTGTCGTTCATGCTGTTTGTTTGAAGAAACACTGCAGCAGGAGAATGTAATATGTTGCTGAACTCTTACAGACATTGTGGAACTCACCAGATCATAAGGAAACATTGTTTTTCGTTTTATTTTATAGGGTGGTATATACTTTGTGTGGCATTAAATAAACACAAAACATCTTGGTTTTGCATCAGCATGCCTAGATTTTCTGCACAGACCAGATGATCTGTCCAGCTAGCCTATACTGCTCTCAAGAGATACCTTTACAACACTAAAAAGTCTAAGAGGTTGAATATCATGTACAAGTTGCAAAACTCAGCTATCTGCCACTCTAGAAACACCTCTTTATTAAATAAAATGCTTCTGTATTTATCTTAAAAATACTACTTGGGTTAACCTCATTTATGGCTTACAAGTGTGAGGTGACATCAAGTCTGACTTTGCATGTGTTACTTATTATTTGTGAAGCTTTTCATGACATTACTTGGATTAGGCCTAGAAAAGCACATTTCTGCTGATGAGCACAAAGGTAAAATCACTTCCCACAAAATGTAACATCATATTTAACATAATATTTTACTAATAATTAATTAACAATACGACTGTGACAATTTATGAAAAGTGTTCTGCTGGAATAGCAGTCACGATAAACGGCTGTCCTGGTGAACACCTATCTCCGCTATGGTCACTATTGCAAAGTCGCCGCCTTTATGACAGTGTAGAATATTATGAAATCCTACAGGCGTTATTAAATATTCTCTATAGAGTCAGATGAAATAAAATAAAGGAATACTTAAATTTTATGATGGTAATCCTCCTAATCTTACTTAAATTTTATGATGGTTTTTTTGGGAATTGGTGTATATTCCAGCTGTTAAAAGTGAAGCGCTGTTTTTGATTTCACTTTGATGACAGTAACTGGAGCGGAGAGCAATTAGATCCGCTGAGGGATCCGAAGATTCATCTACTGCAATGCTCTGCCCATAGCCTACAATGGCTAATGAAGTTTTGACAAGCTTTAATTTTTGGAACCTGGTAAATTACACTAAGTAAGAAACCTAAAGTGGACTGCTTTTGTATACGATTTCAGTGGGACCGCAGCAGATAATGGAGATATCTGCTGCGATTCTTAATTATGAATAGCTGGAATCCTTAATTTTGCGTTTGTCATTTTTAGGGGACTAGGAACTTCTTAAATAGACCCCTATATTTGGTGAGAAGAGAAGTCTCACACCACAACACTAATAATTATTCCTGGATGACTATCCTGTGTGCTGATCTTGAGATGCCATTTGTGTTTTCCATGGCTTCTCCTAAAATCCAAATGTGAATTTCAGCTATCCACATGTAAATACTCAATAAAGACAATTGTGCATATGTTTAAGTAGAAAAACCCTTCAGTGAAATTACATAAAAAAGATTCATATCCCAATTGTAGAAAATTGGAAGCTGAATTTCAAGTAAAGGTTAAAGTTTCAAAAAGAGAGAAGTCATGTCTGTCTGTGTGTGTGTGTGTGTGTGTGTGTGTGTGTGTGTGTGTGTGTGTGTGTGTGTGTGTGTGTGTGTGTGTGTGTGTGTGTGTGTGTGTTAGGGAATTTAGTCTGTAAGCTCCAATGAGGCAGGGACTGATGTGAGTGAGTTCTCTGTACAGCGCTGCAGAATTAGTGGCGCTATATAAATAAATGGTGATGAGGATGATGATTGTGATCAGCAGTTCATGAGAGAAATAAGTTAACATGAAACACCTGACAGATAGCTAGGAAGCAGCTTTACAGAAGGGTCCTACAGAAGGTGCTGCTGCAAGAAACCACGAGGAGATCAAGAAAGTCTATGCATTTGCTTAAAACATGTCAGTAAATTTTGGATTCGGTATTTAGAGAATTCTACATTCCATGTAGGCAACTCTTATTCTGTAAATTAGTGATTATGATCATAATTCACATCTTTATTCATCCATTATGTACAATACAATACAGGAAGAATTATCTCTACTTTTAAAAAAGAAGTATTCAAAATATCTTAGCAATTTAAAATGTAAGCAGTTTCATACTTAAGAACAGTGCGCAGGAACATACAAATTATCACATTATTTGCCTTTGAAATATTTCATGCAAATTATATAAACATATAATTATATAAACAAATGCAGAAGGGTAGAATTATCATTCCAACTAGCAGAGGACTTGTAGAGTGCTTAAAGAATGCATCTAATCACTTGGACTTCCAAAAATATGAGAAGATTAATATAAATGCAAATGAAAAATAATCACCTTATATAGAGGTGCATTTAAAATCACACTTTTCTTCATCAGTTTAACAGGAGCCAAACATCAATACATTCTGTTGAAAGACCACGCATCACTATTTAATTCTGCCTGTGATTCCCTCTCCACATCATGATAGTACCCCTATCACATGCAGCTTTGTCTTAACTTACACAATTAAAAAAGTGAATAGGATGCCAAGTCCCACAAGATCAGCACACTCATTTGTTAAATACTCTGTGCTGTTGTGAAAATTTGGATGATCTGATTGATTATAAGCTGCACCATCCCTCTTCAAATTGAATATAATCTAAACAATCAGCAGAGGAAAATTGATAACAAAGGGTCATTTGACATTTTTTCACCTAGTCAAACATATTGTAAAAATCTAATTCACTAAAAAAAAACAGGATGTATTTGCAAGAAATTGAACAAATTTATCTAAGGTGTAAGAATAAAACTTATGATGAACACAATAAATGAACACAATATGAATGTTATACTTACCTGCAATTTTACCTTTCAAGTTTTATGTAGACGGTGGGCCTGATTCATCAAGGCACACATGTGCCCATTTTGAGCGTATTGTACGTAAAATGACTCTGAGCATGCCCATAAATGGGAGATACGACTGAGAAACAAAGAGATACGGTTGTCTATGCAAGCAATGTCAGTGTGAAAGCGAGCGTAACAGACATTAACTACATCATACGAATTCAGGGAGAGAACTGGGTGGGGAAGGGGTGTGTTGCTATATACTTTGCACAATAGGGGTGTGCCAAACTCGAGTGCATGCAGCCACAGCCATATCAAGCTCCACAGCCATGAAAGTAACTGGTCTTTCTGTTGTATCTCTTGCACTAGGTCTGGGGCTAGTATAAGTCCCGATCAGTCATGATAACAGTCTGGTATGCATGCTGTAAGACAAGTTTGCAATCACGAGAAACTGCAAAATTATTTTTTATGTTCAGTAGACATGAACAACATTCTAATAAATGTATTTCATGAAAAAAATTAAACCATTATAACATTAATGCCTTTATAATTATAGCATGTGACATAAATTCAATATTTTCTTTCCCTGTGCGCTCTTTTTAGAATTTATAATCCACATGCTTCAGTATATTCTGTTGTGTTTTTTTTGGTGTATATTTATCCAAGACTTGCAACATAGATAATTCTTTTTTTTTTTAAAGTTTTTACTTAATCAAAAAATATTTTTTTTTATTTTCCTCAAACAGATCTATAATGACCCCGATGAGGCCACATGTGTCTTGTACAAGTATGTTATAACTCTTTAATGTAAGGAAAGTATGTGATATCCACCTACTGTGTAAGTAGATAATTGTTACAATCTGTTATAAATGTCACTTTTATAGTCTATTAGATAATAAACAGAGACCTTGTTTTGTGGCAAATCAAATAAGTGTATTAGACTTATTGACAAACAAATACCACAAACCACACATCATACATATGTCATTGAGTCATTTTCTTTTCCACTTGCACCGTGGCTGCATGGTTACCCATGATGAGGAAGGCTGTGTAGAAGAAGCTGTGGTCATTGGATCAGCAGAGAGTGGCTGGGCATAGGGGGCTGGGGGGGCGAGATGGTTGGGGACAGAAAGATGGATTTTGGTTGTAAAAGGTAGTTTTTCAGTAGGTGAAATGTGGGGACTATAAACAGGGGAAAATGGTGCATGATGGGGCAGAGGGTCTGGTGTGGGTAAATCGGTCCTATGGCTGGAATAATTATTGGGATAATGGGAAAAGAGAGTAAACTTGAGACATTTGGGCAGGAAGATTGGAAGTGACAGTGGGAAACTAGGTCAATAAAAATGTGAAATGATGTCATGGCTGTCTGTGAGTGTGGAAATAATAGTTGTGAGGTTAGTGTCCAACTACTGGTCTGACATAGGCCATTGTTCTATTGTACTCATTAATAATATTGAAGAGGAAAACAAGCTCACAAATGTCTGAAATCTCACAAATATCTGAGCTTCTGAAGTTACCAAATGGCAGGGCAGAATGAGTATCTCACCAGTCCTTATATAGGCCATGCAGGTTCATTTAATTCAGGTGCATTCACTTGCGAATGCTGGTGTATGATTAGTAAGGGGCCGGGCATGCCCCCTTCATTACCTGGATATGGTTGATGACCGAGAATAATTGACGGGTGAGGCAGACATCTTACAGAATTATCCACGAGTAACGTGTGCATGCCCATACGTGCACTAAGAAACAATCACAGCACTGAATGCTGGAGTGTCATACACCTACAAACATGAGGGCTGCAACATTTGCTAGAGCAGAGCTCCATATTCTCATAGCCACAATAGATGTTTTGTACTGGCCTAGAGGCTGTTACATCACCAGTGTGGATAAATTGTGGGTATACTTTGCCATTCACCGGCACATAAGACTCAAATTAAACAAGAGGCGTTCTATAGTGCACATCCAGCGTTGCTGCAGCGATCTGCGGAGGTAGCAGCCACGGCTACTGGAGAAAGTCAGGGCTGAGATATAAAGTTCTCTAGTAATAACAGTTTTTAAATTGACCTGATTGCTTAACTGTTGGATTTATTTTATGCAACACTCCTACTGGTAAACGGCTTAATTTGACAAAGTACAAGGCCTTAGACAAATACCATATGTAAGAGGCCAATGAGGAGGAGAGCCAGGAGCAAGCCTAGGAGGAGGAAGCTATTAAATGTTAATAAAAAAGGTTCCTGTGGTAACAATGTTGGAAATTTCGTGAAGTTGGTGGACCAGCATTAAAGTGTAGTCTTTAGAAAGCCTTAATTTCATACATGGAATTTACATGATAGGCCTAATAAGTGTTTATTAGCAATCATCCTTTCCCCCAGGAACATATATGTATATTTATATATATATATATATATATATATATATATATATATATATTATTATTTTTTTGTCAAAATAACCTAGGCTTCGAATCTAATATTTTTTTTACAGCTCAAGCACAGCGCCAAATTTCTGGCACTCCAGTACCAGTTTCCAGCTCCCCTGCCCTGGATTACCGCACCTCTGACTAAGTTACCAATCCCCCATCCCATTTACAAAAATAAAAAATACAACATTTTTTTAACAATGTAGAATTAATAGTCACGCCGTAACAATATAAAGATCCGAGGTATACCTGACTCTGTTACTAATGCCGAACTGTACCAGTATGCTACAGATTTGTTTCGTAAGCTCTTACCAGCCGCAGCAACAATTAGAAAAATGAAGCCTGAAGTGCAGTCCTCATATAAATCACAGCTGACATCTTTAGAGGCCCTTCAAAAGCATACCTCTCAGGATACTAAGATTAAAGCTGAACTGGCAAGTCTCCGTAGGAAAATTAACAAAATTTCTCTACTACAAATTGGCAATGCTATAGCTAAGCTCAAACAGAGATTTTATACATTAGGCAACAGAGCTAGTAAACTGCTGGCCCGTAAATTAGGTGGGAAGAATGCAATTAACAGACTCAAATCTATATGTAACGCACAGGGTACTCATATCTCTAATCCCCTCTCTATAATAAATAGATTTGCTTCTTATTATGAAAACTTATATAACCTAAAAACAGATGTAACTTTGACTCAACTTTCCCCAGAGGCTATTAATGATTTTCTTGCCTCTGTCTGGCTCCCATCTTTACCTCCTGTGGAGGCCGAGGCTTTGTACTTGGACTGGATGGAGGATGAAGTTCAAACCGGTATAAAGTCTATGAAGCGCGGGAAGGCTCTGGGCCATGACGGGTTCACACAAGACTTCTATTCCTCCTTTCGGTCTGAACTGTCCCTGGTCCTCACTAATCTATTTAATTCAGCAGCTAAAGACACGTTCCTACCTTCAGAAATGCTAGAGGCATAAATAATCACTATTCCAAAGCCAGGAAAAGACAACCACACATTATCATAACTATCGGCCTATAGCGCTCCTCAATTCCAATCTTAAAATTTTTGCTAAATTGATTGTCAATCGCTTAATCCCTATCCTACCGCAATTTAACAATTTAGACCAGGTGGGATCGTACCTGGTAGATAGGCTCCACATAACAGGAGGAGAGTTCTGAACATTATAGGGACCCATTCAACTAGCTCTGTGCCGGTCCTGCTGCTGTATTTGGATGCTGAAAAAGTGTTTGACAGAATACACTGAGTATTTTGGAGGCAAATGGGAGAAGGGAAATGGGGCGGTAATTAGAGAGTGAAGTGGGGTCAAGATTGGGTTTCTTGAGAATGGGTGAGACGAGAGCATGTTTAAAGGCAGAGGGGAAGATGCCGGTGGAGAGGGACAGATTAAAGAGGTGAGCGAGGTGGGAGCAGGTGAAGGTGGAAAGGGAGCGAAGAAGGTGAGAAGGGATGAGGTCCTGGGGGCAGGTAGAAGGGGGGGAAGAAGAAATGAGAGAGTGGACTTCCTCACCTGAGGTGGGGCGGAAGGAGAGAAGGAGTTGGTGGCTGGGGGGAGAGGGGGGGAGAGTGGAGGGGGGAGGAAGGGCAAGAGGGGGGGTGGCGGAAGAGTGGGTGGAGGAGGAGATTTCAAGTCTGATGGCCGCGATTTTAGAGGAGAAAAAGGAGGTGAAGTCAGTGGCAGATAAGGAGGAAGGGAGGGGAGAGGTGGGGGAGACAGGAGAGTGTTAAAGGTAGCAAAGAGGCGGCGGGGGTTGGAGGACTGGGAGGAGATGAGGGATTTAAAGAAGGATTGCTTAGCGAGCGAGAGGGCAGAGCTGTAGGAGGAGAGGATAAACTTGAAGTGGAGGAAATCAGCCAGGGAGCGAGATTTTCTCCAGTGGCGTTCGGCAGTACGAGAGCATTTTTGGAGGAAACGGGTAAGTTTGGAGTGCCAGGGTTGGGGATTGGAGCAGCGAAGGTGGATGGGCTGGGCAGGGGCAACCGCATCAAGGGCGGAGGAGAGGGTTTGGTTATAGAGGGAGGCCGCCTGATTAGGGCAGGACAGGGTGGAAAGGGGAGAGAGGAGAGTTTCGAGAGAAGAGGATAGAATAGCAGGATCAAGGGTGTCGAGATCGCGCCTGGACCGGGTAGATTTGGGTGGGGGGAGGGGTGCAGTAGTAGAGGAGAGAGAGAATGAGAGGAGATGGTGGTCCAAGAGTGGAAAGGGGGAGATAGAGAAGTCGGACAGACTGCAACGGTGGGAGAAGACAAGGTCAAGGGAGTGACCAAGGCAGTGGGTAGAAGAGGAGGTCCATTGGGAGAGGCCAAGGGAGGAAGGAAGGGCAAGGAGTTTGACGGAAGCAGGGTCGGTGGGGTTGTCAATAGGGATATTGAAGTCGCCAAGGATAATGGAGGGGATGTCAGAGGAGAGGTGGTGTGGGAGCCAGGCAGAAAAGTTGTCAAGGAAAAAGAAGGAGGGCCCAGGGGGGCAGTATATGATAGAGACGCGGAGATGGATGGGGTAGAAGAGACGGATAGAGTGGACTTCAAAAGAGGAGAAGGAGAGGGAGGGTTCAGGAGGAATGAGTCTGAAAGTACAGGTGGAGGATAGGAGAATGCCCACTCCTCCGCCTGGGCGGTCTCCAGGTTTGGCGGAGTGGGTGAAGGAGAGGCCGCCATAGGAGAGAGCGGCAGGGGAGGCAGTGTCGGAATCGGTGAGCCAGGTTTCGGTAATGACAAGAAGGTTAAGAGAGTTAGATAAGAAGAAGTCATGGATAGAGGGGAGTTTGTTGCGGATGGATCTAGCATTCCAGAGGGCACAGGAGAAAGGGAGGGAGGGGAGAGGGGAGATGGGGATAAGGTTGGCAAGGTTAGCGGTGCGCGGGGGAGTGCGGGGACAGGAGCGTGAAGTTGGGCGAGGTGAGAGTATGGGTATGGCAAGTGAACAGGGAGGCATACTACTTCTTCGGCTAGGGTCTTCAGCAATGGGTTCCTCTCTTCTGCCTACCAGATCAGTAATGGTACCAGACAGGGCTGTCCACTATCCACTCTGATCTTTGTTTTAGCTATGGAACCCCTGGCTGCTAAAATCAGAATGGATCAAAAGGTGGAGGGGACTGTTATTGGGCCATATCATCATAAAATCTCTTAATTTACTGATGATGTCCACTTATTTGTTTCAAATCCTGAGTCTTCTATACCCGCCCCATCTCGTATATTGCAAGAATATGCAGAGATATCTTATTATAAGCTTAATACTTCCAAGTCAGAAGCTCATGCAAGACACTTTGAAACTCCTTAAGTCTCTATGCAAATTTCAATGGTGTTCCCTCTATATGACATATTTAGGTGTACGTATACCCTCAGACTCTAATATGGTTGTCCAGTATAATTACCAGCCACTGTTAGGACAGTTTGATAAGCTTACAAAAACCTAGACAAACTTTGAGATATCTTGGATGGGTAGGCGGCCCTAAAAATGACGCTCCTCCCAAAGATCCTGTATTTGTTTAGCTGTATTCGTTATTTAGTGCCCATGTCTTCTCTCAAAAAGTTTTATACCATTGCGTTTAAATTCATTTGGAACAATAGACAACCTAGACTTTCAAGAGAAAGGATGTTTAGATCCAAAATAAAAGGTGGACTAGCTACTACTAAATTAGAAACCTACCAACATGCTGCTATTCTAGACCAGCTTAGGGATTGGCAGGCTCCTTCCCATTAAAAAAACCTTGGGTGGTAATTGAACAGCATAGTTCCTCATTTTCATTAGCAGACCTTTTATGGATGGATAAACCTAGTAGACCACACCTTGCCCAGGCACTTGATTGTTGATTAAAATGGTTCATAGGTTGTATTTTACCACAGCTTTATAAAATCTGGCCTTCAGAGACCAAATATTGGTGGAGGAACTGTGGGGAGATTAATACGTTTATGCATATCTTTTGGACTTGTCCTAATTTTCAGCCACCGTGGATGGAAACCTTTCCATCCCCAGCTATTGCACTTTTACACCTTTATCCTCCTCAACGCCAGCGTCCTAACCATTATGTTACTAGACACATACTTATTGCAGCTAGAGCTGCATTAGCTCAGAATTGGAAATCCTCTTTCATCCCGCCTATTGCCAAAGTCCAACACAGTTATGAGATGGAAACGATTGGCTTTAATTATACTACAGCGGTTTCCTCGCCATTGATTAAATAGTTTATATGGTATAAATACTTCACAGAGTATAGACCTGTGTCTGACTCCTAACTTCTGATAAATTATGATGAGTGTTCTTGTGGGGTGTAAGCTTGCTGATCACAAAATTACTCTATTTGTAAACTGATTATTGATTGATTTGTCTCAGATTCCCCCCACTCCGCTTGTTTTTCCCCTCCTCCCCCCAGTTGTCTGTGTCTTAAGTGTAATTTAATGTTTTATGTGTTTTCATTTTTTTTTTCTAGATTGTCTGTTTGTTGACAGTATTGATTGAGCATACTGTTTTATATTAAGTACTGTAACCAGTAATTACTGCTATGATTGTTACATGTTCTTCTATAAAATTTCAATAAAAAATCTTTTAAGTAAAAAAAAAAAAAGTAGAATTAATGGAAATTTTTTATAGCATTTCCATTTGTTTGTTTTTTACTCTTTGCTTAGTTAATTAAAAAAGGTTTTGTTCAAAATATTGGTGTATGTGTATTGTTTTAGATAAAAGAAATTGTGTATTCATGTAAATTTGTACCATAAACTAATATCTAATATTCATTTGTCCCTTTCTACTGGATATTTACTTCCAGACATTTGTATTCATAAGGAAGTTTGTCATAAGTGTAGCATGCTTCCCAAAATGTTGACATCATCCTCTATTTCTGTAACCAACGAGTTAATAGTTTCCTCTGCATCCATATTATGACATTATCATAATAATGTGTCCAGTCACAATATTGAAATAACTCATTACATTTTTACAGACAAAGTCCAAAAAAAAAACAAAAGTGGGCCATCCGTAACAGCTGAAACAACTGTAATGCTGGCAATCTAGATAAGAAATAGCAAAAAATGGTGGGCCAAACAGCATGGATTGACCCCGATTTTACTATAACAAGCACTAGGCTGTACTGGGCTAAATTTCATAGGGAGATGTAGCCCTCTACCCACCCTAGGGGTATCCATCCCTGTGCAGAAAGCACTATAGCCTTTACCACACCCCTGAGCGGTGTGTGCAGTGTAATAATAATAATAATAATAATAATAATAAATGCAAGTATTTTACTAACATTTGTAGGCTTTCTGATGTGTTTAAGTGCAGAAATGCACAGAAATAGAACAAGTAGAAATCTGAAAACTACTATTTGAATGCAACACAAGACAAACGTGAAGGCATATGAAACATTATAAACTATGGCTTCTAGTGCCAGTTCTGTTAATGTGCTTTACAAATGTTAAAAACCCATGTAAAACATATTAAAAAAGCACTAGTCGGCATGAGACCAAAAGCAGATAAGTAGGTGCTTCTGGTTCCAAAACTGCTCTTTAAGGCATAACAAATTCGGCTTGGGGAATATATGTTCAAAGTGGAGCCTTAAAGTCATAGCTGGAAACAAAGATAGCAAAAGTTTTGTAATGCAAGCTCAAGCAATATTGTGAACAGCTTATGTCATCTATAAGCAACAGATATGCTGTATTTGATTCAAAATAGAAACACAAAAAGGATGTTGAATGAGAAGAGCACAGGAAGCAAGAGTTACAGCTTGCCTTTTACCATTAACCTCTGCTGACTGGAATCACATTAAGCCTCTTTATTGCATACAAACCACAGTACAATGTAAACATTTATCTTGATCAGAAAAATAAATGCTTTGAACAATAAAGTAACATAGCAAATCAGACTGAAAAAGCGTCATTATGCTCCATCTATATTGACTTTAAATCGGTTGACTTTCTTATTCTCAATTTTATAATCACTTCCTGGAAAAAGGCAAACTCAAAACCTCAATGGAATGTTAGTCAATTATCTCTCATGAGGTTAAAACATAAATGCTGCTGTTAAATTATTCACCTGTTTATTATATACAAGTACACTATATGATACAATTAATTTACTTTTAAGCTAGCAAACTGTTTACATTAAGTGGTGGCCCAGTTATGTATTTCCCATTTTACCAAAAATAGGGAGTCTCTCCCATCTTGTTACCTGAAGCTGAGAATCATACTGTCCTGAAGCCCATAGAAGAATAAACATTTCACAGTTAGAAAGGTTGTAAAAAGACACAGATCCATCAACTTAATTTTTTTAGAAAAAGCAAATAATTAAATGTTTAGATAAGTAGATGACTAAATAATATATATACAGAAATATATATATTTATTATATAATATATATATAGATATATATATATATATATATATATATATTTATTTATAATATATACATATATATATATATATATATATATATATATATATATATATATATATATATATAATATATAAATGCTTAGTGGCGTCTGTCTGTGTGTGTGTGAAAAAAAAACAACAAGTTGCAGCGCCACCTGCTGGGCAGAGTTATACACTGACCTACTAAATTCTTAGTGTGTGGGAAAAAAAATTCAAAAAGGGCTGAAATTTGGTAGGGCTCAAACTCATTTTCGTGAGTTAATTTTACCTCATGAACACACATGTGTAGAGGCGTGCGTTAGTGTGTGTGTGTGTGTGTGTGTGTGTGTGTGGAAAAAACTATTTTCTCAGAAAGGGCTCATCCAATTGACCTGAAATTTGGTATACTGACATTATGTGACAAAAAAATTAGAATAGTCAAGTCAGTTAACTTCCATCATCCCCCCTTCCCCCCGTGGGAGGGGTAGTAAAGGCTAAATTTACGAGTTGAGGGGTCAAACTCATTTTCGTGAGGTAATTTTACCTCATGAACACACATTAAAAAGGGCGCTTGCGTCGGGAAGTAACGATCTTCCCCTGAGGAGGCCTGGGCTAGGCCCAAATGCATGACAAGAACCTTTTTAACACCTTAATGAGCTTGATTTGACTAGAATGCATGAGTATCATGCATGGGTTAACTTGTATATATATATTGACATAAATAATTATATATATATATATATATATATATATGTATATACAAATATGTCTACATATATATATGTGCCTTAAACTTTCACTAATGGATGTCAGCAGGAGTGCTACTCTATTTGAATACATGCTGTTTACAAGGAGAATATTCTATCTACTACCCTTGAAGTGCTGTCTTAATTCATGATATTTGGTACGCATACTATATGTCCCTTTTTTATATATAGACGTGGTTATTGGTTTTCCTGGTTATAGAGAATATACACCTGGGTCAATATGGAAATTACACCTTTATAAGTGGTCGCAGTGGTGTCACTAGCTTCACGTGGTGTATCATACTATACTTTACAATATTACGCTATGTCCGTTTTTTCTGCATTATCTTTCTGAGTTGAGATCCAGAGTTACAGTTCTCGAAGAAGGTCCATTCTATCCCAAGATTGCAAATTCTAACTTGTCGGTACGCATATATATACACCTTCCGTTTATTATTACTCCGATATTACACTATGAGGCGCCCTGCCTGTGCTTTGTTTCAATATATATATATATATATATATATATATATATATATATATTGGTATTGTTTTTTTTAAGAGGTCATAAAGTCCTCGGGGAGGGGAAGAGGTAACATAGTTGATGAGGTTGAAAAAAGACACCAGTCCATCAAGTTCAACCTATTTTGGATCTTCTGAGATCCTGCACTTATATTTGAAATTAATCCAGAGTAGGCAACCGCCCATCTGTTTCAATTTTGAAAATCCCCCCAGACTCAATATTGCAATCCAATTTTTACCCTAAATCCACTACTATCCTTTATTTTAAATTAACGGTCGTATCCCTGGATACACCTTTCCGCTAAAAATTTGTCTAACCCTTTCTTAAACATATCTATTGAATCTGCCATCACAACCTTCCCTGGCAATGAATTCCATATCTTGACTGCCCTTACTGTAAAGAACCCCTTCCTTTCCTGGTTGTGAAATTTCCTCTAACCTTAGGGGATGACCACGTGTCCTGTGTATGGTCCTTGGGGTAAAAAGTTCCCATGAAAGCTCTCTGTATTGACCCCTAATGTATTTGTACATAGTAATCATATCTCCCCTTAGACGCCTCATGGGACATGAGAGTTAAGAACCATTACAAGCCACAAAATTTACTCCAATTTTAACTCAAAGACACAGACACAAGCTTATAATATGATGTCTGTTATTGGTGGGGAGATCCTACTGAAGAAATAGCAAGGGTCACATCATCATACAGGCTAGTCCTATTTTATCGCATTATAGGACTAATTTAGCATTGCAATTGAAAGCCACCTATAATCTCAGCAATTCTGGCTGAAAGTGATAACATTTTACTTATCACTTTGATGGGGATATGCACATTCGGCAATCTGGTTTGCGCATGTATAGGGGAACTTAAATGCCAGACTTGGCTTTCAGTTTCAGTAAGTGACAAAATAATGTTTAAATAAATAGTAAAATATACATAAAAATATATATTTTTTAAAATCAACATTTTAAAAAATATTGCCTAATTAAAAAATGCTTTCTTGAAATAATAATTTTGTTATTTACTCTTTTCAGTTATTGCTATCCTGAGTTAACAATAACAGAAGAAGGACTGTGGAAAATACAGAAATCCTTGTTAAAGCATCGGGAAGTTACTGCCGGAGAAAACTGGCAACTCTTATTGCCAGCAGGGGTTGCCTCCAGCGATAGAAGTGCTATCTCTGACATTGACACCTTGATACATAGGGAAAAGCCCTATCTCCAGCAAAAACACCAGTTTTCATCACAGATAGGGCTTTTCTGCATTTGATAAGTAGGCCCATAAGTCTGAGTGCATATACAAGTTATATTTTATCTGCACTATTATGAATGTTGCAACTTGGCAAGCCAAATATAAGGTGTGTCCTTTACCTTATTTTTAGCAGTAAGTGGACTAGTATTGAGCACCAATAAAGGTGCTGCTTAACATTTTGACTTTCAAGTGAGGCTACACTGTGGAGAATGTGATAAGGAATGACCCAGAAGCACAATTATTTAGCATATACTGGAGGAAGGAAGATAAAGGCACACAAGATAAACTATTACTCTGAACTAGCCTTGGAGACCTACATCATTACTTAGGAAGACAAATGCAGTCTTTCTGTGATTCTGGAATATGTGGCTGCTACAAAATGTTGAATAAATGTATGCAACATGTATAATAATAATGTTGTGTACCTATTTGTGTTTACTTATGTTTATGCATAGTTATGTTTGAATTTAAAATATGTGGTTTAAATGCATTTAAAATATGTTATTGAAATTATTGAATTATTAAGTAGGTCATCACATGTATGGAAACACTTGACAAAATAACAGAAACTGAATGGTGTGTGTGTGTGTGTATATATATATATATATATATATATAATTCTTTCTCAACTGCATTCTCTCAATGGCAAGAATTTTGCTTGCAGGTTGTGTCGTTCAGATGTGTGTATGGCATTTTGCACATTTTATTGTCTAGTCTGATGTTTTTTGTCATTATTGTGTCATGCAAAGTCAAACATTATAGCCATTAACAAAATATTTAGCCAAATCAAAGTATTACTATGAAAATGCCCAAAGTGAATGTGGTACCAATACGGACTTCAGGCACTGTAAGTTGCCTATTCATTATTATGTATTTTATGTTTTTTATTCTATTCTGTATTATGTGCAATCTTTCATGTATATGTTACGGTATTTGTAACTTTTAGCAACGTTGTATTTTCATTTTCAGATATTTTTTCCCTGACACATAGACATATGATCTGGTTTTTAACATCAATTTAATACACTAATTAGTTAAAAAAAAGAAACATTTACATTTTACAGCAAATGGTAGTGGTGACATGGCTTTAATATGCCTACAATTCATAATGAGGGTTGGAGTATAACTCGGGTGTCAAAATACCTGGTCCTGTCTCTGTAGCAATATACTCATGATACGTGACTAAATGTGACATGATACACACTAAAAATGTATTACACTGCATACAAGCAATGCATAGACTTTTTCCCATTTCTGAATTGTAATTTTACAAACTTTTTTATTGTAAATTGCTAATGCTTTATTTATGACTCAATCATAATTACCTTCTGGATGATTTACTGCATTTGCATCCTAAGTATGATACATAGAAGGTTCATGATCAGTATCTAACTCGCAGACCTGGTGTTTCAGATGTCAATAGATTTTCTCACCCAACATGACAGCTAATTTACAATCTACTGCAGGCGCTATCAATTTAATGTGTAGTACATAAAATGTTACGTTTTTTTATAGTTATACATTTTATCTCACTATATTAAAGAAGTGCCTGTGTAATATGCAAAAGCTCTGCCCTTCCTCTCATCTGTGCCATTCATAATAAGCCAGCAAGCCTATGTAAAAATATTAATCCTACTCAAACGTACTGTTTGGTTGAACATTTAATCATGCCCCATTACCTTCGTGGATGGTTCACTTCCATGAGCGTCTGATTTACTATATGTTTTTTTTTCTTTTTAAATAGATTGTTTTTCTTACCTTGCCTATTGAAATTAGGAAAGAGATTCTTCAAACTTATTGTAAACAATGTTTTGATGATAAAAATTGATCTGTTTATATGGGTTTCTTAGACCATTTTGTAAGCTTGATGTACTGCATGATTTATGTACTGAAAGAGATTGATTTACTAAATAAATATTATGTGTGCTTTTGTCTGTACGGTATAAAAATATTGAGGTACATATTTGTGAAATAAAATATTAAAATTGATTATTTTATAGCCTTAGTAGTACCATATACTTGTATTACAAGTAGGATATGATTAGAATGAACACTAATTACTAAATTCCTTTTAAGGTATAAAGAAAACAATGTGAAATGATTTAGTAATTTGGTAAAATAGGATTCACTACAATCAGTAATAATATATTGTAGTGAAATCATTTCATGAATATCTAATTCCATTCAAGTGTTTTACTGTTACATTTAATAATATAAAAAAGAAATGAGGCAAGTAGTTGTAGTTGTTAATTTCTATTTTATATTTTTACCAATTTTATTTTATTTTTGGTTTTTTTTGCATTTTATCTACCCAAATTTTTTCATTAGTAGATTAGGTTTCCTCTTAATTCTTTTCACACAATAGTGGGATAAAAATAAATGTGTTACATTAAACATTAGAAAAATAATCTCAGTTTTAAATATCCATAGTTTTGCCTGTGGATATTTCTACACATATTTAGCGGATTCAAAAATAAAACTCAAGATGTAGTTATCTGCAGTTTAGATTTTAGTCTTCAAGGTATTTGTGTGTAGTTCAAAATGCAAGAAACACCCACATGAACAACCAATCTGTCTGTTTATACAGTTAACAATATAAATAATCTCCTTCCACCTACATCAATCCAATAGAAAAAAAGTGTTCTATGATGGAATACAGAATTATGGATTTTTAAATAAATACATGTGAAAACACTTTGCACATGAGAGTGCTGGTTATTTTAAGGAATTTTGGATTTTGTTCAAAAAATTTGTGTCATTTATATATCTTTGCATGAAAGCATAACTTGGAAAAAATACACCAGTGTCGCACATACAGCATTTAATTGTGTTACTGAGGAAATAGGAAGAAAAGTACTAGAGCCTGGACTGCTGTGTAACTCAAGGAAACACAGATAGTGAATAAATGCAGGCAGAGTCTTTAAGCTAAGTGGCGCAAAATGGCGCTTATTGATTGAAGGAACTGCTACACATATAGGTACCTAAGTGTGGCAAAGCTAGAGGAAGACAGTGAGAAGGGGGAGCTTTGTAGAAGGAAAGAACCTGACTCCAACTGCACACATATGTATTGAAGTCCATTTATAAACAGTCAAAGATGTAAACTGGGTGACAAATTAATAAGCACCTTCCATAAAACAGAGACAGATTTGAGAATCTTTCACTTTAATTCTCAGAGAGTTGTGTGTGTACAAAGACAGAGCATAGAATGTATTAATGCTATTGTTCAACTAGGTTAATGTATTTACAGATCCTTTTTGTTTTCTTGTCAAATAAAACACAATATATAGACTATAAAATTTCATACAACCTTTATTGCTCTCCAGCTGTGGTATGCTAGCTTTAATTTGTGTTTAACAGATAGATATGCAGAGCTAATACTACATGTAGAGTAGGATTATTTGTCCTCTGTGGGGATGTTCCACAGAATGTTGTAACTAGCAGATCTATATTTAGCAAAATAAAAGCTCACTGTGATTTAGCCAATAAGTACAAGACAGTACAGTATAGTGGCATTCCTCTGAGAAACAATATTCAAATCCCAAAGCTGAGCTGATAAGCCTGAAATAATGTAGAGCTTATCTTACAAGTGAACCCCCAATTGTTCTAATTTGTAGATAGCTGGATGTATTTCCTCTTAAGAAAATTAAAATTGGTGAAGTAAACACAAAAACATTAATGCAGCAAGAATGGGTGTTAGAGGTCTCATGAGGATGTCCGGAGAATTCAACATTTCAGAGAATCAAGTTAAATTTTTCTAACCTTTTCAAAACTTTGAAGAAGCACTTCTTGTGCCACATCCAATTATCATCATCATCATCATCATCATCATCATCATTTATTTATACAGTGCCAGCAAATTCCGCAGCGCTTTACAATTGGGAATAAACACAGTAATATAAAAATACTGGTAATACAGACAGTCGGAGAGGTAAGAGGACCTGAGTCTGAGACATGAGGTTGAGTTCTACATATTGCATATTGGTGCAGCTAGAATGCAGAGTTAAAAAGTAGTTATTGGGCCATATTATCCATCACACAGCGATGTTGTTCAGGGGTTCAGACGGCTGTAGTCTTGTGTGAACTGTAACTTGTAAAGGATGGTAATAGGGTAACCTAGTTAGGTTAAGTGGGTGGTTGAGGAATATTATAAGCTTGCCTGAAAAGGTAAGTTTTCAGAGAATGCTTGAATGTTTGAAGACAAGAGTAAAGTCTTATTGTGCGAGGGAGGGTACTCCACAAATTGGATGCAACCTGAAAAAAGTCCTGTAACCAGGAATAGGAGCATGTAATGAGAGTGGATAAGAGATGCAGATCTTGTGCAGAACAGAGGTGTTGTGTTGGTAGATATTTTGAGACAAGTGAGGAGATGCATGTAGGTGCAATTTTCATGGCCTTATATGCTGGTCAAAGTATTTTATATTAGATTTGGTAAAAAAAAAACAGACAACCAATGTAGAGACTAATAGAGTTTCTCAGCAGAGGATTAACTATTATCAAGGAAAATAAATTTAGCAACTGCATGCAAAATAGATTGTATGGGTGAGAGTCTGATTTGGGGAAGACCAGCAAGGAAGGAATTGCAATACTTAATGCAACGGTAATGGTCATGGAACTTCTTTAAGACTTACAGCAGATAGTAAAGTTCATTTACACAGGTACAAAGCTCAAAACTCTTGGCATCATACTATTTTTACATACATGAATACAATATGTTTTAACATAAGGTAAGCTCATGGATTTGTGGGCCAAGATGGCAGCATTTATTACTATGGTGGGATTCAGACGCACAGTTCTCACAGATGTTTTGGAGACACTTTGCGTTGGAGATTTTGACAATAATCTCCAGTCATTTTTCTTTGCACCCCAGGTGCGAGAAAAATGAGTGAATATTTCTACTGTAATTGCTAACACCGTGGCAATAGACTTCCCTCCTGCACATGGTGTTGAATAAAACCCCCATCATTCTGTTTTCCACAATTTGGATGGATTTTTTAGAAAAGTAAATAATGAAATGTTTAGATAAGTAAATGACTAAGAAAGGCCTATAGTTTTAATGGCACACGTTTGGGAGAGGAGACTATTTGCAGATGCACTCAACATCGTTAATAAAAAACTTCCCATACTGTGTACTGCATAAAAAATACTTAAAAAAAACAGGCAGTACCCTCACCCTCCTTAATCCTCGAACAACAGCAATGCTAGATGGCATGGATTGGTTTACACTATATCAGAGAGGCCTCAAGCATGGAAAAAAGTGAAACCAGGTTGTTCAGCCCTTATCAGTGTTGGGCTGGTAACATCTGGGAGAGGCCACATTGAGTTTTGTATTCCCATTATTATAGAGATACCAGAATTTTTTCTTTATACACAGTGCAATGCATTCGGGACCATTTTGAAATGATGTTATATTTTCTGTATATTTAACAGTGCTTGGTCCTTGCTGGGAAGGACTTTTTCAACTATTGCTGCAAGACCAAGTAATGGTAGAGCAGTAGTGTTCAATAGAAATACTATTGCTGGTTACCACTGCATTGTAAACAGGAACAGAGTTATAATTAATGGTAATTGTCAAATGTTTGACATATCAGGAACAAGTTTAAGTACAATTTCAGAAACAGAGGAGTTCATTCTCCTGTCTTTAGTCAGAGACTCTGCAATCCTTATACTCAGGTTGGCCATAGATATTGACCATAGATGTGACATTTTTTGTGTCCTCAATGCTAATTTTTTAGAGCAAATGCTAACATACAAACACAGGAATATAATGTTGCTATGAGGGTGTTTCAAAAGATCAAGATTTGGCTGTACCTTTAGAAATATGCTTAGTGGACAAGTAAAAATTCCTTGTGGTTTTTTAGTTACTCTTAATGGGTCTGATTCATCAAGGCACATATCTGACGATGTTGAGTGTCTAGTACATAAAATCACTTTGTCCATGTCCAGAACCGGGAGATATATCAGTGGACATAACCCTGTCCGCTCCATCTTCGAGCGCAAAGGACACTTACTTCAGCCTATAATTTCAGGGAGTGAACGGGATGGTGAAGGGGCATTTGCCATAGTCAATGTACAGTAAGGGCATGCCACACTCAAGCGCATGCAGCCACATCTGTATCCAGCTCTGAGCGTCTCAAAGTTACTTGTTTTTCTGCCGTATCTCGTATCTTTTGCTTCAGCTACAGGGCTAGTCTAAGTCCTGATCAGCAGTGACAACAGCCTCGTATGCATGCTACGACATGTGTTTGCAAGCAGAAGCAACAGTAAAGAAAAGGTATTTTGTATCTAGTAGACATTAAGAACATCCTAAAAAATGTTGTGTTAAAACAATCAAAGAAAACTTTTTTCTGTTTCACCTTTATTATTAACAGGTAGCATTAATAATAACTGTGCATATATATATAGCAGGACGCAGTAGAGCTACTACACCCGAATTCAACAGCACACGTGGAGATCTAGTCCTTGATGAATTTGGGAGTGAGCAAAGCCAAAAATAGGTATGTTTAATACCAAATGCAGATTGCGCTCAGTGGGCCTGATTCATTAAGGAATTTAAGGCAAAAAAATTGTTTTCTCCTGGACAAAACCATGTTTCAAGGGGTGCAAATTAGTTTATTATTTTGCACATGAGATAAATACTGGCTTTTTTTCATGTAGAAAACAAATATTTGATAGCTTTATTTGTACACTGAAGTTTAAAGTTGACTTAGAACATCCTCTACCATAACTATACATCTGCCATCACATTTTAAATTTGCCTTCTCTTCCAATGCTACATGGTTTTGCCAAGGTGCAAAGGCAATCATTTGTTTGCTTTACTTTTCTTAATGAATCAGGCCCAATGTGTTTAAGTGTGGTGCAATTCAGTAGTAGAAAAAGATAGTCTCCAATTTTGGGGAAGAAGAATACACATCTAATGACATCTTCTACATCTACATTAATGTTAAGAATGCTAATTAACGTTGCATATTAAGGATAATATTGTAAGATATAATACTATAGATTTATGAGAGCACTAGATACAATGATACATAGACTCTGTAGCTTAATGTATAATCACAAACACTGTCAATCACCGTTATACAGTAAATAAATCTGTATCTTCAACTGACACCTGAGCAATATGTCATGTTTTTTCATTTGCTACCCTGTCTGCTGCCAGCATGCTTTAGAAGTTCAAGAATAGGACAATCTTTTTCTGTAAAGCAATTTCAATAAAACATGTTTTAGAATTTCTAACCCAATTATTTTTCATAAACTATTAAAAACAACTCTGCATGTTTTAGCTATATGAATGAGGTTAAATAACTTAAATCATGAAATAAATACTGTACATGTGGCTGATAGTGTTGTATTAGTGACAATTAGAAATGTGCAGGGAGCAGGAGAGCCCTTTGCTTTGGTTCTAAATCAAACTTTGTGTTTTGGTTTTGGCACCACCATTATTATTATTATTATTATTATTATCCTTTATTTGTTAGGCGCCACAAGAGTTCCGCAGCACCGTACAATGCACAAACAATAGACAGTACAGGGTAAAACATTACTGAGCAGTCAACAAATATACCAACACTTCAGAAGCTCCAAGCAGGCTAATGCAGAAAAGACGGAGCAGAAGAGTAGGTAAGTACACAGGAGGGAAGAGGGCCCTGCTCAAATGAGCTTACATCCTAAGGGAGGGTGAACAACACTCAGGTACAAACGGGGACCAGTTGATGTAAAGGAGAGAAGAGGGGACGGGAGGAGGAAGGGGAGAGCAGGTTAGATGGAAGGATGGTAGGCTTTAAGGAATAGGTGGGTCCATCCTTATGTGTTTTGACTTTGGATTTGAATTTCAAAAAAAAGTAAAAAAAGTGAGAAACAGGTAAAATCATGTCATTTTCAACTGTTTTTGTCCCTACACTAGTTTTTATATAATTAATTTACAATCATTTAAAGTCTTTTTTTCTAATGACCACCTCACAACTGTCAATATATTTTACCAATATTGGCCAAAGATTAAGCTGGCTAGCTAAAAATAGTGACAGAGCAATGGCACAAACATATGGCAGTTTACAAAAAACGAAAAAAAAACTCTGAGACATAATGGCTCTTTAATAAAGTAAAGGATACCATTAAAACACACAGGCAGAGCAATTGCTCATTGGATGATCATTTTAGAAAGAATATATCCCAAAGTGGGCCCACCCTGAAAGTTAAATTTTTTAACAAACCAAATTGGTGTATTTTATTCCCAATGTTATACAGCAAATGAGACACATTGGAAAGGGAGAACATCGGCAGTAATACAAGGTAATTTTAGAAAATAAGATACATCAAGGTAGATCTCATCTAGAAGGGAAATGGTTTGAATAAGAAATGGTCCTATTTCATTCTCATTGATATACAGCATTTGTGATATGAAGAAGGATAGCAGTAGCAGTAATAAAAGGTCATTTTAGAAAAGATGATACACCTGGGTGGACATAACCCATAATGGATTTTTTGTTTTGTCTTCCCACCCAGTGGACTGCCATGGTCTTGGAGTGAGGAGTAATTTTGGACTATTCCTCCTTAGAAAAATGTTTCAGTGCAGCAATATTCTTGGGATGTCTTCAGGTCATCTCAATCGGTTTGAGGTCAGGACTCTGACTGGGCCACTCCTGGTGTCTAATTTTCTTTTGTTCAAGCCCTTCAGTTGTTGACTTACTTCTGTGTTTTGTGCTGTTGTCCTGAAGCATCACCCATTTTCTCTTGAGCTTCAGTTGGTGGACAGATAGCCTTATATTCTCCTGCAAAATGTCTTGATAAACTTTGGAATTCATATTTCCATCAATGAAAGTAAATGGTCCAGGCCCTGAGGCAGCACAGCAGTCCTAAACCATGATGCTCCCTATACCACACTGCCTTTTTTCTCCACACAGTGTTGTGTGTTCCTTCCAAACAACTCAACTTTTGTTTAATCTGTCCACAGAACATTTTGCCAATATCACTGTGGAATATCCAGATGGTGTTTAGCAAACTTTGTGCAGCGATATGTTTTTTTGACAACAGTGGCTTATTCCATGGTATTCAACCATGAACACCATTCTTGTTCATTGTTTTACGTATTGTAGATGTGTGAATAGATATAGTAGACTCAGCGCTGCCCTATGCTCTATGAATGTAGGATATGCTACCACTAGGGTGGTGTGGGGAGATAATTCCCAAGGCTTCCCAGATAGGTTAACGTTTGCACAAATACCCATCGTGCAAAGCAATACGGGTGATTGAATGATTACTATAAAGGTGAATAAGTGTGATAGAGAATAATACCTCAATGATGACAAATAATCTGCATTTGCAAACAGAGAATTAGTATGAATACAATGAAGTGTGCATACCAGATGAGGCACTAGAGCGGAATATGCGGAGTATGCAAGAAAAATTCGTCCCCTGCATTTTCATTGGTCCTCAGCAACTTGTATGCTTAAAAAAAACTTTTATCCCATTGCCCTTTATGTGCTATTTCATTATGCCCCACAGTTGTCAAATGCAGCCTTGCAATCCACATTAGGCTTTGAATGTAACCAGTATTTCATATACGAGTGGACCAATTAACATGCAGGGGATGGATTTTCTGCCTGAAAGCAACAGTATACAGAAATTGCACACTCCATATCCCTGAGGAAGCCCGACAAGGGGTGAAATGCATTTGGTGTTTCTCATAGCCCTACGAAAAACACCATATAACTGACCTATACATTGGAACATCCTGCATACTCTGCTTATACTCAGTAGATCTCAGAGCCATTACTACCACGACTACACGGACTGTCTGGATGTAAGAAGCACTGTGGGCATGAAACTGTCCATAAGCATACCATACTTCTTTACTTCCGGGGGTCACCAGGCATGACACCTTCCCTCAGTCCACCGTGGGGGGAAGGTGGGCTGGGGGAATAAAGTCAGCACTGAAGCGCCGTGGACGCAGGGTGAGTGACCACATGAAAGCTGTTGCTACACATTTTAGAATCAGGCTCTTTTCAAATAATGCAACGTCTGCCTCAAACGAACTGAGACTCATCCCAGATATTGATTTTAACAGAACTTAAACCATATCGTATCCTATTGGATCACATTGAAAATTCTACATAATTGAAAGTGTTTATACCCTATTTCTGGACATCACCATATGTACCTTGGTACTTGTTTATTGAGTTATATAAAGGCTATACAAAAGCTACAATCATATAACTCCTTACATTATTGCACACAGAAAAATACTTTGTTTTACTGTAAGTAATTTTGCTTGATGGTAAATGTTATATTTTATTGCATTCTATTTTCCTTATCTGTTATGCACACTTCAATGTACTCCTATTAATACACTTTTTGCAAACAGAGATTGTTTGGCATCATTGAGGTACTATTATTTACTTTCTGTCACCCTTTTTTGCATTTAAATTAATTGTTCCATCTTCATTATTGATTTGTGCCTTGGATATTCATGTGAACAGATATGTTTGAAAGTTTCAGAGATTTCTGTAAGTCTTTCTCAGACACTATCATTATTCTTAACCTCTTTGACCATTTTGCGCTATACTTGTCTAGTTATCGTTGCAAGATGACCACTCCTAGGGGCAAGGGCAATTGGTGTAACTGTAGATTGATGAACATAAAGGCTTTTAGATATACCTTTGTAAGCCTTTCCAGATTTATGCAAGTTAATGATTCTTTTTGTTTTTAGCAAACTTTTTTATTGATGTTCAAAATATTTTAAAACACGGACAATGTAAGTACACATGAATAAGATTATCAACAGTTTAACCAAGTCGATAATGATTATTAATATATAACACAAAACTGCAAGTAAAGACATGAAGTGCCTGGAGACAAGAAAAGAAGGAAACTCAGCACCATTGAATGCAGATCGGGTAATCCTGTAAAAAAAAACTCTAGTATCATACCAAATCAATTGGTGAAAACATTCCCGAAGCTGTTCTCTCAGGGAAGTAGATAACATATTTATATAGCTTTTCCACATCTCAAAAAAATTACAGGTGAGTTTTTCTTTCTATAGAGAAGCATCCAACCTGTCCATCTGCATGAAAAAGAAAACATTTTCTATGAATAGTCCAAGTATAGGGAGAAAGATCTCAATCCACATGTGGAAAATACGCATTGGAGCTGCTGCAGAAATTGCCATTAGTAGCTTTTTGCTCCATTTATAAGTTCTCACATTTTGAGGCAGAATACCCAGATTCACCCATTCACATGTAAACGATAGGTAATTAACCAGTTCCACCATTGTGAATCTCTTTACATGGATCCAAAAGCCCCTAATAATGGGACAAGTTCAAAAGCAGAGAAAAAAGTCAACCTGAGGTTCGCCACATTTGGGGCAGTTGGAGTCAGAGGAAAGACCTATGAAATTTCTATGATGAAATGAAAGATAAACTGCAAAAGATGTTAAGTAACATCTCCACAAATGTGGAAGCAGGGAAAAGCTTAATTGAGGTGTCTAAAGTTTTAAGTAATATTGCACCATTCTGGTGAGAAATATACATTAATCACTGACTCAGACAGGATTTAATAGTAGCATGGCCTAATTTATTTATCAGAAAAGAATAATGTGCAGATAGCAAAAGAGTGTCTAGGTAATATCCCAATCAATTTCAGAAAAAAATAAAATATTACCACGAGCATAGTGTTGGCATTGGATGAAGGCGAGGCCACAAGGACCTAGAAAAATAAATAATTCAGTTCTCTGGGAATAACAGCTTTTATTGTTTTGTCTAACAATTGGTCGACCAAGAACAAACCCTCCATCTCCCATAAAATGAAGGTTAGTGACTGGATTTTTAGGGGCTGAGCTGGAATTTGCATCCAAAAATATGCCAAGTTTTCCTAACTGAAAATAAAAGTGGATTATCCGAGATAAAAGGTGGGATTTTATCAGTATTCTCCCCAGAACCTATTTTTCAGATGCTGCACCTGGCTGATTCTACTTGCCACCCAGCTCTTGGAGCACAACAGAGTTCTATTATAATGTAATCCATTGTTTCTCCTGTTTTAAAAGGATGTGAGCAATACAGTCATCAGTGTATGGAGACCAGTCCTGCAGGTGTGGGCAATAACCTCCAAAATTTTTCAATGTCATTGCAAAGTATGACACTGCCCCCACCTGGCTACTTCTTAATGCCCCCAGTCTGGCTAAATGTTCTGGGGCGAACACTGGTCAAGTATGAGGAGAAAAGCTTTAATGTTTAAATTTGGGAGAAACTGCTTTGCTACTGCCTGGTTGGTATAAATATTTTGGTTCATTGACCAGTCTCTCAAGTAACGCAGATGTGCCGCATAACTGTATTGGACTACATCAGGAAAATTAATACCCCCATTAGCTTTAGGTTGTTGGAGCTTAAGGAAAGTGACACAGGGTAATTTTTTCCTCTATATAAATGTGCAAAAAAGGTGATTAATGGTTTGTGCAAATTCTTGGCAGAGCATTCTCGATAGTATTCTGTAACTCCTCAAACTTTTTATCAATCGGGGGCATGAAGATTGCTGAAAAATCATCCGCCGAGATAGATGATAAAAGGTTCTGTGGTGAATCTGTAGAGGGCACAGAACTTGTAGATTGGTCAGTTGAGACTGGAGGTGATGGGGGGAGGCCAGATTCATTGGTATGCGATTTTGTCTTACCCATCACAGATAAATTCGATTCAGGGGTGTTACCTATCTTTTCTTGTTTGTGGAAAATAGATGTACAAATGGAGTGATGGATAGGAGGCTCCTAGTTAGAGTAGTATGTCTAGGATGTCACAATGTGAAAACATACATCATCCCCCAAAGGGTAAATTACAATTACATGACAGAGAAATGAAGCAGTCACATATGCATGTACAAATCTAACCTAGGAGCAACATATAGCATATGACTGTAGAGAATTAATATAAACAGTAGTTACAATAGATGTTACAGAAAATTTAGCAAGTAGAGAGGGCATGCTGTGTAACCAGGAAACAAGTGAAGTGCAGACAGTGGCAAGCTGGGATAAAAACAATCAACAGAACAGTCACCTCTAGCACAGTGAGCTGTATAAAAGAAAGTTTACTATGTCCAAAATTCCACTGATGTCTTAGATTCCACTAGGTGGCAATGCAGACACAGATAACTTGCAACAGGGTACTGATGAGGAGTGAACCCTATTTACAAAGAGTGCAATCAACTAACAATGAAAGCTAAATAATTATGCTCTAGTGGTCCTAAATACTCAAGGGGCTGAGCCTATGGATGGACATTGAACAGAAGATGAGAGTATTGCAGGAACAGTATTAGTTTTCTTTTCAACCAAAAAGCTACAATTGAAACTGTGGTCATGCAATAGAAATGGCAATGCAAATGTAATAGTGAGGATCATAAACCCACTTAGGTAAGTATAACATCAAACGATTTGTGGCAGAGAGAGTTATGCCTATCAGTGAGCACAAAGCTTCAAACAGGAACAGGGTAAACACAGGGAAAGTGCTGGAGATGTCTCTGAGAATCCTCTCTAGCAGATGAGAAGTATGGGTGACTTATTATTTGACTGATGATACTGTCACTGAAGATCCTTTGACGCAGTGAGGTGTGTAATATCAGAAGTGAGCTTAAATAGAGAAAATCAAATATCTCAAGACAACCTGCTTATGTGGAAAGCCTGGCAGAGTAGGTGTAGCGATGGCTGCCCAGGATAAAGGTCTCTTCAACACCTCCAGTAACAGAAAGTATCTCAGAAGTATAATATAATTCTCACAGCAGTGACACACTACAGTGCGGTCCACAGCCCCAGACAAAAACAAAGATGTCAAGGGGGCATGCTGACTGTCAATTTATGACAAATGTGGAGTAGATAGTATTGCACTGAGACCATTGTCCATCCATGTAAGCAGAGCCACTGCTGCAGTTTTGTCTTTTTAAAGTCCAGTTATTTGCTGCATATACATCTGCCCATATGAGTCAGGATATCCGAATAGAGGTTGTTATAGTGTTGAAGACCGATTTGGGCCACTTACCCCACAAGAGAATACCGATATGGAGCTGGCTGTAAAAATTATCCTCAAAGGTTCCTGTGGTAGAGCCAGACCCTGGGGAAGAAAATGCCGCTTACACATTCACAATTGCCTGGCGATCATTGATCCACAGCCTCCCTTGTTGTTATATCAGCCAATAATTAGTAAGGATAATCACTCAGGGATGGTAAAGGATGAGGGATTGAGAGGTTGAGTAGACTGAGTGATGTTGAAATGCAGCCATACAGATGCCCTGCCCACTGAAAGAAGTCAACAATTCTTAATCTTAAGTCTTCTGAGATCTCATCTGTTTGACATGTATGAAGACAGGCAATGCTTCTTGTGAGAGGCAAACTCCAAATTTGTGAGTGGTTTTTATAGGTCATGGCAACTCTAATCAACACCTCTAATCTTGTCCCATTGACTGGTCTCCAGGTTGGCCAACTCCTGATGCAAATTAGCGTTGTAGAAGTCATAAGCTTAGTGGCTCACATACTTTTTCCAATATATACTTTGAATGTTAAAAAAATTTATTCAATAGGGACAAGAAAAGTAGTGTAATTTGTGTTATTAGTTTAAGCAGACTGTTTTTGCCTTTTCTTTTGACTAAGATATTAGGACCAATTTACACAGAAATCCAGGTAATTCCAAATGGTTCACATACTTTTTCTTTCTAGTGTATCTATTTATTCTGATTTGTAGTTGATGCTGAACTGCTTCCTACTATACATGATTTTCCTGCTTTTGAAAAACCCTGTCACTCACCGGACTGTGAGTGCTACTTCTCGTGTGTTTAGGAACTGTGGCCGTCCACCATCCTGAGGGTCTGCGCATGTGCAGCCCTTTCAAACCTTCAGTACATGTTCCTTTTAGTTAATTGGCTGATCAGGCAACACTCCCTATTTAAAGCACCTGAGGTCAATACCTCGTTGCCTGATCTTGGAGTCTCATTCTCCATGAGCCTCTGAAGGTGTTCCTGTGTTTCCTCGTGTGTTCAGCTCCTGCTGATTCCTGTTTTCGTTTGTGGTTTCCAGACCACTTCAACTCTCCTGTGTTTCATCGTTACTGCACCAGCTGATTCCTATCCGCTGCCTCCGTGCTTCTACAGTTTCCAGACCACTTCAACTCTCCCGTGTTTCATCGTTACTGCACCAGCTGATTCCTAAATGCTGCCTCCGTGCTTCTACAGTTTCCAGACCACTTCAACTCTCCCGTGTTTCATCGTTACTGCACCAGCTGATTCCTATCCGCTGCCTCCGTGTATCTACAGTATCCTGCTCACCTCAACTCTCCCGTGTTTCATCGTGACTGCACCAGCTGATTCCTATCCGCTGCCTCCGTGTATCTACAGTATCCTGCTCACTTCAACTCTCCCGTGTTTCATCGTGACTGCACCAGCTGATTCCTATCCGCTGCCTCCGTGTATCTGCAGTGCCCTGCTCATCGCAACCCTCCAGTACTCCTCGTGTCTGCAGCCAGCTGATCCGCTCTCCGTGCTTCTACAGTGTCTCCGCTTGTGTCAACTCGCCTGTCTGCATTGGATCAACGCTCCGCTGCTTTCATCTCGGCTAGACCATCTCTACTCTTCAGTGTTCTCCAGGTGTCCAGTTCTATATACTACTGCTTTCTGAGTATTGTTTCCATCCCTGCTGGTCTACCTACCTGTGCGCTGCACCTACTTGATTACCGCTTCCACCCTCCTGGGACTTCGTATCCTGCCGGCCTCCAGCCATTCAGGTATCCCTGCACTTCTGTCTGACAGCCTGCTCTCCTGAACCACGGTATGCATACTTCTCATTGACTGTGCTGGTGTATTGCATATCTTGCTGGACTGAGTTGTTCACCTCTGGAGTTTCCTATCCGCTGAGACTATTGCCATCATTTGACTGTGTTACCTTTTAGCCTGGATAGTTCTTGTGACTTTGTATAATTGTGCAGTGCTGTTCAGTTATTACTGTTGTGTGAATATCATCGTGGGATCAAGTTCAGTGTGCCCGTGTATACTCTGCATTTCATTTATCTCCCCGTGCTCCTCCTCACTTATATATTTCAGTGGTACAACTTGCTAGAGGCAGACCACTGTTCCCTGTTTTCTGAGTCACCAGTTTCCAGTATCCTTTCACATAGCAGTGGTACAACTTGCTAACGCAGACCACTGACTCCCCGGATACCTTCACCTGGATTCCATTCCTTCACCCAGACAGCGGTACAACTTGCTATACGCAGACCGCTGACTCTCATCACCTCCTCGTTACTCCTGGACATTCCTCCTCACTATAGCAGTGGTACAACTTGCTATACGCAGACCACTGACTACCCTCACGTTTCCTTGTCCATCCAGTTCCTCGTGTACAATTATCTATATATTACCAGTGCTGCTAGTCATAGACTTTCCACGAGCATTCTCTTACCATCTGCTGTCTCCTGTTCCGTTATCACCCCGCTACCAGAGTACCATATTACCACCTATACTGCTCTGGTAAGTCCATCATCTGGTGATACCTGGGTAAAGACTCCTAGTGCCCGTGACAAACCCCTTGAATGAACTCTCTGAAAATGTAACAAGGAAGAAGAGCCTAAATGGTCAAAGTCCTTACTTGTACTTATTGTGGCATCACGAAGGCTACAAATGTAAGCGGTGGAATTTTATGTCTTCTGCCGAGGCATGACAATGCTCTTATCATGGGCATGAAATGGTACCACTGGTGGCTGCCTTACTTGGACACAATCAACATCATCCTCATTATCCTGTTCAAGTACAACACATTCATTCCTGTCGGATGCACATTTACCATCCTCATCCTGTTGTACATTAGCAACTAACAGAGTAGCATCCTCAATTTATATGTCTAAATCATCATTACTTATTGGCTGAGAAATTTTGGAAAGAGGCTGCTCTATAAATACAGTGTTAGAATATAAAATGTCAGACTCATACGTAGCACACCCTTAAACTCTTCTCAGTATTCTGTAAACGCCCAATTTTCTATTCAGTCTCAGTGTTCTTTTTATGCACTGATGTGACTGTTTTGGAGGGTCGCTTTTGCAATGAGCATTTTAATATTTGTAAGTAGCAGAGCCACTTTTTATCAAAATACACTGTCATCACTAACTTCTCCTTTAATGCTTACATCAATAACTGATGTTTTCTTTGAGATGGGCACACATAGTTTGGAGCACCCATTATTACACTTTATCCTCACATGGCTTACTTTATTAGTAGAAGTTGAAGAATGACTACTGCCAGTACTAGTACTGGGTTGCTTCTAATTTATAGCCTGATACATGATTGACAACATGAATCAGGTTACTTGAAGTTGGAGCTACTTTCAGCTGCCACCACACCAGGTAAATGCCCAATGAGATAGGGAAAAGAGTGACTGCTACCTTGCAATTCAGACACTGCTCCATATTATCATTCACATACAATTGGTTAGGTAAAAAAAATGCTTTGTTTTTTTGGGGTTGTGTTGTCAAACATAACAAACTGGTTAGTTAGCCACTTGCTAGTACAGATATGATACAGAACCCTCTTGGATTTTAAAAGCATTTAAGATAAAATATTTGGGGGGAAGGGGGTATGCTACTCACACTCAAATATATATGATTTGTACCCAGTCCCCATTGTGGTTTATTTGTTTAAATATACATGTAACAACATAAAAGTAAGAAAGACAAACATATTAGCAAATTACAGCCATATAACTACCTGCTAGCTAAACCCTGGTTGAAAGCTACCCTGTGTGGGGTTTAATCTCCAGCCTAAGTCTGACCACTGTTGGTGTCTATGCTGATATTGAGTTACGAAGGTAGGCGGTCCTACTGCAATTTAACACCGGAAGCAGTCCTGTGTCTACTAACTCACACAGCACCCTGCACCAAGGACTCTCCTTACTGATGGATCCACAGATCATGCTCAGTATTTTCAATAGAGTTGTTCCATTCTCTCTTAGGCATCATCCATCATACTTTATACCTTAGTCACACTACTGACCACATAGAGGGTGCCATAATGTCTGATGAAGGGCATTGACGAGATGTCTAGATCGCCACACCCAATAGGGTGTGTGTGATCAGATTAACCACAGCTCATCCACGGAATATTATCTGGTGCTAAAAGGGATTCTATTCAGCCCTACACAGAAGTCACACGGCCCCTACCTCCCTTGAAGACAAACGCTCTGAGTGAATTAGTCTGTGGAATTAAGGGTCTGTCAACAATGATTATGTGGTTAATTTGCTTTTACTGCTCTGATGCACATTGTCAGCACCTGGACATTGTAGTGCCACAAGACCTATCTGACAGTGTTATTTATCTATATGTAAATGGAACAATACTCCCACTAAATATTATAACATTGATTATATACAGATGCACATACAGCCTAATAAAACACACTGCGATAAACTGCATAACATAAATATACTTTGCACAATAATTGCATATAGACATTGTGTACAGTACATAATGCAACATTTGGAACAGAACTGAAAACATCAAACATATTTACCTCTTTTGACCGCATTGCCTGCAACATATACTTCTACCATTTTAAATTCTGTGATGCTCATCCCTTATTAGTGTGAGAAGCGAGGTACAGTTTGTCTGGGTGATAAGGGACCTCTCATTTCATCATAGTTGTTTCTAGTACAGATGTGATACTGCCCCTCATTCAATATCATTCATATTAAAACATTTGGGGCTAGATTTACTAAGCTGTGGGTTTGAAAAAGTGGGGATGTTGCCTATAGCAACCAATCAGATTCTAGCTTTCATATATTTAGTACCTTCTACAAAATGACAGCTAGAATCTGATTGGTTGCTATAGGCAACATCTCCACTTTTTCAAACCCGCAGCACTTACTATTATAAACGTCATTATAAACGTCATTACACCCATCACACCATAGCCTTCACATTCATCAAAGTATTTTAAAATCAAGAAATACTTTCTTTCTTTTGTCCACTCCTAATTAGTTTACTAATATGCTAATATATATTATTACCAGTAATCAATGATTGTCTACTCTTCACTCACACCCATTTTAACACATAATTCCAGCAGACTGTGATCTGTAAATAAACTGTAAATATTTCTGATTCTCCGAAACCAAACCCAGCAATTACATCTAACATAAAGACAAAATGTAGATAGTCAGTATTAAAAAATAGTAACGTTTCAGGGACAGAAGCTTCTAGGTGTCATGCGCTGGGCATTTGATTTCCATAACTGAAGCCTGGCGCACTTACCTGCTCCCCGTGACCGCCGTGCTCCGTCCCGGCCATCTGCCATCTTCTTTTTGGGTCTGGAGATGCGCAGACCTGATCTCCTTATTCCCTCTGCTGTCTCCTCATTGACTGGCTAATTTGGCTCCAAAATTAAAAGGCACTTCCTCCAGCAGCTCAGTGCCTGTTCTTTTAGTTACCTTCCCTAGGTGATAGACGTTGTTTATTTGTCTCCTGCTGGATTTCTACCTCTCCTGGGATTCATAAGCTATCCGAAGACTATTACACCTTCTGTGTACTCTCCACCATTCCAGTGTTAAACCAGCTATCCACAGACTATTGTACCTGCTGGCCATAGACTATTACACCTCCCATGTATTTAACCTGCTCATACATCCCTTGGTGTCCTATTACTGTTGTTCAGTGACTTCCCTATATGTCTTGCCTGGTACTCCCAGTAAGGGCTGCAACCTACGGTGCAGATGCAGCTAAGACCAAACCACTATGTGGCAGTCGCTGCTGAACACCATCTGCCCATTAGATTCCGCACCTTTCAGGAAGTAGTGCTACATTGGGCAGATCAAGGATCCAAGTCTACAATATCATGACACTAGGCAGAAAATGTTAACACCTGGGATTGTCCCTGGAAATTAGGGACTTTTGGCAACTGTACAGCAGCTAGAACTCTAAAGGACCGAGTTCCATGAAATGTAGGAATTACAGTAATGGCCTCCTTAGATTTGGACATGCATCTCCATAAATCCTAAATCAATGACAAGGATTAACATTGTGACCAAACAAAGGGCATGGGTGGGACATTCAGACCTAGATTAATACTTTATGGCACAATGTATGCACACTTTCTTTGCTTAATGTAGAGTAAAGCTTCAAAAACAGTATGATGTATTTGCAAATCTGACATTTAATTGAAAGATAATTTGGTTAAGCAAACGTGGAGTGGTTTGCCTTTGGCTGCAGTACATTGTCAGAATATAATCAGGCTGGAGTTTTACATTGATTAAAAAAACAATAAAAAATATTTTAATGACCCAATTTTCTGTAACTACAGAATCCTATTTATCTAACGTAGTTATTTCACCTCAGCCATTATTTACTTATATCCATCCTATGTCCACATCATGACTCATATACATTCCTCTTTTTATTTCAACCTTTCTCACTATTCTTAATATACTTCTTTTTACATGCAATTGTAATTCCTATTTTCACATCCCTTTGATTTTTCTTTAGCTACCTACTTGTTGTAAATATGTTTTCCTTCCTACTTCATTCCATTATACTTGATCCAGAATGTATTTGTTTTCATTCTTTCATAACCCCTCCACTAATTACCTGTTCACTCCTTAAATCTATCTATTATACTGTACTTTCCACTATATCTTTTCTTGACTCTCCCTCTTCATTTGCCACCATCCTTCCTTCTCTAATTCCCTGTCCATGCTTTACCTATCCCTGGAAAGCATATTTGCACTGCTACACTGGCACGTTTTTCCATAGCCCTCCAAATTACTGCTTTTCTAGAGACTCATCATTTTTACATCTCCATACTACAGCAAGCATACGGACCCCCAGCTCCGGCTCTATGTCACCGGAGAAATCCATCAACAAGACATCAAAACACCACATGCAGCGCTCCACAGCAATGGGCAGCTAAGTTCATAGCACAATCATAAAAATCAAAACCAAATCAACTTCATTAGTATTAAATACAAGTATACTGTGCATTGAACTTTCTATTTCACTTAACCAAGATTACAAGATGATGTTCAATTTTTCAACCACTTTACTGCTAAATCAGATAACTATATTATATGATTTAAAATATGTATTAAATACATTATATAAAAAATGGTGAACAAAGAGTAATGGATTTGTCCACATTTCAGATAGATTATTAAAATTATTATAAATGGGAGGTTTTATTAACAAAAGTTCACTAGGTTACCCTGCCCTCTAAATCACACAGGCAAGGAGGAGAACGAAAGATACAACGCTATCTTTACTTTTTGTACTGTAACACAACACAGCATACTTTAAACAATAGGTCAGCGGATCATCAGTGTCAATTGGAGTCCCAGCAATGTTGCCCACCCACCTTAGTCATGCAACAGTTCCTCAGGCAAAAGAGTCCGCCAACAGGATATTCAGGGAGTCCTGGTAGCTTGCTGTTTCTTACTGCTTGGCCAACTCTCGATCAGCATGGTTGGGCTCCTTGGATCACTCTCCCCACTTCAGTGGGAAGATCAGTCCTAAGAAAATACCCCATCCCCCAAGAGTGGCTCCTTATAGCTAGAGATGTTCACTGACCCCCCCGAGTTCTGGTTTTGGTTTTGGATATCAATTAACTTCATGTTTTGGTTTTGGTTTTGGGAAAACCGACCGAGCATGTTTTGGTTTTGATTTTGAATCACTATTTTTTTTCTAAAACCACATCCTTTTGCTCCTCTTTTTCCCTACATTATTATTAACCTCAATAAGACTAATTTCAAGTCATTTGCAGTTAATTTTGACCACCTCACAGGTCACAATATTATTTTCATACACTTTCAAACAAAGACTGCAGCGACCTGCCTGGATGCTAAGCGACAAAGCAATGACACAAACACATGGCAGTTAATAGCACATCTAGTAAACATTGCCACACAGCAGTGGCAGAAAATAAATGTGATGCAAGATGGAATTGTCCTTGGCCCCTCTCACCCATCCTTATGTAAGATATTGAAAAGGACATGTACAGTTTAACAAAGCAAGTACTCCAGCGACAAGCAGTGCCACTTTTGTTGCAGAAGTGCTTGGTTTGTTTGGGCCCCCATAAAACAAGGTAGCAATGGGCTTAAGGCACCTATGCAAACAATGCTTTTAATGAACTCTACTGTGGAAAGTCATGCACCAGTGGAAGCCACAGCCAGTAGAAGTAGGGACCTTAGCCATCTAGGAACCTCATCCATGTTACTCCATTTGAAGCACGTTCATGGGAAGCATTTGTGAAAACCAGAAACTTATGCTAAAAAATAACAACAAGCAGTCCAGCATCAGCTACCTCCTTTCTCTCAGCTAGATCCCAGCACCTGCAATCTACACCCCTAACGCCTTCATCATCAATATCCTCACAAGTGATCAGAGTTAGTCCTGCATCCAAATTTCTAAGGAGAGATGACTCCTCCCCTATCCAAGACTCCTCAGAAGAATCCTTGAGCATTAGGCCCACTGCTGCTGCTCCTGCTGCTGAGGATGGATCTTCAACCTTGAACCAGACCAAGAAGAAGACTATTAGTAACAATTGACTGTTAAAACAATCCTTTGCAAAAGGAAGAAAGTATAAAACCTGTCACCCAGTCGCAAAGCGGTTCACAGACACCATTGCAACTATGCCAGTATTAGATCTGCATCCAATATCCACTATTAATGCAGCTGGTTTTACACAGTTACTTGGGGTCTTGTTTCCCTGTTACCAAATTCCATCACGACACTATTTCACTAGAAAAGCTATTCCTCACCTCTACCAGAAGGTTCGTAAAAATGTAATTATTGGGCTTCAAAATGCCATTCTATCCACTGTACATTTAACCACAGATATGTGGACAAGCGGAACTGGGCAAACTAAAGATTATATGATTTTAACAGCCCACTGGGTTGGTGATTCGCCTTCACCAACAGGGACAGCAGCAGCATGTACCCAAGAAAGTCACATTTTTCAGAGGCAGGCTACTCTGTGTATCAACTGCTTCACTAAGAGGCATATTATTATTACCATTATTATCGTAGCACCGTACAGTAGGGAAGACAAGGACATACATAAAACAGGACATACGTAAAACAAGAACAGACAAGGCAGACAAAATAAATGGAGACATGAAAACGAAGGGTATGGAGGACCCTGCTCATTAGAGAGCTTACATTTCAAAGGGAAGAGGGCACAGCTGAAACAAGAGGAGCAAGTGTGGCTCAGAGTGGAGATTGGGATAGTTGTGAGGGTGCATTAGTGTGAATAATGTTATTGTGGATAAGGTCACCTCTAAAAAAGAGATGGGTTTTCAAAGAGCATCTATAGATTTGAAGGCTGTGGGAAAGTCTGATTGAGCGTGGTAGGGAATTCCATAAGTGGGGAACAGTACGGGAGAAGTCTTGAAGGCGAGAGTGAGAGGTGGTTATCAGAGACGAGTCAAGGCGCAGGTCAGAGGTAATACCGCTGACAACCAGTTTGCAAAACAAAGGGATGTCATTGCAACATGGCTTATCCTGCTTGGACTCTCCTGAGGATATGTGATTTCTGATAACACCAATATTGTTAGAGCATTAAAGCGAGGGGAATTCCATCACATTCCCTGTTTTGCTCACACAATCAACTTGGTGGTACAGAACTTTTTAAAAAATAACAATGACATGAAAAATATGCTGTCTGTGTCCCAATATATTTAGGGTCATTTTCTGGGATTCTACAACAGCATGTAGGAGAATGCAGCAGCGGGAAGAAGAATAGAATTTAGGGGGAATGTACTTTAGTCCAGCGCAGTGGAGAATACTTTCCGTGTTGTGCAAGGTGCAATAGCAATAACCTTTTACATTTTTAGTGCCAATTAGACATTTTTCTTTAAACAACAAAATGTTAATTTTTTTAGGGGGCTACATAATTACTGTTTGGAGTTCCATTACTATTGATATAGTGAATTGAAGTGCCATATTGTGCAGATGTGATGGTAGTTTGAACTGGATGAAATATAAAATGGCCACTAACACACAAAATGTCGATTGCAACCGAACACATGATATATTTCTTATTGGTTTAGCTTCTACTCATATCAACACATTCCAGTGAAGTAATTTTTATGATGTTTACTTAGAAAACGGTCTAACTGCAAAATATCAAAACCACAGAGTGTTCCAAGATACCTGGTCTCACATCCCTTTCTCTTCCATTCAGACAGTCATAGAGGTCTGTATATTACTTTCTTGTAACCAATCGTATGATATGCTTATAACCAATTGTATGCTTTATCCAGGGTGTGCCTGCTCATTGTGAGTTCAGACATACTTGCTTGCATGTTTGCGAGTAAAATATCTTTGCTTTCATCTGATCTGACTCCATTGTCTGTAACAAAGTTTGATACAACACACATTTCAATATTTGTTTAATATTGATTTTACTAATTTTCTTAAGGTGTAAATCTGGTAAACCATTTTTATCATTCTTTATCTCCCTCAAGTCTGTGCATTCATAGTATTGTGGGTGTGTATAGATAGAAGTGGGTAGATAGATAGATCGGTTGATCGATCGATCAGTAGATAGATATAGCTTCTCCCAAAAATGCCTGTGGCTTCTCTATTCTCATCGCCACCTCATCCTCTACTCTGTCCCATCCTATCTGCTCTTTGCCATGACTCCTCCAGACCCAGCTGTTGCTCGTCTGTCCACAATGCCCGATCACTCTGTCCATACCCCAAATTTATGCGTTCCATTTGATCCTATTCTCTCTATTGCCCCCTTCTATAATGTAATGCTCTCATGGGCAGAGTTCTCTCTACTTTATGACTCTTGTCTGTCCCTCTTTCCATTTACCTTGTATGTTCCTTGCCATGTTTGATGCTGAATTTGTTTTTGTATGTCATGTGATCTGTTATATTAATTGTGTCCATGCATTTATTATTCTGTTCAATTGCTACACTTGTACATTTTATTATGCTTTCTGTCTTCATGTATGTCACATATATCAGGTGCTACAGAATGTGTGATGCCATATAAACAATGATAACAATGGTGGCTAAGTTATCTAATTTCTGTTTGTCTGATGCTATTAATAATCACTGTTACTTCAAATACACATATAATGCAGACAAGTAATATCTAGAGATGCTCAGGCTCGGTTCTCTGAGAACCGAACACACCTGAGCTTAGCAGGCTCGGTACTTTCGCGCGCCCTCGGAATTGAAAACGAGGCAAAACATCATTGTTTCGTCGGTGGATCTCAGATCTTGCGAGCTTTCTATAAGTACCGCCCTCCATTGCTATCCAGCGCCATTTCACAGAGGGACACAGAAAGGGTAGCACAGCTCTTGGCAGTCTCTAGTGCAGTTGGGCAGTGTCATAGGAAGAAAAGAAAGAGGAAGGGTAGCAGTGTTCTTCAAAGTCTCCAGTAACATTCAGGAGAGCTCAATTGCTCCATTGCTAATTGTCATTTCTGGAATAGAAATAATAGGTCTGGCAGGCTTGATCTTCTAAATCTGCAGTCTTTGGGCTAGATTTACTAAGCTGCGGGTTTGAAAAAGTGGGGATGTTGCCTATAGCAACCAATCAGATTCTAGCTTTCATTTATTTAGTACCTTCTACAAAATGACAGCTAGAATCTGATTGGTTGCTATAGGCAACATCGCCACTTTTTCAAACCCGCAGCTTAGTAAATCTAGCCCTTTGTTTGAAAGTGTATGAAAATAAAATTGTGACCTCTGAGGTGGTCAAATTTGACTGCAAATGACTTAAAATTAGTGTTATTGAGGTTAATAATAATGCAGGGGGAAAGAAAAATCAAAAATATGTGATTTTAGCAACAAAAAAAATGTGTGATTTTAGAAAAAAATCGGGATCCAAAAACAAAACCAAAAAACGCAAGGCGGTCTTGCCAAAACCAGAACACAGGGGTCAGTGAACATCTCTAGTAATATCCAACTGGTAGCCAGTGGACTAATAATAATAATAGTGCTCAGTTTGAGCTCTATTGCTGCCTATATTTGATTTTCTTAACATTTATTTATATGTGAAGCCTGGTGATCCAAGTGGCCCGCATATGTGCTTTGGATGCATCCCCTCTAAGCAGTGACCTACCACTCCCAGCATTCAGTGGGGAGGAGGAGCTTGTGAAGGAACAGTTACAAACTGCATTTGGGATGCTGAAAGGCACTCAGAGGTGCAGACATCCTGGGAGAGTCTCCTGCAGTCTGTCAGAGAGAGGAAAATGGGAGTCTGAGAGACAGAGGGATTAAAGAAAGAGAGAGACTCTTTGAAAGATTGGATAAGACTTTACAGCTGAGATTGAGATACCTTACCAGAAGCTTGAACTGAAAGGAGCCAGCCTGACTACTGTCGAAGTCGTATAATTGGATGAACGAAAGTATATTGGTTAATATTGTTTCATTGTGCGATTGCATTCAGTATGCCACGCTACACGGGGCATAACGCAATCGCACTGTAAAATATGCACGCACACACTCGCACTACAACATTTAGTTATTTATATAATTCATATTCATATTGATTCCATTCTACAGTGATTTATGAGCAGATAGTATTTAGTTTATTATCAGTTTATATATTATGATTATATGTACAGCTCAGTGTTATTTAAGGTTCAGGTTATAGGAAATGTGTCATGTCTGATATCATTCTAATCCCCTATTCATCAGCCACTGTCCGGTTCCATCGCCGAAGAGATCGCATATTGCATACTCTAGTTATTGATGTTAGGCAATATCTTGTCAGATTGATATCAGACTGTAAAATGCTAATGGACTAATTGTAACTGGAGCACATCCCCTGGAGAGATGACCCCCACCTTTGGATTCCTTAGTCTGAACTAGCCTATGACCTGTTCACCCTGGACCCACCTGAAGTCTGGACCTATAGAAGCAAGCCACGTGTTTTCTATTGTTCACTCTGTAACACTGAATGTATATATAATCATAGCTGTGCTCCCAATTTTCAGTCTACTCTGACCACAGTATTCTAAACAGATATACTGTTCACTGGGACCCGTGGAACCGCAGCAAAGCGCATGCAAAGCGCAGCGGTATGTATGTATCTTTTGGTATTGGCTGTACTGTACTGTATTATAATATAATCATGTATTGAACTGTTAAACTTTGCATCTGCTAAAATAAATCACTTTGTGCGTTAGAAACACAATACAATCGCTTGGGCAATGCTTATTTGGAAACAATAAAATTACTTTAATACTACAGATGCTGATCAATCAATGGGACTAAGTAACCCATGTTTATTTGCTGATGATTTACTTGAACTGTGCATTGTTTATTAGTCATGTCAGGAACAGGTGGGGAGGCTTGAAGAATATTATATCATATTCTGTTGCTGGACTGAGAAATATTAACTAGGGTGAAGTTTAGGGAAAGGTTGTTAGGGGACAGAGTTTAATCTGTAAGAAGTTCATGTACCTGCAGGGGGAGGAGTCTATGTTATTGAAGCAACTACATGGTTATGTCAATAGTAGAGAGGATGAAACAAAAGTGCAAAGTGCATGCCATCCTTATTGTGGAGCAAGGAAGCCTACGGAATCCTGTATTATTTGAGGAGAATAATATTGCTTGTACAACTGGGTTAAACCCATAACAAGGAGACTAAGGACCTGGGATATTGCTTTGTGCTACTAGTAGATGAATGTTTAATCCAAATGAGAAAAAGAAGGAGTGGATTGTGTTGGTACTACCTCATGGCAGAAAATGCATATTTACTTTTGTTGGTTTGATTCAAATGTTTTTTATTACCTGTGTTTGCTAACTCTAAATTGACTGTGATAGAACCAAATACATATCTTTGTGGATAGTTATCGTTGCTAGATAGATATTGTAACACTGTGTTAGAGGGTATAGAGGTACCTCTTAGTCACTGTTTACCAGAGAGACTTGTTTATATATAATAGAATAAACACTAGATCAGGCCTGTCCAACCTGCGGCCCTCCAGATGTTGTGAAACTACAAGTCCCAGCATGCTCTTCCAGCTATCAACAGGTTGTCTACTGGCAAAGCATGCTGGGGCTTGTAGTTTCACAACAGCTGGAGGGCCGCAGGTTGGACAGGCCTGCACTAGATAGTACTGCACCAGTTTTATGCAAGTAGGTTTTTTTTAATTGCAAAAGTTATTTTTGATACAAAATTCAGAAAAACTCCTTTAGAAACTCATGCCTCATCAATAAATGTGTGAATGTGACTTCTAAAGACCAATCTGGTGTGGTAATATATTATTTGCGCCTATGGTCTAGAGTAGTGGAGAGGAGGGTTCATTGGTCTCCCTCTGGTGTTGCTACAGTCGAGACACTACCCAACGAAGATCCTACAGTACCCAGACCAAGGTGAAGGCACTGCATGACAAGTAATATGAGGTAAAGAATTAATTTGCAGACAGGAAACACAAACTGATACAAACATGCTAGCCAGAATATTACATATATAGCCAGAGGCTGGAGCTGTGTCTGTGGTTGTTGGCTGCCTGGAGCAGCCAGGAGCTTGTGCTGTGGTTACCAACTGCCGGTAACTGGCACTGTGCCTGTGGTTGTCCATTGCCTGGAGCTAGTATAATGGCTTTGCTGCCAGCTGGCACATTGGCATGTCTATTAACATGTGTCCCCACAAACAGCTACAATTTATTCTACTACATTATGTATGGAGTGTTTCCCCCACTTTTTAGATTGTAAGCTCATTTTGGTATGATCATCTTAACCTTTAGTTTAATATCATTGTATGCGATTTGTTTGTAGCAGAAAGTGTATGAACCTGAATAAAAAATGTGGATCACAAGGATTAATTATAACATGGGAAATTTGTAAGTTAGAAAGCTAATACAATATAAGGAAAGGGGTTTGATCTAAGTGATAGAGGAAAAAAATGAGAAAATATGGAGAATTGACATGTAGTAGATGTAATATGCTAAATGCTATAGGTCTTCATTTTTAGGAATAGAAAATGTTTAGTATAAATAACAGTAGGCCAATCATATAGTTGCAAATTTACAGTAGTTCAATTTTTATCCTTCATTTTAAGTAGTTAAAACATTTTTCTTTTCATTTTAAAACAAAAAAAGTAAAAGTGTAAACAAGGGGCCTCTTGATATACAACTATAGGGCAATATGTGATTTTGGCTTAAAAGACTCTTCTGCAGCCAGTAAATTGTAAATATCTTTTGGTACTTTACATACTCAAGCCAATGACAACTATGTTGATATACAATGGTTTAGGCATCATTTATCTGAATAAAATGTCTGCTTACATATTTTATTTTTAGGGGCTCATTTAGAGTTGAACAGAAAATACACACATCTAAAAAACAGTTATGTTGATATGTTTTCTTAGATGCATTTCAAGTCCGACCTTTGCTTCTTTCTGTTCTTCCTCACTGCCACTTGCGTTGACTCTGCTTGTTACCAATATTTCTTATTAGCTGCCCATCCTGGCTTTGGCTGGGGCTCCCCACCACTCTGTAAGTTTCCTGCCCCATCCATACTTCCATTTACCAGTGTATGCTGCTGTTCACACTTTGTAGTTTTACCAGTTTATTACCTTTGTTCTTTGATTAAGTCTCCTATATATCTATGAATGCATCGGCCACAAAGAAACCTATAATATTGCCTTCAAGACCAGAGAGCACTTGTAAGCACACAGTGATCTATTGAAAACAGAGGCTGCTATAGGTGAAGACTGGACTGTGGTTCTATGTTTATAATAACACTGAAGCAAACATTGTCCTTCTTTTTAGATCTCCAGTCATAAGGCGACACAATAAGGAGACAACAATAAGTAAAAAGCTATATGTAAATATTCATGAACATTTTTGGTGCACATGCACTATAAAAACAATGTCTTAAGAAAAAAAAATAGGCAAACATCCTTCTCTAATAGAGGCCCTTGATGTTTAGATATAAAGATGATAATGTGCTACATGGGGCATTGGAAGTTACTGAGGAGTCCTGCTACCATAAAAGCACAAGGCTGTAGGCCCACTTATTTCATTTAAATCACAGAATGCAAAGGTGACATGGCCGCCTAATCATTTGGTTCCTTTCTAGTCACACTGACATAGATGTTAAATCAAGCTGCTTCTACAGAATCTAAATATTTTCCCACTCATTCCTGTTTCTAAAAAGATGGAAGAATGATGAACATACAGACTGACCTACTGAAAAGGAGCTTGCAGTCGATCCTCCCCTTAATCATCTATAATAATACAACAATATTGTAAAGCTCACATTTGAAGAACTGTGATCTTAAAATTCTGATTTCGTCTTTTCTTTAACATGGCTTACAATTGCTTTTACTTTCCAAATAATATCTACAAACATTCAAAGCAGTTTCTTTTGTTTAATCCAAAGAATTTGAATGTGTTTAAAGTACCAGGAAACTACAGCACAATGTCAGTCAGAAAAGTTATGTGATCAATCATGTCAATGAATCTTGGCAAAGTCTACAAGTATTATTTTTCTGATTTCAACAAAGCAGTGACTCCTGTGTCTAATCAATTTGTATGAAAGGAAAGCTGAAGATACTGTCGACACTGTTTTCACAGTTGGTTCTTCCCCTTTCTCTAGCACATTAATGCCACTTCTATTTTTGCCTTGGCCCCTTGAGAAGTCAAAGGCTCAAAAAGAACTTACTGTAATTTTTGGCAGTATAGCTGGTTATACAGCCCTCTAAGTACATATTTCACAAATGTATCATTATACAATAGCTTGTTTTTAAATATTAACAATATTTTAATAGAAAATAGACACATCTGTGTTATGCATACATTTAGTAAGAAACAGTACCTAAAATAAAATATAAAAATGCACAGTATGTGTAATATTAAAGCTCCAAAAACAAATGCAAAATAATCACGTGCATAGATTGACTAGAAAATAAATAAGCAAAACAGCCTATACAAGATAGAATTACCTATGTAATTGTTAGCATCCAAATAAATGAGTGACCTCGGTTAAGAAGGCATTAAACTGCTTGGTCCATGATTGCCTGAATTCCCTGTTTCAATTCATCATGTTGTGCCCCAAATTGCTAATTGAAATATAAGAGCAGGAACACTGGCAGATGGTATAACAAAAATCACTCAATTATCAAGGTTAATGATATTCAATTAAGTGGAAAATGTTCTAATGTGGATGCATTGTTTAATTAGCATTATTATTTCTACTTTGTACATCAGACATATGTCTGCAAAATAAAAGAGAAACTTTCATTTTGTTGCTTCTGAATCTCAAAATATATTGGTATTATATCAACCTCTGATGAAATATCCCACTGAGAAAGCAGCACAGTAACTGTGAATATGCATTTGAGTTACATGTTTGATACAGGAACCCATTGGACCTTTACCTACAAAAAGCAGAAGAGGGCACATCCTAAAGGATATCAGGTACACTGGACCCAGGAGTCACCCATGAACAAAAACAGGCTCCAATGAGCAACTGAGTTGGATTCAGGACCAGTACTCCTTTTTCTGGCTGTACTAGGGAAGAAGCGATGAGCCAACCCACTCTATAAATTTAAAAATAATAACATAATTGCTCCACATGTTTTTCATCACCTTCTTATAAACAGAATAAACTAACAATAATACATATATCATGCTTTTATACTTACATTTTTATTAAAGCTTTTTATTTAACATAAATACAATAATGTTGATTAATAATGCATCTTATTAATAGAACACAATACATAAAACAAAATACAAATATATGTCAACGAGTAGTGAAGGCGAGGAAGGATAAAAGTAAAAAAACTCTTTCTAAAAATCACTTTAGACCTGACAAGGAGCAATGATATCAAATCTGTTACACACAATTGTTGTTTTTAGGAGAGTATTGGCCCTTTGGTAAAATTAAATAGTTAGCAATTCAGTCGATGGGGCTCCTTCTTGTTAAGAGGTTTAGCACACTGTCCACAAAACAAGGAATCAATAGCATTGAAGCTTAAGGCCCCTATTTATGAATATGCAGCAATAACAATGATTTTCTATCACCACATATCACAGCGACAGAAAATCAATAATCTACGCCGTTTAGTAAGAATATATAGTGAGACATTCCAATTTGCTTAATAAGATATTTTTGGGGACCTGGTGTGTTCCTAAGAGAACATAACTTTCTTTTTGCCTGGAATATCATCTTGAGGAAGCCTTTGTGTTCCTAATGAAGACACTCTAAATGGACATTATAATTAAATTAATTAACTTTAATATACACAATCTGCACAAGTTATTTAATGATTAGAACCATGCAATAATTAATTGATATCTTACATATTAGTTTGTGGCTCTTAATCATGAATTATATAAGCTAAATGACACAAATATAATGAGTTGTTATAATATACTTTTAATAAATTGTAATTCCTTTCTGACTCATTTGTAATATTTTAAGATTGAGAATATTAGTGCTGGATTCTACAAGTTTTGCTTGATGCTGTAGGTTATCTATTTTTCAGAATGGTATACCTTGATGAGCTATCCTTGTTTTTCCTACACATTTTATGCATTTTGTTTAAGATGGAGCAAACTAGCAAAACATGTCTTCATTTAAATGTGATCATTTTCAAGTGTGGATTTTATTATAAAAGTGTATGTGTAAAATCCCGACTTTTGATGTTATGGAAAGGTGGATTGACAAAGTAAGAACTACAAAGTATCTCTTGGTGGTGCATAGAAAACAAGATACACACATTTACTTTTAGTTCACTTTCTTGCAATCTCACTTAAAAAAAAAAAAATGTCTTCTTGGCCATTTTGGGTAGATTTTCTTTACCATGTCAGGAGGTATAAGCATATTGCAAGTAGTCAGGCTATGATAGGTAGACAGTTGATAAGACCTATTCGCTAGGTGTCCTCACCAGGGAGGCTGGGGACCTTTGGTTCCCTGTGGAGAGGGTGCCGCAGGGTGTAATCATTATTACTGGTGAAACAATTACATTGTTGACTAAACAACATTGATAACATTATACCTGCATATGCTGACCATTTAACCCACACGTCTTTTCCTCTCCTATCTCTAACTTACTAACAACCCACCGGGCAACATTTAAGAATAAACTGTCTGATTCTATTAACAACTTCACTATTAGCATAAATATGCAAGGCATACAATAGCATGTGTTAACCTAACATACAAGAGTAACAAACGATAATAAAGTCTGTAATTGTCCGCCTGAGGATCTGTCTGTACCCAGAGCTAAGTTGGTGGCTACGTACACAAAGCTGGGTGGCTTGATTATGTTTCTTTGCATGTAAGTGTAAGGACTGGTACAGATGGTGATTAGACTAGTAGAGGAGACCAGGCAAGAAACCATGCAGTACCGGACTGGAACCAGATTGCTGGACCAAATTGCAGGACCAGACTGGGACCGGATTGCTAGATCGGATTACTGGACCGGACGGGAACCAGAATGTTGGACCGGACTGGAGCCGGATTGCTGGAAAAGACTGGAACCAGAATGCTGAATCGGACTAGAACTGGAATGCTGGACCCTACTGAATGCTGGACCGAACTAAGACTAGGATGCAGACTGCACTGTCTGAGCAGGAGTAATCAGAGAAGACAGCAGAATGCTGGGAACCAGGAAAGCATCTGGAGATCAACATTGCTGTGGTAAAAGCTAAGGGCTCTAAGAAGTCCTTTTATACTAACTTTTGTCATCTGATTGGAGGCTGTGGTCAGCTGGGCTGAAGAAGCACTCTGACTGAAAGGGATCGGATAATTAGATCCAAGATGGCACCACCTAGGAACTGGTTTTGGACGGACCCCTGGAGTGAAGACTGCTATTCTCTGTTTGAAAGCTGCAGTCAGCTGAGCTGAAACAGTACTCTGACTGGCTGAGAGAGATCAGATGACTGAATCCAAGATGGCAGCGCCCACGTACTTGTTTTGGATGAATCTCTGGAGCAGAGACAGTCTGGGCAGCATCCTACAGAGAGATCTGTGACTAGCAGAGTGTTCGGACCGCAGGGACAGCCTAGAAAGACAGCTAAGGAGTAAATAACAGGACTTGAAAGCCTGGTGCATGACAGTAAGACAGTGAGAAAGCAAGAGTTTGTAATAGGTAGATGGAAAGATAGATTGCAAGGGTTGCTGTGACTTTAATCGCAAAAGTCCCACAACTGCATCACACATGCTCATGGTATTTTTTGAAAATGTTAAGTCTTATGGAAAAAAACAAAGTATAATTTGAGTTGGCAATGCATAAACAAATTACTGATATTGATGTTGGAATGTGACCAGCACAAAAACTGCTAAAATAGGCTCAGCCCAGGAGTGAAAAAATCATAAGCAGTTAAGGGGTTTATGGATCATACAGAAAATTCTGTTCACAGTGAGGTGCTTGTTGAGGACATGAGGTAACCCCTTGCAGTTGGAAGAAAATAGATTTAATGCCAAATTTTCAAAAATACATATATGTCTACTAAAATTATCTATTAAATTATCTTAAATACTTAACCACATACCAGTAGTTGCTGTAAGGGGGGCTGCCTATATTGTGCAGGTACTAAGGGAAATTCCTACTTATTTACACCCATTTTAATATCAATGTATCTACTAGCCATGTTGCAAGGACTGTTCTTCACTGCCAATCTGATGAGAGTGCCCCTTTTTTCTCCCCGAACCTTATTAAACTTTAACTTTATTAAACCTTAACTTTATTGAATATTTGAAGAAGCAGTGACCTGCACAGAAACTCTGGAGATGGCTTGCAGAGTGAATCCTTAAACTACCTCAACAAACAATAACAACATGTAGTTATATAAGTTGATGTATTTGCAAGATGTTTGGAATGCACTTTTCCTATCTGGCCATGGTTTATGTTTTGTAGGAGGGATTATCCCATCTTTTGCCTTTGATGGATTTCCAAACCCTCAATATGTGTATTACCATTTATTTCTACAGTTTCAACATATTATGCTGCACTTTACAGGAGGCAGGGGCAGACCTAGATTTTTTTCTTAGGGGTGGGGTATTTAGTGCCCTGCCCAATTTTTCTCTGTGCTGCTGCAGGTAGCCGCACAATATATACATGTCTCTGTCGGAGTAGACCAGGCAGAGGATGTTGCCCAGGTGCTCTGATTGTGTTTTAAACACAATCAGAACAGTCATCCAGGATCACTGTTTGCATCTCAGCCGACAGGGACAGGAATATAGTGTGTAGCTGAAGACAGTCCGCACATGCTAGGGGACTGTCTAAATGAGGATGCTGATAGACAAAAATGTCCCGTACCCATACTACAAAATTTCAAAGACTACCCACACAATACATTTTGAATGTTACAAGGCATAGACAGTGAAGCTAAAGTAATAGGCAGAGGTCATTGGATGGGCAGTGGTATGAATGAATAGAGTTAGACATTTATAAAAGTAAATAAATGAAGGTGGTCTGCACCCATACCAAAAACTAATACTATGAACTTCTCAATGGACAGAGAGAGCATTCATCCGTATCCAAGAGCACAGCTTTAATAACCTTGCCACTATATAAATATAAGATGATGCTGGCTGACAAAGGTGGCCCACACCAATACTATAAAACTTCAAAGACTAAGCACACAATACATTTTGACTGTTTTAGGGTATTTATCATAAACAGTGAAGCTACAGTAATAAGCAGAGGTCATTGGATGGACAGTGATATGAATAGAGTTAGACATTTATAAAAGGAAACAGACGAAGGTGGCCTGCACCCAAACCAAGAACTCAAAGACTAGTACTATGCACTTCTCGATGGGCAGAGAGAGCATTCATCTGTATCCAAGAACACAGCTTTTATATTTTGTTTTACTCATATGTTCTGTGCCGTAATGCTGTCCTTCTGAATCAAACCAGAGGACTTATATATATTTGTAGGGAAGGCTGAAGAATCAAAGAATCAGTCCCCCGGGGGAAGATTTATCCAACCCCTTGATAAAGGGGAGTGCCCGAGATCTGCAGCAGAGGAGGTCCCCAAGACCGGTGACTTAAATATGCAATGTATATAAATAATATTTATATGTTCTTTTAGTAAAGTGTAAGGAATATGTAAAACAGACAGTTCAGATAGGCCAATATTTGCCCTTCCCACACATGAATGATACTCTCATAGATGCAGATTTGGCTGCTCAAAATATGTCTTGACAATGCAATTGAAAGTCCACATTTTTAGAAAATAAGAGGACAGATTTTGGCACTGGTAAAGAATAAATTTAAAGATGGACATATGATGGCTGACGCTAAGTGATGGAGTCAGAGAACTGTATAGACTGATTAATTATTTTTGCAATTGAATAGCAGAAAGCAAATGCAATGATGGCAACATTACAAAATACTTCAGTAAGACAGCTCGCTACAGACTTTGGCCAAAATTGGTGATAATTGGGACAGTTGTGGAGGGATTATTAGAAAATAGACTGGAAATGACTGGAAAATAATGTTAATGCTATAAATAGTAATTTAGGAACAAAAATAACTCAAAATGACATTATTTTACCTGTTTTTTACTGTTTCTAATTAAATCCAGATCCAAAACCAAAACCTTTTGCAATTTTTTTGCAAAACCGGTTGCAAAATCAAACCACAAACACATTTTAGAACCAAAACCATATCCAAAGTCAAAACACAGGGGTCGCGCATATCTCTATTATATACTGGTTTACTGGTTATATCGGTTATTTTGCCATTTAATGGGTTGTACCTGTCTACTATTCTTTGATACTGTATAATTCTATCTAATTGCTTGTTTTACTGTATAATGTATTCTATTATATGCTGCTCTTTAGAGTTATTTTAGTCTGTATTAAGATACTTGCCATGTTTAGAGCTACTATAATTTTAAAATATTATAATCCCAAAAAAAATACCACAGTGCAGCTTGCAACCAATCTTTTAGATTACATTTTCAGAACCTGTGCTAAGCCTTTACTCCAGTGAAACATTTGTTTTTACCAGAGAAAGGCTTATTTTTAGTTTAACTGTATTTTACTGTCCCAATAGAATTCTATGGGGATAGAGAAAATAGTCCATTTATCGAGTGGCGAAAAAGTTTAACTTTTCACTGCTTCTCTCTCTCCAAAATTGAACACAATTGGATGGTGTTAACCATGCAGTTATGTCTGTAGCACGCCAGAGAAGTAACAGAGAAGAGGCAGCTTACCTCATCCTGTTTGTTCCTCCACAGGCTGCTAGCTCCTCACCTCCTTCCTGTGTTTTATGAGATGATACATACATAGCAAAGTAAATACTGTAATATTTATATATTGTATTCAATATATTATTTACAATAATCTATTATTTGCATGGCATACAGCAATAATTGCATGGTTTTGAAATATGCACTTAAAAAACTGTATTCATATGCTTTATATTTATGTATTTTTTCATCCCTGGCTTCAAGAAGAAATTTTAATTACTAGCAAATTGAATTATAAGCTAATACATTCACAAAGGGAAGGTAGCTGGGAGAGAAAGGAACACTGAGCATGGTCAGACTTTTCATCTTGCATGCACAATTCATTGTAGTAGAAATAAGGAGGAAGGTGATAAATTATCTGTGGTCTTAAGGCCATGCTGAAGTTATCTCTGCTGGAGATAGAGCTCATTGGGATAGCAACATTTTGCTGTGGCTGATGTGGAGAGCAAAGATTATTAAATTGCAGCAAAAACATATTTTTTATCACTGCAAAAAACTGTGATTTTATTTTTTTAATACGTAGAAATTCTTTGTGTGCTTCTAAGCAACATAAACTTTCACATGAATGCGACACTTTTTCATATTTCAGCCAATTTTTAATTGTACTAATTAACTAACATTTTGGTTCCCATTAGGTTTCGTTTATATTTCATATGAGTACTTTGGAATTCTTCACAAGCATTTCACTGTACTCTGTATTTCTCATCATCTCATCCACTCCTCATCTGTGCAACTGTGCTTGTATTTTAAAAAAAAGTATGTAACTGGAATGTTTTGATATTGTTTTAACCTGTACTGGCCTAGTGATCATTGACTCCTAATTTATGACAGGTTTCTGGTGTTATCTAGCCTAATAAGACAAATTGCTGTTGGGGTTTTTTTCTCTCTGATCAGCTGACCAATTAGCACAGATGTAGTGTATCTTGAAATCAAAATCACTATATCTTAGCATTCAGTCTAGGGGGAGATGTGTGGCGACAGACGTGTTTTCTGAACTAATTGTTTTTCTCACAAAGTGTCTAGAAAATAAAGTTAAACAACACAGCTGAACATTAAACAACAATTGAAGACATCCAGAAGTAAAGTACATCTGAAGCAGTCTTACTCTGTACTACTTCTCTGATTGCACAGGACATTGCAATTAGGTCATTCTTTTAATTCCTTCAACTTTTGCTATTTTACTCTTGAATCCCAATCATTGCCAAATTAATTTTCTTATTCTCCGTTCATGGCATTATCTTTAGCACTATATAATCCCTCACCATTCCTGCAACACACACCTGTGTCCACATTGCCCCTTCAGTACTCCACTGCAGGGCCACCTTAACAACTTTATGGGCCCCCGGGCAATGCAGTGTACCGGGCCCTTTAAAAAAAAATAAAAATAAATAAATAAATATATATATATATATATATATATATATATATATATATAAATTGTGTGTGTGTGTGTGTGTGTGTGTAAAAAAAATATATATGTATGTAAAAAAAAACGTGATTATATATATAATATAATATATATATATAGGGGCCCCCTTAACTTACCTTGAGTCCGATCCTCTTCTTTTTTCCGCGCCGCTGAGTCTCTTCTGCCCTCTTCCGTGCTGTGGTTGCAGTGAATGCTGGGTGTGACATCACACCCAGCATTCACTGCGAGCACAGCATGGAAGAGGGGAGCCGGATCACTGCTGATGTGACCACAAGGTAAGTATTTAAAAAAAAAAAATAATAATGATTTTTATTTTTTTTTAGGATTCGGACGGGCCCCCCTTGCCTGCAGGGCCCCCGGGCACCTGCCCATCGTGCCCAATGGAAGAGATGGCCCTGCTCCACTGACCTCTAGTTAACACTCATGAACTATTGTAACAGCATCACCCTGTCACCAGAAATGGACACACATCTTACAATCATCTTTTCTATCTTTCTTTTTCCCTGTTAGCTGGTTTATATTAGCTGGTGATATATCACCTAATCCAGGCCCACCTCACTTCTCCCACACACACATATCTGAACACTACTGAAGTCCAGCTAACCTCAATCACCTATCTTCCACCTCTTCTAAAGTCCTTTAAAAGCGCCCTTTGGAATTTACGCTCTGTTTGTAACAAACTTACTTCCAAACACAGTCTCTTCCTCTCTAACAACCTTCTGAAAATAACAGAAACATGGCTTACGCAATCAAGCACTGCCTCACCTGCAGCCCTTTCTCATGGTGGCTCCCATTTCACCCACACCCCCAGACCTGAAGGCAGACAATGAAATGGGGTTGGCCTTCTTCTTTCCCCACATTGCACGTACACAGTCCTACCAAATATCCCATCACTCACATTCACATCTTTTGAAGTACATACTGTTAGGATTTTTAACCTATTCTATATGCATGTTGCTGTAATCTATAGCCCCCATGGACCACACCAACAATTCCTTCAATATTTCCCTGCATGGCTCTCTCACTTTTATCTTCTGAAAAGAATCCAATAGGTTGTTTGCTTCTTTTCAGTCAGGATTTTGCTCTCAACACATCACAGAGATTTCGCTGACCAAACTGTCAATGATCTGATCACAGCTAAAACTAAAGGACATTACTCTCTTCTAATTTTCCTGGATCTCTCTGCTGCATTTGACACTTTTGACCACTCTCTCCTTATTTAAACGCTACAATCTCTAGGTCTTTAAGACACTGACCGATCCTGTGCTCATCCTACCTATCTAATCACTCTTTCAGTCTTAATTTCTCTGGATCCACCTCTGCTCCACTCCGCTTCCTTTATCAGTTTGAGTACCACAAGGCTCAGTCCCAGGTCTTCAGCTATCCTCTATCTATATCACTTCAATTGGAGAATTAATAAACTACTTTTGAAGTTCAGTATCATCTCTATGCAGATGATACACAAATGTATCTATCCTATTCTGATCTCTCACCATCTGTGTTGTCTCACGTTACTGACTGTCTTTTTGCAATTTTGTCTTGAATGTCCTCTCGTCAACTCAAACCCAATCTTTCAAAAGCAGAATTAATAATATTCCCATCCACCAACAAAAGCTTTCTGCCTGATATTTCTATTTCTGTTCACAACATGACCAGAAATACCACTCCTCAAGCTTGCCGCCTAGGTGTAATCCTTGACTCGCATATATGATTTGTTCTCCACATCAACTCTATATCAACTCTATATTTATATTATAGCATACATCTAAAAAATGTTTCCAGAATAAGTACTTATCTCACACAAGACACTGCCAAAACTTTAATTCTTGCACTCATCATCTCTCGCATTTACTATTGCAATTTCTTCCTTACTTGTCTTCCCAAAATTAGATTCTTACCCCTACAATCTATTTTGCGTGCAGTGGCTAGACTGATTTTCCTTGCAAATTGCTCTTCCTCTGCTGAGTCACTCTGTCAGTCTCTACATTGGTTGCCTGTTTCTCAACAAATCCAGTATAAAATTCTTCTTCTAACATACAAAGCCATCAACAAAATTGTACCAACATACATCTCCTTTCTCGTCTCAAAATATCTCAAAACTCAACACCTTCGTTCTGCAGAAGATCTTCCACTCTCATCACATCATCCAATTCCCAGTTACAGGACTTTATTCAGGCTGCACACACTTTGTGGAATTCTCTCCCTTGCACAATAAGACTTTACTCTAGTCTTTAAACCTTCAAGCATTATCTGAAAAACCACCTCTTCAGACAAGCTTATAATATTTCTCAGTCACCCTCTTAATCTCCCTAGGTTACCCTATTACCAGCCTATACGCAGTTCACACAAGACAACAACAACCCTCTGACCAGCATTGTTGTGTGACTGATCATACAGCCCACTAATACTTTTTACCTTTGCATTCTAGCAGAACAAAAATGAAATATGATGTATAACTTACAATTGTGTATCAAACTTTCATTGTCCTATTGTAAGCTTGCGAACAGGGTCCTCTTATCTCTCTGTCTGTATGTATTACCAGTATTGTTTTACTACTGTTTGTTCCCAAATGTAAAGTGTTATGGAATTTGCTGGTGCTATATAAATAAATGTTGATGATGATGATTATGATGATATTTCTATGTTAGATCTATGTAAACGTGTACTTTGGCAAGTTTTACTAATCAATTTCAAATTGAAATATGTTATATTAAAATAAAGTTATCAGATTTCAAATACATAAGAATAATGCAAGTCACTGATGAACCAAGACAGTGGAGGTCCCTGGAGCAGACAATATAAATGAGCCCCTTTCCAAACCAGATGGTGCTGGGGGTCTTGGGAGATCCCAATGATCAGACAGCATACATAAATGTAAAATATAATAAGATTTAAAATAAACCAAAACATGGAACACACACTTTTTTATATATTACACTCGCCACAATGAGACGCGCATTATGTAGACAGAGGAGACATCCAAATGATACTCATTATTAGTAATACACATTGACATGCTCACCAGTAGTAAAGCCCACTAACATGCCAAGCAGTAGTAATTAAAACTAACATGCCCAACACTTGTAATACCCATTAACATGGCCATAAGTAGTAATGCCCAATGATATGCCAACCAGTAATAGTTAGCACTAAAATGTTCAGTGAACTATCTAACATGTCTATTAGTAGTTGTTCATATTAAGTGTCAGCAGTAGTAAAATTAATTAACATGCCCATCAGCAGTCATATGCAGCATCATACTGCTGCTACTCCATGTCCTGTGTCATTGTCTACAAATAATTGTTGCGGTCTGTTGAGGTGCCCCAGCATGTCTCTATATGTGATGTAGGGGTGTACACTGCTGCCATTTAAATTTATCTTATATGTGCATTTTACAGATAAACATAGTGTTGTTGAGAAGCATTGTCAGCTCTCAGCTGGAACCCAACAAAATAAAGTCATAAAGGTGTTTGTTTGTAAGGAACCTTTTTATGCATGTAATTATAACCCTGCTGCAAGTATAATATTCTCTGATTAAAAAAAACTACAAATGACTCTAAGAAAGTGTACATAAGTCAATGATGTATAATTCAGTAAACAAGTTTACAATGATTGCCAGATTAATGTGCTATTAGTATTGTGGGGCATAACTTGCATGCAACAGCTCTAGATCCTTTTTAAACTTTGAAGTGAAAAATAATATTGATGTCCTCATTTCCAGAGCATTTTTTTCAACCAAACTCCTACAGTGAGTTGAATGGTTTGTGCAGGTCATGTATTTGGTCCTTATTTTAACCGAAGCAAAGACAGAACCAGAAGACCACAGACATGGACTGTCTTGGTGAACACTGCAGAGATGGCAACTGTACACAGAACTGCTTGGGTGACTTCTTGTAGTTTACACAATGAGGTTCATAATTGCTTACATATTTTGTCCTTGAATACGAGCCCGTATAACGCATTAATCGGCTCAAGCCGAAGATTACATTAAGGAACTTCTGGTCTTCATTGTGGAACATAAGGGGTAACATTCAGACTCAGAAGTAGAGTGTGTCAAGTTATTTTAAAAAGAGCAATACAAGACACAGTTGTAGTTCCCATTTATGCATGTTATGATGTTAGTCAAGTAACTAACTTAGAATGGAAGACTCGTGCAGTGTCAATCTAGGATACCTGGGGACTGAGATGAAAACTTGTTTATAGTCTCTCTTTTCCAGGTTCCATTACTAGGAAATCTACTGGTGGCCCCAGGGAAAATTACTTTTTGGCCCTTTATAAAAAGATCCTGTCAAGAATGTCTTTCATCGCTTCATCTAGCCCTCTGTTCATACACCTATGACAGCTTATGCCATGGTATACTGCAAAATAATGTCATGTGTTGATCTGTTAACAGTAGATCCTTGAGAGTTTCAGTTACACAGTGGAACAACTGTCTTTTTTATACCAGCATCTATTATCACTTTTTTATTTACAGTTTTTTTCATAACTATAATATTATTTATTTTTCTTTAAAATGTTGCACTTATTTAGTATAGCTAAGGCAAACAGCACTATATTAATGATTCACATTAAAACACCATTTAATTGTTCACAATTTACATGCACTGCACATTTTTTTCTTGTTTAATCCTTAAAATATTTGCTTATTCAATGTTAGGTTGTATGTGATAAAATATTTTCTGCTAGTTTAACTACTCTATAGATACACAAACAATCTATTCTCTTGGGACCTGGAGAAAGGAGTCTAACCTTGAATAGATCTTTCACCCTGATATATCCAGATATGCTTAGCATCTCGTTACCCAGGGCTAATGGTTTCCATAGAAACACTCAAATGTGCAAATGTAGACAGTCACTGTGTGAGAATGATGTCACTATTACACCAGAATGGAAACAGAGAAAAATAGGAAAGTTTAAGTACAAGAACACTTACATAAGCAAAGGAAGGTGGACTAAAGAATGCATACAATTTATATAACATATAGCAGTATATATTCTGTAAATGACAATATGAACTCATAAAAGAAAGAAAAGAATATTTGGGAAACTAGATGAAAACAAATGGAAATCCTCTCTAGTCGATACATCACACAGAGAAACACTACATGCAATCAGCTATACTCATTCCAGGAAATAGAGTACTATAGCCACACAATGGGTGGTATACAAACTTGGTATCTCAAGTTTTCAAACTAGAAGCAGTAACAACCTTGCTTACTTTTACATACTAATATATCTATAGGACCATATCCAAACCATTTCTGACACTGTACACAAATCAACATTGAGTAGTTGTCAGCTAGTCCTAATTTCCAAGACCATACCAGGTTTTAAAGTTTTGCCTTTGTATTTTGCTTGTTTTATCATTTTAACCAAGTTAACACTTAGCCAAGTGAACACTCCTGTTTCTTTTATTATGGATTGCTAAATGTACTATATACTTCAGTGCCTGCTATTAATCTGGATGATATACGATTAGAACTGTCACTTTTTTGGAAAAAGATAACATTGTTGACACTAGTACTGATGCCCATTGTTATTACCTTGCTTTTGCTGGCGATGACCCTTGATGAATGGTATTAAGCCCTATCACGGCTTTTCGCTTTTTAAAAAATAGACCCCTTGGGGGCTGGGCCTGGTGCCGAACATGGTTGCAGTTTAATCTTACAGATTCTGAATGTGGCACTCCATGGGACACTCTGCACCACTACCGCAGGTGAGCTGTCTGGGCTCTTTAGCATTACTGGAAAGTACCAGGGGGCTTGTTCCCTCTGTGAACTTATACTGTCACCAAGCGTCTTGTAATCAATTAGCACCCTGTGGTCACAAGTCCCCATTGCCTTAATTCGTACCGCACGCTTTGCAAATGAGGACCTGTACTCTCCCTTCCCACAAGCTGCAGCCTACGTTATCTGACAATCTTGTGCCACTTTATTTGTTTTGCAAGGCCTTGACACTCATTGCCTGCTGAAAGGTGCCTAGATCTCTGTTGATTTCTTACTATAAATGGAAATCACTGCATGGCCTTACTTGTACTGTTTATAAGCACCTAGGTGTACGGTACCCTGTCAGCAATACTTCCATATGAACTGTGACTTATCTGTATGATCATTACATGGTCACTCTAAAGACACAAACCACATTGCTTCCACATACTGGACATTTATCTGAAACTCAATATATGCTACTGTTGATTGTCACTACATTTATTCTCGTGGATTGTGATCCCTCTTCCCAAGAATTACATTTGGCCTGGGAATCACTAATCCCACACTGTTCCGCATTTATGTTCTCTTGAACCACATACTGTCACATTGTGGGCCCTGGATTGCATGTTTTTCTATGGTCCACTCCCACCATGCAGTGTGAAGCATTTCTAATCCTCTCCCACCTGCCAACCCTATTATTACTATTTTCCAGTCCACTGACAAAGGGCGGCGCAAAGGTGCCGCCAGGGAAATCACAAAACATTTCTCCAACCAAGAGAAAAATACCTCTTCTTCACCTTCTTCCTTTCCATCTCAAGTCTCACAGGAGGTTGAACTGTGTCTGTCTGCAGGCCCCTACACAAAAGTTGATTTCGCAGAGCTATGTTATCTAATTGTGGAACGGACATCTTGACAGACCTCCAAAAGGCCATTTGAGACCTGAATACTGAAATGTTCATTCTCTCCAAGCATACCATGGTGCTGGAAGATAAAGTGGACTCCAACATCAAGTTCCACAATGAATGAATTCTGAATGAATGACCTAGACTATTTATTACAGGAAAATAAGTTTCTGAAGGACAAACTGGAGGATTTGGAATACCATAAACATAGAAACAATCTGAGATTGTGCAATGTTCCTGAAACGGTAGCATCTGAGGAACTGGAACATAACAAATGCATATTTTTCTCCTCTTTGGTTCCCCACCTCTCAGATTAAGCCATCCATATTAAGCAAGCACACATAGCCCTCTGTCCTTGCCCAAAGATTCAGAACCCCCAGGGGTATTAAATTAAGGTTGCTTTCTTATAAGACCAAGCATGCAGTCTCTGCAGCCACACGGAACTCTTCTCATGGGATTTGCGAAGGAGTTTGCATCCAGATTTTGCAAAATCTAACCCCCTCTGCTGTAACATCAGGGATGTGACTAGCACTTTACATGAGAATGGCTATAAATATTGCTGGGGATTCCCCTTCCACTTTATTGTTGATGTTGAAGGATGACAGGTCAATTAAGGAGAATGTTTACAAAATCTATACTGTATAGTACATGGTGCCCACCAAACTTCATAGGATATACGCTGGTACTTTTAACATGTGCTGGAGGGGCTGTGGGAGTGTTGGATCCTTCTATCACATTTGGTGGCAGTGCCTGCTTGTCTACACTCTGTGGACCCAAATTGCTAACCTTATCACCCAAATTGTGGGCATTCATGTGGCAACAGCCACTTCGATTATTCTGCTCTGTTATCCAATGGAAGGATTCTCTAAACCTATAATTAGTATAACATTTATTTGCTGCTTGCCTCGAGATTGCCAATGATTGGAAGTTCCCCTTCTCTCCATGGGGTATATTTACTAAACTGCTGGTTTGAAAAAGTGGGTTGCCTATAGCAACCAATCGGATTCTAGCTTTCATTTATTTAGTACTTTCTACAAAATGACAGCTAGAATCTGATTGGTTGCTATAAGCAACAACCCCACTTTTTCAAACCCGCAGTTTAGTAAATCTAGCCCCATGTCATGGTTTCTCATACTTGGTATATAGCTTCTATGAAATACAGTATCATCATCATCACCACCATTTATTTATATAACACCACTAATTCAGCAGTACTGTACAGAGAACTAACCCACATCAGTACCTGCCCCATTGGCAGGGACTGATGTCAATATGTTAGGGTCAATTTGTTAGCAGCCAATTAACCTACCAGTAGGTTTTTGGAGTGTGGGAGGAAACCGGAGCACCCGGAGGAAACCAAGGCAAACACGGAGAGAACATACAAACTCCTCACAGATAAAGTCATGGTCAGGAATTGAATTCATGACCCCAGTGCTGTAAGGCAGAAGTGCTAATCATTTAACCACCATGCTGCCCAATACAAGTATGCTCCATGATAAGAAAACTACCTTTTATAAGGACTGGGATCCTTGGTACAGGTTTTATCACTCCTCTCTTACCAACTCATTAATTTTCTTTTCCACTTCGGTTGTGTGAGACAAAAAAATTCTTTTTTTTTCTCTTCTTCTCCATCCTGATAACTTATGTGTTTTTTACTTTTTTTCTTCTCTTTTTTACTTCTCTCTAAATCCTCGTTGGGCAAGCCTGGATGAGGTTAGGTCCTCCCTCTCCACTTTCTCCCCATTCACAATCCTTTTTCTTCACTTTAATTTTCTCTTTATCCCACCGTTCCCAATAAACTAAAAACTCAACATCAATTGATCTCCTTCTGATGTACCACTTTTATTATTCTATTTATTACACTTTTTTGTGTTTCCAATTCCATAGAGTAACTATTGTTGTGTCATTGGAATGTACATTGTTATGATCTATCTTCTATTTGTATTTACTGTTGCATTTACAACTAAAAAGGTTTTTTTTAAAAAAATAAACCCCTTAGTTTCCTAATTGTTCAGCAACTAACCTACTCACCTCTGTCAAAATGGTTTAATATTCATTTTTCAACTGTAAAATATATTTCTTTGGAAATATTTACAATGTTTATAAACATGCCTTACACAGTCATGCACTTAGGGTTTCCAGTGTACCTGTTCTGCAGCTGACATTATGGGGTATATTTACTAAACTACGGGTTTGAAAAAGTGGAGATATTGCCCAATCAGACTCCAGATGTCGTTTTGTAGAATGTACTAAATAAATAATACCTATAATTTGGTTGATTGCTAAAGGCAACATCTCAACTTATTCAAACCTGCAGTTTAGTAAATATACCCCTATGTGTTTCATATGTTTATATTAGGGAATTTAGACTGTAAGCTCCAATGGGGCAGGGACTGATGTGAATGAGTTCTCTGTACAGCGCTGCAGAATTAGTGGCGCTATATAAATAAATGATGATGATGATGATATATTGCTTGGTGAAATTCATATTTCCGATGGACAAAATACCTACGGAAATAATACTGACACAAAAATCCCGACAAATATTGTGTAAATATTGAAAGTGTAAGTATCAACATGGAAAAAATCCTGACAGTCTAAATACTTAAATGTATAAAATATCTACATGTTTAAAATGGTGACAGTGTGATTGCAGATAGTGAAAATGCCGACAGTCAGAGTGTTGCCATTAAAATGACAATGTGAGCGGACATGTCGGGAGTAAACACTGAAAAAAAATAATTTAAAATTAAAAAAACACTATACCCCCTCTCCCCAGTCATATTAACTCAAGGGGTGACAGGAGGATAATTGGGAGGAAAAACAGCACAGGGTCCCCAGATTCTCTTCCAACCAACCCTACGATTAGCCAGATGGAGCTGGTGGCACCATAGTAGGGAAACCTGCAGCAAGGGGTCCTCCAGCAATGATTACAACCAGCCCCAAGCTGGTCAGCATGGAGCTGGATTCCCTAGGGAGTTGGGGTCTGCAAAAAAAAATTTGTAAGCCCCCTCCCTAAGGGTACCCAACCCTGTGCTGACTGCAGATATAACAAATACAGTTAGATGATTAAATCACCACATAAAAACACCAAAATAAATAAAAAAAACATACCAAGTAGCCATCCCTCCAGCATTTCACCATGCTGACAATTGTGACAGAGGACTGATTGACGCAGGATATAGGCATCATGGCAAGAGTCAGGAGAGCCTACAACAACACTCATGATTTTCCTGTTTTTCTTCACAGACCACCTGTAGATTCATAGATTATGAACTGTATCTGTTGGTATACACTTCACCCCTATTATGAGGTGGTTTCAGCCCAATTTGTGTACAATCTATAGCCCCCAATACAGGTAATTCCTTCAACTCATACCATTCAGAATCCTGGTGAGGGAAGCAGATCTAGGTAGGCACAAGCTTGTTAAAAGCACTTAACACTACAAATAAGTGTCTTGAGAAAGTTGCTTGTGTGAGTCCTACAACCCAGGAGCACACTGAATGGAATGAGCCTGTAGCAAAGAGATGTAGATCACTCATTTATTTGTGTATCCCATTTAATGCATTGGAGCGAGATGTTAATGGCTACAATTTATCTTACATATGTTCATACAACTACAGGAGGTTTGCTCTGTTGAGCCAAAAACAATTGAATAACCTCCTGCTCTGACAGGAAGTCCAGAGTCAACCGTGTCCTAAAATCACATGGCCTGCACAGACCAACAGTGTTGGCTAAACTGTGACACTCCAGGTGTTGTGAAACTACAAGTCCCAGCTTATTGCTGAAAGTTATGCTAGGACTTGTAGTTTCCCAACTCCTGGAGTGTCACAGGTTAGCCAACACTGGCCTAAGTGGTGCCTGGTGCTGGGGACTTTCCCCTCTCACTCTCTGTGCTGACTCCAAAATCTGATGTTGCTTCAAAACACCCAACAACAAAATTCCTATCAACTCTATTTTCAACTACCCTCTGTCAGGAACCCCTCCAGCCAGTACAACAACACCCGGAGTCTGCTCTGAAAGTCTGGTGTTCACTGGAGCCCCTAGTGGTGGGGACAGACTTGGCCACAGACTAACAGAAGGTCGTGTGATTTGTACCAGCTGTGGAGAACCCAGGAGCAGAGGGTTATGGCAGACAGCGTATCCAAAGAACAGGCCGAGGTCAGGGGTCACTTGCTAGATAGAATCAGAAAACACACCAGGGGTCGGGGTCATGAGCAAATCAGCAGTATCAGAGGTTTAAGCCAAAAGGTCAAGAGCACAGGCAAAAAGACAAGTCCAAGGTACAGGCAGGGGTCATACACGGCAAACGGGGGTCCAAAGGTTAACACCAAAAGCACAGCAGCAGGCAGCAACACAGAAGTCTGGAAGCTATAACCGGTAGGGAGGCTAAGCCCTCCCTGCCTTAAATACTCAATGTGACCAATCAGAGCCTAGCTCTGAAACCGCCCCCAGCCTATGCCTAATAAATAAATTATTCCTAATTAGCCCACAGGCTATTTTTTTTAATTGCGAACACGCCCGGCTGTCCTCCGTTGCCGGGACGCGGCGCTATGTCTTTCAGCATCCCGACCGTTGCCTAGGCAACGGCCGGGACGAGCCCCGGAAGTGACGTCCCAGTCATCATAGCGATGGCCGGGGCGCCTGTGAGTGAGTCGCGGCGGCTGGGCACCGCCACGGCTCGTAACACCCTCAGACTAATGCCCATTTGGGGCCCTTTTTATAGTCATGCATAGACCAATTTTTTTATTAAAAAGTATCTTTATTTTGTATGAAGGTACAAAAAACATAAAATACATTACATTCAAGTGTACATAGTACACCGTGAAACATAATAATTCATACTTTTAGCACAATACAAGACCTAAGGTACAAGATATGACATCCTACACTATACATTAAGTACTTCACTAACCATGCAAAACTTAAACAACATAACAGGTTCAATTAAACAATGGATGTGAGGGGCGTTAGGGGGAGAGATCACAAGCCCAAAGCTTCATTGAGAGACAAACACAAATACAGAAAAGGGTTCATAAATTAAAAAATTCAGCAAAACTTCAGTGATGGGGGAATGGGTTGGAGGTGGTAAGGTAGGGGGAGACATAAGCCCAAAGCTTTATTGTAAAAACAGACAAATGGGGAGAAGTAGAAGAGGGAGACAACAATCAATCATCTTCCTCTTCCTCAGGACTGTCAATGGTGTTATAGTCTCTTAGCAGGCTGTGGATCATCCTGCAACAGTCCTGGATGGTCATCTTCTCCCTTTTCAAAATGAGATGATTCCTGGAAATATCCTTAAAGCAGTTGATAAGGCGCCAGGACTCTTCGATTGCCCCAATAGTGTGGGTCTGCATAAACCAATGGCTGATGTGTTGCTAATCATGCCTATACAAAGCAGCAAGTTGTTCTCGTGATTTTTAGGCAAAAACTGCAGCGATTTCGAAAATCGCAGCTTCATACATATAGCAACTTGTAATGCTAGAATGGGAAAACGTAGGGACTGCGATTTACAGCGATTTGTAAAATGGCAATTTTGAAAAACTCACTTTACTGGCGATTTACTATCAACTCGCACTGTCATAGATCGGCAAGTTTAAACTTTTTTAAGGCCAAACATGTAAATTAAACATTATGTCTAAACTCAAAGAAAAGCTAGCTTGCATCTAATCGCTTATCACTATGAAGTGATCTGTAGTTGCACAGCAAAACAAAACTGCAGATTAAGTAGTAAAGCACAAAAAGCTTGTTAAAGTGAATTTCAGGGGCTGTATCATAAACTTAATTTCCCATAGTCTATAACTAACATTAACACCTTGTGTAAAATGTTCTTTCTGACCATAACAGTAAGGTGTGGTTTGTTTAATCAGAGCAAGTCCAGTGTGTCAGGGTGTTTATATGAAAATAAAATGAAAAGTTAGGATCTCCCCATATACTCAACTATTTATTTTTGGATACTGAGATACAATAAAAGCTAATTTACTGACTGTTGTTAGGTCCTTTATAGATATGGAAAATAGTAATGGCTCCATAACAGATCCTTACGAGACACCCAAAAACATCTGGGGGTCTCATGTGGAATTGACTGTAAATGCCTTTTTGTGCAAAATATGCATTTCTGTACTGTGCATGCACATGAAAAAAGCTCATTTTACATTTACTACTCTGTACACTTATAGAGGTGGAACTGGGGAGAGAAGGGGTGTTTCATCATAGGGCAAGTACAGTAAAAGTACTTGCTACCTATGTAAAAGTTGAAATATGACTGTCAGGAGGCATATTTGTTTCAGGTGCTCTACCCCCTGTAATATTATTATTATTATTATTATTATTATTAATATTATTAATAATAATAATAATAATAATAATAATAAAGTAAATTATGTAAGATTTCGAACATAATTCAAATATGTGACACACAATATATTAGCTCAATCATGGCTAAACACTCCAAATGCATTATCCCTTTATATGTGCTGTACATAATTAGTTATTTATGACAGTTATTAATGTTTGGAGCTTTTAAGGGCTTCCAGTGGCTTTGCAAATTTCAAACCTTACAAAACCACAGTATGCATATCTAACATGTTAGTAGAAATATGTTAGTTAATTAATAGCTCATGTAATCTAAATGAATACATTATTTCAGTTACAATGCTTAATTAATCTAATTAATTTCCTGCATTTGAAATAGTATTGTATGTGATCCTACTTAAATTATTCAGTGTTTTATGAAACAATAGGAAACATTTTGTCTGCTCACTAGCATTACTTAAATGTCTCAATAAAAACAAAAGCCATGTTTTGCTTGCACTGTATCTTCTTCAAATGCATATTTTAGATTGGTATAAATGAAAACTTTATAGAATCTTATAATAATAAATCAAAAGTCAATATAAAACTTTTAAGAACAATGTACACATATTTTATTGTGAATGCCAGACAAAAGAAATAATAGAAAATCTCAAAACCTAATCATTCTGTAAATCACACCCCACTGGTAAAGCAATCCGTTAGAAGGTCTTTTCTAAGTACTACAAGCCACAGGGTGCTAGCTGACTGTAGTGTTTTGTTTTTTTTGTCATTTGCTTGGTCTAAAGAAAAACTTTCATTTTCTAGTCTACTGAGTAGTCTAAACAGTATCAACTGTTAAATTAATTATTCTAGTGTGTGCTGAAAACATTGTTAAATACATCCTATTATACAGAATATATAGAATATTTTTTTCAGTATTGCTATATCATTCATTAAAAGGATCCTATTGTGTATCCATGAAAATTATTAATTATTTTGAATGTAGATATAAGGGTTCATAAGTATATGTGTCAGGATACCAGGGTGTTAGGACATGAGCCCTTGAGATAACCCTGGCACCTTATGGTTCTATGGATCATACAGGCAAAGAGAGAGTGCATATTACAGTATATTTATTACAGCTGTATGTAACAACTGTAAAAACAAGAGCAAGTGGCTTAAATCACACTTAAAACAAAAACCAGAGTGTCACCAAACTTCCATGAAACCCTAAAGCATCCCAGTGTTCAACTAACACTAACCGTTACACACAGAATGGTTACAGTCTTTTTAAACAGTGTCCATATAAATTATAAGAAGTCTCAAGCCTGGTTGTCGTATTAAAACTAGTCCTGATATAGTTACCTTAGTAACAGAGCATTCACACCTTCCGGATCTCTCCGAAGTTGCTTTCTGGCCAAGTTGTACTTCTATTTCATTCCTGGTCAAGCTCCTGCTGTCATAGACTCCAATAATAATTATCCAGCCAAGTTGTCAGCTCTGTAAATTCCTATGAAAACTGCTGACAAAACTGCTGTGATTTCCCAATGTCTTGAGGACCACTTAACCAATGCTCTCTACTAGCGTGGTAGGGAGCTGCACCAGTCACTCTACTCCTGCAAGTACACTAGAAGAGACCGATCCACAAGCAGCTTGTGATGGAGCAGTTTCCCTGTAGCAAGATGCGTATCAGATGCAGAAGATCGAGCAGGAACCAAATTTGAGCTGGTAGGAGACAAAACTCTAACACCAAGCTCAGTAGATCCACAAACACCCCTGGGTCCCCCGTGCAGGATATTTCAACTTGTCAAATATTACCATGATGGAAATTCCAACCAGCAGGATTATCCAAAATTAAGCTTAATATGTCCATATGCAGATTATATGAAATCATGACCATCCATTACTTAACTGATATTTGTATTTGGACTGCGGCAGAAACAAAGTTACCCGGTTCATTTCAAGAGGAAATTAACCAACGTTATTATTTAATTGAATTTATATGGAAAATGCTACTTTTACATTTATCAATAACACTTTCAAGACACTACACACATTCTCTCTTGTGTATATAACATTTCATTACATTATTATATTGTTTAAAATAGGGAAATGGAACTTTAGCATTCATTATTAGCACTGACAAGCTACGTGTCTCCACTATTCCTACACTCTCACTACACCATTGTAGTGCATAGATATACAACCTTTTTATGTTTGTGTAAACCTAATTCATATGCTAGTGTAGTACGGTAGAGCCTGATGCATAGTGAGATGCATCCGACTGAATAAATGCACATAAATGCACTTTTTCATGCATATATCATTACTTATTTACATTTGGGGTGTAAGTGCATTAAATTGTAGAGGAGTCCTTAAATGATTAAGGCCAGTGACCCACTAGCATTCAAATGCTTGTAATAATAATAACCATTCTGTTCTATGTGTCTATACCTTTACACAATGCATTTGAGCTGTGGTGCAGTTGTGTCAAGGTTTTCTGAACTTTGCTGTTCCATTTCATTGCATTTAATGCATGTCACCGCACTTAAATTCCTACTCAACACAAGTGATTTAACCAGCCTTGTGTGATATTTGTTTCATTGATTTTTATGGCTCATTCATTCTTATGGTCCATTAATGTCAATGGAATTGTGTGCAACATGTACAAACTCCATTGAAATTAATGGGCCATAGAAATTAATGGTCCATAGTCATGAATGAAGCTGCACTGCACTGGTAATTGTTTTTTATCCCACATCAGTAGAGGTTTAACTATTCTCTCTGTGTGAGCAAACAAGGAGTCTCCGGGACTCCCCTCACCACCAGAAAATCACATTGAGGTTATCGGGGTAAATGCGCTTGTGGTTGCCTGAACATCATCTTAATGGTTTTTATTTACCTCTCCAGTAGATTACAAGAAGAGCATCTTTTACAGATTACCTTTTGGAGTAAAAGAAGATCTATTTTGTGTTTCCCTTTGGATTACAAAGTAAGGACACTACCCGACTGCACTGACTACGGTGTTGAATGATTTGATCACTACTACATCTAAAGGTCATTCCCAGCTTCTAATTCTTCTGGGTCTCTCTGTTGCATTTTATACTGCTGGTTCCTCTCTTCTTATACAATAACTACAATCCTTAGGTCTTCAGGACGCTGTTTAATCCTGGTTCTCACCCTACCTAATCGCTCTTTCAGTATTTGTTTCTCTGGATGCATCTCCGTTCTGCTTTCATTATCAGTTGAAGTATGATAAGGCTCAGTCCTAGGGCCTCTGCACTTCTCTATCTATACCACTTATCTGGTAAAACTAATAAGCTCCTTTGGATTTCAGAATCCTCCGTATGCCGATGATACCCAAATGTATATATGTCTCACCATCCATGTTGGACTACATAACTTAATGTCTTTTTGCCATTTTTTCTTGGATATCCTCACACCACCTGAAACTCAAGTTTTCAAAAACAGAGCTAATCATATACCCATCAGTGAACATAAGTTACCTACCTTATATCTCTAATTCTGTTGACAATATGTCACTGCAAAAATTTTTAATTCATGCATAGTTATTGACCATTGCAATACACTCCTTTCTTTTCTAAAGTGGCTTGACTGATTTTCCTTGTAAAACATTCTTTCACTGCTGCTGTGATATGTCATTCCATAAATAAGTTGCCTGTTGTTTACCAAATCCAATATAAATTTCTTCTACTAACATACAAACTATTAACAAAACTGCATCAACATACAATTCTTCACTTGTCTCAAAATATCTCTCAACTCAACTCCTCTGTTCTGGGCAAGATATGCATTTTTCATCCACACTCATTACCTACTCCAATCCCTAATTATAGGATTTTTCCAGTCTACATCCTTTTCTTCCATCACAGCCTATATACACTGACCCAACCCCACCTGCTTTTCTCTACAAAGCCTGTCTATCCCCACAACTACTTCAGTTGAATCCATCCCATACATCCCCTCTGCAGTGCCTATTATAACCCCTTTGTAGTTATCCCGCTAACCCACTCTAAGGAATATACCCAGTGTCACACGCCAGCACAAGTATTGATTTTCTCCTTTAATTACACCTCAGAAGCTCTATATTCATTCTCCTACATTATATGTACCAAGGTTTTCCCCTACCGCATCAGTTGGCACACATCTTCATTTCCAGATTCACAAACATTTTCTACATTTCGGAGTTCAGCTACTCTTTATATTCATGCTTACTTTTACACCCCTTACTCCTACCCCCCCCCCCCACTTCCCCCCCCCCCCCACACACACACACACACACCAACCCAAACCCTCATTTGTACACATTATTTCTAATTTTAATAGTACATACTTTTCAAGTCCTAGTTAGACAAAACTTGGAACTCTTGTCATCTCTGCCTGGATAACAGACTACACCACACATCTAAATACAGCGCAGACAATCCAAATTATTGAAAGCATTGTTTTCAAATTTCTTGACCTGGCATTAAAATTGTCACCTGTAAGTACCTGGACATTAAGTAAAAAAGGGACTTGGTGCCAATGTTATTAATAGGTCAGAAGAATACAATAGATAAAAGCCAGTATTTTATTACTGGAAAAGCTGTCACTGTTGTGGAGATCGACAATCTATTCTAATATTAATGGACGCAAATAGCTTGAACTAGCACTACCACTATGGGAACCTAAGTGGTCGCCTAGGGTGCCAAGGGGGCGCCTATGAATGAGTCACACAAATAACTTTATTCTTACCCCAGTGATACACCCATAGTGAGTGCCACTTGGAGAGGCAGTGATCGGCTTGGACTGTGGTGCTGTGCTATAACATGGTGGGGACAATGGCCCCCACGTTCCTCGGGCATCAGGGTACCTATGCTGGTCATGCCAATAGCTTTCCTATATATCATGGCTCTGAGCCTATTACTATATTGCTATTAGTTGTATCACTGAATATCAGCTGAGATTCCTTATTGTTATTATATGCTGCTAAGTCTTCACCTTTAGGTTTATGTGAATTTGTACCATGCCATTCCTGCTGTTCATGCAGATTTACTCATTCCTATCTTTGATAACATATGCCAAGCCTTATTATTGTCATGTGGTAAGCCAATTATTCTTCTCCAATTCCAATCCTGGTCACCTTCAATCATTCAGGGGTCAAATTTCACTATTCAAAAAGTTTTCCGCTTATTTGCTGGACAGTTTTTAGTCCCATGAATAAATGTGCCATGTAGTTTGTCCCTTTCTTCTGGTCTGTGTACATAAGTATTCACCAGTTACTTTAAGTCAGCCAGGTGTATCCTAAAGCAGTCCCTTGTGGAAAACATCAAGAACTACTGTCCACTAGAGTGACTGATTGAGAATAGAGGTGAGATCTGTCCATACACACAGCAATATAAACACAGTATGGGCAGGTACCAGGAGCTATATAAATAAAGGTTCATATCATAATACTAGACCTCTGTCTGCCTCATCATACAGGAAACATCACTTTGACTTAAAAGTCCAGATGCTAATCCCATTTTTTCTGAGACTTTGAAGCCATGGTGACATTCTCTGTCTTATGTTAGATACAAGGATTGAATCATCCAGTGGTGATACTGCTTGGCTCAGGGTGTTCAGTTTTTTATGTTAATTGGAAAGCAGGGATAAAAGTTGTGAGGATTGCACATCCTAGTGGGTTCTTTGAAATCACCTAGGCAGATTGCTGTAACTAACCAAAACACAGTTTATTCCATAGATGGCAATACAAACATGGGGATATGCAATCACCAGACAGATGTAATTGTTTGCAGGTACAGCACACACATGTAATAGAAGCGCAGTTCCTAATCACCAATCCACAAACACTCTTCAGTACTCCATACACAGGTTATAAACCCTTCATTATTCTATGGTGGTGGAGTTAGTGGTGGGCGGATTAGGGGCAGTAGCCAGATTGTGATAGGTGGGAAAATGATAATACTTATCCTTGAGTGTACTCCCCCATGGTGGTTGGGGACTGTTGGCTCCCTGTGGAGAAGGTACCTAGGAGTGTCCAGGATTCTTGTATGACAATGACCTTGTTGGCTAAACATGAAACATTTGATAGTATTATATCCGCATACGTTAATTTAACCCACACCTCTTATTCTCTCTTATCCCAGATTATACACTCCACCTGGTGGAATTTTAGAATAACTTGTCTAAGAACAATTAACATAAATACGTATGGCATACAATAACATATATTATCCAACACATAGGAACAAGAAACGACAATAAACTGTAAGACAATGATAGTTCATAGCACACAGAAAGAGGCAATAGATCGCAAGTGTCTCTAAGAGTACAAAAAGCACACTGCCAACACTGCCAACAATGTCAACTTTGAAAAGGTACTGTACACCTGTATATTCTATTGTATGCCTCATGTTATTTGTGTATTGCATGCTTAAACTTTAACTAACACTATTAAAAAAAGGTATGGTTTAGATATTATTACAAATAATAATCATTGTTTCAATGTGATAAATTCAAAGACAGCACAATAAAAAATGTAGTAGAAATTTGTAAGCAATTTGAGTAGTGTTGTTGGTCAGTGTACTTACGTGTCAGTATATTGTACAATCAAAACAGTAGGAGAATTGTCAGTATGACATACCACTGTACACCAACCCACCTTGATCACTGTTTTACACTACGGATTAAATTCAGTTTTTAACAAAGTCCTATAAGAGCCTCACTCCATTAGACTTCATGGGATGTTATGGTACTAAAACATCACTGATTTTGCTTGTACCTGATAGAGGTGCTTAATTCCCAGAAATGCGCTCAAGCGCACATCACATGAGGCTATGATGGGACTTCGCTCAAAATTGAATCCCACCCTAAGTATTGACTTTATTGCCATTATAGCTTAAACAAGCAACACCTTAGAGTTTATTTTAATGCCTTTTGTTTAACAATGTGATATAAACTTGAATTTTGAACCACAAGTTCGCCCACAGCAGTCAAACCCAAATTGAACTGGCCTAAAAAAAATACACAATTTTACCGCAAACAAGTTTGAACCTCAACTGGTTATAGAAATTTAAGCATCTTTACTTAATATTTTAGAAATAGACCAATCCATCTACTGTACATTTCTATCAATGTTAATAACTTGATAATGTGCTCCATATCACTTTCATCATCTTAACAGTAAATAGACTGTTGTCTAAAATGTGCCTTTACTGAACGGTGAATACCACATAGAAATAAATCACATCCAAGTTTGTCAGTCAGAAAATGAACATCTATTGAAGAAAATAGCTATCCGATGCTAGCTACAATGACAGAACCTACTACAGGATAATATGCAGCATGGAAGCAAACTAAAGATTGCTTCCTACATACAGCCCAGGTTAAACAACAGATAGAGGACCAGTAAAATAATTGGAAACTGGGATCATAACAACAGCTTGAACTGCAAAATGTATCTTTATTTTAAATGGCAAGAGCAAACAGGGACCAAAATTATTTGATACAAATGGTGCAGCACAGTGGCGTAGTGGTTAGCACATCTGCCTCACAGCACTGGGTTCATGAGTTCAATTCCCAACCATGGCCTTATCTGTGTGGAGTTTGTATGTTCTCCCTGTGTTTGCGTGGGTTTCCTCCGGGTGCTCCGGTTTCCTCCCACACTCCAAAAACATACTGGTAGGTTAATTAGCTGCAATCAAAATTGACCCTAGTCTCTGTCTATCTGTGAGTGTGTCTATAGTAGGGAATTTAGACTGTAAGCTCCAATGCGGCAGGGACTGATATGAATGAGTTCTCTGTACAGCACTGCGGAATTAGTGGCGCTATATAAATAAATGATGATGATGATGATGATGATGGTGTTATGCAGTGCTAGTTGAATGGTGCAAATCACATGTCAAGAACACCCAGCTGCACCACATTTACAGATAAATAAAAGAGTGCACTTAAATACCATTATTACGGTAGTTTCTGCACCAGCTTTTTGCCCGCAGCTCCCTGAGCTGCATGCAGAAAGCCGGGTTAAATTTAACGGTAATAGGTTTAGCGCTGCGATACTCTGGGGGAATTGAATATTATAGTAATATAATATTATATTATAATACAACTAAATTCCGAATGTTTTAAAAAATGGAGTGTACAATAATCAGACTTACCTGCATAGCGACACTGTAGATGTCTGATTGCATTATGATGTTGACTTGAAGTAAATCCAACTATTGACATGTCAGTCAGTAGATTTTAACGTCAGCGCGACCTGTGTGACTTGTAATTTAAAGCTGCAATGTCAGGAGGCCAAAGGTTAAGTGTTTAAACACTTAACCCGACATTGCCGCTTTAAATTACAAGTCACACAGGTGCACTGACATTAAAATCTACTGACTGACATGTTAATAGTCGGACTTACTTCAAGTCATCATCATATTGCAATCGGACATCAACAGTGTCACAATGCAGGTAAGTCTGATTATTGAACACTCCGTTTTTTAAACATTCGGAATTTAGTTGTGGTACTGTTTAGTGTCGGAATGGTGGTAATCGTGAAAATGATTACCACCGAAGTGGGAGAGTGTGGGCATCTATATTACACTTCCTAAGTGCCAGGAAGTCCCTCTTCCCCTACAACAAATCTGAATTATATATTTATACTCCATCTCCACATCACTTAGGGCAGGCTAAGAAGAGGAAAAAGAAAATAACCACCTCAGTATTCAGTATTTCTCAGTCCTACACAAGTCCAGGGGGGGGCTAGATTCCTTAAAGCAAACCTCCCACCAGTCCTGAAGGTCAACTGTGGTCAGTCAGAAGCAACACTCTTTGTGCAATGGCATCTATCATTATCCATTGCATTCCTATTCACTATCATGTCGGAATTCATAAGCATTTTGGAATTCTGGTTTGGTGGGAAGGGAGTGGAATTGATCTGTTGGAAGGAGAGTCTGGCAACATTACAACAGAAAATTGAACTGTGGAGCCTCAAAGACCTTACCATTGAATGGAAAGCATTACTGTGCAACAAGATCCATCCCATTTTGCAGTACATTCTTAAGTTCATGGTCCAGGCATGGCCACCTCTCCATCACAAGGACAGTGTTTCACTTCATCTGGAGCTCCATAATGGACATAGTAAACCAAGCAGTTATGTACAAGGAGCCCCTCAAAGTTGGGAAAAGTATACCTGATATATTTATCATGCTTTGAGCCTTCTTCATTTGTAACTGTGGGCAACACCACTTCTCACTCTTTCCTCCTGCCTCTTTGGAGGGGCCTCGGCTGGGACAAGTGGGATGGCTCCTTCACTTACAAATGGGACACTCCCTAAATACCTTTACTTGGATGTGGCCAGATTTGTGAGGGAGCACCATCTGGAAGGACTTAAGCCAGACTTGTGGAAACCTAAGACTATCCACAAGCTCCTCATAACTAAGGGCATAATGAAGTCTATTCCAAGGCTCCCTGCTTCTACAGCAGTTTGTCTTGTAGAATGTGGCCCTACAAGGGGGCTCACAAACTGACACAAAGACTTGGCAAGGATGTCCATCCAGGTGGCTCTGCCCTTCAGGACCTTCACGCACTCCCGGAACATGTGAAGATAAAAAACACTTTGTTTGGTTCCTCATTCATGAGTAAACATCTAAGCACTTAATTTGGGGCTGAGCCTCTGTACAGTCACTGTTGGATGCCCTGGAACATGAATTGTGACACAGTGTACCCAGGAACTGCCTACTGTACGAGGGAGTATGTAATGGACTTTTTCCTGGCACTAACAGTCATGGGGCAATACAGGAGGCCTGGTGCCTTATATACTGTCCTAAGGACACTTTGCAGCTTGCCAGGAATCATTTCATATTTAAAACAGAGAAGGTGTCTATTTGGGACCGCTGCAGCCTGCTAAGAGACTATTCCATCTTGGAAAGTCATGAGGAAGAAGAAGAGGACTAAAACACCTCTCTTTCTCCCTACATGTGTCATATTTCAATAAAGAATTGGGCCTATGACTCGCCCTCCCATACCTTCCTTCCATTCCTCCATCACCCTGCTTAAACTTTGCTGAATTTCCTATTTATGCTCCTTTTCCTTATGTGTCTATCAATAAAGCTTCAGTCCTGTGATTACCCTCCTTTCCTCTAACACCCCCCATCACACCCATTGCTCTTTTATGAAACAGTTGTCGTGTTTATGTGATGAATAAATAGTGCAGTAATTGATGTATATTGTAGGAAGTCATATTGTTGCCATATGTCTTGTATTGTTCTATAAATTATGACTGATTTATGTTTCAGAGTGTAATGTACTTTAGCTGCCCGGCCATGCATTACACTTGAATGTAATGTATTTTTGTCTGTATGCAAATAAAATATTCCTTTTTTAATCAAAGTCTGAATTTTGGCATGAAGGTCCCAATTTTAGGGGACTCCCCCTGTGGTCTGTAAATTTGTTCCCATTCACAGAAAGTTGGGAGGTATGCCCCTGCTTACTATAGGGATGCATGTGGAAACTCAAGGGAGTTCTTAGAGTAGAAATGAGTGCTTCTGATGCATGGGTAGGGCCCCCTTCTTCTGCTCTAAAAATGTCCTTGATTTGCATCTGTCATTTTAAATGAATATGATGATATTAAATACTTTCGTGTCAAACACGAAAGTATTTAATATCACACAGATTATTGTAGCTAACACGGTACTGCAATAATAATAAAAAAGTGTTTTTTGCTACACGTTTTGAAAATGAATATGGTGAAAAAGAACTTTATAGACAGCAGCGCATAAATGTGTGTTTACAAGTTCAGTGGGGCAATGAATGGTTCTGGTGGTTCCGTAATGTTTTGAAACAATGTTTTCCTGGCATGATTTTGGTGCAGCCATTCACTTAGAAGACAGGGTCAATGTTAATGATATTGAGTGAGCCTCTTCAACCTAATTTGCAGTTTTTGTTTAATGACAAAAAGACTGCCTTCCAGCAAAAGAAAACGAACAGTGCACGTGTGGTCTCCCTTTTCCAATGGTTTGAATAGCATAACACTGGTTATATTAATTTGTAATGGCCTTCTCAGTTATCAGATCTGAAGCCAACTGGACATTTATGGAATATTCTGGAACGATGCCTGAGAAAATGTTTTCCACTTACAATCAAAAATCAGTTGACTGACTTTCTTGTGGAAGAGGGATATTACATCCCTTCTGTACAATGTCAGATTTTGCTACATAATGCTACAGGCTGCACTGGCTGCAGATGTTGGCCCAATGTCCTATTATGTTACTTTATATTGGTATTTCATTAACTACATGTAAAATTTTCAGTAAGATTAAATACAAGTCTTGAAATCCACTTTTCCATACAGTAACATAGTCCCTTGAATTGCCTTGTAATCCATTCAGTTGAATTATCACCTCACATACCAATTACTTCACAGTGCTTGTAACATAAAGTCTCACAACTCACGTTTCTGCCCAGCAGAGCACTTACAAAGATTCATTCTCTCTTTTAGTAACAGCAAATATGTTTATAAATGTCTTATACTTACCTCCCTTTAGTCTATTTATTCTCCTGCTCTTCTCTTATTAAATTTTATTTGTTTGTCTTAATTCCTCAATATAAATTATTTCCTCTTTGATTACCCTGCAGAGAACTGAATTCATTCACTCAGCTCTCTTAGGTGTAAAAAATGCCTCTTACAAAGTGTTAGCTGCTTTTTTAAAAAAAAAAAAATTCCTTATCCCAATAACAGCACCTACTTACAATATTGTTCCTGATGAATATGGTCCCTGTCCAACTGTATAATAAAGCCCAATTCTTTTTTTTAAATCAGCTGATCTTGAGCGGATATTTCCACATTACTATGTTACAATTTGCATTCATTACCTAAGCTTTCTATATTCTAAACCGATCTGCTGCCATGAAGACTACGTGATTTTAGCTCTATTAAGTGGCAAATAAAAAAATCTAGAATTTTATGCTTTTTGTAGAAATCATCTTCTATCCTATGCACTAACGTTGCTACTTACCCTGCTCAATATATAATGATAATATTTCTTGGAGTTCCTGAATCATTAGTAAGGTTTGGCGAAAATGTTAAATATTGACATGTGTGATTTTACGGACAACTATCTTGTGTCATCTCTTCTAGTAAGAGGTTGTCTCTAAAGTTGCAACCTTATTGGTTCTTAGCAGTCAAAGGTAAAACACAAGGCTGGAAATCATGCACTCAATTGGTAATCACTTACCTAGAGGTTTCCTGTAATGCCTCCTTTCAATTAGTATTTTTTTCCTGATCCAGCCACTGTCCCAACATTAAAGTTCTAACTGGTGAAATACCACTGCCATTCTCTTCATTAATGAAATATGGTCAAATATGTTAAGATTTCCTTCCAGTCAATGGCATAAACAATACCTTTATAAACATGGTAAACAGGACTGTCCCTGTACGTACATGCTCTAGAAATATATATGTGTATCTCTATAAAAATAGTTTGCCATTTTTTCATACAGTATAAAACTAACATTGAAATGTAAAGTACCTAACTCTATACTGGGTATTTAAACAAATGAAAAACTAAAAACAGAAACAATTTAACTAACTTCTCCAAGTCCCAAACCACCCTCCCCTACACTCACTCCCACCACTGTGCATGGATTCACTGTGATTGGAGAAAAACATGTTCGATTTGCAACGATATATTATCCTTTCCTGTGCTTTCAATTTTTTTCCCCTTTCACTATAACACTGTTCGATTTTTGCATCCAACACCTTACTGACTGTCACGAACGCGCAACCAGTCCCAGATATAGCAATCTGAACTGCTGGCCGTGACTGGGGTCACCTTATTCACTTACCATTGAATACACCTTTTCTGCCACCACAAAGGATTCATTATGGTGTCCTTACGTTCACCAGAACCACTTATTGATGTTTCACACTTAAATCACATACACGTATAGCATGAGCCTCCCTGGGCTTCGCAAGTTCACAAAGAATCACGGAGAACACACTAGATTAAATTTATTTAATCTGACAAATGGTTCCAATGCTTAGTTACAAAAATTAAAAACAAGACATACAATAAATTGCACAAATAGGAAATAAAATAAGAGTCGCTACTTACTAGTTAAAACCTGGTGTGTGAAGGAAAACAATTGAGAAATATGAAACATTTCAGTCTTGATAGACCACCTCATGAAAATGCACATATTACTGTCTAAGGCAGAAGATTTTAAACCCTTTTTCCACATAGCTCTCACCCCCCAGCTTTGGAGTTTAGCTGTCAATAAGGACAGATTGATCTCCCAAATGTCACAGGGCTTTCGAAGTGAGCAAGGGATGTCCTGAGACCGGAAATGTTCACAGGACCTTGAATTCTCACCTCTGCTTGTTCTGCTTAAGTGGCTAGATGGTTTACAACTTTGGGGCTTCAAACTCCTTCAATATCCTTATCTATCCTTGGTTCGGCTAGTTTCAAAAGACTTGCATAGGGTCAAACTCATGTCATCTAGCAAAGCACACGTTGAGATTACATTACAAGGTTACATAAAATATTCACATTGTCATACATGAATTCAACAGAAAATAACAATCAGTCATTAGATATACTACATGATCATCACACTGACATTAAAGCATTAAACAGTATATTCTCATATTCTTCCACAGTATTTCAACATATTATATTAAATATTGGTTTATATAGTAACATTTGAGATTCCACCAGATAATACTAAGACAAACAACCTATATGATTGAGGTATTGTACTTTTTCCAGTTCATAATGATGTTGTCTGATATTTTGGCTTTAGGAAGTCATAGCCACATCTATTCTTATCTGCCAATGCATTTCTGTGCCTTGTTCACCTTTAAAAAAAACAAAAATGTACCTATAGCACTTCAATAATGTTATAATATTTGTGTAATGTTCCAGAGCTATAAAAATAGTGAAATGTGTCATTAATTGAGATTGAAAGAAAAATTGTATCAACTATTGGTTGCATTTGACTATTAAAATTATTTGCAATGTATAAATAAATATTTAGTACATTTATCTTTGCAAGTGTCAACTGAAATATGAATTGTACAGAAGAATGTAGAAGTGTGTGTTTGAAAGAGAAATGTCAACATTTTACATACTTTGTTTAAATAGATACAGTGTGGAAAATAATTTTTTGGAGAACATCAAATGAGAAGCAATCTTTTACATAACCCTATTTCCATTAATGAACTTCTTCATCTGAATCACAAGGATGGTATCATAATATCCAATACATCAACATTTGTGTCACTTTGTACCATTGACAGCTCATTTCCATTTGTAGTTAGCAGTTTCTGCCAAGCAAGGATTTATTATGCTAATGAGTATGTACAAAGCAGTGTATGACATTGTCCTCGGTAATAGAAGGCATTCTGGAAACTGCACACAACATTTGAATAGTAAAGTATTAAAAGACCAAAAATAATATAATACATATTATGCAATACTTAAGTGATGTTATTTTATGTATACATTCTGTAAATACTATCTTTATAAAGAGTGAGTTGTGATGTCATCACTTCAGGGGGACATTTACTAAAGTGTGTTTTTTTTTTGCATTTTGAAACATACAGCAGCAGTGTTTTTCACCTTCAAACCACTGGATGTACTATCCTGCAGTTTGGAGGGTGAAACAGAAACTGCTGGTGATGGGTGGCCGTTTCAAAACCCCTAAATTGCATGCAGTTTATAACTATATGCAGGCTCATTAGGGGAAACTCTCTTGGTAAACTGGATGGCGAACATCCAGTTTTACCCTACATTGTGTAACAGCCCAGTCCTACTCTGCATTGGGCATGGTTCTCTAGGGGAGGGCCTGAAAAAACTTCTAAGTAGCACTGGGCACTGAGCCTATCTTGTTACCCAAAGCCTGTGAGCACAAGGAAAATAATATTTACTGTTTAAATGTTTACTAAATACTAAGTCAACAAACCATTTTGCACCCACTATCATAGTTCATATGTCAAAAAAGAAATACAAAAACTTCTCTCGAGGAGCTCCCAATGTAAAATGAATTAGTGTGTGATAAGTCTGCATACTTAATAGATGAGCAGCCAATCAGGAGAGGTCTCTCATATACCACATTTACGTAAACACTATTTGCTGTATGCAGTCTATACTAAAACACCATCTGTCAGTTCTATCATTCACTCTGTTGTTTCAATAAAGTCCCTTTGATCACTACGTATTGGAGCGCTTATCCCAGAAGTACAAGGGGTAAATATAGATACAAGATCATCATAGATAAAAACACTGCATTTAAAAAGGAATAATAAAGACTGATGGAAATTACACTTAAGTTTCTGGAACCTGGGATGTATGAAGCTGTATGAAAAGTATTAATGACAAGTACAAGCTGTAAAAATATATTGTACAAACACAGAAACAATTATACATGATCAACATATCTAATATACATAAGCATTTTAAAGAAAAGAACAATTAAATCAAATCCAGACACACTCTGTTCTGAGAACAAACACAACTGCATGGAAATGTTTTATTTCTTCTCCTAACACCATGTAGTTACTCATTAAATATAATTTATTTCTGAGATGTGCTTTCATGCACTTGATGTCGCTTTTCCCACATTTCTTTTGCAGTTTAACATTTGCCCATCATCTATATTACAGTAGCAATCCATAAAAAATTAGGTGTGCTTTTTAACATAAATCATTGTGGTAGACTATAAGCAGAAGCTTGGTAATTACTATTTTCTTTGTTTATTCTTTATTTTGCAGATTGCTACTAGTGATTTTGAGCTCTGAACAGTTTATACCGTGTCCTGTGACTACCGTGGCAACCACAGTCACATGGCAGTTGATGTAGTGAGTAGAGAGGCTTTAGAATATCCCTCTGAGCTCAGTCTGCTCTGTGCATCGTTTCATGGAGGCTCCTATCGTGCCCATTTCACTAGGAAGTGGATTGTTGCGGGAGAATTGTTTATTCTCCTGCAAGTCTGGGAGACCTTTTTGAAATTCAGGAGTCTCAGGAACATTCCGTGTGAGTGGGAATATTTTATCTTCACTTATACCATGACTAGGAGTTCTGATTTATTATATGCAAACTTACTTGAGTCATATTTCTTAAGCTTCTATTTTTCAGTGGTGTTGCTGTTAGCAGTAAATAATTCAGAATATTGTCCAGGTGTGTTGAAGTTACAGAAGTATACATATAACTAGCTGCTTCTTATACTGCAGCAACACATCACATCATGAGTCTATTTCTAATTTCCAGTCTTTTATGATTTTTTTAAAATTTATTTTTAATTTTGTTAACTTAATACACTTACAAAATACATAGTACGTTGATTGTTTCAAAAAGTATATGAATAAATATTATTCAAGCATTATATACATACATAGTTGCTGGCATTTTCTATTAGTATTATTACTATTTATTTATTTGTTTTTTAAAGCAGACCTGTCACTAGTACCTTTGGCACTATTTTTTTGCTTTACTACATAATGCCTTGAGTTCTGATATACAGAGGAAGCTGGCCTGGGAGTGAATGAAGTGAAGTCTGACAGCTCCATTTGGAATATAAGTTGAGTTGGCAGAGTAGAGTGCTTGCCCTACATGTTACAGCTCTATTGTTGTGTGGGGTGGAGGCCGACCCGGCTCTACCATTAGGCAACTTTATGTAGCCGTCTAGGGTGGCGGACTCTGGGGGGGTGCCACTGATGTCAGGCACTATTGCTTAATGCTGTGCGGTGGCAATTGAGCTTAACTTTCATAGCCACCAGCACCGCACAGCTTCAGATCAACTGGGGGAGGGGCGATGCCTGAGGAAAAGACAGCAGGTAAGTAAAAAATGGTGTGATGGAGAAGGGACAGTGTGATGCAGGGGGCAATGTGATTCAGGGGGACATTGTAATGCAGTGGGCACATTGTGATGCAGGTTGAACAGTGTGATGAAGGGAGGACAGTGTGATGCAGGGCTACATTGTAATGCAGGGGGAACATTGTGATGCAGGAGGAAGCAGTATGATAAAAGGGGCAGCAGTGTGATGAAGGGGGCAGCATTGTGATGAATGGGGCCCAGAGTGATGAAAGAGGCCCAGTGTAATGAAGGGGGCCCAGTGTGATGAATGGGGGACTGTGTGATGAAGGGACATGTTAGTTAGGACTGATCATTTGGATTACTGAAGGGGGAGCAGTGTGATGAAGGAGGCCCAGTTTAATGAAGGGAATATCAGTGTGCTGAATGGGGAGCAGTTTGATGAAGGGAGAACTGTGTGATGAAGGGACATATTAGGGCCATCTATTCGGATTACTCATCATTTCGATTTGGATCAATAAAGGAAAGAAGATGCCCTTTGCTTTTAACAAGTACATAATACATAGACAAGAACTCAATTCATCACAATAAATTGTCTATTGTCAGCGTACTGTGTCAATTTTTTTGGTTCCGAAGTCTAAAGCTGTGTACACACTACAGAAACTTCGACCAACTTTTTATGCCGAGCACTTTTACATGCGATTGATGTTCCGATCGCTCGGTCCATGGACTGCATGCACACTAGCCTTGTTAAGGACGATAAAGGGAAGAGCGGACGTCCCTTTCGCAACTTTTTACAGCCATGTTGTCGTGAGCAATGACTGTAATTTCATACTCACTGTTGTGGATCGGTCGGAAGTTTATATACACTGCACAGCGGAAACGAGATTGGAATGAAAATATTAAACGGTACGACCAACCAAATGAGGCGACAATCGTCCATTTGGGCAGACTTTCGACCATCGTGTCACTGCACACACTGACCCGACTTTTGAACGAGAGGTCGTATGTCGGCTGATTTAGCCGATTATTGGATGAAAACTGTGTAGTGTGTACCCAGCTTAACACTTGGAAGCCTTCCTGATAGAAATCCTGTGTTTGCCCCTGGGCAGCAGTGGAGTCTGGACATCGTTCTGCATCAAACATCACTGTATCTGGACTGCTGGAGGAGAAAAGGCTTACCTTTTTTATTTTACAAAAGTCAAGTATGTGAGGGTCTGGGAAGTGGGTATTTGGTGTGTTTGTGGGGGGTGCAGTAGTTTGAAACTTTGCCTAGGAAGCTGAGAAACCTTCCACCGGCCCTGGGTGGAGGAATGCTGTACAGGAGAGAGAGCATAGTGCACTGGATAAAAACATTTTTCCAGAGTGAATGGTGATTCAGGGGAACCCTTTTTTCTTAAGATTTACATACTGCAAATAAATAACACTGGAGAACCTGCTGACATGTCTGCTTTAATTTATAAAAAGTAACAATTGCAGCATGTGCAAATATCGGGGTAGAAAGCCAGTAAGTATAAATAAGAAATTCAGCAGCTGAGGAAAAGATGATTTACCAGTAATTGCAACAATGTGTTCACTCCTTGTACAGAAACTTAATCATAGGACAATGAGATGTACACTTCCCAGGAATTATTCACAGGAAAGAATGTAAATGGAAACACAGGAGCAATGTGATTAAAATAAAATATAACTTTATAAAGATAATTGCAATAACACGATTAAAGCGTAATTCAAGGCATTAACTCTGAAATAAAAAACTGATAAGAGTTCTTGAAAAATCAGAATATCAATGTTGGAGATCTGTAAAGTGAATCATTTCAGCATCTATAGACAGAAACAAGGTCAACCGTAATTGTAGTAAAGGGACTGCTTTGTCCAGCGTGCATTGTTGAGGACTGAGCAAGGGACCTTATAAAGGTCACTTCAAGTGAATAAGAAGATCTCAGAGCGATGCAGTGACAACTTTCCCATTGAGTTCTCTCAGATCAGAAAAATACATCAAATACAATATAAACAATAGAAAACCATATATATATATATATATATATATATATATATATATAAAACATATTACGCTATTGCAGTGGCTTTATTATGATGGATAACGAATATATTTTCAAAAAAATGCAAATAAAAGCCAAATGCTTTTTCTAGCCAATAGAATTGGTGCGATCCATCAACAGAGACACACTTCCTGGAGGACAACCTGCTCAACATGGCGTATGAAGGTAAAATTCAGCATGTGTCATGTCATTAGGGACTCTCCCAAATGGCAGCCAGAGAGAAGTTAATACATAGATTTGCTAGTTGATTGTATGCAGTGAGGAAGTCATCACCATGAACACCTCCAGTCAGATCCACAGTAGAGCTTTTCTTATATAAAAATCATATGATATGACTTTGCATGCAGAACCTGTTCATATGATCACAAAAGTCATGTCTCAAGTATTCAAACCAATACTTTTACTAGCCAGAAAAGTTTTAGAACAAACTGCATTGAACTGATGAAAAAAGCATATACAAAAGATACATTTAGAGAAAAGCGGTGGAAACATTTGAAGAAAAGAACACCCTGCCAATCATTAAGCATAATAGTTAATCTGGTTAAAGTTGTGTGGCAGCCATTGGCGCAGGAAATGTTGTCAGTGTGGAAAGAAAGATGGAGTCACTTAAATGCCAACAAATCTTATAAGCTAATGATAGTTAATGAAGGATTTTTTAATAAGTAAGCATTAGAGGGGTACATGCTTGACACTATGTATAAAAGCCAATGCTGCACAAGCAACCTATGGCGATGTGAATGCAGCTTGCAATTTGTCTGAAAGATCTCTCTTCCCATATCATAATCTCCTCCACTCCAATCTTCAAAACTTCTCCCATTCTGCTCGCCAACTATGTAACTCTATGTATCACCCTACAGGACTCTCATCCGACCATACAATCCTTCAAATACTCCCTCAAAACTCACCTCTTTATGCTTGCCTACCATACAACCCCCTAGATCCTCAATTCCACTCACTCTACTTTTTCCATCCACCATTTCCTATTTGCACCTTCTCTCTCTTATTGCCCCCTCCTCCTAGAATGCAAGCTCTCAGGGGCAGGGTCCTCTCTACCCTATTTCTCATGTGTGTCCTCGTTGTACAACTCTGATGTTATGTCTTAAGTGGAATATTCTCCTACTTGTTCACTCACACACCTGTAATTCATACCAGTATACGTGCTAGCTACAATTGCTAGCTCATAACTTTCCATGTATATATAGTTAGGCTCAATTGTATACATGTGTCTGTTAATATGTTTATTATATTAATGTATGTCATATCTGTAAGATGTGTCATATATGTAAGATTATTGTCCAGTCTTCTGTGGCACCCAATAAATAGACAATAATGATGAGGATGATGATTTTTATTATAATCTTACATTTTTCAGTTTTTCTTAGTTATTTTTTTTGTCGGTCCTCATGTGTGTGTAAATTTCCTTCCTATGTCTCCATTACAGTTCTTATGTTTCTAGTCAATTGTTATATAAATCCCATAGCTCAGTATATATTAACTATTCCAGTATATATATTCTCATATTAATCATTGCATCTGTATCTTCAGCATTCCCATATAGCAGTAAATTTCCTATACAGTTCACAAGATCCACTAGAACAAGAGCTATTTCTTACAAAGCTTCAATTCCCTATGCATTACAATTTCTTAAGCAATGTTATACTTAATTTGAATGTAACATAGGGACTAGTGTGAGATGTTACCATTATGTGGTAATGAGAAGTTTTACCCCTGGAGTGGTAGTTAGGAGCAGGAACAGAAAAGTGGAACAGCAGAGTGATGAAGAGAACAATACTAGGTAATACATACAGACAGAGAGATAAGAGAACCCTGCTCGCAAGCTTACAATCTATGGGACAATGGGAGTTTGAAACACAAGGGCATGTGCTACATTATATTGCACACTGGACCAGCTACAATGCAAAGTATTGAGTGGGCTGTGTGTGTACCAATGTTGGTCAGAGGGTTGTTGTCTTGTTTTAGCTGTGTAGAGGTTGGTAATAGGGGAGATTAAGATGGTGGTTGAGGAATATCATAAACTTGTCTGAAGAAGTGGGTTTTCATAGAACGCTTGAAGGTTTGGAGACTAGAGGAAAGTCTTACTGTGCGAGGGAGGGAATTCCACAAAGTGGGTGCAGCCCGAAAAAAGTCCTGTAACCGAGCATGGGAGGATGTGATGAGAGTAGAAGAGAGACGCACATCTTGTGCAGAACAGAGGTGTCGAGTAGGGAGATATTTTGAGACAAGTGAGGAAATGTATGTCGGTGCAATTTTGTTGACAGCCTTGTATGTTAGTAGAAGAATTTTATATTGGATTCGTTGAAATACAGGCAGCCAATGTAGAGACTGACAGAGTGGCTCAGCAGAGGAATAATGGTTTGTAAGGAAAATCAGTCTAGCCGCTGCGTGCAAAATAGATTGTAGGGGTTCAAGTCTGACTTTGGGAAGACCAGTAAGAAAGGAATTGCAATAGTCAATGCGGGAGATGATAAGTGCATGAATTAAGGTTTTTGCGGTGTCTTGTGTGAGATATGTGCGTATTCTGGAAATGTTCTTTAGATGTATGTAACATGATTTAGATATGGAGTCGATGTGCGGAACAAATGATTGTTGTGAGTCAAGGATAACACCTAGGCAGCGAGCCTGCATGGTGGGATTTATGGTCATGTTATTAACAGAAATAGAAATGTCAGGCTGGAGGCTTCTGTTTTTGGGTGGGAATATTATTAATTCAGTTTTTGAAAGATTGAGTTTGTGTTGGTGAGAAGACATCCAAGATGAAATGGCAGAAAGACAGTCAGTAACGTGAGACAACACAGAGGTGAAAGATCAGGAGAGGATAGATAGATTTGTGTATCATCCGCATAGAGATGCTACTGAAATCCAAAGGAGCTTATTAGTTTTCCAAGAGAAGTGATAGGAATCTTAGGGGGAAGCATATAGAGTAGAACTTGACATACTCTCTTGAGGAGCATATGTAGGAGATAACAGAGATCCTATCAGCCAGATTTAGGATGTAGGCCTATCCTGACCTAAGGTATGTTGATCAGAGAATAAGCACTGTTCAAGTTGGGATGAGCCTTTGAAGAGCAGTGACCATGTTGGACTCCACTAATGACATGTGAATGTGTGCAAGATTTAAGAAAAAAAAGGAAATGTCTAGCCACAATCCCCGAACGCAATAACCATGTCCCCTCCAGTGCGATGGGAAGCCCCGCAAAATAGATATCACAGCCCTACGTCTTTGCAGGTGCTCTCTAGCACATGTTGCTTTGTGGGATTTATGGTGACATCGGCTACCATGTAATTTTCTTAGCATGTTTAGTAGTGATCAGCTCAAACTGAAAATTTTACCATTTATTTGGATCTCTTAATTTCCCACTACTCATAAAAATTCTGAATAGGGAGAGTCACTTATATATACTTTCTATTCTGGTTTGGCAAAAGTAAATAGTCAATACTGTATATGAATTTAACTCTGTAAAATATGTAGTGTGTACAATTTACAAACTTCTATTCAAATGCTTCCATGTCTTGTCAGAAGATAGTTCATAAAAATAGGAAGCATACTTTCTGCATTCTGTTCTGAAGGAGAATAACGCAGTAAGAAATTATATAAGCCTTATATAAGCATTATAAAATTTAGCATTATAAAGTTAGGAAGTTACACTCAACTGGTGAACACTAGCTAGATTACTTGTTATTAGAGATGCAATCATATGTGCTAATAAAGTCCAACCTTTACCTAAATGTTTATGAGTATCATTATATATTCTACATAAAACATATATTTTAGACATGAACTTCTACTTTTCAGTAATTATTGATAAACATGTGAATCATAACTGCAATTATTTGTGTGCTGGTGCAATTTTTGAACTTCACCTTCTCCAACTCCACACCACCATATATGCTGTAGAGTAATGTAATATATGTTAAGAAGAGTATATAAAGGCATCAATATCTTTGATAAGCTGATAATATCATAACATGTCACATGATGCATCTGATATGTGGGGGCTACACATTTTTGACTTCTTAGAGGTGTTGGGCCAGGTAGCTGTCATATCTTCTGCCCGCGTGATGTTTACAGCCCTGATTCAAAACCTTATTTATTCCCCAGTTTTTAATTTTACCAAAGCTTACATTTTTACTTATTTGTTTTTTGTTAAGCGATATCTATAAATGTGTGATTGGTCAATTAATTATGTTATATACAAAAGAAGAGATGATTACAATGGTTATTTACTAACAACATCCAAATGTATAAGAGGGCTCAGAAGTCGGGATTTCTGCACATTTGCACTAAATAACCCCAACGGGTTTATTACTTTATATTCTATTAATATAAACAATCACTTAGGAGTCACCATACCATGGAGGGTTATGAATCTCTTGTGCAAACCTATTGTGTACTATACAAATTATTAGTTTTCAATTATTTAATTAGTATGTAATGCCCTTTAGAATAGACACTAGTATGGGATGTGCATACTATGTGGTAATGAGAAGTTTCACCCCTGGGGGGGTAGTCGGGAACTGGATTAGAGAAGGCGTGCGACGCAGGGATTAAGCGAATCTTGGAGGAAGCATGGAGAGCAGAACTTGAGATACTCCCTGGAGCACATGTATGAGATAACAGAGATCTTATCAAACATATATAAGATGTAGGCCCATCCTGACATGAGATTTTTTGATCAGAGGGTGAGCATCAGAGGCAGGCTGGGCTGGACGGCAGGGGGGGCATTTGCATAGTGGGCTACGTTGGGCTGGGTGACTGGGCCATCTGCATTTTTTTTCTTTTAAAATGTTCCTCATAGGCTGGTTAGTTGAGTCGTGCCCCTAAGCTGAAATTTGTCAGCCCTCCCCTGGTGAGCATTGCTCAAGTTGGGGTAAGCCTTGGAATAGCAGTGGCTATATTGGGTTGCTGAATGGATGTGTGTAATGCAAGAGATAGCCTATGACCTGAGTGCAGTGAAGAGACCCTCTAGACAGTGTCCCACAGGAATTTGGTAAAAGCTGAGAGGAGAGGCAGAGACATTGAATGTATTTGGGATTGAGCCAAGCCCAAAACAGCTAAATCAGCTAAGCGAGTCGAGTGTAATAGCAGAAATCCCAACTCATTTAGTGAGGAAAAACTTATGTCCTTAGAGAACAGAGTGTATGGGACATTGCATGGCAGTGTAGTTTGCTTAATAGTAAGAGTAGAGAGGAATTGCTGCTCAAGTGGACAGTATGCTAGACAGAAAAGTGTATGATTTTCTTTATGTCATGAAGTGTTAGGAACTTGAAGAAATGTACTGTTGGATTTTATTGCTTGTGCAGGAGGTATTAATAAAGACTGCAGGAGCAGTGCTACCACATACACAAAAAGGGCCGTTTAAAGCTCCCCATGTATCCTGTAAGCCCCGACAGCTGTCACCTTGCTGTATGTGATGAATATTCATTCTTCACTGGTCTGGAGTCGGATTCTTGGTGCTTGGAACTGCACTGGATAGCAATGATTAATTTAATTTAATTAAATTGAATTAAAGAACTTTTATGTTGAAGTTTACTGTTGGAGACCCTTAGCTGGCACCCAGACACTGCATCACTGACTAATGCTGCTACCAGAATTAATTCACTGGCCAATACAATCACAATATGCAAATCAGATATAAATCAGTGTTTCAATAACAAAAATAAACCACATTGAACACTCAGCATACATACAAGGAACTAACCCTGAGTCCCAAAGATTAGTTTCTCTGGTCGAGAAGAAAATCAACTTGCTTCAATCTGATGCCTTCTTGTGTATACTGAATAAACTTCAGTCAAGTTCTTTGATTGAATTTCTTTTCTTTTCTACATTCTGTTACAAATGTGTTTCCAATAAAACAGAGAGCTGCATTTGTATTATTTGACCTTTAAGCATTACATAATTTATCACTGGAGCTGTGACAGCATTGTAAATATGGGTATAATGCTCCTTAGAGATATTCACAAACATGTTTAACATTGGGAGTTGTAAATAGCTGAACACAATGTATTTTTGTAATATTACAAATTTGCAGACTACAACAACAACTATATAAATCTTGTTTATGACAACAAAAGTTGCAATCTGCAATGCAAATGCTTTTTTGTGATGTACACAACTACTTTTGTGCAAGGATAAACAGTATGTAGTTTGCACTTGCCAATGGGAGGCCTTGGGTGTATAGGGTGTGCATTGCTATGCTTTACACACCAAGTGGAAAAATGTAACTATGTTCCGTAGAATGTGATTATTTGAATGAGCTGACAGGGTTGGAGAATATTTAGGGTTTACTGATTGGCGCACTACATTTTACTCCTAGCTTTTCTGCCTATTCAAGTGTGGATTAAACCAAAATTCATTCAATAATTTTAATGAGAAGCATTTTGCACCTTCCAGTTGCATTATGGCAAAAAGAGTTTCTAGACACACTTCATAATATAGGAAATTTATACAACTAATAAAGATAATTCTAAGATCTCCTCCCTAACATAATTAATTTCACATATATATTAGTATTTTTAGAGAAAAAATTAACAAGTTAAAATTAATAAAGGGCATTTCCCTAGTGGTAGTAGGTTGGACATTGAAGTGATGCTTTTAGCATACTAACTTTCAGGTGTATTTTCTTTGGGGAGCTTCTGCGTTCTCCATCCTGAGATGGTAATAGCAATAGGAGGAAAGCAGGCTTTTGCTTTGCATGGAGAAGCTTCCCTGGTAGACCCCAGGAAAAGCCATCACCAGCAACAACTAGCAATACTTTTTACAAGCCTAGGTGCTTTGTTGAATAGGAAAAAAATCTGAATTAGGGACCTGATTCATTAAGGATCTTAACTTGAGAAACTTCTAATTTCAGTCTCCTGGACAAAACCATGTTACAATGCAAGAGGTGCAAATTAGTATTAATACTGACTGTTTTTTCATGTAGCACACAAATATCAACTTTAAATTTCAGTGTAAAAATAAGCTATCAAGTATTTGTGAAACAACAACTACTATAAAATGACTTCCTGGAGGCCTCATATGTTGCCAGTGCAACATTGTATTTTAGATCCCAACCTGGTTCCCAGCAGTCTGCAGTCTTTCTATCTATCTTGCTAACAATCTTGCTATTAATCCAGCTCAGACAGTGCAGTCTGCATTCTGATTCCAGCACTCTGGTTTCCTTCCAGTTTCTACATTCTAGTCCCAGTCCAGTTACAGCGATCCACTTCCAGCATTCCGGTTCCAGCATTCCGGTTCCAGCAATCCTCTTTCAGCATTCCAGTTGCAGCATTCCGGTTCCAGTCTGGAGCAGCAATCCAGTTCCTGTTTGCTCTCCCCGCTAGTGTAATCACTATCTGCGCCAGTCATTTCAATACATGCAGAGGAATATTATCAGCCTACCCAACTGTGTCCACGTAGTCACCAGTCCAGCTCCAGAGACACAACCAAGTCTGGGTACAGACAGATCCTCAGGCGTGACACAACCATTGCTCCAGAATGTCCTTTTTTGTTGTTAGTTTATAATATAAAATGGATTACATTATTATTTTTTCCTAAGCAAATAATTTTTAAGAAGAGACCGATCTTGACATTTATTTTTGTACGTTTTAATTTTTTATATTGCACATTTTGAACTTATTCAAATTAATCTTCAATAGGTTTAGCTTTTTATTGCTTAACAATAATGGAACTTCCTGCTTTGGAATATGTTGCATCACTTGGATTCTGCAGAGCCAGGCTACATCCTGATGGAAAATTAAACATCATATGCTAGCACTAATGTGTGTATTTATATTAGTGTATGTATCTATGTATATGTCTCTATGTACACGGAGGCTTAGCCCGCTGCTCACAGCACTGGGGTCATGAGTGTGATTCCCAATCATGACCTTATCTGTATGGAGTTTGTATGCTCTCCCCGTGTTTACGTGGGTTTCCTATGGGTGCTCTGGTTTCCTCCCACACTCCAAAAACATACTGGTAGGTTAATTGGCTGCTATCAAAATTGACCGTAGTCTATGTGTGTATGTGTGTGTGTGTGTGTATATGTATGTTAGGGAATTAAGACTGTAAGCTCCAATGGGGCAGGGACTGATGTGAGTTCTCTATACAGCACTGCGGAATTACTGGCACTATATAAATAGCTGATGATGATGATATGTGCATGAATATATGCCTATGCATTTCTGTGCCTTTGCATTTGCATATAAATGTAGACATGTCTGTGTATAGTTGTATATATGCACATGGGTATTATATGAAAATAATGTACTCCGTACTATACACACCTTTGGGTAATCTATAAAAAAGCAATGAGGATCCCATTATTTAAGGGAGAAGCCATGTTCTTTTTCCCATTAACTGTGTGCCCTTTAAACCTACAAAAATGGGATGTCTTACAAAAATTGTTACTATTAGGTGGTACCTAGCTGGAACGCAAATAAAAATTGGCTCCTTACACTGATCCTAAATGTGTAATTCAGGAAAATAACCATACATAACTTATGTGGTAGTTTATTATCAAGCTGGGAGCTTTTTAGACACTTTAATGAAGAAGAGTCAAAAGGTGTTAAAATCCCCATAGCATGAAAATAAATCTTCATATAACACAGGTTTTTGAAAGCTTCCATTTACTGGATAATTACCTTTTCTACTTTTCTGACGTTACATTTCCTGTGGGTATTGCCTTGTTACGGCTATTTCAAGATAGCACATAAGTAAATGTAAGTAAGTATCACTCATTTGCACATATGTTCTTTCATTTAGCAATAAACATTGCCCATGTTAACATTCACATTTTCTTCAAGATATAAGATGACTATACTATATTTGTCTTAAAAGTATCATCGGCTTCGAATTTTCTGTAAATAGCTTTCCTGCATCTTTGAGTTTATTTTAAAATTTAAACAAAAATGTTAACATATAACTTTATAGGCTTCTGCTTCTTATCTGTGTCATGTTTTTTTAACATATTAGCCCCAAAGAAAAGGTTCACAGATGAAATGTGGATAGTTTCTCTTGTCAGCATTAATGAGTGTGCTTCAGGCAGCTCTAACTATCGAGCTAGTTCATGAAGCTAAACCAATGAATCTCAATTGCTGTTGGTGACTAGTTAAAGTCAATGTACTTATCCTTAGCATTTTATAATAATAAATTAATCCAAGTGCTAGTTTAAATGAAAACAAAGTAATAGCAGGCAATTAAAGATGTTGATGTGCAATTAAGACATTAAAAAGAAATTAACAGAATGTCTCAATGGCTTATCTTTGTAAACTGCATGTTGTAGCTATACATTTACATTATTTGATACCATTTCTCTAGTAACAACAAGATGGGGATTGGAAAAATACTTACAATGAGGCTCTAAACCATTCTCTTCCTTGTTTCCTCATCTCATTATCTACCTACATACATTATCCGCCTACAAATTTGTAGTGGGGATTACCACTTATGAATGGGAAGTTAGTCACTTCAGTCTTTATTATTACAACTTACGTATTATAAGGAATAATGCACATGAAACTCCTCAGTTACTTATCTTTATAACTTACAGGAGAAGGTGCACTGTTCCATATATAGAGGTAACAAACTTGAATACTGAAATAAATGGCATGTCAGTTTAAAGTTTTCTACATCTGTATACAGTAGCAGTGAAATGTTGAGCATAGTATTTCCCCACAGAAAAGCAGGGTAAAGATCTAATTGAGTCCTCCAGTAGTCAGCAGCTATTATTCCCAGTAGTCAGCAGCCCTTGTCACCACAATAACACAAATATTCTAGGGTAAGAGCAGTTCACCTCCTGTATAATGCAATCCAGGTGGTGGGCCTCAACATTGCCGCTTTAAAAGCGCCGTTTTTACCGGGATCATTACAAGTGACTTTATTTCTCACTGTAGGAGTTTGGAAAAGTTGCTGTTTCAATGTGTTGGTGACTAAAGCAGGCAGAAAATCTTGGCTGTCTGTTAGATGGTAAGTCGCTATTTTTACCTTCTCGTTTTTATAGTAATTGTTTTTTTTTTTTTAGTGTAAACTCTGTCAGCATTGTGAGTGCCGCAGAAATGTCTACCATCGTCTGCTTAAACTAAACTACAAATGAAAATATTTATAACAAAATGCAGACATAATTTTAAAACTAAATTAACTATTTAAAACAGTTTATCTTGAGTGACTTTGCTTTGATGCTGGGTTACTGACACCTCCATATTAGATAGTTTGGCCATCTTTGGTACTGATTTGCTATAAATTGTTTTTTAAGGGGCTCAGAAGCATTATACAATAACTGGAATATTTTTACTTTAAAATAAATTTGCAATAACTCCTTAGAGGGATTGAATCACAATATATTGAATGTGGATATTCTGTAGCATTCTATATTATATTGGATTACCCATAATGTATTATAAACCAGTCTGACAATTCAGTAAGGCTTCTGTCATTTTCTCAGTCTCTGTGGGATAGGAAGAAATCATTACAGAAGACTTTACTTCACTTTTTGTAAAATTTATCATCAAATGCATTCTGAGTATAAATGGAATGAGTTGCAAAATGAGTAACATCTACTGTGGTTTGACTTACAGCCCTTATACTTAGCATTTCTTAAAGAGATGGGTACAATGTTTTAATGCTACACTGTATGATCTCAAACTGTCCAAGTATTATCAACTTTAAGGTGGGAAATCAACTGGTTACTTTCACGACTAAAGCGGCCTGCGCACTTTTACCGTTACTACGATAATAATACTCATTATTACCGTTGGTACGGTAATTTCAACGCTGATTTTTGCTGAAAGCTCTGAGAGCCGCGAGCAGAAATCTACCGCACTATAGGTAATAGTGCGCAGGGCACGTTATTTTCACAAGTAACACGGCCAATTGAATTCCCCCCCGAAAAGTGCAATCATCTCCTGGTACATTTTGAATTAAACATAGATAAAATCAATAAGAAAGTAGGACATTAAAGGGCGTTTGCACTTTGGGAGTAATTTTACCCAACCCATTTCTGGACTATCACTTAAGCGTAGATCCCTCCCTGTGCACATATGTGTGAATTAGCTGTAACTATTTCCAGTGTATTGAGTAGCTGCATACAGGCAGGAAGAGCTATTTAAAGAGTAGTGTGTCTGATTGTGCTATGACTCAATACGCTAAAAATAACTTCAGGCTCCTGATTGGGTGGTCATACTTTATATATATATATATATATATATATATATATATATATATATATATATATATATATATATATATATATATATATATATATATATGCAGGAGTCACCTCTCATTTATACTAGTATACATGACATATGGGCAGCACGGTAGCTAAGTGGTTAGCACTTCTGCCTTCCAGTACTGGGGACATGAGTTCAATTCCCAATCATGGTTTAAGTTGTATGCCAGGACCTTAGTTCCTATGATTGTGGTACCTCATGTGGTAGGGATAATTTGCTTATTGCTTGGAAAACCATACATAAATTTTCTCTTTAATGTACATATTTTAAAAAGTACATAAATAAAAGCTAATAACAAGTATTTTTTATCTTGAAAAATGAACCTACAAAAAGAATCAGTGTTACTGAAGCAGCAGAAAACAAATTATTACAGCAAAATAACAATGTCTAATCTTCAAAAAAGAATTTCCAAGTTTTCTTACAATGTCTACATAAGTAAAAGAATACATCTGCATTTGATCAAAGAAACTTTGTGCATATTTTGTGCCACATTCATTTATGCAACCTCAAATCAGGAAGTGCTTTTGATTGCAGAAATACATTTTCAGCAGCACTTGATATTTCATTGATGCCAGAGATCTCCTCCCAAATGCCTTTCAATTTCCCAAATCAAAACCAGGACCACCTGGAGCAAATATGTAAATGATTATATTGAGATACAATGTCACAGAAGAGACTGTAAATGTGTGTGGTTGAGTTTAATGAAACTAGTGCAACTTTTTTTTATTTTTTTAAATGTTATAAAGATGCCTGCATTGAATAAGCATATTCTTTAAGTAGTAAATTCAAATCTGGTGCAACATTTCTAACCCTATTAGGGGGGACTTTAATTAGCCACGATGTTCCTGCGCACTTTTATCGGTACTGCGGTAAAAATCTCCGCTCACTTTTCCTCGCACCTCTATGGGGCGCGAGGAAAAATGAGCGGAGATTTCTGTTAAAACTCTGCTGCACATTACCTCTGGAATGCTCAGAATACACTTTGCGGCTAATTTAATTCCCCCTTAGGGGGGGATTCAATTGGCCACGTTGCTGTCGAAAATAACTCGGCTGGCGATCTGTTACAGTTAATTCAGTAATTTTAACCTGGATTTCTACAGAAGTCAGTTACCGTACTAATGGTAATAATGCGAACAGTAACGGTAATAGTGCGCAGGCCGCGTTGCTTTCGGCAGTAACGCAGCCAATTGAATTCCCCCTTAGAGTCTTGCCTCAAACTCCTTTAACCTTTCTTGTTTTCACTGATAGGCATTACTGCTGTTTACTCCATGTACATACAAGTAAATGGTCCTGGAAACTTTTTTGGAACAATAAAAGCAGTATATTCTGATTGTTTCCATATTTAAGTAAGGGTATAAAACATCATCAGCAGCAGCTATCTATGTATCGCCACTAATTTTGCAGTGCTGTACAGAGAACGCACTCACATCAGTCCCTGCCCCATTGGAGCTTACAATATAAATTTTCCCTTTTATTACTCTGACTTTTGCAGGAGATCGTGCTCGCTCAGCCCTGCTCACCCCTTCTCGGCAGGAGTGGCACTTCACATTTTTGGGATCTTACACTTACTTGCTAGTGTTGTCTCTGGGATAACATCGCTCACTCAAATGCTCTGTCTCTCAGTCATACTGTTACATCATCATCATCATCATTTATTTATATAGCGCCACTAATTCCGCAGCGCTGTACAGAGAACTCATTCACATCAGTCCCTGACCCACTGGAGCTTACAGTCTAATGCCCCAATATAGACACACACTCACACACAGACAGACAGAGAGAAACAGACAGAGAGGGAGAGACAGACAGACAGAGACTAGGGTCAATTTTGATTGCAGCCAATTAACCTACCAGTATGTTTTGGAGTGTGGGAGGAAACCGGAGCACCCGGAGGAAACCCACGCAAACACAGGGAGAACATACAAACTCCTCACAGATAAGGCCATGGTTGGGAATCAAACTCATGACCCCAGTGCTGTGAGGCAGAAGTGCTAACCACTAGGCCACTGTGCTGCCCAGAGGTAATGTGGTATTTTCCTCCTGACTGATTTCCTCTTCATCACAAAGCCACATTCTGAGATAATATCTCCCTCAAATCTGTCCCACTTCACTCATATTCTCCCGTGTACTTGGACCCTCGTAGCAGTAGGCCAGATTGCAAAGGAGATCCTGGGTCCCTGGCTGTCACTCTATCATCACACAGGTTCTGGTCAGCTCATGCCAGCTTTATGTTGCTAAGCAACCATTCCTGGTGTGTCTCCTCTGGGTCCTAGTGCCAGGTCTACACATTCAGTCACCAGGAGGTGTGAATAACAATGTCAGAGATTGAGTGACACTCACAATAAAAAATTTTTATGTAGGGACAAATATATAGTTGGGATATTTAAGTATTTGGGGTATATTTACTAAACTGTGGGTTTGAAAAACTGGAGATGTTGCCTATAGCAACCAATCAGATTCTAGCTGTCATTTTGTAGAATGTACTAAATAAATGATAACTAGAATCTCCACTTTTTCAAATCCGCAGTTTAGTAAATATACCCCCTT